>NC_081825.1:86128333-87344166 GCF_030867095.1 Alligator mississippiensis
TGCTTAGTCCTATGTATTTGCACTCTATCAATGTAGAAGGAGATATACCAGTAAATTAAGGCAACTCCTAGTCTGTCAAGTGGAAGGTGGGTGAAGATTACAGTAGCCATCCTATATCTCTCTGTGTTGGTATATGTGAGAAAGGGGAATCAACTGTTGATTTAAGCAGAGCCTAGAAATTAGAAACATAGAGGTTCATTCCGGGTTCATTTCTAGCTGATCATGAATAAAGCTGTTTTGGTTCAGTTTATGAAAAATGGGCAGAACTAAATATTTCCAAGGTGTATTGTGAGGCCTAATTAACATATACAAGATGTTCTAAGCTCCTTGAATGAAAATACATTATCTTGTGTAAATGTAATTCGAGTTATTATATCGCTCAGTCTCAGCTGGTATAACTCCAATGAATTTCAATTTGGAAAATATGAATAAGTAGCAACTTAACCTAGTTGCTAAATTCCTAATTTGCCTATAAACAAGGAAAGAAGTAGTCACTCTCCCATTAACAGAATAAATATTTTCTACTGGCACATACTTATAGGTGAGAACAATTTAATCTGAGTGGAAACTACCTTCAAAACTGCAATACTTCAAAGCAAAGCATGAAAAAATTAGTATATAAGCTAGATTGGCTCCAGACCAGTAGACCAAAATTAAGTGTAAAGGTTAGAATCTGAAATACTTAATCCTTTTACATCTTTATTAATCAATTTTCTTAAGAACAATGAGATTTATACATAGCTATTTCCTTATAGACAGCAACTAGGAAAAAAGCTAGTATTTGATTTAAAATAGGCTCATTAAAACCACATTTTCAGGGGTGGGGAAGGGAAATAACACCTATTTTAAATATTGCCTTAAGGAGATAGGCTTAGTTACATTTACTTAATCATCATTGTTAAACACACTTGTTAAACAGTTCTTTCCCAACAACAAACATGTATTGTGAGAATCCTTAATTCAACAAAATTGCAAAACATCAAGAAGAAACTAGTCAGGTTGAAGTGCAAATAAACTACTACATAATAGCATTATAGCATAATAGCAGAATAGCAGAAATGCTAATGAAATTAGCTGACTTGCAGACTAGTAACACCTAAAACTCAGAAAGACAATGTTTTCATCCCAGCACCTTAGAGCGACAGGGTATATTTAGTATTAAAGTATGCAGGGGATTTCAAATGGCAAGGTGCTTACACAAAGTGATCTGTTTAATTGTAGACAGCCAGACAAAACCAAAGGAAAAAAAAAAAACACATAGTCATAAACATCAACAAACACAGAATCAAGGGCCACAGAGTGGGCAGTAGGTTACATTTTAATGCAATAAGAAACGCATTCAAGAGCAAGCTAGAAAATCATATGCCAGTCAGGTACATTTCTATAGACTCTAAGTGGTTTGTTCTTCCTTTGATATGTTTTATTAAGTTCCATTAATGTCAGTGAGACATAGGCAGATAAAGGGGAAAAATAGCTCCTGAAAGGCAACTGCCGGTAGGACTCAGCCTGCCCACCAATTAGCAAAGAATGAGCACTGTGGTGGAGGCAGCAGCTATGAGGGAGAGAAGAGTTGAGAATATATATATTTTACACACACACACACACACACACACACACACACACACACACACACACACACACACACACACACACACACACCAGAGAAAAACAACAGTTCCCAGAACATGCATACAGTTTACCATGTCATTGGGGCCTAATCACACTGGTTGAAGGGTGAGCAGATGATGGGAGCAGAGAAGAGACTGCCTGTAACACGTACAATACAATAAGCAGTAACTAGAGAGACTAAAACTAAAATCTGGTTAAACAGCAGAAAACAAGCTCTGCAAGTTTCCATTGTTTCAATTTCAGTGTTGATAAGGATCAAAATATCAAGGAAAAAATTTTACTTTAAACAATTATCTGTTCTGCAACAGGCAACTGGCAACATTTCCATCTATCAATATTTGAGAACCTTTGATTATTTAATATGAAAGAAAACATAAATGAAAGTTTTGCTTTGTTTAAGCCAAGTACATGAAAAGGGAAAGCAGATATTTTGCTTATAAAGAATTGATAAATATCTTCTCTTACGTATTCAAGATACCTATGAACTCAGATAGCAAGTTCCCAAACATTCAAGCCACCTAGAAATCATATATGCGTGTGTGCAGACATTTCATTTAGGATTGACCTCACTAGTTAGGTCAGTCTAAATGCCACTCTGTGCAGACATCCAGGGAGGCTTAATCAGGCAAAAAACAGCTGTTCTGATTTAAAATTAGTTCACCTGAGATAATGAACTAACTTAGATCAGGAACAAGTTAGTCCGATCTAGTTGTTGCATCCCTATGACACTGTAATGGGTCTTATACCAGGCAAGGAGACTAAGACATGGTTGTCCTAAAAAGTAAATGCATTGAACTCTAACAGATACAACTCTATGCACAAAGATCAAAAGGCCTCTGGATCCCAACACAGTGAATGTTTGCAGTGTTCAGAGCTCAGCCACAAAGAAGGAAAAGCTCAGCTGCTTGCCTCAGGCCTAGGTCTTTGCTCTTCCTACCCCTCCCCTTACCCTGCCTGGTTGGGCTATTTTTAGCCCAACTCTCCCACCCCCAGACAGACAACCCCTGCCACAGACCTATCAACTCCTCCGCAGACCTGACAGCTGCCCCCCAATCATGTCAACTCCCCCGATAAACTAGCCCCTTTGCCTGCCCCAAGTTGCTTACATTGGGTTCCCAGGGCAGCTCCCGGCACCAGCAAGTGTCTGCACTCATTGCTCCCAATCTACAATCATATGGCTTACTTTAAGCCATGTGATCATAGATCAGATGCAGCAAATGTCTGCATGAACCCAATGCAGATTTATTTGCCTACATACAAACAGATGGAGAAGAGATAATCAGAGCTAAAATGTACCTTTGAGACAAAATACTGTCCTTCAGCCATTCATTTAAAGTTCATCCCTCAGTGTTCACTTCACTAGTGTTAGGAATAGCAAGGGCCAGCATCTCCTCACAGATGGAAACAATGGATCCTAACTCTTGCAACACAGGTAGAAAGATAAACATATAATATCTAGGAGTTCTTGTTATTTTTAGACTGTATTCAAGGGTTAGTTTAATTCAAGCATAGCATATGTAGCAGCGTGATACAAATTTATCACTATTTAATTCTATCAATTGAATATTTATACAGTATAAGTATAGAAACATGGCAATCAGCAGCAAAAAAATAAGACCCTTATTCTGAAGATGCCTCCTTGGAGTCTAGTGAGGCATAGTGGATAAATTTGACTATACTTAACTAGCTAAAAATACTAGCTCTTTATGCTAACTGTGCAAAACTAATTTGTATTTTTATGATATAGATTGTTTTCTCTATACCATCTCTCTCCCTCTCACACACACACACACACACACACACACACAATGAATACTGTGTTATTCATTGGCCACACATCACTGACAGAAAAATGTATACTTTGAAGCTCAATTTGTATATGATTAAAATGTTACAACCACCTTTTTTGTTTTTCCTTTCTTAATCATTTTAAGGATATTAAATAGTTTGACTATATCCGTACAAAATAATGGGTCAGATTTTAGCTGGTATAAATCACCACAGCTCTACTGGCTTCAGTGGATTATTAGAGAAGCTGACAGACTAGATCTGGGTATCCTAAATTTTAATTTAACAACTTTTACACATATGATGTATGGAAGATAACGTGAACTTTATTTTAATCTTACATAATTTATTCTACGACTATATGAAAATAAACTCTGACCCTTCCAACACTGAGGCAAATGAGCATCCTAGTGAACTTAGCATGAATTACCAGTTCCACTGAAGTCACTGAAATCAGCAATAAAACTCCCAATGGCACCAGGATTTCATGCTCATAGTTGCTCATATGCTAGGTATTCATGAAATCAGACGTTTTCTGTATTGTGTATAATAACAAGGATTATAAATTCAAAGGAACTACCCATGGGCAGTAAATTACTCATATGCATAGTATTTGTATGCTTAAGACCTATTTACTAATTAAGACAATGTGACTAAATCAGCTGGTCAAAAATGGTAGAAAACTTTAAGTCATTATTCGCTTATATCACATTGGATCTTAATAAATAAATTTAATTGAAAAAGAGTATTTCTTCTGCTCAAACAATAATGTAGGTTAATGGAAAATTGCTGAACATCTTATCTTTATGTGCCCTTATTCATATGAATAGCAGCAAAAGCACTTCAACTATAAAGAATTTAGATTTTTTTTTCAATTAAACTGGGTCAAATCTTATTAATAACAAAAAAGTCTCACCGTAAAATATCTCACTAGGCAAAACAGCTTAGTGAGAGTCAGCCTTGTGCAATTTAAGGAATTAAATCTATTGCTAATGCATACAGAATGTAGCTTTAATTTAGAACATGTGACCTTAGCTATTATAATATATGAAAGATGTCTTCGTATCTGAGTTATTTCAGCCTCAAACAACTTTTTGAGTCACAGGAACAAGCTGTTTTCAACAAATTCTATCCAACTGAGTAAAGCCCATTAAGATTTATTAATATTTTAAATACAGAAGAATACATAGGTTTCCTCTTCTACAGAGAAATTGGGTCCTTGGTTCCACCCCTTGGAATTGTCTTTGATAAATATGTTCTCCTAAAACCCCAGTTTTGTGAGACATTCTTTATAAAATGTACAAATTAATGCCATCTAATACTTAACAAATTTAAATCTCTGTAAAACTACTACCTATGTTATCCTATTCCTTTTTCTGATAAACCAGGTCATCTCACCGGTAACAATAATTTTTTCTCTCTGGATTTCTCCCAGAAAATTGGATGTCTATGCTAGTTGGTAGACAGTCTGGTTGCTGGTGATGAAGCATGTCCAGGAGCTGTATTTCACAAATCACCAAAAACTGACAGATGCTAAACACATTTCTTGCTGTAATTTTCCTTTAGATGGTGCATGATGAGGTTGCCATTGCTCTTATCTGCTTAGCAAGAACTTCTATATTCTAGGGGGGGGGAAGTGTCTCTTACAACTTTTCAGAACTCTTTAGAGTTAATCTTTTCTCCAGGCTTACAACACCCAGGAATAACATTTCAGTATGCGAAAAATAATCAGTATTTGGGCATTCACTTGTTTTCTCCATGCAGTGAATTATATTTAAATATATATTATGCAAGCAAAATGTACAAATTATTTACTTATATCTGCCCCTTTGGAAGATGCCTACCTACTTGTGACATAGCCTAAATTTAATTATTGTTCATTATTCTAAGCCCTTGTTGCTTTCCATTGTGTTGCATTTACTTGGATCTTCTGCTTTACATATATATCAACAAAAGGTAAGTCACAAGTTTCTAAATCCAAACTGAGGAAAATCAATTTGATGAAGAGTTCCCTTCCTTTCTAATGCAACCTCCTCCTTTCAACCTATACTCCACTGACTGTTACTTTAAAGAGACCTCCTGCTTGAGAGAGATGCTTTCTGAAAGCAATAGAAGATTTAGAATCTGACACAATAGCCTGTTGTCTTCTCTACCACAGCAAGATGTACTAATTTAAATAAATTCCATTAGTTAATAAGACCTTCTTCTGTAGATGTTCTTAAGAGTATGGACAAAAGTACACTGGGAGTAGTTTCAAAGCAGGAGGGAGAGCTGCTACTGGCACTTGGGAGCATGCAGTGGCTGCTACATTGTTAAAAGTTCATTTGCACAAGCCAGGAGTGGTACCAATGTAGTAAAACGGTTCCAGCTTTAACTGGAGATGAAGCAGCAGTAAAGTAACTATGAGAGAGGACAACTAGAAGGCTTCTTGGGGCACTGGGAGAAGGGGGAGGGGATGGGCACAAAAAATAACCACCACAGCAGCTGGTGGCTGATTGCACCGTTGCCTGCAGTAACCCAACAGGCACCGTCCCAACAGGCTGTCCCATATACTGTTGCTGCCCAGGGTGCAGTCATGCTCTGTTACACTTCTGTGAAGCAGCATTAAAAGTTGGAGCTGTTTTGCTATGTATATCACTCCTATTCTGTGCACTTTTAACAACAATGTAACAGCTGCTTCAGGGTCTAAAGCAACACCTCCCTTTTGAAACCACTGGTGGTTGACACAGGGAAAAAAGTGGAGCTCTTCAATGAGTTCTTTGCTTCAGTATTTCTAAATACCGACCAAGCCAATTCCCCCACCTCGATCACTGATGGATGTCCACATGGCACCAGTCTGCCTACTGTTAGTTCTGAAATAGTTAAGGAGCAACTGGAGGAGCTGGATGGGTACAAGTCAGCAGGCCCGGATGACCTCCATCCACGGCTGCTGAAAGAATTGGCCAGTGTCATAGCTGAGCTGCTGGCACAGCTGTTTGAGCACTCGTGGTGCTCCGGCCAGGTCCCTGAGGACTGAAGAAGGGCCAATGTGGTGCCCATTTTCAAGAAAGGGAGAAGGGATGAGCTGGGTAACTTTAGGCCAGTCAGTCTTGTGTGGGCCGGGTGTGAACCCGGGCCTTTTGTCGCGCTGCACGCGGGCTGTGGCTGGCAGCCCGGGCACACCAGGTCGGAGAGGGCGGGTGCCGAGCTAGAATTAGGCACAGACACTTAACGGTTGATTTTAAGATTGTTTACTTACACTGAGATGGTCGCGGTGCAGGCTGAAAACTTGCTTGAGTTGCGGTTACAAACAGAAAACACGAACAATCACGTGGAGTTTGCTAGGCTCCACGTAGACAGAACTCCGGATGTCCAGGACAAGCGCGCCTCAAAATAGAAAACTCGTCGATACGTCTTATAGAAAGTTACCGCTCGAAGACGGGAAGAGGTGGGCGGTGGATCAGGCCACCAAACTCCTCTGAGTAACACACAGGGCTTTGATGACCCTGCCGCGCACCCAGAGTCCCCACGAGATGGATGTGGAGTCCTCTTCGGCTTGGGCGGAAACTGCTCAAGCCTCTTATACGGCTAGCAGGCCAATCACTAGCCATCACGTGGGAATAATTTAGAACTAGCCAATAGCGGGGAACAAATTTGCATACGAAGAGCGGGAACTCCTTTGCACCGTGCATTTCTGTGTTGCAAAGGGAAATGCACCCTGCAAAGACAGCTGCAAAGTGGCGGGAACTCTCTCCTTTGCACGCGGGTTCTCTGTGTAGCAGAACTCCACTGTGCAATGAAGCTGTAAACCCACGGGGATAATTCTAGTGCCGAAGCACACACAAAAATCAGACCTTTGGGTCATGACATCCCCCCTTGCTGAAGGCACAATAGAATTATACTTCAAACCTATCATCCGGGTTACTAATAGCTCTGTCAACGGTTCGTGAAACTAAATGAGCAAAAACAAAATCAGTTAACAATAAAAGTTCGTCCTCAAGGGATCGAATCAAATAATAGCCGGCACACACACATATACACATAATTACATTCATAACAAAAAACTGGACGATCAGGGCTTCAGTGGGCGTCATGGTGGAATCGCGCATCAGGCCTTTGTTTCTTTCGGTGATGTTGTCCCTCTCGGGGCCTCTCTCCACCACGCACTCCGAATCCCTGATCTGTAAAAGAACTTTCTTAAAATGGTTATTTTACTAATATTTATAAACTTTACACGGAATTATACTACTATTTCCAAAACCTATAATACAAGTGTTTGCCACTTCAATCCACCCTCTCTTGCACACTCAACTCGATGAAACCGTTGAGGAGCCATCGTCTAGTTCTTCTAGGTAATGGAATATTTACAAAGTTTTTATACACCATAGGGCGGTGGGTCAAGCTCAAGCTCCATGGACATGAGTTCCAGCCATGAGACTATAGCCTCGTCAGACTCCATTTTAGATTCTCTGTACAGCTGTTGTAATGCCGTCCAAGCACGAATGCGACTGGTGGCGGCATCTCGTGCATCGGTCACTGGGTTGATCGTTGTTACAGGACGAGCTGCTCTTTCGGGAGTCGATGTTGCCATAGGCTGAACTGTTGCTGCTGGAGTCACTGCTGCTGTTGTTGCTTCAGGCAGGAGGGGCAGATGCTCTCCTCTGTTTGACTCTCTTCTCCGTCGGCAGGAAGGCGTGGTTGGTAGGGGCGTCGCTAGGTGGGGTTGCCGGCGACGACGCTGCATTGATGGGCGGAGTCGCTGACCGAAATCTCGCGGGTTCTTCCGAAGTTCCACCCTTCTTTTCCGGTTCTTCCACGCAGTCTCCCTCTTGCTCAGAGCCATCTTGGGCTGGCGTTTTAGGCTCCCTTTTCTCAGCCGCTTCTTTGACCACTTGAACGGCCATACGCAGCTGGGCTGTTAAACTTAAATTCTTTATAATTAAATCAGTAATTGTACGGAAAGTTGCACTCAATTTTCCCCCCTTGTCGCACCGTAGGACCACTTTCTCATCTACGGCGCGGTCCTCTGTCTCCAGGTTTTCACGGAGCTCGGACGGACGATCGCGGCCTCTCAGTCTAGGTATTAATATGCAAGGGGAGAGCCATCCGATCGGCATAGGCTCTCCCATCTCCCGGGCACACCGCGAGCAACAGACACGCTCCCGGGTGGGGGTCGGGCTTACTGTGCTCGCCGGGTCGACTTCGATGAGGGTCACAATATCGAGGGGCCTGTACAGGACCCGCTTATCGCCCATGATACACCCAAACGCCACAGGGTGGAGATACACTTCTCTCCCTTCTAGGGCTCCGTCTTCAGGAGCTCCCTCTTCTCCCTTTAGCGAAAGGTGTCCACGGATACATCTCCTGCCCGTTCCACCCGCCTGGTGGTACGCGATGTGCGCCTCCAGTTCCGCAACACTTGCTACGTTGCATCTCCCACTTTTCCAAGGGCAGTTCTCAACTAATTCTAACTCTAGCAAGCCCTCTCCTGATCCCATCCTCATCACCATGTGCGGGCCAGGCGCGAACCCGGGCCCTTTGTTGCGCTGCACGCGGGCTGTGGCCGGCAGCCCAGGCACGCCAGGTTGGAGAGGGCGGGTGCCGAGCTAGAATTAGGCACAGACACTTAACGGTTGATTTTAAGATTGTTTACTTACACCGAGATGGTCGCGGTGCAGGCTGAAAACTTGCTTGAGTTGCGGTTACAAACAGAAAACACGAACAATCACGTGGAGTTTGCTAGGCTCCACGTAGACAGAACTCCGGATGTCCAGGACAAGGCGCCTCAAAATAGAAAACTCGTCGATACGTCTTATAGAAAGTTACCGCTCGAAGATGGGAAGAGGTGGGTGGTGGATCAGGCCACCAAACTCCTCTGAGTAACACACAGGGCTTCGATGACCCTGCCGCGCACCCAGAGTCCCCACGAGATGGATGTGGAGTCCTCTTCGGCTTGGGCGGAAACTGCTCAAGCCTCTTATACGGCTAGCAGGCCAATGGCTAGTTCTAAATTATTCCCACGTGATGGCTAGCGAATAGCGGGGAACAAATTTGCATACGAAGAGCGGGAACTCCTTTGCACGGTGCATTTCTGTGTTGCAAAGGGAAATGCACCCTGCAAAGACAGCTGCAAAGTGGCGGGAACTCTCTCCTTTGCACGCGGGTTCTCTGTGCAGCAGAACTCCACTGTGCAATGAAGCTGTAAACCCACGGGGATAATTCTAGTGCCGAAGCACACACAAAAAATCAGACCTTTGGGTCATGACAAGTCTTACCTCTATTCCTGAGAAAACACTAGAGAAAATAATCAAAGAACACATTTGTGCAGGCCCAGCAGGGGAAACGATGCTGAGGGGAAACCACCATGGGTTTGTCACAGGTAGATCCTGCCTGACACACCTTGTAGCCTTCTATAACCAGGTCACACACTGCCTGGACACAGGAGCTGAGGCTGATGTCATCTTCCTGGACTTTAGGAAGGCCTTCGACATAGTTTCGCACCCTATCCTCATTGGGAAGCTAGCAGACTGTGGAGTGGACACCTACACAGTCAGGTGGGTGGCCAACTGGCTTAAGGACTGCACCCAGAGAGTGGTGGTGGATGGTTCCTTCTCAGCCTGGAGGGAGGTGGGCAGTGGGGTCCCGCAGGGTTCGGTCCTCAGACCGATATTATTCAATATCTTCATCAGCGATTTGGACGAGGGAGTGGAGAGCACCCTCTCCAAGTTCGCTGATGATACCAGGTAATGGGGCAAAGTTAGTACACAGGACGGCAGGGAGCAGATTCAGGCCGACCTGGACAGGTTGGATCAATGGGCGGAGAGAAATAGGATGCAATTTAATAAAGAAAAATGTAAGGTACTCCACATGGGAAGGAGAAACACCCAGCACACCTATAAGTTGGGAAGTGTCCTTCTCAGCAGCTCGGAGGCAGACAGGGATCTTGGAGTCATAATTGACTCCAAGATGAACATGAGCTGGCAGTGTAACAAGGCCATCAACAAGGCCAATCTCACTTTGTTGTGCATTAGCAGGTGCATGACTAATAGATCAAAGGAGGTGATGCTCCCCCTCTATGCGGCACTGGTCAGGCCGCAGTTGGAGTACTGTGTCCAGTTTTGGGCACCACACTTCAAGAGGGATGCAGAGAATCTGGAGAGGGTCCAGAGGAGGGCCACTCTCATGATTAGTGGCCTTCATGATAGACCCTACACGGGGAGGTTGAGAGAGCTGAATCTCTTCAGCCTTCACAAGAGACGGCTGAGGGGAGATCTTGTGGCCACCTATAAATTTATTAGGGGAGGTCAATGGGGAATAGGGGACATGCTGTTTACTAGGGCGCCCCAGGGAGTGACTAGGAATAATGGGTGTAAACTAGTTGAGGGTGGATTTAGGTTAGATATTAGGAAGAAATTTTTCACAGTAAGGGCAGCCAGGATCTGAATGGGCTTCCAAGACAGGTGGTGCTATCACCTAGCTTGGAGGTCTTCAAGAAGAGGCTAGAGAGTCACCTGGCTGGGGTCATCTGACCTCGGTCCTCTTTCCTGCTAGGGGCAGGGGGTCAGACACAATGATCCATTGTGGTCCCTCCCGACTCCACAATCTATGAATCACTCTAAACATATGCATGCCCATACCCCTATTGTCAAATAAGAGTGACTCATGTCATTAGGCCAAAAGCTTAATGTAAATGAATATAAAAGGTGCTCAACCCCAAATAAGAGCATCTGTAACTATTTTCTTTAGTACATGGGCCTTTATGCAGCTGCAGAGTCTTTAAAAGGATCTAAGAATGGCATGAAAGAAAAACGCAATAAGTATAATTTATCTGAAACATGTTTCAGGTTAGATAGACTGCCCAGGATTTTCCTAACTACTCCCTCCTAACCAACTTGCCCTATTATTTACAGCTGTTATGATTGCTAGATTTGCATGACAGGGAAGAAAACGTTTTTAATTCGGCAGGATACAGAATAAAGAGAAAAGCCATCTTTTTCCACTATGCTGAAGCAGTGACAACTTGGGGGACCAGCAGCCAGATAAATGAAAAATTAGCCAATGTTTAGACAAAGGAAAGAAAGGAAAAAAAAGCCCACAACGTTAAAAAGGCATCATACAGCCAGAGATTCAAACAGAGGTCTAAAAAAGGTCTTGCCTGTGCCTACATCTGTGAACAAAATAAACAAAAGGATTTCTTTGTGTAGGCAAGGTTCAAGTGCCTACATAGCAGACTTTTTCCAATAGCATTCTCCCTTTCCTACATATGAAGATTTGGTTACTAGTACACTTTTCACAATGCATACTCCTCTTACAATAACTTTGGAGGGGAATACAATTCACTGAGGCTGCATCCCACTTTAGGTCCTTCACAGACAGGTCCCTGACAATCCCTGCACTGAAAGCTGTGGTTTTCTGTGAAACAAGAGTTAACACTATCATTGCCAACTACTGTGCAATCCTTTATAAGCAATTTTAATTAATCTATATATCTCTTTACTTTACTTTACTTTACTTGTCTCCTAGGAGCTCTCTCATTTCTACATCTCTTTCAGTATCATAAGCTCTTTCCCTTTAGATTGTTCCCTGTCTTTTTTCCTATCCCTTTGTAGCTTCCTACATTTTCCCTGGATTTTTGCATGATTGTGTTTATTCTCTCTATTTCCTTTATTTACTATATTTTCTTTCCTCTTCTCTGCAGTACATCACATGCTTAGCTCACTCGGAAGGAAGGGAAAAAGCCCACTAAGAAACAAGATATTAGGTAAAAGCCAAGGACAGATTTGAAATATGATTCAGCACCTCCATAACAGACATATTTACAAATCCCAATTTATATCATTATTTTAGCGTGGGATAATCATGACTGTTACTAAAATCATGACTCTTCCTTCCTGGCCTGCTTCCTATCCTTATTCTTCTGCCTCTCTTGCAAACAGTATTTAAGAGGCCACAGTCCTTTCCTCTGTGGATTGTGCTATCAAAGTGAGAATGGAAAACCAAAATGGTGTTCAAGCAAGAGCTATATTTTTTTCTTCTGCTTTTTTCTGTAGGGTATCAAAGTATCTAATATCAGAGGTTCACCAGAGTATCTAAGTGTTCCAGAATTATGGGGCAATTTTTACCTGTCTTGGTTCAGAATCTGACTGGAAATAGAGGAGAGGAAAGATTATCTAATGATTAGGATTTGGAAAGTTTTTTGAAAATAGAGGATAATGCCTCAGACCTAGACATGTTCTAATATGATCTGATTTTACACAATTATTCCATTTTAGCTCCTGTTAACCTGATTAAGTTCCAGTACTGAGCTAGCCTAATGATATCATACTAATGATATTTGTATATTGACAACTCCACGTTGTCACACAGGTGGAAAAAAAGGACCAAAATATTTCTACAGTCTTTTCTTCCAATATGCAAAATTGCATTAATACAAAATGTGCATTTCCCAATATCCATACCACAGACTTAAGGAAGAATCCCAAACAGAACTTAGTTCCTGATGGACACCTGAAACTGTCACTTGTCTTGTTCACAGTTTTAGGTGAGCAGCAGGTCTCAGGAGCTGTTCCCAACATTTCAAAGCTCTTCAGTGCTAGTGTAATTGGTTAGTACTGCATTTACTCTATTCTATGATGTTTTTCTCCCCCATTCAACTTGGGGGGAAAAAAGCCTCATCTTAGAACTGAGTATGGAACTGTTCCAGCCAGAAGCTGTGGGGAGTGGCAGTATTCCTGGCTGATCTGGGCACAGGGGGCACCCCAAAGCCACTCCTATCCCACATTGCAGGGAACAGCTGTGTAGGAAGCCACATCAGCCAAGGACAACAGTGGTGATGCACAGGTTCCTCCTTCCAGCTCCTCTTCCCTGCCTACTCTACTGGCCCCAGCATCTCCCCTGCTGGCTAGGAGTCTACACTAGCAAAAAAAACCTGCACACTGCTACCACTGTCCCTACACATCTGCAGTGTATGGCAGAGCAGGTCAGGAAGGGCTCAGATCATCCCTGATTAGCCAGGCGTGAATTCAGGACTATCCTCCAATAATTTATAACAATGTACAGAATCCTAATTACTAGATGTTGTCTTAAATTTGAAGTCATCTTGGATTCAGGTAATATGGTACTTGCCATTTTATTATTACTGGGTCAAATGCAATGGCTACAATCTTTAGTCTATGCAAATAACCACACATTTACTTAATGGGAGTTTGTCTGAGTACAGAAATAGGGTTTGGGCTGATATTTATTTTACATTCTGCCATAGTTGGGCATGGCACTTCATAGACAAAGCATACTATCCCTGCCCTGAAGAGTTTAAAATATAGATTAGAGCAGGCCAAGAGAACAAGCAGGAAGGGGGATTACTAAGAAAAGATTGTAAAATTCCTTATTTTCACAATACATGTTTAACATTTGTGTGTTCATGCATGCATGTGGTGCATTTGCACACGTGCATGCATATGTACGTGTGTGCACATGCACAGAACAGGACAGCTGCACAATGTATGTCTGATCTTTAAGTCATTTTGGGAACATAGGATGCATTGGAGAAAGAGCAGAGATATTTTAAAGACAAACACAGGAGAAAAAGATTCATTTAGAGAAAATAATCTTGAAATTTGGGGTAAGTACAGACAGTCAAAAAGTCCAAGGCTGAATTGATTCAGTCTTTGCAGGTTACTCTAAGCTGCAAAGATTGAACCAATAAGCAAACCAACAGACATTCACTTTTGATTCAGGAAATGCAGCCACATGTCTACAGTGGCTCAAGCCAGAAGCCAGGGGGTGCTAGAACACAGCTCTCTGGCACATAGCCAGCATGGGCTATGTGTTCGCTTCCTTTTCCTGCTGCCCCAAAAGTCTTTGGGATTTGCAGTCCACTATCACAGCAGCAGGACTCTGCTGGGTTGCTCAGCACTTCCCCTTCCTGCTTCCAGGTACCTCTGGGATTTGTAGTCCACAGTCACAGGGTCACTCTGTACTCAAGGGAAGGAAAGTTTAACCCCACTTCTCTGGCCCCAGTTCCTAGCTGGGGTTTGCCAGGAGTGTGGGGCAGTGGCCAGGCAGTGAGGCCTGTGAGCTAACCCTCACTCCTCCAGCTAGGGAGCAGAGGGGCAGGGCCAGCCCTGCTCTCTGGAGCAGACAGCACAGCCCAGTCCAGGACTGCAAAACATGCTGGGCTGCTAGGGGACTCTGATTTAACTTGAACCAGGAAGAGGACTGGGACACAAGTTTCATAAACTGGTTTGACCTAAATCAGTTAAGTCTGATACTACAGTCAACCAGGTTTATCTTAAACCAATTTCAGCCATTTTGCAACTGGTTTATGGGCACTGAACTTCTGTTCTGTTACAGGTTTAAACCAGTTTCTGATCACTTAAACCGGTTTATGTGTAACTTCTTTCCCTAGCCTTGAGCAACACTATTCTTCCCTTATTGGAACATCATTAAAAAGAAACAAATGTATAATAAGTATCAAAGGTCAGCATTTGTAAAAGCAATCTTTATTTAGCTCACTAAACTAACTGAAGAGCTATGATTAACATCAAATTTACAGGAATATCTCTTGTTCTCACTGCAAAACTGCTTCTTATATTTGGTTGCATCATTATAGCACGCAATTCTTGAGCAAATACTGTTTATTCTTTGCCCCAATATCTGAAAAAAAAATGTGTTTCAGCCTTTCAAAAAGGTGTTATGTTTGTGGGTAGGAGTAGAGAGGTGAAAGATTTTTTTTTAATTAAGTATACAGTAACAGTGACTTCTTTCACAGCAGTTTGCTTTTTAACCAAGAATTAGTATTGGAATGCAGCCACTGGAACTGTACAAATATTTTGCATTTATAAGACCAAATTTTCAAAATTAGCTTCTAATACTGAACCTGAAAAATGGTTACTATGATTTTATATATATGTAAGAACATCCACTTAATTATACAGTGGACATATGTCCACACAAATTGGGTGCAAGCTATCAATGTGCGCCTACTTTCTCATATTCAAGTATCCAACTGCACAAATGCAGAATATTCTTTTTCAGATGGAGGTCTCAAGCTAAACTTGGCCAACAGAGTACATCCCATATTCCAAGAATTACACCATAAGAGTCGTAACTCCATTTCCATACTTGAATCTTTAAATGCTATTCTTCAGTCCTTCACCTAAGTAGCTCATTTTCTTCAGCAGCATTTCTTCACCTGGTAGATCCACTCCTGATAAATATCTTCTTAGAATGCCTTGGGTTCAGCCAAACCAGAAATACAAAGCTACCGATAGCAACTGTCATTCTCTAATTTAAAAAGAAAACAACACCCACAGACAGACTTCACAACCAGTGTATATCATTGTAAAATGATATTAAGTGTGTATCTGTAATGAAGGTAACAGGGAATACCATGAATTTTTATATTGGGTCAAAATAAAAAGTATTTTACAGTTGCAAGAAGCTATCTGTAACAGAGTGGGGAAAATATCATAAAGACAAATTATGGCTCTATAAAAGAAAATGGTGAAACTTTCATTGTATGGAGGAAGGATTGAGCATGTAATGTTCAATGAACCTCTCACTAGTACTTCTGCTGGTGTATTTGTCTAGCAGGAGCACTTAAAGCTGTAATAAAAGACAGCAAAGATATGCTGCTAACTTTTAAGCAAGGGGTTCCCCTGAATGGTATCTAGGATTAAGGGGAAGGATTTTTATTGTCTTCACGCCACCAACATTGATTATTTCCATTTTTTCTTCTAAAAGAAATTTAATTAATTCCAAAATCCACTATCAGCCTGTGGCGATCCCCCTCTTGGTGGGCTCTCTCCTTGGCAGTGTTTCCTCAAAGCAGCAGCAGTGCCAGTAGCAGATAGGTCACATTGCAGGACAGTAGTCCTGCAGGTAGAAATTGTGCAATAGAACAAATGTGGCATGATTGGCTGGGGGGAAAAAAGTTGCAGTAAGGTTGTGTACCTGGAAAATACAGCATCTCCAGTCAGTGCTGGCAGTAATGAACTGAGTACACAATTAGGTCAGGGAGCATGGTTTCTCATTCTTCTGTTGGGGTTCTGGTGGAGGAAGCCAAAAAGAATCAGGGTTCCAGACTATCTTGTAGAACAGATGCTTCAAACAACACATCCACTAGCAGCCACCACAATGATAGTCATATTAGAAGTGTGGACTCTCAGGTATAGCAGGAGAAGACATGAGCTACTGTTTCCTACTCACTGCAGCAGCTGACAGATCTATGTATGTTTGGAGACATCACGGTTATTCCCACATGCTGGGAGACAAAAGAAAAAAAGAGTTCTATCCTCATGTGCCACTGCCGTTAGATACATCTGCAGCTTGACAGCTACCTGAAACAGCCTAGGTCTAGTTTTAGAGTCATAAAAATGTTAATAAGGCTAGTTAGTCAAAATGTTAGTCAAAGGGCTAAGACTGTAAACTATGCTGTACTTCCCTTCCCCGAATTCTTGTGTACTTCAAGTGTATAACATCCTAAAATTGAATAGCTAGAGATGATCCTGTAACAAACTAGTTACAGTAATTGTTATCATTTTAGAAGTGTGTGTGGGGAACTTTAGGATTCCTAACTTCTTTCTGCAGAAATGGGGCCAACTGATTATCAATCTATCAATCAATCAATCGAATGGTATTACCCCATCACAGAAGGGAAAAGGGCTAAAGGCTTTAAGGCCTTTCCTCCACATGACGTATGGAGCACTAGGAATGATCTGGTTAAAAAGGGGGGTAATGTGGGCTCCAATAAGCTCATATATACAAAATATGCAGTAACAGTGGAATCGAAAAAAACAATAGCTTGACCAGACACTAAGTTTATTAATGGGGTTAGCTGAACATCTTCCTTAAAGCGTGTAATCTGTTTATCCTTTTTTTTTTCTTTATTAAAGTAAGTTTTAAAAGTTTACACAGGTTTACTTGCCATCACTTCACACACAACTGCTATGGAGCTCAATGGAAGTTGTGTACAATAAGAAATGCGAGTGTATTAAGTATCTTTTTACAACCGTCAAGCAAATTTTCACTATGTCGGAAGCATACATCAAAAAAGGTGGAAAAAATGTATGTATGAATGGCATAGTGACTAAAGGAATTAATAATACATCCATTTAACAACAGGTTTTTTATGTTCTATTACATTTTACCTTCAATTTATGCTTTATAGTAAGTTTATTATATAAAACTTTTCCATTTCTGTCTTAAAGATAATAAACTAATTTTAAGATCATATAATGTCTTGTAGTAGTCAATTTTAGTAGAAACTAAAATTGCAAACATTCAAAATTATAGAAAAATGTCAACTGTTCATGAGCCTTTCATATTTTCTCTCTGTGAATAATTTAGGGACTGAGATTTATAGGTATGAACACTGGTGAAAAGAAAACTTTAAATCTGAATACCTAATGAAAGCAAATCTGCAAGGGCCTGAATATACATGTTATTACTTTGGTTATTTGCAAAAATAATTCAATCAAGAAAAGAAAACAATACCACATAAGAATTAATTAATCAGCATATTATGATTTATAAGTATTCCAGCAATTTGGGCAAAATCTTCAGAATACTTACTTCTGAAGAATTTTACTAAATTCTTTAATATTTGTAATCTGTTTCCTGACATATCTTCAACATAAATATTTTACATTTTTCAAACAAATTATCCATTGCAAAACTTTTGTTCATCTTTTGTGCAAAAGTGTTTCATTTTTAATTCAACACATTAAGATAATTAATTTCGACAGTTCTGGGTTAAGTCACTTTCAGTGAAAATAAAGACATGCAAAGGGTTTCCATCAGGGCTACTATCCATTTTGATCCTCCATGTGGGAGATAAAAAAAATATAAATTTAAGATTTTGATGCAGATGCAATCTAAATCTGGGCTCCAAACTAGTGTCACTGAAGATTAGATAGAGTTTTTCCACTGACTTCATTTGATATTGAATGGGCCATAGATAAGATTTTTTTTTAAAAGAGCAAGATAGAACTTCCGAAAGACAAGATGAAAAAAAACCTGTCAAGCTTGAGAGAGCAGAAATACACACAGGGCATTTCTATAAACTCTAAAAATAAGACTACACCCTGGTAATAACAGGGGGCAAATCTCATCAGTCAGTAGAATTATAAGCGTCTATGCGATTTCCATCCTGTGCTGTCATATAGCACTTATAAAAAAAAAGTGAAATGGAGTACAAACTGTCTGACGAGTATAAACTTTGACAGTGAAAAACAAAATAAAACAAAATGGAAAAAAAAACCCCAAGGACAAGAACAAGTGGTGGAGTGGAACTTGTACACCTTGGAAAACAATACCAGAAAATGGCAACATAAGGAAAAGCTGATATGTCAATCCAGTTTTGTAAAAAGTTAAGTAGCAGCTCTAAAATGAAAGTTATTTATCTGTTATTGTTTTCTGGAGTGTGTGTTGTGCCAATAGCAAGCAAAAGTCACATCCACTCTTAAGAAACTTTAGCTCACTATTCAGTTGTTAAGAGTCAGACTTTTATTGCTGGGGCATAGGCTTCTAACAACCTTATGCCCTGAAGCAATGTGAGAGGTCATATATTCCAGATTACTGGTGCGCTAAATGTAATGGTAACTTTTGGGAAAGATGTCTATTCAAAAGTTGCTGGTCCAATACAGTCTTTCAAAGACTATTCAGGAATGTGATATTGAAAAGTGCTTGCTCTGTGAAGAAATAGGTTTCCCCAAATCTCAGGTTGTTTAAAACGAAGTCGAAGACAGATTAGATTTTAGGGTTCTAGCCCAAGCAAAATCTACAGCAAGGATCAATTAAAGACTTCTGCTGAATGCCTTTGCATCCGTGTCTCTACAAGGGGAAACATTAAGAATCATTGCAGCTGAACAGGGGTCTGGATAAGAGTAAGAAGGAAAGTAAGAAGGAGAGATAAATTCCTTAGAGCTGTTACCAACCACAGGGTGCATCTCTATGTGCAGTTTAATGCTGAGTAGACTGATTAGCTCTGCAGTAAAGCACCACTGTCCACATGCGCACCAGTATTATGGCACAGTAAATTAACTAACTCCAGCATGAGACAGTACTGTAGGGAACAGTACCATCTTATGGTGAAGTAATTAACTGCAATCAAACACTCATGTAGACAATGACCGCAGGGTGCAAATCAGGTCCTCACCTTTTTATAGCTGGTCACATCCTGTTGCTGCAACCATTCCACTCTGAGGGTTAGTAGGCTGGGGATACCTCTCTCCTCAACTTGCCAGATGTTTTACATCTGGTAAAGTGCCCCAATCCCTAGTGCCCAGCTTCTTTAGCAGAAACTTCTCTCCCTCCCCAATCCTGTTTTGCAGGGAATTTGAATCCCACTAGAGCAAATACCTGTGAAGGATACTTGCAACCAGGAAAAGCCAACCAATAAGACTATTGGAGATGAAAAGTTAGAACTAGACAGATAGCTCTCACAGTAAAGCCTTGGATGACATACAACTTAGAAACAACCTAATGTTTCAATATTTTACACTGTATTGTAAAGCTAAATAAGTTAAACCAATTTGATTCAGAGTTTACTACCGTTTACAACTGTTGGTATGTAGCTCAATAGGTTCTGCAAGCATGTTTTCAGACACTTGTGCACAAAAACATATTTGATTGTTGAAAGCAGCCTTGATGATGTACCAGTAGTTTCTGCCCTCTTACAATACCAGCACATGTGCACAAGCACAATTTTGTAAAGAAGCTACGTTTGAAAATGTAGCCTTCAAAAAAATGTAGGTGTCTTATTTCTTTTCAACTGTATCATTTTCCCCAAACACATATTTTTCTTATAAAATCTATACGACTACAGATTGGGCAGTAGTCTGGCACAATTACATGATTTTAGCTTATACAAATAAGGGATTTTGATGGCACCCACATAATATACTTTGCTTTGAAAATGTGTCATCAAAATAAGGCACTGATATATTTATTCAGAAACATTTTTCATTTTTTTTTATTATTAGACTGTCATATTTTGAATTTGGGTGACATACAACAGGCAGCTTCTCTTTCTCCTGCAGTCAGTTTGGTCTTCAAACTAATAGTGCAACAAAGCTCCAGGCCTGATTTTTTCAAGTTGATATTAAGTCAACTTCCATTGACTTTTCACATAGCTGTAAGCAATATAAGAGATAATAGCTGGCACAACTACTAATAAGAATATGTAGGATTGCCTTCTTTCTAAAAAATGGTTTAGAGGCAGTATATTTATGAGGCGAAATACTTTATACAATGTACTTATCATTTTTATCAGGCATTTTCACTATTTACTTGCAGTCCTGTATGCCTTTTTTCACTATATAACTAATTCCTACACCACAACCGCATTTAAGTATAATACTTGGAACAAACTAAAGACCTACTCTGATTCCAGAAAAAAATATGCATAATACATATATCAGAGAACTTTTAAAGAAGTCTTCTTCAAACAGTAAAATGTCTCTAAGGCAGATTTTACTATTCTTATTTTAATAATGTTCGACTATTTTATATACCAATGAAATAGCTTGCAGACACCTCTCTCCAATATATCAGGAACATTTGATGACAGTAAATTCTCATTTTTCATTTATATGACCAAATTTCACATCTTCATGATAAAAACTCAAGTCTATGCCCTCCTGTTGTCTACAGATTATTTATCAACTATCTCTACATAAACCTATACTGTAGCTATTTATGCCAGAAGTCTCTAGATTGTAAATCTCTTTCTGAGAATTGAGCCCTAAAGAGACTCATACAGATAGAGTGAAGCCTCACTTTGTAATAATATTATTTATTTGAACAACATGGCTAGGGAAAAACATTACACATAAACCAGTTTAAGTGATCAGAAACTGGTTTAAACCTTTAACAGAACAGATATTCAGTGCACATAAACCAGTTTGAAAATGGCTGAAACCAGTTGGAGATAAACCTGTTGAAAGTAGTATCAGACTTAACTGATTTGGGTCAAACGGGTTTATGCAATGTCTGTCCCAGACCCCTTGCTGGTTTAAGATAAATCAGACTCCCCCAGCAACCCATCATGCTCTCTGGACTGAGCAGGGCTCTCTGTTCCACAGCAGGGCTGGCCCCTCCCATCTGCTCCCTGGCTGGAGCTCAGAAGAGACTGAAGGTTCAACAGAGTCTCCCTGGCTTCCTCCTGCTACCTCCCCCCTCACTGTTTGCTGGACAAGCAGGGATCCCCTCCCTGCCTCCCTCTCTCCTATCTCCCACAGCATGGACCCCAGGCCCAGAGACCCTAAGCATGTGGTGTGCTAGCTAACACGGAGAGGTGTCTCTGTGTGTGAGTGTCTCCAGTTTCACTGGGACAGGAAGATGCAACAGTGACTGCTTAGGGCTTTTTGGAGCTAATTGCTGGTAAGCTGTTTAAGAAGAGTTTGAACTAATGGAGAGAGGCTATTGTTTTGCTGATGAGGCGATAAACACTGTTATCAGCTCCTTGCTGGCTTGCTTGCATATCAGTTTGCTGCAAACAGTATAAAGAAGCAGGAAGAGAGAGATTGAAAAGCTCTGTATCATCAACAGATGCATGCACTGCACTGAAATCCCCACTTCCCTGCCCCTCCTTGTCTCAGAGTGCTAGCACGGGGCTGGGGGCTGGCAACACTCCCGCCCCTTGAGCAGCCAGCGGGGAAAAGCCTGGGATGGTACAGACAGACCTCCTTAATCAGAAATCCTACCAGGGCCTGGACACACCCCCCTCAGCTCAGCTGCCTGCAGAAGGCTTCCCTCTAGCACCCCCCCCACCCCAGCTTTTAGCCTGAGCCACTACAGACATGTGCCTGAATTTCCTCAGTCCAGAGAGAATGTCTGTCCAGTTACAAACCAGTTCAACCTAGCCAGGTTAGACTAACCTGAAAGATTGAATCAATTCAGGCTCAGGCTTTTTGACTGTCTGTCCCCAGTGAAAGAAACATTTTACAAGCAAGTATACTGATGTTTTCAGGTGATTTTTAAGTACCCTCATTCTAATCTGACTTAATCTAAAAAGCTTTAACAGACACAGAAGAAATAACATTTAGTTCAATTTATACATGCAGCAGCACAAAACATTTACACACATCGAAATTCTGAAACTCTAATCTTAACTTTCATACTAAATGCGAGCATCTTAACTCTCTTCTCATATAAAAATACCCACTTGTGATATAAGAATTCAAGCAGATCATAACTAACAAAAAATACAAAGAGAATTTGATGTTACATTGTAATTATATTACCATTGTACAAATGCCTAAGGAAATCAAGTTTTAAGATGATGATTCTCTATATACGTTTTCTTCATATAGCTTTGTTGAGCACACAAAAAATGGAAATACTAAAGAACACATGCTACTCTTAAGCAAACTGAACTCTTATAGAAACACAAAAGTCTACACTGAAGACAGCAGGAGTTCTGGGTGCTTCAAATGAAACTGAATTTGGCCCTGCCTGCCTCTGTAAAACTTCATAGCACCATAGTTTTTAGGGTCGGAAGGGACCTAAACAGATCATCAGGTCTGAGCCCCTGCCCCAGGCAGGAATGGGTGCCAGGGTCATATCTCCCCAGCCAAATATCTGTCCAACCTCCTCTTCAAGACCCCCAAGATAGGAGAGAGCACCACCTCACTTGGGATCCCACCCCAGAGCCTGGCAGCCCTAACTGTTAAGTAAACTTATTCTAAATTATTCTTATTCCCTAACTTATTCTTGCTCCTTTGAGATGCAATGACATGAATAAAATAGTTACGTTGTCTTTATAGCTCTACACCGCAGATGCTTTAATGCCACATGTTGTGTTATCTGATCCTTCCCAGTTGTTGCATATTTGACAAAATTTATTTCCATGCCCACAGCTGAAAGCGTAATATTGTTCTTATTCTTCCTTCAACAGTTCTTTTAACTGCATAAATTATCAACTTCATAGCTTTAAAATTATATTCTTAAATATTTAAGTTCAAATAAGTTTCCCTTATCTCCTACATATAAAGAGACAAGATACTTTCTTCAAATACTAACCATATAGACCAGTGTTCTTAAAATGCAGGTACCATATCCAGGAGACAGCTTCCTCTGCTCATGCACTTACATATACATACTGCATCTTGTTCATCATTTGAATCTTGGAACGTTAAGAAGCTTTAAGCAATGGCATGACTTTTTCACTCATAAGGTAATATATTGCTGGGGGGGAAATGACAGTATTGCCAGGTGAATTGTGCACATCATCATTCTTCCAGTAATATTACCTAATCTTATACCTTTGTCACCTATGTTAGAGATAAGTTAAAGCCAAGTTTCTGTACCTTCATGTGCAACATTTTTGAAAGATGAGAAACAGACACTAATTCCTCATTCAGTATCCCCATCAGTGGGAGCAGGTGGTAAGGAGTCAGGGGGCATGTCTATACTTTCTATTTAATGTGCAATAACCTATTTTACTGTGCATTAAAGCATAGAGTAAAAAAGTGCTATTATGCTAATGCACAGTAAAATAGGATACTGAGCATTAAGCATAATCTAAAAAGCAATCTCTGATTGATTTCCATCAGAAATTAAACAATCACCACTCCTTCATCAGACACATCTCTTGAATACTCCAGCACCAACATCTATCTCCTTTTTAGACACGAGTATCACGATCCAGAATGGTAAAATACAGACCACAATATACAAGAAATGCATGGACCAACATACATATCTGCACAGAACCAGCAATCACCCTAAACACACCAAGAAAGTTGTGATATACAACCAAGCCCTCATATACCACCGAATTTGCACTGAAGAGGACACCCGTGATTGCCACTTCACAAATCTCAAAAAGGCTTTCACTCAACAAGGACACTCTGCCAGAGAAATAGATCACACTTTTGAAAGAGCCACCTAGATACCACGTAAAGAACTGCTGCAGTACAGAAAGAAAATCCCATGAATCGCACACCACTGGTTATAACATATCACCCCTCCCTGGAATCTATATGGAAAATCCTTGAATAATTGCAACCCATACTAGAATACAACCCAATTCTTAAAGGGATCTTCCCAGAACCACCCATCCTAGCTGTTAAACAAGCACCAAACAAACCTCATCAAACTCATCACCAGAGGCAAACTTCCTATGGCCCGAAACACATTAAATGGATCCAGACCATGCCATGGCAAGAAATGCAAAACCTGCCAACACGTGTCCAACACCCCCACAATTACTAAATCTCACAACAGAGCCATCAGCATTCCTGGATCTTAAAGCTGCACCTCCAGAAATATAATACATCTCATCCAACGCACCATATTCCCCAATGGAAAATATGTAGGAGAAACCAAACAACAACGGTGCACCAGAATGAACGCACACCAGAAATCTATCAAGACAAGAATACCCATTTACCGGAGAAGGCACGTTTCTCACAAGAAAATCACTCTCTCTCCAATCTCTTACTAATCCTCAAAGGGAATTTACAAAACACTTTTCACAGACAAACCTATGAACTTCACTTCATCAACCTACTGGATATAAAAAATCATGGACTAAATATAGACATTGGATTAATGACACATTATAACCTGCCTGACATCTGACTCACAAGGTAACCTCTCTACTATCTACCAGGTATATTCATTCCCCTCCCTCCATCCCCCAACCTCTCTCTCACCCACTGGTGCCTCAATTTACATCTTCGCTGACTGCCTTCCTTGCATACATACCAGCCTCTGGCTCCTTTACAATTCATTCTATCCAGGAAAAGCACACACCAACTGCAGATGCTTCCTCAACCTGAAAAAGGGCGTTTGTGCCTGAAAGCTTGCCAAGAAGAATTTGTTTCCAACTATTTGAGTTGGTCCAATAAAAGATATCATATTTACCCAAAGAACCTAAAACGCATGCACTTGTGAGCATCAGGGCAGCCTAATGCACATTAATTTTGTATCTCAGGCCACTTTTACATGTGTTCCAGGGGTTGGGGGACAGTGCTTTAATTAGAGTGGCTCTTGGAACCACTCTTATTAAAGCAACACAGCATCTTGTTATCAGTATCCCCGCATCTCAAAATGGCAGCAGGGGCACTTGAACTAAATATAGTTTTACATATTGGATGCCATTGTGAAGCAGGAGAATGCTGATACATGAGATGTGGAAGCTGGCTAGAGCATGGCAATTACCATGCTCCAGCAGACTCTTAATCCAACTGTGCTCCAGCCAGCCTCCACGTCTTGTGTACAGGCACCATCACATTGTAGGTACTAAATTTTATGTGAATTAGAAAAAGCACATTAATGCTTGTGTAGATGCTCCCAGGGTTGAGAAAACTTCCCTAAAGAACTTAGCATAACTCTACTAGAAAAGAAGGTCAGCAAGGAAGCAGAGTCCTTCTGGATCTAACTTCACTCTCCTGATTTGTCTTTTGTAATATAGTCCCACTAAAAGTACCTTAACAGTTACTTGAACTGAAAGTTTGGCTCTGTGGTTTGAATTTGATTTCCAGCTGAGTTTTATTTACCACTAATGCTTGGTTAATTTATTTACCAATGCTGAGATAAGAGTGTTGGAAAGAGATATTAAGAAGGAGATCAGGTAAAAATTCTGCAGGAAGTATTACGAAAAATTAAGTTCTTCTTACAGGGGGTTTTTATCAAGCACATTTATTACTAGTCATCTTAACCATAACATAAGAGCATAATATATTCTAAGAATATTTGCTTTAAATGCTTCATCACCGTTCCATAAAAAAACCCATACTATTTTTTATAATGCTAGAGCAATTTCTCTAATATAAAAACGCCATACTTTAAAATCGTAAAAAAAAGATTTAACACAGGATTATGCAATGGATCTATAACATTGAAAATTCACTGGTCTCACTGAACTAAGATCCCTTCCTTGCTATAAAACAAGACAAAGCAAAGCAGAAAAAAACAAAAACAAAACCCCCTACTGTACACTGGGACATGAGACATTATAGCCCAGAGCCCTGAGGTATGATGGATGAACCTGCCTTCCCAATTTCCAAATCTCATTCTCTAGCAGGTTAAACTACATGAAGAACTCTCCAGACTCATGGGGGAGCTGCAGGATTTATCCCAAAGTGCAGTGTGGAGCACAACTGACTGAATGCAGCCAAAAGGGTAATTCAACAACTTGCCAGCCAAGCAGGAAAGTGTTCCCTTTCTTTTGCCATTCACTGAAGTCTACAAGGAAACTGAGACAGGAAGGCAGATAATAGGAGCATTCCTAATGATGTACCTTGGTTCTCACAACTTAAAACAGTTCCTCTATGCTTAGCCTTGTTACACACCTCTCGCGAGAGAGCAAGAGCGCGAGTGCGTGAGAGGCTTCAACCGTAGCCCAAAAGGCTGGGGTGCACAGAACCCCAATACAGGAAAAGAACTATTGATAACAGAACCGTGGCCAGGAGGACGAAATGCAGCCTCCCTATAATACATATATAAGATCAAAGTCATGGCGGGCGAGAAGTGGAGGGTGCTAGTCAGCAGCTTGGCACAGTAAAGGAGGCAGCAAGGTAGAGCATGGCAACCCTGACCCCCCTCCTGTTACAAGCAGCATAGGGCACTTCATAGCATTTCAATGGCACAACTGGAAAGAGAACTTGTTCCACTATCTTGAACACCTGCAATGGGCAGCAATGTATAACCCTCTATTTATTATGTTAATACCTTCAAGTAATATTTTAAATATGATAAAATCTTCAGTTTTGAGAAGGGTACTTATGTTATAATAAGGGGGGAACATCTCTTTTCAGATCATTTCACTGCAAAGAACTCTTCTCCACAACTGCCCCCCAGTTCAACTATGGTACCCTGGAGCCAAAGGCATACCATGGTTTGTGGTCTCCTATGGCCCTTCCTCTGGCAAGGTAGGAGTAGTATGAAGTTGTCTGCTCCTCTTTCTGAAGTGGCTGAGGTGGGAGCCAGGGACCCTTTAGCACTAAATGCATCTGCTAGGTTGGGTGTACCAGACTGGCACTACTATGTTTACTAAACACCTCACTGGGAAATTTCTAGATGGTTGCTATATTGTCTCAAAACTCAGGCAAATGACATTTCAACAATTATACTCAAGGTCACATCTTCGAAGTTTTCATTAAAACCACAAAAGTTAGTAAATTACACTTTTAAATAAATGAAGCAGTTATTTTGGTACAGTGCTATGATGTTGGTAGCATTAGGTATGAACCTACAATGTATCTGAATCCAACCTAATATACAAGCATGCTGTATGCAAAATGAGTAAGATGACAAATATCCATCAGTTAACACATTAAAACTAAACATACAATGGTGTTTACTGCAGCAAGAAGTGATCGTGTTTTTTTTGTTTTGTTTTGTTTTTTTGTTTTTCAATAAAGTGCCACGCTATTAACACATTGGACGCATCTACACGTGACATTAAAGCAACTCAATAAATTCTGCTGTATATCGTGCCAGAGTTTATTGCTCCTGGGTGCCCCATTTACATATGTAACCCCAGGGCACCCAGGAGCAATAAACAGTGGTGTGACATGCACTGCAGTTTATTGAGTCACATTAAGTTCACATGTAAACCTGCCCAATGTGTTTAACGGCATGGCACTTTATTAAAAATGGATCCATTCTCTGCAGTAAACACCATCGTATATTTTAGTTTTAATGTGTTAACTGCTGAATATTTGTCATCTTACTCATTCTGCGTGGGGTACACACTTACACATGCTTTCAGGTGTTGCTGTTACACATGACCCCTGGGCTGGGGTCAGCCTACCAGCCTGGGCCTGCCCTGACCTAGCTCAACATGCTGTGGAGTGGCTGACTGGGGCACAAGGGTGCTCCAGTGTATGCCCAGCCAGCAGACAGCCCTGCACAGAAGCACCCTCATGTACTAGCCAACCCCATCAGCGCGCAACAATGCGCATGTAGACACCAAAGAACATCGCCATAGGATAGTACTTGTGTTTGCAAATATTAAACTATGGTGGAGTGAATTAGTTTACTGAAGCCTAATAGGGGTGCACGTGTAGATACTGAGACTTTACTGCAGTGCTAATTAGGCAGCTCCATGAGATATAAACATCTCATGTAGATGTACCTATTGTGTTGTAATTAAATGTTGAAATTTTATTTTGATTTAGTTTAAAATAAGTTAATCTTACCTTAGCATGTGGAGAAAAGAAAATTCATCAATCTCTGGGTATAATAAAAAGGCAAAGCAGCTAATAATTCTGGATAAATAGGATCAACTATCAGTAGAAAAAAAGCCAAAACAAAAACAATTTCTAACTTTGCAAATAAATCTGATTTAAACCGAAAGTCACAGATATGGACTATATTGGTGGTGCTCAACCTCTGGGCTGTGGGCCAGATCCAACCTGTTCCACTGAGCCAAGTCACCTGACTCAGCGGACTCCCACAGGTCCAGAAATTTAGCAGAAGTGGGTGGTTGCTATGCTAATTGTCGCTCCCCTGCTGCCAAATTTCCAGAGCTGTGCTCAGCCCCAAGTGCTAGATTGCACCAGCATGCTGAGTTACTCAGCAACCAGATCCAGATTATACCCATGAACCAATCCCACACAGCACTACTGTGCTTGATCTGGTCCATGGACCAGCTCCACACCACTCTTCTGGCCCACTGGGCTAGAAGTCTGAACACCACTGGACTACATGTGCAATGAAGACTACAGCATAGTGTAAACTATGCCAACTGTCTGTAAACTAGCCAACTTATGTACTGATAGCAGACTTTCTATGGCAGTACAGAGCCCAATGCAGGCTAACTGACTATGTGAAATATAAGATACCACTAGGAAGAGAAATGTCTATTTAGAATACAGAGCAAGGGACTCCATGCTGCCACAGCTACCTCACTTGTAGCTATTTTGGGTATCTCCAAATTATACTGTGGTCTGCAGTGTAGTCATATCTATTATTTGCTTCACACATCCAGGTTGTAAAGCTACTTAGGAAAGCTCCCAATACAGAAAAGTTCTTCTTAGTCAAAAAGGCTAACTAAAAGAGTTTGTGAAGGTATCAGATTTGTAGCAAGTTGGGGTGCTACACTCTGCTTTTCCCTGTCCCATCAGGAACCTAACTGGAGCGCACTGATATATGGGAATAAGCCTGTGCCTCCTTAGTGATTTTCTTGAAAGCCAACTGTCAGCTAAGGAAGTTGATTGAAGGAATAAGTTAAAAAATCAAGGCAAGAGTGATTGGCAAAATAACTAAAAGGAATTAGAAAATATTAGCACATAGGTGTAGAAGGAAGTTACATGTGCTAAAGAAACAAAGCAAGTATCATCTTAAATCTTGTCTAGATTTTTGCTAATTTTTATTTTTAGAAAAAAATGAACAAGTTCTTTGCTAGTGTAAACTGCCATAACTTGACAAACCTCCATGGATTTCAGTGAGGTCACTTGAGCAGAGAATTTCGCCCAGCCTTTTTCTCCACACAGCCAACTTTGCTTTTTCTAAAAACCTTTTCACTTAGAATTCCATACTGTATTTATATTAATATTGTTGTTTTCCCTCATGGTATTTAAACCAAGTCTCTTCATGTTCAGGAAAAATGTTAAAAATGGTTTACATTTTATAAGTGAATCTTTCCAAATAATTCAGGAAGCCTTTGGAGTTCTTGCACATACCTAGACACTGTATGAATATCCTGAAAAGTCAGGATAAGCTGACTATATACGACTAAGAGTTTATATCATACTGCAAAGTAACCTAAAGAGGATTTGTCATTTTGATACAAAAATTAAGACATAGTTAAATGTGATTAAATTCTTCTAACCCAAGCTAAAAAGTCACAATGAATGTTAATGCTCTCCCCCTCCCCATATTACTGACTGAAACCACTGTAAAACATGCTTTCCTCCAATCAGAGTTCTCTCTTTCATAAACCACATATGTGGCTGCACATATGCCAATTATGGTGGAAGCGGGTCTCAGCAGTTTGCCTCTATAATGCAGGGTAGGGCTGTCCAAATTCTGAGTGGTCAAGGAACCACATGCCCCGCAGTCTCTGGCTGCATGCAGGCAGCTCCCACCATGGTTTGTGATGGACACTCCTTTCCCACTATGCCAGCCAGTGCCCCTGCCTCCTGCACATGGCATCCCCTTACTACACCATGACATGGTCCTGCACTACCACACAGAGTCCTTGAATCCTCCAAGTCCCCTGACCACAGGTTACCTTGGCCACTCTACACCATACTGTGCCACCCCATCCCCATGAGTGGAGGCAAGAAGCAGAAACTAGGGGAGGGAGGGGGAGGAAGCAACCCCAATAGCAGCAGCTGTTGTAACTGAGGGAGCAGCATCAGACCCACAAGCCCAGGAGCCATAGCTTTACCCTTTGGCTACATGCCATCTAGAAGCCACTGGCTGGACAGTCCTGGTACAGAGAATCTTATCTCGCAGGCAACCTTTGTACCAGGTTTTGGTGCAGCAGGCTGTGGTTCAAGCACCAGACATGATTCATTATATTTGACATTCAGGCTAACTACTACCAGCTGAAGGTGAAATGAGACCAAATTTTCAAATTGGCCTCAGCCCAGTCTCTGAATCTGTACGTACCTTTTTTGTGAAAGATGTCATCTAGAAAGTCTGCATAGATTAAAATTCAAAATATAGCCCACAAAAATTAAAATACTATATCTCAGAGGACCCATATGTTCTGGATGAAGACAAACTTATTTGCTCCCCTGAGGGTAACTCTTATACCAGTGATTCTCAACCAGTGTGCTTTGGCACTGTGAGGTGTCTTGAGATCCTTTCAAGGATAGTATAGGGTGCCACACAATTTTGACACTGTTAGGTGTGCAAACTTGAGTCACGATAAACCCAGATAGTTAGGCAAGGTTCTTTGGACCATCTAATAAAAGATATTGAATTTACCCAAAGAACCTTGCCTGCCTATGTTCTTAAACCAACATAGCTACAACCTATACCTCTGAGATTTCAAATAGGAATTCACAATGCTAACAGAAATCTGCCTGTTGTGGTCTTTCTGGCTATGTACAGACAGTCGAGAAGCCCCAGGAGGAATTGCTCCAATCTTTGCAGGTTTCTCTAACTGATAACTGAATGCACAGTCAATTTTCACTTAAGAAAGGCAGGCAGAGGCCTGCAGTGGCCCAGGCCAGAAGGCAGGGGTGCTCAAGCACCGTCTCCCAGCCTGCCAGTCATTACTGAATCCAAACCAACCAGGTAGGGGCCATTTCTGACTGGCTGCCCAGCACATACCACCAACCTGCTGTCCCCCTGCAGGGGGGGTGAAGGAGGGCCTGCCAAGTGATGGCTCCCCTAAACCAGGCATCTGGCCATTGGCAGGGAGCCCCACACCTCAGGGACTTCCTCTGGCCCAGCCCAGGGGCCCACAGCCTGGGGCCACCCTGCCACGGGGAGTCCCATGCCAAGAGAAAACCTCCTAGCACTCCCCTGCATGGCTGGGCAGCTGCTCAGCTCAGCTGCCCTCGCAAGAGGGAGAGGGGGATAAAACATTACCCTGGGCTGTGTTCTTGCCGTCTAGCCTGGATTCCCCCAGGCTGGGGCTGAGAGCAATCTCTCCTTCCCCATCCCCTGCCAATCCACATGGTAAACGCTGTCTTCAGTATGAGGCTCAGTCCCGAGTGGGGGGACTCAGGCTGGGCCAGGCCAGGGACAGGTGAGAGTGGGGAGGAGTTTCTCCTTGGCTCCATGGGGCAGGGCAGCCCCAAGCTCAGGGATCCCAAGCTAGTCCAGAGGAAGCAATCCGAGACATGGGGCTCCCCCTGCGCCCCCACACCCAGCTGCACAGGCAAGCACCCAACCCAGAGATTGTCCCCACCTCCCTCCTTCCTATGTGCGGCAGTGGCAGAGACAAGCAGCCACCAAGCCGCACTGGGGGCAGGGGAAGAAGACCCTTGGCTCAGTGGTCTGGGCTCAGTGGCCTGGGCTCAGTGGCTCAGTGGGAGGGCTCTGCTTCCCTTCCCCTACCTGCTACCTCACAGGATGACAAGCACAGGCAGGATACAGTCTGGGGAGCAGAGGCTTTGTTGCCTCGGCTCTGTGACAGCTTGTGGGCAGGGCTAGCTAGGCACTGGACAGGAGCAACTGAGTGAGCCGGTAGGCCACCCTGTGAGGGAGGGTTTGCAGTGGGCCATGCTGGGATGCTGGGGGACGGACCAGTAATTTGCTTTGGGAAGGAATCTAGGAGAGGGGTGCACCAATAAAGATGTTCTTGGCTGATACTGATACCCAGTGACACTACTGACATAAATAAACCTTTTTTGTTTGTTTCGCATTTCACACGCACGCATGCTTCTTGCCTGCTCCAGCCCTTGATGAGGAAGGTGGTGACCACCTTACATCCATCCCCCCGCTTGCCCACAGCTCCAACCCGCAGACCTGCTCTCCATGCAGCCTGTACTGCCGTCCCAGGTGAACAGGGCAGACTGTCACACAGACAGCAGTGCCGGGCATGTTTGGAGCCCAAGAGCATGCTGCTGCCTCAGTGCCAGCTGGTGCCGCACAGCTGAGCTCCCATGGCTGCTGGAGTGAAGCTGCTTTTGCAAAAGTGCCCAGTGCCTGGTGCAGCAGAATGTCCCTTGCATGGCGCCTTACCTGCCCATGCGCAGCGCAACATCTCTGTGGCAGCCCCAGTGTTCAGGCCCCTGCTCCGTGCATGGTGTCACCATGGCAGAGGCAGCAGCAGCAGGAACCAGTAACAGTCCCTTTATTACTGAGCACTGCGCCCTGTGACCAGTCCCTAAAAAACCCTCCCCCTCCCACCACTTGCCAAGACCTGTAGTCTGTCACAGGCTTAGGTTGGGCCACAGGGTGCAGGGACTAGACTACACTCATCAGGGTGCCCCAGGTGCTCGGCCATAATTATCATCTGCAATAACCCAAAAAAGCCAAAAGCTGATAATGTCATTTTTCGTTTAATAGGGGCCGATCTAATAGCCAACCAATATATCGGTGCACCCCTAATTCAAGATAGAAATTTGATAGAGCAGTCTAACCTAAACTGATTAAATCTAATACTACATCCATCCAGATTTATCTTAAACTGGACTTGGCCATTTTTAAATCAGTGCACTAAATTTCTGTTCTGTTACAAGTTTAAATCAGTTTCTGATCAGTTATACCAGTTTTGTGTAATTTCTGTCCCTAGCCTCTGAGTTCTGTGCTACGAAAGAATTGCTCCGTTATTTTCCTGTAGTCAAAATGAGTGAAAACTAAGTGCTAGCACTTTCCAAGGAGTGCTTTTAGCCTAACAAGGGTGCCTCAAACCTAAAAAGGTTGAGAACCACTGTGCACATGCACACACACATCTCAGGAAAATTCCACTAGTAGAGAGAGAGTATTTCCTTCACAGGCATCTTCCCTTTAAGCCCCTTTTGTTTATGGGTGTTTCTTGCCTAGCAAGAACCACAAAGTCTGATTATATTTAATAAAGTGTTTGTAAGAAAGTACATAGGGGAGAAAACAGGAGCCTGAGAAAAACAGACTATCTGGCTAAGAGTAAGGTTTTGAAGTTAGTAGCCTGTCATACAAAATTACATCATGTCTGTGCTGCAACCTGGAGTTTTTGCAAACTGAGCCAAAAAGGAACATTATATGTACTTACAAAATTACCCTATCTTCCATTTATCTCTTATTGTCTAACTTGAAAGAGATGGAAAAGGTATTATTCTTCCACCTATGAAATAGAGTGCAAATAAACAAACCTAGGTAATTTTCATATTTATCCCGCTTCTAAGAGCAACCCATCTTCTATTTGGCTGCCTGTTAGACTGGGGTAAGAAATTTCTTTATTTTGGTGTACTACACATTATTGAGTCCAGTTGCAGTGTTCACCAAGTAATAAATAATGACGCATGATCTGGCAGATGGTATTACAAAATATACTGCCACAAGAGCCCAAATGGTAGTTATTCTTTTCTGCCTATTCATTTCTTGAAGCTGTACAGTTATCTAGCCAAAGATGCTTTATAAATATTAGAAACATTTCCCTAAGTAGTTATTTTAGTTAAATATTTCTGTATAATTACTTACAAAGAATAAAAAAGTAAAGGAACTGAAAATGCAATTGTAACAGCCTCCTCCACTGGCCATTCATAACACTGTACAATAAATAAAGTACTCAGCCATAACAAGAAGAAACAGCTCTCAAAAGACCAATAAAAGATAACAGTAATCTAAATTCAGACTTATGCTGGGGCTACTTGTGAGCAAAATGTGACACTCTCACAAGTTGCTGAATTACATTCACACCTCCATCCAGCAAGAAAGAACCTGGGATCACAAGGTCCAAAAATGTAAGATTTCATGATGCACTTGCTTTCAGTGATGACAACTTTAAAAATATTTGGGCAGATCTCCAGCTGTCTTCATTAACATGCCTGAAAAATGGGTGAGCACATGAATATTAATGAGCAACAGTTCAAATATACACAAGTGAACAAGGCAGCAGTCTGCTCAGTTAATATCTATCCAGAAATACTACAGAATCCCTATAACTTCAGTGGGAGACCAGTCTTCATAAGCAGGTTATGGGGTCCTCCATAGCCAAAAAAACTTGTCACAACCGTCTGTATGCAAATTCAGAGTCCTACAAGAAAGTCTGACCTTTTTAAATTACTCAGTATTTTATTTCACAGATTTCATAGACATTAGGGCCAGAAGCAACTGAGTGAGCCCATAAGATCATCAGCTCCAGCCTCCTGCCCAAGGGGCGGTATTGCTTCCGTACTATTTTCAACGTTAATTCATGGGGCATACTCGTGTTTTTAAAGTTAAATATGTGCTTAAGTGTTTTGTCAAATTGTGACCCTGATGTGATATAAAATCCTAAATGCATTATATCAGGGGTAATGCATTATGTCGTGACCTGTGTAGGCCACAGGGCTAGTAGAAGGACTGGAAATTCAAGGGAAGGGCAAGTGGGGGTGGAGCCTACAGCCTAAATCTAGGGCACAGAGTCCCATGTGCTAGCAGAAGGCTATGTTAACCCTGCTACTGTTGCTTCCCCCAGGACTGCTGCCACCACTGGCCCTGCCATCAACACTTGTCCTGCCCCTGCATTCAGATCCAGCCCCACAGTCTGGGCTTAAGACTAGGGCACAAGGTAAGTTTGACACCCCTGCCTTAAAAAAGCTAGATCTATACACAGTTATCTTTGCAAATCCCTTATGAAATATTATTGCCTGTGGCATGTATTATAAGCATATGCAAGGGTTTCTGGACTTTGACATTCACTCCTTCAGCTTTGTCAAAATAGCTTACATTTGTTGATTTTCCAGGCAAACTGCAAGGTCCAAGATTTTGAGCAACCTTGGGAATAAGAACAACAAATTAAGATCAAATCCAATGTCCATCCATCTACTGTCTTATTTCTGATAGTAGCCAACAGCAGATGTTTCAAAAAAAGAAAAAAGACCTAGGTAAGTAGGCATATGATAAATTCTCTGCTCTTTATAAAACTTCCAGTACTGATCTCTTCTGGTTAGAGATTAGCTTAAACTCTAAAGCTTGAGGTTTGATATGCCTTCAAACATGTTTACCGTCACCACTTATAACAGCTCTGGGCATTCTTGATGTTTATGGAAATGTCGCACTCCCCTTTGAATCTAGTCTAAGCATGACCCTGAAGCAATAATTTTCTATCAAGATACAAGTTGCATTGGCTTTGAATTTTTTCACTTTTTAATTTCATTGAATGTTGCCTTACTCTTCTGTCCTGCAGCAGAAGATTTTGATCTCTCTCTTCTACCTCATTCACTATTTTCTATGCTTTTAACAAGGCTGCTGTTATTCATCTCTATTATAAATAATCCAAACTTATTTTTCTTCTCTCTTTCTTCATGAGATATTTCTAACCCTCTATCATTTTTACCACCTTTCTCTGAACTCCTCTCTCATCTTTGACTAGGTAGCTTCCTTTCCATCTTCTTGTGTAGGACCTTAGCAAAGGTCCAAAGATATTTTTGGAGGTCTAAATAAATCATATCAATTATATCTTCTGTATAAAATATAGTCTTGGAATGGACAAAAAACATAAGGGACTAATTAAACAATTTTTCTATACAGAAACAGTGAAGGTTAAAGCGTATCATATTATGATTTTCTAGGTGTTTTTCAAGCTACTTTTAATTATTGTTTCAACCAGTATATCAAGCATAGGCATACAGACTTCTGATCTGCAATTGCCTGGAACAGCAGCTATATGTAGCAGGTGTTTAGGGATTAAAAGGTAAATGATATTTTCCTTTGAAATATGTTTTTGTTAGCCAGTGTACAGGGGAGTGCTCTGGTATTTTGGTTTTGTGAAGATTATTCAATTGTATTTTTAATTTTTAGCCTATTACCAGTCAGTGGGATTTAGGGCACCTCAGTACCTTTGAAGGAATAGGTCCTTGTTAGTACAGACTTCACTTCAGTACTTAAACAGGGCCTGAAATTAAATGATGTTAAAACAAATTGTGTGTTTAAGTAAAGATCTAATGTACTTAACCAAGACCAGATTCTTATATAGTCAACAGTACATCAGTCAAGAGCAGGTCCATTGATTTCAAGAGAACTTAATGGAGTAATCTAATTTGGCCCTCAATAGCTGTGTGCATCTTGCTCAGCACTGCCCCCCCCCCCCCCACACACACACACACCCACCAAAACGAGGGTTCTTACTCAAGTGAAAACTTTAATCTTTACTGGTTTTCACAAAATATGCTTCACTAGGGCATATAAATTAACTAAAAAATAGCTTCAGGATTTAACCCACAGTGTGTATTGGCTAAAACGTTAATGTTTTAAAAAAGGAAGGAATACCCTTTTTGTCAACACTAAGGTATATTTAACCTTAGGTATTTTTTTAAGGTATTTAAACACCAGCCGTAAAAGTATAACATCACAGAAAAATGACTGAGTCTCTGGAATGCATATACCAGCTCCTCAGCTGCTGTTGATCCTTCCAAGAAAGGGTTAAGAGGGATCCCCCAACAATAAAAGTCAAATAGTCTATTTTACCAGTTTGTATTGCAGTACCTTCCACTGAATAGGAAAATACCTAATGGATTATTATTCATTGAAACATTTAAAAATAAATTAATTACTAGCTTAATTATTCCATAAATAACATTGAGCCAAAGCATAAATTGACAGAATCAACTGTGAGCTAGAAAAAACATTCAATATGATGTGTGGATATGAAAACAAAAATGTATGCAAAGTTCTTATAAATGTAGCAAAATTTTACCAGATGGAGAAATTGGGCAGTTCATCATCATGTTCTCACACCCGCTGAGTTGTTCTAAAACTACCTTTCCTGAAACCAAATATAATTGGATTTTATAAGTAAACTATTTAAATAAATCTTGATGTTATGTAAGGACCATCTGAAATTCGTTTTCTTGATTATTTGAGGACATAATGTTGGAATATATATGGAGTTTTGCAATTTAGGCATCATTGCTGACATTGCTATGCCATATTCAAAATTATGCTGTTTTGTATTGACTCATTTTCAGTAGGCAATAGGAAAATAATGCAGGTCCTGCTGGTTCACACAGAGACAGAATTCTCATTAATTTCACTGCAGGATTCGGCCTAATTGATACCTAAAAGTTTTTAAAATACTGTCCAACTGATTTCACTAACAAACTAAATTTTTGTTTGATCAGAATTAGCCATTAATTGGAGGATTATGTACTTTTATTCCTAACATGAGAACATTTCCTTTAGCAGGAGTGATTAGTTTGCATTATTCCTTAAGCATATTCTGCTAATTCAGTGTCTGTAGTGCATCATGTCTTCCCTAATCAGATATTTTAAACAACTACCTAAAACCCAACTCTTCAAAGACAACCTCTCTGGGTAGAGTTCCACTGTCTTCATCTCACTGCAGTGATCAATCTATAGAGTTCAATTTTATCAGGATTAGGGCCAATGTTTCCCTTAAAGGCAGAAAAAAGACCAGCTTTTTAAAGAGTTATATATTTTTGTTGTTTTAATTGTATAGATGTTTTAAATAACCTTATTTCCTTTATTTTTGTATTTCTAGAATTAATGTTTTGAGGATTCTTTCCTGATTAGGCAAGATTTTCAATTACTATTATTTATTTTTTAAAAGGATAGAATTTATCAATAACATGTCAGAATACTGACCTTTAAAAAAAACAAGTCTGAAAAACTGAATTCTCAAGAGGCATGAAAATACAGATACCTTGTCACAGCTTAGAACTGACAGTGATAATCATGATGTGTGAAAAGTATCTTCTTTCCTCAGGTAGTCTCATTTTTTTTAAGTCTGGTTTATATCTATTTTTAAATTAAAACCTACATATAATTTACATATAACAAGCAACTGACTTTAAAAATCCTTATAGGTGCTTCAAATGACACAAGAATTGTTGTTAAGAGCTTGTCTACATGTGAAGGACATGGAGAATCTCTCAAAACAGCCCTAAAAACTTGTAAAATAAAAATTATTGTAACATAATTTATAATTGCGAAGGCTAACAAAAACATTTCAAAATCAATTTTTGGTCCTCTTGTCAACAGACTTAGTCTTACCTTAAAGTGTGCAAAATAGCTGGTTAAATGCTGTGCATTCCCCAAGGCATCATTTTTCACATACCTCAAGAACAGCAGATTCCAGGAGCTATTTTAGAGCAAAATTGATATTTGGCTGTTTTAATCCTAATGATCTCCATTTCTGAATATTGAAGGAGAAAACCACAAACCAGCATTTTGGTAGGCTTTGCTCTGTGTGTACTATCTGCTTGTGCTCAAATGTTCACTCGTCTTGCACGTATCATGTATGTCTGAGGCTCAGAGCCATGTATTTACATAAACACTCAAAACTTAATCCTGCAAGCCTTTATGAATGCAAATAGTCTTGCTAAACTAAATAGGGCCATTTGTACAGGTAGGGACTGCATACATAAGGTTTTGCAAGATGAAGCAGTCACTGAGATGTTCCCATCTGTATGGATGCCCAGTTTTTACACATTTAGATGCTCTACGTTTTCAGTGCCATGGTTGTCTATGTAAACAAAGGATTGCCTAATGATGATCTAAGTTTTTATATACAATGATTTTATGATCCACCAATTTAAACTGAGTTAATTCTATCTATACAAAAAGGACTGGGCACAGAATCAGGCTCCTGATATTTCGGGTCAGATTTCCCAACCCCCATTGGTTATTTTTACAAAAGAATTTAAACTATTATATATAGTAGAAGTCATTTTCAAGGCCTAACAAACAGTGATCCATGGATCAGCAGTCATCAGAGATGCACTGATACATCGGTTTGATATCAGATCGATACCGATATAAAGAAAACTGGCTGTATCAGATATCAGCCCAATGAGGCCAATAATTTGGCTGACAAATGCTCATGCTGTATGCAGCCCTCAGGCAGTGAGAAGCACAGCCAGCAGCGTGAAGAACTGCTTCCAGCTGCTAAGTCCAGTGTGATGTAAGGGGAAGGGGTGGGAAAGAGAAGGGGCATAGAGGGGCAGATCAACTTCCCCCCCACGTTGAGGGACGGGGCAGGGGCAGGCACTGCCCAGGCAGGGGTGGGGAGGGTACTCCTGCCACTGCTTGCACCCCGGGAGGACATGGGGGGGTGGGGAGGGGGGACGGACTATTCTTGGTGGGGGCTGGGCTCAGAGCAGGCACCAGCAGCACTGGGATGATGCTGCATCCACCTCATATTTCACCACCAGTCTGGCTGTAGTGCCACTGCCAGGCACAGCCCCAGCTCTTCCTAGCGCATGGATGGAGGCAGGGCATTAAGCCGGGGCTGCACTGGGCAGCTGGTGGTGGCAACACTGGGAGCAGAGCAGTGGCAAAATTTGGGGTGGATGCAATATCCTCCCAGTGCCACAAGCTATCGCTCTGAGCACAGCCCCCACCGGGAAGGGCCCCACACAGCCCTGGCTGCAGCCCGCCCCACCCCGCGCAGATCCAGGGGCACACACCACCCTCCCCATGCCCTCCCGGGATGCAAGCAGAGGCAGGAGCCACCTCTCCCCCACGATCCATAGCTCCACCCCCACCCTTTCCCTGCCGGGGCAGTGCCTGCCCCTGCCCCCTCCCCCACTGCATGGGGTGTTGATCTTCTCCCCCATGCTTCTTCCCTCCCCTTCCACCACACCACACTTACCAGCTGGAGGCAGCTGTATCAGAAATCAGATCAGTAGCAGCTGATAAGCCTCCTTAAATATCCACTATTGGTATTGGCCCCAAAAATCTCTATCAGTGCACCCTTGGCAGTCATCAAAATTGTTCTCACAGAGAAGGCTGGTCAATGAGGAAGAGGTACTAACTCCTCTTTCTTGTTTCCAGCTCCAGGTTCTTCATTGAAAAAAAAAAAAAAAAAAAAGGTTATCAGGACTGTCAGTCAAACACCCAGTTCTAGGGAAGCAATGCTGCATAAGGGGTGGGGAAGGAAATTGCGAAAAGGGATGCTAACCTCAAACAGGAGAGGCGGAGCATGTCAAAGGAAACAAGGAGAAAAGAGGACAAGGCGTCTGGTCATCATTTACAGGGGGAAGTTGGAAGGGAAATCTGTAGAAAGGGACAGAAGGACTAGGCAAGAGGGAAGTTTGTGCAGGAGAGTAATGTGAGGGGGAGTAACAGAACAGATGGGAGGTGGATGTGAAATGAAGAACAAACGTACACAATGTGATTAACTTTCTTAGGAAAGGAAAAAACATTTATTAAACCAAAAGACAGAGCTAAAAATACCAAAATACTTTCCTGGTATGACTTTTCTATGTAACCAGTTGCTATAGTTGCAACAAGGATGCAAAACAAATGGGAAAGAAGGTTCTCTGCAGATGTACAACCATGTACAGTTCTCTGCGGGATAAGAAAGGCCTTCAAGAGGCTACCAGATGCTGTTTAAACTATAAGAAAGGTTAAGAACCCCTAACTTGGATATTTCCCCCCAAGTGAAACTGGAAAAGGGAGACAAATTAATAAGACTAAAGCAGACGCCAAGCATCATTTTTTCCTCAAACAGGTTAAATAGGTTTGCTGCTGCAATCCTTCACCTTGAAGTTCACTATGACACAATGTACCATAAATCATATTTTTCAGCAGTCTATAACTAAACTTTGAAAAAAATAATGTTGGCTAAAGAATGATCATTCAGTATCTCAACAAAGAAGAGAGTTGTCTTGTTTGTTTAGTTCAGTTATTGTTATAAACTGTTATGTGTATTCAAAAACAGCTATTCTTCTTCAAGAAATTCTCAGAGACCATCAAAACCACTAACAGGCCATTCCATTTTAGAACCTTTCTATGAACACCCCACAACGGTGATAAGATCCTTCCATCCAAAAACAGCAAATGGGACTGCCATGAGCTGATCAACACTATTCTACTGTTTTCCAGAGGAAGAGGAAGAGAAAGAGCAATCTCAGGCACATCTACAGGCCTGATCGACGGATGTGGTGCAAGTTTTCTATAGCTAGCCCAGGGACCTTATTCAGAGCTCTCTTAAAACTTGTTTCACAGTGATGTAACACAGCTTATTCCAATGAGCTAAGTATAGACAGTCAAAAAGCCCAAGGCTGAACAGCCTTTACAGGTTAGTCTAAGCTGCGTAGACTGAACCAATAAGCAAGTAAACAGACATTCACTCTTGATTCTAGAAATGCAGTCACATGTCTGCACTGGCTCAGGCCAGAATGTTAGAGGTGCTACAGCATGCCTCCCTGATCAGCTGGAGCAGACAGCTTGAGCCAAGGCTAGCTTGACCACCCTGAGAGGGGGGATTTGCGGAGGAGGTGCAAAGTATCCTGGGATGCTGGTGGACTGAGTTCTTTTGAATCTGCAGGAGAACTGAGACCAAATTTCAATAAACTGATTTAAACTAAATCAGTTTGGTCTGATACTACATCCATGCAGGTTTATCTTAAACCTGTTTCAGTCATTTTGAAAGTGATTTATGTGCACTGAACTTCTGTTGTGTTACAGATTTGAACTGGTTTCCAATCACTTGTACCAGTTTGTGTGTAATTTCCGTGGTTATAATGGTAACTAGTTATACTAGTTTATGTGTAATTCACCTAGCCATGGTGTCGTTCTTGATTTGCACCAACAAAAGCATACTCAGTCAAGTCCTTAAGAAAAGTGATCTAAGTATGAGACTAAGCTTTTTCAGGAATGTCACATAAAGAAATGTTAAACCTAACATTTTAGCCTACCTTTCTAACAATACAGAAAAATGAACTGCTATGTAAGAGATGGAGAGAAAGAAAGAGAAAGAGAGACTATATTTAACGGAAGGTAGGGTAGAGATGCACCTAAAGATTAACTGAATCAGTGATGTGCATAAGCTTTTGTGAGCAACAGTTCACTCCTGCTAACACAGCTGTGTTAGCTCTCTCCACTAACTACCTCTCTCCACTAATATGTCTGTAAGTTTTTGCTGAGATACAACAACGCAAAATTTCAGAAACAAATATTATTTTAAAAAGAAGGTTTCTAATCAATCTAATTTACCCTCAGGGCTAGGGACAGAAGTTGCACACAAACCAGCTTAAGTAATCAGAAAAGGGTTTAAAACTGTAATAGAGTAGAAGTTCAGTGCACATAAACCACTTTCAAAATGGCTGAAATGTAGACTTAACTGATTTGAGTCAATCTAGTTTATGAAACTTCTGTCCCAGTCCCCTTCCTGGTTCAAGTTAAATCACAATCCCCCAGCATCCCAGCATGCTTTGCAGCCCTGGGCTAGGCTGGGCTGAGCTGTCTGCTCCAGCACAGAAGGGTTGGGACGGAAGCAGGGACTGCCCCCCAAGCAAACCCTGGCTAGGTTCTGGGGCCAGGGAGGGGGGTTAAGTTAACCTCCCCTTCCCCCCCCACCCCTAAGTATAGGGCTGCCCTGCCTTGCTAAAAACTTACTGCTGGCTGTGACTGGACTACAATCCCAGAGGAACCTGGAACCAGGAAGAGAAAGTGATGAATATCCCTACAGAGTCCTTCTGCCATGATTCTGGACTGCAAATCCCAGAGACCTCGGGGGCAGCAGGAAGAGGAAGCGAACTAACTATATGCCAGAGAGCCATATTCTAGCATCCACCCCCTGGCCTGAGCTACTGCAGGCATGTGGCTGCATTTTCTTAATCAAAAGTAAATGTGTGTTCCATTGTTTCTCAGTTTAATCTCTGAAGCTTAGACTAACCTGCAGAGACTGAATCCATTCAACCTGAGGCTTTTTGACTCTCTGTACTTAGTGTAAAAGTCCAGATCAAAGTTAAGGCCCATGAATGAGACCAGGTGATTAAGCTTGCTATGGTTTCTCCTGCTTCTAGTATATCTGTTCTCTGGATAAATAAAGGACTTTAGAGTCTAATCTGTCTATCTGGCCTGTTAGGAGCATTAAATTTTCTAAGTACAATATTTAAAACTGTGCTACATGGCACATCTCTCATAGTATTACATGAAATGAATTCTAACTGTATAAATTACAAAACAGATTCAAATGTGTGATCGGAAGTTTAAAACAAAAAATCTTCAATTACCCAAGAGCATATTGGATTGTTTACAATACTTGAAAAATAAAAAGACATATATGCCAGAACATAAAACACAACCCTGAAATAGTCTTCTATCTAGAATTTGTTGCACAAACTAAAACAGAAAACCAAAAAAAAAAAAAAAAATCCACTACTGTCACAGAAGGTTGATGTTATGACATCAGCAAATAAAAGTTAGATTGCAGATATACAGATGGTACTTTATACAAGATGGTACTCTTGATAACAGGAGCAATCACATGCAACTCTTACATTGTGCAGTGTTTGAACATGAAAAGCTCCAACACTATATAATTAAGCGTTAAATTATTAGTGAGGCAAGAAGCATTATTGTCCCCATCAACAAATCGGAGGATTGGACCAAAAGAAACGTCATGAGGTTCAAGAAGGACAAGTGCAAAGTCCTGCAGTTAGGACGGAACAATCCCATGCACCAGTACAGGCTGGGGGCTGACTGGCTGGACAGCAACTCTGCAGAAAAGGACCTGTGGGTACAGTGCACAATAAGCTGAGTATGAGCCAGCAGTGTGTCCTTGTTGCCAACAAGGCTAATGGCATATTGGGTTGCATTAATAGGAGCGTTGCCAGGAAGTCAAGGGAAGTGATTAGTCCCCTATATTCAGCACTGGTGAGGCCACATCTAGAGTACCATGTTCAGTTTTGGGACCCCACTACAGAAAGGATGAGGACAAATTGGAGATAGTTCACATCCTTTCTGCCCTCCGCTGGACTAATTGGACAACACACAATGTAAGGCAACAAAAATGGCTAGGGGGCTGGGAAACATGACTTGTGAGGAGATGCTGAGGGAATTGGGCTTATTTAGTTTGGAGAAGAGAAGACTGAGGGAGGATTTAATCAACTTCAACTACCTGAAGGGTGGTTTGAAAGAGGATGGACCTATATTGTTCTCAGTGGCGGCTGATGACAGACCAAGGAGCAACGGTCTCAAGTTGCAGCAAGGGGAGATTTGGTTAGATATCAAAAATAATTTTTTTATTCATAGATTCATAGATGTTAGGGTCGGAAGGGACCTCAATAGATCATCGAGTCCGACCCCCTGCATAAGCAGGAAAGAGTGCTGGGTCTAGATGACCCCAGCTAGATACTCATCTAACCTCCTCTTGCAGACCCCCAGGGTAGGGGAGAGCACCACCTCCCTTGGGAGCCCGTTCCAGACCTTGGCCACTCGAACTGTGAAGAAGTTCTTCCTAATGTCCAATCTAAATCTGCTCTCTGCTAGCTTGTGGCCATTGTTTCTTGTAACCCCCGGGGGCGCCTTGGTGAATAAAACCTCACCAATTCCCTTCTGTGCCCCCGTGATGAACTTATAGGCAGCCACAAGGTCGCCTCTCAACCTTCTCTTGCGGAGGCTGAAAAGGTCCAGTTTCTCTAGTCTCTCCTTGTAGGGCTTGGTCTGCAGGCCCTTGACCATACGAGTTGCCCTTCTCTGGACCCTCTCCAGGTTATCCGCATCCTTTTTGAAGTGTGGCGCCCAGAATTGCACGCAGTACTCCAACTGCGGTCTGACCAGCGCCCTATAGAGGGGAAGTATCACCTCCTTGGACCTATTCATCATGCATCTGCTGATGCACAATAAAGTGCCATTGGCTTTTCTGATGGCTTCGTCACACTGCCGGCTCATGTTCATCTTGGAGTCCACTAGGACTCCAAGATCCCTTTCCACCTCTGTGCCACCCAGCAGGTCATTCCCTAGGCTGTAGGTGTGCTTGACATTTTTCCTCCCTAGGTGCAGCACTTTGCATTTCTCCTTGTTGAACTGCATCCTGTTGTTTTCTGCCCACTTGTCCAACCTATCCAGGTCTGCCTGCAGCTGTTCCCTGCCCTCCGGCGTGTCCACTTCTCCCCATAGCTTTGTGTCATCTGCAAACTTGGACAGAGTACATTTCACTCCCTCGTCCAAGTCACTGATGAAGACATTAAAGAGTATCGGTCCAAGGACCGAGCCCTGCGGGACCCCACTGCCCACACCCTTCCAGGTCGAGACCGACCCATCTACCACGACTCTTTGGGTGCGACCCTCTAGCCAATTCGCCACCCACCGGACTGTGCAGTCATCCACGTCACAGCCTCTTAACTTGTTCACCAGTATGGGGTGGGATACCGTATCGAAGGCCTTCCTGAAGTCTAAGTATACGACATCCACCCCTCCTCCTGTGTCCAGGCGTTTCGTAACCTGGTCATAGAAAGAGACTAGGTTGGTCAGGCACGATCTGCCCGCCACAAACCCGTGCTGGTTTCCCCTCAGCATAATCTGCCCTGCCGGGCTCTCACAAATATGAGCCTTGATAATTTTTTCAAAGACTTTACCAAGGATGGAGGTGAGACTGACTGGACTATAGTTGCCCGGGTCCTCCTTCCTCCCCTTTTTGAAAATGGGGACCACGTTAGCCCTTTTCCAGTCCTCCGGGACTTGGCCCGTGCGCCACAAGCGTTCGAATATTCCCGCCAGTGGCTCTGCAATGATGTCGGTCAGTGCCTTCAGCACATTCGGATGAAGCCCATCCGGGCCTGCCGATTTAAAGGCATCCAGTTCTTCCAAATGACTCTGCACCACCTCAGCATCTACGTATAGAAGTCTGGCGCCTTGCTGCTGCCTCTACAACCCCAGTGAGAGACTTGTCGTGCCCCTCACTTAGGAACACTGAGGCAAAGAACTTGTTGAGGAGTTCAGCCTTGTCCCCCCTATCTGTCACCAATTGTTTCTACTAGGAGGTTAGTAAAACACTGGAACAGGCTATCCAGAGAGGTTGTGGACTCTCCATCCTTGGAAGTTTTAAGGCTAGACAAAGCCATGGTTAGGATGATCTAGTTGGGGATGGTTCTGCTTTGAGCAAGGGTTTGGACTAGATGACCTCCTGAGGTCCCTTCCAACCCTTAATTTTCTACGATTTTATGATTTCAAAAAGCTCAGCCACCTCCCAATAGTTTGCATGCCAAGCTGGATATGGAATTGAACCATCTAGAAAAAGAAGTTATACTTTCAAAAGTAGCCTATAGACATGCTCCACTCACTCCAGAGCCAACTGTAAAAAATAATAAATAAATAAATAATTTGGTGTAGTAAGCATATGTGGGGAACTTAAGGTAAACCCTGTACTGAAAGTTGATAAATATCCCCTACCTCCAACTGAAGATATATTTGCCACAATAGCATAGGGGCAGAGATTTAGCAAAACTGATTTAGTGCAATCTTACTCACAGATGGAAGTAAAAGATTAAAAGGGTTACCATAAATATGTAAAAGGGGTTATACCAGTACAATAAATTAGTGTTTGATATTGCCTCCACTCCTGCTATATAACAACAAGCAATAGATCAACTGTTACAAGCCATTCCAAAAACACAACGTTATTTGGATGACATTACTGTAGCTGATTAAAATGATGAAGAATACCTGAGAAGTCTGAAGAGAGTATTAGAACATCTAGAAAAATATGAGTTGCAAGCAAATCGTGCAAAATGCAATTTTTTCAGGAAGTCATTCGCTTATTGTTCACGTTATCGATGTGCAAGTCTTCATATAAATCTCAAGAATAGATTAAAGCAGTTTTAGAAGTCCCACAGCCAAAAGATGTTTCACAACTTAGATCTTTTCTAGGATTTATTATTTAATATAAGAGGATTCTACCAAACCTATCAGCTGTGGTGTATCCTTTAAAATTCCTTGCTGCAAATGGGTACAGTCACATTACTGTCAGAAATCTCTCTTACAAGCAAAGAGTCTGGTGACATCACATAGGCCACTTGTTCATGTTCACTTTAACTCATCGTTTCTTGTCAAGCTAGCATGTGATGCAACCAGCGCCAACTGTAAAAAAAAGAAAAAATAACTGGGAATGTTATGTTATATCACATACTATGGTACTGAACAGTGCATAACATTTGCATTTTAATCACAACAGCAGAATGGAATTATGCACAGATGGACGAAAAAGCTTTAAGTCTGGTGTGTGGAATGAAATGGTGGTGGACGGGTCATTTTCGACCTGGAGGGATGTGGGCAGTGGGGTTCTGCAGGGCTCAGTCCTTGGGCCTACACTGTTCACCATCTTCATCAGCAACTTGGACGAGGGGGTAGAAAGCACCCTGTTCAAATTCACAGTTGACACTAAGATGTGGGGGGAAGTGGGCACGCTAGAAGGGAGGAATAGGCTGCAATTGTACCTAGACAGGTTACAGAGGTGAGCGTTTGAGAACAGGATGTGTTTCAACACGGACAAGTGCAAGGTACTGCACCTGGGGAGGAAGAACCAGCAGCATACCTACAGGCTGCGGAACTCCTTTCTTGTCAGCGCAGAGGCAGAAAAGGATCTTGGAGTCATTATTGATGCCAAAATGAACATGAGCCGACAGTGTGGGGATGCGGTCAGGAAGGCCAACCGTACCTTATCATGCATCCACAGATGCATCTCAAGCAGGTCCAAGGAGGTGATCCTCCCCCTCTATGCGACACTGGTCAGGCTGCAGTTGGAGTACTGCGTCCAGTTCTGGATGCCGCACTTCAGGAGGGATGTGGACAACATGGAGAGGGTTCAGAGGAGGGCCACTCACATGATCAGGGGGCAGCAGGGCAGGCCCTACGTGGAGAGGCTATGGGACCTGAACCTGTTCAGCCTCCACAAGAGAAGGCTGAGGGGGGGATCTAGTGGCCGTTTACAAACTAGTCAGAGGGGACCAGCAGGCATTGGGGGAGTCCCTGTTCCCCCAAGCACTCCCAAGAGTGACAAGAGATAAGGGTCACAAGCTGGCAGAGGGTAGATTTAGACTAGATATCAGGAGGCACTACCTCACTGTCAGGACGGCTAGGATCTGGAACCAACTTCCAAGAGAAATGGTGCTGGCTCCTACCCTGGGGGTCTTTAAGAGGAGGCTAGATGAACACCTTGCTGGGGTCGTTTGAAACTAGTACTCTTTCCTGCCATAGGAGGGGATTGGACTTGATGATCTGCTCAGGTCCCTTCCAACCCTACAAACTATGAAACTATGAAGAAATGCAATCAATACCTACGTGGGAGAAAGTTTATATTGGTCACAGATCACCAACCCTTAGTCCAGGGGTGGGCTGCATCTGGCCCACCAGCCCATTCTATCCAGCTTGCGGGGCCTCTAAACATTTTAGAAAATTAATTTTTATCTGCCCCTGGGCTGCCTGTCAAAGATGACAGGAAGACAGCAGCAGCAGGATCCAGTGGGAGCTTGTGGCTGAGCAGGAAGGCTGGCCTGGCTCCACCCCACTCTCAGCCCCCAACTGGAAGCCTCTGTGGCTTCTGGCCTCACAACCCTGGAGCGGTTCTCCCCCTCCCTCCGTACAAGTGAAAAGTAAGGTAAGATTGGATGGAAGGAGGTGAGGGAACCACTGCAAACAGCCCAGCAGCCAGGAGCCCTGTGGTACTTCCTGGGTCAGGCTGGAGCCAGAGCTGGAAGCAGTGGGCGGGGGGGTAGAGGGAACCGGCCACAGCGGAGGAGCCATAAGAAGTGGCAGGGACTTCTGGGAGTAGCACAGCAGCAGGGGGGGGCTGCAGGGAGCAGCGTGGGAAGTGGCAGCAGCACAGCAAGTGGTGGGGGCTGTGGGTCATAGCACAGAAAGTGGCAGTGGCTGAGGGAAGTGGTGGGGGCCATGGCAAACAGTGGATGCTGCAGGGAGCGATGCAAGAAACAGTGGGGGCCATGGGGAGCAGTGTGAGAAGCAGCAGGGCCCATAGGGAGTGGTGGGAGCCACAGGCAAGGGGCAGGGGCTACAGGAGCCACAGGGAGCAGTGCACCAAGTGGCGGGGACTGCAGGGAGCAGACGGAGACATGGGAAACAGCGCAAGTGGTGGGGAAAGTGATGGAGACCACAGGGAGCAGTGGGAGCCATGGGTAGCAGTGCAGTGAGTGGCAGGAACCACGGACAGCAGCAGGCAAGCATGCAAGAGGGAATCCAGGGAAACAGTGGTGGCGGGTGGGAACATGAAGCCCGTGCAGGTGCCTTGAGAATAGCAAGAACCCATGGTTGGGTAGCAGGAGCGCAGAGCCTGGGCATGGGGTCTGCCTGGCTGCATCGCATGAGGCTCACATGCAGTCTGTTAGAGCCACATATGATGGAGCCAGCAGCCTGGCCTCATCTTCCTCTCTCCTAACGCACCCACCATAACCCCACACCCTCCCACAGTTCCCACCCCAACCACATACCTGACAGCCACCCACCATACCCACACCCCACCACACACACACTCCCCAACCACACCCCACCACATACAATACCCCCTTACTGCTCAGACACAACATACAGTAGGACTGTATTTTGAACTATTATGAAGTCACCTCTACACACACCTTTTAAACACATAAATCAGTACAAAAATATTTGTAAATAAAATTAAAATAACTTATAGTAGAAGTTTTATTTTTTAGAATATAATTTGGGGCTTTTTTCTGGTTTCAAGTTTGCAGCACCCTTCTTCCCAAAAGGAGTACTTCCAGGGCAAGAGAAGGCACTTCTGGTGGCAAAGGTCAGGAGCTGGGGGCAGGACTTCCAGTCCCAATATGGCGATCAGGGGCAGGGCCACTGTCAAGGGGTAGAGCTACCCATGAGGCCCTCAACAGCTCCCCAAAACTCAGTAAGTGGCACTCCACCCAAAATAATTGCCTGCCCCTGCCTTAGTCTCAATTTTTTGGTGAAGGAATGCCCAGGACAAGTGCAGCACATATGCAACAGTGGTCTCTCTTTTTGGTCGGTTACACCTATGACATGGAATACAAAAGAATGTTGCCACATGGAAATGCTGGTGGATTCTCACTTACCTATGAAAAAACCTTCTGTAATTAGGGGTGCACTGATAGAGATTTTTTTGGCCAAAACCAGTGGCTGATTTTTAAGAAGCCATATCAGCCAATACCTATCTAATTCCAATATGCAGCTGGGCAGCTCGAAGACCAGCGCTGGGCTGGTAAGTCTGGTGTGGGGGAAGAGGTGTGGGGAGGGAAGGGGCAGGGGGAGTAGATTGAGGCCCCTGCAGTAAGGGAGGGAGTGAGGCTGGGGCAGGGACAGGCACTGCTCAGCCGGGGCAGGGGTAGGGTGGGGTTGGCATGGGAGGGAGCCACAAGCACCTGGAAGCCCCACTGAGCAGTGCCTGCATCAGCCCCACTCCCTCCCTCACCTTAGGGGTCTTAATCTGCCCTCCCCATGCCCCTTCCCTCCCCCCACACCAGACTTACCAGCCAGATGCTGGTCTCCAAGCTGCTGGCCCCATGCATGCTGCAGCTGTGCACATACAGGAGGAATTAATCGGCCACATTATCAGCCACATCAGGCAAAAAAAGCCGATTTCCGATACTTTCAATTTTCTCTATATCTGTCCCAATCCGATATGGGAACAATGTTTGTGTGCACCTCCATCTGTAATGGAGACAGAATCTACTGAAACTGTTAACTTATTTCAGCTGGAATATGCCCCAGTGACCTGCAGTATGATTGGGCAAAAAACCAAGAAATATCCCACATTGGCACACGTATGTGAAGCCACCCTGAAAGGCTAGAAATATACACACAGTCCTAATTTAGCATCCTTTTATGCATACAAAGAAGAACTTGCTATACATCAAGTATGTGTCACATGCGGGGGGGGGGAGATTTGTCTTATTATATCTAGCAATCTGCACACAAGAATTTTAGAAGAGCTACATGTAGGGTACCTAGGAGTTGTAAAAATGGAGGCATTAGCCAGAAACTTTGTATGGTGGCCAGTTATTGATCAACAATAGAACTCCTTGGGAAAAGAACGTATGGAATGCCAACACGTATAGAAGATGCCCAAACCGGCACCATTACACCCATGGGAATGACCATCCCTTCCCTGGCAATGGTTCTGTATTGATTCTGCAGGACCATTTTTAGGGTTGATGTACCTAATGGTGGTGCCTGACTACTCCAAATGGCTGGAAGTTTTCTGCATGAAAATCATTACAGCAGCACAGACAGTAAAAACTGTGAGGCTATTTATAAAGGACATGATTGCCAGAACAAGCTGTAACTGACAATGGCCCACAATTCAATCTGGATGAGTTTCAAGGGTTCATGAGGAAAAAAAAGGCATCCAGCATATCACTTCTGTACCCAGCCACAAATCAGCTGGCTGAACAATTTTTAAAATGCCTTGCTTTCCATGAAAGAAGAGGTAGAGTCAGTACAGCAGAAGATGGCCCTCTTTTTTTGGTAACATGCCAGAATGTAGTATGTGTTACAATGAATAAGATGCCAGGAGTACTGTTTATGGGCCACAATCTCAGGTCACGATTGGACTTGCAGCAACAAGTTAGAAATTGCCAAATAATTCAGGCCATGACAAGGGCCTCTCAACAGCTACATGTAGCCCAAGAGTTACTGGCCTGTGATTACTGGGGTTTAAAGAAATGGCAGCCTGCAGTTGTGAGTGCACAAAACTGTTTCTTTGTCCTACACAGTGCAAGTGACACCTAATATTGTTTGGCACCATCACATCAACCAATTCTGAGATACAGGCATGAGCACTGAATAGAAGAGAGCAACAACAGCTGGAGCTCCATCAGCTTTGCAACCTACAGCAGCAAACTTAAATTCTACACCGGACAGTAGCAAAACTAAGCAGACAGGAATTAATCATGTTGAGCTACCTGCATCTATTAAGGAGTCATCTGAATCAGACATGGATGAAGGAAGGCCACCTCCTCTGGACTATGTTCAAGGGAATGACAGCCATTACACAGGAAGGAAATGTAAACATGACTCCAATTTAGTACTCGGTGCAGCACATTCTCAGGAAAGCGATAAAGAAAGTGATCATGATTACACAGAAAGGAAACACAAGCCACTTAAGAGGACTACATTCTGTGCATTAAGCTGCTGTCATTTCTAAAGGTGGGGATAAGATGTGATGTGTGAATGTGTCGAATCTACATGTGTGAATCAAAAATTACTTTTTGTTCAATCTGCTAATGCCAATGCATGCATAGTTCTACTTCATGTTTACAATATATTCTGCATCTGCCAGTCTGGTAGCACACTTTCCTACACTTACGGCTGGCATCATTAATTTATGAATACCTTAGACAAAACTAACAGAACTGGGAAAACCAACCAGGATTCTTCATCTTCCTACTCGCATTACTAAACTGCTCCTTCCTCCTACTCCCTGTCTCTAATTCACACACCATTTTTAACTACACACTGTCACATTTATTAACCCCACAAATAATCAACATGTGAAAACGATAACTATCCATTATTATTCTTTGAAGATTATTATCTCTTGATGTGTTTATGGGCAAAACAAACAACCTCTTGGGTACCCAAACCAAAGCAAGCCATACATGTAGCTTTGGAATTATCAATGAAAAGACTCATCTGAAAAAGCTAATTCTTCAAAACTGCAACTCATTGTCGGAACACATGAAGTTTGATGAAACTTTCTTTGGGAAAGGCATCTTGGGTTCCAGATGGACTCTGGTCAAAATGAAAGCAAAACCCATCCCAGAAAATGGCACTTAGGTGGTATGTAGGAGACTTAGGTTCAAGTCCATACTACAAAAACAACAACAACAACAACAACAAATACATACGTACTATACCTTTTCCCCACCCACCTATACCCTTACTGCAAGTCCTTAGAACTATTTTTATGTATGTATCTGTATTTCTATGAAATCAAAAAATGATATATTATGTTTTATAGGACTTTTCTGTGCCAGGTACTAGCATTTAGTACCACACTACCTTGCTGAACAATCTGCAAGCCAGAGTTGCCTAAGATCCTAAACCCGTGATTCTGAACCAGGGTGCCTTGAGATCTTTTCAAGGATGTCACAAGGTGCCACACACAATGGTAGCACTGTTAGATTTACAAACATGATTCACCAGATAAATCCAGAGATTTCAAATAGAAATGCATAGCTGGTCTTTCTGAGTTTTTTGCAACAGGAAAACTGCAATTCTTTTTTTTCCATAGGCAAACAATAATGAACACTAAGAGCTGACACTTTCCGAGGGACTCCTGAAATCTACCCAGGGGTGCCTTTAGTCTAAAAAGGTTGAGAAGCACTGCCTTGAACAGATTAATTAATAGTAATGTCTTTAAACACTGTTCTCCATACTCTTTAGAAAGAAAGACTATTGAAATGTGTACAAGCACCCCTAAAACTCATAGTGACCACTGGATAGTATGTTCTGGTAAATTCCTCCAAGCCGTCCTTAATAGGATGTGCTCCCCTACCTGAAATGTAGTGCACATGATTTACTGAAGCTACAGTTTGCTCCAGCTGGGAATCTGCCGCATGTCAGACTATGCATTAGAGCATAAACATTTTAGAAAATCTCCTATACATTCTATGGTATATACACTGAACAGTAACCTACAGCATGGTAGCAAGGTAAGCAGATGGCTTGGGGAAAAGCAGAATGGAAGTGACTTTTCATACATGTAAGTCCACCTTGCATAGGACTGCATCTGAGGGATTCTTACTTAACTTGTCCCAGAAAGCTTCTATGTTAAGTCCCTGTAATCAGTATGCATTCCAGCTGAAAACTATTGTAAAATGTTTTTTGCATAGAAGAACCTGATCTAAATCTCTTCACTCTTTACAAAAGGAACTCCCACATTTTTCATTCACCCTCTGTCCTTCAAATTACAATAGGTTACTACAGACAATCTTCTAAATCTATCTAAATCTCCTGAACATTTGAAAAACATTATCTTGTAGGGTAAAATTAGTTTTATGGTGTTTCTTCATGCAGAACACTGGGTAGCAACTCATATCTAGTATAATTTTTTCCTCATCCTGTAAATTTACATAAAATAATTGCAGACCCTCTGCACAGTTCCTGAAGGTCTAGCAAAAAGCTAACACTGACCTTAGCATACAAATTCTGTTGGCAGTGAATACATTTCCTAAATGGGGACCTCTCAAGTCATCCTGTTGCTTCACATTTGGCACATCTAAACAAATCTAAGCATGAAAGTCACACACTTCTATGTGCATAGTCTGTGTCACTGGTCCTCACAGCAAACCCCAACAAAATGACACATGGAAGTGAAGGACTCAACAGAAAGAAGGGAGATAGAATCAGGCCAAGAAAGAACAAACATTTACGATATAATTGTAAGAGGTACAGAGCACCTGTAATTACCCTTTAGCAACAACGGGAAGTGAAGACACTAGCTGTCTCAAAGTATAAATGTGATCTTAGGGTTTGGGGAGAGTCAGATAATTACTCATTTATAAGGAAGAATCTCCATCTTTCCTTATAACCCTCATTCATGGAACAAATCTAATGTGCAATGGTATATATGATGCAGCTGGGATTTCGCAAAGCTAAAAGGTGCTTATTCAATGGACAGCATGGGAACTTTAACATAGGTAAAGGCTTTGGGGGCTTACATATCACTTTGCTTTAGTTATCTGAGCACTTAGAAGAAAATAAGATCCTGCATAGGAGCATTACTCACTTCTAGTTAGTATGAGTGAAGAATATTCACTCATGGCTGATCTTACACGAAATACTGAAATTAGACCAAAATAGTTGCCTCCTTCCTGCATTCTCAGAAGTAAAACAAAAGGGTGGAGAAACACATTCAAACAGTCTCTTACATTCTTACCCTTTGTTCTTTCCTACATGATATATTTACTTTCTTGAAGCAGATACATGCAAACATTTTTAAATGAAAAGTTTTGCACAAAATAATTCAATAAATGTAGACAAAAGCACTATTTACTAACTAAAAAAGAAAATAAAAAAGAGGAGTAGAGATTTTCACTGCACCAGAAAACATCCAAAGAGCCCAGATAGGTGGTGACCAGATCACAGATAACTTTTTGCGGAAGGAAAAATAAAAAAAAAAATAAGCTCCTTGCATGTTTTTAATGGGAGCAAATTAACAGTTTGCAGTTGTTTCTGCTCTTTTTGATCTTGTGCATTCCTCAGTGGTAAGCAAAGAATACTTAGCAATTCACACTTAGGAAATGAATATTTTTGTGATTAGGAAAACGTAGCATCTGCATATTTGGCATATACGTTCACCACATTCTCCACAATAAATTAAACAAACATACATACACATACAGAAGACAGCCTTTGGCTGAACTACATTTCAGAGTAAAAAAATAACTAAGCTAATTAACGAACAGAAGACATCTACATAACTAAAGCGCTTGCTTTACACCGAGACTCTTATGAATGGACCACCAGTCCTTAGAGAAGCCAGCCCATGACAAATTTGGCCAGAAAAAAAAGTGACAAGTACAATCATTCACTGAAGTAACTGTCAGCCTTTCATTTCCACCCAGGAGAACTTTTACAATCTTTTTTCTCTGATGCCTGAAGAAGGGTGTTTGTCCCTGAAAGCTTGCAATTAAAGATTTTTTTCTTTTTTGCAAAAATCTAGTTGGTCTAATAAAAGATTTCATCTCTACCACGAGTCCCGATTGCTTTTTCCTCTAGAGCAATGCAGCTACAACCTGGATTCCTGGTTCGAAGAAAGTCAATGCAAGTTTTGCTATTACCATGAATGAATGCAGAAGCGGACTCTCTGACAAACCTATCAACACAAAACCAATTTTTACAAACCAACAGAGATTCTAGAAAAGCGATTATTCCCTTGGCAAGGGAAATGTGGCAGGACAGTCTCTCTCTCCTCCAATCAGAAATAAAGAGGGTAATATTTCACCATCTTAGACAAAGGCAATATAAACAGCCCTTAATACACTAAATAAGGCCACAAACAGTCCAGGGGTGGGCAATTATTTTGGGCAGAGGGCCGCTTACTGAGTTTTGGCAAGCCATCAAGGGCCGCATGACAGGTAGCCCAGGGCAGATAAATATTAATTTTCTAAATTTTTTTAGGTGCCCTGTGGGCCGAATAGAATGGTCTGGTGGGCCGCATTCGGACCGCAGACTACATTTTGCCCACCCTTGCGTTAGTCTGATGTGGTTTTAAACGCAATCCTGCGCTGGTCTCCCCCCTGTACCCACATGCACACAAACTCAGAGTGGAGTTGAAAGGAAGGAACTCTGTGTATACAGTTACTTAGTATTCGTTTACATAGTTATATGAGCAGAAAATTATACTGAGCATCGGGAAACCTGTCTGAAGCAAGTGCCCACTGGACCAAAGTCAATACAGCAAAAGAGATGCCAGGGAGCTGGAAGTTGGGCACAGTTGCAAAGGACACTGTCAAGTGGTGTCAGAGGATGGGCAAAGGGTGGATCTCTAGGACAAGCCAGGCAGCTAGAGACCCTCTCGAGAGCGGGGCTGCTCCCTCTGGGCGAAGTGCTTTGAACTAAGTAAGTGGCCACGATTGAAGAAGCAGGTTGCAAGGGAAGGTGGCTGGGGGAGGAGGAGAGCTGGCCGAGGGAGCGGAGGGAAGGGGAAGGGGGGCACAGGAACTCCTCTCACGTGGTGGCAGCACCCAGCACGTGCGAGCAGCAGCCAGGGTTGCGCGGGGCCGGGGAGACCCCCCGGCTCTCCCGCCTGCCCGGGACCGCAAGAGGCCGCGGCGCTGCCCGGGAGGGGGAGCGGGGCACCGCGTCCCGCACACTGCGGGGAAGCCGTCGGCTCCGAGCAGGACCATCCCCAGCCGCGGCTTTGTGGGAGCGGCAGAGCAAGGTCCCCAAGTCCCAGTCCACTTGCTGCCCCCCCCGCCCCCCCAGGGGAGCAGCAGGTGAGCTCCGGGCCGGGGGAGCATCCCACTTACCGGCTTTACAAGGGTCCTTATAATCGATCCCCTCGGCGGGGTCCTCCTCGCTCAGCCCGTACGGGTAGTCGTAGTCGGGGGGCAGCTCCCGGGCGCACGCCGTCCAGCCGGCCAGCCACAGGGCCACCCTCCAGCCCAGCATGTTGATGCTCCGCGGGGCTCCGCGCGGGGATGCGGCGGGGCTCCTCCGGCCCCGGGAGGTAGCCGCGCTCCGCAGGGTGGCACCGGGGGAGGGCGGCTGCCTCCCCCCCTCGCAGGATACAAGTTGCCGGGGGGGCAGGCGGCGTCCCCCCGCCTCTGTCAAGCGCCGGGGAGAAACTTTGGCGCTGCCCGCTGCCGCCAGGGCTCCGCGGCCGAGCCGTGTGCCGGCTGCCCGCCGCCGCTGCGGGAAGGTGGAGCCAGGCTGCACATCAGCCAGGGGCAGCGAGAGGGAGAGCGAGCGCCGCCGCTTCCCGCCGCCACCGCCGCCTCGGCCCCCTTCAACTCCGCGGCACCTGGAGCCGAGCCGGCAGCATCCCGCCCGCCGCCGCCGCCGCCCCCGCCCGAGGGGCCGGCCCGGCCGCCCCCCGCTCCATGCCCCTTCCCCTGCCTCTGCGACGGGGGGGCGGAGAGCCCCCGGGTGCTTTAAAGAGGGAAGGAGACGTCCATCGCTCGCCCGAGTCGCGCGGAAAATGAAAGCGAAGGCGGCTGGGGGGGGGATAAAATATAGGGGGAGGGGGGAAAAAAAATCAATCAATGAGAAAGCCCGGCCGGCCGCTGCGTTGCTCTCCTGCCTTCGCGCGGAGCCGCTCCAAGGGTTAAGCTCTCCTCTGCAAAGTTTCGGGGGAAGCTGCGGCAGCCCCCTGCTTGTCCTGCCCCGGCTGGCGGCTGCTGCTGGGTTTGAGGGGGGTTGTGTTTGGTTTTGGTTTTTTTCTTTTTTTCTAAGCCAGCACCGGATCAGCGCGCAAAGCCGCCGCCGAGCAACCTGGGGCAGCGCTGCGAGCCGGCGGAGGGACAAAGCTCTCGCCCGGCCCGCGGCCACCCCGGAGGAATTCCGCTCTTGCTCTAAAGCCTCAAACTGTTTCAAACCAAGGTGAGACTTTAGGAGCCCTCCTTCCCTCACAAGTTTCCATGGGAAGCGGGTGTGGTGGGGGGGGGGCGGGGAGGAGTAGGTAGCTGGGACTTGCTGCTGCTCCGATTCCCTTCGGGTGTCGCGTTTAACACTGCCTTTTGAAGCGGCTGTGAAGTTGCCAAGTCTTTATTCGACATCAGAGCCTCCCCAAATCTGCTTTCCCCTGAGAACTTCCTAGACCCCTTCCTCTTCTTTGGCATGTGGGGGAAGGGAAAAAAGGGAAAAGAGAGAGAGTCTAATCTTCATTACTGTGCCCACAGGCTTCTACACCTCTAGGGCTGCAGCAAAGGGCAGCCTGGTAATAAAACACAATCAGATTAGCCTAACCCCCATATAAGCGCTTCCTATTTCGTTTTAGGAGACACCAAGCTCAACTGTTTTGCATGTTAGGCATCGGGTTTCAGCTCTCCTGATTTCTGACCCCCCCCATGTTGAGGCGTGTGATCTGCCCTTGCCCAGCTGCTTTTCATTTATGGTTTGAAGTGGCCTGAAGGTGGACATATGGAGAAGGGTGGGGGGTAGGGAGAAGTGATGTGGAGTTGGTGGATGGGATTATTAAAGCCTCTGAAAGAGCCTGTAGTCCTCATCAGGGTTATTAATGTCTCTCCTGTCACCAAATCATCGTGACTACTGGAACAGCGGGGGGAGGGAGTGTGTAGACAAGGCTAGCAGTTCATAACCCAGATTACGCCCTCCTATTTTATCTAAATCCATCAGCATGAGTGTCATTTACCTCCTCTAAAATGAATGCTGGCTGTTGCTGAGGTTCAAGACTAGCAATTAAATAACCTCACCAGTTAAAGGAATTCAAAGCAGGGATGAGCTGGGCATTTCAGCTTGCTATCCAACACCATATTAGCATGTCATGCCTGAGATAAGGCCAGCCTTTTCAAAAAATGGTCTGAATTTTACCTAGCGAGTTTGAGAAATACTGTGCCTTCTTTGCAGAGGTGCTGAGGGCCCATGGTTCAATATTTGATCCCAAGTGAGTCACCCCAAAGCTGAGACCCAAAATGAGAAAACTACTAAAATGAGGCAGAAGCGTTTCTTAAAAGAGGTAGTTTACCAGCATTTCAGTTGGCAGCTTGCAAAGAGTATCACACAGACTCACAAACAAGCCTGCAAAACTTAATGGACATTTCCCCCCTTTTCTTAATGTCATTTCCATAACCAACAGTCGTAATAATTCTGAATACTTGCAACTGACTCCCAAGATGGATCAGTAACCCTTCTGTTAAAACCATCAGAAAAATGCTAACATAATGACCTGTCTTTACTTGTATGATATATTGTACTGATAATCATTTACCCGTATGTTGTCCTACAGTGGGAGTTTGTCTCTCTCAGCCCCTAAAAGCTAACTTAACACTATTTTTGATATGCACAGATGTGATATTTTGATCTAAAAAAAATTCACAGATCACTTGCTTAAGTTTAAATCTTTGACTTCAGTTAGTTTATCACTGCATGAAATAGATTTTGTTAATTGTTCTATTAAATAAATCTGGCTCTGTATACAGAAGCATACATACCTGCCATTCCAGCATTAATTTTCCCTGAAGTGGTTATGGACAACAAACAAAATAGATCCTTATAAAACACACCTTTACAGACACATATTTGTATTAAAAGTAGTAGGATTTACCAGTTGTTTTGTAACCACAGAAGACAACTACAAAATGTGATTCCAACATGCCACTCCCCCAAGTGAGATGATTATTAAATACTCTCTCTCTCCAGTAGGAGATTAACTCTCCCAGCAAGGTACGCACTGACGTCACCCTTAGCCTCCAGCCAGCAATCTGCCCCCGACCTCAGCATCACCATCAACATCAAAACAGCATCAGCCATGGCAGGCTTCAAGACAGCTGGCCTTGCAGAACTCCAAGATAAGGAGTCCCAAACACAGTGCTGCCAAAGACAATAGAGGGGAACGCCACATAAATATATGAGGTGTGAATGTAAGCATAGAATCAATTAAATGTGTTTTACAAATTCAGGAAAAGATCTGTTTTGTGTTTCTGATCCAGAGCTGCTACAAATTAAATGAACTTTCAGATTTCAATATAGAGGCTCTGCAATTTATTGTCACTCTATACCATTTGGATACAATAGCATGAGTGTTGTTAGGGGGGAAAACAAGCTAAGAATGCATACAATAGAAAGAAACTAGCACCTCCAACAGTCACTTAAAAAATTATTGTTTGCATTAAAAAAAAATATTTTCCCAGTCTCATTAATTAAATCACATCCTTTATGAATAAACTTCACAAAAGTGCAAGTTTTCCAGTATTCAGAGCTGGTCATATTCTTTCAGGTTGCAGAGTTCAACAAGATATGGGTAAGAATTTTTTTTTTTTATATCACACATTCATGTCTACCATTCCAAAATGCTCACAACTCTGACAGTCCATCTGACAACACAGTCAATCAAACTCCATCCTACGCCGTTTCCAAAGAAACCAACACACAGCCAGAGAGACAGACTGCATAAGCTGGAAGGAAACCAACCAAAAGGAACACAACAGCAACACCAACAAAAAACCCAACGTGCATCATTTTTGCTTTCCCCCAAATTTCTGAATTCTTGAATAATTTATCATGAAATCAATATTGGAAACTGTTGTAATATACAAAACAAGTGGTAATGGCATATTTTTTTTTTCATCTGGTCTCATTACAGGACTAATTTGAAGCGCTTCCTCTCTACTCTCACAAAATGCATTAAACAAAAACATGCCTCACCAGTTATGGAACTCAAGTGTTCACACCTTCTCATCCTGTGTCCATGACACTCCTGCTTAGGATTTAGTCTTGCACTGTCTTCTATGTAGGTTGATCTCTATACTTCTACTAAATGCAATATGGTCTTTTTTAAAAGAATGAGATTACTTATAAACTCTAAATTGAGCATATGCCTAAATCTTTGCATACACAAGGATCCTCTGGACTGCAATCTTGGCTGGAATTTTCAAGAGAGGCTAGAGGAACAAAATTCAGAAGATGGTAAACGGCCTCCCTTAATTTGAAAATCCCAGTACTGTTGAAGCAATATAAATAATAAATTATATTAAATGAATGTTTTTCTCTTATTTCTCCTTTCACTGATAAGACAGTGAGGCTGAAGGTAAAACAGTACTGCCACACAATAAATAAGCACAGACACATGTATGCACATATCATAAAAACGACACTTAAAGAACATTAAGGTTGCTAATTCAAGCATTCAAAAAAATAAGAAAATGCCAGAATTAAGATTATTCTCATGTCCTTAATTTACAACCCCCCCCAATTTCTGCATACATGCTTTATGAAACAGTTTTAATTTCATGTTCACGTGCAAGTTTTATACTGGACTCCTATATATAGAATATATGGTACTCACTTGATGAATGGTTCTTCAATATTGTATTTTGTCTTCTCTTTATTGTGTGCTGCCTTCCCTTGTTCACTGCATAATTATTCAGATACAGAATTACTTTCTCGTGAGTTATTTAATGATTTTCATCCCTATTGTATTTGAATACTTTTCAAATATTAACTTATTTTCACTATACAATTTGAGATGAGAGGATATTGTCCCTATAATACAGGTAGGGAATGGAAACAGGGATGAATTAAAATTAAAAGTAACCACTAATTTTGGATAATTGAGAAGCCTAGGCTTGAGTTTTAAGAGATTTCAGCATTTATGGAGCCAGATATATTATGAACGCAGCTCCCATTAATTTTTGCTGGAGATTTTGTCAGTTCACAGCTTAGCGTTTCTTTAAAATCATACTAAAGGGTTTCAGATCAGGCACCCAGATAATGAGAAGCAAATAATTAGTTAAAAGGTATAGTCTATGACTCGACTAAGAATTCTGTGGTACAAGAAAAGATAGAACCCAGGCCTGCTTTCCACCATTAAACTGTCCCTTCTCTTCCTACAGTCACCTCCTTATTTATCTCACACTTCTCAATTTCTACAGCAAATGAGCATGGGGTCCCACAGGCAACATATCATCGGTTCATCTCCAGAACAGATTTATGCTGCTGAATGAAACAGGTTCTGTGGAAAAATGATTAGACAAAGTTAAAGATCATGAAGTTAAAGTTTCAATATAATGCATACAAATAAGGGAGTCAAGATGTCACCAGTCAACTATAATTCTTGTATTTCCTAATTTTTTAGTTTACTGTCATTTTAGTATTATAGACTCATAGAAAATTAGGATTGGAAGGGACCTCATAAGGTTATCTAGTCCAACCTCCTGATCAAAGCAGGACCATACCCAACTATTTCATCCCAGCCAAGGCTTTGTCTAACCAGGTCTTAAAAGCCTCCAAGGATGGAGATTCCACAACCTCTCTGGGTGGCCCATTCCAGTGTTTTACTACCCTCCTAGTGCAAAAGTTTTTTGCAATGTCTAACTTAAACTTCCCTTGCCACAACTTGAGACCATTGCTCCTTGTTCGGTTATTTGCCAGCACTGAAAACAATCTAGCTCCATCCTCTTTGAAACCACCCTTGAGGTAGTTAAAGGCTCCTATTAAATTCTCTCCCAGTCTTCTTTTCTCCAAAAGCCCAGTTCCCTCAGCCTCTCCTCACAAGTCATGTTCCCCAACCCTTTAACCATTTTTGTTTCCCTCCACTGGACTCTCTCCAATTTGTCCACATCCTTTCTGCAGTGGGGGGCCCAAAATTGGACACAGTATTCTAGCGGTGGCCTCACCTGTGCCAAATAGAAAGGAATAATCATTTCCCGCAATCTACTGGAAATGTCCTACACCAATTCAGTCCACTATGCCATTAGCTTTCTTGGCAACAAAGGCACACTGTTGACTCATATTCAGCTTATTGTCCACTGTAACCTCCAGATCCTTTTCTGAAGAGCTGCTTTTCAGTCAGTCAGTCTCCAGCCCGTGCTGGTGCATGGGATTGTTTCATCCGAAGTGCAGGGCTTTGCACTTGTCCTTATTGAAATTCACAAAATTTCTTTTGGTCTAATCCTACAATTTGTCTAGGTCTTACTGAATCCTAGGCCTACTCTCCAGTGTATCTATTTCCCCACCCAGCTTGGTGTCATCCTGACACCATTCCTGAGGGTGCGTTCCATCCAGTCTTCCAGATGGTTGATGAATATGTTGAACAAAACCAGCCCCAGGACCAAACCATGGGGCACTCCACTTGATGCCACCTGCCAACTAGATATGGAGCCATTGATTACAGTTCTTTGAGTCTGATGATCCAGCCAGTTTTATACCTTACAGTTCATTCATCTAACCCATATTTCCTTAGCTGGCTTATGAAAATGTTGTGGGAGATCATACCAAAAGCCCTGCTGAAGTCAAGGTACACTCTCTTCACATCCACAGAGCCAGTCATCTCATCATAGAAGGCCATCAGATTGGTCAGGTATGACTTGCCCTTGGTGAATCCATGCTGACTCTTCCTAATCACCACCTTCTCCTTCAAGTGCTTAAAAATGAATTCCTTGAGGACTGCTCCCTAATTTTTCCAGGGACTGAGGTAAGGTTGACCAATCTATAGTTCCCTGAATCCTCCTTCTTCCCTTTCTTAAAGATGGTCACTGTATTTGCCCTTTTCCAATCATCAGGGACTTCTCCAGCCACAAAGGTAATGGCCAGTGGCTCTGCAATCACATCAACTGATTCCCTCAGCATCTTCAGGGGCATCATACCTGGCTCCATGGGTTTGTACACATACCATATCTACTCAGATATAAAATGAGGTTTTTCCCCTCAATCAGCATAGGGAAAAGTCCTTCATGTTATAATCACATACAAAGTGGAGGGAGGGGGCAGGCAGCTGCCATAGTTCTGACTCTGTCCCTAACCTGGATCAAGACCAGAGTCAGACCCACAGCAGTCCCCTCCCCTGCCTCTGCAGCTTCTGCCCTCCCTACCCATTCCAACACTGCTGCATGTCAAGGTAAGAACTGAGTTTCCATATGCAGTGCTCAAGAGCAGCTTGAACAACATCTGACAGTAAGGGCAGGAGGGTGGTGGGAAGAGAAGAGGCAGGGACTGGGGAGTTGAGGGGGAAGGGTCAGAGGCTGGGGGAGCAGGGAGGACAGGCAGAAGCTGTGGAGAACTGGGGTGGGGGGAGTTCAGGTGGCAGGGGTGGGGACAAGAAAGGCAGAGGGTCACCTGATACCCCCAGCCACTGCTTTCCCTGATATAGCGGTGGGGGTGGGGATTCAATACAACCCTCCAATACCTATATTCTATATCTGGGAAGTTAAAACAATTTTTTTAAAGTTCCATATATTGAATCTAATTATGGGAGGGTTCATCTTATATTCAGGGTTATTTTGTATTCAAGTAAATATGGTAGCCTCTCACCTGTTCTTTCACCACTGTCTGCTGCTCACCTCCTCTCCAAATTGTGCTGCCAGGTTCAATAGTCTGGTAGCTGACACTGCCTGTGAAGACTAAGGCAAAAAAGAAATTGAGTGCTTCAGCTTTTTCTGCATCATATGTCACTAGGTTGCCTCCCCGATTCAGTAAAGGACCCACATTTTTTCTGATCTTCCTCTTCCCTGGGTTAGTCATCTGTTTTTTCAAGTCCAGGGCCCTAACTTTGCTGCTCTCTTCCTCCTTTTCCTCAGGATCCTGAATTCAATTATCTCACGGTCACTGCTGCCCAAGTTGCTATCCACTACTATTTTTCCCACCAATTCTTCCTGGTTTGTGAGCAACAGTTCAAAAAGAGCACTGCCTCTAATGGCCTGTCCAACACTGGCACCAGAAAGTTGGCCCTAATACACTCCAAAAACTTCCTGGATTGCCTGTCCACTGCTGTATTTCCCTCCCAGCAGATGTCAGGGTGATTGAAGTCCCCCATGAGAACCAGGGCCTGTGACCGGGAAATTCTCACTAGCTGTTTGAGGCCTCTTCCACCTCATCCTCCTGGTCTGGTGGTCTATAGCAGACACTCATGACAACATCACCCTTGCTGTTCTCCTGTCCAACCCCAACCCAGAGACTTTCAACAGGCCTATCTCCAGTTTTAATGTAATTTTGTGTACAATTGCTAAGTTCTGAAAGAAAAGAAACTGAAAAAAAAAATCACAAACACCATCATGTAGCTTCATACTGACATTTGCACGATTCATCTCCAGGATCTGAAATTTCAGATTTGCTAAATACAGCTGTGCCACTTGAGTTAACAGAGAAACTGAAAGCTGGTGGGTACCAGCTCTAAAAGGGGCAGAGATGGCCAGTATTTGCCAGTCACAGAGAAATGGCAGGATCCATTCCAAGCTCCAGAGGTAGCATCCAGAGTGGGCACAGATTCATTTGCATATTCTTACCCAATTTGCCTCATTATCTTCTGCCTGTCCTTTTCTTACTCCTGGCTCCCCATCTTAGACTCATTTTCCTCATCTATCAGGTCTCAGTATCTACTTGACACCGTTCTCATTCCAGTCCCAGTCTTCTTATCCAGCAAGTCTTAGTATCATCCTTCAGGACTTACCACCAGCTCAGTCTCTCACATTCAGCTCTTCATGCAGCTCTTCTCACCCCTCTACCCACCCTAGTCCATTCAGCTTTTGCCATGAACACCACATGTCCCCGGTGGCTTGGGGGGGCATGGCGAGCTCCTGCAGGTGGCAATCATGCTGTCAGTGGCAGGAGTGTGGTGGAGGTAAGTGGGGAACTGCCACAGGCAGCCTCAGAGCTGTTGGCAGCCGGGGCGGGAGACAGGGGTGTCAAGCGCTGACTGGTGGTCAGCAACCACCCTCAAACACCACTGGTAGCAGCGGCAGCAGCCAGCAGTGATTGTGGACTGCCCACAGACACCACCAGCAGTGTTGGCGAGGGGTGGGGTGGCAAGCAGTGATTACCCGCAGGCACTGCTGACAGTGTCGGCAGCACCTTTTCGCAGGGGGTGCATCACCATGCTCAGAGGGTGCATGTGCACCCCCCTACATGTCACCAATAGCTTCAGCCTTCTTATCCAACCAGGTACAGCATCCCAGAACACATCCCAACACCCATTCTCAGGTTTCCCTCTCTCCATTTTGCTAGCTTCCAGCACACACCTAGGCTCATAGCCCCAATCACCTCTCCTCCGTGTTCTTTTCTTGTGCTCGTCCCACTCCTGTCAGAAAACTTACTTCTGTATGTTGCCTGGCTCAATAGTGTGGAAAGAAGAATTGAGAACACAGATGTGAATCTCTCTCCTCACTGCCAGGTGTCCAGACCTGGCTTTTGCCATAGACAGCAGCCCAGACCTACAATTACAGAGGAAGCTCTGCTCAACATGAGGTGGGAGCATGATTCTTGATGAAACTGAGTGACTGAAATCTATTAAGTCCCTTCTGAACACCTGCAAAATAATCTTTTGAAGGTTTGTGACTTGATGAAACTGGGACAGATTTTCACAAGGAATGAGGATAAGAAATGGTACATGCTTGAAAAGCTGTAAGGGCCTCCTCCAAAGTCTGATAGAGATGCTCAATGAAAATATCACTAGCCATTTTTAACATAGGTCAAAGTCTTCCTCTTTAACTTGTGCTACAAATGATGATTTTACCAGCTAATATGAAAAAACCCCAAACAAAACCCAAACACATGCACCACAGAAACAGGCAAAAGCAAACACCCAGCACAGAAGCCTCAGGATAAATAGTTAAAGTTTAACTACTGCTCAAGTTATAAGTAACTAGAAACACAGCCTTAAATAAGCAATGTCAGGCAACCTTAGTAATAGTAATAGCTGTTGCTAGTTGCTCGGCCTATAGCAATATGTATGTGTGCATATGTGCATGCAAATGCCCATGAGTGCTTATGCACCCCCTTCTCCATTTCATATCATTATAGAAACTGTAAGAGTAAACCTAAGATTGCCTTTAAAACTTGTGTTAATGGTAAGACAAAACCAAACCAAAGCAAACAAAGCATAAAAGAGATTCAGTTTAGTACAGATACCTAAATTAGAAACTGCCATTCTCTGGTGTTTGCTCAGCATCCCTGACCCACATCAGGGAATAAATCAATTTGCAGCAGCTGTGGACAGCTATTTAAATCTAGGGCCAGAAGAGCTTAATTGGAGAATCACTGTTCAAAGTTAAAGGGGTCAGATGATGTTAAGTATACATTTGTCTGAAGCAAACTCATAGGACTACACTCCAAGTCATAGGAAGCATCCTGCCATGCTCATAGTTAATAAACAGTGTGCATAAACCCTGATCTTTGCTGATTTGTGGCTCTTCATTCTGTTTCTGTCTCTGAAAAGAAATGCAGACTGCCAGATAAGGAACCTAAATCTAAATATTTGGCAAATGGATTTAATATGTTTAACAACAGTGGTTAGTAGCTGATATCTATTATTTTAATCTGACACAAATAAATGCAAGCCAATCCTTGCTTACCTAGAAGTGCATAGGACTAGTTGTAAGAGCAAGCAGGATTTAGCCCTCAAATTTTATTTGGCCCTGTTCCCATTGAAGTCCATAGCAAAACTTCCACTCACCTAAATAGCAGCAATACCCTTTACTTTGTGAGTTTGGTAGGTTCTTTTCTGAATAAAATAAACATTATTTTATTACTAGTAAAAATAGTGAACTAAAATGGTAACATTAATTATATTTCCTACTTCTCTATCCCCAGCACTATAGTCCTTAAAATATATATATATTTAAGTTTTTCATTTAGATGGGGACAAAGATAAGTTTTGAAACCTGGTTCTAATAGTTCTAATGTCATTAGTTCTAATACATTTTGTCTAACAATATAAATACTAAACTATTAAATGCCGAAATGTTAACCTTGACTAAGTCTGAGCTGAAAAAACCTCCATATTGTTAGCATTTAATTAGTACTTAATGATATACCACCTTCAAACACTTAATATATAATCTACAATACCACCAATAGTTCAAAGTAGTCACTGACAGCCTAATGGCCTAAATACAAAAAAATGGTTTGAGTCAACTTTATGCCTACTCAAATTTTTTGGTGCAAATCATTTACAACATATGCTGAATTTCAGCATTTTCCCACAGAATATATAGGGCTTCAAATTCCTCTATTTGTGAAATATCAAGCATACAAACCTCACTTACTAAATAATAATGTTAGATCTGTTTCTGTCTTAATGAGGAAGATCTGCATCCTTTTACTTGCATTCATTAGCACCAAAAGGAATAGTTATATTGATTTCACTGAAGCTTTTTGCATAAATAAGTGATGTTTTAAATGAGCAAAGGCCTATTGAGAATAAGAAAATATATGGCATTACTGTGAGGCCTATCAGGGTTCTGTTAAGTGACCCCAGGATAACTTCAAATAAAATTGGTACAAAAAGACCACTGCTCTATGGGGTTATGATTTAAATTCTCTTCATCTTGTACCTATAAACAAGTACTGTTATGGGGCTGATTGGAAATAGACAAGGTCAGTCCTGCCATATTGTCACATCTCTTGGAAAATTAAACTTAGAAAGCTATTATTTAGCAGGATAAAACCTATATTGGGCTTATACTAAGCAGCCATAACTTCCCTTCTTTTCCTGGGAGATTAGAATGCTCAGAACCTTGAGAATGGGATCCACTGTTTTAAGCAATGTGCATTTAAGGGAAAAGCCTCTAACTTGGCTCATATAGCATCTCTCCATATTTGTCTACCCTTTTGGATATTAAAACAGATTATTAATACATTCTTTGTTAACAATTCTAAGAAGGCTGGCCAAGGTAGCACCTTATACACCAACTCTTTCCGAGACACGAGCTTTTCATAAGCTATACCCTATATTGCCAGATTCTATAAATGCTATTCTAAGGCAAGAAACCTAACCAATGATGTAAGAGATTTCCCACCAACAGATTTCACAGTTGGAAAAATTTTCAGTTAAAATACTCAAGGCAAAAACGAGGAAGGAAAGAATTTTTTTAACATAATCCGGCAGTGATGTATGGCATCAGGGAGATTTTCTCTCCAGCTGAATGAAGATGAAAACCTCAATATATAGGGAAGCTTTATTATAAACAAACCCTATATAAACAACAACCAAAAAAACCTCTCAAAATTCTGGGTCACTAAAAGTCACTCCTCAAGAAAAGAAGATTGCCTATTTTTGAATTGTTAAGAAAATTAGCCATACATATTATCAATATAGTTTCATAGTTTGTAGGGTCGGAAGGGACCTTGACAGATCATCACGTCTGACCCACTGCCATGGCAGGAAAGAGCATTGGGGTCAAACGACCCCAGCAAGGTGTTCATCTAGCCTCCTCTTAAAGACCCCCAGGGTAGAAGCCAGCACCACTTCGCTTGGTTCCAGATCCTAGCCGCCCTGACAATGAAGTAGCACCTCCTGATGTCTAGTCTGAATCTACCCTCTGCCAGCTTGTGACCATTATTTCTAATCACTCCTGGTAGTGCTCAGGGGAACAGGGACTCCCCCAATGCCTGCTGGTCCCCCCGACTAGTTTGTAAATGGCCATTAGATGCCCCCTCAGCCTTCTCTTGAGGAGGCTGAACAGGTTCAGGTCCCGTCCCGTAGCCTCTCCTCATAGGGCCTGCCCTGCTGCCCCCTGATCATGCAGGTGGCCCTCCTCTGAATCCTCTCAATGCTGTCCACATCCCTCCTGAAGTGCAGCATCCAGAACTGGATGCAGTACTCCAACTGTGGCCTGACCAGTGCTGCATAGAGGGGGAGGATCACCTCCTTGGACCTGCTCGAGATGCATCTGTGGATGCATGACAAGGTACGGTTGGCCTTCTTGACCGCGTCCCCCCACTGTCGGCCCATGTTCATTTTGGCATCAATAATGATTCCAAGATCCTTTTCTGCCTCTGCACTGACGAGAAGGGAGTTCCCCAGCCGGTAGGTATGCTGCTGGTTCTTCCTCCCTAGGTGCAGCACCTTGCACTTGTTATGGTTAGCAGTCTTGTTTTACCTGCTTCAATATTTACCTGAGGTTTCTTTACATTACATTTCTTCATTACAATCTCCTTCTGTCCTCAAATGCAGAAGAAATTACTTGGACATACAGTTGATTAATGAAAGTGGCATGATGCCAGCAAGGTTTCAAAATGCAGTGTTAGGAGAATTTTGCTCCAGAAAAGCATCATGTGCATAAATGTATTTAAATGGTACCCCTTTTGGATCTGCAATGCTGTAAAAGCATGAATGATCATTTTACTCATAATATCAGGTTGCTTTTCAAAATTACTTGTAGTTATTACCATTCTGTTTTGTTACTATAGACTGCTTTCCTGGATTGTGCAACATAAGCTTCTTTTATGAACTACTGATATGCCTGGTAGCAATAATTAATAACCTCTGCCTGGAGATGTAGATAATATATCTTTGTAGCCCAAAGGATGAATGCTTTTTCAGCCACCAAAGCAATCATTTTGTGCTATAAACCCAACTATGAATCAACTATTTTGTATAAGTACATATTTTATAATAATTATACATATATCATCTATGTAGTATATGCATACAGTTCACAAGTTGAGCCTAGTTCAGTAGCTACTCTATTGTTTCAGTGTAACTTCTACTTAACACACCTGCAGAACTGAGCCCATAGGTGCCTAAACACGAGCCGGGAGGCTGACTTGATTAATCCAGGTCTGCTGGAGCATGGTAATTACCGCTCTCCAGCCAGCCTCCCTCCATGTCTCATGTATCAGCACCCTCACACTTCAAAATGGTGCAGGGGTGCTTTAATTAAAGTTTGTTCAACAAGCTTTAGGTAAAGTGCCCCCACTGCCTTTTTGAAGTGCGGGGACACTGATACATGAGACTCTCTGCCCCCTACCCCCCTGCCCCCCCTTACAAAGTACATGTAAAAATATTCGTTTTCAGTAAAGCGCAAGGAGGAATAGGGGTAGGAAAAAACTTCTGTATGCTGACAGAACAAACAAATAGAAGTTTCCATATTTGGGGGGGGGGGGGGGAACTGACATAGGGTATAATACAGATTTACTATCTCTCACAATATTTGAACCAGGACAAACACAATAAAACTATTAGAAAGTGGATTTTAAAAACAAACCAAAGGAATTGTGTTAGTTTGTTTTCGCGTAGTGTGCAATGAACTTGTGGAACTCACTGAGACTTGTAGTTTAGCCAACTTCAAAAGACAATTGGAAAAATTCATCAAGGATAGGTCAATCACTGGGTATTAAACATTAATTTATGGTTATAACCCACAGATTAGGACTTCCTAGGCCTCTAAACCCTGGAAGCTGTAAGGGAAGAGAGTCAGGAACAGATCAGTCTGGTCAAGTCCTGCGGAAATGCTCTTCCCCTTAGCCAGTCTCTGCCACTGTGAAATACAGGATACTGCCTTCAATGAACCCGTGGTCTGACCTAATACTGTACTTCTTACATTCTTTAAAAAAATATGCTTAAGTTTGCTTTTCACCTTCCTACAAAATTACAATTTTTTTGTGGTACTAGAGATGACAAAGAAATAGAGATGACTAATGTTAATAAAATATTCACACAGTTATGGGCCCAAACCAAGACTGGAAATCCAAGCACTTCCAAAGATCTAATATTTTTTTCACTTGAGCTTATCAATCTGTCAAACAAAAATAAGAATAATAGAAAAAAATGTCGAAAAGAGACCGTAAGGGGTCATTTAGTAGCTCAGAGCAGGATCATCCCTATCTAAACCCTCCCAGTTTGTCTCACTTGATCTTATAAACTTCCAATGATGGAGACAATCTCACTAGGAGATCTGTTCTATGGGAACCACCCCCATAGTTAGAACATGTCTTTTTTCATATATTAATAAAATCTTCTTTGTTGCAGTTTAAACCCATTTCTCCTGTCCCTGGTGGGTCTAGAGAAAAAATAATTGCTGTCTTCATTGTAACAACCCCTTTGTAGTCAAAATCCTATCAGATACCTCCTTTAGTATTTTCTTCTTTAGAAACAGTCCCAATTCTCAATTGCATAATCCCAATTCCTCCAGGTTTTTATTATAGGTCATATTTTGTAGACCTCTAATAATTTTTGTTACTCTCCAATCTGTCCATATCTTTCTTAAAGAAAGAACTGGGCATAGTACTTTAGGTGAGGCCTCCTACAGCTTGACTAGAACAGGAGAATTATTTTTTATGGCCTATAAATGACATTCTTGTTAATACATCCCATAATATATGATTCAGGGATCAGATGCCAGGGATTCACCTAACTAATAAACTCCAAATTTATGTATCTGTTTATACTGAAAGTGAATCAAAACCAGAAAAACTTCCTTTTCATTCGCTGTGATATGTAACCTTTCCTTATCCTGCAATAATTAAAAAATAATTGTACACTTGTATAACTATATTTGGTCCATGCTAGACAGAAACTTGTGTCTTAATGAATATTAGAAGAACAAAACACGAGTTGCCAGTAGTATTTTACAAGACAGGCCACACACAAATGTGATCAGACATCATATCAGAAACTAATGCAAGATACCGTACATTCTAACATGAAATCCCAAATCTGACATGCATTACACAAGTTATATTCAAAGCAGAAAAGTTAAGACATATCCTTGCTTTTAGCGGATAACCTTACCAAATTCTCACGCTCTTTACATCATATTTCACTTGTAAAAAAAAATTTCATATTCCTATTATACTTCTATCCACACATACAGATATGTTTAGATTGCTATTTTTCCCTCATCTCTCTTCAGAATCACTGTTTTTTCATTTATGTTTAAAAATGAAAGTGAATGCAATTAGTCCATAATATCAAAATATATTTACTGGATATAACCATGGTGTACATTGGTATTTAATTTAACTCAGAACAGGGTAGTGTGATGTCTTTAGAGGATAAGAAAAAAGAAAAAAAGGCCAATCAGTGAATCTGCATCTAATTTTTCTTGTATATTTTCCTCTCTATCCAGTACTTACAACAGTCCCCATCACCACAACAGCTAACCAGTTGTTTCTCCAAGATATGAGAAAAGCAAGTTAAACTGCACCTGTTTCTAAAATCATGGTGCTGGAGCATAGAGAAAAAAAAATCAACAAAAGGTTTGTTTTAAAAGTAGTAAAACAGTAATATAAAACTAGTTTAATTTAAACTCTTTGAGAGTCTAAACTGGACATGTGTTTTAATATCAGTACTTTAAAAGAAAAATCTTTAGTTATCCAGTTAGTCAGATACTACACACTACATAGTGGAAGGACAAACATGCTTTTCAAAAGTGCAGAAATAGCTACAGTGGCATCTCTGGAAATGACTTGCTTTTAAGAGAAAGACACTTGCAGTTATGGAACCAAATGTGTCATTCATTTACAACAGTGTATGCTGCTAGTTTCTAAAAATGATATGGAAAATACAGAGTCCGGCCAAGTGTTTAGCTAATATCTTGATTAAATGCATTATTAAAATATATTATCTTTCCTTTGTGTCAACCTCAGGCCTTTCCTATAGCAGATCTTCAGCATATTTGTTAAGAATTAGATGCTTTCCAAGATACAAGGCTAAAATTCTGCTTATTCTTGGCTTCAACAGGAACCCAATGCTACCAGGATATAAGACAATATGTGGCCTTAATTTGTTTAGGAATTGCTGTCCTAATTTGTGTGCTTTCCCAAGGATTATTCTCAATTTGCAAATGATTGCATTGAAGCTGATTTGCACAGAGTTTGGCATCTTTGTCCTTGCTGGCAGATTGATTTTTTGACATCCTGCGACCCCTAGTGAGAACCAAAGGTCGTCAACATCAGCAGGCTCTTCCCCTCTGGCCTCTGCACCTATTGGATCTGCCAGAGGACTTCACAGGGAGCTGGCAAGCATTGAGGTCCTTGCAATGCATTAACTAATTCCAGGTTGCAGCTAGGAAACAGGCAACAAACGCACTTCAAGGATTCCCTTTTCTCCCATCCTAGACTGCAAGCCAAGTTTTCCATTGGTAAGATCAGGATTGATTCCATCAATATGAATCACATCATATCTGCTATAGACTGAGGCAAATGTTCAAAACAGAACAAAATTGCTCATGGACAGAAAACCATGGCTGAAAATTTAAGCAACAAAAGTAAAAACAAAAGTAAAAATGTTCTTCAGTTACCATACTTGAACCAACTGCATATGTTTAGGATTTTTTTTCTTGATTATTACATATGCTATCAAATAAATGTATGCTTTAATATATATGCAGTCATAGAAATACCCATTGCATGGTGAGCATATATGGTCACATATACACACCACACACGGGTTTAAAATTAATGTAGTTGAATCACTAAGCACATATATCAGACATACTCTGAGGTTTGGAAAAGATATTGAATTTGTCCCTGGATGAGTTGTGCCTGTGTTTGTCTTGGAACAGAAATATCCTGGCTTGGCATGTATTGTACACACATCAGCTTTCTAATGACCGTTTAGTGAGCAACTGAATGCACTGCTGCTTTTTTGCCATTGATTCAATGGTGCAATTGCAAGATAACCATTCATATGCACCTCGTGATGTCCTGGGATAAACTGTTAGTACTTCTTACCCTGTGAATCCTAGGATAGATCCCAGGATTGACACAGACATCTAAATGATTGAGCTTTGTCCTGGGATAAAGGTTTATCCCAGGAAAAATGTGACATCTGTTTGTAGACTGAGTGACCTCATTAAAAAAGCATTATAAGAAACCAAATATTCACATGGCTAAAGGAGGTTTCAGAGGCATTTGCTGCTGGAAAGAGATACACAGTTTTGCAGTCTATGATATTTAGTGCACCAATTGCCTGCTCAAAATCTGGACATCTACATTGGTTGGGCATCTGAACAGTTTAACATGTTTTATTTTGAAAGAAGCAGGAGGTGTCTGCCTGGTTTAATTTCTACAGTTAAAAAAATCTAAGGTTTCTTGCTCATCGCTATAGGTTTAGGAACCTGTTTGAACTGTCTCTGCAATCCCATTAAATAGCTCTGCAAACTTATACCACTAGCACTGTAACACTGTACAAGTCATTCAGAACACCACTATCTAACTGACGGCTTCGGGGGACATTTGAACCTGAACATGTGCCTATGCAACAACTTTAGATCATATGCAGATATTACAGTCACCAAGAAGGCTCAAAGCCATGCTCCTGGAGGGCTCAAAGCCATGCTTCTCAACATCAAAATCACAGGCATCTATAAAAGGCAGCTGGTAGCTCCTTTAGCTATGAATTACAAGTATGACACATGCACATCCTTGGGCACATGAGAAACAGAACAAACAAGCAAGACCTCTATGAGGAATATTATTGGCACAGTCCCTTCTAGCATTATTCGCAATACTCCAAGGCTTGATTTGCTTAATGCAGGATGGGAGTAACTTCCCTTAGCTTCAGTTGGAAGTACTCATAAGTTGCAGCAGGAGAATACAGCCCTAGTTTTGCAAGTATGAAGAAGCAGATCAGTCTATCTTTCACTCTGTTCCCCTGCAAATTACAGGGAACTGTGATCTGAAGTCTTTCAGGAAAAAAGGAGTCCCAGATGACGGGAAAAAATAGTCAACTGGATACATCTTTTAATAATGAATATAAAAAAGGAATAATTTACAATGCATGTTGATTATTCAAAGTCATTCACTTTTTCTAATTGAGCATTTAAGAGAAAGTATGTTATTTTCCAGAAGAGAAGCCTCCAAGCTATAAATCTACCTGCCTTTTAAATAAAATTGTGGTTAAGTGATAACTTCTAAGGAGAAAGACTAAAGTTCTCTTCAATGGAGGTAATGGCTAAACTCTGACTGGGAGTGGACTTGGGCCAAGAATCCAGAATCTTTAACCTCCTGCAGCAATGCAGCTTGCCTTCATGATGCGATTTCCCCTTTTGATTTGCAGATCTCTGCACAGCAGACCTAAAGTCTAGTTTTATCCAATTCTAATCTCCAATTTTCTCTCACAACTAGAGCTGGATCCAAATCATATCTGCAGCCAGAATGAGAGACTCAAAAAAAAATCTACTCTCTCAGATTTTGCATTTTATGTTGGATTTATTTCTACTTTGAACTTTCACAAACAAATGTCTTTTAAGAGTTAGGTAATGAGCCATGTCAGACATCAGACAGAAGGCAGGGTAGATTTGCACCTTATAGACAAGCTACACAGAGATGTATAGCATGAGCTTTTGTGAGCCAGAGCTTACTATCAAATGCTCCTCATTGTTTCAGATGCTGGCTGCATCTACTCTAGATGCTGACTGCCCAGTAGCCCCACATGGCAAAAATTGTGACACAATGCTATTGTGCAGTAGTCTTGGGCTACTGTGCAGTCAGCATCATGAAAAAGCCATTAATTGGCACTATTAGTAACTCAAGTTACTGTGCAGTCATTTAGTACTGGTTTATACCAGTATAAACTAGTAATAAAAATGACTGTGCAGTTACGACTGTGCAGTCAGCATCTTGTGCAGACATGGCCACAGTGTCTGAAGAAGTGAGCTCAAGCTCATGAAAGATTATGCTACATATTTTTTACTTATTTAGTTTATAGGGTGAAATTTTGAATTTCTCCTGAATTTTCTTTTACAAAACTGTGAAATGTCACCATTTATATTTATTACTTCCTCAAAAACCTTCAGTTCTCTTTTTACAGCTCTCAGATCTCCTTTATATGTACCCATTTTCTCACCTCCCTCAACTATCCCACCAAATTTTCTCTTTGAACAGTCAGTGATTTCCCACTGACAAGCCAGAAAAAGGACAACTATCTGCTTTCTCTTGCAAAAGCCTTTATCTGAAAAGCTCTTTGCCAGTCACAATTCTTTGTATACATTTCAAACATTTATGTGAATTGATATATTCTCTTCTGTTTATTTCAGTCCAGTTTGATTGAAAGAAGGGGGTGATTTTTTTTTAATCATCACAGCAAATATCTCAGCTTGCATAGCACAGTGTTGATAAAATGACAATTCTGTCATCTTTATTAATACAAGGGTGCAATTTCAAAGATGTTTTTCTTCCGCTTTGCTCAGAGTGTTAGGATTCATAGATGTCATAGACATTAGGGCTGGAAGGGACCTCTGGAGATCATCAAGTCCAGCCCCCTGCCCCAGGGGCCAGAAGTCAGCTGGGGTCAAAAGATCCCAGCAAGATAAATGTCCAAACGTCTCTTAAAGGAGTCCAGAGTAGTAAATGGAAATTTCTACAACCATCTTCTGTAGAGAACAAAACCAGTATGGTTCTTATGCATGGGAACCCCCATGAAACAGAAGTCTGTACATGCCCTGAATGCTCTAGTATGTTACAACCTACTGTAGCAAGCTGGGAGCTTGGGGACAAAGCTGGTGTCATGGAAACACACGCAGCATACTTTGGGGTCAGGTCAGCAGAAGCTTTTATTTAAAAGAAACTATAGCTGTAGGGGGAGTTCCAAAGTGACATGGATTTTCCAAGCACTTGGAAGGGGTCCCCCCCCAAGAGCAAAATCAGGAGGCTTATATACTTTTTAACAGTTGCTTACAACTCACGTGATCATATAGTGAAATTAGCATGAAAAGCGGCTATAATATTACTTCATTATTTCTTTGCTGTAATCAGGTTGGGAACTAATGGGGGAGGCGAGGTTAGTTCACAAACCTCCTTGCACCTGGAAATTAACTTTGTATATTCTTTTTTTTTGCTACCTTCAAGGCCATGGTGAGCAAAGCAGTTGCAGAGGAGTTACAAAGAACAAATACTTGCCCTTATCTGTTCTACTGTACAGAGCCAGCAATTCTACACAAAGCGGTTATGTCATCTTGTAACTAAAATAATCAAAGTTTAAGGCATATATTTTTTCTGATTCCACAGCCCCCCCCCCCCCCTTTGAGACTATTTAGTCTCACTTTAGCCTTAAATTTTTATTTTTATGAGCCCCTCTATTTTATCATGCAGCCTTTCATGGTTTTTTTTAATCTGCTCACACTTTTGTAACACCATTATTCTAGACTCTGCTGTGGGTTTTCTTGCCTTGCTAAAGCTTTTCCTGTTGGCTTTCACGCAGCAGAGGATCAGTTGCACTAAGACATAGAACATTATCAGAACTATCAAGACAAACAATATTCCATACAGGATTTTCTTGCCAAGGGCCCCAAAATCTGGGAGCCAGGAGGTTAGCCAAGACCACATTTTTTCTAGACCCCAGTCAGTATTTTCTGAGGCCACTTGATGTAAGACCCTTAACTGATTTCAGATTTTGCGAATGTCAGTTTTAATCTGCATGTCCTGATTGACATAGACACAACAGGTGGAGTTTACTAAGGCACATACTCCTCCCTGGGATACCAATAGGTAATCTAGGGCTATGCGGTGTTGTATAGTTATTTGTGAGATCTGGGAGATCTCTTTTTGTAGAGCCTGAATTGCATCCGCAGTGGCATTTCCCATAGCTTCCATTGTGGCTGAAATGTTAATTATGGCTAGTTTTAATTCTCTTACTCCAAGCCACGGTATGAAGGTTCTCACAAATCGATGGAACCCTGTGTTTCTGGTAGCTAAGGGGTTAACTGCCCTTTTTATGTGATGGTTGAAATTTTTTATTTGTTCCAGATATATTGTACTATGCATTTTGAAACCAGGGATAACACGTCCAAGAGTGCATGCCCCCACCCAATTCTAGGGCAAGATTTTATGAGCCCTGTTTCCGCAGAGCCAGTAAAGGCCTGGGGCAGAAAGGGTACTCAAATCTCGACAGTTGTTGTGCCATATCCGGCACTTTCGATTGATATGCATCGTATAGGACGGGCCACGTTCAGCTGCTATCCTGCTGGACCGAGATATATTACAAGAAGTAAAATTGGAGTGAATGTAAAATTCCGATCTGTTTGTAATGAGAGCAACATGAGGTTCCTTAGAAAAGTTGTAGACCATGAATCCTGTACAATTGAGAGAGGGTACGTTACCCAACAGGATTCCACTGGTGCTACTAGGGCTATAATCTAGAGTAGTTAGGCAATGAGGGTAGTGTCCTACAGGTGTGGCTTTATTATAAGCTCCGGTGTTGTTGGATCTGTAACAGAAAGGCGCCTCTACTCTTGGGGAGATTATCCAGTTAGCAGGGGCGGCCCTCCATTCTTTAGGAGCAGACCAATGGGCAGCTAACGAGTAGTGTCTAACGAAGCCGCCGTTTATTGTTCTCCATTGCTGGAGGAATATTGGTACTCCGATCATTGGGATTTCTTGGTGTAGGTGTGCTGGGCTGTGAGAGCATATCCAGCAGTCACTTTTATTTCCAGCTTGAGCCACCATACGGGAGATATGCAAATACAAATTTTTTTTCCACCCCCCTTGGGTGATACTGAGATACCCAAGTGTGATATATAAGGATATCAGTGCCATTTTTAGATACAGGAGGGACAAAGAATCTTAACAACAAACATAACCAGCACCAGTAAGAAAAAGAACACTACCAGCCAAACCCAGGATGGCAGCCAAAGTCTTTCTTCGTCCTCTGGGCTCAAGTTACCTAAAGGACTGATAATGTCGGCTCTTGGTCTTGATCGAGGTGGTGATCTTCCGAATGGGAGCATTCACTTTCTTCGAGGCCGAAGATGATATCTTCGTTCTTTAACTGATGAATCCGGCTGGGCTGAGGTGTTGGGTTCAGGGGAGAGGTTACTAGCACTTGCACCCTGATGCTCCTCACTTGTCTGAGTGAGGTCCTGAGGGTCTTTGTTTTTGGCCTCAGGGAAAGATCCCAACCTTGGTTGGAATACAGCTGCTTCGGGGTCCAATGGAGGTGATACCTTCTTGCAGTGCGAGGCGTGAGTCCACGTTCGGTGACCTTGGCAACGAACAGCAGAATTAGTGGTCAGAAGTACCTGGAAAGGTTCTTTCCATCTGGGTTGAAGTGTGTTTTTTCGTTGATAGACCTTTATGTAGATTCAATCCCCTAGTTCGAGGTTGTGACAGGGAACATCCGGTGGTTGAGGTAAGGCTTCTTGGACCTGTGAATGAACAGACCTGGCATACTTCATTAATGCCTTGCAATAATTTAGTACAGTTTTATCAGTTAATTGTAGGTCTGTTTGGTGAGGGGCAACAGGTGGTGTAGCTGGCATCCTCATGGGTTGTGCCATGAGTATTTCATAAGGGGTTAGGCCATGTTTTCTGTTAACAGTGTTCCTAATGTGCATAAGAGCAATGGGCAGTGCATCAGGCCATTTGAGGCCTGTTTCAGCACAAATCTTTGAAATGCGCATTTTTAAGTCAGAGTTTTTACGTTCTACAGCACCACTTGATTGTGGATGATAACTACAGTGTAGGTGTTGCTGTATGTTGAGTGCTTGGCAGATGTTTTTTATTATCTGTCCTGTGAAATGGGTGCCGCGGTCACTATCTATTGTGAGGGGCAATCCAAATCTAGGGATGAATTCTTTGAGCAATTTCTTTGCTACAGTGATGGAATCAGCACGTATGCATGGGTAGGCTTCCACCCATCCAGAGAACACATCAATAATAACAAGAATGTATTTATAAGAACAGCACTTAGGTAGCTGCACAAAATCAATTTGCAGATTTACAAACGGTCCCCATGGAGGGGGATGGGCTGCGGGTGTCATTTTTACCCGTTGCCCAATGTTGCGAGCTAAGCAGATGGGACAGGAGCTACAGTACTGTTGTGCCATGGAAGGAAAATTTGGGGCAAACCAATTTCTTTGTATTGTAGCAATCATTCCTCCTTTGCTCGTATGGGCCACAGAGTGGGTTAAACGAGCAAGATGTGGTAAAAGCTCTCTAGGCGCCACCAGGCGGCCATCCGGGGAGCGCCAGAGAGAGTCGGGGTGCAGTGAACATCCTGCACACAGCCAGTCATTTATTTCCTTTTTTGGGGCCTGATTTTGAAGAAGGGCCAGACTTGAAAGGCTAGCCAAAGGAGACTGGTCTGCTGAAAAACAAACAAGAACACAGTTAGGAGCCTGTGGGCCAGAAAGGGCCGCATTTCTGGCAGAATGGTCTGCCAGATCATTTCCTCGTGTGACATCATCAAAGGGTTTCTCATGAGCTTTACATTTAACAATAGCAATAGCAAGAGGCAATTGAACAGCTTCTAAGAGCGCTTTTACATAACAACCATGACTGATTTGGGTCCCTGATGAAGTGAGGAACCCTCTTTGTTTCCAGATTTGTCCAAAATCATGAACAACACCAAAAGCATGCTTAGAGTCAGTATAAATGGTTGTGGTTTGATTTTTTGCAAGAATGCAAGCATGTGTTAAAGCAATGAGTTCAGCAACTTGAGCAGAACGAGCTTGGGGTAAAGAATAGGCTTCCAAAACAGCATACTGAGTGCGTACTGTATATCCCGCAACTAATTTGTCTGCATCATTTTTAAGACAGGAACCATCAACAAACAAAACAAGGTCAGAGTTCAGGATAGGAATATCCTTGAGGTCAGTTCGAGGGGTTAACAATTGAGTTGTGATAGACAGGCAATCATGAGACTCACCATCAGAGGCAATAGGCAAAAGTGATGCAGGATTCAGAATTGAACAGCGATTTAAGGTTACATTTGCAGCTGACAGTAGAAGTTTCTCATATTTAGTAAGACGGGAATTGGAAATGTGCTGAGTTTTGCCCTTGAGCAGAAGGGCCATCACAGCATGTGGAACTGCAATGGTTAAAGAGTGTCCCAAAACTAGAGAATCTGCCTTTTTAACCAACAAGGCAGCAGCTGCAACTGAACGGAGGCAAGGAGGAAGTCCCGCAGCTACGGGATCAAGGGCAGAGCTGTAATATGCAATTGGGCGATGCTTTTCACCATGCAGCTGAGTGAGTACTCCTAAAGCGATTCCTTTTCGTTCATGACAAAACAAGGTAAAGGGTTTCTTATAATTAGGAAGTCCAAGAGTGGGAGCAAGAGTGAGGGCTTGCTTAAGGGCCACAAATGCTTGTTCGGCTTCAGGAGTCCAAGGGAGGGGTTCCGGGGTGGTATCATGAGTGAATGCTTGCAAGGGTTTTGCAAAAGCAGCATAACCCAGGATCCACTGTCTATAATAACCTGTTGCACCTAAGAATCCCCTCATCTATTTTTTAGTCATAGGTTTGGGAATGTTGAGGATAGCTTCAACTCTACTAGGGGAAAGGTGTCGTTCTCCTGCTGAGATATCATGCCCTAAATAATGTACCTTAGACTTGTAGAGCTGCAATTTAGATTTTGAGGTCTTGTGGCCTTTCTGAGCTAAAGCTGTGAGGAGTGTCAAAGTATCTTGCTTATAGGCCTCCAAAGTGGGTGAGGCTAACAATAGATCATCAACGTACTGAACAAGGGTGGACCCCCCTTTGAACGTGATAGGATCCAAATCTTTTTTTAGGATCTGGGAAAACAGGGTTGGGGACTCTGTATATCCCTGAGGGAGTCTTGTCCAGGTATATTGAAATCCCTGATAAGTAAATGCAAACAGATACTGGCTATCCTTATGAACGGGGATAGAGAAAAAAGCAGAACAAAGATCCACTACTGTGAAATATGGAGCATCTGAAGGGATACAGGAAAGAATAGTGGCAGGGTTAGGGACCACGGGGAAAGCGGGTAAAACAGCGGCATTTACAGCTTGAAGATCTTGCACAAAGCGATACGTATCTTTACCAGGTTTTTTGACAGGTAGGATAGGTGTGTTGCAAGGGGAGCATATTGGGACAATAATCCCTTGCTCAAGGAGTGAGGAAACGACAGGATTGATCCCTTTCTCAGCTTTCTTTGAGATGGGGTACTGTGGGACACGAGGAAGTGGCTTGGCAGGGTTCAGGATGATACGCACTGGTTCAGCACTCAGCATGTGCCCCACTTCTTTCGCATGGGTGGACCACAGCTGTGGAGATACTCGTGCCAACAGTTCCTCTCGATTTCCCTATGTTCCGGTATCTCAAGGTAAACACCATCTGGGCTATAATAAATCACGCATCCCAGTTTACACAGCAAATCCTTACCAAGAAGTTTGACAGGTGCACAGGGGCTAAGAAGAAAGGCATGATTTTCAGACAAAGGGCCAATAGAGATGGAGACAGGTTCAGAGACGGGATGTGGGATAGGTTGTCCGCCTATATCGACAGCATTTACAGTTTCAGGAGAATAAGGTAGAAAAGGAAACTCAGCAGCCTTTAGCGTGGAGCAGGACGCTCCGGTGTCTACAAGACAGGAGACAGAAAATAGGCATTTACCAGAAATAAGGCATTTAACAAACGGACCAGATTGGTCAGTAGCAAGCAAAGGAGCAATGATGTCACTGTCCCTCAGGCTGTCCTATTCAACACTGGGAAAATTGACAGGAAGTGGAGGTGGGGGCTGGGGTCTGGGTCCTTGGCCGGGGCAGTTGGGGCATTCTGATTTCCAATGTCCTTCTTGCTTGCAATAATGACATTGGTTCCCATAGCCTGGGTTTTGTGGGCTCAAGGATCTCTCTCTTCCCCTGAATCTACCCGGGCCTCCCCTTCCCCGTCCTCGTCCCCTTCCTCTACCTGGACCCTGCAACTGAGAAATCTGTAAGGCCATTAACTTAAACTCGGCATTGTCTTTAGACCATTCCAATTTGTTATGAAAATGGTTAGCTGCAGCAAGGACTTCGGTCAAATCTTTAGTTTCCCAGCCAATAATTACTGTTTGAATTTTCTCAGCAATTTTAGGGTTAAGTCCCTGGACGAATGCTGCCACTATTGCTTGTTTAGCATTTCCGACTGGGTTATCCATTCCTGAGTATCGTTCAAATGCCTGTTTGAGGCGTTCTAAATAGTCACTGGGGTGTTCATTTTTGTTTTGTTTACAGGTATTTATTTTGGTCCAGTCTGCCTTTTTTGGGCAAATTGTGAGAACTGCCTGAACCAAAGCATTTTTCTTGTTAATAAAGTCTTGGCCAATCCCTGGGTTTTGATCTGGCCAAGTACAGGCAGCATACAGACGTAGCATAGTTTTCTTGGGCAAAATCGATCGCATGAGCTGATTAATGTCAGCCCATGTTGGATTATAACAATTTATAACAGTCTGCAATTCTTTTTGAAATTTTTCTGGGTCTTCCCTGATTTTTGGGAACTTTTGAGTTAAATTGTAGAGATCACCTGGAGTCCAGGGTGCATGCACAGTTACTATATTTTGTCCATCGGTGCCAATGCCTGGCATTTGTCTTAGGGGGTAAACTTGTGCAGTTCGGGATCTCAGATTGATGGGAGATCTTTCCATGCCTAATCCCATTCTTTTAAATACACCTGTGGTGGGTTGTGACCCAGGAGTAAATTGTCACACTGGTGATGATTGAGTGGCAGATATGGTGGATGAGTCCGGACTATTAAGCTCCGTGGATGGATTTACTGAAGGAGCTTTAGCTAATGGGTCACTAGCCTGGGCTGCAGCCTGATGTTGAACCGGTTGTTGCTGATGTGGGAGTCCCAGGAGAGCAGGGTTCGAACAAAGGTCAAGGATATCCTCTGCTGGCTCCGGTGGTGGGGGCACCCTGGGCAATGCTGGATACATCAGAGCGGTGGCCAGCGTGTAATTTGGGGGAGCAGCCAATTTCTCCCAAACAGCTTTTAACTGCTGTTTTAATTTTTCTTGAGAGTCTTTTAGGCTCCTAGTTTGAGATTCTGTCCGCCTTTTGGACATTTTATCATACCAATAAAAGAACGCGTCCCACTGATTTTGTGGTGTTTTGGATCCACGGGACTCTAACGCCCCTCTCAAGTGCACTATTTTATCCTGATCAAATGTTCCTTCCTGTGGAAAATGCTTCACAGGATCATCCCTAGTATACCAGTTCCACTTATCCAGGTACTTGCAAGTCTCGGGAGAATAGTGTGTGTACATAAAGTACGCCGGAGTCCCCTTAGAGGGGACAGGAACTTGTTTAGACTGACTTGTTCCCATTTTCAGTCACACAGGGAGACGTAGGAGAGGCTTATTTAGGATGTCCGGGCCGCTCAGTGCCTTGCCCCGCAGTTTTTCACTGCCCAGACAAAAGGCTTCTGACCCGACACCGGCTCATAAAATGGAAATGGGGAGGGAAACACTAGAGGGATCCTTTCACTCCTGCTTTCGGCAGAAGCTACTGGGACAAGGGGTTTGGAAAAGACAAAATCACTCAGACGCCCTGTCCACTGGGTCACGAGGTTCCAGTTGGGCCCCCTTGCTTTCAAAACTGCCCTGTCAGGCAGAATTGGGGCGGCTGAGCCCAACCGTAGTCTCAGTCCTGGTCAGTGGCTCATATTTCTAAATACACACACATGCACATTTATTCAGTCAGCCAGACCTCCTATCCCACACTGCCTTAGTTAATTAACTACAAGCCTGATGTGCTGTTGGATGAAGGTGACTCAAACAGTTTCTCCCTAAATAGAACGTACGTTACCAGACACAAAATGGGATCCTTTACCACACAGAAAATTTTAGCCGGCAGTAAGGTTCAGACTGACCTGTTTTAACAAGGTTCAGATCCAGTTACCACTGCCAAGTTGGGAGCCTATAGGCAGTCCTCCTCCGAAACCCCAACAGAGATTTTGAATTAGGTCTCTTACCTCTCAAGTTTGGCGCCTCGGGGTTCGGGGGGGGGGGGGGCAGCCTGCGGTCCTCCTTCCTCAGCCTGTGTTCTGGATCCGAGTCACGGCACCAGGAATTGTTGTGGAAACACACACAGCATACTTTTGGGTCAGGTCAGCAGAAGCTTTTATTTAAAAGAAACTATAGCTGTAGGGGGAGTTCCAAAGTGACATGGATTTCCCAAGCACTTGGAAGGGGTCCCCCCCCAAGAGCAAAATCAGGAGGCTTATATACTTTTTAACAGTTGCTTACAACTCACGTGATCATATAGTGAAATTAGCATGAAAAGCGGCTATAATATTACTTCATTATTTCTTTGCTGTAATCAGGATGGGAACTAATGGGGGAGGCGAGGTTAGTTCACAAACCTCCTTGCACCTGGAAATTAACTTTGTACATACTTTTTTTTTGCTACCTTCAAGGCCACGGTAAGCAAAGCAGTTGCAGAGGAGTTACAAAGAACAAACACTTGCCCTTATCTGTTCTACTGTACAGAGCCAGCAATTCTATACAAAGCGGTTATGTCATCTTGTAACTAAAATAATCAAAGTTTAAGGCATATATTTTTTCTGATTCCACACTGGAAATGTGTAAAAAACCTTCCTTACAGAAGGCAACGATGACAATTCTATATGTTATTACAACCCTATCAATGGTATCATTTCCATTAGTACTGCTATTTCTGTCATTGAGTTAGGTGGAATACTTCATCCCACCCAACACAGGATACCTGAGCAAATCACATTTCATCTCAGGGAAAAACAAGATCCATAATGATAACTGGAATATTAATATTCTGCCAAAGAAAACTTTTGTTGAAAGGAAATAATAAAGTGTTATTTTTAATAGCTATGAATTTGAATAAACTAGATCGAGCCAATGATTGACCTGAGTAGATGGTAGTGACATAATATTTTTTAAAGATTTTATATAACAAGCAACATTAGAATGTTGCTTTTCAATAATTCTTTACCTATCCACAGAAAATATGCAAATTATAAATTGATATTTGCATATATTCTCTGTAGGTGTCAGCATTGCTTTACATTGCTAGTTGAATTGTGGTTTTTTCCTCATGTCAAAAAACACATGCAATTGTTACATTACCAAATGAAAGGTAATTTTCTGCTGGCATTTTGTCATTTATTACACTTAAAAAAAAACATTAGTGTCTATGCCATATCCACTAGTAGTAAGTTGAGGGAGAAGAGAGAGAGAGAGAGAGCACATATGCACATTTTTTTCAAGTAATTAAATTCCATTTAAAATTATTTTCCATATAAAGTGTCTTATTTATCATTATAAACACAATGATATAAAAGAATGGCAAGAGACCAGCCTGGCTGAAGAGTGAACTTTCAATGGCTTGCAAGTTTTGGTATTTTTTAAAAAGTCTCACAAAAAGTAGAAACTTGGCTTTTTGTGACTGAATATAAGGATATAGCAAATTAATGTAAGTAGAAAAAAATCAAGAAGGCCAAGGCATAAATAGAAATACAGCTAGCAAAGAACAAAGCATGTTAGAAGTAAGAGGAAAACCAAGGGAAGTTTAGGTCCCATATTGAATGGGGAAGGGAATCTAATTATGGATGATGTAGAGAAGCCTGAAGTATTTAATGCTGTTTTTATTTCAGTTTTAAAAAAATCATTGTTACATCATAAGCACAGTTAGCAGCAAGGATAAGGGAGTGGATGACTATCAAAGTTGGGAAGTATTAATTTAAAGTAGGGAAGTACCAGTTTAAAGATTACTTACACAAGCTGCAAATAAAGTTCATCCTGGAGTATTCAAGGAACTGGCTAAGATAATTGCAGATCCAAATTTTTAGAGAAGGAGAACAGAAATTACACGCTGATCAGTTTAAGATTGATATCTGGATAAAATATGGAGCATAATCAACAAGGAATCTATTTCTAAGACCCTAGAGGAGAATAAGATGATCAGGAACAGCCAACACAGGTTTTTCAAAAGTAAGTCAAGTCTTACTAACTCACTTTTCCTTTTATACAAAACGACAGGCTTCATGGATGGGGAGAGAGCAGGGGGTGTCACATACCTCAACTTCAAAAAGGCTTTCAGCACCAGCTTCCATGATATTTTCACTAGAAAATTAAATGAGGTCGTTAGCCGTGTTAACCTGAAGTCAGGCAGAATGGGGGGCAGGGTGGGACCTTGATGACTACTGGACTGGGCAAGGGTGGATCCAGAGGGGGCGCAATGGCATGACTGCACCCTACACATTTGTGGATTGGGGCACACTGCTGGAGCCTCCTGGGGTTTTTTTAAGTCCCTAACGCAGATGAAACTTCTCTCTCCTTTCCTCTTGGTGCACAGAGGCACATTCCCTTCCCCTGCTCCCACTCCAGCTGGGAAATGCAGCCACCCCTGCAGTGTGGGGTGCTGCTCTAATACCCCGCTTTGGGAAATCATGAATCTTTCCTGGACCAGAGATATCTAGAGTGATCTGTCCCCTGTTCAATGCCCTCCCTGGCACCCACCACTATTAGTTTAGAGAGTTAAAGGAAACATCTCCAACCATTCTGTTCAGTTCAGTAGCCACGAGTAGATTTATTGTCCATGAATTTATCTAGTCCCTTTTTGAACCTGGCTATGTTATCTGCATCCACTGCCCAATCAATTCCATAAGTTAATTGTGCTGTGTAAAAAAGTACTTTCTCTTGTTAGTTTTAAATCTGTCATCTACTAATTTCAGTAGGTGAATACTCTTGTTCAAGTATTCTGGGACTTGGTGAACAACAGTTCCCAGTTCACTTGGTTGAAAGCCTTTATGATTTTGTAGACCTCTATCACATCCCCCCCCTCAGCCTTTTCCTCTTCAAACTGAAGAGTCGTGGCCTTTCTAGTCTTTCCTGGTATGGCTACTGCTCCATACCCCTTATTGTTTGAGCTGCCCTTCTCTGTACCTTTTCTAATTTACTACATTCCTTTTGAGATATGGGAAGTACAGTCCTACTTGCTCCCATTATTCTTATCTCATTTTAAAATGTTGGCCAGTTGGTTTATAATTTGATTGTCTTTGATAACCAGGGACTATAATCCATGACTCAAGGGCTCCCTAACATTCCTATGACTAAAAAGTGTCGTAAAGGGGGCGGGGAGCATTACAATTTTGTCTTATGTATGTTATTAATATAGGACAGAATCCAAATGCAATCTGTGATTTATGACAATTGATTAAGGTCAGATTCGGCAACCCATTCACTGAACATATTGGGAGGAGAAACAGGTCAGAGACATTTCATACTAGTAGTCTCAGCATTTCTTTACACTGGAATTACCATTATTCTCTGCAGGTGCCAAACTCTGCAGGGAGACTCCACAATTTTAGCTGGCTCAGGACCAACATTTCAAATTTCTGAATTTCAATTCAAATATGAATGTCACACTTGACCTATATTTGAATATACATCTTATTTAGAAAATTTTATTTTTAAGTTTGTTTAGACTTAAAACATTTACCCTATTTTGTTCTGTCTCTGATAACTGTAGCTATAAAAATGTTATGAGCGGTACAGATTTATTTTTAGGTTCTCAGAAGTACTTAGAAGCTCCTATTAATGGTACAGTAGAACGCTGAGTTTTCTGTGGCTGCAGAATCTTGTCTCTATCACAGATTTGCCCTTGGGCTACAGCATAAACAAAAAAGTATTTATAGCCATCCCCATACAAACACACTTGATCATTCAAAACGAAGGCAATGAATTACATGGTACTTTGTGCATCTTTCCAGGGTTGTTTCTAACATTACTGTCAAGAAGGCTGATGTCAACTAACCTATCACAATCTGTGCTCTTATGTATCAGTGGTGAGGAATGGGGGATGATTATAACTGAGCCAAAAAGGTTAAATGTTATTTTTGCTTTTATTTACTTGATTTTTTTTCCCCTTGTCTTGACAAATTTAGAAACATTCTCTCCCACTTAAATTATACTGGTCTTGCTGTTGCTGATGTAGAGTTACCAAACAGGAAAGTCAGAGAAACCACTTCTAATGGGTTCAGTCCAATTTGAAGTATTTCAAGGGGCCACAGAATGCTTTTTTTTATTCAAGAAGATGCTTACACAGTGGTCTCACAATAATAGATACCGGGGATGGAGAACGCTAGCATTAGGTCATCTAATCTAACTAATATTTCAGTACAGGGTTGCATTTTACGCATTTTTTTAATAGGTGGTTTGGGGGTTTTTTTAAAGGTAGACTGAACTTAAGCTTTAACAACCGTGCTATAAAGACACAGTCCCACTCATCTAAGGGATGAACTAAATCCCTTGACAGGCCTTTCCTAAATCTGTTCTTTGTGCTTTAAATCCAGAGTCCCAGCTCAAGGCTGGGCAGTGATTTTTAGCTATAACCTACACTTGGGAGTGCAGTGTGGCTTTACTGCATTGGGAGACTCGGGCTGGATTTCTCACTGACTCAGCTGGACTTCCTCCCTGATATCTCAGGGTGTGCACTGTGCATACTGTGAGGGCAGTTCTACTACACTTTCTATTTATGCTGAATACACCCTCCCTTCCATCCTAACCATGCTCAGCCAGCTAGGCCTTCCCTCATTCTCCTTTAAGCACCTGGTATTAAGCACAACAGGGCTGTGCCTGCCCCCTGTGCAGGGTTCAAAGTAACCAATCAAGGCTTGAAAACAACTTTCATTTGCACCGCAGACCTGGGTAATTTGGAAGAAAAAATATTCACATTTGGGAAATCTCTCTTTACCCTTTAGAGCAAGCTCTTTTTACCACTTGAGTGTACTGCAAAATGACAATACAGTCTTGGTTAGGCTTCAGTGATGTTATTCCATATTTAGAGGGAAAGAGGATGTCAGGGAAAAAAACACAAATGCATGCACTTGCTTGAATTACATTGAGAAGATAATGACTATGCCAGGTGTGAGAGGTATGTGTGAAAACAGATATAGGTTATATCTGAGGTGTTTGTTTTGGTTTTGTTTTAATTTCTTTAAGACACAATGTATGCTAGATAAAGTTTCTTTTCTATTAATTTGAAAGCCAAAGTTCTTCGTTGGTATAGTTTGACACATGGTGGATTCCGCAGCAAGAAATATGAGTGTGCACTAAAGGCTAAATACAATTTTTCATAGCAATTTAGGAAACCTGCAATTACAGTCAGTTCCCCTGGATTGTGGTGTTCTGTAACCAACAATTTTGAAAACTAGGTTATCATGATTACTAAATGTATTCATTTGCTTAGTGATAATGTACATGTAGTCTCCATATAAAAAAGGAAAGAAAGTTAAGATATTACAAACTCACATACTCAAAACCTGACATACCTCAATTTGACCCCTTTGTGCACCTGCATAATTTATACAGTCCTTAATTACATGATCACATGCTATCTTTTCTCACAGGACCCCAGCCTCACATATTGCCCTCTGCTCTTTCAGTTATTCAATAGGGTTTTTTTATTCTCATTGTCCAATCATTAGCCTCATGCCCTATTTACTGTACATTCTTTAAGCCCTGTTCTGAAAACAGAATAATTAACTTGTATATGGGCTTTCCTACAAAGCTCATCATTATAGTATGTGAACTATTCTTAACAATTAGTGAGTCTATTGGGGTTATTTGCAGATGGGTAATTGGCACAAAGAAATTAAACTCAATTTTCCACTGATTTGGGGGCCCACTTGAAAGTGTCTATGCTGTGTCACTTACATTTTTCGTAGCAGAAATCATTTACTTCAGCCATAGTTAACAGTGAAAATCAGACTAAAGTGTTTAAAGTTGGACCCCCCAGAAAGCAAGGATTACACAAGTAGGGCACATCCACACAAGCGTGAAGGTGCCTCTTGCCCCACCTCAAACCCCTTTAAGGCGGGGCAAGAGGCACATGCAGGAACAAAATAATTTCCCCCCACTGCAAACTTGCAGTGCAGGGAGAAAATGAGACCCCTGGATATCCCCTGGATATCTAAAAAAAGCAAAGTATAAAAAAGTGGCGCAGAGTGTCTCTATGGTTACCCCTCGCCCTGGTGCTGAAACATGCGGCCAGCCAGGCCATGCATTTCAGCACGTGCTGGTTGGGGGGATGGAGGAGGGGGTAAGGGACTGTGGGGAGGACCCCTGATGGCCCCACCCACTCCCCCAGACCCCTGTCCCCCCGCCAGCCCCCTGAGCCCTGCCATGGCCGGCCCCTCCCCCTAGCAGCCACCCCAAGCCCCCTGACCCCTGCCCTGTCCGGCCCCAACCCCCCAAAACCCCCCCATCCCTGCCCCCCACCCCATACTTAAAAAAAAAAAACAGCACTTACCAGCAGCTGTAGCTGCTGTCCGGCTTCCTGGGGCCCCACCTGCACAGTGCGGGGCAGGCTGACAGCCCCAGCGGCCCCAGCCTGAGCCCTCCTGCCCCTCTGCTGTCCTGTGCTGCCCAGGGGGCTCTGCCAGGGGGCCCTGGAGCCCCCCACCCCTGCTTCTCAGGTAAGCAGAGGCTTTTTTTCTCCATTTTTTTCCTGCTCTTTTTCTGGGGTTTTTTTTTAAGTGATGGTGCCTGGGGTTGTGGGGGTAGCCTTGGGGGCCTGGGGGTGCAAGTTGCGGGGTGAGGCTGGGTGGGGAAGACATTGGGGGGTCTGGGGGAATGGGATGGTGGGGCTGGCTGGGGTAGCCACTGGGGGGCTGCAGCAGCTGGTGGGGGATGGGGCCACGTGGGCCTTGCAGGGGAGGTGGTAGCCCCTGTGGGGTCCACTTGGCCCCCATTGGAGGGCTGTACCCCTTGTGTGGGGGATGAACCCCCTTTTGGGGGGCCATACCCCTTGTGACAGTGCTGAACCCTCTGTTGGGGATCTGAACCCTTTTGGGGGGGCTGAACCCCCTTTTGGGGGGTGAACCCTTTGTGTGGGGGACAAACCCCCTGTTGGGGGGCTGAATCCTCTGTTGGGGGGGTGCAGCCCTTGTTTGGGGGCTGAACCCTCTGTTGGGGGGCTGAACCCCTTGTGTGGGGGACCTACCCCTTGTGTGGGGGCAGCAAAATATGTATTCATGAATTCATGAAACCTGTATTTAGAGTTCACTTTCTTATTCTGATAAGAGACTTGCTTTAACACTGTAGATATATCAATAAAACATTGCCCAACTGATCACTGTCTCCGTCTCACTTTCTTTCTTTATATTGGTGTTTTGTTTTACTTGTGGAGGAACATGGATTTGGGGGTATTTTAGAGAGTGATTTGGGGATTTTTTTTTTTCAGTTTTCCTATAGGGAACACCAGAATTCCTGCTAGGGAGGCCAGTGGCAAGACCCTGCCTGCTCAGAGCTGGCACCTTGGACCCAGCTGGCTGTGGCTGACCTCCTGGCCAAATGGGGCCAGGAGGACATGCTTTGACAATTCAAAGCAGGCTGCCACACCTGGAACATCTTCCAGGTGATAGCTGCCCAGATGGCCGGGCAGGGGCACACATGGCAGTAATGCTGCACAAAGGGCAACCCTGCAACCACAGTCCACTGGCAGCTGGCCCAGAGGAGCAAATGCCTCTACTGGCTCTGCAGTCCCCATCTGAGTCTGGCAGGTGTGCAGCAGGTCACAGCTAGGCATCAGCCCCCACTGCCAGACTGCTGTAGTGGGTAAAGGGTGCAGGGAACTCTCAGGGCTGCTTCAGCAGTCCAGCTGGCACAAGGGGTAGTGTCCAGATACCTTGGCTGGGCCCCAGAAGCTTCTGAGAGTTAGTAGCCCTGAGCTATTTGCCAGGGCAGCTTTTTATATTGCTGGGGCCAGGACAGGTGCTGACCCTGGGCTCTAGCTCCCCCTGGCTGAAGATCTGGGAGGAGCCAGGCAGGGTTATTTTGCCCCTAGTGGCACAATTTGCTCCACACCAAAGTGCATGTCTGAGCATGTGCGCTGAGGCAAAAAGCCCCGGCTCAAATTTGCACCGCTTCTATTTGAGCTGCTGCAAGCGCACGTGCTTTCATGTGTGGATGCGCCCATAATGATTAAGGTGCCCAGGTGAATTACTCAATACCAGATAGGTACTCAGAGGCTGAGGCTGTAATAGAATCCAGTTATCTAGGAGAGCATTTTTTTGCCTCAACCATGAGACTATTCTTTTTTGTCCCTTCATTCCACTTACCCTCCAACTTCTGCATCAAATGTGATGAGTCATTGTATCTGATTCCTTCTTTAAACACTTATCCTGGAATCCAAATGAGGCAGATTTTGTAGAAAAGCAAAGTATGTGATTCTGTATTAATTATAATGCATATTTCCTATAAGTCTGAATTATGATGACACCAGCAAAATTAATTTTAGCATTTTAAACCTTTTTAATGTCTGACTTTGCCAATTTTTTACTTTTATTTTGTTTGTTACCTACTGCAATCTTAAGTGAACAAGCTAAAGAAAAAATTATTGTCTGGAACCATCCTGACTTCCACATCAGCAGAATTGTGACTAGAACCGTTTGGAAACATTTTGATATTTTGCTCTAACACTTCTATCTAAAATGCTGATTTACCGAAACTGAAATGTTTCTCAATTTCAAGAAAATTGTCTTAAATACAAAGCAGGATTTTGATGGCTTCCTACCAGTTCCCCTGCCAGGCTCCTCAGCAGGTACAGGTCAACAAACTGTGGCCTGCAGACTGCATCCAAAACATGGATGTGGGTCTTTGGCAGCATTTGGCATCAGAGGACTTTGGCAGCAGGCACTTTCCCCATGCTGCCATAGAGACAAACAGCAGCATGGGGAAAGTGCCTGCTGTGCCACAGTCCCAGTCCTAGTCCTAGTGCATCACCCATCTCTGATTCAGGGTAGGTCTTTCCAGCCCACAGCCAGAAAAGGTTCCCTACCCCTGTTATATGCCGCTTGGGAGTTCAGTCTTCCTACTTCCTAACTCCACAGCGGCTTACCTGACAAACTCACAAGAAACAGGGAATACCTAGGAGCCCCTCCTTACAGGTTTACAACTCCTCAAACTCATCAGTTAGGAAAGAAAAGTATTTCTGTTCCAAGAGAACTTCAAAACAAGAGAGGAAGGGTTCTTAACATACTTTCCCCCTGCCTTGTTCTCAGAAAAGGACAAATCATTTTTAATGAAACTTTGCAAACAAATTCAGCTAGAGGCAAACACCTGGAATGGAAAGCTTCTAACAAAACAATTAAAGTTTAGAACCATTGAAAGCAATTGAAAACAGGGTCTTAAAATACAGCATTTCAGACCAAGGGAAAACCTGAACAATGGACATCACTTAAAGGGGCACCTTTAATTCTATGTTGGTAGTTAATGCTGAAATGGAGAGAAACAATGTTATGTAAAAAGAAATGGAACTTGACCCAGCTTGGTGTTTGTGAAGGAAAAAATGGTGGGAAAAATTCTGCAGTGAAAATTCTACAATTAAGATGAATCATGTTAAAGGAAATAAACAGGTGAGAAATATATTAATAACATGGAGACAATATTGGCTGCAAGCTGAGGATGAAAGCTTGATTAGTTCCTCCTACTACTAAAAGGCAATCATATCTTGACTGAAACACAGATGCTGAGTGACACTCACAACAATAATTTGAAGCATATGGTAGAGAAGAAAGCCATATGCAGCTGAAGCCTTAGAGGGAAGGTAGGGTGCAGATGCTCATGTTGTGCCAGGACACCAGCACTAGCAAGACTAGGAAAAAATGCTATAGGACCTTTCATGCTCACAAGTGGTCACAGCCTCGGTTTTACTTCCATCCAAACAGTATTGTCAGTTCTCATTTTCAGCTAGCCTTTTTGCCTTCCTTAACCAGAGCTGAGAAGTCAGTATTCCTCTAGTCTTTTTTGTTACCCGCAGCCACTATAGCCACCCTTTGCATTTATTTTTCCATTCTACCCCAATTCAAGAGCTGTACAGGGACAAGAAAAGGTACGGTCAAAGTGCAGTGAACTAGTTGGTATAGAATTCATTGGTGTCTTTAGAAAAAAGTGACATAAAAAGCTGTTTTGGCACTGTTCAGGACAATACATATCTACCATGAGAATTAGGCAGCTATGACCAGTCATATCAGCCACCTATCATTGAGCCCCTTTTGTATGTAAAAATGTAATTCATTATCTTCATTACCCCAATACCCATTACAAATTTTTCAGGATATCAATCAAGAACCAATTTACAGGGAAGAATGCCACTTACTGTATCACCATTCCTAAACCAAGGGTATGTGCAGGCATTATATTTAGATTGATGTAACCAGGGTTAGGCCAACCTAAATGCCCACTTGCACAGGCATTCAGAGGGTTTAAATCACCTGAAAAATTGCACCTGAGTAGCTGCACTAGCTTGAGATTGGCTTAACCCTTTCTTAGATCATGTTAACCCAATCTCAAGAACACCTGTACATGTTTATGGAGAAGCCCAGAGGCTGTGAAAGCCCAGTCACTTGCTCCCACCCTGGAACTGCATTATTCCATCCCCTGACCCCAAGTGGACTATTTTTAGCCCCCAGAACCCCCACACCCAGACTGAGTAACACCCACTCCCTGTGGATCCTTCCCAGACCCACCAACCCCTTCCCCCCCAACAGATGAGGTAGCTCCCTCTGATCCCACCCACCCTCCCCTCCCCTCAAATTACTTGCACAGGTTTCATCACACAAATTCTGGAAATGAAGAATGGCTGTCCAGAAAGCCAGTTAGACTTTGAAGTAATCCACCTAGATTAATTGCAGCAAATGCTGGTTCACACCCCAAATCACTCAAAGATGTATTAATTGGTTCTAACCGTGGTTAGCTTGCAAGTATAATGTGTTAATATTACAAAGATTACAGAGTTTCCCTGCAGTTAAAGCAATGCGAATTGCCTAAGGAAGTATGCTCATCAGAATATTTGCACATCTCGTAGTTATTAATGTGGCTATTTCCCAAATAAGTATAAACATTGCACATTTTAATTTAAAAATAGCATAATTAGAGTTCAAACGGACTTTTCCATACAAAAATAGGGCAAGATCACCTCCTATATAAGAATGCCCAATCTTATTCAGCCACGGTAAAATACAGTCTGATACATGGGATATCTAAATATTGAGTCTGGGGTGAGGACATTAATGTGGTTGGGAACAATGGGGCAGATTGTGAACAATGGGGCTTTTTAGGTAAGGCGGATTTGATATAAAAGTTCCCAGCTTTGATGCACTTTTCCCATGCTTGAAGATATGACTAAAACCAATAAAGAATACGTAGGTTTCCATTGCTTTTTTCTATAAAACGGCTGATTCCCAGAAAGTGTCAATGTTCTACTAATTGAGTGCTGATTCTAGAAAAAGGCAGAAGCAGGCTCAAATGAATGTATAAAGCAAGCAAAAGATGGATGTACCAGATGGATAAGAATATAATGGACTAATATATGATGGAGGGAATGGATAAGAAATTTTGTTTTCCTAATAAGTTTGGGGATTTAAGGTGGTATTGGTCAGCATGGTCATTAATTTTCTATTGTACTATACTTATGCTTGGATGCATGTTTATTTTGACAAAAAATAAAATATTGTTTGAAAAAATAAGAGAATTCAAATGAATACATTGAATCCTAATCAACTGGTGTTTCACATTCACACCTGTATACAGAGCTGGTCTATGCATTTCTTGGCAATTTTGCATTTTCAGACCCCTTCAATTGTATAGATCTGTGACAGTAAAGAAAACTAAACTTCCTACAAACTTGTAGATCTCTAACTGGGAAGAAATAAAATACTAATATATTGAATTTCTTCGCAAGACTTATTTCAAGCCCTATCAGTATCTTGTTCTGGGGTCTTTCCATTTGGAAAGCTTGCCACAAAACCCTCTGCTGGTGATCTTTTGGAACCCTTTACTTTCTTCTATAGTAACATAGGTGTGCATTTATACATGAAAGATTTGAGATCACAGCTGTCTGGCAACCTTGAGAATGTCAGAAGTGAACCAGGTGTCTTTATAATTTATGGGTCTCTGCCATTTTATAAAGGCAGTTATACAATAGAAACTCCTTCCTTTCATGGTTTATATCACACTGCTAGTTTTAAATAGTTTCAAATAGTTACACACCCTTTACATTTCTAGTTTTAAAACATAGGCACATCCCAGTTCTACCAAATGAGACACTAATATACCTAGAAATGTTGTCTGTCTCTTATCTGTATGCATCACAGGAGTTGACAACACCATCCATACAGTGAAGTTCTTTTCACCTGACTTAATTTAGCCTCACTTGTTATTTTAGGTACAGTCTTTTTGTTTGGTTTGGTTGCTACAACCTTAACCATAAAGGAGAACAGCAATATGAATAAAAGGATAGATACTGGAATACAGTTTATCTGCATGGTACTGGTAGCCAGAGTTCACAAGGAGAATGTGGGATTACAGCCCATTTTCTCTTTTGTGTTCAAGTATGGATGGAAGCCAAAAGGTAATGAGCTGAATGTCCTTTCCTGCATAAGACATACTGCATTGTACAGATTCATTTGAACTTCCAGCGAATTTGTAAAATGTGTATTTCATCATGGGCTTATTTTATAGGAGAGAGAACAATACATTTTATCCACGGTGTTAACAGGAGGAATAAAACCACTGAAATATATTTAGAGAGGAACAGCCAGAGACTACAATCAAGGGCCCATGCTGCAAAGTGAAAGTAATAAGGGGTGATTAAATGCAATGCCCCACAGATGCAAAAAGTAGGATTAAGCTTCTATTTTCAATGGCTTCTCATTAGAGCTGCCATTTCAATGACTCCAATAGTGAGCTGGAGTCACAATAATTTAGTAGTTGTTTCATTCTGAATTAAACCACCCAACTGCAGCTTCTACTTACTATGGGATAGAATGGGTACACAAAACAGTTACAGCAGACCAGCTGAGACATGGTCACAAGCAGCAAGTCTCAACCCTTTTAATTTGGTATGACTTTTTACATCTGTTCATACCCTTAGCTACCAAGTAGAACTAGTCTTCTTGCTTGCCAATCATATTTAGCATATTTATTATTTGACTGGGTCAACCAAGGCACTTCAACCAGTTAATAGTCCACTGGCTCAACACAGAAAAATAAATGCCACTTCATATCCTTAGAACAGTTAGGTGTATAAAACAAGAACACCAAACAGGTAAATTGTTCATAGATTCCCCAAGTCAGAAATATGTTATAGGGATAACAAGAATATATAGTTTTAACCATAAACACTGAAAAGATATTAGAAGGGAGATAAACCTCCTTCTTTTTACTCTGGATTGTTGTCCACAGAAACATCTGGTATTAACCGCAGCTAGAGCTATGATACTTGGTTAAAAGGACGTGGGTCTGATCCAATATGGCAATTCCTATATTCTCAGAAAAACAAAAGCCTCTGTACATAAGCTTTCTTTCAAAGTCCTTTGTCTGCTATTAGGGAAACGTTATGGCACCTCTGCTGGCCCAGCTCCTGCTTCCAGTTTCTTCCATAGAGAAACACCTGCCCTAACATGTATTGCTTTACAGAACAATTTCTGCATCCCAATGCATCTATCAAATATTTGAGTTTAGGGAGCACAGTTACAGCTGTGTGAATAATTATTTCATTTGGTGACTGGACAAACAGAGACACATTTATGTCATTTGATTTTAAAGTCAACACAAAAGAAAACACTCCTGGAATACAGTCCGTAAGTCAAGATAATTCATTTAGCCTTATCTATGTTTTTGCTTGATCCAAAGTGAACTATTTTGTTTTTCCTTATGTTATTCTTAAGGAAAGCAAAGGATTACATTCAGAAAACCAGGAAGAAGATGATGGTACATTCCCTTTTAGTCAATTTCAGAGTACTCACCTGGGTGTGTGATACTTCTGTACAGATTCCCACTTGGCTAGAGGCAGGAAGAGAGTGCTCTAACCACCAGGCTGTAAGCTATTTGGAAAGGAGGAAAGTGAACTTACACATTACACTTAGACCGTACTAAGGGCATTTAAAATGTAAGTGTCCACCTGTTAAAGCTCACTGCTAAGTGCTCTCTGAGCATCTCAAAGTTACACCACTTCAGACAAGGGTTTACTCTGAGCTATGCTAGGATAACTTCAATATGCTCTACAGAGATACGATGAGCAATATGCAGTCCTTCAGTATCCCAGGATACACTGCTCCCTATCTCTTCCTCTACCACCCACAGCAGAAAGAGAGCCCAGGTGCCCTGGCTTCTAGCCATGACTCTGCTCATCAGCCCTCTAGTGGCAAGAACAGGAACAGGAGGAACAGCCTGTTCATAATTAACCCTTAACATGCAGCTACCCACAGCATGCTCCAACTTTAACAATGCTTAATAGTCTGCAAATTTAGTATGGTCTAAGTGTAACATATCACTTTACCCTGTATGTGAGAGACCAAGATAATCAGATCTATAAAAGCTGTTACACTTCTTATACAATCTTTGACTATTCATTGAAGCAGGGACTATAGAGTCATTCTCTCACTTGCTAATACCATTTTTTAAAATATTCATCCTAAGTTTTTAGCCTGCATTTTGCCAAACCGGAAAAGTTTCAAACAGAAGAGCTTCACAAAAGCTCTCATTGAAAGCAGGTGGTTACAGCATTTGCCCCTGAGTGGGAGATGTTAGTTCAAATCCCTCCTCCAAAATCTGCCAGATTTTGGAGATCAAAGAAATAAACTTTGATCATACACATCCCAGATGAGTGTCCTAACTACTTGCCTACTTCCTTGCTGAAATCATGAATCTGGTTTTAGAAATGCTGAAACAGTTTGGATGATTTTGAATTTTTTCCTTTGGCAGACAGTGTTTCCTAACTTTGACCCATATTTGTAAATAATTTAAAGTAAATGAAACTGTATTTTTGACAAAAAATAATAATGATAATAATTTAGCCCTACCTACATTCATATTCATAGTCCTAGAAATGGGTATCACATTGCCATTCCTCTCCATCAGGCTACTTACTCTGGTTCAATTAATTAATATAAAGTATTCCCATATGGTCACCAGTGCATGATCACTCACCATTTCAGACAAATCTCATAAATATGCTATATTTACACTAGTGATTATTCACCCTTGGGATTCTTTCCAGGGTGCTGGGGGTGCCACACAGTGTTAGTGTTGTTATGTGTATCAACATGGTTTACAAAATAAACCCTGAGATTTCAAATATGAATCCATAATGTTAAAAACATTCTGACCTGTTGTGGTCTTTTGTGATCTTTACAATAAAAAGTTTTGCTCTCTTATTTTTCTATAGTAAAAAAAAAAAAGGAGGTGAAAACTAAGATCTAGCATTTTCTGAGCAGTGCCTTCAATCTAACAAGGGGTACCTTGTGTCTAATGGAGGGGTGCCTCAAGTCTGAAGAGACTGAGAACTACTGATTTATCCGCACACTCATACACATTAAAGAGTCTGTAATATCATACAATTAATGCATCAGAAATAGAACATTTGCCCTATAGCTACAGAAACATTGGAAACTATCACCTGAGATGGAGATGCTTTACTTGCTTTTAATTTCAATACTTTTATGCTCTTGTTAAACAAGGAAACAGGGGGTAGCAGGCTAACTGGAATAACACCCAGCATACTGTACATTTTGCATATGAAAATCTAAAATCAGGTTAAATGATTTTGATACTCCAGGATGTATATAAAGTGAAAATTGCTCCATATTCAAGCAGTCTACGTTGTTTTCTAGAGGAAGAGGGAAGTGGGGGAAGCAGTTGTCTTTATATCTCAACTCACGACATCCTTAGAAGCAGCTGGCTGGTCCCACTACAAAAAATCCTTCTGCTGTCTTGCAGTCTGTGACACCATAGACTTCACTGATCAGTCATCAGCCTGTACATCCGGGCAAAAAAACAAAAGCGCAGTTTATCACACTGGAATAGACTCTCAAGGGAAGTGTTAGAAATTCCATCATCTGAGTCATTTAAAATTAGAGTGGACAAAACAATCAAGAATATAATATTGGAAATAGTCCTTCCAGGGAAGGACAAAACAAGTCTTTCCACACCTTTGTGAGTCATGAATAATGGTAAACCAACCACTACATTTTTTAAACATTGAGAGCTAAATGTGCGCTTACGCTGGATGAATATTATTTTAGGTAAAATAATAGCAAAAAAGTAAGGGCAAATCAATCTTCATCTGAGAGAGAGAAAGCGAGCAAATGAATACAATATGTGCTTCCTAGGCCTCCAGCCCCCTTCAGGGAGAGCAACTTTAAATTATGGCAATTTAAATTTACTGATTTAAATCATTTTGTTTTCTAAATTATTGTCCCTAGTAATCATAAAAAAATTATGGCAATGCAAAGGCAACATCTGTTTGCACCCTAAGTCTGTCACTGGATGAAAACAGTGGAATAAGGATAGGTAAGGAGTTGATTGGTTAGCAGGTAACCAAAGAGAATGAGTTACTTCTCCAGGGTTTCTGCTGGAGAGGTCAAGAAGAGAGAGAAAGGTCAGAAAATTGCAATATCTGGTCAAAGGCTAAATATCCTAAGTGTCATGCCATGTCCCTGTTCCATAAGTGCTAAAGGCCTTATGAAGGCAGGATTTTTCTCTCCAAATTGTTAAAGGTTTTGAATAGAAAATAAAATTTTCAAGGACTAATACACTGGAATTTTGAAGCAACTAAAGCTATTTGAAAAAATGGGCTTAAATTCAGGGCATAGTTTCAGGCACAATAAATAAATAAATCCAAAAAATTTGTTTCAATATGTTCCAAATGGAATTTTGACTTTTTCACTTTAAAACCTCATTTCTCATTTAAAATTCAACCAAAATGATGGAATATGGTCATGAGACTGTGGTTAGGATACATCCTCTTTCCCCTCCCCGATTCTTGTTCTCAGAAAGCTGGTATCTGGTATTTTTAAGAGCAGCCACTGGATACAACCACAGATCAGTCTCACCAGAGTACATCTGCATTTGGAGCTTGCAGATGGCTGTGGCATACTGCTAAACTCTGAGGACTCATTGCTAAACTATCTGTAGCCATTCTGTTGTTTTCTTATGCATTTTTCCCCACAGTCCCCTATAAAGTTAGACTGGTACATTCATGCACAGCATCTAACAGCCTAATATACAGCAACTTCACACCCCTATTATTCTTGTATGATTAAGTAGCAGCTCAACAGCCACTATATTAATCAAAAGTAATGGGATTGTAGCAAAAGAGCGTAGGTAAGTACCAATCCTTGTAAACCCATCCTCTCTTTTTACTGATGATAATAGGGATTCCGTATTCATTAAATTTGACTGAGCTAAAAGGATGTCATTAGATGAGCTAAAACAGCCAGCCAGTATCTCAGCTTTGTATTGCTATGCAGTATCAGTATCAAAGAAAACTTTTTTTTAAATATGGACCATGGCATAGCTTTGACTAGCTTGGATGCTAAACCCTCACCATCATAGAACCAAACTAAGAGCTCTCAACAGGCAGTAAACCCCATTGGTCTACACGATCAAATGTGTAAAACATTTCTTTGACTATAAAATGAGGAAAGAAAAGGATATGATAAGTTTAATACCCATGTTTCTCCTGCGCCCTCTTCTGCATTTTTATCTTGCATTTTCTAATTTGCATCAGTTTCGTAATATTGCTTATAATCTTTCTTAGTTAAAAACTCTGGCTAATAGCCATAACCCCCTTTTCCCCCCAGAATAGTTTAAAGACGTCTCAGAGTCACTATAAAAAATCAATTTCTAAATATTCCACCTTTTTGCTTTTATTCCTTAATCTAGAAAGGCAGCAGCTACTGTTGGCAGTGTTATTTTTCACTACTTTCATTCAACTTCAGGGAATTTACTGACAAAATGAAACCCACAGTGTTACTAATGTTTCTTCACGTAGCTAGGGACTATATGTTTCAGGCACTGGAATGACTGTAATATTATCATCTTGATAAAAGCAAATCTTCACAACTTAATCAAGATTAAAAGCACAAGACAAACTTCATGAATATTTATGATATGTTTATATGATCTTAGTTTACTGCCTTTAAGCGCAAGTAAGTAAAAAGTGCTCAAGATGCCAATAGACATCTCTTCCTATTGTAGCTAGATATTTATTTTTACAAGAAGTTGCCTCACCTGCAACTGAAATGCAGACATGCCTGGGGTGGAAAATAGTGGCTATTTAATAGACTGCAGCATGGCATAACAATAGTTTAAGACACAAATTGACCACTATCAGACTCGGTTGAAACTGAAGGGGATGTTAACTACATTCCAGTTTGGATTAGTTTTATCACAGGTATTTTAGAGGATAACATGGTACAAGAATCTATTTCTCACACCTCTTATGACAGTCTGATGCCTATGTATAATATTAGGAAAGTGTCCTGATTAACTGCAATTTAACATAGATAGCAACCTATAGAATTATATTTTTGCCAAGAATAGGTGTATTTCATCAATGAAGTTATTAAAAAAAAGTATCAACTAAATATGGGTGACAAAATGGGAATTAAATAGGATATTAAGATTAGATTAAATAGATAGATTGCTTAAATTACAGTTTAAACCTGAAGAGCAATAGTTACACTCTGATCTTCTTCAACATGACTTCTTACATCCTATTCAAATTGCATTAAAGGTTTCAGACCAGTGAATTGTACAGCAATGTTTTAAAACCTCAGAAAAACAGACAGGTTAGGGTAATCTCTTTTTATGAGCAAACTTATATAAAAAATGCTGTTTCTCTGAAGCAAAGATAAATAGTTTCCCAAATAAATTCCTCCCCTCCCACTAACACCATGCTCTGACTCCCATGGAGATTTAAACTCAGGACCTTCAGAACAGATGGCAAAGACCTTATCTCCTTTCCTATCACAGCATGAAGCAATGTAAGTTTGTCTGATAATGTACTCACAGGGGAAAAAATGTTTCTTTAGCTGTCAATTTATCTAGATCCTTCAAACAGCTGTTTTTTTTAATGATCAAATTTAACTTTGATCTTTGTGAACTAGTATACAGAACAGTTTGTACCGTGTATCAAACATCATACCTTAACATAAATCATGTTTTGGTTTCATTACTTTGACCCGAGTGCATTTTTTAAATATTTGGCACTTTTTTTCTCTGCTGAATTTGAGAAGTGTCTCTTTTAGTGTTACCTTTATATTGTTTCAACAGTAACTGTGCATGTCCTTTATTCCCATTTTCTTTTTCATAGTTATATTTTAATTATACTGTAGGCCTCTCACTGCTTTAGAACATATTTAAAAATGCACCCATCTTGAATGTAAACAGTTTAATTCCCCTGCTGCCCACAATCCCACAGCATTTTTTCTATGTTAATCTGTGAAACATTTACCCCAAAGATTACTAAAGCAAAAACATAATAAAACCTATTCTGAAAAACCTGTAACAAATGTTCAGACAACCCCCCCTCACCAAACCCCCCCCCCCCCAGCTTTTATCCCTCAAGCAGAATCCTTCTCCTTTCCAAAATCCTGAAATATTGCCCACTGCTAAAACACTATGCAATTTCTCTTTCATTGTAGCCTGTTATTTCAATGCAACAGCCTCAAAAGTAGGTATGGTCTCAAATAGTAGTGCATATTTCAAATTTGCTTTTAATATGCTGTTCTAAATGTATGCGGCTATAATTATTAGAAATCTTCCAAGACAGTGGAATTAAATGTATATGTGCAAGGTGTTTTGAGGGGAACATTTTTAGTGACTTATTTTTAATCTGACTAAATATGTTTATAGGGAAAATCTTTTAAAGTAGTAAAGAGCAAAAGCACCATTTATTACTTGTCAATAGCAATAGTATGACCAGGTGGGGGGTGGGGGGAGGGGGCAGGGGGATGAGTGGGGTACTAGCTCCAGGTGCAGGTTGTTAGGGGTACCAGAACCCCCCTCACCAGGAGACTTGCCACAGCAGGGGCAGTCCTACACTGTTTGACCATAGAAACCAGGCAGCAGAGTCCCCAACCAGCAATGCATGTAGGGGGCAGGGGAGAGCAGAATGGTGTCCCACCCCCTGCCCAGCAAATCTTTGCCACAGCAGGAGCAGCCCACCCAGTAGCATATCTGGAGGGGAGCAAATAGGGAATCAGGTTGCAGCTCCCAGGAAGCTTGTGCCACTGTATGGATGCCACTGAAGCTGCCCTTGTTGCAGCAGAAACAGAGATAGTGGCAGCAGCTGACTTCAGTGTGTAGAGAGCCTGGGCAGCTAAGACTCCCCTTCTTCTTGTCCCCACTATCTACAGTGATTGGCATAATGTCCCCAGCATTGAATGAGCTCACTATGCCTCTGGTCAATAGGGATCTGATGACTATTGTCTGGCCCACATGAAATGGATTAGTGGGCTCACTCCTGTTCCTAATGAAAAGCTAATTATATAACAAACCTCACAAAATTACTTCTAATTGTTCTCCTTGCTGGAATTCTCAAAGAGGCCATAGATATTCTCATTCTACAAAGCCAAGTAGCCAAATAAAGCCAATCCATTTTAAATAGCTCATTACATTTTCTTAAAACATTTTCTTCCAAATATTTACAAGAGTATTGTTAGCAACGTTTTTGTTATTTGAACAGCAGGAGCAACTAGAGCAGTAGCTGAAGCATACAAAAATTGTTCTGACAGAAGCACATTACTTCCAGAGATGACAAACGCAGCATCTACATCCACCCAACCACCCAACAGCCACCTGTCCAACCTAGCATATTTCTAGGGCTCCCCTTACAATAACATCTCCATGTGTATTTAAATATGGGCATTCACCTGGTTAGGACATTCACAATAAAAATAATCAGCAGAAAGCTTGAAGAATCCTCCCTTTTATAAGTAGTCTGCATTTTACGATATCCAAAATATAATCAAAATAACTTCATGTACTTATAAAACTAAAGGGTACATTGTTGAGTAGACCAGGAGGTGAAAAGAATTAATATATATCTCCATCACACAAACCTCTTTATTGTATCGCTTAAATTATTTCAGTAACTGGCAGGAGGAAAAGCTCCTGTTTAGGTGTAGCAACATTTCTGTCTTGCTTGTGCCTACATAATCTCAAACCAGAGATCACTATGCCATTTCAGCCTATTACTTTCCCAGATCAGTTCTTCCTCTTTTTCCTGTAGCACTGTTTAATTTTATACTTGCATCAAGCAGTCCCATTTTTACTAATCAGTATAGGTACTTATGGAATTCACACCTCCACAGAGGCCCAAAAACAGGTCCAAGAAAGAAAAAAATCCATATGAACAAACTCCAACAGTTCCAAGTCCAACAAAGCCAATAAGTTCATCTGAGAAGATGTTTGCATAGGATCCTATTTAAAAGCCCTTTCAGTGCAAATAAATAGTTCAGAATCAGGAATGATTCTAGAAGACAGGGGTCACACCTCAGTGCAATGTAGAAATGTCCAAATTACTTTTAAACAAATTAGCTCAAAGTTAACCATGGCTGGAAGGAATTCAGCATGGGGTAATCTAGCCCTGTAGACAAACTACATGACAAAGGTTTTACAGAACCAAACTGTAGCCTAAAGTTCTTGAACTGACAGACTGTAGACTTCCAGAACTATCAACAAAACTGTCTCAGAAATGTGGCATACAGCCATGATCTACCGCTGTTGCTGCTGCTGTTTTCCACAGTTTGGCATCTGGGTACTGATTGTGATTGACATGAAATGAAGATGATGTGGTGGCGATGGTGAATAGCAGTCTGTCATGTAGCTATTTTTACAAATGTTTTCAGAATATTTTTGATCATTTGTAACTTTGTGTAACTTTGGAGAAGGAATTAGCATAGACTGCGGCTAGATGGTATGTTCTGAAGCAAACAGGGATGTTCTTACTTAGGACTATTATTTTAACTTCTCATTTATGCTTGTTCTCACATAAGTGCAGGGGCTCTATAGTGATGTTATACATACGGCCTCAGTTCCACTTTCTGCCTAATGCTTTAAATACTACTACTCCTCCTCCCCACTTTCCATCTTTAATGTACTATATAAACCTCATTAATCTCCAAGGCAGTTTTATGTTGGAAGGAAGGCAGTACTGTTTTAGTTTTAACCATTAAACAGACAAGAAAAAGACGCAAAGGTCAGATCTCTCTGCGAGGTAAACAACACTGCTGGAAGTAGTGTGATTACACTAGGAATTAATGTGGCCCAGAGAAATGTATAAGATTATTTTAAAGAGTATCTATCAGATGTAAAGCACACTTTGGGGAACACCAAGGTGAAATGGTTTTTTAACACTATAAAAATTGTGAAAATTTGGCTCCTACTCTGATATGCCAGCTACAGCAGAAGGCCTAGTCACCAGGGTTTTGTAAAATGCAGCTACCATACAGTACTCTGATAGCCACCTACAATTGTATCCACTTTTTAGTAAAAGTAAATATGGATCTTCATACAATGTTATGAGGATCCAAGCACTAACAGGGAAGCCAGTTGGGTCCATGTAATCAACAGTGGATAACACAAAGATCTCCAAAGACATTAAAACATTCTAAGACCACTTGAATAGGCAGAAGGCTATCTCATCTTACTCTGACTGGGTGCATAAGAAATGTTGCAAGTCCTGTGCCCAGATAGAAATGGAGCTATGAAACCCCAGAAGAACTAGAGGAACTTGAGTATAACTAACAGCTGTTCTAGAAATTCCCCAGCAAGATTAAGTGTATGCTGAGTCACTGTTCTGTTGGATACCACAGTGAATGTATCCACACAGGTTTTGGAAATACTTGTTCTTATTATATAAATTAAGTATATAAATGTTATTATACTGGAAATAAGACAGAGGTGCTAGTGGACAGTGCATTGAATCCGGGAGACCTGTGTTTTGTTCACGATTCTGCCACAAAGCAGTAACATTAGGCTGATCAATTTTCTTCATCTCAGTTTTCCCTATTTGTGAAATGGGGAGAATGCTATTCAGGAAAGAGAATAAATGAGAACTAGTGTCTCCTGGCTCTAACTCCCTTGCTCAGACCATTACAGCATTGTATCAGTAAGTTACATTTTATGCATTGGAAACATAGCTATTAAAGTAGTTCCCCTACTGTAGTTTTGAGTAAAAATAGTAATATTCTAGAACACAGTCTTGCAGAGGATGTAGGATGGAATTTTGTAAAAAATGAAGACAAGTCCTCTATATTTTCATAGAGATGCATGTGTTTCTGGTACTGGTTCAGTGCCTGGGGTGGTCACGCCACTCGCTCCCCCTTGCTATGGCACTGTACATCCCCCACCCACCTCTCTTCCCTCCCCTCACCCATAGCAGGTTCCCAGGACCTAACGCCTAGGCAACCCACCTCTCCCACAGGGTGTCCCCACCAATGCCACATATAGGGGAAGGATCACCTCTCTGGACCTGCTTGTAATAAATCTGTAGATGCACGACAATGTGTGGTTAGCCTTACTGACCACTTCCTCACATTGGCTCATGTTCATCCTAGAGTCAACACTGACTCCAAGATCCCTGGATTCCATTCAGGTTGAGATGAGTTGGGATGTATGATGTTTTAGCTTAGGGTCACTGTATTTTGCTATGCTGAAAATGGGATACCTGTTAAGATTTCACTAGTGTTCAAGGGAGTTAACTTACATATGCAAAAACAGATAAGAAATATGTAATATAGTGAAATGAACTTAATATCATTTAAAAAAGATTGCATGGGTTTGACTTCATAAGTTAACTACAGTAGCTTCCTACTTACAAACCATGAAAGTCTCATGCCTCTTGAGGTTGGGGGGCATGGTGACTGCCTGCAGGCAGCAGTGGCAGTGTCGTCGGCAGGGGCATGGCGGCGGCAAGCAGGGACCGCCCGCAGATGGCCACAGTAACTTCAGTGGCGAGAATGGGCTAAGCAGGGACTGCCCATAGGCAACTGCAGCAGTGTTGGCGGGGGGGGGGGGGGGTGGCGGCAGCGTCGACAGTGGCTAATCTCAGGGGGGGCATGTGCCTCGTGTCCCCTTATGTGTTGCCTATGTTACAAGCAACATAAACAGTCAAAGTATGTACTTAAAATATAGTAGTTACTGATGGTTTTCCTTGTCTTGCTGTCCCCCAAGGTGTGAAATTGCTTGTTGCCAGTTGTATTTCTCTGATGATGCTATTTTTGGAGATTCTACTTGTCTTTCAGCAGCTTGTCATAGAATGCAGTACAATCCTGATCAAAATTAACTCACACAGACAATATAACCTTCATGGTGGAGACATTCAGACATGATTTTTCAGGAGGGTACATATCATTCATGATAGAAAAGACGTGTTTAAAACGGCTGTGGAGCCTCACAAACAATACAAATTCCACAGCCTTAACTAGATCTCCATATTATACTGCCTTGCTCATCTCTTGAACCTGGTGTTCTCTGATGGTTCCAGTCAGAATGATGAGAGATGATTTTTGCATTGGCCCACTCATCAAAAAGACAATTCACATCCAAGGTTCTTTGAGTAGATGCAATATCTTTTATTAGACCGGCTCAGTAGTTGGAAGAAAGTTTTTTGCAAGTTTTTGGGTGCAGTCAGTCTTCTTCAGGCCTAGGAAGTCTCTGCTGTTCTGAGCCTCCAAGGAATGAAAGAAGCTAAATGTGTGACAGGATGACAGTGAGAGTGTAAATAGGTGGAAATTAGGGGGAAAAAAAGGTAGGGAAGGGAGGGGAGAAACAAGGGTGGAGGAAAAAGCCAAAGATAAGCAAGGGAGAGTTTTCCAAGGTAGATAAGAGAAAAGAGGCTGTCTGTGAAAAAGTAAATAGCTGGAAAAATGACCTTGAAAAACTGGTAATTTTTTCAGCTATTTACTTTTTCAGACAGCCTCTTTTCTACCTTGGGCCTTCCTGCAGCTAGAGGCAAGGGTCAACCACCCCAGCAAAGGAGGATGCCCCACCCAATCCACCACTGGAGATGAGCCTAAGTCTCCAAAAGCTGCGGGAGTCGTGAGTCACCCGGGAAGGGGATTTCCACAGGGGAGGAGGAGCCCTCCCCACTGCAGACAATCAGTGGAAAGTACCTGACAGGAGGGGACGATTTGCCCTGGGACATAGAGAGGAGTCTAGGGCCCCTGTATGTTAAGAGTGGCTTCCTGCTCATGGGCCTCTCCAACTGAGTAACCTAGGAGAGGGTAATAATGTTATGTTGGTTAACAGGATCCTTTCCTGAATGCTATTTCTTCTTTGGGCGCAGCTGCTGTGCCATTGTTGTGGCCTGTTTTCTTATGCCATTGGGATTCTGGTTGTAAACTCTGCATCCTTATTGTTGTAACAGGAGAGGATTGTAAGCTTTTTTATATTTGAACTCATTTTGTATGGGTTATCTATCTATCTATCTATCTATCTATCTATCTATCTATCTATCTATCTATCTATCTATAAGGACTCATTTGATGTAACCTGATTGTGTATGTACAGTTATTGTCCCATCATTGCCAGATATTCTTGTCATCGTTTTGTTCATTAATTTGTGTTTTATCATTAAGTGCTCTTTTGCTTGCTGCCTGGAAGGGGCCTGTCAAGGGGGACAGAGGCTGCAGACTAATCGGAAGGCTACAGAGGACTAGGCTTGTGCTTGAGTCAAGGGGTTAATAAGAGCTATCAACTGGGAAAACCTATAACGTGTACGTGTCTACAGCTAGATATCTATAGATAAACATGTACATAAGTTCATGGTTGCAAGTTCTATATAATGCTGTATCATTAAATCTGTAAATAGTTAAATATCACTGGGTGTCCTTGGTCTCGGATCTGCTCTGTAAGAAAAGGAGGTGAACTGGCCTGCATCTAGGCATCCACATGCCCCACAGTATACACGCACCCACTGAATCCCTTCAATTGGAGAGGGGGTACTTGCCGTGTACCACCTGGGTTACATTTTGTTTTCCTAATTTCCACCTATTTACATTCTCACTGACATCCTGTCACACTTTTGGCTTCTTTCATTCCTTGGAGGCTAAGAACAGCAGATACTTCTTATGCCTGAAGAAGGGTGATTGCACCTGAAAGCTTGCAGAGAACTTTTTTTTCCAACTACTTAGTTAGTCTAAAACCTTTGTGGCTACAACAAAACCCCCCAATTCTCATCCAACATACTTAAGGTAGGAATTTTAGTGTAGCTTGTAGCAAAGCTGTTTTGTATTTCATCCCACACTGGCATATTCTTCAGCAGGGCCCACTCAAGCGTTTTGCTGCACTGAAAAGTAGGTTTCTAGTGTTCTAAGTAGGACAGGCACATTGTGTAAAAATTGTCCAGTGCATTGTAAAAGTCTTCTTCCTTCATTTGCCCACCATCTGTAAGAGACTGCAGTAGGTTCTTTGTTTCTGTTGTGACAAATCTTTCTCTAAACCTCTGTGCTGAAAGATCCTGCAGGGAATGTATCTTCAGCATAATGTCTATCACTGACAAATCATTTTTCTCAGCCACCTCTACAGTCTTATGAAACGTGGCCACTTGTTTACTGGCAAACGCAAGCCACAATTTAGTGCTAGGGTCATTGAAGACTTTCTTTAGTAGTGTGGGCATTTGTCTTGAGAAAGAAAATATACTTTAAGCGCATTGAAAAAAATCAGCAAAATTCTGTCCAACGCTGGTTCCAGCGACTGGAATCATGTGTTGCCATGCTTTAGTACTTTAAAATACTCGAGATGAACAAATAGGCAGAAGTCTTTCAGCATTTCGACATGTACAGTGTAAACATGAAAGTATTTATAAACATTTGAGAGTTTTGCTGTAAAGTCCACAGGAAAACAGTTGACAGCAGTTTGGAGGCAGTTATGTACAACATGAGCATCACAACCAATACCAAAAATCTATTTTCCTGGTTTGGCTTGGAGTTTTTGCCACAAATTTGTTTTTTTTTCCAGCACCTCTGGCACCACCAAAATTAATGTTGGTGTTGTCTGCACAAACTCCAACAAGCTCAGCACTAAGAGTACTTCTCAGCCACTTGCTAGAGAAATGTACACTGCACATCAGGTGTTTCACCCAGTAGAAAAGAAAATTGGATAATTTTGTATTAACGCCGCTAATTGGAGGAAAACAGTGTATAAGAACAAGAAATAGCTTTTGCTCCTTTTTGATGCATCCACCACACCAAGTGTAATAAATAAACACTTCTTCAAATCACAATGTATTGCTGTTGATAAAGGAGCTAATACGTTGCAAATTATTGCTTCAGATTTTGTGTGAGCAGATGAAAACTTGGGTTGGTAGAGTTTCTTAATTACTTGTGATGTACAATCACTCAACCTAAAAATGTGTCTGTGATGCACAGGATGGTAAGCAAACAGGCCCTCACTAGCAAAAATTTGATCAGCTTCTGTGTTTGGCTTGACAAACAATTCGGAAACACTTGGAGTTGACATGTACTTCTTTTGTCCTCTTTGTGGTTTTCTTTGTCTGAAGATGCTGAGTAATGGCACAGTGGACACCAAGAGCAACTGAAAAATGTGCTCCACAAGTCTGGCATATAACTTGACTGTTGTCAGCTGCTGTGGGGTTTTTGGGTTTTTTTTTAAACTTAAATTGATTTTGTAGGTCTTCATTAGAGGAACAGGCACATTTTTGTGACATTTTAACCAAACACTACTGATAACTTCAGTAACCTCATGCAGAGGAGCTGACAATGTATCACATGTGCACCTGATGTTACCCCTCTTTTTTTTTTTTTCATTCCTGTATCATTATCTGGAGCCTTTTTCTATTGCTTCCTATTTTCTTACGAAACTGCTCTGAGAGGCATTTGCCTCTCTCCAAATACTTACCTTTCAAATATTAACTGATCACCTCTTTTTAATAAAGTTTTATGTAGGTAACATGATATTATAAATTGTTGCTTACTTTGGGACAGTGACCTTCTTAGCTCTGGCAATTTTCTCATAACCAAGAACGAATTCTCTTCCCCAGTAACACAGTCCCTTGTATTATTGTCTGTACATTATGTGTGTTCAAGTACAATACTTAGAGATAAATGTAGCATACCTTGCCTTTACTTGCTTTTTAGTTGCAGCATACAGCTTCCCCAGAAAATTCTGGTCACCAAATGGTATCTCTTAAGATCTGCAGAGCTCCTAAGTGGAAGAGTGGAAGTTCATTGTTTATTAGAGGGAATAATTAGGTTCACTGTGAGTACAGCTAAATTACTCTTAATTCACAAGGCCAAAAGCAGATTGCTGAGAGCACTGGAGGTTACAAATGAGAGGTCAGTTGGAGCCAGACTATAGATTTTCACAACTCATCATTATCACCATCAATTTTTTACATCCTGTATAATATAGTGGATTACTTTGGGATTAGTTCTGGTAGTACTGTGAATATTATATCATTCTTTGGATAACATGTTTAAGGGCTATAATGAAGAGAGGGCAAGGGTGCCTTAGCTCAAACAGTCTCAAAAAAGTTAAATGGTTGATTTAATCAAAAGCCAGTGTTCAAATGAGAAATGAATTCAACAGGAGACTGACTTATTTTTAGGGCTCAGAATCACTTCACACTAACACCAAACTCTCGCTATCTGTTGTAGGGCCAGGAGCTCTGTCAGTAAAGTACAAATTCTTGACTTTAAAAAAGCTGACTTCAATTAGCTAAGGACTTTAGTGAATAATGCCCTACAGGATCATGGGCAGCAGGGAAAGAGTGTAGATGAAGAGTGCTTGCACCACTTTTGGAGGGAGTCTATTCCAGGCCTTGGGGGCTCAGACAGTAAAGAATGTTTTCCTTATATCCAACCTGAAACAGTCTTGGAGGAGTTTATGACCATTGGTCCTTGTTATCCCTCAGGGCGCTCTGGTGAACAGATGTTCCACCAGATCCTGATGTACACCCCTTACGTACTTATAGGCAGCCACTAGGTCCCCCCTGAGCCTGTGTTTTTCCAGGCTGAAGAGTCCCATGACTCTCAGTCTGTCTTCATAAGGCCTATTCTCTTGCCCTCTGATCATGTGCCTGGCTGTTCTCTGGACTCTCTCAAGCTTCTTGAAATCCTTCTTGAATTATGGAGCCCAGAACTGGATGCAGTACTCCAGCTGTAGCCTCACCAAGGCCGAGTACAGTGGGAGGATGACATCCTGAGATTTACTTGAGAAGCATCTGTGGATGCAAGCCAGAATCTGGTTTGCTTTACCAGCTGTGATGTAACATTGGTGCCTCATGTTCATCTTCTGGTCAATTATTACCGCCAAGTCTCTTTCAGCTGTGGTGCTAGCGAGCATAGCACTGCCAAGCCTATAAACATACTATGGGGTTCCCCCCCACCCACAAGGTAGAGTACCTTGCATTTATCTGTGTTGAATGTCATCAGGTTTGTATCCGCCCACTTACTAAGCTTATCCAAGTCAAATCTGGATCGCTAGCCTATCCTCAGGTGTGGAGGCTATGCCCCAAAATTTAGTGTCATTGGCGAAGTTGGCCAGCGCACTTCTGACACCAATGTCCACATTGTCGATAAAGATGTTGAAGAGAACCAGTCCAAGGACAGAGCCTTGGGGGACACCACTGGTCACTGAGCACCATAATGATTTGCTACCATTGACTACTACTCTCTGGGTCCAACCTCGAAGCCAATTTCCAAGCCATTGGATTGTGGTGTAGCTGAGGCCACAATTGGCCAATTTTTCCATGAGGCACTAGATGGAAGGCTTTTTTAAAGTCCAGATATATGATGTCAATCTCTTCTCCCTTGTCCAGGTGACATGTCATCTAGTCATAGAAGGAAATGAGCTTGGTCAGGCAAGACCTACCCGTGACAAACCTGTGCTGGCTGTCCCTCAGGATGTTGCTCTCAGCCAGTTTATGAAGAAGGGTCTCTTTGATCATTTTCTCCAGAATCTTACTGGGATTGTGTTCAAACTGATTGGCCTGTAATTCCTGAGATTTACTTTCTTGAAGATGGGTACCACATTGGCCTTCTTCCAGTCTTCAGGTATTTCACCTGAGCACCATGAGTTTTTGAATATTTTTGCCAATGGTTGGGCTATGACACTTGCCAGCTCCTTGAGTACTCTAGGGTTTAATCTGTCAGGACCAGCTGACTTGAAGGCATCCAGCCTCTCAAAGTGTTCCTTTACAAGGTCTGCAATGATGCTGGGTATCAATATGCCCTCACCCTGGCCATCCTGCATCATGCTAGGCAGGACGGTCCCTTTGGGCTGAAGAAAGACGGACACAAAGTACTCATTAAACAGGTTGGCTTTTTCCTGGGTGTCAGTTATCAGTTGTCCCATTTGGTTCAGCAGGGTTCCAATGTTACCCTTGCTTTTTTCCGACTCCCTACATGTCTGAAAAAGGACTTTTTATTATCCTTGATATGTGAAGCCAGATGGAGTTCAGTTGCAGCCTTGGCTTTCCTGATCCTCTCACTGCAGGTACAGACCTGTACTGAGTACTCCTCCTTGGTGGCGATTCCAGCCTTCCATCCTTTATAAGTCTCTCTTTTTAGGCACAGGAGGTCCTCAAGTTCCCTGCTGAGCCAAGGGGGTTTCTGTGCCCTTTTGCTACCCTTCCTCCTAGATGGGATGGCTATCCCTTGTGCTGTCAGGATCGCTCCCTTGAGGAGCAACCACTCCTCTTGGACTCTTCTTCCTGTCATGTCTTGATCCCTTAGAGCCTCAACAATGAGCCTCCTGAGCTTGTCAAAATCAGCTTTCCTAAAGTCAAGGACTTCTGTATTGCTGACTGACTTGCCAGCTTTGCGATGGATAGTAAAGGTGATCAGCTCGTGGTCACTATCACCCAGCTTTCCATCAATTCTTAGATCACTGTCTAAATCTTCCCCTTTAGCCAGTACCAGGTCCAGCAATGCTTTATGTCTTGTCGGCCCATAGACTTCTTGAGTTATGTAGCGCTCATCTACGCATGTGAGGAAGCTTTGCAGCTACTCGGATTTGGCTGAGTGCTCTTCCCATGAGATGTCCGGGTAGTTAAAGTCTCCCATGACAACCATGCACTGAGAATGTGCAGCCTCAGCCAGTTCCCTGGTGAATTCCTGGTCCAGCTCTTGTTTCCGGTTTGGAGGTCTATAGTAGACTCCTACCATGGTGTCCCCTGAGCCACATTCCCCATATATTTTAACCCAGAGGGACTCCAGTATTCCTCCCTGGGTGCCTATGCCAATTTTCAGGGATGTGTAGCTTTCCTTGACATGGAGAGCTACACCCCCACCCCTTTTATCTGCCCAATCTCTCCTGTACAGGGTATAGCCATCTATACCTGTGGCCCAGTCATAGGTGGAGTCCCACCAGCTCTCCGATATCCCTAGGAGATCATAGTATTTCTGGCTTAGCAGGAGGACCAGTTCCTCCTGATTGTTCCCCAAGCTCCTGGCATGGGTGTACAGACATCTAAGCGTCCCATTGGAAGCCCTAGGTGGCTTCCTCACACTGCCAGGTAGACACTGTTCCAGGGCTAGGGTAAGTGTGGATTCCCTTGGGTGCCCTAACCTGGCGGCTATGCAGTAGTTGCCTAGTGGGCTTGCACTGGCAGTTATCCACCCATCCCCTGCCGGGCTTAGTTTAAAGCCTGGTTGAGCAGGTCAGCCATTCTGGCTGAGAAGAGCCTCCTCCCCAGTGGAGTGGCAGATTAAAAAAGCAATGGCGGTGACTGAATTTAGCTTAGCACCCAAAATCAAAGACAATAAGAAGTCCTTCTATAGGTACATATGTAACCTGAAGAAAACCAGTGGAAACACAGGACCACTGCTCAATGCATCTGGACATCTGATCACCAAGGATCCTGGTTTTCTGTGATTAAAAAAAAAATTTTTTTTAATTGCTAATTCTCTGATAAAAAATTGTGAATTCTCTGATTTTAAAAATCACAAAATCGGTGGTTAAAATTAAATGTCCCCCACAGCCCTGCTGGTGTCCCTCACTCCCCCCCCCCCCACAAGCCCTGCTTGTGCCCCTTGCCCCTGCCCCCTCCAGCCCTGCTGGAGGGGGCCCCCATTTGCCAGGGCTATGGGGCCAGGGACCCACTGGGTCCACAGGCCCCTGCCCCCAATGGAAGGCAATGGCTGCTACAGCAGGAGCACGAGCCAGCTCACCCCCTGCTGCCTGCCTGCTGCAGGCTCAGGCAGGGCCTGCTCCCAGTGATAGCATGCACTCCTGGGGGGCAGGAAGGAACCCGTACCCCCCGGATCTGTGGGGCAGGGCAGGGGGGGTTTGCACTGCCCCCGTGCACAAAGAGGAAGCTTGACCAGGACAGCATGGAGCTTGCAGCAGCAGGCAGCTTTCATGCATGGCTCCACTGTGCCCTGCCACACCAGTTGTACACGCTGCAGTCAAGAGGGCCTGGGGGAGGACAGCAGGGTGGGGAGTACAGCATTTGCAACCCAGGGTTTGCAGCTGGCTGGGCACTCCAGCTGGGGGAGGGGGTGTTTGCAGTCTCCCTGTTCCAGGCCAGGTGCCTGGCCAGCTACCAACTCCCATCCTGGCCAGAGAGTGTCCAAGCTGGCTGGTGGCTGAGGGAGCAGGGGGGGCTGCAAACCCCTTCCCCCCCTTCCAGCTGAAGTGCCTGGACAGCCATAAACCTCCCTGATCCCTCATCCCCCAGCCAACTTGGGCACTCCAGCCAGGAGATGGGGCTTTGCAGCTGGCTGGGAACAGTGGGGGTTTGCAGCAAGCCAAGCACTCTGGCCAGGAGCAGGCAGGCTGCAAACCCTCTCCTGGCCGGAGTGCCCAGCCAGGGAGTGCCCAAGCTGGCTGGGGGCTGAGGGAGCGTGGAGGTTTGCAGCCAGCCGGGCACTCCAGCTGGGAGCAGACAGGCTGCAAACCCCCTGCAAACCTCCCTGCTCCTCAGCCCCTAGCCATCTTCCCCACCCCAGTCCAGTCCCACAACCTCCAGCAAGAGGAGTGAGCCTGAAGCAGCCTCTGGTAAGTCTGAGTGTTGAGGCCTGCCCTTCCTCCTCTCCCTTCCCCTCCCAGCAGGGTTGAGGGTTTCCCTGCCCCTTTTCCAAACAGCTCTTGTAGGGTGGAACTCAGTCAGCCTGCAGAGCTCTTTGCAAAAGGGAGAAATCCATGGGTTTATCTTCTAAAAGGGAAAATCCACATTTTCTCTGATAAAAATGGGAAATTCATGGTTTTCTCTGTTTTTCTATGGGAAATGGAAAACCTGGATCCCTGCTGATCACTGGCACCAAGGAGAAAACTGAACTCCTGAATGAGTACTTTGCATCTGCATTCCACCAGTCTAAGAGTGATAGCCTTCCAAATGCAAATATGACACAGAATAGTCACAGTAGGTATGATCACCTACCAACAGTTAATGTAGAGCTGGTGAAAGAACAGCTAGAGAAGCTGGATATCTCTAAGTCAGCAGGACCAGATGAACTCCATCTGAGAGTGCTAAACAAACTAGCCAAAGTCATCACAGGATGGCTGGTGAACCTCTTTGAGAGTTCCTGGTGCACAGGAGAAGCCCCAGAACACTGGAAGAAGGCCAGTGTTGTGCCCATCTTCAAGAAGGGGAGGAGAGAGGACCCAGAGAACTACATCTGATCAGCCTGACCTCAATCCCTGGAAAAATCCTCAAAAAAATTCTCAAGGAGTCCATATGAGATAAGCTAGTAGAAGGCAAAATTCTAAATGACAACCAGCATGGTTTTGTCATGGGTAGGTCATGTCTGACTAATCTTATCTCCTTCTATGACCAGGTTACTTACCACCTAGATAAGGGAGATGAGATTGATGTCATTTACTCAGACCTTTGACTTGGTGTCCCATGAGGCTCTCAAGGTAAAAGTAGAGGACTATGGGCTCAACAATTCAACAGTCAGATGGGTAGGAAACTGGTTGTGGGGTCAGACCCAAAGAGTACTAATAGATGGATCTATGTTGACCTGGCAGAAGGTAGCCAGCGGGGTTTGGTACTTTGACCAGTACTTTTCAACATCTTCATCAATGATGTGGATGTGGGGGTGAAAAGCACACTGGAAAAGTTCACCGATGACACTAAGCTATGGGGAAGTGTAGCCATGCATTAGGGTAGACAATCCAGGTGGATCTAGATATATTAGTTAGATGGGCGGACCAGAACCAGATGCAGTCCAACACTGAGAAGTGTAAAGTGCTCCATCTGGAGAGAAAAAATCCACAACACACTTACAGGCTCGGTGGTGCTATGTTAGGCTAGCACCATGTTTGAAAGGGACCTGGTGGTCATAATTGACCATAAAATGAATATGAGCCACCAATGTGATGCTACACTTAACAGAGTAAACAACATACTGGCATGAATAAACCAATGCATCTCAAGCAAAACTAAGGAAGTTATTCTCCCACTCTACTCAACATTGGTGAGGTCACAGTTGGAGTACTGCATCCAGTTCTTTACGCCACACTTCAAGAAGGATGTGGAGAAGCTTGAAAGAGTCCAGAAAAGAGACACTCATATGATTAGAGACCCAAAGAGCAAGCCATACAAGGAAAGGCTAACAGATATGGGACTATTCAGCCTAGGAAAAAAAGGCTTCAGAGGGATTTGGTGGCAGCTTACAAATATATCAGGGGTGATCATCAGGGACTAGGTGGACAACTATTCACCAAAGCACCCCAGAGGAAAACCAGGAGCAACAGTCATAAACTCCTAGAAGAAGGTTTCAGACTAGACATAAGGAACATCTTCATAGTTTGTGTGACCAAACTCTGGAATAGACTCCCAGTGGGAGTCTGTGATTAAAAAGGCACCTACCCTGGAGTTCTTAAAAAAGAGACTGGACACACCTTGCTGGGGTTATTTGACCCCAGTAGTCTTTCCTGCTCAGATCAAGGGGGCTGGACCCAATGATCTCACAAGATCTCTTCCAGCCCTAAACTTCTGTGACTCTGTAAAAGTCCAAATCTTCTGGACTTGAACACTGATGGAAGGAATTAAATAAAATTAAATTTTCAAAACAGGAAGTATCCTCCATTGTAAGAATGATAATTAAACAAAAGAGGTATATTTTTGAAACTTTATGTCAATCTAAATTTTAGAATTCTACAGTATTAAAAGAGCTGTGTGAATTCTAATCCTGTCATAATGATGGCATGAGGGAAATTACTGAAGTTAGGCTTTAAAGGATATATCTTCCTGGATATTTGAATAAATTCAAATTTGATATACTAAAATTACTGAATTCACTTATTCAGAACGGGCCTTTTTAATAATGGCAGGCAAGGTTCCTTGGGTGAATTTGATATCTTTTATTAGACCAAAAGATAAAAGATATCAAATTCACCCAATGAACCTTGTCTGCCTATGTCCTTAGACCAACACGGCTACAACCTATACCCTTTTTTAATAATAACATTTATAATCTTCCATACACATCATTTTTCCTGCTTTGAGACTTTACTGTCTAAAATTTAACGCTAAAAGAAATAAGGCACTCATGCTCAATAAGTACTTTCTAAAAATTAGCTAACTAACATGCTTCAAACTGCATCCTTCCTCCCCACCCCTGCTTTTGTCGTGGAATCCCAAAGAGGTGTTGGTGCTGTCCTGTGTGTTGCCAGTGCCAAGTATGTGAAGTTGCCCTGTTACACCTCCCTTAACTATTTTGATTTTCTCCTCTCTCAACTATTTTGATTTGTTTCAGACCAGATTTGTTACAACTGAATGGTAACTTTCACTATGAAAATCACAATGTGTTCAATTAAATTACTGTGCATATATGTATGTGATCTGATCTTCAGTTATTTTGTTGCAGAATTTAAAGACATTTGTCATAGCTTACAATCATTCTGGTACAGGAAGCTACTAGCTTTGTATTTCTAGTTTTGTTCTAGCCATTTAAATTGACAATAATTAAAATATAAAAAGTTAGAAGTGGTTAACAGAACACGTTAAGTTGTCTGTCTTTGTGGTGGAAATATATTTTTAGTAGTTCTAGATTCAACACTGTTCTCTGTTACTACAACAATCCTTGCTGAAAGAGAGGAGAAGGATGTGGGCTGATCAGCTGCAGGTTCCATCATCAGAGAGCTCAGCCAGCCAGCCACATGGAATTTCTGGCTGCTTTTCTTAAATTAAAAGACATTAGTAACCATGTAAACCAATCTGCCTTTCTTCCCCCTCCTCTTCTAAAAATGGCAGGGAAGTAACTTATTTTAATGACTAAATTCCATGGCAATCAAATACAAAACAAATTCTTGATTTCCTGTGTCTGTCATGTTTTTCTCATGTAACCATGGTTATTTTTTGGGTATCTTCTAAAAGTATGTAGTTTCCAAGTTGTAATAATTTAAATTTCAACCCAATATTTTTATTTTTTTCAGATGCTGGGGGAAATTTCAACCCTGTACTACCCAATGGGAGATTTGTCATTGACTTGATAGAGGTGGGAATGTTACACGTTCATACATGCAGTAATACACAAAATACAGCTTACAAAGTAGACCTTCAGGCAATCATTGACATATTTACTGAGGCATACAAGAAAACGGAGCTGACGTGTAACATTCAGAAGACCAAAGTCCTCCATCAACAAGTTTTTAATGAGCAGTCCTCAGCTCTGGTAATTCAGATTCATGGTGAGACTTTGGAGAACATTGAGCATTTCCTGTACCTTGAAAATCATCTCTCACAGAAGGCTGACACTAATGAAGAAATCCAACATTGCCTTAAATATGCAAGTGCAGCCTTTGGATGCCTGAGAAAAATGGGTGTTCAAAGATTGTGACATCAGATCCGAAACCAAGCTCGTGGTTTATCAAGTAGTTGTAATCTCCACTTTACTGTATGGAGCTGAGATGTGGACAACATACAGAAGATATCTCAAGCCCCTGGAGAAATGCCATTGATGCTGCCTGCAGAAGATCCTCCAAATCCAGTAGGAAGACAGACACACCAATGTTAGCATCCTCTCACAAGCAAACACCACGAGCATCAAGGCGATGATCATCCAACATCAACTTCACTGGGTCAGCCACAACATACAGATATCTGGCTCCATATTCTCAAAGCAAGTTCTATTCTCCTAGCTCAGTCAAGGTATGTGGTCAACCGGATGGCAGAAAAAACATTTCAAGGACATCCTCAAAACCAATATGAAAAAATGCAACATCAACATCAACTTGTGGCAGACTCTTGGCCAGGCCTGCCCCAAATGGAGGAAGAGTCTACTGCAAGCATCTTAGTACTTTGAAATCTTATGACAACAGGAGACAGAAAAGGGGAAGTGACAGAAACAGTGTCACAGACTGAACCAAGAACTCAGAGCCACATACTTTGCACAGAAACACGTGCTCAAGCTGCAACAGAGTTTGTCAATCCTGGATAGGCCTCATCAGCCATCTTCAGACCCACAGAAGACAATCATGGAAGACAATCATCTTCAACTGCAAAGGATTGTCAATGATGATGATGATGATACAAGTTATATCCCATTTTAGGGTCATATCTCACAGACATGACTAGCATCATATAGGAACAGTCCTGTTTGAGTCCAATGGAACTAATACTGTGCTGAAACATTTGGTAACTTCTAACACTAAAGATGCATGGTCATAACATAGTCAACACACAAAAGTTACATTTTGGAAATTATTTCCATTATTTAAATTTAGCCTTGAAAATTAAAAGCTATGCAACCAGACAAAAGAATCACGCTTCTTGCTTGGTTGTTGCTGCAGATAATAGTAACGTACTGCTTTTTCCTACTTTCATCTACCTTACTAATGCCACTGGAGTTTTTCTTGAAATGTCAGGCCACTGGTCCTTATACTACTTTTATATATGTCAATAATACTTTGCAAGGTGGATCGCTGTGGCTCGGTAGCCAAATGTCCTGATATGGTGCCACAAGGCATGAGTTTTAAACATCACTCTGGAGTCACACAGAAGATAGTTGCCAGTCAACAAGGACATACCTGACAATTTAGCTGGGGAACCAAAGGCAGCCAGACATGATTCTAGCCACATCTCTCTGTTGTGTGTCACTCACTATAGAAACTAGGATGCCTTAATCAAGCTAGTTCAATGGACCTTTTGACTCCACTGGAACCCTGACTTGGCTACCATGCCAAAAAAAAAAAAAAAAAATCAAGCCACAGGCTACATCTGGGGGGTGGAATTCTTATGCCTTCGAAGTCTAACAATACCAAGCATTCACACAATTTAAAATACATACCTTATCAACTTCTACATGGCAAAGATCTAGTCTACATTTCTCATACAATTCTCAGTTGTCAATCAGTTCCTCAGATCTTCAGGGTATGTTTCAAGACTGAACAAATGATTTACAGGTAGCAACAAGCTGGAGTTATAAGATTCAGTGAGCTAAATTCTACATAATCAGGATCAGATTATTAGAATAGTAATTAGATCATTAGTAACCAAAAATCAGGATTATTGTCTTAATATGAGAGGCATTTAAAACGTCACTCACATACTTGTAGTTACAGTGTTTTGGGAGACTAGATAACCGCACCAACTGGGCTGTATCCCACCACCCAGTTGGAGTTCTCTTCACACTTCTTTACCTAGTTCATTCACATGGCTGCTTCCCTGAATTTTAAATCCTGGAATCACATGTTCAATGGGAAAGGCAGTTTACAAGTACCATCTCAGTAGAGTTTTTGTTAAGCAAAGGGATCTGGATTCCAAGAAAACACAGTGCATGTCATGTGGAAGTGTTCTTGCCATGCTTTAACTGATATAATTATTTAATTTTTAGTATTTGAAGTTTTAAGACTTATAAAACAAAATCCTAGTTATCCCTATCATTCCCCTTTTTATATTCTATTCTGCTTCTTTTTAAACTCTTTCTTCACTGCTCATTCTCATTCTCTCTCTCCCTTCCTCCCCACCCCCTGGTTGAACTTTTACATCAGAAAAAAAAACAAACCAGTCGCTAAACCCTGCTTCTTCCATCCTTTCCACCATTCATTCATTTATATTAGTTAATAACCAAAGAAAATATTTTGGGGGGGGGGGTTTAAACTTTTGATCCAGAGAAAATACTTTTTTAATGCAACGTGTAGTTAACTTGTGGGATTCATTGCCACAGGGCATGGTAGAGACCTAACCAAGTTCATAAAAAGGGACTGAATAAACTCATGGATGATTAGGGGGTAGATCTTTCTACAAGTTTCTAATCCAGTGCTCTCCCTCTATAGCATCCACTTCTGCCACTGTCAAAGAATGCCACTGCCATTTGTCTGACCATATGGCACTTCGTATATTCTTATGTTTTTATGTTCTCATTTTCTAACAAAAAGCTCACTTAGCTTGCAACCATGATAGTTTTATGAGATTATACAGTAGGGGCACTGCCCTCCCTTACTATTGAAGATAATGGGAGTTCTACCATTGACTGCCATGTAACCAGGATCTGAACCCAAGAACTGAAACTGAGGCAGTGACTGTTTCCATATGCCACATTTTTGCCTTATGACAGTAGCTTCAATCACTATCAATATAGACTAGACTTAAAATGGAAAAAAAAAATCACCTAAAAGAGAACAGTTTCATCCCTCTACTACCAGCTACCCAAGGTATTTTGTCTGTCTAAATTATTAAACAGAAATATACAAGTCAGTAGAAATAACTTAATTCATACTGAGCTGTATGTTGTTTTATTGAGCAGTGACTTAGTACTGTTTATCTATTGAAAGTATAATCATAATTTTTTCATGACTTTACTTTATTAAATATTTTTTCTAAAGCGTGTAAGCTACAATGATATGACTAACAAAATGTAGCTCATTGTTATACCACAGCTGTTCTTACCCAGTCCTATTTATCCTACAAATAATAGAAGTTATCTAGAAAGTCTGTATAAAAGCAAGAAAAAGAAATCTTTTTCAGTACCAAGCTTGGCTTCAACTTTGCTATGAATATATATTTTTAAATAACTTTTGAGATGAGTGTTAGCGTGATGTTGTAGCCATGATGGTCTAAGAATCATGCAAGAGGCAAGGATTTCTTGTGGTGATATGGCTGGAATAAAGTTAGACAAGCTTTCAGATGCAAGATTCCTGCTGACATGGACATGTATTATACAGGGAAGCACATATTGCATCTGTCTGGGCAAAGTGGTGACCCTTTCTGCTGAGTAAAGTGGAAAGGCTGACTTTCACTTTGCTGTGTGGTTGGGCTGCACACCAACTTTGCTGAAAAGCAAAACGGTACTTTATTTTTTTTTAAGAAAAATAAATACTAGTTTGTATAGCTCCTGTTATGTATTAATTTCCTGTGTAAAGTTATGGGACTGCTTTGATTGTTGAAATGAATCTCACTGAGAGGACTGATTTCACTGTTGGTTTGGTGTCTATTGACATGGCAAGGGCTCATCACAGCAATGTCAAATAAAAGACCCAGGGGCAGAAGCTGATTCATTGTTTGCAACACAGGATCTACATGAGCTTGGCTGTTTGTTTCCCTGAGGACAAATAGCAGTGGCAAACCTCCACTGCTACTTGTCCCCAGGGAACGTCCGTGCCACGTACTCTCTGGCACACCACTGGTTACCCTGGGTGGGGAACTGTGCTGGCCCCAGCACCTTACCTGCAGTCCTGGGGGCCTCAGGCTGCTGCAGCTGCGGTGCTTCTGCAGCTGGGAGCCTGGCCAGGCTCTGGTTTTGGGCAGTGTGTACTGCCACCATGTGTGCCGCTTCACTTCTTTTTGGCATGGTTTGCTTTTTTGGGTTTTTTTTTACCCTGAGATGTTCTTGCAAGGTAGTGGTATGGGGAATGCCTGCATGTGTGGTGTGTGGCATCTGTGGTGCCACATAGCACACCATCCACACTTGTCTGGACACAGCCAGGAATTGTATCTGCCATGCGAATAATGCTCATGCCCATGATGTCTGTCTCAGGCTCTGGGAAAGCTGTCACATACTGGCAATCTTTTTAAATCCAATAAAGAAGACTTTCTCTTATGAACAAGAAATGTCATGCCTATATATTATGTTACTCTAGAGTACCAAAGACACATTATATATACATATACATACTGATATAGATATCCCCCGTTTCTATAAATCCAGATTGTTTACTTAACATTTCAATGATTAAAACTATTGTTTTGGTACATAGTCTGAAAGTTTTGCAGCTGTCTTTTTGTCTTCCCATACAGACTATGTACTACAAACAGACATGCGGATATAATTACTGAAATAAAGTGCAGATGGCCTGATTTATGCTAAATTATAAGACATGCTAGGAACCCAAGACAGAATGCTGAGGGGGTTTCATGAATGTCATAGATATGACAATAGTATATCTTACCTAGAAGAATCAGTTCTTCCTGACCTATGTGATCTTAGCTTTTCCTTTTGTTGCTTGTAGAGTTCATTCCATTGTATCATTGCACAGTGTAAAGAAAATATCTTATACACTCAGCTAAATCCAATGGGAAATACCACTACAGAGTATAATCCCCAACCTATAAATGTATTTGTATCCAGGAAAGCACAGATCAAAAAATAATTGTTAGGAAAGTTACTGAATGTACACCCAGTGTTCAGGGTTTTATGAGAAATGAATGGCCTAAAATATACAGTGATCTACTTAATCCACATTTGAAATTTTCCCCTTTGGACTCCCTACTTCTTTAACTGCTCCAACTCTGCCACGAGTTACAAGTGCACACCTTTGTAGCCCAAATCGCATGATCCAAAATAATCTGGTTCTGTTTCTTACCTCCCCTGCATCCATTTGATGACAGGATAATTCCCACTAAATCAAAATGGAATTTTACTCCTGATTTAAAGAATAAATCTCACTCATAATCAGGATCCCTGGATCAAATTATTTCCTGGAGTTACTTTACAGTAACAAAGTTATGCTAACACAGATTTTAACCCTATCCGTTGTCTGTGAAGAAATACTAGAATAGATAAAAAAGTACAAGAGTCATGTCCTATGGGAACTATACATCTCCAAAAACAATAAAACTGAACAATTTAGTTTATTCTTATTATTTCATAAATGTTATTCACTAGCTTTCCAAAACATTTTAGTCGGGGTACATGTATTCTATGAAATCCATGTTTTATATCTCCTGCATATGAGCACATCTAGCTTCAAGTATAGGCCTTCCAAAAAAAGGCAATGCTTTTTTTACATGATGAAAATATTTCAACATACATTTTTATCAAGTTACTTTAACATATTAGCACTTTGAATCAGAATTTGATCCCCCTATAACATTAAGACTATAAGTAACAACACTCTGAAGCCAGCTCCAGACATAAAAGATTTCTCTGCCCTTTGTAAAGAAGAAAAATATCAAAACACATGAAGTAAAAAGTTTGAAAAAAGTCCGACTCGCTAAAGTAGAAAAACGTGTCCTGTTTTTCAAAGGATATCCCTTGTGCTGACAGTCTTCCATGGCTTGATCTTGCTAGTGTCAAGTCAAGAGAACCAAGCTGGCCAAAAAAAACTCAGCTGATATTGCATTTTAGCAGGTCACTAAGTTTTTTGGTGAAAGAGAGAGGCTGTGAAGCTGATACAGATGGGATACCTAATCTCTTGTTTATGTTTCACTTTAATAACATCATTTCAGTCTAACAGTAATAATGAAAAGTCAGGAAACTGAAAAAAAATGAAAGAACAAAAACAAGTATTATTTGACTGTCTTTTTGTTTACCAGATACAGATGAAAAGCTAAAGGGCCATGAAGCCTGAGAAAAAGTTTCTGAATCAATGAAAATGCAGTATTTCAGGGTGAAAATGATAAAGCACATACTAAATAGTGGGTAAGAATTGTTTGGAGAAAGGCATCCAGTTCTGCACATGAAATACCAAAAGTAGCAGCAATATCAAGGGGGAAAAAATGTTGCCTGCTCTTTTGTCATCAGCTGAGCATAGCATTCACATTGGTCTCTCACTTTGTCCTTGTGCTTATAATTTCACTTTGATCTAACTTAAGTTATACTTTAACAGAGGCATAGCAAGCTCCTGGGTGCTCTGGGCAGGGTGCCGACCATGGGAGTGTATGTGCAAAGACTTCTCTAGCTCACTCTGCACTGTGGTGGCAGCTCCTGTGGCTGTTTTCTCATATGCTTACACTGCTATAGCTGAAGAACAGGCTCAGCCAGGGGTACCAGAATAGTCCTCTCCAGCCCGCTTTGGGAGTCTTTGCTACAGCAGATACAGACCTGCACTTTACAAGCATAGAAGCTGGGCAGACCTATATCCCATAGTGAATGGGGGAAGGGGTTTTGCCATGGTAAGTGCAACTCCACACCCAGTTGAGTATCTGGGCATGGGGGGAGGGAGTGAACAGGGCACCAGGGGCATCCCACAGCCAGCCCACACTGTGGGGCTTATGCAGCATATGTACAGGGAGCGTGCCCCTCAGCTGCAGCATTCCTGCTGCAGTCCCAACACTACAGAGCACAGGGTTATCTAGCTTCTATAGCTGAACAGTTCAGGGCTATGCTTACCATAACAAAGGCACCCAGGGTGGAGGGAGGGAGGAGTTCTGGCACCCCCTTTAAGTCAACACCCAGGGCAAGTGCCCTACTTGCCCTGCCCTACTTACACTATTGAGTTTTAAGAAGAGGCTCAGTAAATCAGACTAGAAATAACAAGTAAGCCTAGCTAGAAAGCATATTTTACTAGGTTTGTATCGGATAGATTCCAACACTGATATTTTGCTAGTAAATAAGGACTTGTAAGCAATATCCTTCACCTACCAGAATCCTGTAGACTCTGAAGCTGCATGGTATATGAACACTATACAGAAAGTTACAGGGGTGTAGATTGTAGCCGTGTTGGTCTAAAGACATAGGAGCTACCAAAAACTGCAAGGATCTTTGGGTAAATCTGATATCTTTTATTAGACCAACTCAAATAGTTGGAAAAATTCTTCTTAGCAAGCTTTCAAGTTTAAATACCCTTTGTCAGGCTAAGGAAGCATCTGCAGTTGATGTGTGCTCTTCCTGGATGGAATGAATAGTAAAGAAGCCAGAGGCTAGTATGCATGTGAGAAAGCCAGTTAGTGAAGATGTAAATTGAGGAGTCAGAAATCAGAATGCTATTTACTCCAAGTTCAAACTTGTGCTGCTCCCATATCAAAATGGTATAGTATTACTTCTGCATTTGAAATTCCAATTAAGTTATATAACTTCTTAAAAAATATGAGGCTACACTTCCTTAAGGTTGCTGAAAATCAAGTTAGTTCTTTTTGATAACTGATACACACTTATTAAAAGTTGCACAAAAATAAGCCAATATTTTCAAGCATAGAGTATGTGTACACCAGAAAATAAGGCGATGAAGCTGTTATAAAAGCACCTCACTACTGCACTCCTTACTCAAGCAAACTGGAAACAGACCTTGGGAGTGAAGGGCAGCCCTCCCAGCAGTTTTTCTGTATCATTTCCAGGCTAAGCGGCAGAGAAATGGCAATCAGTGGATTCTGCATGCTTCTTGGCACCAGTCCAAAGACCTCCACAGAATCATTATAGTCACGTCTATAGTTGCCTATAGTTTGGTACCGAAATATATGGCTCAGACTTCTAACGAGAGTGACCCGATTGTCAAAAGCACCAATTTCTACAACTCCCAGTAGCTTCAATAGACTGCATGAAGAACCACAGCTGTGCAAGACCACAAGTGGCACTAAAGTATCCATAGCTCTTATTAGTCCAATATACAGGGACTGACACTTGGTGGTGAGCAATTTAACAAGTTTTATATGAATCTATGAACAGTTAGAGAGCCTAGTGAGAGCTTCTGAAATGACCAGTTTAGGCCAAATGGACAGAGCTGAGCCTGTGTGAAGGTCTCCTAACATCACTAGAGCTCTGTAGTATCATTTCCCTTGCAGAGCTAAGGACTTAGTTCCCAATGAAAAGGAGAGAGACATTAACTGCAGTCACAATCACATTGACTATTGTTCACCCCACCTTTAATCAATGACAGTTCAATTGGTTAAATCTGTGAAACAATTACATGACCATGTGCCTAATCTCACAGATTAACAGCTAGGCTTGTAAACATGCCCAAACCCTGAATAATGTTTAACACGTTATTTATAATTTATACTTGCTTTTAATTGTGGTTTAGGTTTTATGTTGTTTCTTTACTTAAATGCTTTGCCAAACATAAGGGAATTCTATTTTGAAGGCTTTTTGGCATTTTCTGTATATTTGCATGTGGCAGAATCAAATGTGGAAATATTAAATCCAGTCCTTATACAACAGATTTGTTTTCCTGATTTTCTGTACTGTTTAAGAATATTTGAGTTCCAAGAGTTCCCTTGTTACTGATTTAGACCTGGGTGACTACTGCAAAGAAAGTACTCAGAAACATGGATTATAATGAAAACCATGAATTCACCTCAAAGTAATTTTTTACTTTTTATTTATTTTCAGAAAACATACAGGTTCTTGTTAGCAAGAACAAAAGTGGAAACACATATCTCATGAGTATTCATGCAAATCTGTGTTTGTACAAATGCTCATGCCTAGGAAATGGCTCTATAGGCATCCTGAAACCCTTATTTTCTTCCTTAAGATAGTTTGTTAGAGGGCATGACTACACATTCATTAGTGCCACATGGTTACTGTGCATTCAGTTTAGTCCCTGTATTAACAGGTACTAACTGAGTATGCAGTAACTGGTGCTACTGCTCATTTATTTATAATAATGATCAGTAGCACTTGTGCACAGGTTTTTTGTGATGCTAATGTGCAGCACACTAATTCTACTGTGCATTAGCATGTTTTTTGCCATGATGCGCTTAATGCACAGTAGAATTAGTCTACTGTGCATTTAGTGTTTCATGTAGCCACTCACAAAGAATAGGGGGGGAAAAAAACCAAATCAGACCATGAATAATAAACAGCAAAAATTAATACCTGAACAGAACAGGTTAAAAATGTTTCTTGTTTGGTTATCCTGAACTATGGCCAGTCCATAGTTGATCCAAGGACTACATGTTAGTAGTTTACAGAGAGCAAGTTGCTACATAGGAATATAGTAGATACTTTCCCATTACAACTTTTACATCTAAATAGTTATTGAAGTTGCTGTAGGAATATTATTAGATTAAAAATGAGAAGACAGATGTGTTTAGAAGAGTTTGTCTCTATTAAGTAGTCCACACTACAGGCAATACTGAAAACTCACCTTGGTTCACTAAGCTCTTCTAGATCGAAAAAGGACTTTAAAAATATTTAATATACTACTCTCATTTTTACAGACACTTCACAAAATGCAAAAGGAGCTGCTTCTACTAAATTAACTGTTCGCTACAAATAATTTGCTGAGTACTTTTATCATAAGGAAAAAAGTCCTTTAAAAATTATTAATTTTCAACAAAGGAAAGTAAAAATGGCAAGATGATGACTGGGAGTGGCTCATGGAGCCTGGCACAGTCAAAAAGTTTGAATCCCTTTTGTTCAAAAATTAAAAGCTTAATTCAGATATTCTGTTTACAAATCTGACATCTATTTCCAATGTTCTTGGAAGAATTGATGTTGAAAGCATTCATAAATGTGCCTTTCACGCTATAATGACATAATATTTCAATGAAATATGGTATTTGGGAAAAGGAGGATTGAATTGCATAATTCAATTACAAAAGGGGGAAAAAAACCTTTTCAAATAGGGTAAATGATCCCAGTTAACTCACAAAAAGAAGGAAATTCGGTGCTGAAACCCCATCCACATTGTGCCAACAAGGTAACACAACACACATGGTGTGTAAATTCATGATCTATTGCAATACTTACATGAACAAGGTTGTTTCAACCGTACTCAAAAAAATTAAAAAATATAAACTATAAATTGTCCTTGGATCCATATAGTCTTTACTACTTCAGTTCAATTAATAGAATATTATGAATAGTTGACCCAGCTCTATCCGTGTTTTTACATGTGTGTGGACCAATCCCATGTAAATATCCTGATGCAGCCACTTTTAATTATTTACTCTTTGTTAACTGTTATACTTTATTGTGCTACAGTAAGTGGGATAACCAGACTAAAAATCAGGAAAATTTAAAATAAATTTTGAAGGTGGTTTATGTTTGGTAAAGGAGAACAAATATCCTAATCATGAGCATCTATACTTTAATTTTACTACTGTAAATTTAAGAACCAGACAAATTTAATTTAAAGAAAAAAATCAAATACAAATTCATTCCCAGTGGAGGTTTAGTATTTATTCCAACGTAGAGCTGAGGCTGAAGGTTATTGCCATGTTGTAATAAATTCCAGAACACAAGAATTAGTCATGCAATAGCTGAGAGACCTTTAACTGTAGTGGCAGAGTTTGATACTCCCATAATTATTATGCTGTGTGTTGATTTCTAAGATGCTCACATTGATTGACAAAGTTCCTTTTAGTTGTTTAATTAATATAGCACCATTTTCCCCCACTCCAGAAAAAAGTGCTTCCATACTGAGAGTTTCAAGCTATGAAACTGAAGATCAAAGAATATTTTGTACTAAATATGAATCCGGCATTTTCAAAGTGCTTGAAATGTTACACATATGCTCATAAGAATCGAATAAATCAAGTATTTATATGGAGTGCTTTAAAATGAACAGGTATTAATAGGTACCTAATTGGTAGGTCTGAGTGCAGATTCAAGGACAGAATGTGCACATATATCACTCATGAGCAAGTTTTGCTACTAACAGTATTCAGCAGCATCACTAGGAATGCAAAAACAGCGTGTATGAAAAAAAGGGATATGAAGTTTTACCTAGCTGTAACAGTCAATCTTTGAAAAAAAATCTTCAGCCATTCCAGCCTCTCTCTGATAGTCCTTCTTTTTTTAGGTTTTCTTTTTGATCTTATCATCCGAGTATTCCACCTGGAGTTATTGTGTACCTCCTGTTTACAGAGCTACACATTTCAACATTCCTATTATAGATGTTTTAACATTTCACGTTTTAACATTCCACAATAGAAACCAGACAAGTGACATTAATAATCTTGTATTGGTATGGTATGTCTGAATGGGGCTTTTCAATCACTAAAATCTGATTCAAATATTCTTCTAATATTTTTTACAAGCCAGTCTCTTTATATTCAAACACAAGCATGTTACAAACTAGCCATCCTTCAGTGGAGGACTATGGACGCTAGTGTCATCATTGTGAAATTTCATTATGTATAAACCCAGACAAGTAAAAATCTTTCATTTTACCTAAGGCAGAATTAGAAAAATTCTTGACTCTTAATGCTACAGTAGCAAGCATTGAATACATCATACATGTTGACATATGTTTTCTCTTTTCCCAGTGTCACCACACTTCTTTCATGCTCCTGGGCAATTTAGAGATGAACAGTAAATTTTGTTTAACAAAATCTACTCTTTTCAGCACTATAAGAAACCAAATGGTTCTAGTAGGCAGGACATTAGGGGGTCTTCTACACATATATCATTTAAAGCACTACAACAAAACGTACCCTTTAAAATAATTATTCTGATCTCTCCTATTGCTTTTAAAATGGTGGAAACTCCACTAACTTCAGTAGAATTAATATGGATTTACACTAGCAAATTTACTGGAAATCAAAGGCAAATTGGGCTGTAATAGTAGGAATGCTCCTTTTGGCTGGCTTTTTGGTTATCATCAGCATGTTTCCAAAGTCAAAGGAAAAATGTTAAAGGATTTACAGGTCACATGGGTGATTGGCAGTGCTGAAAAACATCATTAATTCATATTAGGCTCATACACTTGTTTTTTTTAAAAGCTAGACCAAATGAGGAAGACAATAAACCTTATCCAAACCCTGCTTTAGAACACTTCTTACAAATCAGATTTCACTTACTGTCCTTTTTCTTGTGAGCTCCTAGATGAATCTGGTCTGTTCTTAATGTCATATTTTTAACTCATAGTTGGTGTTTGGTCCCAACAAGGCCCAAGATGTTCAAATTATTCTTAGACAGTCACCAAAAAGTTAAGGAACTTGTACAGCTCTTTGAAGATCCCTTATTGCTAATTAGAACAGTTTGAGTCAGTCTTGTTCAGAACAAAAGGCTGATACTAGAGACAAAGCCAGGATTTCCTTATGGTTTAGACCTTCTGCTGAAGCCATTTTGTTATAGAACATTTAAATAATCAAGTTTTTCTCCAATATTATATGCAGCAACCTGTGAAGCATGCCATAAGATAGAAGACATGTACAGTCATGAAAAATACCATTGAAGTGTGTAATTTGTGTGTCACTTAAGCTTTTCATCTCCTCATTGTATTAATGTATGTGCATACACTTCTCCGCTTCCTACACAAATCTTGTGTTAAACTTGACTCAGAGTTACTGAAATATACTTTTTTATAAAAATTCAAACAGTAAAAATCACAAGGAATAATAAGTTAAGGCAGCTACACATAACACGATGCTATATTGCTTAATAAGGGCAATGCCCCATTTCACTGTTTTTGTTAGAACTACTATATATTCCTAACACTGAAATAATATTCAATACAAGAATGCCCTCTTTAACATCTGCATTCAGTTCAGTAAAATACCATTTCCAACAAAGAACAGAGAACAAATAAAAAAATCCAATGCATAACCTTAACTCTGACCACACTTTGTTATTATTTACAATATGTAATACTGGTCTGAATTACTATAAAAATATTTTATAATTTTTATATATCAGAACCATAAGGTGAAAATTATTTCTGTAAAGAACAGGACCAATAGTTTGTGGAGCTGTTTGGGGATAATGCAGACCTAATTTATTTATTACACAAAATTAAAGCCAGGAAGCCTTTTGAATTATGGCACCATAATTCTATCTAAAGGCTCTGTTAACTACTCAAACCTACTCAAGCTTTGGTTTATAGCTTTACCAGAACCTCTCAATAGAATTATACTCCTCTAAGTCAGAGTCGTCTGTGTTATATACATCTATTTAATTGAGCTGAAATATTTTACAACTGCATTTTATAATACAAGACAAAGCATGGGAAAGAGAGAGGGAGAAAGATCTTCAGGCAAATAAACATTTGATGCAATATTCTTAAGAAGAGCAGATAGAACAGCAGCTTGCTTGCAAAATCTGCCAGCAAAATTGATGATGAACAATTCAATTCATTTTTCATTAGTAAGTCCTGCCGGGGTAACTCAGAAGAATATTTACAACCATAGACTAAGGAGGGTAGAAGAAAGAAACCATTTTCATTCATTCTGGCTTGCTTTAATTCATATTTTATTTGCACTTTTGGCCAACTTATGACAAAGAGATTTAAAAATTAATATAATTCCAAAATGTACTGCACACTATATTCTATTTTATGATCTAAAAATAAGAACATATTGTAGCTAATAGAAAAAAAAGGGAAATGTTTATCGCTTATATGAAAGAAATCCCAAAAGTAAACAAATACCTTTAAAAATGAAACAAATTTTATATTTTCTCATGAAGTACTTTTATGTATTATTTGTAAAACATTTCAGTTTTAAAAGTATAATTTTTTCTTTAAGAATTCATGTTAGTTTAATAAAATGACAAAGTAAAAATATCAAACAGAATAATATTCTTCGTCAATAGTAGAGAACGTTTTCAGAAGGTCAGTATAGTGTACAATATCATCTGGGGAAACTCATTTTAAGACAGTGAGTAAACATTTCATCTTTCCCCCTCATCACTTCTTTTGGCATAATGACTAACTCTTAAATTAGATGCATGTTTTATGTGTACTTTGGGGAAAGAGGCAAACATGCTAGGAGCTACCAAAAACTGCAATGGTTTTTCATCTATTGTCTCTTGAATGGTATTATTTGAATACAATAGTAGAACGAAATATCATTACTGTGCAAGGTCAATAAAGATAATAGTCTCTCTCTTGGACCCTGAACTGCAAGTTCTTAAGCATATATGAGATGTCAGTAAGACTTCTCATGTGGACCCAGTTACACAAGTAAAGCAGTAAATTTTTTGGAAAAAGTGACAGTGTAGCTTTGCAAGAAATAACTTGTGATTTTGTGTAGGTAGAACATTATGGTAGTGATTTTATGCCCTTGCATGCTATTGCTACTGCTGTGCATGCTATTAAATTATGAAATTTTGAAAAGACAGAATATTACATGGCCAAACTGTATACATAAAGTCACTATCTTTTATTACCTAATAGCAGTATCTAGCTGTGGGAACCTAAAAGAAGACCGTCTTACACAAAACCCCAAAGATTGTTCTGTAGCACACTGTACATTGTACTTTTATCCTGAAAAAAAAGTTGGCTGGAATTTCAAGTCCTCTAATTAGTGACTGGATATAGTCAAATCCACACATCTGACCTGCCCTAAGCTGTGAACAGATGGCTAACAACATTCTAGGAAATCTAAGTGGTTCTGATGATTTGTCAAATTTCCAAACTGCGGTGATAAATACTCCCTTGACACCTGCTGCAACTCTGACTTCCAATCTTGAATATTATTGACATTTACCTCAGGTAATTTTTTTCCAGAATGGTTTTAGTAAAGGGTGTTTCATGTGTCTATTTAATGAAGTTCTTTGTCTTTTGTAAGCATGTGGAGAAATATAATTGTGAATTACAAAATTATAAAATAGAATTTGGAAAATGTTTAAGACCCCAAGCAAATATACAGTCAACTCAGCCTGAATTCCCTAAGAGATTTGTTGCAGTTACAAATTAAAACTCTTTGGCACTTTTCCAGGGAATACTTTATCTTCCCTGGGTGAATCATTATATTTGCTTGGTTTAGATTACACTGTGCATTAGGGGGATAATTGTAGAACGTTTTGGTCCCCCAATCTCACTCTACAAGTTAACGTTCATCATAGCTGGAACTGGATATAATTAAAAATATGTATTTTTTTCTTGTTAGCTAACAATTGAAATGAGCAAATTATTTGTATCAATTTCACATAATTGTTCAGAGAGACAATGTATAGGCAATTTTCATGTCCCGTCCCGTCCCCCCCACTTATTAAAACAACAGCTTTATCTTTCCAATCGTAAGTGAAGAGTTAGCACTGTAGGAGCTGCCCCTGATCCTCTCTTTATACTCTGTGCTTAAAGGACATAAGCAGGAAATGGTTGGCTTGAGGACACAATGAAAGGAAACACAGCAGCAAAGGTTCACTGATAACATGTGATTTGAAGTGAGTGAGCACATTCAGTCAGTCATCCAGCTGCTCAGGCCAAAGTCTATAGAGCACTCTGCTGACTCCAACAAGACTATGTCACGAAAACACGTGGAAGACTGACACTTGACATAGCAGGCGGGGGAGGAAAACTGGTTTCACACCACTAAATTCTGTGGCTTGGTTATTATTTTATGACAGAAACAACGAAAATTATACTGTTACTGACATTTAGTTTTATAACATTTAATTGTGCTAAATTTAGAAGTGATGATGTAAAACAGTGTAAATTACAGATCAGTTAATGGGTGTATGTAGGTGTAATAGAGCTCAGGTCAATTTATACAAAAAAATATTTCAACATCCATAACCAGGGACAGATTTTCAAGAGTATTAAACACCTCCCCGGGCCACAAAGTATGTGGCTAATTTTTTATTAAGTATTTATCATATTAGATGCTGAGTTCTTTTGAAAATATGACAAGGAATCAGAAGAAGGCATACAGTAAATATTATTTTCACTTATATCCTCTTATGAGTTGCCTAACCTTTTTCTGTACCCCAATCTCCAAGCCCTTTGCATTAAAACTAATTCAGGTAGACTCAGAGAACTAAATTTGAAGGAGACAAGCAAGAAATTTAAGTTGCAAGTATATATAACTTTAAATCTATGATGGTATATTTTACATACCAAAGAGTCACTCAACTGAATTTGACTTGTCTCTGGTTTTGGCCTGCAGTATCTTTCTGGGAAATATGCATTTCTTTCAAAGTCTGTTCCAAACTTGTAACTTGTACAGAGTTATCATCCTCTGCATTTTTGAGGCAGAAGAGACCAGAAAGAAAACACTGATTTTTTTTTTTAATGTGAGGTAATATACAGATTACACTTAAGAAAACTAGAATGTGGCATGTCAGGGGTTGGGGTTTTTTTTAATAAAAACATCTTTCATTGGAAAATGCCAAGTCATCAAAACTAACCTATCATATTGGTGGCAATGAAGTTGAATTGATTTCTGAAATCAAGGGTGGAATTTCCAGTCAACACCAGAAAAATATCTCCTTAGCGTAGTCAACAGTCTGCTAGGATGCGATTCAGATTCCCAGAGACTAGCTATCTCACTTTCCAAGTCACTAACAGATGCACCCAGCAGTAGTGTAAAGTAAGAGTGATTTTTTTCAAGGGTAGCATAGCCTGTCCATGCAAAAATTAATATTCCTAAGTGTCTCCCTGCTTTAAAAGAGTTTTGAATCATGACCGAAAGAGACTTGGGGATCTTGATTGACCACAAGATGAATATGAACCTCCAATGTGATGCTGTGGCTGGCAAAGCTAATCAATTTCTGGCATGCATCCACCTGATGCATCTCAAGCAAAACCAGGGAAGTCATCCTCCCACTTTACTCAGCCCTAGTGAAACTGCAGCTGGAGTGAGTCCAGTATTGGGCCCCCCACTTCAGAAAAGATGTGGAGAAGCTTGAGAGAGTCCAGAGGAGAGCCATTCATATGATCCAAGGCCTGGAGGGAAGGCCATACACAGAGAGGCTGAGGGACTTGGGATTCTTCAGTCTGTAGAAGAGAGCGCTCAGGGGGGACTTGGTGGCAGCCTACAATTATATAAGAGGAGTATATAAGGACTTGGGAGAACAGCTGTTCACCAGAGCTTCCCAGGGATAACAAGGTCTAACGGCCATAAACTCTAGGAAGGCCAATTTAGACTAGACATAAGAAAAAATTTATTTACAGTGCGTGTGTCCAGAGTCTGGAACAAAACTCCCCCCAGAGGTGGTGCAAGCACCTACTGTGGACTCTTTCAGAAAACAGGTGGATATATTTCTTGCTGGGATCACTTGATCCCAGCTGACAGCCTGCCTATAGTGGGGGGGCTGGACCTGATGATCTCATGAGGTCCCTTCCAGCCCCTAATGTCTATGAAATCTATGAATGATCATATTTTAATTTCAATGTGGAGAAAAAACTAATTTTTAAAACCAGGGCGGGGGTGTTTGGGGGGGGGGGGGTTGGAAACCAACTTCTTATTTTCTGGGACCATAACAGGCAGCCCAGTCTGAACTAATTGCCTAGTGTGCCTGGGGCTTTGACTGGCAACTAGTCCCAGTAAGGACTCCATATGGCCACTTCTCAGCCTTCTGATTAGCTGCTGGGACAGTAGCTTCTCTGTTTATCTTCAGTTGTGGCAACAGGCTCCAGGCTAGCCAACAGTTCTGACTACAGTCTGCCTTGGTAAGCTTCCGTATTCCTGTGCCCTCTGGCTTTCCTGGTTCCTGATACAGGTTGTCTGTATCCTTGAACAGTGGTTTGTGGATTTTCCCTTAGTTCTGGCAATTTGGCATCTGATTCCTGCCCCTGCATGTGTTTTGGATTCTGCCCCTGGATTTCATTCTAGATCTGGTAACTTGGACTCAGCTTCCTGAACTTTGACCCTGCCTGCATTTTGGATTCTGCCCTAAGGTTTGCCCCTCAGATCTGGTAACTTAGCTCCCAAATCCTGACTCAGTTCATGTTTTAGACTGTACCCTTGACTCCTGTCTTCTCTCAGTAGACAAACTACTAGGCCAGACCTCCTATGATTCAGTCCATTACACCACACATTTTTAAGGATATTTTTCTTACACAACTTTTCTCCAATGTAAGTGAAAGCCCAGTAGAATACAATGTTCTTTTTCTCCTATGGTAGTGTAAGAGTGATGTTGTAGCCATGATGGTCCAGAAATTATGTGAGAGACAAGGATTTCTTAGGGTAATATCTTTTATTGGGCCTACTATGTAGTTGGGATAAAGTTAGACAAGCTTTTGAATGGAAGACATTCTTTGTCAGGTCTCTTTTTTCCTGTAGCAATTCTATCACTGTACAAATTGTAACAAGTAATAGCAATTTCAAAATAAAACCATTTTGTGTACAATGCAATGAGTGGGAAACTACACAGAAGTGAGGAACAATGATGGCAGCAATCATCAAATGCACCCATCATCTGTGACTATCTAGAGGTATGATGTAAATCCCGTAAATGATTATTGCATAAAAAATGGTTTTATATCAAAATTGTCATTACTTTCTGAAGGACCTTTGTGTGTCTACTGTTCCATCAAAACTTCATGAAAAATAATGCTAGTATTGTATGTGTCCCAAAGGTCTTTAAGGCCACATCCAGATGAGCACAGCTGTGCGGTATGTGGCACACCAGACATGTCTGCAGTGCCACATACCACACCTTCTGTTGAAAATCCAGGGGTCAAAGAAACTTGCGGAAAAAAAAAGCTAGTGGCGTACGTGGTGGCAGTGTACTCTGCTCAAAAAGGAGCCTAAGGACATTGTCCACATTACACCCCTCCCATTTCCACGTTACACTTTTCCTGTGTCCACATTACAAAAATCACCATTAAGATAATGTGGATACACAGACATGATTTAGCTATTAGCTGATTTTTTTTTTTCATTTTAGGGGGTTTTTTCATGGTAATTTAAGACACCTCTGACATGTATTATTTTTAGCTCCTGAATTTCTTCCATGAGGGTTTTTTTATTGTTTTAAATTTTAAACATGGATCTGACTTATGCCGGAAAATGGGATTTTCCCTGCTTTGCAACAATTTCACCACCAGGTGCCACCTCGGTTCACTCGGTAATCCCTTGAAATTTTATTGCAATGCCGCAACAAGACTCCAGGGCTACTGTTGCAAATTTTTACTGGTGATTTAATTCAAAGGTCAGATTAATGAAAGCTAAGTCTATTCCATCTCAGAAGAAAGGCAGCAAGAGGGGACAGCAGCCCCCCTGGCTCTCCAGGGACCTAGCAGACCTCCTGAGGCTAAAAAGAAAGGCCTACAAAGGATGGAGGATGGGAGTCACCTCCAAGGAGGATTATTCTGCACTGGTCCGGTCCTGCAGGGAGCATACCAAGAAAGTCAAGGCTGCAACTGAACTCCAACTAGCTTTGAGCATCAAGGACAATAAAAAGTCCTTTTTCAGATATGTGGGGAGCCGGAGGAAAAGCAGAGGCAACATTGGACCCCTGCTGAACCAGATGGGGCAACTGACAACTGACGCCCAGGAAAAAGCCAACCTATTAAATGGATACTTTGCGTCGGTCTTTCATCAGTCCCATGGGATGCCCATGCCCGCTATGGGACAGGGAAGTCTGGGTGAGGGTGATCCCCTGCCCTCCATTAATGCTGACCTCGTGAAGGAACATCTTGAGAAGCTGGATACCTTCAAGTCAGCCGGCCTTGACAATCTACACCCCAGGGTACTCAAGGAGCTGGCAAGCATCATAGCCCAGCCTCTAGCACGGATCTTTGAAAACTCTTGGCGCTCTGGTGTAGTGCCCGAAGACTGGAAGAAGGCCAATGTGGTGCCTATCTTCAAGAAAGGGAGGAAAGTGGATAACTATAGGCCCATCAGCCTGACTTCTATCCCGGGGAAGATCTTAGAAAAGTTTATTAAAGAGGCCATCCTTAATGGACTGGCCGATGCCAACATCTTAAGGGATAGCCAGCACGGGTGTGTTGCGGGTAGGTCTTGCTTGACCAATCTCATTTCCTTCTACGACCAGGTGACCTATCACCTGGGCAAGGGAGATGAGATTGATGTCATATATCTTGACTTCAAAAAAGCCTTCGATCTGGTATCCCATGATCACCTCTTGGTGAAACTGGCCAATTGTCGCCTTGGGTCCACCATGATCCACTGGCTGGAAAATTGGCTCCGTGGTCGGACCCAGAGGGTAGTAATTGATGGAAGTCACTCATCGTGGTGTCCTGTGACCAGTGGGGTCCCCCAAGGCTCTGTCCTTGGACCCATATTGTTCAACATCTTCATTAATGATATGGACACTGGAGTCAGAAGCAGACTGGCCAAGTTCACCAATGACACCAAACTTTGGGGCAAAGCATCCACACCAGAAGACAGGCGGGTGATCCAGGCTGACCTGGGCAGGCTCAGCAAGTGGGCAGATGAGAATCTGATGGTGTTCAATGCCAATAAATGCAAGGTTCTCCACCTTGGGAAGAAAAACCCGCAGCATCCTTATAGGCTTGGCAGTGCTACGCTGGCTAGCGCTACGGAAGAAAGAGACTTGGGGGTCATCATTGACCACAAGATGAACATGAGCCTGTAATGCGATGCTGTGGCTAGTAAAGTGACCAAAACACTGGCTTGCATCCATAGATGCTTTTCAAGCAAGTCCCGGGACGTCATTCTCCCCTTGTACTTGGCCTTGGTGAGGCCGCAGCTAGAGTACTGCATCCAGTTTTGGGCTCCACAATTCAAAAAGGATGTGGAGAAGCTTGACAGAGTCCAGAGAAGAGCCACGCACATGATCAGAGGTCAGGGAAGCAGACCCTACGATGACAGGCTGAGAGCCCTGGGGCTCTTTAGCCTGGAAAAGCGCAGGCTCAGGGGCGACCACCAGCATCTGGGGAACGTTTGTTCACCAGAGCACCCCAAGGGATGACGACTAGGTCGAACGGTCATAAACTACTACAAGACCGTTTCAGTCTGGACATAAGGAAGAATTTCTTTACTGTCCGAGCCCCCAAGGTCTGGAACAGCCTGCCACCGGAGGTGGTTCAAGCTCCTACATTGAACACCTTCAAGAGCAAACCGGATGCTTATCTTGCTGAGATCCTGTGACCCCAGCTGACTTCCTGCCCTTTGGGCAGGGGGCTGGACTCAATGATTTTCCAAGGTCCCTTCCAGCCCTAATGTCTATGAAATATATGAAATATACAACTTTTTTGGATTTCAAAAAAAATTGTTTCCCATGTTGGTATGCACTTCATGGCAAAGATCAAATTGTTATGGTCCAGGCAGTTCAAGACTCAGGTTAATTGAAATTACTTTATTGGCCTGGGTTTTGGTTGTAGCAGCATTGGTCTAATGACATAGGCAGAGCCCTGGAGTTTTAAATTTGGTGCAGTTTTTGTCTCCCTGAGGTTCAGGAGCTATGGGCCAGAAGTGAGGAGGACCAGCAGGACTGGAAGAGAAGTGGTAACCCAGGTGGTAAATGTAACCTGGGTGGTACTCAGATGAGGTACCCCTGACCAATTGAAGGGATTTAGTAGGTGTTAGTGTGCTATGGGAGGGGTAGCCACTTATGGGGGAGCAGCTCTCCTATCCCCTACAGAGTAGAGCCGAGACCAGTTGGAACTTAATGATATATGGGTTTAATAAGAAAAGAACAGGGTAGAATATAAAACACATATGCGAGGGACAAGGGGACCTGGGAGATAATGGTACCCCCGCTCTGGGCACCTGGGCAGGGAGAGAAACCAGGGGAGCAAAAGCAGCCACCAGTACTTGAGCCATGTACTGACCAAAAAGCCTAGACCCGTTCCCCTTAGGAACCAATGGTTGATAGGAAGAATCCAAAACAGATCTACAACAGACATCTGAAATGTCAGTGTTCTTTTATGGCTTGTGGTAATCCCTGACATCACTCTTCTTGCACGTATTCTGCCAACTGTGGGAGAATATACACTAGAAGCATTTCAACTGCAATTGATGGAGTCACACATTTTTGTTGAAAATATATCTTTTTGAGGCCAACATTAGCAATGATCTAAATCACCAACAAAATCTTAATCCAATGGCAATTCTGATATGTGGACTGTTGTCATGATATGGCCTCCACAGGGATGGCTGTGATGTCCCTTGGGCATCATGACTGTGCCAACTCCACCCCATGGGCACCTACTAGTCTCAGGTGGCTGCCCTCAAGTTGCTGCTCAGTCATAGTCCTGACAGACTCCTCTAAACCCAGTGGGTTGCTGAATCCCTTACTGGGTCCCACACTCAAGAGATGCCTTACAATACCTCCAACCCTTATAGCTAGGTGTGTGGCTCCAAAACTGTCCCTTTACCATGCCCCATGCCTCACAGATGTCATTGAGACCTTGTCTGTTGTGATGAGGCCTGTCTAGTTTGGCCTCTTGTTGTCACTGGATCCTTAGCCTCAGTAACTGCGCCCCTCCAGCACTGGGTTCTCTGCATCCCTCTGTTGCTGTGACCCTCCAGCACTGGGCTCTCTGCACTGTAGTTTGCCCCAATGAGGCCTCCTCCTCCCCAATAGCATTAGCCCAGTCCACTGGATTAAACAACAACATGAATATGAGCCCCTGAGCTACAACTGAATAATAACAGTGACACTGGAGGCCACACTTTGCAACCTTTAAGAGGGCCAATTTCTCCCTCAGCACACCGCCCCTGAGGGCCCAAGCAGTCTCACAGTGCTCCCAGGGCCAGGTCTCCGCACGCTGTCCCTGTGTGCCGTCAACAGCCCGAGCAGTCTCACATCACTCCCAAGGCTGCTCCTCCAGTGGCAGCTTCAGGAGCCTTGGTCCTATTGCCCACTGAGAGAGAGAGCTCCCCAGTTTTTCTTGGCTCCACTCTTGAGTCCCTCGCTGCATCTGCCCCTCATGCTGGGCACGCAGCTCCTTTATATCTTCCAGGGCTCTGCCCTTGAAGTCTTCCGGACCTGACAGTTTACAGTCTTCGGTCAGGTCTGGGGGAGCTCTTCTTGCCCTTTCCTCAGGGAAGAGGCGTGATTTTATTTCTCCTGCTGCCTCCTGATTGGTGGATGGGCTCCACCAGCCAAAACAGCAGGATCTCAAGCCTGGGACTCAACCCAAGCTCTGAAAGGTGAACCTGCTACACAAAAAAGATTCCATTATCTGGATGCCTCTGCAGGAGAAGAATCAAAATCCCAGAAAAGCCACTGTGACAGACAAGCTCTATCAATGCAGCTGTCAGTATGTGGTGATGCAGTCACTGTGTCTCAGTTTCCCTGCATGTTCTTCAGCCCACATTTATTTTGTATGAGACCTGGCCCTTCAGCCTTCCTTCAAAGTTGCAAAGTTCCTTAGATAAATTCCTACAAAATCACAAAACAAACATATTTGGCCCATTAGAGCTTACAGCTGCAGCCATGGCAGACTGCCCCACCTTCCAGCTTCACTCAGTCAGTTCAACAATTCAAGTCAAACCTATTCACTGCTATCAAGAGGTTCAGACAAGCACAGTCCCCAGATATATTTCAGTCAGGTTTCTTCACTAAAAAGAAAGAACTGCCCTTTGCTGCTCTCCTTCTTTTATGCCTATTAGTTATGGCTTCAACTATATAGTAATCTACATGTACACTTTTCTCTGTTGACTTATCTCACAGATATGTGACTTCTGTTTACATGGGAGTTAGCTTTAGACCAGCAGTGCTGATTCTTCAAAACTGGCGGTGGCCTTACTTATGTTCTTTTTTACCATTGTTGCTTAGTTAAAAACTGCCATCCAGGTAGACATTAGAACCATATCATCTGTACCTCCCAAAATGTATTGTATTCTCCTGTGAAATGCCTTGGGCTGCATCCAGGTGAGAGAGAATGTGCCTGTTGTGGCATCTCAAGCAGTTTGAGACACTGCAGGAAGCATGCTAGGAATGGAAAAATGTTCCCTGCACTGCATATTTGCAGGGCAGACTCTAAATTTGATACTTGAAAATCCCAGTATCAAAAAACAAAACAAAACACCACACTGGGAAAAAGCAGTGCAGGGTGCAGTCCTGGAATGTGCCCTGAAGCAACCAGAGGCTGGGTCTTCCAGAGGGACACTCTAGCACCTTGTCAGAGCATCTCTATGCCTGCTGCATGCCCCTGATGCTCCAGCATGCTGAGGCAGTGTGTTGGAGGAAATAGAAGAGGGCCAAGGCTGGCAGCAAGAGCCTAGGTCCAGGCTGTGTCCCTAGTAAGTAGGGATGTAGGGGTGGGGGCACTGAGTGTGTGGGTGGCGGGACTGCTTGGGAAGGCTGGGTCCCCTACCCACACCCCCACCCCCACACAGTGCACAGCATGTTACCCGGGCCATCGGGGCACTCACAGACCACTCCTGGCAGAGTCTCTGGCAGTACACAGCACCGCCTGAAACCCAGGGGCTCCACGTGATGCAGAGAACCGGCCTGGTCTGTAGGGCTGTGTGAGGCTTTGGACCACGCTTCATATTTGAAGAAGCTTTGGACGCTTCAGCATCCGAAGCAGCATGTCCAGATTGAAACACTGGCTTCATTAGGCTTTCCAAAGTGGTTCGGAGCTTCCAAACTGCTTCAGAAAAGCTTCAGATCCTCTTTGAAGATCTGGCCATACGGTATAATTGGGAATCAATTAAATATCTATAACTTTGTTATTTGTCTGATCTGGATGAAATTTTCAGGGGTGGTAGCTTCTGCTGAGAGCATGAAGCTTGCCGCCAAATATCAAGAGGATCGGTTCAGGGGTTTGGGAGGAACTGCACCCCAAGTTCTTGAAAGCAAAACGTGTGTCACGTCTACGTGTTACAACACAGGGAGGTGAAAACAACAGGGGTGAAAACTACGAAACCAGACTAAGGAGAGGAAAGAATCAATACAGACAATCAACTGCCGCAGAACAAAGACAGTCAGTTGCACAAACACCCATGTCACGAGTTGTGTCTGTCAGCAGCTATAGGTGCAGGGCCCCAGAACCCCCCTGCACCCATCTCCTCGACAGCTGGCAGACTTCATGGCCTCAGCAGGGGCCACCATCCCTGCAGTTTTCAGCCCGCTGCCCCTTAACACACACAAGGTCATCTATGTCATGAGTTTTGCCTGTCAGCAACTTGAAGTGCAGTTCCCCCCAAACCTCTGCACTGATCTTATTGAAACTTGGCAGACGTTGTGGCCTTAGAAGGGGCCACCACCCCTACAGTTTTCACCCCACTGTGGTGTAATACATACACGTGACATGAGTTTTGCTTTCAAGAATTTGGGGTACAGTTCCCCCCAAACCCCTGCACCGATACTCTTGAAACTTGGCAGGACTCATGCTGTCAGCAGGGCTACCATTTCTGCAAGTTTCATCAAAATCAGATAAAAAATAACAAAGTTATAGATATTTAATTGATTCCCCATTATACCCTATGGCCTCAGATCTCCAAGGTGGCTCTGAAGCTTCCTGCCTGCTGCCCTGCTGCTAAGTGCCCGGCTGGCACAAAAAAACTGGTTAATCACAAAAGTCAGGCAATTTCTTACAAAATGTATTTCAAAATAAATAATAGTTTGGTAAAGATCACTCCCCCACTCATACATAGCATCAGGGTTCGAAGCTTGCCCTATAGACTGTTTCTTTTCTCTGACAATCAAAATAATCAGAAATCTCTGTTCCTTCTGCACTAGGTCAGATGTAGGTCAGGCTGCCCATGAAACTTCATACAGCCTAGAAGTCACATGTAAGGAATTTTCATTCCTCATGCTATCAATAAATATAATGTCCAAAACATTAGAGTTTACTCTGGATCATTCTCAGAGCTGTCAGTGAAGCAAAAGTCTGTGAGCACTCATCTGTAAGAGAGCTTACAGCCTTGTGCCAGTGAAAGGATGGCAGATTTGTGGAATGAGAACATGATACCAGTGAAGCACTGAATCCATCTTGGCTGTTTGCCTTGAAGTCCAGGGGTCTCAATAAGAAGACAAGGGAGAGGGAGTAAACACTGTAAATACAAATTGTACTTTGCTTCTTTAGGACAAAGCCTTTTGTTTTGTATTGCTGTGTTAATTTAATGTTTATTTCACTCCCTTGATTGGTTACTGTGTACTCAGTTCCAGCAACTGTGCAAAAACCTGTCATGTATACCATTTGCAATACGTTAGTTCAACCTGGGTATAGGCTTCTATGTGATTTAGATGGCATTTTCCTTTTAGCAAAATGTTTTTCTTCTACAGGTGAGAGAGAGGAGTAAGATAGCTCAAAAAGTTCAACATGGAAAAAAGGGTTCCTCAACACATAGCATGCTATTTGAAGTCTAGTCTAGTTTCATAGTGGGAAAAAGTTGTTCCCCTCTATTTGTTGCTTGGTTTCCTATGGGAAAGGGAGTCATGGATGTCAGATATATGTAGCACTTGAGACAGACAGAAGTCTGATTTCTCCATGTATTAAGCTTGTTCAGACCAGTTAAGAGTATAACAAATTGGTGGTTCGGTCAGTACAACTTGTCAGTACAACTTGTAAAGAACGTCAGTACAACTCGTAAAGAAAATGACCTTGGCAAACTGTGCTAAATGAGCCTCTTTGCAATGGGTGGACTAGGAGCTCCCTTAATGTCTTTTGCCCTGGCACACCATGTCAGGAAATCTCATTTCCTTGCTTAGGAGAACTGCTAGGATACAAGATTATATCAGCCACCCATTACAGGCAAGATCTGCTTTTTTAATACAAAGAAAAGTTCATCAAAATTTTAATCCATGGTCACCCTTGGTATAAAATTCAGCTTTTATGCTAAAAACTGATCAACTGCTAGCAATCCTGAACAGTTGCAACTTCTATCCATATATCAGACAACTATAATTACAACTAACTTTTATGTTTGTGTTTGCTGATATGTAACCTAGGTTTAGTTCTCCAATCTCTGGCAAATTGTCAATGTAAACATCAGCTCTACAATGTTTGGGAATGTCTCTGTTAAGAGACTACCTGGATTAAATTTATTATTTAAATGTTTTTCTTCAACCCACCTACTATACTATCACAAATGAATGGACATAAAAGATTTGAAGATTTAATCTCTATGTAGGATCAAATCAAAGGCAAGTCTAAATTTAAAGGCTAGTCTAAGTAAGTCCTAAAGGATCAATGTTTAATTTATGTCATTTTAGAGCAAGTCTAGTAACTCTATATTATATAATCTCTCTCAAGAAATGCTATATTTATAGTGCATTGGTGCCTGAAGTCCAGGCTGGGCCTCATCGTGCTAGATGCTTACCAAACATCTGCCCCAAAGAGTTTGCAATCAAAAAGAGAAGACATAACAGATGGATGACAAACCTTTAGGCTAGGGATAATAGCTAGAAGAGACCTTCATCGCAGATGTGCATTTCTTAGCTGATCCATGGTACTGATCACAAGTCACCTCCTGCATTGCCAGGTTGCAGTTTTCTGGCTGCACTCTGGCAGAAATAAGTTGTCAGTAGGAATAACATGTTCAGTAATGTCAACCTTTTTTCATAAATACTGCCTGAATTGGGTCCAATTAATCCCTTTGATAGCTAAGTCTGAAGTAATATGCTTCCCATACTAAGGGTCTACAAGAGATGGACATAGTAGTAGTACAGATGTAGATTAAAACAGTCATGCCTGATAGCAGTGCTCTGAAGCATGCTAGTGCTGCTTTGTCTGGGCTACCTCCTACACAAGAAGCAATGTAATTATGTTCAGATAGGCTAATTAGCACTGTGTTAACACTGTATGAGTGACTGTACCCATTAGCCCACTTCTGTGTTAATTAGTTCACCCCGTGACAGGGTAAGCTTCCAGGCTTGGTGCTAGCACCAGCCCACCTCCTGTCTATAGGCAAGGCCTGCCATGACTTGTTGGTAAATCATAAAGATAGCACTTAGACAGACGGCTGCACATTTTGAACCCCTGATGTCTACAAACCTACTCTACACTGCAGCCCAAGCCTCTCAGAAAGCACCCATGATTATAAATGCTCCGACCAGAAGCCAGGCCAAGCTCTACCCCATATTGGGCCTCTTCCATTCACTCACTCACTCTGCCCACTCTTACAGGGCCTCTTTCATTCCACCCCTCTTCTAGGCCTCTTCCACTCTTCCCTGCTTCCCAAGAGCAGCCTTCAGGCCATCAGGCTTACTCTCACTCACTCTGGGCAATCAACCCCATAGCTCTCTGGGTGCCTTTTGCAACCTGGCTCAGAAGTCCATGCCTAACGCTAGGCTGAATCTAGCCACTGGCCCCTTTCCAAGCACTCAGCTCTTTCTGCCCCCCCTTGGGGCCATTCTCCACCCCTCCTTAGGGTCACCTCTATACCCATCCTGTGTTCTACGCTGCCCCCTCTAGGGCTCCATACTGCCCCTTCTCCAGGACTAGCTCTATACCCCTTCTGGGCTTGGTGTCTTATACCTTCAGGGCTCAGGTGCCTTTCTTTGAGCATGCCTGGCCCCATAATTTGTACAGTCTCCACTATATAGTGGGGGCTGAGGTTTTAAGGTGCCCCTATCCACCTTTCACCAGGGAGGTAACTGGCCTGGCATTTCCTGGGGTCTCCCACATCACTAGGAGCCCCACCAGGCCAGGGTGCAGTTTCAAGTCACACCCAGGACCAGGAACCTCCAAACCATCCCCCACAACTCCTACCCTTACCTCCAAGGTGTTCCAGGAGCAGCTCAACCTGATATTACCTCCTTGACTGCTCAACCCAGAATGCTGCCTTCCTGGCCTAAGTTTGAAAATGGCCACCACAAGCAGCCACCTGGCAGCTCCCTGCTCCAGCCCTTAAAGTGACAGGCACCAAAGGAGCTCTGTCATACACTCATAGTTCCATAAAATGTAGTTATATTGCTTCTTGCTTAGGAGAGTACCTACCTGGAGCATCACGGTCTGCTTGAAGATGCTGTTCTTGGGCATGGTAAGTATATCATATAGAAATGGTAGGATTTACATTTAGGGTACCTTCCTCCTCAAGTCATCCAAATGAAATCACTAAAACTAATATTAACAAAATTGAATCCACAAGCATATGCTTTAAATGTAACTGATAACGATGAGGATGGGCTATTGGTATTGGAGACAGCTTTGATTGGAACCAAAAAGCAAAACTAACCACTGGCAAAACTAAAATTGTCGATGATATTTTTATTGATCCAGCTGTTTTAAATGCAAAATTGCTAATAGTATAAGTAAGAAAAAGTTAGCAAATTATTAAATCTTTCAGTTTCAGTACATAGACGTGTGGATCATGTGCCAACAATATGGCCATCATAGAGATTTATTTTTTTAATTATGAGGGGTTACCATATTTTTGTATTTTAAAACCTAGCAAAACCCTATAATAATTTTGTTTTGCAAAAAAACCCTGCTATTTTCTGACTCTTTCAAGGACTGCATTTCAAGGCTCAGGAAATATTTGTACCAGTATTCATGAAGCCAGTGGTCTAATTCAGAACTGTTCTATGAATATGATAATCTTCTACTTCTGGAAAGAAGGGAAGGAGAAAAAATAATCCCTCTAGTGGACTATTGGTGTAGTAGGTTTATGGACATCTGTCGTGATCCATCAAGCAGGATGGCTGTTGAGACATAATAAAGCATGAACTATAATAAATGGGCATATTCTGTAACCCTGAATCATAAATGTGATTTAACATGGGAAAAGGCTTTAACATTTGAAAATAAAAAATGAAGCATTAATAATAAAAGCAAAATACAATACTGTACCCATGGTAGCGCTATTAAACAGGGTTGATCAGATAAAGGACCAATAGCAATTAACAGAGAAAGCACTGTTGAAATCTAGACAGTTACAGAAGCAGTTGATCAGAGCTTCAACCTAATGGATAGAAATCACAGAAGCACTAGCCAACATCTCATTATTAAGCTGAAAGAATTCAGACACCTTTTTCTTTGTAGTGTTCAAAATACAGGTCTTAATTTTGCATCTGGAGTGCATCTCTGAAGTCAAGTCCTTGTAGTCTTAATTTCTGTGCAGATGAAATTACAATGCACGAGAGAACTTTTTTCGTTTACGTGAGTATCATTGAATTGGTTCTTGAGTCATGTTACATTGGAATGATTTGTTTTGTCTTGTAGAGAATAATTTGAAGGGTCATTTACTAGATTTAAGGGATATTTATAAGGAAGTGACTGCTGCTTCATCATTTTGCTGTTGTCTTTGGCGTATGTGGTAGAGCAGCAAAGGGACAATCTTTTTTTGGCAGGAGTGCCTAAATTAGCCTCAGGTATCCAGGTTGTAGCCTTATTGGTCTAGAGGAAAAGGCAATCAGTATTCATAGTAGAGATTATATCTTTTATTAGACCAACAAGATAAATTAGCCTTGTACCCTCCCTGAGTGCCATTCTGATTTCCTTCTCCTGCCTGATCTTCTATTCTGCTTGCTGTTCCCTGTCTGTGCTCCCTGCTCAATCTGCTGCTATGTCTTCTGTTCCTTACTTTATCTGCCAGTGTGCTGCCATTCCCTTCATAACCTGCAGTATGCTACACAGAGAGGGTGTCTCTGCCACTTGTGGCATGTATGCCACAAGGGGAACATCCCAATGAGCATGCACATGCGGTTTGCATCACGTGCACTCCTAATTTGCAGTGTGGTGGGGTTTTTTATACCAGGAGATTCTGGTGTTAAAAAAAACCCCAACACTGCTAAAAAAAAAGTGGTGCAGCACATACAGCAGGAGCATATGCTGCCAGAAACAGAGCATGGCCAGCCAGAGCCACACTCTGGCTGCTGGCCAAACTCTGAGCAGCCGGCTTGGTGCCACTGCTGCCCCAGGAGACCCCCAGGGCCTAAGATAAGGGTGCTGGGGCCAAAACAGGTTGCACTGTTGCTTGTCCCATGGGAAATGCATGCATCCCCCAGGATATGCATGCTCCTTAGGGCATGCCCAAATTGGCTACCCCTGTGCTACTGGAGGGGAATTCTGCTAATTGTCTTGCTAATCCTCCTTCAAGTCACAGCTCTGCTAGTGATTTGTTTTAACCTAGTATTTGGTCTAGTCCAAATCCTATTAAAACCAGATGGGGCATTTCCATTGAATGAGCTTTATCAAGTCACCCTGGGATCTTTAAAGGAAGACGCAAATGTATAAGTGGGAAGTAGGAGGAAAACTCAATATTATGACATTCAAATCTTCCCTTAACATCTGCAAGCCATAGTTTCCAGATCTGTTACACAGGAAAAACAATGCTTAACCACACTGCAAAGTATTTTGCAAACTACAGATGAAAAGTGTGATACAAGTACAGTATTTTTAGGACCAGTATTTTATTACTCCCTCTCTTTTGAATTTATAGTCAAGGACCTCCTTTTTCTAATTATAGCAAAATCTCAACAGTATGAATAAAACCCCTTTAAAATAATAAACCAGGATTAAAGTTTTCATTTGGTTACTTAATTTCAGATATGATCTCCTGGTCTTCACAACCTGAGTATCATAAATATCAAAATATCTGGCACATCCATCATAATCTGACATACGGGTGCAATTAAGTTATGAGGTTGCCAGCAGCAATTCAGGCTGGGTGGCAATATTAGACACTGTACAGCCAGGTCTGTAACTGTTTCATTTTTAAACTTGGAGTTCAAACCATTGTGTCAGCATTAATTCAGTCTTGATTACAGCACTGCTTGTACTGCTTTTATTGCCAGCTTCACGGTTCTCCTGCTGACCTGAAATGTTGGACTCCTACAATTTCAGAATGTTGGGTTCCCTTTGCTATTGTAGACCTTGAAGAGCCAAGATACAGCCCTGGGTAGGGGGTGCAGTAAAACAGTGGGCAGTGGCTATTCATACCTTATTGAATTAGGTTCCTGCCAAATTCTACTTACGAATATAGGGTCAGTCAATTGATGGATGGAAAATTACATTTCCCCAAGCTCTTGTTTGAAATATGTGTTTATTTGAAACCACTCCACAGGCGACAATTCAATCAAATATATTGGAATTGGAGAGTTATGCAAAAACATTGTCATGTTTTGCAAGTTAAGTCAGAAAATCTGTCTTTAAAATTGTTTTCCTACAAAAGTAAAGTGAAGGAGTTCATTTGTATCAGTGCCACTTTGAAACTTGTGTCTAGAGTAGAGAGTTGGTTTTATGAACAAACATTTCTGTTAAAGAAAGATCAAGGAAAGGGTGGAGACACAAGATAAAAGTTCAAATTGAGTTTCCTATGTCATAATGTAGTGCCACATTTCTAGTGAGATAATTACTGTGCTATCCGGGAGTGTATTCAACTGTTCGTATAAACTGGTGGAAGTTTCCCAGTTTAGTTTGAGCAGCTGGAAGCCCTACCTGTGAAACCCTGTACAAGCATTTAAGGGGCTAGCTGAATGCTCTGCAGATAGCCTGTGCTACTGACAGCACCCAGCCATGGATGCTCAAAGCATGGAGACCAGCATGCTTTGCAGGCTCCCAAACTGTCTAGAGACAAGTGGCAGCATCTGAAGGCACAGGTCAGGGCTGACAGACTGTTGGCCCCAAAAAGCCATGCCCTCCTTCCCCAAAATACTTTCTCTCTCCCTCTGAGCAGTCAGGCTATTAGATGTATGTATTTTTTTGGAGTTTAGACCTCTCGTTTTTTATTTGTCAGTTTTACTTTCTCTTAGCCTTGTGGCTTTCAATTTTTCATGGGTAGCAGCACAGCCTGGGAAGCATGTTCACATACTAACTTTCTGACAGTTATGTCAACTTAACTTTTTTAAATCAGCTTAACTGTCAGAGTGTACACATACAGAATGTATGGCTGCCAACATATCAAGGAGCTGTACATGTGTAAACTGCAACATGGATTTACTTAAATCAACTTAGTTAAGTCAACTTAGTTAAGTTGCTTTATGTGTGTATGCATTCCTGGATACCAGGCAGTACCTCACCTTGAGTGAAAGTTACTTTCCCCAGTAGCTGGTTCAGCTTCTTCCCCCTGTGGATGGCCAGCTGTAGATAATGGGGATAAACCTCATGTTCTTGTGGTCCTGAGTAGTGTTACTTGCCAACTCGAGAAATTCAGCAGTCAAATACTCCAGCTACATTGTTTTGTGTCATTTTCTTTTTTTAAAGCAAATATGTAAATAAGTAAGTAAGTAAAATAGATTTCAGAAGTCCCTTCCAGTTATCTTCCAACCCAGCTATAACAGTTAAAAATCACTCTATATGTGTAGGACTGGATCCAGCCAGAGGTAATATATTGTTTTTTTGTAGGATCATAATAAATCTCAAAGGTATCAGCCCTTCAGGGTAGGGCCATGGTTTGGAGGGGAGCCAGGAAAGTTCAGGGGAGGGGAAGGATAGTTCCTGTTGGTGGTTGCAGGGGAGAAGGAGGATGTCAGTGGACTTCATTCCTGGAGAGAGCCAAGCTGTTTGGATATGGGAGTGTGGGTCTGACAGTCCTTGCATGTCTAAACAGTCTGGCTTCCATCAGAAATGAAGCACACAGCCCCCTCTACTACTGACAGAAACTGACCCTTCAGACTGGGTTGATGGGAGGGGGTTTGTGGAGCCCTAGGCAGGGGTAGGACAGAGCAGGCTGTGTTTGTGAGGAGGGTGGGTCAGAGGGGCTCTAGGAATGGTGAGGATAGACCAGCCTGGAACCACTGAGGGGGAGGTAGGAGGTTCTATAAATGGTGGGGTGGAGGCAGGGGCAGGTGAGATCCCAGGATGGGTGCTGGAAGGTTGTTTTCTCCCTCCAGTTCTGGGTAGACAACTGCACAACTCCAGATCTCTGGAGAAGGGCTGGGCTGACAGGGGTTTACTCTGTTTTTGGCCAGAGCAGTGGAGTCCAGTTGAGCCACAGACTCTCCTAGAGAGGGGCATGGAACAATGAATGCACTTTGGGCTTCTGCCAGAGAGGTACGGCATACACACATTTGTTTTTCCAGTCCGGGAGATGACTTCTACCTCATGGCAGGGCCCTTGGCATGGCTTTACGAGCACTCATGGTACTCGGGCCAGGTGTCAGATGATTGGAAGATAGCCAATGTGGTCCCCATCTTTAAAAAAGGGAGGAGGGAGGACCCGGGCAACTATAGGCCTGTCAGTCTTACCTCAATCCTGGGGAAACTCTTTGAAAAGATCATCAAGGAGCACATCTGTGATGGGCTGGCATTGGGGATTATGCTCAAAGGCAACCAGCACGGTTTCATTAGGGGCAGGTCATGTCAAACCAACCTGATTGCCTTTTGCGATCAGGTCACAAAAGCATTGGATGCAGGTGTTGCTGTGGATGTAGTCTTTCTGGACTTCAGCAAGGCCTTTGTCACTGTTGACCACCCCATCCTCATTAAAAAACTAGGCGACTGTGGCATTGATGCCTACACAGTCAGATGGATTGCAAATTGGCTGAAGGGTCGTACTCAGAGGGTGGTGGTGGATGGGTCATATTCAACCTGGAAGGAAGTGGGCAGCGGAGTCCCCCAGGACTCGGTCCTTGGGCCCGCACTGTTCAATTTCTTTATCAGCGATTTGGACGATAGGGTGAAAAGCAACCTGTTTAAATTTGCTGATGATACTAAAATTGGGGTGAGGTGGGCACGCTAGTAGGGAGGGAAAGACTGCAGCAAGTCCTGGATAGGTTGCAGGGGTGGGCTAACAAAAACAGGATGCGTTTCGATACGGACAAGTGCAGGGTGCTGCACTTGGGCAGTAGTAACCAGCAGCACACTTATAAGATGGGAAACTCCCTTCTTGAGAGCACGGAGGCAGAAAGGGATCTTGGAGTCATTATTGACTCCAAGATGAACATGGGCCAACATTGCGAGGTCACGCTCACAGGGCTAACCGGACCTTATCGTGCATCCACAGGTGCATCTCAAGTAGGTCCAAGGAGGTGATCCTCCCCTTCTACACAACACTGGTCAGGCCACAGCTGGAGTACTGTGTCCAGTTCTGGGCACCCCACTTCAAGAGGGATGTGGACAACATTGAGAAGGTCCAGAGGAGGGCCACCCTCATGATCTGGGGACAGCAGGGCAAACCCTACAATGAGAGGCTATGGGACGTGAACCTGTTCAGCCTTCACAAGAGAAGGCTGAGGGGGGACCTGGTAACAGTCTATAAACTCACTAGGGGGGACCAGAAGGGTTTGGGTGAGACCTTGTTTCCCCTAGCGCCCCCCGGGATAATAAGGAATAACGGCCACAAGTTGTTGGAGAGTAGGTTTAGATTAGACATCTGTAAGAACTACTTCACATTTAGGGCGGCTAGGATCTGGAACCAACTTCCAAGGGAAGTGGTGCTGGCTCCTACCCTGGGGGTCTTTAAGAAGAGGCTTGGTGCCTACCTGTCTGGAGTCATTTGAGCCCAGTTTTCCTCCTGCCCAGGCAGGGGGGTCAGCCTTGAAGCTCTACAAGGTCCCTTCCAACCCTACTTCTATGATTCTATGATTCTATGGGATGAGGTTGAAGTTTCTACTACACCCACCATCTTTCGTCTGGTAGAAACTGTTTGAATGCTTTTACATTTATGGTTTCTACCAATGGAACTGCAATTCAACAAATAGACATCCTTGTTAGAAATCTCTCAATTTGAGGACCATCTCTATCATGGTTCATCGATAGGTCTTGAGGTGACATAAGAGTCCATTTCTTGACCCACAGACCTGTCTACAGAAGTTGCAGGTCTTTCTGCAGGACAGAGTAGGTCATAGGCTAGGATTTCTCTCCTTTTTATTCCTCTCTTCTCTCTTCTCTGCTTCAAAGGCAAGGCACTTTACCTTGGAACAGGCTGCCACTTGATTCAGGTTCCAGTGCCATTGGAGTCAGTCAACAACCAGCTCCTTCCAGCTCTTGTAAGTCTTCTGTAGTCTGATTAAGTGATAAATCTTTTATTAAGAAAATAATCAATTTACTCATATATTGAGGTTATGTAATAAAAAATAAGTAATATAAGAAAGGGAAATGAACATATCTCAGGACTTATGGATATCACCTTAGATGTTACCTTTGAGTGGCAGGTAAGGTTTGAACAAAGCCCATTGGACAAGGTGAATTGAAAACTTCACTGAAGAACTAACTGCAATATTGCAGTAGGTACTTCAGCACTGTTGTACTTATGTTGGACACAATAGTTATGTTACAGGCCTGACAGAATGTCAGTGGCACAGGTAAAACCTATAGTAAAGATAGACAGGGCAGGAAAAGATAAATGGGTTAAAGAACTGGGATTCAAGTGAACAGTAAAGTCTAATGGGTGCACTTCTTGTCAAACTTTTATCCCCACCCCCTGATAGGTGCTCTGCCCCTTGCTCTGCCACTCTGCTGCCAACTTGGGACCATAAGTCCTGCCCCATCACATGGTCTGTAACATCATAAGTCCCACTCTCTGGCTGCCATGTTGGCCTCCACGTTGGGCTCCATGATGGTCCCATAATCCCCTGTCACCCTGTCACATGGTCTGTGACATCAGAAGTCCTATGCCCAGGTTGCCATGCTAGCCACCATGTTGGTCCCAGAATCCCCTAGTGCCCCATCACATGCTCTGTGATAGAATTCCCACCCCCTTGTCCACTATGTTAGCCCCAGAGTTCCCTGTCTCCTTGAATGCCCCATGACATTAGACATCCCACCTTCCTGACCTCTATACTGAGTGCCATGCTGGTCCCAGAAACCCCTTCTGCTCCATCACATGCCCCTGTGACATCAGAATATCTGCCCCTTGACTTGGAAACATGGCCTCTCAGGCTGCACAGCCCACCCTGGGACCCCAGAAGTTCAGCCCTCCAAGGCTGCGAGACACAGGCTACTACTTGCCCCACCCCCCTCAGCTAATTGGTAGGGGGAGTTTCAGGGGCATTGAACCTCCCCCCAAAACAGCACCCAAAACATCGAAGCAAATATAGGGGTGGGACCTAGGCTGGAAGTCCCTGGCGTGCCTCTTTTTCAAATCCTGTTGGGAAACCCTCCAAACCAGGCCCTGTGTTTTCTGAGAGCATGCACACAGAAGCAAATATGGTTTCTTACATGACACCTGTAAGGTCCCTCGTTCATGCTTTACCACAAAGGGTTGGCAGCTGCCTGCCAAGAAAATGCTACTGAAGTGATTGCTTTGAGGAGTGGGAGATTACGCAGAGTAGCCCCCTAATCCAATGGTCGCCTGAGATGCCTGATGCCCAGATGCCCAGAGTAGATGCTGAGGATTCTGGAAAAGAGAACTGCCTCATGGTGGACACTAAGGAAGAAGATTAAACAATTACAAGACCCCAGCTCTATTGCCTGTGGATACTACTGTGTATTTTTCCTGCACCACCATAACAAGGGGCTATCATTTGAACACATTTTTAAATTGTATTCCAATGATTTAGTACAAAATGACCACATGGTGATGCGGTTTGTAAAATGTAAATACAAATCTTTCCATGTGACTCGTCTTGCTCAAAACATGTTTCAGCATGTCCAGATGTGTGTCTCTTGCAAATGACTTCCACAAAAGTGTTACTTAAATAAAGAACCCCACTGTTGGGTTTTAAAAAAAAAAGAAATATCTGCGGGTGTTTTTCTTTTACCCCATACCACTTAAAAAAACAAACAAACCATTGTGTAGACAAAATTTTGAAGCAGCATAGAACAGTTGATTGCAGGTGTAAAATTTTACATGGTGATCCACTTGCTTTTAGAGATAATCTTTCATTCCTTTTGTGACGAGGCTCATGTTTGCAGCAGATGCTTTCAGGTCTTCCAGATGATCCCAATTTTCAGCACTACCCATAACAAAAGGTGCTGCATTCAGCTCAGCTATGGCTTTCAAAAAGATGCCCCGACCTTTAGGTGTTTCAGAGGTGTAAGTTGTAGGTGTGTTGGTCTAAGGACATAGGCAGACAAAGAACCTTGTCTGCCAACCTTTAGGCGGACATTTACTAGAAATGGTGTGAGTCTGAGGGGTCCCCCAGACTAAGCTGAGCATGTTAGAACCCTTGATGAGCATTCCTTTGTATATAAACCCCCTTGATCACCCCAAAAAGAAATATGCGTGTGCTGACTGAGTTTGCTGAGCAACACTTTAGCATTTTTTCCTGTATTAGGCATGCATGTTAACCAACACTTCCTGAATGGCGGGGTCAGGATTCCTTGGTGTTTCTAGAGTTTTTGCCATTTCTAGGAGATTCTGTTCTGGCATAAACAGGATTAATTCCCCTCTGTCCAGGTCACCCTGCTTCACACGCATCAGGTATTTTTGAAGCACAGTGGCATACTATTTAGCTTCATCATATTTGGCTAAACCTTGCCTTTGGAGAATGTCCCTCATTTCAGCATCCAATAACCAGGTTGCCTGAGTTCTGATACCTTCCTGAGGTGGTAGCTCCAGCTGGTGACTAGGGACCAGATACATTTTTTCCACATATTCCCCACTGCTTAGTCAAAAGTCCCATGATCAGAGGGATAGCAAAACTTAACAGAGGTCTGAATAATGCCTTAGACTGTTTCACCAGCTGTTTCTTTTTTTTTTTTTTAAGAGAGAGTTTTTTATTACTTAGGCTTTTTATGATTCCACATTTCTTTTTCAGCACATGGATTTGGTGGGGTGTCAAAGGGATGTTTCCTTTAAAGGTGTTCAGAGAAATTTCTGAAATGGCTACTACTAAATCATCAGAAGCCAAGCAGAGTATAGCTTTCCTCTGTTGGGGGGAGAACTGAATAAGCAATTTTAAGAGAGCTAAATTTCTCTTTGCGCAGTTAGACATGTTCCCCTTCTGCAGGTTCAGGAGCTAAAAAAGAGCCCACTGCTACATCATCTCTTTTTATTTCCACCCAATGCTTTTTTCAAAGTGTAAACTGCTGGCTGGTCGGAAGGGAAAAGCCCAGTGTTTAATGTAAAAGTCTCTGGGGTAGAAATGTTTAAGTCTATCACCAGATACCAATAAGGTTTTTTAGTGGCCTCCTCAAAAGCTTCTAGAAAGAATTGGGTCTTACCTGGGTACATCTGCCTTGCCAGGGATACCACCTGTAACTTATCCCTGGTATTTTAAACAGAACTATGTATTTTGTGTTAAGGATAATGGTACAACTCTTTTTCCCCTGAGAGAAAGCATTCTGAACTATATACATGATGCCAAGATTCCTGTGATGTACGTACTTGGTAAAGGCTTTCTTTATTTCACAGAGTCCATCAAATCATCCACCACAACTATATTTACTTTGTTCAGAGGGAACAAGTGATCATCATTAAGACTGTCCAGCAGTCCCTCCACAAATTTGATAAAACGATATTTACAAAGAAATTCTTTATATAAAGGTTGCCAACAGCTATAGCACCACGTGATATTCTCAGGCATAATGCACAACAATCTATCAGCATTATCCAGAAGGTTTTTTATAAAGTAACTTTTACCACAGTTGCTAGGCCCTGCAAGAATCACAGAAAAGGGATGCTTCCAGCACATATCCATGATCAAAAACTGTAGGTTGGGCTGTTAAAAATGTCTGTGCGGACTCGTCAGAAACAACTTTCTGCATTTTCTTAAGAATCTTGGTTTCTATAATCCACCTCTCTTTGTTCCTGACAATAGAGAGCTGTTGTATTGCAATATGTTTAGGGGTGTTCATGTTGGGGTTTGCTCTGTAATCTAGAATGAGATCTCTCAAGCTCTCAAAGTTGACCTTTCCACAGTTGGCCAAATTCAGGGTAATCCCTTTGACTTTCAGGCAGGCCTTTCCTCCTGACAATTTGTACCCATAGGTTTTTGGGCCTGCTCATGAATGACTGGTGCCTCCCACAACTGGGGAGCACCATGGTGGTGGGCTGTGAGCAGGGACTGCCTACAGCCGCCACCCATGGTATTGGTGAGCAGTGAGCGTGGACTGCCCACAGCCGCTGCCCACGGTGTCGGTGGCAGGAGGGGCGGCAGGAGAGTGGCGAGTGGTGGGTGGTGAGTGGGGACCACCCACAGACACCAGCAGTCATGTCGGAAGGGGGCAGTGACCACCCACTGAAGCCAGTGGTGGCTTCAGCAGTGGCCAATCTCAGGTGGGGCATGCCCCCCTACGCGTTGCCTATGGGCCTGCTGACGCAGACTCTGAGATGTGTTCATCTGATGGGATCTCACTTGTGAGCTCACCTAAATAATCGCCTAGCAGAGGGTTCCAGTCTCCCTCATGGCTCACAAATGCCAAAGAGTCTGTCATGGTACAGGCACTGACCTTGCAACTTGTCTAGCAGCTCATAGAGCTCTAAGTGCACATAAGCAGAGGGGAAACAGGCTATAAAGATGTTAGTGTTACCTGAGAGTGTGTATTGCTCTCAGAATTTCAACAATCACCATCCCTGCATCCGACTTTCTTTAGAATACTCCAGCACTAACATCTCCTTTTTAGACACAATGATCAGTATCCAGAAGGGTAAAATACAGACCACAGTATACAAGAAACCCACAGACCAACATACATATCTGCACAGAACCAGCAATCACCCCAAACACACCAAAAAAGCTGTGATATACAGCCAAGCCCTCAGATACCACCGAATTTGTACTGAAGAGAACACCTGGGATTGCCACCTCACCAATCTTAAAAAGGCTTTCAACCCAGCAAGGACACTCATCCAGAGAAGTAGATCTCATGTTTGAAAGAGCCACCTGGATACCACGTGAAGAACTGCTGCAGTACAGAAGAAAACCCCCCCACAAATCGCACACTGCTGGTTATGACGTATCACCCCTCCCTTGAATCTGTATGGAAAATCCTCAAAAAATTGTAACCCATACTAGAAAGAGACCTTATTCTTAAAAAGATCTTCCCAGAGCCACCCATCCTAGCCTTCAAACAAGCACCGAACCTCGCCAACCTCATCACCAGAAGCAAACTTCCTCAAGCCCAGAACACACCAAAAGGATCCAGACCGTGCCAGGACAAGAAATGCAAGACTTGCCAACACATATCCACCACCCCCACAATTACTACACCTCACAACAGAGCCATCAACATCCCTGGATCTTACAGCTGCACCTCCAGAAATGTAATATACCTCATCCAATGCACCAAATGCCCTGATGGAAATATGTAGGAGAGACCAAACAACAACTGCGCACCAGAATGAACGCGCACCGGAAATCTATCAAAGACAGAAATACCTAATTACTGGTGGCGGCACATTTCTCACAGGAGGGCCACTCTCTCTCCAATCCCTCAGTCCTGATCCTCAAGGGAAATTTACACAACACTTCCCAGAGACAAGCCTATGAGCTCCATTTCATCAACCTGCTGGATACTAGAGATCAGGGACTAAACATAGACATTGGATTTTTGATGCATTACAATCTGCCTGGCAACTGACTCCCCAGCCCAGCCCAGCCCCTGGCTTCTTTACTTTTCATTCCATCCAGGAAGAGCACACACCAACTGCTGAAACTTCCTTAGCCTGACGAAGGGTTTTTGAACCCAAAACCTTGCTTAATAACTATTCTCCAACTATTTGGGTTGGTCTAATAAAAGATATCGAATTCACCCAAGGAACCTTGTCTGCCTGTATTGCTCTTTGGCATGCTTCCAACATATGCAAGCTGTCTCATCATCAGTAAAGTCACAAAAAGAAATGTGATAAGCAGAAGAAAAAAGATAGCCAAAAAGTACTTTGGGGTCTCTCACAATGGTGGTGTTGGGGAGATATGTCCTCTGGCTGAATTTACTCCACAAAGAGTTTAGAAAAAAATTTGCTATTTGTCGCTTTGCAGGGTTGGGTTTAATATGCCCTGGGTGTAAAGTCACACCTTCCTTCTGTTTGACATTGGACACATATTTGTTGTGTTTTTCTTTATCAGTATACGAGGTAGGGCACCCCAAGGCTTCCTGTTTCTGTCAGAGGTGCAGACCCTGGTTTATGTATTCCAAAAACAGGGTGTTAGTGGTTTTGGGAAACTGCCAGACTTTATAGATTTTAGCCACCTTGTACTCCTTTTCAACAGCTTTGTTCCATTCCGGTGTGCACCAATTGCACAAGAGGGACCTCTTCTCATAAGTGTGGGTGCAATTTGGCTGTCTTGTTTCCATGCAGATGTGGCACAGAGGGAACATAAGTTTCCCCTTCACTTTTATGGGCAGCACATGAAAAAAAAAAGGCCCTTGGAGGGTGCAATTTTACCTTGGCCAATCCAAAATAGCTCAACGTGGGGCTGAAATTGTCACAAAAGATCTCAAGGTGTCCAACAAGTTATTCCTTTGTTTTGTTTACAAAGGGATAGAGGCTAGTAAAATCATAATAGTGTATTTATTCACCAGGGTAAATTTTGTAATATAGACAGATGGCGTCAGTTCTTTCCCCAAAGGGAGCGTCCATAGGCAGCAGAGAAGGAGGCAACTGGGTTCTGCTTAAGAACTATGATCTCTAGGGCTGTGTGAAATTTCGGCAGCCGTTTCATTTAGGAGGTGTTTTGGCCCATTTTGGCACCCAAAACACCAAATCCAAAATGTAATGGAAGACTCTGAAACATCTACAACCACAGCCCTCCTTTTTAAGTGCCAGGAGGCTGGGGCCAGGCAGGGGATGAAGCCAGGCTCGACAGCCATGGGGGTTTCTCCCACAGCTCCCCCAACTGGAGCAGAGGCAGGCACAGCTGGAGGAGCCACAAAACCCACCCCACCCCCCATGGCTGCCCTGCCCAGCCCCACCTCTGCCTGGCCCCAGCCTCCTGGCACTTCAAAAAAACCAAAAAACTCACACTCACCAGATGCAGCAGTAGTGATCGGGGCCTCTGAGGGCTCATGGAAGAGTCCCCCCATGCAGCATGGGGCAGTGGGGGCAACAGGGATCGCCCCCCCATTTGGCACCCATGCAGCAGCTGTTGCATCGCACGGGTGCAGCATGGCTTGGCAGGGTGCCACGCACTGTCTGGGAGCTGGGGCAGCTCCAGCAGCCACCCAGAGCCTAACACCACTCATCCCCAGTGGACCCAGCTCCCAGACAACATGCAGAGCTCTGCCAAGCCGTGCTCCACCTGTGTCACGGGGCAGGTGACAAGCAAGGGGGGGAGATCCCCGCTACCACCCACTGCCCTGTGCTGCCTGGGGGGGCTCAGCTGCGGCTGAGCAGTGCCAGACTCCAGGTAACTGCTAGAGGTCCCCCAGCTCCCAGACAGCATGCGGTGCCCTGCTGAGCTGCACTGCACCCGCGCCATGTGACAGCTGCCGTATGGATGCCAGGTGGGGTGGTGATCCCTGCTGCCCCCTGCTGCTCTGAGCTTCATGGGGGGGCACTGCCATGAGCCCTCAGAGGCCCCAATTCCCACTGCTGCAGCCAGTGAGTACAGGGTTTTTTTTGTTAGTTTGTATTTTAAAGCACTGGGAGGCTGCAGCCAGGCGGAGGATAGGCCAGGCCCATGTGGACTTCTCCCACAGCTCCCCCCACCAAGGCAAAGGCAGGCACAGCCAGAGGAGCCACAGAAGAACCTGCATCCGCCTGGCTGTGCCTGCTTCTTCCCGGCCAATCCAAATCTCTGAATCAGCGCTGAAACAGCATCATAACTCTGAAACAGATTTGGCTGAATTGTAATGAAACAGTGATCCAAAACACCAAAACAAATTGCTGTCCTCCAAGATGGTTGAATCCGAAACCAAACCAAAACATAGCCATTTCATACAACCCTAATAAGCTCCCTGTCTGATTCTAACAGAGTCCTCATGCATGCTCCCAAATGGTCTGGACAGTAACCCTGCTCTCTTCAGATAATTGGCCTTGTACTGTGCCTGGTAATTGTAAATCCATAGGTTGTCCCTGTCAAAGGGTTCCACTCTTGTTTATTGTAGCATGTGACACATTCCTGGAAAAAAACATCCATTAAATTCAAAGGCAGTGGGTTTTCCATCAATGATGGCATAGCCATCTAAAAAAAAAAGGCTGAAGCAGCGGTGATCAGGAACTCTGAGGGCTTGTGGAATAGCCCCCCACACAGCACAGGGCAGTGGGGGGCAGTGGGGATTGCTCCCCTGCCTGGCACCCGCATGGAAGCTGTCACATGGTGTGGGTGCAATGTGGCTCAGCAGGGCACCACACACTGTCTGGGAGCTGGGGCAGCTCCAGCAGCCCTAGATCTCAGACAGTGCACAGAGCCCACATGATGCGACCCATGCGCTGCACCCATGTGATGCGACAACTGCCACACAGGTGCCAAGTGGGGGGGGTGATCTCCCCTGCCCCACACTGCAGAAGGGGGCTCTGCCATGAGCGCCCAGAGACCCCAATCACTGCGGCTGCATCCAGTGAGTGTGGGGCTTTTTTTTTTGAAGCCCCACACTTACTGGCTGCAGCAGCAAAAATCAGGGCCTCTGGGTGCTCTTGCAAAGACTCCTCATGCAGTGCATGGCAGCGGGGTGTAGTGGGGAATCACACCTGCATAGCAGCTGCCCCATGGTTCTGTGCACTGCCTGTGAGCTGGGGCCCCTGGGTCTGAGCAGTAGTGGGCTCCAGGTGACTGCTGCAGCCACTCCAGCTCCCAGACAGTGCACAGCACCCTGCTGAGCCATGCTGCACCCACGAGATACAACAGCTGCCGCATGGGTGCAAAGTGGGTGGTGTGATCCCCACTGCCCTCCACTGCCCCATGCTGCATGGGGGGGGCTCTGCCATGAGCCCCCAGTAGTTCCAATCACCACTGCCATAGCCAGTGAGTGTGGAGCTTTTTTTTTTTTAAAGTACCGGGAAGCCGGGTGGGGGAAGGGGTCAGGCAAGGCAGCCATGGGGGCTTCTCCCATGGCTTCTCTGGCTGTGTCTGCCTCTTCCCTGGTGTGGGGAACCATGGGAGAAGCCCCCATGGCTGCCCTGCCCAGTCCCATCCTCCATCTAGCCCCAGAACTCCCGGGACTTTTAAAGGAGGGCTGTGGGGCTGTCCCAGACTATTCCTGGGTGAGGGGGGAGGAGCTCCAAAACATTCCAAAACATTTCTGAAATGTTTCAAATGGTTTCATTTAGTTTCAGAGATGTTTCAGAGCCTTTTGTTTCATTTTGGTTTCAGTGTTTTGGGTGCTGAAATGAGCTGAAACACCTCCAAAATGAAATGGCTGCCAAAATTTCTCACAGCCCTGGTTTGTATATATACAAACAGAATAAAAATAATGAATATATACCTGGCTCTGTTCTGAAGCAGATTGACCAGCAGAAGGAAAGTGTTTTCTTGAGAAAAATTAGAGTTATTTGCTGTTGCTAATAAACAGTCCCCTCTATAATAAAGACCAAAAGAAGAAGTAAAAGTTAGTTTAATCAAACAGAAAAGGTGTTTATATGTATATAGAGTTAAAGTAATGGATACATACCAGGGGCCTGTCCTGAAGCAGATTAGCATCTAAAGAAAAGGGTTTTTTTCCTACCCAAACTCTAGGGGGTTTATACCTTGATGGATTCTGATTTAAATATTTATGAAGTCTCTCTCTCCAGTTGGTACAGTGATGGAACACATCATCAAAGATGGCACCGGTTTTTGTATGGTGGTCTTTAATTCATCCCTGTATAGCCATGGTAATGGAATCAAATCCATTCAATTTTGGGGTGGTGCCACCTTACCAGGTTCTTTGCAATATTTTTAGGTGTAAACAAACCATCCTATTATAGCTATCAGACCTGGATAATTGAGGGTGGCTACTCATCACAATTTTTCCTGTTTTTCTATCTTCTTCCTCAGCCATGTTTCAACATGTCCTATTGAGGGGTGGTCACCATGCCCTGGTCTCTTTTTATGTCCCTAGGTGTAAACAAATCACCTGTTGCAGCCAGTAGGTCTGTTTACTTGATGGTGATTGTCCCTCAATTGCTCCACAGATTTTTCTTCAGGCATGCTCCAACATCTCCTTGGGAGGGACCCCTTTTATATTTATATGTATAAATATATAAAAATATATTAAGCAGGAGAGGTTATAGTACAAGACCCCTCACTAACCTTTTGTTATGTTTCTTAGGTCAACAGATCCTCACACCCATCTATACTGTCCAAGGTCTGATTCAAAGCATCCCCATACCTCTTACCCAGAAGACTGAAGTATGACATTAGTGAGAGTGCATTTGTAATAAGACTTATTTCCATCAAAATCTGTACAAAGTTTACTGTTTTTGCTAGTTTCATACTATATCCTAGCTAAACTTTTTTTGCGGAGCAGGAATTTATCATTTCTTGTCCTAATTAAGCATTCAATGAAGGGTAGCAGAGGCTTATCCTCTTCACGGATCACTCCATATAAAGCAGAATTTGGGTCTTCAGCAAAAAGGATGTGGAGAAGCTTGAGAGAGTGCAGAGGAGAGCCACGCGCATGATCAGAGGTCAGGAAAGCAGACCTTATGATGATGAGAGGCTGAGAGCCATGGGACTCTTCAGCCTGGAAAAGCGCAGGCTCAGGGGTGATCTGGTGGCCACCTACAAGTTTATCAGGGGTGCTCACCAGGACCTGGGGGAACATCTGTTCACCAGAGCACCCCAAGGGATGACAAGGTCGAATGGTCACAAACTCCTCCATGACCATTTCAGGCTGGACATAAGGAAGAACTTCTTTACTGTCTGAGCCCCCAAGGTTTGGAATAGACTGGCACTGGAGGTGGTTCAAGCACCTACTTTGAACACCTTCAAGAGACAATTGGATATTTATCTTGCTGGGATCCTATGATCCCTGTTGACTTCCTGCCCCTGGGGCAGGGAGCTGGACTCAATGATCTTCCGAGCTCCCTTCCAGCCCTAATGTCTATAAAATCTATGAAATATTTGAATGTGGCTTATGATCACCACAACTTGAGCTTAATGTTTCTCAGTGAAGCACAGATAATCTATAAACTACCTTAATGCAATAATGACATTTAGAAAATTTTCCTTACACAGATCAGTCCAAAGTACCTGAGGTGTCCTGTTTATAGCCTCATCTGTCAAATCCACGCACTCATGGCTTCATGGTGAAGCTAGGAGACAGGTGATGAAGTCTTCAAAAAGTCTCTTTGTCAAGCAATATGCCAAAACAATAAACACAAATAAAAGATTTCATGAGGCTTTTACATTCGTGCCATGAAACAGGGCCTATTCATCAATCCCTAGTTGTCTTCTAAAGGCTGCAGCATCTTTTTCTTCATCTGAAGCACCAAGCCTCTGTTTATCACAAAAATAGTTTCTCTTTTCTAATACAGGGGTTAAAATCTGTTGATGCGCTGTCTGTCTGGTGTCATTAGAATTGTTTCATCAAGCTGCAGAGAGATTTCAAAGGAAAAACTGTAGTTAACCACATGTTTAAAGAGTTCATAGCTAATTCCTTCCCCACCAGGGTCCCCTCAAACCTCTACCACCAACTCCTCTAAGGGCCCCCCCCTACCCGTGGATCAAGTCTCTCACCAGTGCCTCTGCTCCCTTGGAGACATCTTCTCTCTCAGCATCCAGCACAAGGAACCCCTCTTCTCCAGAATCCTGAGCATCTGCTCTGGGTGTCTGGGTATCAGGCATCTCAGACAATCCTTGGATTAAGGAGCTACTCTCCTTAATCTCCCCCTCCTCAGAACTATTGCTATGGTAGCATTTTCTCAGCAGGCAGCTACCAACCCTTTGTGGTAAAGAATGAATGAGGGACCTTACAGGTGTCATGTAAGAATCCATATTTGCTTCTGTCTGTATTAGCATGGTCTCAGAAAACACACAGCCTGGTTTGGAGGGTTTCCCAACAGGACTTGGAAAAGAGGTAGGCCAGAGACTTCCAGCCTAGGTCCCACCCCTATATTTGCTCCTATCGGATCAGCATCATTCTGGGGGGAGGTCTAATGCCCTGGAAGCCCTCTTCTCCTACCAATTGATCGAGGGGGGCAGGGCAAGTTGTTAGAGGGGTCACAACCCCTCACTACCTGATAGCCCATGCCTGTGTCTCGCAGCCTAGGAGGCTGAACTTCTGCAGCTTGAGGAGGTGGTGTTTCCCAGTCAAGAAGCGGACCTTCTGATGTCACAGGGGCATGTGATGGGGCAGCAGGGGTTTCTGGGACCAAGATGGTGTCCAACATGGTAGCCAGGAGGGTCGGACTTCTGATGTCATGGGCATGTGATGAGGCAGTGGATTTGAGGGCCAACATGGGGGGCTGGGACTTCTGATGTCACGGGGCTCAACATGGTGATTTTTGATGTCACTAGGATCAGCATGGTGGCCAACACAGCAGCCAACATCGTGGCCTGGAAGTGGGACTTCTGATGTCACAGACCATGTCATGCGGTGGCAGGAAATTATGGGACCATCCTGGCAGCCAACATGGTAGCCCGGAGGTGGGGCTTAGTAAGTCTAATTCTGCAGTTTGTCCACAAAATGGGGGAAAAAAATCCTGAAATTCAACCACCAACAAAAAAAAGATGCAGGCTCTTTATTCCATGTGCCAAAGTCCCAAAAGAATAAATTCATTGTAATAAATGAGGTAATGTAAAAATTAATGTAGTGTGGTAAGTGTTGGAAGACACAGTCCTTACGGCAAAAGAAAGGGAGATGGGCCTAGAAAAGAGTCACACGGTCTCAGCTTCCAGAATGCATGATTTCATGAGATAAGGGCTAGATAAGATGTCGTAGATGAGAATAGGTTGTAACTTGTTATTACATATACACTCTTTTTCTTTCCTTTGTAATCTAAATTTTCTGCTAATTTTGCTAGAATATGAATTTGGTAAACATTCCTTTGTTTTGTATTCATGTGTTTCTTCTACTGTATTGGGTCTTATTGCATCCTTATAAATAATGTAAAATAAATGCAAATATTTTTATTTGATTGTGTTTCAAGGGTGTTCACTTTTGGCACAGTTCTTGAAGGCTTGTTACCAAGCACATTTGATGTAGGCGGGTCTGTTTGTTCTCACTACTTGGAGTAAGCAAGAGATTTTTGAAATGCAGATCCAAGATGAAATCCTGGCCTCTTTAAGGTCACTGAAAAATTCACATGGACAGGCTATCATTTGCCCTTATCATCACCCTGTTAACTAGAATATTTTTCAAATGAAAAACTGAGGTGCAAAGAAATCTAGTGATTTGCTCAAGATCACACAGTACATGTGTGGAAGAGCCAGGAATTTAAGCTAATTTCTTAGTCCCAATTCAATATGTGAAGTATTATTTGCCTCTTAATAATAAACACCATTAATAAGCACATGTACCAGGGCAATGAGTATAGTATAGGAAATTACTATTACCAACTCAATACCAGAATTTCTGGACCCAGCTCTCAAACACTAAAAACTTACATAATGTTGTAACTCTATCATTCTCCTTTAGCCTTAACCTCCTGTAGCAGGCTTGCCTTCTGTAGCTTGGGTTGAGTCCCAGGCTTGATATCTTGCTGTTTTGATTGGTGGAGCTCATTCCCCAGTCAGGAGGCAGCAAGAGGAGTTCAGTCACACCCCTTTCCTGAGGGGAGGGGGAGAGGAGTTCCCCCTCCCCCGCCCGTGGACCTCATTGAAGACTGCAACACCCAGGTCTGGAAGAGTTCAGGGGTGGAGCCCTGAAGCATATAAAAGAATCTGCATGCCCAGCATGAGGGAAGCACATCTGGGAGTGAAAAAAGAGAAGAGCGGGGCTTAGAAGAGCTGCTCAGCAGGGCGAAGCTGTAGTCCAGAAGTGCCCCTGGAGACTTCCATCAGTGAGGAACAGCGGACGGCTCCAGTGGCTAGGCTCTCGGTGTGCAGCACGGCACACGACGTCCAGACCCTGGGAGCTGCGTGAGGTGGCTCAGGTCTGCAACCTCTGGTGTGCAGCCAGAGACATGGTGCACAGGACAGTGCACAGAGTAGGACCTTTGGAGTGCTTGGGCAGCTCAGGTCCTCAACCTCCGGAACAAGGCTGGGAGCTCGGTGCAGGAGGCGCTGCATGGAGGGTCCAGAAGCGGACTGAGCCTGGTGCTACACAAGGCAGCCCAGGCCTCCAACCCATAGCAAAAGATTGAGTCCAGAGAGCCAGATGGTGATCGGGCTGCTGAGCCAGCTGACAGGGCCAAGCCAGAGGCCCCAGAAGCCCTGCATAGTAGAGACCTGTTCCAGGGGACAGCAACTCCCCAAAGCACACTGCAGGTGAGAGAGCAGCCTGGCGCAGAGGACAAGAACCACCCTCCAGGCCTGGGAGCCATGAGTTGCAGGGGAAAGAGGATTCCCACAGGGGAGGGGAGTCCCCACCCTGGTTAGTTAAGGGCTTCTGAAAGGGGAGATCCCACTGAGAGGGCCCCTCTAAAGTTACCAGCTTCTTTGTAGGGCTTGAGAAAAGCCCAAGGGCATTGGGGTTTCCCCTCAGGATTGAGTTTATCTGTTTCAGATCAGATACTTACCTGTATCTGGAGCACTGGTATAAGGTTTTATGTCCTCTACCCAGAAGGTATTGTTTATGTTACTAGTTTAGATATCTTATAAATATATATATATATTGTACATATGGTTTGTATCCATGTTCCTTTCTCTTGTGATAAGTTAATGTAAATAAATGTGCAAATAGTTAAGTCCCCTGACTGTCCTGGCCTGGATCTATAGGGACGGAGGGAAACTGAGCGGTCTGCAGTTCCCCCCACACCACACCTGCCAGCTAACAATCCCCTTCAATTGGAGAAGAAGAGTATATGCCCAAGTTACCTGGGCTACACTCCATTTAAACTTTTTTATTTTAACTTCTAAATGCCCAACTAACTTTGACTGAAAACTATTCATGTGTTTTTTGTTTTCTGTTTTTTTGTTTTTTGATGTGTTTTTTTTTGGGGGGGGAGAGGGGTTACAGTATATTCAAATAATATTTTAACTTCATACTTTTCTGTTGGAATAAAATATCTTTAAAAACACAATAAAAATTTGATGCAACCAGATCACTAGCAAAATATCCATTAAAATATCTTAAAGAAGACAGAAGCTGAGAAACAAGACAGAAGAAACTGGTATTTGAATATTTCTATGAATGACTGTATGACTAGTCCATCACAGTTCATTATTTATAGGTCATTTTCCTGTCAGCTATAGGATTTCTGGCCTTAATCATGTGCGTCAACAACACACACTTCCAAATAAAAACTTCCAACGTGATACAGATAATTCTGAATGAGACAATTTCACCATGCTTTCCCCACCTTTTTTCTTTGATTAGGCCAAGCTATTTCCTGTTATCTCCTTGGCATTAAGAGTACCCCTTGTTAGACTCAAAGTACCCCTCAGAAAATTCCAGCTCCTTGCTTTCATTCATTTACAGAAAAATAATAGAGCAATTCTTCTGTTGCAAAGAACTCAGTAAAACTACAAGATGTTAGATTGATTTTAACACTGTCTACTCCTATTTGAAATTTCTAGGTTTATCTTGTGAATTATGAGTAGGTGTTTCTATACTTAACAGTGCTAATATTGCATAGCATCTTTAAAAGAATTTCAAGGCATCCCTGGGTGCTGTGGCACCCTGGTTGAGAATCACTTAAGTATAGGTAAGGAGAACTGGTAGAATAAAACTATGTGAAAAAGAAGACTAACTCTTCTATCAAAGAAAAGAATGTACATTTTTAACATGAGGTCCAGACTTACAGCCTATGCATTTTCCTCTTCCATCAGTGCTGCAAGAGACAGCAAATGTACAAGAATCACACCAGTATCGCTGGATTATACAAATGCACTCTCAGAGAGAGATCCAGGGGATGTGCAGCAATGCAATTACATCCTTCAACCCTTTGACTGCTCCTCCACAAAGTTTAAAATCAACAGCCTTGGAAGGGCAGTAGTATTTCTACACACTGATGAGAGATTCAATTGACTTCATGGCTCATAATCATTTCCCTGATTCCTGCTAATGTCTCTCCACCCTCTAGGTATCAACAACTCTCTTATCTTTTTTAGTGGTCCTGATGTCCCACTATTCAAACTGTCCTTTATTCTGCAATTGTGCTGTCTGTTAGCCATTCCAGGTAATGTCTCTCTTCCATTTCATAACCCTGCAGACTGTTTCTAGACCTAGCCAAAAACTTTAACTCAGGTTGTAGCAAAACCCCCAGTTTTTCTTTTTGTTTCTTTTTAAATGCATTCCCTCCCCTTCCCCAACAGTTTCTGACTTTTTCTCTCCCTCTCTATTCTCTATAGATAAGTATAAGTGAGCTAAGACATAGGATAAGCCTCAGCATTTTATTTTGGTAGCAAGTTGTATTTGTTTTGTTTTTTCTCCATCTTTATATTGTATAATTATTATGTTTATATATTACTGTTTTACTGGTACTATATGATTTAGGCGTACATATGTAAGTTAGCATAAGTCATGTCAAGTTTCCATTTTGTTTGTCAAGTCTCCATCTTGTTCCCCATACCCTGTTGTATAACCTATGACTCATACCTACCCCTCCAATGTAAATTGGTTCCTGAATGAATGGGGATGAATGAGGGTGCTAGAGAGACAATGGCAGTAGGTCTAACAATAGCTCCCTCTGAATGACCGAACCATCAACACCAATACCTGGACCAATGACCCAGCCCTTGGAACCACCCTCAGCATTCAAGAAAAAAGATGAGGCCAGGCTGCACATGCTCAGTAAGAATACCTGGGACATGACTGACATTGCCTGGACAGGCCCTCCCCATAGGAGATCAGAGGTAGTCTGCCCCATAAAAGGGGTAGTGAAGACTGACTCCTTGGGACACCCTCTCCATCTGGACCAGCACCATGCCACACCACCTATCCACCCAGAGGCCCTGCCGGCGACCCCCCTCTGGACAATACCTACTGACCCCTTTCCAGCCTGGATAGGTAGCTATCACCCCCCACCCCTTCTTCAACCAAGGACTTGGACTCTGCTTCTCTTCCCCACCTCGACTCCAACCCTTCCACTGAGTCCCTCTCTCCTGCTGCCAGTGTGTGTGTGTGTGTGTGTGTGTGTGTGTGTGTGTGTGTGTGTGTGTGTGAACCAATAACCTAATGGGACTGTGTAGTGAGTTTGTTTAATAAAACTGTTATTTGGACCCTTACATTGGGTTTTGCTTTACTATGGTTTGGCCCTGCTCTAAACTCTGCTCCTCACCCCTCTAACTTCTGTCTCATTTCTCCCTCTCCTGCTTCTGGTTCACCGCCACCTCCAACACCTGTCCTGAGCTCCTCTCTGCCTCCAAACCCCCCTGTTTCTTTGCCACTGTCTTATCCCCACTGCCTTTTCCCCTGATCTCTGCCACCATTATTGCCTTTTCCCTGGATCTCTACCACTGCTATTGCTTTGTCCCCACTGCCATTTCCCCATAGCTCCCAGGTTTCTGCTTCAATTTCTTTCCTGGCCATCTCCTCTTCTTTCCTGGCCATCTCCTTCTTGCCACCACTTACCTGTCCCTGCTCCCCCCACCCCCATCTCTCAGCTGTCTGCCTCAGTTTCCAACCCCAATCCCTCAGCTGACTGCCTCAGTTTCCAACCCCAAGCTCCCAGGTTTCTGCCTCTCTCTCTTTCCTGACTGTCTTCTCCTTGCCACTGGGCTTTTCCCCTTGCACCAGTGACCTCAAGTAACCCTGGGGCCACTTGACCTTAAGCAACCCCAACCCTCAGTTCCTCAGCCAGTTTCTCTCTAGTCCACCAGTTCTAATCCTGGTTCTGGCAACTTTCACTCCCTACACTAACTCTTTCTCTCTCACCTGAACCTTCCTCCAAGTATCCCAGGTACCCCAAGCACACACATACATACTGTAGCATCCAAGTTAGGAACTTACCTGTGTGTATGTGTAGGTGGATTGTATGTGTGTGAACTGGTGGTGTGCATGTGTGTGTATATACATATATATGTCATTGTGTACATGATATATGAATTAGTGATCTGTGTATGTGCACTGAGTGTGCGGGTATGGACAATTGATTTTTGTCTAACTTTTGGAGTGTGTAGTGTATGTGCTTGAATTGGTGATAGGTATGCATGTGCCTAGGCTGGTTTAGATGTGTATGTGCCTGAGTGTGGGTGTGTGTGTATGCACCTAATTGATTTGTGTGTTTGTATATGTGCAATTATGTCACACCCTCCTGTCTAAAAGTGCAATATTGAGATCCTGAGAGTTGGCCTGACTCCACAGGATGACAAGGTGTGGTAATATTAACTTAGGTGTAGAAATGACTGACAGTGACATTGGGGGGACTGTCAAGATGCTCAAAAAGACTAGATTTTGTTTTATGAATCTGAATAAGAGATGTACATATAACTGTAATGACTACAGGACTAAGGAAACAATATCTTTTGACTATTTTTGTCTAGTTGGTTGCTTTTTTCAAACTGTATATGCAGTCTAGCAGATTAGTGCCCATTCCAATGCCCACTCCAATAGTTTTTGTCTTTGATCTTAAACTGAATACTATAGTGCTAGCTCCTTGGTATATTGGAAAAGCTTCTAGTTTCTGTTTACCTGGAGAAAATTGTGTTGCATTTGTAATCCTCTCCAATCAAAGTGATGTCAGTGGGTGCAGGTATGCTGTGGGAGTGTGGCTGCCTAGTAGGGGTGTGCAAAATGGTCTCTATTCAATTTGTATTCAGCCTGAATTGGGGACAATGATTTGATTAGTTGATTTGGATCACTGTCCCCAATTTGGCCAAATCCAAATCTGAAGGTTCGATGCTGATTTGGAGAATCAATGATTTGGCCATATAAGCAGCTTTAAATGTTTTTTCTACATACCTCTAGGTACCAGGCATCTCATGAACACTGTGATAGTGGGGTGGATGGAGCATCCCACGGGGGGGGGGGGGAAGGGCCTCGTGCGCTTGGCAGCAAACCCAGAAGTAGACCGGAAGTACTTCTGGTCCACTTCAGGTCTGCTGCCGAGCACACTGGGGGGCACCCCTGTGCCCCCCCAGCTCAGTGATTGGCCATGGGGGGATCCCAGGTGCCCCCTCCAGACCCAGGAAGCACCAGTCACTGAGCCAGGAGGGTACAGGGGGCCCCCCGCATGCTCCCCAGAAGACCCGGAAGTGGACCGGAAGTGCTTCTGGTCCACTTCCAGGTCTTCTGCCAAGCACACTGGGGATCCCTCCCATGCTCGTGTGGGATGCTCTATCTGCCCCAGTATCTCAGCATTCACAAGCTACCTGGTACCTTGAGGTATGCAGAAAAAATATTTTAAGCTATGTCTATGTCCGAATTGTCAAATCTTTCTGAATTCCTCTGAATTGATTTGGAGGGTTCCGATTCAATTTGGAGAGATTAAAGTGTCTCCTGATTAGATTCAGATTTGGAGATTTGACCACCAAATCAGGCCAAATATCTGCCAAATTGAATCAGCGACCGAAGTTTCACACAGCCCTACTGCCTAACTGTAAGCCAGCTCACCTCCTTTCTCAACAGAGCAGAGAGCCAAAACACCCAGTGATAGTTAACTATGTATATTTTTAATGATAAAAAATACTATAAAATTTATAACAATAAACTTGCATACATATATCTATATATCTAGAGATAGATAGATAGATAGATAGATAGATAGATAGATAGATAGATAGATAGATAGATAGATAGATAGATAGATAGATACACACAGGTTATTTACAAATATAGGTTTACACCGGCAACAGCTCTTTCAACCCTGAACTCTGGCACAGGTCTATCCCCTGTGGCCTTCTGATTAGACTGCAGTCACTGCCCCTCAACAGAGCCCTCTAGCAGCAGGCAAAGGAGCACTTAAGGATAAAATACAGGTTAATTAACAATTCAAAAAAAGGAATAGCTAGCAGTGATGGGGCAATAATTGAACATACACATTCAGATGACATCAGTAGAGTCACCAACACATATATAGATAACCAATACAATCAATTCAAATATAAACAGCTTACAATCCTCTCATATAGCAACAACAGGGATACAATACAGCAAAAGCTCTGTTATCCAGCATCCCCTGAGAATGGATGCTGGTTAATCAAATATGGACTATCCGGTGCACTCCCTGGCATCAGTGTGCCAGGGGACAAGGAGGGGGGCCCCATACAGGCTGCTCTGCCCTGGGTTGTGGGCTGAAGAAGTGAAGAAGTGAAGAAAAAGAATTTGGCTCGTGGCAGCGAAACTGGAAGTGGGTCTTCCAGTTTTGCTTTTACCACATCCCTCGGATGCCAGTTAGTGGAGATTTCTGGTTGATAAAGTGCCAGATAACACGGCTTGTGCTGTAGTACAATCAGAACCCCAATGGCATAAATAACCAGACCACAACTATTGGCACAGCAGCTGTGCCCTAAGAAGAAATGGCAACCCAGGGAAAGATCCCATTACCTAATAGACCATCATTACCCTCTCCCAGGTTGCTCAACTAGGAGGGGCCCCTAACCATGACATCACCCTTAAAAACAGGGGCCCTAAACTCCCCTCTGTGCTCAGGTATGGATCATTCCTACTCCTCAGGGGCTTTTCCTTGATCCCCCACAATGAGAAAGGCCCCTCCTCACCTGTGGAAATCCCCTTTCTGGGTAACTGACAACTCCCAGCATCCTCCCTTGTGGAGGTGGTCAACCCATTGAGTCACTGCTTGCGGCAGGAAGACCCGAGCTGCCTGGAGCAGCCACCAGGGCCTATCAGCCTTCTCTTAGCCCGCCGTGCACTGTAATGTGTTCTGGGACCCATGCTGCCTCCTGCAGCTGCTGTGAGCTGTCAGCTTTACAGGCCTGTGCATCGATCCATGGACCAATGGCCCACCTCCTGCCTCATGCAGGGTTGGGGACCCATTCTGCCTCATGCAGCCACAGCAACCTGTCAGCTCTAGGGCCCTGTGCAATGATCTGTGCATTGATGGCCTAGATCCCGCCTTGTGCAGGGTTGTGGACCTGCACTGCCTCATCTAGCCGCAGCAACCCATTAGCTCTAGGGCCCTGTGCACTGATCCGTGCACCAATGGCCTAGGTCCTGCCTTATACAGTGTTGGAGATCTGTGCTCCCTTGTGCAGCTGTAGCAATCCCTTCCAGATCTCCACCAGCCCCGTGCACCACTCTGTGCACCAAGGAGGCTGGGCTCCTGGCTCATGCAGGGTTGGAGACCCACGCTGCCTTGTGCAGGCACTGGGGTCCCATCCATTCCCATTTCCTCTGTGCACCAAGCTGTGCACTGTCGCTCCTGTCTCATGCAGGGTTGGAGACCCACACTGCCTTGTGCAGCCACTGAGGTCCCATCCACTTCTGGACCTGCCATGTACTGAACTGTACACCGTCACCACAGCTCCCTCGATGGTGGGGCAGGGATGCAGCTGCTTGCTGCTCCCCATTTGGCAAAGGCATCTTCAGGGCATTTCTGGGGCAACTGCTCCGCCACGCTGGTCAGCTCCACCAGCTCTTCTCAGCCCTTTTTCATTGTCCCTTGTTGAAGCCACACAGGTGCTCAGCACACAGGCTTTTATTTCCTCTGGAGGCTCCACCCCCAAGATTGGGAATGGACCAATCAGGAAGCTTGAGCAGTTAATAGCCTTTCAGGTCCTCTCTCTCACTGTGTCTCTGGGTCAGGACAGGGCTACCTTATTTCTGCCTTTCCCTGATTGGTGGAGAAAGGAAACTGCCTTCATCTATGGGAGCCTGAGTCCTTCAGGCTCAAGGTAACAATCCGGGCTGCTGGTGAGACCAACAGCCAGCCTGCCACACATTATATGTGATGATGTGCCACAAGATCTGTACCACCTTTTTCAAAATCCTGGATCTGCCAATGTGTACATGTGATTAGCACATTTCTGAAAGGGTCTGCAGGATCAAGCTCTTTCTGTGCATGTGAATCTATTGGTTGCCAATATGCATTTACATATATATTTCCCTTTCCTTACAAATGACTAACAGCTTCCATCATTTCATTTAAAACCCCAGCGGTTACAAGAGTATAAACATTGCGAACTGCCTAAGAAACAGGTGTCTGTTTAAACCAAATGCTACCATCAGAAAGAATTACATTTCTTGAATTTAATTTCTATGCGAAAGTTTAGCCAACAAGATATCTAGGCATTATGGCCATTAAAAGCAGGGGCCAAGGGGCCATAGTGAAACTGTTGGCAGGCCTTTAACACCCTATAGACCAGTAACTGTCTATAACAATCTTAGAATAATGCTTAACTTGCTGGTTGTCTAAGAGTGTTGCAACATGCCTTAGAATATGTATCTACAGTACAGACTTTTGCTGACATACAGCTGTGATATCTAACTGAATAGCTTTGCCATCAGAAGCCCCTACTGCAGACACAGTTATACTGGCAAAACTGAACCTTTAACTAGAAAGGCGTTTTTTTGTTTGTTTTTGTTTTGTTTTGTTTTTACTTGTGGGCACCGGTAAAAAAAAAAAAAAGTTTATGTTATACCAGTAGGAGTGCTGTACTGGTATAACATACCAAGATTTCCATCTGCAAAGTGCTCCTAGTGAAGACACCTCCCCAGTCTCTTTGGCTAGGCACAGGCATAATATTTTTACTGAGCTAAGTGATTGAAAACCAGTCTAAACCTGTAACAGAACAGAAGTTCAGTGCACATAGACTGGTCTAAAAATGGCGGAACCCAGTCTATAGACCTGAATGGATGTGCCCTCATTACCAGGTCTTCCCTCAGTTCAAGTTAGGTCACTGTTCGCCAGCATCCTAGGCTCCCTTGTGGCTCCTTGCTAGCCCCCTAACGAATTAGCACTGGTCCCATGCTTAGCTGCTCCTGCCTAGCACGCAGCAGGCTCTGCCCCCAAGCTGTCACAGAACTGAGTCAGCACAGACCCTTTCTGGCTAGCTGTCAGCTACAGGCAGGCAGTGCAGAGACAGGGGTGGGGGGTTAAGGATGCATCTGTGTCCCTGATGAACCCCATCATGAAAAACCCCAGATAGAACTGATATTGAGGCCAAAAGAAACCCTGCAAGTGGGCACAGTACCAAGGAGCCTGACTGGGCTGCCAGGCATAGGCAAACATTCCCCCTTCCTCTGTCACATCAGCTGTCAGCCCAGGGAGCCTATGGGGCCTGCTGGGCAGCCTGCAGGAGTGCCCCTAAACTGCTGGCCTCAGCCCGTGTGGGCAGCCTGCATGCTCCACACAACAGGCAAGCATGTGTTCTGCTTGCTACCAATCTAACCTATGCCACTTATAGAAAACTACATAACCTAGATTGATTCTGCCTTGGGCTTTTGAGTGTCTGTACTTAGCCTTTGTCAGAATGGATAGGTCAGTTTGTGCTGAAAAGAATCTGTTCTGTAAGGCAGGTCTAAAAGCTGCTTGTGATTTTCCTTTTTCAAGCCTTCCCCTCCAAAGAAGCAAATGATTACTTTGTTATACTACCTTGATATTGAACATCAGAAATGCTGATAAGAAACTTGAACTTATGTGCATTTATCTGGCTCCCTGCACACATCAGCTTTATTTGTAAGCACATATATATGTGGTAAGCTTTGAAAGCTTAGTAACTGTTGAACTCCAACAGGCCTGAAGGAAACTTCATAGTCAAATACTCAAACAGAATAGTTTTACATAAATAAAGGACAGAAATTTAAACACAGTTTATTCAGGAGAAGGGTTTGACCACACAAGCACTTAAACATAACAATAGATAAATGTTTATTTTAAAAGATTTATTTGGCTTCAGTAATCATTGAAAGAAATCTTGATAGCCATCAAAGAGCTTTGAGATAAATGATCGTGTAGATGTTGTATTAACCATTTCCGTTGGAAAAAACATATTAGCTATAGAAAGTCTTTAAGTGAAAAGGAAGACTTGTACAATGTTGATTTCAGCTTTATTAATTTATTAAGTTGCAATTTAAGACCAGGCTTTTTTCCTTTATCCTTTTATCAAATTGTAAATGGTTTAAAGATAGGAAGTGGTGATTCAGAATAACAGCAGATTTACCTGCCAAGTATAGGACTGAACTGATGCAGCTCTGTAACTGCTTACAAACACACTACAAAATTCAAACATGGATACGTGTTAAGAAAAAGCAATAAATCATAATCAAGAAAAGTAGTTTAAATGATTAAACAGTTTTCCCTTTGGAGCTGTATGATTAGAACTCATTCTAAACCCTGATCAACTTGGTGAATAATGCCAATTACTTTTCACTCTAAGATAATAAATTGTTTCCAATTGATGTCAAATTAAGGTCTTAAAGTTAGAGAGGACATCTCCAGTTCCTGAATACAGTGTTAATCCTCAAAGCAAGCAAGAAAGAATAACAGGATGTAGTATGCTGCTCATAAAGTGAGCTTTCCATCTAATTCTTCTGCTGTATTTCCCCACTATTCTGGAGTGCTGGCAGAGGAAAGCACTGTTTATTCACTGACTTCCATACTAAGGCCCTGCTTCAGGAAAGTATTCACATTCTGAAATTCACTTAAAAGCATGCGCTTAACTCTAAGCATATGATCAAATCCCATTTGGTTTAAGTGTATATTTAAATGCTTACTTGAATCAGACCTAAGAGAATAAAACTTGTCCAACCTGCCCTTCTCTAGTCACAAATGAGAACCCTCCCCTTTGTCTACCAGAATAGTCAATACCAACAGTGCTAATGTTCCATTTCTATGTTCCCTACTATCTGCCCTAGTGTGGGCATTAAAAACTAAAACTATGGACTTGTGAGGACACATACACACCAGTGGTTATCGTTACAAGAATGTAGTTCTGGGATTCATAAAACTAAAGAGGAATAACTCTAGAGAAATACTCACATTTTTATGGAGTTCTCTACTACATTTAACAAAATAAATATTTGCACTCATAGGTTGTTTAATACTAAATTTTAGGTTTAAACTAAGTTGATAATTTTCCTTTAAATATGAAGGAAACAGAAAATAAAAACGTTCACAGGATCTCATGGAATAGAACTGTTACTGATTCTTAATTTGGGTATTTAAAAAAATATTAATTTAGAAGAGATAAACCTAATTTATAATATTTAACTCACATTTAGAAAGGTTTAAAACTCCAGCTCAAGCCAAGTGCTAATGTTTTGATCTAGTCACAATTGAAAGGTTTACAGCCTACTTGGATTTACTAATGGTGATAGTGAGTCTGTTATATTCTGGATCAAAGCCAGATTATATATTTTTTTTAACTGACTTGTTCATAACAAAGATTTTCTCCATCTGGGGGGAGAAAAAGTATTGTATACATTAGTGTCACTTTCAAGGACATATATACAAGGTTATATTGTTGTAGAGAAAAGTAATAACATAAGTAAAGCCATCAAAGTTAAACAGTAGTAGAGATCCAGTAATGAATGACTTCATACAATTTCCTGAAGTCCTTGCTACCACACATAAAGCAAACTACAAATATGGACCATGGCTATAACATAGACAAACACTTCCAGTGGGCAAGTCTACATGAGACTTTCACTGTGAAGCTGCCTAATTAGCTCTGCAGTAAAGTCTCTATGTCTACATGTGCAGCTCTATTAGACTGTAGTAAACTGATTAGATCCACTTTAGGTTAGTACTTGAAAATACAAATACTATCCTGCAGTGGAGTTCTTTGCTGTGCATAGGGCTGATGGGACTGCCTGTTAGCCCTGCACTGAAACACCTTTGTGCCCCAGCCAGCCCCTCTTAAGCTGAAGTTTATTGTTTTACATTAATTTCACATATAGACATGCCTAGTTATACTAATTGGACTTAACTGGCCTCATTAAAGTTTATGAGCAAAACTCAACCCTAACGTAAGTGGTAAGTTGCATGAATTTCAAATGGAAATGCATCTTTTCACACCAAAATGGAGTTATACAGATGCAAAAAAAGATTTGTGCCTATAAATCAAAATGGTCACAATGGGACTTTGGCTAAGGTAGGCAGAAAGGGACTTGGACCTATGAATGGCCCTGAGCTGAGAGCATTTTCCAAAAATATTAACACTGCTACATTCTTCAGTGATAATCCTGATATAAATAAAAAAGACAAGGCTGCTTCTTACTTCAGTGTTTCCCCAGTTTTTCACAATGAAAATTTGCTACTTGGTAGCTGCTGACTACATTTTATTTTGTTAAACAATAATTTTCTTCTAATAAAATACATACCATATTTTAAAATTAAATTCAGGGTCCTGGTCTGTGTCAAATTGTATTTTGTAACAGAAGCACCATCACAATTCCTGGCAATTTCTAGAAACAGCAATAAGATTTCTTCTTCTTGAAGAAGGATAGGAAACACATCCTATCACTACTGAAAAACTGACATTTTAAGTCCTTCATTCAGTACTTAAGGTAGGCAAGGAGAGTTAAATCGGGCATTTGGGTTGTGAGCTACATGCAGATAAATAATTCACTCTCATATAATAATTCAAGGATGCTATAGGGAGAATAAGATGGTACCGATACTGCCTGGGAGCAGGCAGGAGCCGGGAAAGGGAAAAAGAGCTTCCTGGGAGCCACATTTCCAGAGTTACTACTCCGTGAAGTTAGAGTGGCTCTGGAAGGAGGAAGAGACAGTGAAGGACCTGGATTAAGAAAAGAAGAGTGACACCACATGGCAAGGAACCGAGGAAGATGGGTGGGATAGCTGCAGCGGCGGTGAGCCTGCATCCAGCTGGTTAAGGGTCTCAGAAGAATTATTCTTAGAGAAGAAGCTGAAGATGCGCCGCTGAAAACGTGGTGCCAGATCAGGGACAACTTCAAAGAGAGTGGAGGCTAGTTGGGAGAAGTCAGCTGAGCCCCTTCAGAAACAAGTAAACACGTTTCCTTTTAATTACTATGGTTTAAAGGTTGAGCCAAGCTGATGACTACAGGGAACTACAGGTTCTAGACAGTGAAACTCCGACGCAGTTAGTCAGGTTAAAAGTGGAAGAATTTCCTTTGCATGATTTGTATATCCCTAAGAGAGGGTTGGATTAAGCAACCACAGCCCAGAAGAGGCTTCTACTCATTTTGTTGGGTATACTTATTTATTTTTCCTATTTTATTCCTATTTATTTATTTCATTTTCCTATTTTTGATAAAGACTGGACATTGTACTTACCTGAGGCTGATCAAGCTGTCTGTTAGTATTTGGAGATATACGTCCATCGCTCTAAGCAGGGAGAGATCCAAGGTACCTAGAGAGCAAAAGAAAAATTATTTAATCAATAAAAGAGAATTAATAAAGACAGCGAGCACTGTGAGTTTTAATAATAAGAGCTGCAGAATTTTCAGTGTCATTGAGTTGTTACAAGAGAGTTTGAAGCTAGAAGAGAAAACAACCTTGGTCCTGTTGTCTAGTGGTGTTTAAAATTCAACCTTTCCAATATAAATCCTTTTACATCAAGACGTGGCAGGAAGAGTCAGTATCACCACTAAAATAACCCTGTAATTGAATGTTTTTTGTTACTTGAAACCTAATCTTGAAGGCTGTGGCTAGCTATACCTTTGAAAAATTAGTCTGACAACCTCATAGATGCTTTATTGAGTTGGTCTAATAAAAGATATCAGATTTACCCAAAGAACCTTGTCTGCCTGTGTCCTTAGACCAACATGACTACAACTTATACCCCTGTCACTCTCATATAAGTAGTTCTATCCATTTCAGGAGATTATTTTAATAGAGATGGCATAATCAGACTTAAAGACATCAAACCTGCAGGCACAATGGGATTGCTTTCCTGTGTAAAACATGTTGGCAGTATTGGAGTCTATGACTGTAAATATTCATTCTAACTTCCTTATCACTCTTGCCTTGCTTTTCTCCAATTATGCGTCCCTCTGATCTTCTATATGCTGGAATGCAGGGAGCAAGGTATCAAGGGATATCAAGGTTGCATGGGATAAATACAGGCAAAATTGATACAGAAATTAAAAGACTGAAATATAAGCAAAGCCATAAACTCGATGAAGCAAGCTATGGCAACATTCTGTTCTACCCTATATCCATTGTCGAGCTGATAGCTGGAATCAAAGAAAAAGAAAAATGTCTGATTTTCTACATTAGTTCCAGTGTAGGTCTCTGCCTAACTTTCCAACAAATAAATTTATATAGGTTTACTAGCTACAGATTCACATTTGAACATTTATATAAAACTGGCTTTCTCTTTTCCTCAGAGGAAATAGCGTTTGAGCCATCAGTCAAACTCATATGAAAATGGTATTTCAATAACACTTCTATTAATGAGCTTTGATCCTACAAGTTGTAGTATGGCATAGCACAAAAACACAAATACCGCCTTGGTCCAGAGCAGGTCAATACAATGATAATCATGCAATTTTTTAATCACCTACTGTGTAAAGTAGATTTTTTATTAAATTATGATACATAAAATTGGTGACCTTAGCACATTTTTATTGCTCCCTTCCAACATCACCTTTCATGGAAGAAATTAATACAATTTGTGTAAAATATTAACTCTAATATACAAGAAAGGGTACTTACAGGGTTGCAATCCAATAAAAATACATTACTGTCTAAGCAGTGGTATATTTGGGCAGCAGCACAATGCATTAGGGTGTGTTTGATCATGGACTTTTACAATGCTAATGGCAAAACATCAGTGAAGAAAAGTGACTTCATCCCACCCTCTGCCAATATATCACTTCCACACCTTTTTAAAGAGGATATTTGTGAATTTACATCTGCTAACTACAGTAGTTACAATACCGCAGCCAAGGTAACTCAATGTCATTGCCCTAAAATTGTATGCAGAAAACTCTTCAATCCTTCATCATGAAGGATTAAACAGAGAACACCTAGGACAAACAAAAATCATCAAAAAAATAGTAATTTGACAAACGCTTAGGAAAAATAATACGCTAATTATAAGGAAGAACTCAGGAAACTGATACAATCAAACTCTCAGTATCTTAATGGATAGACATATCATTAAACAACTGAAAATGTGTTTTACAGCTTGGTCTACCATATCCCCAATGTACTTTTTCCTAGATAAAAAATGAGTAGGCAGATTTAATGAAAAGACTAAAATAAAAACTGTATAAAGCTACTCATTCCCCCCAGCAGACATGGTATTCACTGCTAAGTTTTTAAAAGTCTGCTGGTAAGCAATTCAATTGCCAGCTTGCAGTTTTGTAAAAGGTATAAAAATGAATTCTTCTACCTGGCTGTGTCTACATGTTCATTAATGCACCTTAGATACTGCACATTTAGTTTAATACTTCCTTAATAAAGTACTAACTAAACGTGTAGTACCTAGAGTTACTGCACAGTAGTGCCGATGCATAGTTATTTAGTGACACTTACTGAGTATTAGCCTAATAAAACTGTGCAGTAAGCTATTAATATGGTTTTTGCTGTGACATGCTACTGCACAGTGTTATTAAGCCAATGTGCAGTAAGTGTCTCATGTAGATGCACCACCTAATACCTAGTTGTTGATCTCAGTCCTCTTGGGACTGATATTCATATTGTGGAACAATATTTGGCAATTGCTTTGTACTCTTTTTGGCCTAATTATCAGTGTCCAAGGATGAAATGGGTAAGTCAAAGAGACTGAAACATTTTCCGACAATTAGGATTGTCATCCTTCATATCAGCTTTTGTGTAGGTGATCAAGTGTGTGGGGTCACAAATGCCCTGATGGAAAATACATAGGAGAGACCAAACAACAACTGTGCACCAGAATGAATGCACACCAGAAATCTATCAAATACAAGAATACCCAACTACCTGTAGGGGCACATTTCTCACAAGAAAACCAGTACTCCAATCTCTCAGATCTAATCCTCAAAGGAAACTTATAAAACACTTCCCAGAGACGAGCCTATGAACTTCACTTCATCAACCTCCTGGATACTTAAAATCACAGACTAAATATAGACATTGGATTTTTGACACATTATAACCTGTCTAACATCTGACTCCCCAGGTACCTCTCCACTATTTAACTGCTACATTCATCCCTCTTCTCCCCCTCTACGCAGCCTGTCTCTCACCCACTGACTCCTCAATTTACATCTTCACTGACTTCCTAAGTTGAATGCATACCAGCCCAGCTTCTGGCTTCTTTACTTTTCATTCCATCCAGGAAGAGCACACACCAACTGCAGAAAGTTCCGAAGCCTGATGAAGGGTTTTTAAACCCAAAAGCTTGCTTAAATATATATATTTTTCCAAGTATTTATGTTGGTCTAAAAAAAGATATTGGATTCACTCAAAGAACCTTGTCTGCCTGGGGTCACAAACAGTGCCACAGTCAATATATGCAACTAAGACAACAAAATCATGAATGTCTTGCAATTTTAAAGCACTTTTCATCAAACCACCTAAAAGCAGTTCATCAAACCACCTAAAAGCAGTTTATAAACATTAATGAATTTGAAGCATCATAACAGTACTGAGAGAAAAGCCAATACTTATTATATATACACTAACATTATTTATTGTAAAAGCCTATAGCAGAGCTGAGGTTAGAACACAGATCTCAGTAGCATGTCTTTCCCATAAAAATCCCCTTAATAATAACACAATAATAATATTTCACTCTTCAAGGTTATCATTCTGGTACGTTCAGTAAATTAGCTCTAACCATGATAATGCCTTTTCTTCCTAAATATTAACAATATATATACCAGGAGCCTCTCTTGTTTTCAGTTGAAATTTGGTGGTTTATAATTAATACCCATCCTTCGGAAGCAGAATAATGCAAATCTGCAGAAAGTTACAATAGCTGGTGACTCTCAATCCACCTCTGTTGCTAAGGCAAAACTGTCACTTTAAAGCAAAGTCCCCAAAATTTCATTCTACAAATTCAGAAACTCTTATTTTAATATCCTCATGGTTTGGAGCTCAACAATTCATTGACTGGGCTTTAAGCCAGCCACTAAACAAGGTTAAGGAAAGTATCTTATCCATAAAATGTGCAAAGATATATGTGTATTATACAAACTGGGGAACAGCTGGCAATGCTATAGAAGTGCAGAAAAGAAGCTGGTGACTGTAGTGTACTGAAAGCTGAATATGAGTCAACAGTGTACTCTCTTAAAGCAAAAAACACCAATAGCATACTGGGATATATTAACAGCAGTGTTGCCCATAAGTCAAAGAAAGTGATTCTTCCACTCTATTCAGCAGTCATAAGGACTCACCTGGGGTACTATGTCCACTTTGAGCATCACACTTCAAGAAACATATGGACAAATTGGGGGAAAAATAGAATCTAGTGGAGAGCAACAAAAATGATCAGAGGTTTAGACAACATCTAATAAGGAAAGCTTGGAAAAACTGTCATGGTGTCATAGAGAAGTAGGTCTGGAAGGGACTTCTAGTCCAACCCCCTGCCTGAGGCAGGATCATCCCTATCCAAACCATCACATACAACCATAATCTAAACTCTACATAAGACTACCCTCAACTCTGACACAAAATAGACCTAACACTGTAACATGCCACAGGTAAAGCAGGGGAACCACAGCAGCCAATAGCCTGACCCTATGAAATGTTGTCAATATATGCTTACGAAGTCCTGGGTAGAGGTCCATGCCCCCTGCTACAGAGGAAGGTAACTCCCCTCCCCACCCACCCACCCACCCACACATTCCATACCAATCTGACCATGGGGTAAAATTCCTTCCTGACCCCAAAATGGGCAAACAGTCTGACCTGGAGCAGAGGGGCAAGACCCTCTAGCCAGGAACCTCTAGTTTTGTTCCTAGCAGAAGAATCAGCAGACATCAGTCGAAGTCCCCAGCCTTATCTGCAGGTAGCACCCAATACCTCTGGGAAGGCTTAGAAACACCCTGACACCCTGGCAGAAAAAAAGGAAGGGGCCAAGGGTGAGCAAACAAAGAAGTCCAGAAGCATGGGAAATACAAATAGTATGATATAGGCATAGCTACTCCTAGATCATCCCTGACCAGTGGCTGCCCAACTTCTTCTTGAATACCTCCAGTGTTGGAGACTCTACAACTTCCCTAGGCAGTTTATTACAGTAAAGTGAAGTTTTTCCAGATATCCAGTCTAAACTGGCTTTGCTCCAACTTCAAGCCAACTGGGATTGTTTAACTTTGACAAGGAAAGATGGAGGAGGGATTTGATAGCGGTCTTCAAATGCACTGTTCTCCTTGTACGGAAGGACCCAGACCAGAAGCAATTGTCTTAAATTGCAGCCAATTGTCTTAAATTGCATCAAGTAAAATTTAGTTTGGCTATTAGGAAGAACTTTCTCCCTATGAGAACGGTTAAGCACTGGGGTAGACTATCCACAGAAATTATGGCATCTCCATTGAAGGGAGTAATTAAGTGAAAATTAGATAAACCTTTGGCTGGGAGGTTTAGACAGGAATGATCCTGAGAAATAGGGAAAGACTGTCTTCTAAGCTCCCTTCCAGCCCTATTTTTCTACAGTTGGTTTATCTACCAATATTTCAATCTCAGCCCTTCAGGTTCTATACTGTGTTTCAATCCGTAACCAGATGGCATTCTACTACACTGATCATTGGGAGGCACCCTTCAGTTACAGATAATGGAGTTCTAAGTAACTCGGTGAAAGTGCATTTGGAATGCCATTCTCTGCATGGACAAACTAGAACCTAATTATATAAATATTGGAGGAAATGACAATGTATTTCATATTTTTGGGGTATCCTAAGTAGGATAACTAAAGTGAATCCAAATTAGTTTTGGTATATCCTTTGAAGGAGGCAAATTATTGCCATGTTAATGTATTTCATATTTAGGTCATGTCTCCATGTGCATTTAAGTGTGACTAAATTTAATGTGCGTTAATTAATTTAATGCGACTAAATTTAAAGTGCCTCCAGCCCTGCCATGTATCCCTATGGCCATGATGGGGAGTCCAGCCTCTGGCCACATGGCTGCCAGAAAAAAAAACTATTACCCTCACCACACCCACACCCCATCTCTCCCCCTTGCCTCCTCAAAAAACAGCACCCCCTTGCTCTTTCCCCCCTCAGTGATGCACCAACAATAAAAAAACCTCACAAATGGAAAACTATTTACAATATTTTGGGCCTGCAAGCCCTGAGTGAGGGGCCATTGGGGGAAGCTAGGGAGCAGAGCCCTGAGCAGGTGCCCAGTACCCCAGGTTTGGAATGTTCTCCCATGGGCCCAGGGACCGCAGTGACTCCATCAGGTGGCAGCCTCATGCATGGCCATGTTTTCAAGCATATGGTGCGGGGGGTAGTGGCAGGACTGGGGCCAGGTGGGTAGTGGCAGGTCTGGAGCAGGGGCTGGACCAAGGGTTCATAGATTCATAGATGTTAGGGTCGGAAGGGACCTCAATAGATCATCGAGTCCGACCTCCTGCACAGGCAGGAAAGAGTGCTGGGTTTAGATGACTCCAGCTAGATGCCTATCTAACCTCCTCTTGAAGACCCCCAGGGTAGGGGAGAGCCCCACCTCCCTTGGGAGCCCATTCCAGACTTTGGCCACTGTAACTGTGAAGAAGTTCTTCCTAATGTCCAGTCTAAATCTGCTCTCTGCTAGCTTATGGCCATTATTTCTTGTACCCCCAGGGGCGCCTTGGTGAATAAAACCTCACCAATTCCCTTCTGTGCCCCCATGATGAACTTATAGGCAGCCACAAGGTCACCTCTCAACCTTCTCTTGCAGAGGCTGAAGAGGTCCAGGTGCCCTAGTCTCTCCTCATAGGGCTTGGCCTGCAAGCCCTTAACCATATGAGTGGCCCTTCTCTGGACCCTCTCCAGGTTATCCACATCCCTCTTGAAGTGTGGTGCCCAAAATTGCATCAGTATTCCAACTGCGGTCTGGCCAGTGCCCGACAGAGGGGAAGTATCACTTCCTTCGTTCTGTTCGTCATGCATCTGCTGATGCACAATAAAGTGCTATTAGCTCTTCTGATGGCTTCGTCACACTGCCGACTCATGTTCATCTTGGAGTCCGCTAGGACTCCAAGATCCCTTTCCGCTTCCATGCCTCCAAGCAGGTCGTTTCCTAGGCAGTAAGTATGCTGTACATTTTTCCTTCATAGGTGCAGCACTTTGCATTTCTCCTTGTTGAATTGCATTCTGTTGTTTTCCGCCCATATGTCCAACCTGTCCAGGTCTGCTTGTAGTTGTTCCCTGCCCTCCGGTGTGTCCACTTCTCCCCACAGTTTTGTGTCATCCACAAACTTGGACAAAGTACACTTCATTCCCTCATCCAAGTCACTGATGAAGACATTGAAAAGTATCGGTCGAAGGACCGAGCCCTGTGGGACCCCACTGCCCACACCCTTCCAGGTCGATACTGACCCATCCACTACGACTCTCTGGGTACGACCCTCTTCCAATTCGCCACCCACCGGACTGTGTAGTCATCCAAGTCACAGCCTCTTAACTTTTTCACCAGTATGGGGTGGGATACCATATCGAAGGCCTTTCTGAAGTCTAAGTAAACAACGTCAACCCCTACTCCTGCATCCAGGTGTTTTGTAACTTCATAAAAAGAGACTAGATTAGTCAGACATGATCTACCTGCTACAAACCCATGCTGGTTTCCCCTCAGCATAATTTTTCCTGCCAGGCTCTCGCAAATGTGAGCCTTGATAATTTTTTCAAAGACTTTGCCTAGGATGGAGGTGAGATTGACTGGCCTATAGTTCCCTGGGTCCTCCTTCCTCCCCTTCTTGAAAATGGGGACCACATTGGCCCTTTTCCAGTCCTCCAGGACCTGGCCCATGCGCCATGAGTGTTCAAATATTCTGGAGGACAGGAGGCTCCTGAGGACCTCCTCCCAGGCCCAGGTGGGGACTTGTTCTGGGGTGGCAGGCAGGATCCCGTCTGAGCTACAATGGCACAGGGGGCAAGCCCAGCCTGCCCTGCAACCTCCACCACTTCCTAGACAGCTACCTGTGGCAGCACTACACATCTCTACCTCTTGCTGTTAAGAAGCACATTGCCACTGGCACTGACACCTTTCCTTGGGGTGTGAGAAGCATTGACACTTTTCCTTGGGGTTTGAGAGGCCCATGCCCACCCAGCTCTGGGGACATGGGCAGCTGAATAAAGTTCTGAACTGTGTCCCACCTCCCTGCATGCTATAGATGGGTAACTCATGGCCAGGGGAATGTGGACAGGCCAGAGGCAGGCAGCAGGGGTAGGGGTCAGGGACAGGGACAGTGTCAGGAGCAGGGGCAGGAACTGGGAGGGCCCTCCTCCAGTGTGGGACTTACCATGTGTCCAGGGCTGGTGAGGCTGGCAGCTCAGCACAGGTCTCTCCATCAGTGATGGCATCCGGCTGCACCCAGTGTCCATGGCCCATGATGTGTGGTGGGCCAGCAGAAGACCTGACACTGCTGGCAGCTGGTGGTTATGTTGCAGGCCACTCCTCTTGGCAGGGTCTGGAGCTGAGCTGAGGTTGAGGCAGCCACTAGCCAGGGCTCCCTGAGCAGCCAGTGGATGCAGCAGTCAGAAAGGAGGATGGGGCAGGGTACTGAAGGCCTAAGGGCCCCTCCTCTCAGGACATATCACCAGAGGGGTCAGGGTGGGGCAAGGGCTTGGCCAGGCTCCCCCTGCTGGTGACACTTTCAGGGGTGCAGCCTGGGTCCTGGGGCATCACAATATGGGTCAGCATCTGCATAAAGCCCATGATCTTACAGGCACAATCAAACTGATGATTGTAGTCAGTCACAGCTGTCCACTGTGCCCACAAGGCTTTGACTTTAATGCAGCACTACCGCACTGACCAGAAGTGCTCTCACTCATGCACACCACCCAACAAGGCCTCATAAATGTGGTTGTTTAAGTGCACACCCCATGCAAACTGCTTCTGCACATCAGCAGATGTGTGGTGGGCCCTGAACAGCACTCAGGAGTGCTCAGCAGAGAGGCATGGCTGCAGACTGGAAGCCGCATGGCAGAGACACTTCACCAAAGCACCTTCAAGGAGACTACTGAAGGTGAGCAGCAACAGGGAGACAGATAGTTAGCAGCCCTGAGGGGATCTCAGGGCTGGGGTAGGGGTGCAGCAAACTTCAGCCCTTTGCAACACTCACCTGTGGCCCAGCAGCCCTGCAGAGGAAACAGGTCAGGAAGAGGCAGCGTATGGCCTGTCCAAGGGAACACACGAGGTCTGCTGGGCGCCTGGATACCGAACAGGCTCCCTGCTATGTGTGCCCCAAGGTGCAAAATGGCTGCAGGATTTTATACCCAGCAGCTAGGGGCTTCCAGAGAGCACCCTAGCACCAGAGCAGAAAGAGGTGGCCAGCCAGGAGCCCTGGGGCTGGGCTCAGGCTGGCCCCCTACTGGCAGGGAAGACCCAGCACTAAAGTAAGTGCTGGATCACATCTACATGTGCATTACTGTGCATTAACTAATTGTGCCTAAATGTGATACTGGCATTTGCAGGTATCAAATTTAGGCATGATTAGCCATTTTTACTGTGCAGTAAAGTCATACATGTGTAGATGTGTGCCCATACTGTGCAGTAAACTTCAAAGCTTAGCAGAATGACATCAGCTCCAAAGAGAAGCAAGACCCTTACCATCACATTAAAGCCAAGACCCAGAGGAAAATTTGAGAGCAAAAGAACACATAGGGAGAGAACAAAACAAAGACTGAAAAGTTTGCCAACAGCCACAATATGTATGGTTTCTTCAGCACAACCAAAGCTGTCTATAGGTCATGCACACAAGGAGCCATCCCTCTGTTCCAAGGAAGGAACAACAGTCTTTAATGACATCTCTACCATCAACATGCAGCATCAGGAATATTTTCAAAGCTAATATCATCAAAGGCATTCCACAACACTCCATTAAGGATTTTCTTGCAGATCCACCAACTTAGAGAGGCCTTGAAAGCCATTAAGCAGATGAAGAACATCAAAGTATGTGGTCCTGATGGAATACTAGCTGAAATTTACAAGCAAGGTGGGAAAAAGCTCTCCCATCAACTACACATCATTATTATGAAATTCTAGGAACATGAGCAGGTTCCTAGAATGCCAGAATCATTGCCATATTCAAGAAAGGAAATAGGCTGGATTGCAGCTGTTATCATGGTATTGTGCTTCTGTCCATATCTGGGAGAGTGTCACCTGGATTCTCCTCAATAAATTCACTTTTGTTGCTGAGGAGATTCTACCTGACTCCCAGTGTGGTTTCAGACTACTCACAGGTACAATAGACATGACCTTTGTTACTAGACAGCTATAAGAGAAGTATACAAGCAACAACGCAATCTTTACATAGATTTCATTTACCTGACTAAGGCCTTTGATTTAATCAAGACAGAGGCTGTGTGGAAGAGCATGATGATATCTGGATGTCTGGCCAAAATTCATTGGTATTATCAGACTTCTTCATGATGACATGACAGCAATGCCCCCATCACCATTAGAGCAGGAGTCAAGGAAGGATGCTTGATTACACCACTCTTTTTCATCTATATCCCAGCTATTCATCATCTTACTGCTGATAGACTTTCATCTGGAGTCAGCATCCAGTATCACATGAATGGGAATCTCTTCAATATCAACTGGTTACGTTCCAAATCCAAAATAACCAACACCTCCATTACTCATCTTCAGTACATTGATGATTGTGTCATGCATATTTACTCATTTGAAGACCTCCAGCTCACTCTCAACCGCTTCTGGGAATCATATGAAATGCTTGGACTCACTGTCAACTTCACAAAAATCAAGATACTTTAACAAACCAACAAGTTCTCCCTCATATTTTACAAGTAGAGGGCAGTTCTTTGAGGGTTTTCCCCACCTGGGTAGTCACCATTCCCAAAATATAAGTATAAATTTAAATATTGATATTCAACACCAAATAAAATCTGTCAGTGCTTCCTTTTGACATCTCTGAAATCATGTCCTAGATGATCATGACATCAGGTCCCAAACCAGACTTCTTGTCTACCAGACTGTTGTTGTCCCTACCCTACTATATGGGTGTGAAACCTGGACAACATACTGGAAACACCTGAAAGCTTTGGAATATTATATGACCAATGTCTTTAGAAAATCATCCATATCAATTGGAAGGATAGAAGAACAAATGCCAGCTTTCTGGCTCAAGCAAGCACTACCAGAATTGAAACCATGTTTATATGGCACCAACTCCATTTGACAGGACATGTCGCAAGGATGCCTGACAACCAGCTCCCAAAATGGATTCTATACTCCCAACTCACCGATGGTCACTACTCTAGAGTTGGGCAAAAAGAGATTCAAGACACCTTGAAGGCCAGTCTGAAGAAATGCAATATTAGAATCAATACCTTGGAGACTCAAGCACCAAATCATTCCCAATCATGTCATGATGTATGTCAAGGTGTCATGGGTAGGTGCAGTAAGGTCTAGGCCCTCTCGAGCCTAGAATCTTCTGGTGTTATTCTTTTCTCACCCACCACAACTTTGATCTTTCTTTTTAGATAGGGGCCTGGTTCTGCTGAGTGATCGGTCTTGGCCTGTTGGAAGAATCTCTTCATGGGGCTCCACCTCCCCTACACCCCACTCTTACCACTTCCCAGATGTTAACTTGATTCAGACGTTGTCTTGATTTTCGCCTTTTGGAGACTAACCCCCTATGCCCAATTGTGGGCCTTCCCTAGGTAGCCAGGGTCTGAGTCAGGCCACCCAATAGATCCCCGGGGGGGGTCAATCAGTGCTCCAGGTTTATCCCATACCGCCGTTCACATACAACTCACCCATTTTCTTTAACAGACTAGCAACCTCCAGGCAAAGCGACCCAAGTCAATCTACCTGACTTGTCCATAGTGTATCACTGAGGTACAATGGCTGCTGTCCCTTTTCCCATTCAGGGTTTGCCACCCATATCAATTCCTCAGCCAATTCAAACAGGTAAATTCATTCCAGTCTACCCCTTTATCCCTGGGATGAATCCCCACTCTCCCCATCCCCCTATAGCCAGGGCACTTTGGCAGTCCAAAACTGAACCAGAAAGGAAAGAAATAAAAAATGAACTTAACTTTTGTCTTTGATCTGGGATAAATCTTTTTCCCCCTTTTAAATATTCCTTCATGGATTTTCACCACACCCAAGGCAAAAAACAACTCAAGCCTTTTCCCATTTTTTAGTCAGGGATGATTCCTCCTCATCAGTTTACAGCATCAGTCCCTTCCCTGGCTGAATCAATTGCCATGGGAAGAAGTTGGCTCGGGCTGCTACATTCCCAGAAGGCTGGGATCCCAAACTGCACATCCTCCCCCAGGCCTCAGCTCCAGCTGTGCTCCTTTTCCTGCCTGGGGTAAGTGAAGGGTGATTACCACCCTCAGGTTTCCCCTCATCCCAAAGTCTTTCCTCTCACACAAAGCATTGTACGTTTTGAACAAACTTTCCTCACTATGGAGGCAGATAGAGAAGAGAGGCAAATGGCAAAAGCTGTGACTAGACATCACCCTCATCTGCTGCTTCATCCTGGAACTATTTGCTATGTCTAATACTAAATTGCATATCTCAGACCTCCAGCCTCCTCAAACAGAACAAGGGTTCCAACAGGGTTCTGAATATGAAAATAACTGTGTGCACACGTGTGCATGCACATTATAGGGCTGCTTTGGCTATTTCATCCATTTTTCTTTTAAAAGTTTCAGAGAAATTGTACAATTGTAAATTGTAATTGTAAAAGTTTCAGAGAAATTGTAATTGGTTCTGGCCAAAGGGCATGATCTAATGAGAGACCTGAAGACTGAAGGGAAGCTAAGTGACAATGATCACAAGTTGATTGCTTTATCTAACACAAAGCTAGCAAATCGGTCAATCAGGCAATGCAGAAATCCTTGACCTTAGGAAATCTGACTTTCACATGCTCAGGAGACTTGTTGTTAAGGCCCTGAGAAATCACAATCTGGAAGGGAGGGAAGTCCATGATGAGTAGTCATTCCTTAAGGATGTGATCCTAAAAGCACAAGGGAAGTCCATTATGGCCTGTAGGAAAGGTAGCAAAAGGGCTGGGAGACCCCCTTGGCTCAATAGGGAACTCATGAACCTCCTGAATGTGAAAAGAGAAGCTCATAAGGAATGGAAGTTGGAAAATATCACTAAGGAGGATTATGCAACACTGGCCTGCACCTCCTCAATGATTACTTTGTGTTGGTTTTCCACCAGCCTGACAGGACGCAGGAATACCAGGGTAAGGCCGATCATACATCTATAGTTGGCAAAGAACTTGTGAGGGAACATCTTGAGAGGCTGAACATCTGCAAGTCAGCTGCTGCAGACAGAATACACCCAAAAGTACTAAAATAGTTGGCTCACATCACAGCACAACCAGTGGTGAGTGTTGAGTAGCCACCGGATATTGGCGTGTGCCCTTACTTCCGACAGACATTTGCTGGCCCGCTCCGGGGTTATCTCAACCTTTGGTCAGTCTAGTGGGGGTTCCTATGCTCTCTCTCTTCCCGCCTGCCACAACTTTGATCTTTCTTTTAATTATTGGAGATGTTAATGAAAGGGAGGTAGTGATTACTCACCTTCACTGTGACCAACCACCAATTCTCGGCCCGGTTCCCAAGACCATGAACAGGAAAAGTAGCTCGATAACTAGGCTGGAGAGGTTCCTTCCTTTCTTTTTCTTTTATTTTTAGCATTAAAACATTTTGGGGATCTTGGCTCCCCAGGAAGCAGGTCCTGATCATCCCTGGGGCTTGTTACCAGGCTTTTCCTCTCTGGGCTGACTGAAACCAAGCCATGCTTGATTGGCAGCATGAGGCCACTTAACAAGCAGAAAAGAAAATTAAACGAAATTGTAAAGGTCAACCATGAGAGGACACTGCCTTCACTGTCCTCTTTCTTCAACCAACCCTGGCTTCTTTTTCCCCTCAGGTCTAGGCTCCAGACCCCTTGGAGTGGCTGGGTTCCATTTCCTTCCCCCTGGGTCTCTCACCCTTCACTTAACAATTTTATTTCCTGCAGCTGTTGTGCCTGGGATACTCGGCAGCCAGCAGCACTTAATTACTGCCTCTAAACAAACAAAACAACCGGCATCCCCAGCTCTGGAGCATCTCCCCTCCTTGGCTTCCTTCCCTTTCTTCTCTCTGCCCTTTTCTTCCCTGTCTTCAATGGGGTTCTTCCACACCCCAGAGCCAATCATGTGCTTACCCATCTCCCAGACATCAATCTACCATCGGGTGCTCCCAGCCTCCAGCCTCTTGAGGGTTCCTCCTTCTTTGCCACCTTTCCCTAGCTCTGCCCCCGGCCCCTGGATATTGCCCCAGCCACAGATTTGCCTTAATCTGCCTCACCTGCTGAGGTGATAAGACTGGGCTGGGGCATGCCATGAGCTCCCGCCATGGCGCGGAGGTCCCGTTCTGATTAGGTTGGTGCTGGCCTCCTAGCCAGGGAGGCATTCCTGGTAAGTACCCCTCAGCGCCTCACAGTGAGGATATTTGAGAACTCATGGCAGGCAGGAGACGTTCCAGAAGATTGAAAGAGGGTCAACATGGTACTTATATTCAAGAAAGGACAGAAGGAAGATCCAGGGAACCACAGGCCAGCCAGTTTGACCTGAATCCCTGGAAAGATCTTGGAAAAAAATTATCAAAGAATCCATCAATGACAGGCTAATGAAAGGCAACATTCTGAGAGATGGCCAATATGGCTTCATTGTGGGTAGGTCTTGCCTGACCAGCCTCATTTCCTTCTGTGACTAGGTGACGCATCACCTGGACAAGGGAGTAGAGGTAGAGGGAACTGCAACCTTGACAACCTTGTGGTCCAATGGCTGGGGGACTGGCTCCATGGTCAGACCCAGAGAGTGATAGCTGATGGAACTGAGTCAACATGGTGCATGGTGACCAGTGGCATCCCCCAGGGTTCAGTACTTGGACCAGTACTTTTTAATATATTAATAAATTCTCTGGATTCAGGTGTCAGAAGTGGACTGGCTGTCTTCACAGATGACACCAAATTAAGGGGAACTGCAATCATGCTAGAGGATAGGCTGGGGATTCAGGCTGACCTGGACAGGCTCACAAGGTGGGTAGATCAAAACCTGATGACATTCAACACAGAGAAATGCAAGGTGCTCCACCTCGGGAGAAAGAACACACATCATACTTACAGGCTTAGCAGTGACACTCACTTGCACCACAACTGAAAGAGACTGGGGGGTCATGATTGATCACAGAACAAACATGAGCCACCAATGCAATGCCACAGCTCACAAAGAAAATAAAACTCTGGCTCGTATCTACTGATGCATCTCAAGCAAGACCCAAGAAGTGATCCATCCACTTTACTTGCCCCTGGTGAGGCCACAGCTGTAGTACTGCATCCAATTCTGGGCTCCACACTTAGAAAGGATGTGGAGAAGCTTGACAGAATCTGGAGGAGAGCCATGCACATGATTAGAGGTCAAGAGAGCTGGCCTTATGAGAAGAGGCTGAGAGGCATGGGACTGTTCAGCCTGGAGAAGAAAAGGGTCAGGGGGGACTTGGTGGCTGCCTATATGTATATAAGGGGCATGTATCAGGAACTAGGAGAACATCTGTTCACCAGGGCACCCCAAGGGAATACAAGGTCTAATAGTCAAAAACTGCTTGAAGACCATTTTAGATTGGACATAAGGAAAAACTCCTTTACCATCCGAGTCTCCAGAGTGTGGAATAGACTTCCCACAGAAGTGGTTCAAGAACCCAGGGCCATCCCTGGGGAGGGTGGCAAATTAGGGCAACTGCCCTGGGCCCTGCACACTGCTCGGATTGCCTCTGCAAGCACCTATTCTGGATTCATTCAAGAAATGCCTGGATGCACACCTTGCTGGGGTCATCTGACCCCAGCTGACTTTCCTGCTCTTTGGGCAGGGGACTGGACCCGATAATCTCACAAGGTCCCTTCCAGCCCTAATGTCTATGAAATCTATAAAATTTATCAATAAAATGTTTATATGTTGATCTTGAATGCTAACTCTTTAAATACATACCATATTTTCTTACGTACAAAACATACCTACTCCCCAAAAATCAGTCCCACCAAAGTTGAGGTGCATGTATTTAACAGGGAAACTGATATTCTGCTCAGGGTAGAAGCATCCTAATAATTCCTGGCCCAGAGTTCAGCAGTGGCCACATTAGTATTCAGACATCTGAAGGAATCAATTGACTTAATGGCCCATTATTCTTAACCCCAAATGTGTTAATGGCCATTTCTCCTTTTTTATTGGTTTTAGTGTTCCACTGATTAAGCTTTCTTAGGGTTATTTTGCTGATTGCTAATAGCTCTGGTTTACAACCTATTTCACAGACAAGGAGACTGTTTAGTTCTTTTCAAAATCCTAGATCCAGCCATGGAGACCAATCTTCAACAGCAGCTAGAGTTTCAGGGAGGGTGAATGAGTTTAAGATTAGACTCTTAAATTATTATGAAACCATAACTCTGCAAAAATCTTTTTTCCCCTTCATTCTGCCTCTCAAAAGCAGTGCTATTATATTCTGGGGTGTGTTATATGCAAGAAAATATGGTATCTAGGCACCCTTATAAGCATCTCATTTTTAGTGGTGAGCATCCACAGTAACCATTTAATTTGATAAGATAAGAAGAAAGAAGAAAGAATAGAATGTATCATCATAACCTCACATTCAACAGGCTGTTAGAATGAAAAAATGATAGCAAGAGAAGAAAAGACTCTAAAATAATGTTTTAGTATCTTCTTTGTGCTCTTTTCTAGGAAAACAGGGCTTTGCTTTAAGAGGCTGTCTGGCAGCAAGAGAGTTGAAACTTTCTGTTCACATCCTTACAGCTCTGTAAACCAGACAGCATTTATTTAATTACATTATTTAAACCAGGAAGTTTCCAGTCAAATAAGTCATTTAACTTCTTGGGATTTTCTGCTATATTACAGTTAAACAAATACATTTTTTTTTACTCCTAAATGATAACAAGTATGAAAATTGTTTTAACTATTAATTGCAAGTTACAACATTGGATTGGACTGGCTCTTGTAAATTAGGATAGCTTGACTGAAACCACTGGAACTACATTATTATTACAGGATTGGGTACTTTGGCTAAACACAGGTTTTATGATCTGAAACTCATCAATGCTTAAACCAAAATTCTTCAAAACACTTTCTTAACACAGATCTGAACTTAAAGGCAAGCCTCAAAATTAGTGAAGTAATTGAATTAGGTTTATTCAAAACAATGCACAGAAATTGAGAAGCTGTCTCCTGAAAATATATACTATTATATACCATTCTGAAAATATATACCAATATATACCATTCCAATTTCATTATTAATTAGTAAACCAGTGGTGTCCAACCTTTTTGCCCAGGTGGCAGTGCCCAGTCCATCTGTGGGCTGGATCTGGCTAGTGGTCCCGAGCCTACTCCTGGGATGGGTGTGACAGGTACTATCCTGCTATGTGGAGAAGTTTGGGGGGCAAGCCAGGCCCAATGTGGCCCCATAGGGGAAAGCAGATTGACCTGATCCCATGTGGGAAAAGGGGCATGGCCCAGCCCCAACCCGGTCCCACAGGGGAAACTGGGCATGGCCTGGCCCCAGCCTAGACCTCCAGGGAGGCATGGCCCAGCCCCAACCTGGCTTCATGCGGGGGAAAGGTGGCATGGTTCAGCCCCAATCCAGAAGCAGGAGGACAGAAAGTAGGCCAACCTTATGGGGGAAGGGGGAACATGCAGGGCTTGGGGCTCAGAAAGCATGGTCGTATTAATAGCCACTGCTCCCCTACCATATTTCAGGACCCATAGGAATCCCCACACTCCAGATAAGATGGCACCATGGGCCACAGGCTGGAAGTTAAGCACCCCTGTAGCATTACTATTTGGGTGCATGACATTCTGCAGACAGAATATATATATTTGACCTGAGATATTTTTATTGAAATACATTTTGATATAAGGTAGATCTGTCAAACTTATAAGCAGGAAGGGGGCTGCATACTGTAGGCTGCACCAGTGGAGACCACACTAGTATGAGCCACAAGCCCCCAGGCTGTAGCCTCCCTCGTGGCACGTGGGAAGCTACACCATGAATGCTGCATGTAGGTAGGGGTTGTACTGCAGCATAGATGACCCCCACCCTCAGCTCCCCCACTGCACATGCACCATGCCATGGGCTGTACCACCCTTTCCTCGTGTCAGGAAGCAAAAGCTGAGGGAAGAAGGGAGGGAGAGAGAGGAACCCTAGAGACCATGGCTGTGGCAGCAGCTATAGCAATAAAGCAAGCAACAGCTGTGTTGGAGCACAAAGGCCATATATTAATGTCTCAGGGGCCGCATGTGGCCCACAGGAGTCCAGTTGGGCAGCCCTGATACTTGCTTGCCACAAATAACTTAAACTACATATAGAAAAGTAAGTTGGGAGGGTTGCTAATATTTGTATTCACTAATTATTTTGAAAAGAGAATATCATGCAAAAAAAAAATGGTCACAGTAGCCTACCATTCTTAGAGTGAATTCAAACAATACTGATCTCATACCCTTTCCAGTCAGAACTTAATAGTTAAAAGCAGGAACTATCCACAGACAGGACATACAGGGTGCCTGTACATAAGTGGGGAGGCTGCTCTGACATACTGTAATTAGATTCATAGACATTAGGGGCTTGAAGGGACCTCACAAGATCATCAAGTCCAACCCCCCTGCCATAAGCAGGAAGTCTGCTGGGGTCAAATGACCCCTGCAACATAAGCATCCAAACACCATTTGAATGAGTCCAGAGTAGGTGCTTGCACCACCTCTAGGGGAGTCTGTTCCAGACCCTGGACATTTGGATCATAAAGAAGTTTTTCCTTTAAAAAAAAAAAAAGCCAAGAAAATTACAGCACGTTGGAACAGACTCAATCAAGTCTGCTGGAGCATGGTAATTACCATGCTCCAGCAGATTCCTGAATCTCTTGTATCAGCATCCCTGAACTTAAAAACAGCAGCAGTGGCACTTAGAGCTCATTGAATGAGTTTTAGCTCAAGCTACCCCACCACCATTTTTAAGCATGGGGATGCTAATACACAAGATGCTAAGGCACTTTAATTAGAGTGGCTCTCAGAGAAGCTCTAACTAAAGTGCTGCCCTCCCCCCCCCCCCCCCGAGCATGTGTAAAAGTGCCTAAAAAGCCTATTTTTTGCAGACTTTCTGCTGAATTGTCAGATTCAGACTGACAATTCAGCAGAAACAATTCAGCAGAAAGTCCCACTGCAATAGGGGCACAAACCTATAATCAAGCTGGGAAAAGTACCAATGTCTTCCTGGACGCGTCTACATGACAACAATCATATAGTGACATGCTAGGTCACTGTACAGTACACTACAGTGACATAGAGATAACATGTGTCTACAGGTGATCGCAAGCTATGTCACTGTAGTAGCACACTTCCTGGTTATAACGCACCTCTACAGCAACGTAGCAGCCAAATCTAGCCATGCACTGCATGCACGGCACAGTAACCACCCGTATTGCATCATGCTAAAGCACAGTGCAGAAGCAACATCACTGTATGGTGACATGTAGACACACCCCTCAAAAGTATAATAGCATACTTAGCTGCTTAATCTCATGTCACAGTAGTAGATTTTGTTTTAAGGAGCTTTCTACTAATGTGACTGAGTGCATTTATGGACATATGTGAGGGAAATTTGCCTTCCTGAGCATATTTATTTATCATATAGTGAAACTGAGTTTACCCTTCTGTATTCCAATTACATAGAAAAGGGGATAAGAGAGAGAAAAGGCCAACCTCTCCTCTCTCCATAACTCCCTAGAGGGTGAGAAAACCATGAATATCATACTTGATTTCCCTCAACTAGATACAGGAGAATTCTGTGACTATTCTCCAATCATATGTACACCTGACTGCCTCAAAATGCAACTGAAGTGAAGTGATTTGTTACAATATTGTTTGAATGAGACCTACAACAGGAAACGACAACATTATCTGCATAATAATACTTAAATCCTTGTATGATAATTGCCAATCATTTACAACGATAATATAGTTGGAGTGTTGTTGTAGCTGTGGTAATCCAGGAAATACGTAAGGCAAAAGTTTCTTTAGGGGTGATACATATTTTTGGGGCTAACTGTATAGTGGGAAGAAATGTTCAACAAGCTTCTGGGGACAAGTGTCCTTTTTTTGGTCTGAGAAAGTATTCAGGTTGCACTTGCTTCTTTCCATGTATAAAGACAGAAGACAGATCACAGCATTAAAGACATTAAACCTTTTCTAACAGAATGCTTTTCCAATGGAAAATGCCAGTTCACAGAAAATAAACTTTTCCTCAGAAAACAATCGATTCCAACACAATTCCAGAACCTGCCAGATTTTCTGCGTTTCCTACTACTCAGCAGTCTACCCATTGTAGACTTGGGAGCCTGGAGGTCAAAAAAGTCACAGGGTAAAGTTACACATTACACTTATATCACATTCAATTTGTAGAAAGTTAATCAACGTTAAAGTTAGAATGTGCTGTGAGCAGTTGCACGTTAAAGGCTAATACCATTTCTTGCCTGCACACCTCTGACTTGCCACTGAAAACCTGGTAAGCATGGATATGGCTAGGAGCTGGGACGCCAGGTCTCTCTCTCTGTTCTGGGTGGAAGGAAGGGGGGAGGTTGGAATAGTGCATCCTGGGATGCTGGAGGACTGCAAATTGTTCAGTTTATCTCCATAGAGCAGACTGAACACAAGCTAGGTAGCACGGCCCTGAGTTAACCCTTAACTAAAGTGTCATGACTTTGAGATGCTCAGAGGGCACTTAGCAAGAGTTAACAGACTTTAATGTTCAGAGGATTGCATTTGGTCTAAGCATAACATGCAACTTCACCCACAGTTTCTCAGTAGCCAGGAGTCCCAGCTTGGGGAGAACCCTTCGAGTACAATCCCTATAGCTGGAGCTCTATGAGAAATTAAAAAGCTAACAAACAAACAAACAAAAAATCCCAGCCTGTTTTGTTCCATTTCAGACTAGATTCTTATCTTGGAATTTTCCATGGAATAGGAATTCCAGTTTCTGGTGAACAGTACAAACATAGGACTATATAGATAAGGATGGATTTAGTCCTCTAAGAAATCTATAGGCCTGGAAGACAATTTTGTGAGGTTTCAAAAACAGTATCAAAGTCCGTAGAGAAAGATAAAACTTATATCCAAAATTTATTCATGGTTCACTGCATTATAAACATTTCCCATTATTCAAAATGACAATATAACAGAGCCCCGTGGCCTAAATCCAGATTGAAGCTGCAATAAAAAGTCAATGTTTATATCAGTTCTTGATAAGCACATTACTCAAGGATTCTTGACAATGTGTAGGAACACAGAAATAGGAAGCTAATTCAATGCAGATTTTATTTTTAATCACTGTCCATCTGCTGTATATCATAGCAGTTTTCCATATACATAATACTGTCCCCTTTTGCTTCAAGAAAAAAAATTTACATAATGCACTCAGTGTATCTAAATTGAACATTCAGTTAGACAAAAATAAAAGGATCAATATTATCATTTCCCACATATTTATATGGATCTAAAAGTAATAGTTCTTTCAAAACTGGAATAGACTTCAATATCTTAAATCTTAAATGTCTACAAGTTATTATAAACCTCACTGGCTTGGGAGATATTGATTCAATGTCATTTTGTGTGTGTTTTCATGAATAATGTATAAACGTCTTGAACCGTAACTGGGTATCTCTGAAAAATATAAATAAATACAAGAAATAAATACATATAAAAGACACAGAATCTTGAAGTGCAAATTTGGCACTAAGTGCATTTTGGAGGTTAGAGATGCTGATGCAAAATAATCGCAAAAGTATATCTTTTATGCAATATGTGTCTTTAATTAACATATTATTAGCCTTTAGTTAAAAAAAAAAAAAAAAAAGCCCAAAACCTAGTGCTATCAGGAAGTTTTTGTGCTATAGACAATACTAATATATACTCATGGAGGTCCCTTCCAACCCCAATTTTTCTATGAACCAATTATAATAGTAATGGTTTTTATAATATCTGTGCGAAAAAACATCCTCTATGGGAATTAAATGTTTCAGTCAGCCTAAGTAGATTCACACTACTTTGAGCACTAATGCATTTAATAAAATACAATGCAGTTACTTTATCTGCAGCAAATATGACTCCACATTAATTACTTAAATATTAGAGCTTTGAATGCCTGTCCTACCTACCACAGGATGTATATCTATACATACAGTACAATGCAGTTTGAGTATATTTACTTGACACTATCTCAGACAGAAGAACAAATAAGGTCAATGTAGCAAGACATTCCAAACAGGCTAATATAACCTGTTTTTATTTAGGTTTAAAGCAGATCTACTTCAGCTAGCTCTGCATGGCATTGCATCGTGCCACACAGGGTGCATCTACACGTGCAATTAGCACATAGCAATAAACTCCAGTGCTGTTTTCTTTGTACCACTGACCAGCAAATAGTGCTTAGGGATTGTTAAAGCACAATTAACCCTTAAATGGACTATGAAATACAAACACAGACAACTCAAGTGTCCTAAAATCAAAGTCTAACTTTATTAATATAACAAGTATTATCTTAGCAGTTTCTATATTCAGAGAGAGAAAAACACTTAATACAATGATCTCACCCAATCCCAGATGTTACTTGGCTTCACAGAAAAGACGGTCACACAGTTCCTGAAGCAAAGGCTGCATCGTTGGCTGGGATAATCCAGACAGGTGTTGAAAGCTGGATTCATGATGAAAATGATAATGACAAGGACGACACACTTAACTTTCTTACTTCCCCCTTTTATGCTTTTCTTTAACTTGACTCCTTTGATGACTCCTAACTACCAGCAGAGTTAATTAATTTACTGTGCCCTAATACAGGTGCACATGTAGATAGTGAAACTTTACTGTGGAACTAATTAGGTAGCTTGCAGTAAAGAGCACATGTAGATGCACCCATAAACATACCTTTTTATCCCATTCTGCTGCTGCAGTTCTTATTCCAAGTCTAAAAGGCACTGAAATGGCCAATAAAGTTTCATCTTTGCAACCTCATTATCACACTTCTCCTACTAAAGGCCATATCAAAAGAAAATTAAGCAACTAAATGTGGGACTTCAGTGGACTCTAGGTGCAAAACTGCAATCCTGAAAACCCCTGCTCAGGTCCTACCTAGTCATGGAGTTATCTGAACTCTTCAGAAGTTGCAGTTTTCAATATTAAAGTTCCCTGGGATCCTAAGTTTTGTTTCTACACATGTGCAGAAACAAACACTTGTGTTTCAGTCTTGCCAGGGTTGGGCAGCATTATAACAGTTTTTGTTGGAGTCCTTCCATGGATAAGGAGTTTGAAATGTTAAATCATTTTGCATCTTTTTTTCCCGGTACATATTCCATCATCCTGTTGTCACTTACTGAAGATACAGATTGAAAGCTGAATTCTGTGCCAGTGAAGTCAGATCCAGCTGAACATAAATGTAGCTTTGTGAGCCATGGAAGCTATAGTAAGCTGCAGATCTTGGCTCTGAGACAAGATGACCTACAAGATGAAATAACTCAGTTGTGCAATAAAGGGCGGGAACACTGGGCTTGACAGCAAGTCCTCTCTTAGATTTGTGTTTCAAATACGTCTCTCCTATGGGAGAGCTTCCTGTCCCTACTCCCACAACAAGATTGTTCGTCTCATAAAAGTCCTGTATGAAAATTGACTCATTTTCAGAACATGTATGTCCTTTTTCCTTGTTTTGAACTAACCTACAACTAGGAGCTGTAAACCAGGGAATGGTGCAATGACCTTGTCTTGTACCCTCTAATATAACTTTTCCCAGTGGATTCATATTCAAATTAGAAAAGAAAACATCACTTCTACAGTTTTATGAATCTTACAGAAGAGTAGAGCAAGGAAGTTAACCTTAGATTGATGCCATGCAGTCAAAGGGAAAAAGCATTCTTCAAAAAAGCTCATTTCAAAACCCTTTTTCAGAAAAATGGGGATTATCCTTGGTTTCTTGCTTCAGTAGTTTCCTCACAAGACTATAGGTTGCTTAGAGCACAGGCAAAGAGTATGTTCACCTTTTGAGGAGCCTAAAGATTACCCTATGTGGTTAATAGCAATGATTGTCTCATGAACAAAGGAAGAGCAAGATCCAAAAGTCCTAGGGGTGTGTGTAGACGAAACAAGGGGCATGTGTGCACAACACTTTAAAGCAGGTTAAATGCTTTTGCACCACTTTAATGGTGTTGGTATGTGCACACGTTGGCCATGTATTCCAGCTGCTTTAGCACATTCAGTGGTGTAATATGCTTTAAATGACTTTGGGGCACAGCAAACTAAAACACCTCCAAGGAGTTTTAGTTTTCTGCCCTACAGCTGCACAGCAAAGCACTGGCCTCCATGCAGCTCAGGGGCTGTGCAGGTAGCCCATGTGGCAGCAGCCTGGGAAGGCAGGCTCCACAGAAGAAGAAAAAAAAAAGCAGCAAGCTTGATCTTTTTATTTCGCCCCGTAAAGCAGAGGTCGGTAACCTATAGCATGCGTGCTGAAGGTGGCATGCAGCACGGGCTTGATTGGCACACAGACCGCTTCCCGCCCCAAGGGGCAGGAAGAGCCATGCCCAGATCGAGTAGCACATGGCTGCCTGGGAACAGCCTTGCACTGCCACCAACCCCAGCAGAAGAGACTTGCCACCACTGGACCCCAGCCCAGGAACAATCTTGCCATGCTGCCAACCCCAGCTGGGTAAGAACCCCTGGCCCCAACCCTGCTTGGGCCCCAGACCTGGCCTGGCATCACCACCAGCCCTGGCCCTGGCCCCGGCCCCAGCCCCAGCCCCATGCTGCCAGCCATGTGCTGCCGACAGGCCCGAGCTGGCAACACCGCCATGGCTGGCCTCAGCCCCAGGCCTAGCCATGTGCTGCCAGCAGGTCAGGCCCCAGCTGGCACCACCACTGCCGTGGGCCCCAGCCCAGTGCCACTACCGGGCCGGAGCCATTGGCAGTGCCAGCATGGGGCCAGGGCCATGGACCTGTGCAGGCCCTGGCTTTGGCCCCATCCCAGTACTACCGATGGCCCCAGCCCCAGCCATGTTCTGTTGGTGGGCCCAGCCCTGGCCAGCACCACTGCTGCTGTGGACCCCAGTCCAGTGCCAGTGCTGGGCCAGGGCTGTTGGCAGCGCTGGGATGGGGCCAGGGCCCAGGCCCCTTCCTGGCACTGCAGATGGTCCTGGCCACAGCCACATGCTGCCGGCAGGCCCGACCCTGCCCTCACCACTGCCGCTGCTGGTGGCTCCAGCCCAGTGCTGCTGCTGGTCTGGGGCCATTGGTAGCATCGGAATGGAGCCAGGACTGTGAACCTGCACAGGCCCCAGCCCCATCCCGGCACTGCCAACGGACCTGGCCATGTGCTACCACTGGGCCTGGCCCCAGCCAGCACCACTGCCGCCACTCGCCTCAGCCCAGTGCCACCATTGACCCAGAGCTGTCAGCAGCACCGGGATGAGGCCCGTGGACATGCATGGACCCTGGCCTCATGCCAACACTGCCAACGGCCCCGGCCCGGCACTGCTGGTAGGCCCAGCCATGTGCTGCCAGTGGGTCTGGGCTGCTGCCTCGGCCCCATCCCGGAACCACCACTGTCACCTACCCCAGCCCAGTCCAGTGCTGCTTCTGGGCCAGGGCCATCAGTAGCATCAGTATGGGGTCAGGGCCCACACGAGGTTGGGGCCCTGGACCTGTGTGGGCCCTGGCCCCATCCCAGTGCTGCCAATGGCCCCAGCCCTGTGTGGGACCGGCCCCAGCCAGCATATCACTGCCGCCTGCCTTAGCACAGTGCCGCCACTAGAGCGATTCAAACACAGAGAGATTCAAGGAAGAGGGCCAAGTTCGCTGCTACAAAAGGCAGCAAATACCCCAGCAGTCCATACCATTCTGACCATGAGATAAAATTCCCTCCTGATCCCAGCCCGGCGCCACTGATGGCCGAAGAGCCCAGCACTGCTGTTGTTTATGATTTTTTTCCCCTGAAGTTTAAGGGTACATTTGACAAAATGTCAGCTCCTAAGAAAGCAAAGTTAGATGTACAATCATTTCAGCCTTCTTGGACAGATGAATTTGGATTTATTCAAAAGAAAGATCATGCTGTTTGTGCTTTATGTTGTGAAAGTGTTGTTTGTCACACATCAAGTGTTCAATGACATTTTTAAATGAAGCACAAGCAAACCTTTCTTGACAAAGCAGACAGAATCGAATCAATCAAAAAGGCAGTAGCAGGATACATGAAGCAAATCAGTGTTTTTAAACACTTAAGTGTCATTAAAAATAAAGCCACAGAAGGAAGTTACAAAATTGCATAGTGCATTGCAAAAAATGGAAAGCCATTTACAGATGGGGAATATATAAAAGAAGCTTTCCTCAGCAGTTTGGAGGTTTTGTTCAATGATTTTCCAAATAAAGACACTATCCTATCTAGAATAAAAGAACTGCCTGTCTCTTCCAGAACAGTTGAGAGATGCATGAGTGAAATGGCAGAAAACATAAGCAAAAAACAGACAACTGTATTAAAAGACAGCGGTGTTTAGCATTGCATTTGATGAGGGTGTGGCTATAAATGATGTTCCACGTTTGGCAGTTGTTGCAAGATATTGTGCTTCTGATGAAATCCAAGAGGAACTTTGTTGCCTAAAACCCCTGCATGGCACAACAAAGTGGGAAGATATCACGAAAATGTTTGTAAACCATTTTGAAGAATGAGGAGTTGACATCAGAAAAATAATTTGTGTGACAACAGATGGTGGTCCTGCCATGGCTAGAAAACAGAAGAGATTTGTAAAGTTACTTGAAGATCAAATTGGCCACCCAACAGTCAAATTTCACTGTATCATCCATCAAGAAAACCTGTGCACTAAAGTTTCTAATTCAGAGCTTAGTAATGTGATGAATACAGTGGTGTGAATTGTCAATTTCCTTGTTGCTCGATCTGCTTTGACTCACAGACAGTTTCAAGCACTGTTAGAAGAGATGGACAGTGCATAAAACAGCATTCCACTTCACAGCAACATCCAGTGGCTAAGTTGTGGCAAGGTTTTAATGCACTTTGTAAACTGTTTTGATGCAATCAAGGCCTTTTTGGTCAGAAAAAGGACAAAGTTACCCTGAACAGGATGATGGCAAATGGCTGTGTAAGCTCTTGTTCCTAGCTGACATCACTGCTCACCTAAATGAACTCAACCTCCATCTCCAGGGTGCAGGGCAAACGGTTCTGAATCTTTATGAAATCTGGAAGGCATTTCTTGCAAAACTAGCAATTTTTTCTCAGGATATCCGAACTTCGACTTTCCTCTACTTCCAACATATAAAACAGCTAGCAACACATTGCACTGTCAGTGTCGATGAGATTGGAATGAACATGCAAGAACTAGAATCAGAATTTTCTGACATATTTCAAGATTTCCAGCTATTTGGCCCAATGTTTTCTTTTCTATTTAAACCAGAAGACTTCAACAAAAGCTACTTGGATTTCTCTGTATTTCAGTGGCTGGGTGTTGAAGATCTTGAAATGCAGCTCATTGCGTTAAGAAGCTCAGAATTATGGGCAAAGTTTAGAGATCTGCAAAGTGCACTTGAAGCTAGCAAGAGAGATCATGGGGCCCCAATTCTGACCTGCTGGACATCCCTGCCAGGACATCCCTGCCAGTGAAATTTAAGTTTGAAGAAGATTGTGTTCACAATGCTTTCAGCATTTGGATCCACATACCTATGTGAACAAGTATTTTCACACATGAAGGCAGTCCTCTGTCCCTCTCAGAGCCAGTTAACAACTGATCACTCAGAAGCCCATGTGCAGCTTAAAGTATCCAAATATGAGCTGGACATTAGAAAATTCAGCAAGGAAAAGCAAGGGCAAGGATCACACTAAACTGGTAGGATCTGCATTTTAATTTTAAATGAAGATTCTTAAGCATTTTAAAAACCTTATTTACTTCACATACAACAATAGTTTAATTATATATAGAGAGAGACCTTATAACACTAATATGCAGTGTGTCCTGCTATGTACTCCTCTGCCCTCGTTTTGTTTTTTCTGATATGCCGGCTCTCTGGCACCTTCAAGGTATAGACATTGTGGGTTTTTTTAGCACTCCGGCCAAAAAACGTTGCCTACCCCTGCCCTAGAGCCTGCCTGCCTGCAAGAGCTGCGCGGAGACCCGGTCCCACCCTCCATGGTTGCAGTGCCCCCTGGTATCACCCAAGCTGGGTGCCACCTGGGGGGGGCCGCTGCTGCCGCAGAGGGAAGCACCACCCACCACTGCAGCCCAAGAACCACTCCACCCATCGACAGCTCACCCTCTCCTCCACACCACGAGAGAGGCAAGTAAGAAATGGGTGTACATGAGACAGGGTTTTACTTCACCCTAAATTGAAGTAGTATTTTTAAATACCCACCACTTCAGTATAGGGCCCTGTTTTGTTTTGATACACATGCCCGTATCCTCTTACACTAGAAGGAGGGTCATTGTGGGGCAGAGTTAAAAACAGCTTTTATGGGAAGTGCCATAAAAGAGATCAGAATGCTCTAGAGAAGTGTGGCAGCAAGACTCAAGAATTTCTGATAATCTCTAGATATAGATATACACACACACAGGCAAAATTCCAGTGCCGTGGACCCTATTAATCTCTATTAACACTGTGAGTATTTCACCATATAACTTGTACTTGTGGATTAGGTACTAAATTGCACTGCTATACCTTAAGGCATTGACAGGGTGATGTTTTGTCGTGTGATCAACCCCCTGAAAGCACTCTACAGCCATGCTCGGACAGAAATGCATGGCTGCAGAATGCTTCAAAAGTGCCCGATCACATGACAAATTAACTCTCATTACATGAAAATTCAGATGAAGGTGTTCCAAAGCAGAGCACCTTCATTAATTTCTGTCAGCCCCTGCCCAGGAGCAGGGCTGTGTTGATACAACTTAGTCCCACCCCAGATGCTGTCTTCAGGATGGGAGGAGGGATAAGGGAAGGAAGGGAGCTCAGTCTGAGGCTTGCCCAGCCTTTGTTGGAGGGGGGTAGATTAGAGCCCCCCCCCTCTTGATGAGGGTCTCCAACCCACCCTGCTCCCCAGTGAAGGCTGGGCAAACCCCAAACCAATCTTCCTTTCCTCCCTTTTCCTCCCTCCCATCCTGAAGACAGAAATGGAATTGGGAGGTGGGGAGGCAGGGCTAGGGGAAAGAGGCTGTAGACATTCATCTTGCTCCAAAGTAGAGCTCAATACTCCTTCCCCCCCCCCCCCAGCCCAACAGAGAATACCTGTTGGGTTGGTGGGGGGGGATCACTATAACTCATGGCACTTTATTAGAAGCACCATGAGTTACAGCAAAGAGCTTCACATCTTTCAGCGCCCTTAGTTACATCAGGATAGGAATTATATTTATACATTTTATCCATAGTACTAGAACAGAGGATATAGGTACTCCTTTTTACCCTTTGTATATATGAAAAGAAATAAAATAATATTTAGAAATAAAATAAGAAAACTTGGATTTTCAACATAAAATCTTCTGTAGGAAGCTGAATTTATTATAGTGGCAAACTTGGCATTACTACAGAAATTCCCAAACTCCATAACACCATCAATTACTTGTATTCAAAATTTGAAATTTTCTTCTGAAAAACAAAGGACAATGCAACACCTGTTTGTTTATGTTACAAAACTTTCTTTGGTATTAAAAATAAAAGAAAACATCTGTTTAAAAATTATACATAACAAAAAACTTTAGAAGACAAAAAAACATTCTGAAGCATGGAAAAATGTTCTATTAGATCACTGCTAGATTTGCTTTAATTCATGAATAATCAGCCCATATTCTTTTGGATATGTTCAGCCAAAAGGAGTATGAAGACAATCTTATATACTACTTACAAAAGTATGTTGTAATGAAAATGCCGACAAACCTTGAATTAGTTGATACTCTTCCTGTAACAGGGACTCAGGCAGGAGCCCTGTTACTTGGGCAAGGTTGGGCCAGATTGACCCGACAATGAACCCTGCCAGGTGGGGAGAATTACACACCTAAGAAAAGATCGGGTGATTAGCCTGCTAAAACCAGTGGGACATGGACTGATTGTCTTCAGGCACCAGAAGATGAAGGAGGAGGGATGGAGATACCCAAGAAGAAAGAAGAAGCCATACCTGCATATAGAAGAACGCCAGGGGAGCAAAACTTCAAGATACACAGCAGGTCAGCTGTGATGGGGATTACCTTCCTGTGAATCCCCACAGCACTGGTGAGTGCGGGGAGATACGGAGATGCCAGGAGGTGGATCCATCGGTGGCTCAAAGGAAGAGGGATTGTACCCCTCAGATAAGGGAGAAAGTTGGAGCTCACTCCAAGCCTGGACTCTGTTGGGACTGTTTTTTTAGAGGGTGGGAAGGCAGACCGAGAGAGAAAGCAGCAGGAGGCTGGTCTCAGTAGCATGCACCCACAGAGAATGAGAGACATGGAGAGCACGCACCACTAACGAGGCAATTAGTGGTGATAACCTTTGTACCAAAATATTTGCAAAATATCAAGCATGGGGATTTCCTCACTGTAACACAGACTACCCTCACCAATGAAGTAATTGGCAAGGATACTGTATCTATACCACTGTTAAGTAGAAAATAAACTAACAATGTGAGCAATTGACATCAGGGTGGCATTTCTCTGTCTCACAAGCACAGACAGCACTGATCTCCTTTCTTTTCTTTACAAACCAAGTTGTGGCAGGTGAGTAAAAAGGAGGGACAAAGATTAGATCATCCATCCCACTTACACTTCCAGCTAATGAACACCTTCCTGCATTTTTGTGGTTACACCCATTGGCTAGATTAATTATTGGCCACATTCTAACTCAGGGATGAGCAAAGTATAGCCTGCAGGCTATACATGGCCCATTGAAAGATTTTATCTGGCCTGCAGTGGGCCTTTTGGTCCCATCCAGCCCAGGCACAGGGGGCAGCCTGGGCTGTGGTGAATGCAGCCAGTCCCACCACCTCCACATGCATAGCACGGCTGAGGTGGCACAGCAGCTGGACTCCATTGCCTAGTCCTGTCAGTGGTGGCTTCTTTTGGCTGCCACAGCTGCTGGACCCAAACCCACTGCTGGATATCAGACCCATCTGCCTTGCACCTACTGCCAGGGGTGGGACCCACATACACAGGGTGCTTGTCTAGACAGGTAAAATAAGGTCACAGAGCATCAGGGAGTAGCCTCCAGAAGCAAGATGGGCAGGCAGGGCCAGGGAGACCCTGGGATCTTGCAGCAGTGACCACACAGGACTGGGGCCCAGGGCAGAGCCACAATCTGATGCTCGCATGCCCTTTCTATGGATGTGGGTTCCACAGGCAGGGACATGCTAAAGATGAATATACCTCCTCTGCTCATGCTTGTAGGGAGGCAGTTAGACGGGCCAAAGCTACCATGGAGCTGAGGATGGCAACCCAAGTAAAAGACAACAAGAAATTGTTTTTTAGATATATTGGGAGTAAAAGGAAGGCCCAGGGAGGAATAGAACCCCTGCTAAATGGGCAGAAACAATTGGTGACAGACAGGGGGGACAAGGCTGAACTCCTCAATGAGTTCTTTGCCTCAGTGTTCCTAAGTGAGGGGCACGACAAGTCTCTCACTGGGGTTGTAGAGAGGCAGCAGCAAGGCGCCAGACTTCCATACGTAGATCCTGAGGTGGTGCAGAGTCACTTGGAAGAACTGGATGCCTTTAAGTCGGCAGGCCCGGATGAGCTCCATCCGAGGGTGCTGAAGGCCCTGGCCGACATCATTGCAGAGCCACTGGCGGGAATATTCGAACGCTCGTGGCGCATGGGCCAAGTCCCGGAGGACTGGAAAAGGGCTAACGTGGTCCCCATTTTCAAAAAGGGGAGGAAGGAGGACCCGGGCAACTATAGGCCAGTCAGTCTCACCTCCACCCTTGGTAAAGTGTTTGAAAAAATTATCAAGGCTCACATTTGTGAGAGCCCGGCAGGGCAAATTATGCTGAGGGGAAACCAGCACGGATTTGTGGCGGGCAGATCGTGCCTGACCAATCTAGTCTCTTTCTATGACCAGGTTACGAAACGCCTGGACATAGGAGGAGGGGTGGATGTCATATACTTAGACTTCAGGAAGGCCTTCGATACGATATCCCACCCCATACTGGTGAACAAGTTAAGAGGCTGTGATGTGGATGACTACACAGTCCGGTGGGTGGCCAATTGGCTAGAGGGTCGCACCCAGAGAGTCGTGGTGGATGGGTCGGTCTCGACCTGGAAGGGTGTGGGCAGTGGGGTCCCGCAGGGCTCGGTCCTTGGACCGATACTCTTTAATGTCTTCATCAGTGACTTGGACGAGGGAGTCAAATGTACTCTGTCCAAGTTTGCAGATGACACAAAGCTATGGGGAGAAGTGGACACGCCAGAGGGCAGGGAACAGCTGCAGGCAGACCTGGATAGGTTGGACAAGTGGGCAGAAAACAACAGGATGCAGTTCAACAAGGAGAAATGCAAAGTGCTGCACCTAGGGAGGAAAAATGTCCAGCACACCTACAGCCTAGGGAATGACCTGCTGGGTGGCACAGAGGTGGAAAGGGATCTTGGAGTCCTAGTGGACTCCAAGATGAACATGAGCTGGCAGTGTGACGAAGCCATCAGAAAAGCCAATGGCACTTTATCGTGCATCAGCAGATGCATGACGAATAGGTCCAAGGAGGTGATACTTCCCCTCTATAGGGCGCTGGTCAGACCGCAGTTGGAGTACTGCATTCAATTCTGGGCGCCACACTTCAAGAAGGATGCGGATAACCTGGAGAGGGTCCAGAGAAGGGCCACTCGTATGGTTAAGGGCCTGCAGACCAAGCCCTACGAGGAGAGACTAGAGAAACTGGACCTTTTCAGCCTCCGCAAGAGAAGGTTGAGAGGCGACCTTGTGGCTGCCTTTAAGTTCATCACGGGGGCACAGAAGGGAATTGGTGAGTATTTATTCACCAAGGCGCCCCTGGGGGGTTACAAGAAACAATGTCCACAAGCTAGCAGAGAGCAGATTTAGATTGGACATTAGGAAGAACTTCTTCACAGTTCGAGTGACCAAGGTCTGGAACGGGCTCCCAAGGGAGGTGGTGCTCTCCCCTACCCTGGGGGTCTTCAAGAGGAAGTTAGATGAGTATCTAGCTGGGGTCATCTAGACCCAGCACTCTTTCCTCCTTATGCAGGGGGTCGGACTCGATGATCTATTGAGGTCCCTTCCGACCCTAACATCTATGAATCTATGAATCTATGCAGAGAGCTGATCATGGCTCTGCTCCAGCCCTAGCCCTGTGCCTAGTCCCGTGCTGTCACTGCCCTGAGACCCCGACCTTGCCCACCCATCCCACTCCTAAACACTGCTCCCCAAACACCTGCAATTCCATCTCACATAGGAAGTTTTGGTGCCTTGTTGCATGGGTGGGAGAAAGGGGGGGAGGGGGGTCATGCTGACTTGGCCTGTGACAGCTTGGCAAAATTCCCTATGTGGCCCACAGGCCCAACTAATTGCCCACCCCATTCGAGCTGCTAAAGCTATTCTGGAGTAGAGACAGAATCCAGTAGTAAGCCTTTAATGTCAAACATGCACTTGCCATCATAAGAATGATCAAGTTAGAAACAGTGCCTATATATATATATATATATATATATATATATATATAGCTCTCTGAAGTGCAATACTGCACATAGCTGCTTAACCTCATGTCACATAGGAATAGCTCTTTCTTCAAGGACCTTTCTATTAAGGTGACCAAGTTCTGACTTTTCATTTACGTATGTGTATGGGTTATATGCCTACCCTACCACATTTATTTGCTTAGCCAACAGTGAAATCAAATTTACTTTTCTGTACCCCAGAAGCATTTTTTCTTGGATTTTTTTTCAGCTTTGCCTCCCAACAAGATATATATATAGCACACTGAAATAGCTCAAATTCAAGTTCCCAACTCTAGATATCATATTTTATAATAGGCATGAACATAGCAATTCTGTTCGTGGCATCCATAGCTATCAAATTGCTTTAGTAGTGACATTCATTTTTTTAGCAAATGGAGGAAAAGTTAGGAGTTCTGTTCTATTTTGTATGGATGCTTACACATCCCTCATCACCACTATCTAAGAAACATTCAGATTGGCAGGGAGTAACATGACTAACATCTGTCATAGGTGTGTGTCTCATCTTTTCCCAATAAGGAAAGAGTTTTTTAGAGTGTTTTGTTTTGACTTAGAAGTATGTATTGCATGCACATAAACTCAAACATGAGTTGCTATGTCAAAGGCCAGGTCAAAACAAAGCTTCTTGAACATACAGCAGTCAGTAGTGAAATTTGCAATAATCCTTAGTTCTACTGGAAGTTGTACAGTCTTGAATCAGCATGGGAGAAAGTTATACCACATACAAATGTGGAAAATGTAGAAATTTTGATCGTGTCAAAGGAGCAAAGTTGTCATTCAGGATCTCCATCCAAAGCACCAATTGACCTTTAGGATACTTTAAGCCTCATCCTTTACAGTAAAGTTCAAAACATTAACCTTGATTCAATATTCTGTGAGAAGCCTGTAATAGAGAATTGCATTTATGCATTCATGATAGACTGTTTTGTGAAGAAATTAGCTGCTGACTTCTGTACCAATTGAAGTTTCCAAAGACCTGAAGTCTTTATATTCAGGGCTATTGCTTTGCTGTAGTTCAGTTTAAAGGGTTCCTTTGCATCTCATGTATTCAGCACCCCCACAATTCAAAATGGTGGTGGGGGCACTTTAACTGATCCTCATCCAATGTCTTTTGTTAAAAGTTGCTAACAGTTACAAACTCCTCCAAGACCATTTTAGGCTGGACATAAGAGAAAACTTCTTTTCTCGAGTCCCCAAGGCCTGGAATAGACTCCTTCCAGAAGTGGTACAAGCACCTACTCTGGACTCTTTTAAGAACTGTTCGGACACTTATCTTGCTGGGATCCTTTGACCCTAGTTGACTTCCTGCCCTTGGGGCAAAGGACTGGATTTGATGAACTTCCGAGGTCCCTTCTAGTCCTAATGTCTATGAAATCTATTAAATAAAGCAGCCCCACCACTATTTTGAAGTGTGGGATTCTGAATACATGAGATGCTGCAGAGACTTTAGTTAAAGTGCCTCTCAGAGCTGCTTTAATTAAAGCACCCCTATCCCTGCAGCATATGTAAAGATGCCCATTGATGACAAAGCCATAAAAAAAAAAAGGTCATATTTCTTGGAAGATGGAGACTCCCAGTTAACCAGAGACAATAGAAATCTTTCCTCATAGATATTGCTATATGAGAACTTAGCATCAGTGAGGAATCCAGTCCAGAAGTTTTCCCTAACTACAGGCTGCACTAAGCCCTCATGGGTATAGACACTTAACCAAAGCAGAGTGCAGTATTCAGAATGCTTTTCTCTGCCACTGTGTTAATCACTGTCTTGTTTGGATTCAGGTTATACTGTTTGATATCAGCATGAGAATGAAAAAAACAATGGGTCATATGGAGGGCAGTGTTATGATAGTTTTTGGTAAAGAATGTATAATGGAGATACCCAAATCCTGATTATCAGGCCATTTACTTAGAAACTGCCTGTAGACACTGAATAGGATCAGAGATGGAACTAATTCTTGTAGGACTTCACAAGTGAGAAGTCTAGTAGTGGCTGTGTGGTTCCCCATCACAAATTTTCAGGTAAATCACTGCAGAAAGGAAACAAATCATTTTAATGCATTACCCTTAACTCTTATTCTCTCAAGTGAAGTAGACATATCCTATGTTTACTAGGGCCAAATATTGTAGAGATTTCTGCCCTCTCCTTATGAGTAGGCCTGTAACAGTGCACAGAGTGTGCTCTGTTACTCTTAGGGGCGTGGGCAGCAACAAAGCAGCCTGCAGCTGGCTATTCTCCCCAGTCAGGCCTAATTACCTGATTGGGAACAGAGCCCAGCTATTCACTATAAGACCAAGTCCCTGAACAGCTTGGCCAGTGCTAGGGCACAGGGGCTATGAAATCCAGTGAGGAGTGAGAGTCCCATGTGAAACTCTGGAGCTCGAGACCCAGTGTGAGGCACTGGAGGAACATGGATGCCATCTGCAAGGCATGGGACATGGTATAAGGGGAGGTTCAGAGCCATGTACATAGGACCTTGGCATCAGGGCAAGTAAACAGGTAGCGTCCTGCCTGATTGACACCTCTTAATCTTTATCATCAAGGTATGGCAGGTGAGGTAGGCAGGTGGTTCGCCCTGAAGCAAATGGGTGGGTCTACGTTTAGACTGGCCATGGGATGCCCACTTGTTACAAGGTCCATCACCACAGAAACCTACAATTTACAAACCATGCCATCCAAGCACAATAGCTGATCTCTTCAGCTGCACACTGGCTAACCTAACTAGAAAATGAATTGAAACTCAGAGAGGAGTCCTATAGAAAACAGAAACCTGGTCATAGTACTAGGGAAGAGTATAGAAATATCAGATGGGCATGCAGGGAGAAAATTAGGAAGGCCAAGGCACAATTTGAGATGCAGCTAAAAAGGGACATAGAAGACTATTTAAAAAATTCTATAGGTATATAAAAAGTAAGAAAAACAACAGACAAACCATAGGTTCCTTACAGAATGTAGAAGAAAATCTTGTTATATAGATGATGCAGAGAAGGCTGAATATTTAAGCGCTTTAGTTACATCTTCACAAACAGAAGCAGCTACCAGATGATGTGTGCTATTAGCAGAAAAGGTAGGGAAGGAGACAAATAGTACAAGAACAAGTTAGGGATTGTTTAGAGAAACTAGAGAAACTAGAATTGGCTGAGGTAGTTTTGAAGCCATTAGCTATCCTCTTCAAGGAGTCATGGAAATCAGGTGAGGTTCTCGATGATTGGAAAAGGTCAAATACATCTTTAAGAAAGAACAATCCAGAAAAATACAGACCAGTCAGCCTTATCTCAATACCTGAACAAATCATGGAGGAGGTCCTCAAGGAATTCCTTGAGAAGCACCTAGAGGAGAACAAGGTGATCAGGAACAACCAGGATGGATTCACCAAGAGCAAGTCATGCTTGACCAACCTAATTTACTCATATGATAAGGTGACAGGCATTGTGAAAGGGGGAAGAGCAGTCAATGTAATACAGCTTGATTTTGGCAAGGCTTTTTGCAAGGCTCTCTCTCATAACATTCTTATTAACAAGCTAAAGAAATACAGACTTGATAAAAATACAGTAAGGTGGATACGTAACTGGTTGGATCAAAAAATAGTCATCAATGGCTTAAATTCTAGTTGGGAGGAGGCATTGGGTGGGGTTCCCCAGGGGTCTGTCTTAGGTCCAGTATTGTTCAACATGTTTCTTAATGATTTGGATGATGAGATTCAGTGCATACGTACCAAATTTGTGGAGGATGCCAAATTGGGTAGAGTTTCAGACACTCTGGAGGGAAGACTTAGGATCCAGAATTACTTAGTCTGGAAAAATAGTCTGCAGTCTATCAGATGAGAGTCAACAAGTAGGGCAAAATCTTTCACTCTGGAAGGAATAACAGCATGCACAAATACAAACTAGGGAATGACTGGCTAGGTTACAGTACTGCAGAGAAGGACCTGAGCATTACAGTGGACCATAAGCTGAATACAAACCTGCAAAAAGCCTTTGTTGCAAAAAAGCCAACAGCATACTGGGTTGTATCAACAGGAATGTCACTTACAAATGAAGGTCAAGGATCAATGCACTGGTGAAGCCTGGAGTACTACATACAGTTTTGGGCCTTACACTTCAAGATAGATGTGATCAGTTTGGAAGAAGAGCAGCACAGAACAAAAAAAAAATCATTAGGGGTCTGGGAAGAAAGACTTATGAGGAAAGGCTGAAATAATGGGGGTGTGAAGGAGCGAGACAGAATGTATAGCATGGAGGGCCAGCAGGGCTGCAGCTGCAGCCCGGAAAGGAAGGAAAATACCCACCCAATTTCTAGAGCAGCATCTCACTCAGGATTGGTGGAGGGAGGCCACTCAAAGGTATTTCCAGCCCTGGAAAGGGTCAGAGGGGGTTCAGTTCCCTGCAGGCTGCAGGGAGAGAGGAGCAGCTGAGCATCTCAGCAGGCAGAAACTGCTTAGCCTGGCTGAAGAACGCTGTGGGAGTGATCCTGAGGCAGGCAGAGGCCTGCGAACAAGCGGCCAGTGGGAATCTCTGGAGCAGAGGTGCAGCTGAGGAGCCAGAGCAAGGGAGTTCACAAGGCCAGAGTGAATGTCCGGACTGGAGTTTTTCCAGCAGAGGATCCGGAGGAGGGTCCGAAGGGAAAAAATCTACAGTCACAGGTAGAGCCTTCCTGCATGGGGGGGAGATCCCAAAAGACTGTGAATGTTCATAGGGGTGCAGGGCAGGCTCACACAGCAAAGAATGCTAAGGGATTTGTTTTGGGGACATTGCCAGAGTCTGACAAGAAGGCTGAGACGCATTGGGGGGGGGAGGGGGGGGGCTCTGTGATTTCTTTCACTATTTTTTTTTTATATTTATTTTGTTTGAGCACAGGCCAAGACTGGCCCCTGGAAGGGTGTACCCAAAAGAGGCACTAGGACATCCTGGGGTGCAGAGAAAGTTACAACAGGCAGCACTGCAACCTGGCTGTGAAAGAACATTGTAAAACACCATCTGGAGAGGTTAGGCTGGGGTAAAGGGGAGGTTTGGAGCCCCACCAAAGACACAGGGATCAAGACCAGGCAGGATCACCATGGGCATTGCCTCCCAGGAATATAAAGGTCAAAGTCGTGGCAGGTGAGAAAAATGTAAGATCCACTTCCTGGCAGACCTAGTGATCCAGAGCCAAGGTCTACCCTGTTGCCACATGTAGGCAGACAAGCACAGGGCAGTACTAGCTAGCCCTATTATACCTACAGATGTCACAGGGTGTTACTTAGTCTGGAGAAGTGGGGACTGAAGGGCAATTATAGAGAGTATGGAGATGCATTTTTCTCCATGGCTCCAGGGGACAGGACTAAGAGCAACTGCCTCAAGCTTCAGCAGAGAAAATGTAGGTTAGAGATTAGGAGGACCTTTCTGACAATGAGGGTGGGCAGGCATTGGAACACCCTACCTAGAGAAGTTGTGGAATTTCCATTCTTGGAAGTTTTCAAGAGCGGGTTAGACAGACACTTGGACAGGATAGTTGAGTCAGGGATGATACTGCCTTGAGCAGAGCCTGGTCTAGATGACCTCATGAGGTTCTTTTCAGCCCTACTGTCTTATTATTCCATGAAAATTAGTGTTAAAGTAGGTGGCACTTTCCTACATGTTGTCTTTGGTCTCTGGCTCACTTCTTGCTTTTCTGTCTAGGCAGTTCAACATACTGATTCCACATCATCCAGTACTTTTATTAGTCTATTTCTTTATTTGCACATCAAGGAAATAAACTAAGCTATTTACAGAGAGGAAGAAAAGTAAAACAACTTTGTGTCAAACCCAAACAGCATGGTCAGTACTGACAAACTAACCAGTATCACTTTTTTTTTTGTTTGTTTGTTTGTTTGTTTTTTAGAATCTCTCTCAAAATTTTTGCTTATAAAAACTGCACTTTGTGCTTCATGTGTTGGACCATGATCACAACTTTATTTGCACAACTGCTTCCAATAAAATTCTTAAGTCCATATTCACAATAGCAGCCAATAAATTAATAACACACCAAACGTTTTTGTGACTTCTATAGTGCATTAGGGCTATAAACTTAGCTTTAAGCTGCTTATGCCAATGCAGATATGGGAAAGAAAACAACCATAAGACATTATGATCAAACATTGAAAAAGAACTGCCAGCGACTAGCACGTCCCAGTGTGTCTGCATGTGTGGGTGAGGGTAACAGAAAGAGAGGCACCGTCAAAGCTGGTTTGTCTCATTTAGGCAGAACACACAGTTACTTGCTAAAAGTCAGTCCAGATGGGATTCCATAATGGGAAAACCTGGATTGACACAATACTTAGATACTCAAATGAAATGGATTTGCAGTCAAAAAAAGGAAAAGCTTCTCAAAGGGAGGAGTTCAATATACTGATGCACTTGAGGTTAAAAGTAACATTGAAACTGAACTCTTAAGAGTTCAGTCTTCATAATACATCCTGTTGGTTTCCCACTTCTGATCATACAATGCAATGTGGGAAGTGGGATTGAATTGGATGATGGGCTACACATTTTTTCCATTTTTTGTGACTTCAGTAAAATATGGCAGGAATCATGTAATAAGGTTTCTTCTCAGACAAGTGTTGTTAGTATACTAGGATTAAGAATCACACATCAAACGCTCCTGGTATTTCTGAAGAAAAAAGTATACTGAAGTAGTACCATAAAGTGTTATATGGGATAACCTAATAGTCTGGCCAAGCTTCTGAATGGTTTTTGGTCTGGGTCTCTTTCCCCCACCTAATCTGCATCACTAATATTAACTTAAAACACACTCATAAGTACTTACCATGTAAAAAAGGAACACATGCAAGATACTTCAAAAATCTCCACTCAGCAATCCAATATTTATTTTAATTGGTTCAACATTGATACATAGAGATTGTCGCAGGGCACCTCGGTGCCCCTGCTGCTGGAAAGGAGAAACTGCCAGGGAGCGAGTGAGCGCGCCCTGGCCCAACATAACGAGCCCAGCTGAGGCTTGCTCAGGTAATGAGCGCAGCTGAGGGTTGCCGGAGCAACTAAGGGGAGCCAGCTGCCTGTAGGGGGCAGGGCCTGGCCCTTATAAAGCCCAGGGCCGAAGCCAGGTTGGCAGTTCTCTGCCAGCAGCCAGAGAGGCAGGAGCTCCCTCAGCCGAGATATGGGAAGGAGCCTGAGTTGCAAGTACAGCTCATGATAGCCCTGGAGGCTCGAGCTATGATACTGAGTTATGGCCATGCAGCTTGTGGTTACGTTACAGCCTAGGGGCTTGTGGTTTGCGTTGTGTTTGTGTTATTACACCCAGAGGCTTGGGTGAGGCTGTAGGGGTTGGAGGAGGCCTCAATTATAGGGACCCCAGAGAGTGTGGGGTGCCCTAGCGCGAAGAGGGCGCATTATTGTCATAGTGCCAGGGAAGGCGCAGCTCGCACGCCAGTGTGTGAGCAACTGGCAGCGAGGAGCGCGGCCAGTGGGTCGTGGGCACAACCGGTAGGTTGCAGACGGGGGACCAAGACCCCAGATTGCGTGCGGGGTACATAGACCCCAGCCCCAGGGAGAGGGGTGATCTGATTGAGAAACCCCGTGCGGGCACGGCGAGCCCCAAAGAGGGGGAGCGCCAGTGTATATGATTGAGAAGCCCCGTGGGGGTGCGGCGAGCCCCAAAGAGGGGGAGCGCCATACTGAGGAGCCCTAGAGAGAGGGGCAATTACTGAGGAGCCCGAGACGGGCATAGCGAGCCCGGCCGCAGGCTAATGCGGTAACACCCCTCAGACTGAGGCAGGGCGCTGCGGTTGACCCGAGAAGATAGGGAGTAGCAGCGCGGTGAGCCAGGGTCAGAGAAGGTGCCTGTGCGGTTGGCCCATAGGACCAGAGGCCCGCTAGAGAGTCCTTGAGCGGAACCACACCGGCAGGGGAGGCCCAGAGTGGGCTAGACGAGAGTTCCAGCAAGAGGCTGGGCATGAGAGAGGGAGCCCAGAGTGGGCCATATTAGAGAGGAGGCCCGGGAAGCGGGTGTACAGACCGGACAACGTCTATTACATCTGCGAGGCTTGAGGCATGGTATTAGGGGCTGGTAGGAGCCACACATAGCCCATAAGGCTAGGGTGTCTGAGGAACACCCACCGTATCGGGAGACCCCCAGGGGGTCCGGAAGAACCGTGGGGACAGAGGTCCCGAGTAGCCGTGCCCAAGGAGTCATAGGCAGCCTCCCTAATATATTTCCAACAAGACGTGGCGGGCGAGAATTAGAGGGTGCCTTGGGCCGGCCTGTACACGGAGCGAGGGACCTCAAGGAGCTCACGGCCCTCCGCGAGGACCCCGCCGTGACAGAGATCAATGGCAAGTTATGGAAGTTGTTGAAGGAATACCAAAGTGTTCTTTTTTGCTACAGTCTGAATCCCCATTAGTAAACATTAATTGCAATGAACCTTACCTTCTTCCCCCATCTTTCTCCCTATGGAGCAATACACATTTTTTTAAAAGCTCTCATATAAAGAGTAATATGTTGATAACATGTTCTTCACAGAAGGCTATTAGAATAATATAATTAGCTTAAGTCATCCAAGATTGGAACATGCTACAAATATTTATATTGATAACAGCTGGCATATATAGAAATATATTACAGAGAGTGAGTCTGTGTATTTGTACTCTCTCCCTCTGCCTCAAAATTTCTAAATGCCAAATTCTTCAATCCCATCACCTCAGTGGAATTGTAAGGCTGTTACTGACATTGTACAAGAAACAGGAAAGGGGTCAGGACACAGGTAGGATTGAGACAGAAAGAGGACTTGCCAGCTCACAGATATTCTATTTTCTCTGCAAGAAGATCTACGTCAGCCACAGGGTTATGGTAAGCCTGGAAAAGCTTCTGCAAAGCTGTGGGGCTACTCAGTAGCCCATCAGAAACAATTCCTTCCTCCTTCTACATTTGGATGTTCAAGTTAAATGCATAGCAATTGACTTTATCCGTAACACTTAAATTCTTAGAATGGTAAATTTTGAAGAATTCCTGGACAAATTCCTATATTTTCAAATGGCAAATTAGTTCTATTCATACACATAAGTTTACTCAAAAAGAACAAAAAAGAGGGGAAAAAACAAAGAGGAAAAAAGTTTTTTTTTACACAACTGCAACAAGTTGTGTAAAAAGGCTTGACCTACAGATAAAAAACTAACTGTCAGAAACCAAATGCTAAACGTAAAATCTGTTAGATGGGAGATTATTATTTTCTCTTTTAGTTTCATTTACTTTTTTTGGTTTCTTTCCTTTGAGAACATGGGAGCTCCATTGCTCTCATGCCCCTTGTGAGTTTACTATCCAATTACCTATCATCACATACCAGTGATTCACACCCTGAAGTTAGATTTAGTGGTTTAAAAATTCACTTCCAGCATAGTTCAAATAAAATAGGTCAAAGGGACACATCACTGGTAATTCTGAGTGCACAGATGTTTGAGAGAGACAAGTTTAGATCTCAGTTTGGCAATACTGTAGCATTTATACTCACAACAGAATTTAGCCTGTTGAGCAACAAGTATCCATGACACATTCAATTTCAGCATTTTGTTCTGGATTGAAACACTTACATCAATGTAACTGTTATTTTAAACCCCCTCAGAATTTAGTTTGGAGGGGAAAAAAATACAGAACATTAGCTTATTAGTCCCTGCAGACTATTACTTGAGACATATTTGAAAGGTGGAATAATACAAAGCACTTAGAATGTTTTTCCACGTCAAAGTGTTTAACAAAGTTTAATTAAGACTACATAGGACCCCCGTAGTATTGTCAGAGTTAAGTGTGCTATTTCCATTTTTATAAGCAGAACTAAGACAGAAAAGTTAAGTGATTTACCTAACGTCAACGAAGGAGTTGTGTCAGGCTCAGGATCCAAAGTGAAAAACTTTAACTGTTAGAAACAGAAATTACTCCCAGTGTGATGGCACCCAATTTCCTCATATAGAGACGTAAGGAAGGGGCCATATTGTGTTGACTGAGGGGTACAGTACAGGCATATAAACCTTATAGTTATCTCCCAGCCCTTTATTTATGAGAATACCTAGCATTAAGAAAATCTGCGCATTGAGGCACAGACTTAGGACTCTAAGGACTGAGCCTTAGCTCCAAACTTTACCAAATATTTATTCCATGACTGTGAGTTAGTCCTTGTTCCTCAGATTGTTCACTTATAAAACTGGGCCAGGTACAAAGATTACATTTTTACTCATATAAGTGATTGAAAACTGGTCTATACCCATAACAGAATAGCAGCTTGGCGCACAGACTGGTTCAAAAATGGCAGAACTCATTTTAAGATTTCCCTCCACCACCACCAATGGGTGAATGCGAGTTATCCAGTCTAAACCATGCTGCTTACAGAAAAATCACATAATTTAAAGCAATTCCACCTTGGACTTTTAGAATGTTTATACCTAGCCTGGGATGCAATATGTGCCTATGTCAGAGAGGTGTTTCAAGAATAAGTTAATTAGTGCTTGTGAAGAAGTTTGAGATCTTTTTTTCTGAAATGTTATAAGTTAAAAACATTTAGGAAGCAATTTAATAAAACTTAGAAAACTTAGTCAAAGAGAGGGAGCCAAGTATCTACAACTGAAAGTAATGGAAAATGGCCCTGCCAAAAGAGCATGTAGACACTATAATAAATAGTCTTTCTGAAACCTGACATTTTCATCAAGAATGAAAGATTCTTAAATTTAAAAAAATCAAAGTTGCTATTTATTCTGCATATTAAAATGACCTGGGTTGATATACTATAGAAGATCTGCTATTACCTTGGCTTTCTCTAATTAAAAACATGTTACTATGCCATTCACATGACAGGTTAAAAGACTGCAACTTTGTTTCACAAAATTTATTCCAAACAGCTTTAAAAAAGGACTTGGCCATACATTGATGACAAATGGAAAGCCCTGTAACTTGCTACAAAAATTACTTCTGAATGTTCTGGTTTTTGATCCATTCTGCTTCCCAGAGGCTGTGTCTACGCAATACGCTGGCTGTGCAGTCATTACTGTTCAGTTATTTAGTACTTGTATAAACAAGCATGAACAACTACTAAATGACAGCACACTAACCAGAGTTACTGTGCAGTCAGTGTCATAAAAAGCTGTTCCTCATCATGACTACACAGTAGCTTTGTGTCATACTTCCTGCCATGTGATGCTACTGCATAGTAGTCACAGGCTACTGTGCAGTTAGCGTATTGTGTAGAATGCTTAAAATTTGACCATCCATTCCAATAGAAAAAATACACACACAGCTAGGAGTATAAATGAGAAAAATAGGCCATTACATCTCTCTCTTTTTAGTTCCCTTCCAATGAAACTTAAAGCTGCAGACTCTAGACACACCCCACTGTCTTGATGTTTCACTTCTAAAATGATCCTTTCTTTGCAATTTTGCTGCCTGTTAGCCATTCCTGGTAATGCCTCTCTCCTATTTCACAGCTGTACAGACTGTTTTTAGTTCTAGTTAAAAACCTTAACTCAAGTAAGGTAACATTAATTTAGGTGTAGAAATGACTGACAGTTGGGGTGTTGGCCAAATCTAGGATTTAAGCAAATAAAGTCATCAGCCAACTAGTAGTTCAGTGAGTGAGGGCTAATGTGTGCAGTCTAAACTGCAGCATTTATCAACTGGATGCTCAGACCACTCTGGAAAGGAGCCAGGTATCATTCAACAACACACTTCTCCAACATGAATTTTAAACTGGAACTAACTATGACAGTTTATTAACCACAACAAATGCTAACTGGCAAATACAAAATCTATTATAGTATTTGAAAACAGCTTAGTATACTAAACATCCACTGATTCCTATTCTTTACATTATTATACACTGGGGTACATACAAGACTCACAGACATACAACAGCAAAAGGAAAGGCGAGGCTATACTTGCCTCAGGATGCAGTAGTGTTAACTGAACTCCTGTCAGTGTTAGGTAAGTTCAGTCACAAGCTGCCCTTCAGGTACACTTCCTGTCACCACCTCTCGCACAGGCTCTCACGAACAAGTTGACGCCCTCACAAGCCGCGCACACTCTCCCAGGCACCCACAGATGCACACACACACCTTCGAGGTGAAGGATCCTTTTCTATCTAGACTGCACACCTCCCTCAGGTGATAACGGACCTTTTGTGCATGGCACCCTATTTTCTACCCGTGGCCCTCTGCCTTTCACTACCGCAGGCTGCAGGGCCACCGAAAGGTCAAACTATGTATACAGGCTTACAGGAGCACCTACATGAGATGCTGCTGTGCAGTCATTACTGTGCATTTATTTAGTTCTTGTATCAACAAAAACAAATACTTGTATAAACAGGTACTAAATAAATGCGCAGTAATGTGAGTTACTGCTCAGTAGCACCAGCGAACACCTTGTTTGTGACATGACTGCGCAGTACCCTAACAGTACCGCACCGTAACATCCCATCACACAATGCTACCGCACAGCAGTGTCGGGCTACTGCGCAGTCAGTGTCTCATGTAAACGCACCTCATATTGGAGGCACTATCCAGACAATCAGGTTTTGGTTCATGAATCTGATTAAGAGACATACATTTAACAATAATGACTCTAGTGCTAATGACGTACAATCTTTTAACTACGTTGGCTATATTTTGTCTAGTTTGTAGTGTGTTTTTAACTTGAAATACGAACTAGCAAATTAGTGCACATTCCAGTAGTTATATTTGTGATTGCTTTCATCTTGAACTGAATAATATAGCACTTGCCCCTAACATATTAGCAATGCTTTTAGTTCCTCTTTAACAGGAGAAAAAACTCTGTGAGGATGTGCTACACTATCTGCACCCCCCTTTTCAAAATCATGCATCGGCCCAGGCTGCTGTGATAAAGCCACTGACTTCAGCAGGCAAGAGCCTACCCTTATACAAGAGGTAATGGAAAGGGCCAAATTCTGTGGCTAGATAATTATACATGGAGTGCCCCATATGTGCCACAGGTGCCTTGCATATGCAACAAAGAATGGCATTTGGTCTGAAAACATGTACCAAAGGTAATGCAGCTCACTTGAACTAAGGAATATCTTCTCCTTTTTTACCACTTACACTTTGCTCCAGAAGAGAGAGGGAGAAAAGGGACTTTTGCTTTTTGTAAAACTTTATTATATCATTAGTAAAAACAAGTGGTGAATGTGCAAAGGTATGTGGCCCTCTCATGGGCTAAGCATGAATAGGGTGCAATACGTCCTGCTTTGGCTGGGATGGTCCCATATTTTGTAGGCCGGTTCCGGCTGGTTGGTCAAAATTTAAATGGAAGGCCCGGAACTGCAAGGGCACGGGCCCAGTGTGGCAGGGAGGCAGAGGAGCACGGTGGAAGAGGAAGCTTGAAGCCGGAATAAGGGGAAGAGAGAGCAGTGTGCACGTGGAACCTGGTGTGCCTACGTAGAGGAGTGCAGAGTGGAACTGGAGAAAGTGCACATTCCATAATGTTTAATCCAATGCTCAAGTTGTTTTTATCAGTGATGACATTTCCTCTTACTTCCTTCAGTGGAGCTTTTTTCTTCCTGACTGGATCAACTGCTCATTTGATGCTTTCATATATTCTGTGGTTATCACCTGCATCAGCTGTTTTATGACTATCATAGAGTTTTGCTCAACTTCTATTGAACCAACTACTCCCTCTTTCTGACTCGCCTTCTTTTGGAGGTTGCAACATAGTGGTCTTTTATACGAACTACTCCAACAACAACTACTAGCCCCACCACATTTCCACCAGCTTCTCCAGTCAGATGCAGTTGATGGTCATTTGCTAATCACCATCTAGACGAGACTAGAACTCCTGTGCTATTGGTGCCACCCCTTCCAGGATGCTGAGGGGCAGGGGTGGAACGTGCTTCACAGTCAGATCACTGTTGATTGTTGATACTTTTGTCCCATTTTGTATCAGGTCATTCAGTTGTGAAACGTTTTTGGGAAGTGTTGGGACAAATGCGTGCACGCTCCCTTCTCTGTTTTCTTGTCCCAATGCCTGGGGCAGCAGGAGTCTCTTTGGTTTCAGCAAAATGTGGTTGTGAGCAGTGGTGCCCATATCAGTTTTGTTGCCTTGACCATGCACTCCAGCCTCTTGGGTGCCAACTCTTAGGGCCAGACAGTTTGGCGCTCAATAACTCCCACTCACAGGGCACACCCTCCAACACACCCGCCACATGTTATCTTTTAAGAAAGATGGAGGGTCCTTGGTCATTTGTGGTTGCCCCTACAAGTAGGTCAAGTTGCCGGTCCTCAGGGCTCCTCCTCCCTTTATACTCCTTCCACATGCCAACCGCTTCTTACAGAGTAACCAGGCTACAGTCCTTCTCCTGGGAGCCCTGGGAAAAATCTGAGTTGCTGCTTCAGTGCTCCTCTGAATGAAGCAATGCTCTCTGGGGCTTCGCCTCATTGAGCCACTCTTGTTCTCATGCGAGGTTAGGGCCCCTCCGGCTGGAGACTCCTCATAGCCTCCAGTCTGGTGAGCAGGCTTCTGCCCAACTCGTTTCACCGCTGCCAGGGCTTGGCTGCAGCTGGGCTCTGCGCTACATCCTCCAGGCTCCCCAGGCTCACCCTTTCTTTTGGCATGGGGCGCGCTCCAATCCGTACCCAGCACAAAGTGATGAATCAGGGTGGCCGCAGTGCTTGTGGTTCTGCTGCCTGCACCACCGCCAATCCTGCAGGTAAGTATTCAGGTGTGTAGGTCCTTACCACACATATGCCTGATCTCTGACTGCTGGCAGGACTGCCCCCAGGAATCTCGCTATTCTGGCTGCACTCACCAAAGTGCACCCGCTGCAACAGTCGTGCACTTCCTTCAGTCTGAACATAATTTACACTTTGCGCTGTTGGCTGTAATGAAGAGAAAAATAAACAAGTTAGAGAAAAGTGGGCTAAACAAATACCACAAGGTGGAGAGTCAGTGGCTTAATAGCTGAAAGCAAGAAACAATTATAAATGTATCCATGTGAGAATGGCAGAAGTCCTGCAGGAGCCTGTCTTGGGCCTGGAGTGGCTCAACACGTTTATTTCTGACTTGGATGCTGCAATAAATTGCTTCCTGAGAAAATCTAAAGAAGATATGAAGCTAGGAGGGATTGAAATCGTGAGGAAGGACAGGGGCACAATGCAGAAGGACCCTGGTAGCCTGAACAGCTAGGTTAGAGCCAACACGGTGAAGATCAGTGCTGATAAATGCAAGGTGCTGCCCCTTGGGCAGAAGAATCAGAAACAGAACAAAGCAGGTGAGACATAGCTGGATGGCGGATGCACTGAGAAAGATCTGGGAATCTTGGTAGACGACGGACTCAATTGGAGTCTGCAGCGTGATGCAGCTGCACAAAAGGCAGATAGAGTTTTGGGCTGTATCAACAAAAGCACTAGATGAAACAGATGGGAGGTGAAAGTGCCTGTCCACTCCGGCACTGATTACATCTCATCTAGACTGTAGCATGCAGTTTTGGGCTCCAGTGTTTGAAAAGGATGTAGAGAAGTTAGAGAGGGTCAAGAGCCAAAGGAAAAAATGATCAAGTCCTTGAAAGGCAACTCGTACAAGGAGAGGCTGGGGGTCTGTGTGAAGGCCCTTTGAAAAGGGATGGGTGCAGGGCCCATTACACTGGGAAGCCTATGCATAGTGCCCCACAGACGAGACCTAGCCCTTAGTAGCAAAGCTCCCTTAGTCCGCCATTAAGGGGAGGAGAAAACAAAGTGATGCTTCCCTTTTCAAACCTCCTGTAAAGAAAATGTCCATTTTCAACCAAAGAGGGGTGTTGTTGTAATCTCCCCAGTTTGCTGTATGCCACACACAAAGGCTCCGTCTGCCACTTGTGGCACCCACACCTGAGGTTGGGCATCCCTGTTCTAATCTGTCTCCATCCCCACATCCCCGAGCTGCTACCTCTCCATCACTTCAGAACCCTGCTGATATTTCTCTATTGCCTTGTCCCCGTTTCTCCCCACTGCTGCCTCATACCCATGCTCATCGTACTCCGTAGGCTCATCTCCTTGCTCCTCATACTCCAGAGGCTTCTCTCCTGGCACTCCATAGGCTCATCTCCTTGCTCCTCACACTCCATACACTCATCTCATTGCTCCTTGCACTCCATATACTCAAAACCTTGCTCCTCACACTCCATACGTTCATCCACACTCATTTTCACACCAACTGAAAATTTCTGGCATGCTACCAATGCTCTTCTGAGGGCAGAGGAAAGCAGAAGTAAAACAGGTAGGGGAAGGTGAAGAGGAGCCAACATTTATCATGTCAAAGACTTTGTGATGTCACTGTCCCACTGCCCAATAGCTTGAGGCCCTCTCCAAGGCCCTGATGATGTCACAATGGGACACAGCTTGCAGGACTGATGTCCTGACCTTCACCAGCCCAGCAAAGCTTGCAGTCATTTCCCCCTGAATGCGCTGGATCACCCTATTCACGCACTCATGATTCTGGGCACCAATCAGGTGATGCATTAATATAGCACAGGCTTTTGCCTAGGTGACCCTGATTTGTCCAGCTTTGTATACTAGGAGATCAGAAGGGGCCTGAGGATGAAAGCCAAAGTTCACCCCAACTCATTTAGCAACTAGGTGCAGGTTTTAAATATTGAGGGTAATTGACCACTGGAAGCAGCAACCATTGGAAGCAGCAGTGATGAATTCTTCATTGCTTACTATCTTCTTACAAAGACCAATGATTTTCTGGAAGATGTGTCTTAGGCAAGCACAAGTAACTGAACCCATGACCAGAACAATAGTTGGAAGTGTAGTCCCCATGGGAGGTCAGACTGGATGATCTCACAGACCCTTCAGGCCATAAACTCGATAGGATAGGTCTGTTGTCCAAGCCCTGTGATTTCCTAGTGCTGCTCTGTCAAAGACGATTCCTTTCAGATCATGGCCCGGGTCCTCCCTTCTCGCTCACTCAGTCCAACACGTTCATTCCCAAGACACAGGGAATATTCTAAATGCCGCCAGCTCATCCTGCCTTGATCATGCAGAGCCAGAGGAAAAACAGGGGCAAATCTTCCTTAGAGGAGCATGCCATGGCACTTTGGTTCTCCACTCACGTACAATAGAAGTAGGGAGTGACCAGGGCTGCAGTTGGGGCCTGGTGCCTAATGGCTTAGCAGCAGTCAGGGCCTGGCACTCTCAGGTCTCAAGAAGAGTCTGGATCTGGTACTTGAAGGCCCAGCAACAGTTTGGGACTGACACCTCAGGCCTTTGCAGTGGTCAGAGCATGGTGCCTTGGTGCTTAGCAACTGCAGGGGTCTGACGCCTGAGGCCTTAGTACAAGTTTAGGCCCGGCCACTTGTTCCTTAGCAACAGCCTGGGGCTGCAGCCTTAGCAACTGTATGGCCTGGTATCTGAGGCCTTGGTAGAGATCAGGGCCTGAAGTCCTCTGCCCTTAACAAGGAGTACTCCGCTTTCCCAGAATTGGAAGTGCTTCTCCATTGACACTAGCCTACAGGGTTGAAGGCTCCTTTCTGTCTCTGTTGTGTCTGGTTCCCATACTTGACTTTGTACAAAGGATATCACTTGATACAGGCTGAGGAGGCATGATCATAGGCTTGCTTCACCTGATCACGGACTGGATGTTACCCTCACTGCTCACAAAAAAAAAAAAAATCACATCACCAGCATATGCTCTCAACCTAACTGGGGGCCAGCAGCTGGGGCTGTGGCCAATGCAGGCCCATCAGGCCCACTGCTGTAGCACCTGTAGCTCAGTAGTTCGGGCATAGAGCATTGCAGAGAGAGCAGCTCTGTCAGACATCCCTGCATGCTGGGAATGGGGCACATAAGCTCTCTGTTCACTTTCAGGAGCAGAGAGAAGTTCCAGTACAGGAGCCAGATGGTTGATGTGAAAGCGGGCCCAAAGTATGAAATAAAAGTTGTGGCTGACCTTTTGAGATGGTTGGTCAGGGCATTGGTCCTGTACACAGGAGCCATAGCAGTTGCCAGTTCTTAATGTTACCATGATCCCCTTTGTTGGGCAGCAGTGCGATGGCTGCTCACCAGCAGCTGGCCAGGAGGATCCTATGTTTGAAGCTGTCCTGGAAGATGGGCAGGGGGTCTGGGCTGAGGGGGGGCCAAAACATCTTGGAGAATTTGACAGGGAATTGGTCAAGGCCTGGCACCTGCCCCATGGCAAGGTCCTGAAATAGCAGCAGTCAGTTTTGCCCAGGGACAGCTCTGAGCTGCTCAGCCTCAGACATGGAGAGTTTGGGGAGGCCCTCATGCAACTGTTGTATGGCCTCTGGGCAGGTAACCTCACCTCTAAACAGCTCCTTGTTGAAGCTAACAGCACGCTCTCAGATCTTGATAAGATCTGTGAGCACCTGCCCCCCCCCCCCCCGGGTTGTACAGTGACCGACGAGTTCTTATTCTGTGCACTTTTTCTTTGTGTTGAAAAACGCCCCGAGTCGTGGCATCAGGCTCTGTGAGTTCTTGGAAGCAGGTTCAAGTTCTTGCACCCTGGGTCAAACCCTCTACCAGTTCTCTCAAGCACATTTCCTGGAGCTTGAGGCTCTCGTACAGACTGTGGTCGTTATCAGCATTCCTCAAGGTAGCCTTAAGCTCCACAATATCTTCCTCAAGTTCTTGCATATGAAGTGGTGGTCTTGGATTGCCTTGCGTATTCTGTTGGCAGAAAAAGACCCAAGTCACGGCATCAGTGTCTGTGACTTCTTGGAAGCAGGTTCAAGTTCTTGCATCCTGGGTCAAACCCTCTACCAGTTGCCTGCCTATGTCCTTAGACCGACACAGCTACAAACAAGAACCCTGTACCAGTACTCTTAAGCACTCTTCCTGGAGTCTGAGACTTTCATACAGCCAGTGTGTTAGCACCACTGTCCACCAGATAATGCTTAGGGAATCATTAAAGCACAGTTAACCCATAAATGGAGCATGAATTACAAATGAAGACAACTCTGTGTCCCAAAATCAAAGTTCTACTTCAATGCAGACAACTCAGTATCTTAAAATCCATCAAGACAATTAAAGGGGAAGGTAGATGTCAGGGAGAGGCTCCCAGTTCCCCACAGCCTGTGTGGGACTTAGCAGGCTGTGGTGACTGGCAGTCACCGTGGCCAAGTGACTTCGGTTCCTGGGCCCTGGTTTGGGTGGGAGGAGCCAGAGCCAGACGTGACCTCAGATGGGGCTGAGGTCTGACAGTGAGGCTACCAGGGTGATGCCTTCACCAACATGCGTGATACCCCAGCCCCCGTTTCTCGGGCTCCTCCCCACTCCCACTGGTGTCACTCAGGAGCCAATGGGCCAGACACTCCAGCATCACCTCAGGCCTGGCTGTGGCATGAGTCTCTTCTTGCCGTTGCTCCTGATAGCAATCCCAGTAGCAAATTTTGACCCTGCACTCCAAATTAACAGCACACCAAACATTTTAACATTCAATGTGTGCAGTTTGTGACAGCACAATGAGGTGTGCCACCACAAACCACATGCACCTGCATTTGTAGATGCAGCCCCATAGTAACATGTGATGGATGTTGTATAATTTCCCCAAGAGACACTGGGGGAATGTCTATAGTGGTTGTCTCTTGGGGCTGGCCTTTTCCAGAAAACATATGGAGAGTTAGTCACATGAGTGTTTCCTTCCATATATAACAGAAAGGTAAAGGTAACCAGTCATGTTTTTAACTATTTGTTAAAATCATCTTATGGTTTGCTTGGCAATTTCAAATATATATATATATATATATATGATTAATAATAATAATATTTGGAGTAAACTCAAAACTGGTAAGTCTGGGGTTTGGGGCAATTGCAAAAATCAATTTTAGGTTTCAACTAAAGAAGGAAAATGCAAAGTGCACTTTGAAACAAAATTCAGATGGGGACTTACGCACCATTCACAAAAACAAAGCAGAGGAGCAGACAGTGGTGCTGGTGGCAGCATTCTTCTTCTTCCCAGTTGCTAGGGCACTAACTTCAAAATGCAGATATGTGGGCTGAAGTACCCCCTTGACCTGACTTGGAGAACAGACATGAACTTGCCCACCTTTCCAGTAAATTCCCTAAGCATCTGGTTATAAGGTGTTTTGGTTGGGTCATTGTCTCCTATTGAAGCTGACTGATTTTGTCTAAATAACCATTCTTTAAGCCAGAGAGAAAATTACTGTGTAGCCTAGTGTTTATGACATTTCCCTAGGAAGAGGGAGAATTGAATCCTGGTCCCAGCACCAATGAATATTTAGCTGTTTATATAGAGCAGAACAACTCTAAGAATGACAGAGCCCCTAGAATATCACATGGGTAGGGTGTTTGCCTCTGATTCTGGAGTAAATTTCCTGTTTTAAATCAGGCAGATATGGCATTTGACATCAGGCCTCCTCTATCCTGATTTAATTCCCTAACCACTGGACTCTCATGCAAGAGAGTTACTGGTTTTGTGAAGTTCGTCTGCAACTCCAGCCTAAAAACGCTTTATTTAAAAAATATCAAAACAAACATTTCCAAGTTTTCTGGCCCTTCCCTGTCCCTACCCTATTTTTATATTTTGAGTAAAACTATTCACCAAAAATTACCCAAGTACTTAGAGTGGTTTGGTTGTCTTGGAACTGCAGTTTTTGGCAAACACATTTTACTCAGTTTTAGCAAGTGGCATGATTTAGACATGGGCATACAGTCAAATATAAATACAGCTTGCGAGTGAAATGTGTCCTTGTTTTACAGAAGCAAGTTCATGTTAGTAGTGAAAGGGTGGTTCTGTACATGAGGCTTCAAAATTCTAAGCTTCCACTGTGGATATTAGAGCTTCAGTATGATTACAAGTTTTTGTCCCTCTCAGAGGAAGGAATTAGAAGTAGTTTTATTCTTTAAAGATGCAAATATTTAATTTTTGCCCTGCCGTGAAGTTTCGTCAGATTTGTTTCCAGAGCTGAAAATGTATATTGCTTAGAAGAAACATAAGTTAGAAATATATCTGAGCATCATCCTTCACCAATTTTTGTGGGTTGATGTGGAGCCTGCGCCTCGCTCCGCCTGGCCTATCGGGGTGTGGCCCCTCCCCTCAACTCGCCTGCCACGACTTGGATGTACTCGATTACGTTCAGAGGGGTCTCCAGTGGAGATCTTTATCCTGGGTGGGACCTCCTGATAGACGGTGTTACTCACAGTTACCGGACACGGTGATCCACGGGGCTCCGCCTCCCCTACACCTCGTCCACACGCCAACCGCTGGGCGATGTCTTCCAGATGTTGCCAGGCCCAGTATGATGGCCTCTGACCGGTCCCCCGGTTCCCGGTCGTCCTCCCTCCGGCTGGAAGGGGTTTCTCCTTTCTCCTCCCTTAGAGATAATACTCCTCCGAACCAGGGGGAGCTGGTGGGTACTTCCCCTGGTTCCAGCTCCCTCCTGGGGCCTCCGCTGTCTCCCCTTTCCTCCCATCCACAGGGCGCTCCCCTGCCTCCTGGGCGTCTGCCGCTTCAGGACGCAGGGAGAGTGCCTCGGCGTGCACTCTCTGACTGCCTCTCGCTCGGCTGCTTGCGAAAGGCTTCCAGCTCTTGCCTACACTGCCTGCTTGAGACCTGCAGGCGGGGTCCTCTCCGCTCCGTGCGAGAGCCTGCAGCACGGGCAGCACCCCCGTACTCTCTCTCCCTGGCTCTCGCCCCTTCCCTGTTCTGCCAGCATTCTTAAATCCTCCCGCCGCGGTCGCTCCGGCCGCTGGGATTGGCTCAGCTGTTCGCAGCGCGAGGAACAGCTGTTGCCAGAGCCGGCGTAATGGCGGGTCGCGCGGCCACGGACGCGGCTCTTCCTCCCGCAGCCCCTCTGACGATGCATATGCCCTTCTGGGGGCTTGCTCTCGGGGTCTGGGGTCTGTGGGTCCCCTTTGCTCCCACTCGCTCGCCTGTGGGGGCGCTTCGCCGCCACAGTTGACATTTAAACATTCCAAACTTTTCTGGAAATTAATTTCTAAAAGGTATTAATTAGCATGTATCTTATTTCCCAGAAGGTTAATATAAGCAGAAAATTGCAAATATATTCTTTTAAATATTGTTCTTAAAAATAATAATATTTCCAAACACAGCAAAAGAATATTAAGAAACACAGTATCAAGCCAAAGAGGGTCTCATCCAGTCAAAACTCGGTTGTGGCCTGTAACCAATAAAAACTTCTTGAGATGTGCTTCTATAATGGCTACTTTGTATTCTAAAGAACAAATCTCTCCTAGAGCTCAGAAATTAACTATCCCACATTATTCTTCCCTCAGCATGAATGTTATGATCAACCAAGTATGGACATCAAACTCTTGGAAACAAACGCTTGTATAAAGTTAAACTGAAATACAAACTATCTGTGGTTTGGTATCCCACAAGAGAAAAGGCAAGATTACAAATATGAAACTGCAATGACAAAATATTTTTCTTCTTTCAATTTCCAATCTTGAGAAATAATGAAAAAAAATGAGCTGCCGTTGATTTAAAGGAAACTTAAACCACTCATAACCTTGCAAGATTGCTCTCCACTGCTGTTCACACAGTGCTCATTTATATGAAATATAAATGTTAAGCTACATAAACAGCTTACAACATCACTTAAAGCACAAATATACAAAAGGAGAAAAAAATAAGATAAATGCTCTTAAAATATTTATATTTATGTTAATATATTCACCTACTTAGGTGAGTGTAACAGGGGGCCTGCTCGGGGCCGATCTACCAATGCCCCTCCCACTTGTTTCTGGGCCAACTGCCCTCCTTCTCTCCCACCATGCCTTGATGTTAATTAATTAATTGTTGCTAATTAAGCGGAAGGCTGCCCATTTCCTTGCCCTGACGTGTGGGGGCGCTATCTGCTGCTCCGTACCTTCCCTACACCATAGCCCATGCCTCACAAATGGCATCCACTGATGTTACTCTCACCAGCCCCACACTGGGCCCCAGAATTGTCCAGTTTGGACCCCAACTGGATCCCTCTACTCAGGCGGCCTACCTCGCTCTCATTCAGGGCTGCTTAGCTTCCTGAACCATTTCCCCTCTCAGGTGTGGTCCTCCTCTGGGACCTTTGGCCACACAGGCCCTGGCCTTGCCTCCAAGGTCAGTTGGAAACCCCAGGTCCTTCCTAGCTCCAGGCATCCCTTGCCATGGGTCCCTGGCCCTTTTGACCATTCTGGTCCTGGCCCCAGCCCAGGCCAGTCAAGGACACTCTACAATCAGGCCTCCGAGCCTCTAGCCCCACTCTCTCTTGTGGGTCCACCTTCTGGCCCCTACTAGGGGTTAACCCACCCAGTTGTGGGGGCTGGGGTTAAGGCACCCTGACCCACCTTTCACTGGGGTGATCACTGGTCTGGCATTTCCTGGGGGCTCCTGCACCACTGAGAGCCCCACCAGGCCACCCACTCCTGGCAGGGTACAGTTTTAGGTCATGCCCAGGACCAGGAGCCTCCTGACCATCCCCTACAGCTCCTCCCTTACCTCCAGGATGTTCCAAGAAGCCTCACAGCCAGGCGATGTTGCTGCCTCCCTGCCAGCAGCAAAATGCCCTGCTTATATAGGCAGCCCTGAATCTAAAATGGCTGCCTTAATCAGGCACTCACTGGCTGCTTGACTTCAGTCCTTAAAGTGGCAGGCACAAACAGTGCCCTGCCACAGTGAGCTAACTTAGATCAGGCCTGCCACTTTTGGCTCAATTTAAACCCCTCAAATGTCTACATGGATCAGCATTTAGATCGACCTAACCTGATCCAAAAGTAATATCTGTACATATCCTTAGACTTGTCTCCCAGGCTTATATTATGGTGTGATATATACCAAAGTCAGATGTGTAACAGATTAGGAAGGTAAGCTAGCAGCAATGGTATGACCATTTAATATAACAGCAGCAAAGTAATCCAATAGGATGCCATTCACAAAAAGAAACATAGGGGTAAAAAGCATAGCCCCTTGCAGCTGATGGCAAAAATTCCCATTGACTTCAGTAGAATTTCACCCTTAAGACCATGACAAATAACGTCTATTTGCCAACACTGTTCAAAAAAACCCAGGTTCTATTCTTTCTTCCAGTGACTGTGGGTAAAACTTATTCCACCTGCATAAAGCCCAAGTATTCTGGTTGTATTCTGATGGAATGAATAGGAGCCAGAAGGCACATCTGAACAAGATGCTACATTGTCATAACAATGTACTACAATGATGTAGTGTCAGCAGGGAAAAACTGTAATGTTCCAGCTACACTGCTGTAGTGATGCGCTCCCTCACTATAGTGTGTGGCTATAGTGATGTAGTGGCTAAAAATACTAAATGACAGCACAGTAGCAATGGCACCATAGGGGTATATGTAGATGTGCCCAGAGATATTTAAAACTAAGGCACTGCAGCATCTAAGTCTGAGTTGCCCAAGTGCCTAGTAGAATCCACAGCCAAAGGTTAGGTGACAGTCTTTTTCTACAAGGCATGGAAAATCAGTGTAAAGAAAAAGATCCACAAAAGCAAGTAAGTAAGGTCAGTGAAGAGCTACCAAAGAAACAAAGGAAAGGGGTTCAAATCAAATGCCATCCCTTACTCTAAAGGTTCCCCCAGATTGGGATTGAGCCCAGGACTTTTCTTCATAGAATTAGGTACCTATAGTACCTGGTTTTTTTTCCCTTAAATTCAGCCCTAAAACAAGGTCTCACTGTTCCTCTCCCATTTATCCAATAGCTGCATTGTTCACCTCCTGGATGAATTTGGGCAGACTAATTAGCACTGCCTGAATTAACCCACCTAAAGCACCACACAAATAGGACCACAATCCTTCTTATATGCGGGGATGGTATATGTGAAGCTGAATGGAGTTTTTGAAAGTGCAGCTGGTTGGCAAACATTGTTTGACCTGAAACAAAATATTTGGTTTAATTTCAGGAGATATTGTCCATGCCTTTTCAATTTAAGTCAATTTTCCATTTCAATTTAGGTCAATTTTTAAGGGGGAAAATGCCATTTTGAAAATAAAAGTTTTGGTTTCAAACATTTCAGCATTTCTTAAATGATCTCAAAATTGAATGTTTTGACATTTTGTCCATTTTGGCTGAAAATATTTGCAAAATACAATCACATTCATGAACAATTTCAGTTCTTCTGAAATTATAGTTTTGACAAATGTCCTATTCATTGAAAAAAGTTTTCCTATCTCCAGTCAAGATGTTAGAATCTATGCCTACAAATTTCACAGGTCCAAATTGTTTTATTTCGCAAACTGGACAAGGAGTCAACAATGTTCAAATGGTCAACAACAAAAAATCAGTAACTAACATGGCCACATCTATGATAATATTCTGTCAATTTCACAAAATATAATGAAATAGCTTAATTTTAATTGAAGCATGTAAACCCCTATGGGTTTTTATATAAAAATTATTTTAATCAAATGTATTAGTCATTCAATTAAACTGATTTTTTTAAATGCTATCTGCAGCATATATGAAAGCTCCAAAATCCTCCTGGATTTCCTTCTTTACTTTCTCAGACACCAAGAATAAATTGGAACATACAGTAACTGGAGGGAGACCATTTTTTGTGGCTAGCCTGCTATTCATCAGGATGATACATCGCTACAGCTACTGCAGTCTCACAGCATGGATAATTCTAGAAATTCCCCAAATGACTAGTCAAAAGAGGGACCCTATCATAGTAGGAGACGGCCACTGCCCCAACTACATATGAGTTATCTCACTAAAGTGAAATCAAAGATTCCAGAAAGCTTTCATTTGGAGAACAGCATGGATACAGCAGCTGATGAGAATATGAAAAATAAAGAATATTAGAAATAAAATTCACAGAAAAGGAACTAAATTAAAAATGCAAATACATTTTACTGAAATGTTCACCAACACTTACAGTTTGAAAAAAGGAGCTATCTATAGAAGGGGGTAGAATTCTGCCCTTTTCTAAAGTCCGTAGCAAAACTTCAGTTGACTTCACAAGAGCCACAATATCACTCAAGGTCCTTAGTGCAACCTCCACTATTCTGCATATACTATAATGTGCAATTGTCATTTCCATGTTGGAAACCTTTTTGTAATGATTCACGGTACACCAAAACTAAAGTTTCATGCGACTTCACTACTGACAGTAAATGATTTGAACTTTTCCCAAACAAGAACTTTATCCTGAAAACAAACATTAACTTCTGACCTTTATAATTAATCACACTTTTAAACTCTGGTAGCCGAGACATGCTTAAGAAAATATATTCCTTTCATCTCTGTGTGGCAGTGTAACATAGCTTTTCCTGCCGATGTTGGCAAGTTCTGACTCTCTTATATTTATGAGAAAGACTCTGAGTAGGCAACTTCTAGCATTGGTTCTCAGCATTATATTTCCTTCTCTACTGAAAATAAGGAAGTACATTACGCAAGAAAACAACAAAAGATGAATAACTTATTGCCCTTTTGAGTAGCCCAATGTATTTACAAATCGACATCCTTGCTGATGCAGTAAAAAACACAAACTTTTCAAGACTGGTAACTTAGCTTGGCTTGTTGGTCCAAAGCATTCTTTCTTTTAGATATTTGACTTATCTACAACTGGTAAAACTGCAAATATGAACACCTTTTCTCCATTAATCCGTCTCTCATTCATAGGCAGAGAGGTAAAATTCACAATTAGACTTCCGATATTCAGTCTTTAGTTCATGGAAGCCAATCAATTGTGACATATCTAGTGTTATAACTGAAAAGTTTCAGGTGTTATTTTATAAAGGGATACTGTCCAAAAATATGTGCAGAAATCTTAACATTATTCCTTTCCTTCAAAGATAATTTTGTTTCTGTGTATGTTGAGAATATAGACATTTAAGGAAACTCTATTCTCTGCCTTTCTATGCTCTTTACATTTGTTCTTTAGATTCCATTTTTTCAGCAATGCTGCCTCCTGTTACTTGCTGTTTGATGCTTTTTTGTAGCCTCAGCTTCTGGGAGCATGGAACTTGTGTGACAATCTGGGCTTTTATATTAAAAAAGTGTTTCTATCATTTGTGAGTAAAGAAAAAGTCTCCAAAATGTAAATATGAAAGGCTCAGATAACAAAAGTATCTAAATTCTTACTTTACCAAGATCCTAAAATAAAATAAGTCTGTTTCATGATTTTTTGGCAATTCTATTCTCTTTAATATACGATGGAGCAAAATATACATGGCAGCTGATTTTTCTTCATGAAGAATATAACAAATCAAAAATGCATCTTTATTCTAAAGTGAAGGGAGTGTCCAAGGGGAGTAATATAGGGCATTGGGGGTGCATCTACACATGTGTTTTACTGCTCAGTAGACCAATTAGCTCTGCAGTAATGTTACCATCTACACATGTACCAGTATTAGGGTGCAGTAAATTAATTAACTCTATCAGAAAATAGTACTGTTGGGGACACAGTACTATCATATGGCTGAGTAATTTACTGCACTGAAACACATGTGAAGATGGTGACAGCCGCGTGTAAATTCCACCCAGTCATCCCAGGCAGCCTACCAGCTAGCCACATGGTTCCTGGTAGGCTAGTGCATTTTGGGCACTCTCATGCCCCAGCCAGCTTTTCCACTGCCCTCTGATGCTACCCAGAGCCCAGGCTTAAGCCCCCCCCACTACCTCCTGCCCTCCATGAGCCTACTGCCAGGCCAGGTCTGCTCCACCGTGGCTCAAAGTGCTGCTGTCCCACACATGTGGAGGCACTGCACCTGGAAGCAGCATAATTAAAGGGCTCTGGAGTTTATCACATTACATTAATTTCACATGTAGAAAATGGATGTCCCCTGAAGTCCATTCCCAGTCCTGTCACTGACCCTATAATACTAAAGACATCATTTTTTTCCCCCCTGAGTTTGCTCATCTGTGCATTGGATATCATGGTTTCCCACTAAAATTTATAGGGTTGCTGTGAGTTTTAAATAACATTGTGTTTTAGAAACAGATCTTTAAATAAAACATGCTTCATAAATGTAAAGTATTATTCTTATGGGAATAGCTAGAAAAAGACAAAAACAGTAATAAAGATTTCACAGGAATCATTTCAGCTTCATTTATTTCAACAATATATTTTCTGTTTAAGGAACTGAAACTCCCAGGTGTGTTCATTTTATAGACTCTAATTTAGAGTGTAGCTTTCAAATTGTAGACCTGTGAACAACACTAACTTTCACTAAAATGAAATTATAGAGAGTTTTGGATAAAGGAAAATAGGCGCTTTCCTTTTAGAATCAGGTTTTTCAATTACTTTTGAGCAAAAATAAATCAAAAGCAAAATCCTCTTCTAAATAACCAAGTTTTTCTAACTAAATTCATGCTAACGAAACTATGGAATCATTTCATATTTGGAGCACAATCACAATCTGGAATTCCTTGAAGTACCTATAATCCTTGAGAACTCATATAACAACATGAACAGGACCAAAACAAAGAGGTTACCAACAATAAGTGTGTACATATATAATAGCATGGCCTTGGTAATTACTGGTGAAGGTTATGTTGTTTTTTACTGTTTCAGAAGCGAGCAAGAAAGTAGCACAAGAGCATTTGCTTAGTTTACAGGCCTTATTAAATCCTAAAACTTGCTCTAATTAAGGAGAGGAAAAAGGGTGAAGGCAAAAAAATTCTGATTAATTTTTCTATGTATGCCAAAGTCCTACATATTCAGACAATAAAAGGAATAATAGCTAATTACAAAACTGACATACAGGTTTGGATTTAAAACAAATATTCCTTGCCCTCTTAATATGATGGGGTGCTCAGACCCAAGGTTATGTTTTAGGTCTACACCCAATAATAACGTATATTATTCATACAATTAACATTCATACTTCATTTAAGGACTGATCCAACTTTCACTAAAATAAAAGTAAAGGCTCCCATTATCATCAATGGGGAACAGCATGGGACAGATAGAGCAATATTGGCTCAGTTCTATAGTCTTTATCACCAAAATACTCATATTTGCATCTTTAAAAGATGTAATCTAACAATAGCCTATAGTTCACTTAGGAAATCTTTTGTTCCCTATCCAGTATATACCAGCCAATGCACACTAGGATGTGTGTATGTTTGAATAAAATCTTCTTTTTATTCATGTATTCAAAAAGAAAATGAAAGGTTGCATTTACAGTTCTGATGCAAGTACCTACCACAAAGTTTCTGCTGTCTAACTCGCTGAAACGGTGCCCTAGAAACATTAACAAAAGTGTTTCAAGAGACTCTTAGAAATGAAGAAAGAAACATGCCAACACTGAGTATTTCTTGTACAGATTGTTTTAGTATTAAAATGTAGAACAAATCCTTCTATAACAAAATTTCCATTAGTGGTAGTTACCATTAAGCATACAAATAGGAGAGAGAATATTTTAATAGAAAAGTATCTTAGTGACTTTGAGGCTTATTTGCATGAACGTAACTGTTTCAGTGGAGTTGTTTCTATTTACACTAACAGAAGTTAATCAGAATGTCAGAGTTAGTATTCCAGAAGAAATAATTCAATTTAAATGATGAATTAAAAATTATGAACACAACCAAAATATGGTCACAGTAATAATGCTGAGACTCTCTTACAAAGGATTATGCATATTTTTTTCTTCAAAGATAGTTATGAATTCTAATTGTACATGTCATATTTTATTATGATCCCCAGCAGGATGAATGGAAAAAGCTACATATCTTCAACAGAATCACAGGATAACCTATGCAGTCTCCACTGGTTTGCAAGTATGATTAGCTCTTAAATATTTCTTTTAGCAGGTTCATGCATCTTTTTCACTAATTTATATTTACCCAGGTTGGATCATATTGGGTTTCTTTTGCTTTGCTTTGCTAACAAAAGCAACCCCATGTTACTCTTCTATGTTCCATAATTGTTTGCCAATAGAAACATATGATTTTCTTCCTATTATGGTAAGCTAAAATATTATTAAAATTCCTGACATAAGAGGCCTAGGAAACTGGAGACAATAGGCTTCCATTAGTGTGGTAGACTTACAAGTAGTGTGGACTTCTAGGTGTACCAGTGTAGGACAGCTACTAGAGGCTCTAACTTCCTGGCTAGGGAAAGAAGTTACACATAAACTGGTTTATTTAATCAGAAATTGGTTTAAACTTGTAACAGAACAGAAATTCAGTGCACATAAACCAGTTCCAAAATGGCTGAAACTGGTTTAAGATAAACCTGACTGAATACAGTATCATACTTAACTGATTTGGGTCAAACCAGTTTATGAAACTTCTGTCCCAGACCCCTTCCTGCTTCAAGTTAAATCTGAGCCCCACAGCATACTTTGCATCCCTGGGCTAGGCTCTCTGCCCCATTAGAGAAGGGTTAGGGGGGCGGGGGTGGGAAGAGAGGCAGAAACTGCCCCACCCAGGAAAACCTTGGCTGGGGTCTAAGCCCAGGGAGGGAGGTTAAATCCCCTTTCCCTTGAATACAGAGCTGCCCTGCTAAACTTACTGAAAGTTACTGCTGGCTGCAATTGTGCGCTACAAATCCCAGAGCCACCTGGAAGCAAGAAGAGGAAGTGATGAGCAACCCTGCAGAATTCTGCTGCTGTAATTCTGTACTGCAAATCCCAGAGTTTTTCAGGGCAGCAGGAAGAGGAAATGCCAGAAAGCGATGTTCTAGCACTTCCCAGCTTCTGGCCTGAGCCACTGCAAGCATGTGACTGTATTTCTTAAATCAAAGGTGAATGTGTCCAGTTGTTTCTCAGTCTAATCTTTACAGCTTAGACTAACCTGCAAAGACTGAATTGATTCAGCCTCAGGCTTTTTGATTTGATTTATGGACTTGGGGCCAATATGCTAAACACTGATGACCCACAATCCTAATGCATTCAAATCCCCTTTAGGAAAGAGCTGCATTTCTGAGGTGTATTGTTTCACTGTTTGACACACTTATCAGGCAGCATGATAGGGTGGTCAGTTAATAGTGCCAGACAGACCCAGAGGGACTGATGCTCGATGAATATATGGTATTAAATTCATTTAAGCTGTAAGGAAAGTAGTAAGTAGAAACTAATTATAGGCATGGTTTGCTTCTCTCCTCTGAATTAATAAGTTTACCTGAGGTAGGCTGTACAGGTGCATTATCCAGGCAGTAACAAACACTGCAAGTAGTCTGAGTTCCAGATGAACTTCATTTTGAATAAGATAGTGGAGGCTGAATGGCCAGAACTTACTGTGGAAGGAGCAAAGACTCCACAAAGCCTCTTCTAAACTTGAAAGATTAATCCAGCTTGATTGTCAGGTTTAGAGATCTGCTCCAGCCAGTTTAGCTTGGCAAAGGCCCAAGTTATCAGGGGCAAAGGGAAGGGAAATTTTATTCCATCTGGATGGAGGATTGTTCTAACTCTGGTGTTATTTCTCTTCAGCTGGCAACTATATGGTTGTGAATTTGCTATGGGGATTTTTTAAATTACATGCATTTCAGTTGCCATTTGCACATATATACATTCCTCTACATTTTATTATTCCAGAATCTGCCACAGTGTGAATGTTGGGTGGCACTTAGGCCCCCTTTACATGTTACAGGTATTTTATAATTAACTAGTTAATTGCACAATTACCTAGAGACCAACTATATGTGCAAAGTAGCTGTCAAATGATAAAAATGTTCCAACCAGCTTGAAACTTAGACCTTAAAATGTATACTAACTTTATAACTGGTTGCTATTGAGTTTTAATTTGCATGTGTAACAGGTTCCCCCTGTGTTTGAGAGGCCAGTCAGCTAATGGGACTCCCAGGCTCCCAGCCAAAGGGGTATACTATATCCAGCATAAAACTCCCCAAGCCCTAGGGATATCAGATCCTGCAATCCCCAGGGTTTGGAGATTTCTGACACCCCTGAACCCTGGGGATCGTACCATGAGATTGTGTGAATCGCACATTAGATCCCATCACGCCTTTAGCTTCATGTGTACAGGGGGCCTCAGACATCAACCTTTCCCATTTTTATTTCTTGTTTGAATTTGGGTTTTCTATGGGGTTTGATAGTGGTTGTTTATAGCATAGATGCAAATGATTCCCTACCCTGAAGGAGTCACTAAGTGTAGGTATAAGGCCTGTGGTAAGTAGGAGTCAAGACTAGGTGATTCTAATGGCTTCTTAAAATTCATTATTATTCTTTTATGGCCTGTTTCATTCTGATCCAGTCATTCAAGATTCAAATGGGTAACATTGCTGAAGAACCATTTTCATAGCTTTAGCTTTAGGTTTGATTGTTTGGGAATGAATTAAACTAGTTTCCTCCCTCAGTTACTCTGACAAGCTAAATTGCTACTAATGTAGCCTAGCAATCAGTAGTGTTAACTGAATTCTAGCTTTGGTCACACAAAAAAAAAGGGTACAAACAACTAAATTTCTCTTCTCAGATGTAAACAATGAGGTTAAATGTATATGGAGAACTTTCTTTAATCATAATGAAGCAAAGGGTCAAAATCAAAGCAGCATTTCTGAAACTAAACCACATGAGTGAAGCAACTTCTAGGCCACAGAAACTGAAATAATACCAAGCAAAAAGAAACCAGTGTCACAAGAAAGGCAGAAGTCATTTGACATTTTTTTCATTATTCATAATTTTCTATAATTTATAACTGATAGACATGTGAATGATTGCATTCCTCCTTGAAAGCAATGATCAGTAGAGTAGTAAATTTGATGTATTAATTATACAAGAAATGATGCTCCCCCACCTTTAAAAAGTATTTGAGATCTTTGAAAACCACTATGGAAATGCAGAGCATTAGTAATTTGGTGATGTGAAGCAAAGAGCAATGCTGTGTCAGGAACATGATCTGCTATGATAAAGTCCGTATGTTGAAAAAGTGACATAAAAAGGCAGAATATGGAGTAATGTGAACAAAGAAAGTAGGAACTGTATTAGATTCACTGGATTGTGTAAAGATACCAAGACACATGTTTTTCTTGTCATTTTGTTTTCTATCCTTGCTGGCCATTTCTGCAAAACATGTAATAGAATAAAAGAGTCACAGTCAGATTGCATATCTACTCAATGTTTTAAAAGTCTTTTATCTAGAGTTGTATGAATACTATAAATATAACTTGAACAAAAGCCATGAGCTCGTGTTTGGTTGATTTCACCTTTCCTTTGTGTATAAATTCAATAATTTTGATTACAAGACTGTTCAAAGAAACCTAAAGTCTTGCAAACTCATTCATACGCTGCAGTTATTTATTCAGCCAACTTGAAATTTCCTATTTTCCTCTTGCTTATGAAAATTTATTTTTGTTTCCTCAATTAGATAAACAAATGTCACGTGGCATAACGTTAAGAAACTTATGATAACTTTTTTATGCATATGTACTTGCATCTGAGATCAAACAATGTGCCAACAATGCATATGAATTACTTTTGTTTTCTGTAAAAAAAAGATTTTGTCTTGTGTGTCTAGTTTTTAGTTTGAGATTAGTAATGAAAATATAGCATTAATTTTAAGTTTAATTAATTTCTTGGCTTTTATGTGCTTACATTATGTGAGTATGAGCAAAAAAACTCTTTGCTTTAACTTGCTTTTGTAATGGCAGACTTTTACATTTTTTCTCATTATTTTTTTCTGCGGTGATGGCAAAGCTTTTCTTTTCCTTTTTTCTTTCACTTATTTTCAAGTCACATATGTTAGGCCAGGGAGTTAAAATCAGGGTTTCTGGTGTGCCTAATCACTGGAACACCGTCTCTGTCTCCCTCTCTATTGTTCTCTCTCTTGAATGTTGTAAGAAGGACTAAATTTGAGGGAGAAAGATGGAAAAAAAGTCTGGCTGTATGTACCAGAGAGGGGTCATCAGGCACCAATTCCCATCTATGAAATACAGCTCCTGTCTGAATGAGAGAACAAATGACATTTTAATTATGCTGTTCTTTCTTTAGTAATTGATTTATTTTATAATTTAATGCATTTGTTCTACACATATTTATCCAGTGGCGTGAGAATTCTTATCCAATTTCAAGAGTCCTGAATTTGTAGTTCAAGTACACAGTTGGCTGCCTGCTTCACATTTAAGGTTCTGAACAGTTTGAGATTCACCTCTGGCAACTATACTCACTGATATTTTAAATTTCTTTTATGACCTTAAGAGCCATTAACACATTTTTAAAATTCCATTTCAAGGATATAGGCAGACAAGGTTCCTTGGGTGAATTTGATATCTTTTATTAGACCAACCCAAATGGTTGCAGAATAGTTATTAAGCAAGCTTTCGGGTTCAAAAACCCTTCGTGAGGCTAAGGAAGCTTCAGCAGTTGGGGTGTGCTCTTCCTGGATGGACTTTTCATTCCATCCAGGAAGAGCACACACCAACTGCTGAAGCTTCCTTAGCCTCACGAAGGGTTTTTGAACCCGAAAGCTTGCTTAATAACTATTCTCCAACCACTTGGGTTGGTCTAATAAAAGATATCAAATTCACCCAAGGAACCTTGTCTGCCTATGTCCTTAGACCAACGGCTACAACCCAAACCCCATTTCCAGGATATGGCATTCTAAATATTTTGCTCAGTTGTTAACCTTATTCTAATGTTCACTGCTTAGAAATCTAAGATTATGTAAGACTTGCAATATTTGGTTTACAGTAAATCCGTTCTTGTGCTAGTAAATTAAAATGACTCATTGTCCACAGTAATTGTATTCCTGGGGAAATTTGATACTTGATTAACCAACTTGTTCTAACTGTATGATATCATGCTCAATCATGAGATTTATGAGGCTTGCCAGCATACAAAAAAACTGGCATGTGGCAGTCTGATAGGTGAAGGGCTTATGCTGAGCCTCAGGCAACCAAAACAGTAAGAGAAACCAGTCAGTCCAAGATTTATTCAAGTGTTCATGGTAACAAATCAGAACTACATGCATCTCTTGGCAGGTAATTAAGGTGGGAAAAGTTAGCTAGTGGGCAAAGCCAAGGATCCAGTTTTAAAAGGCTAAACGTCATTTTTGCCAAATAAGAACATGGTATTTAAGCTTTCCCTGTTTGGTTTGGTTTGTACCTAAACAATATGAATATGAGATGTTGTAGATATCCCTTTTAATTTTTTAGGTACTTAACAATAGCATCCAAAATGTCTAGTTGTCCCTTTCACCACTTACAGCAACTAAGAACGGAGTAAGGCAGTAAAAGGAATAAAAGCAAAGACAGCCCAGTTACATCCTGGTCTCTTGCCCAATGACATGGGTGGAAAGGTTCCCATGAATTTAATGGGCATTAAACAAAGTGTTTCAGGAAAACATCATACCTGCTGTTGGCCATATTTAGGCACATCTAATGACTGCTAGAGATCATTATGAAACAGAATACTTCAATGAAAGGAAGTTGGCTTATAGAACAACTGATTTATGATCAAAAGAATCTCTTCGATAAATAAATAGCTCAATCTAAATGTTCAGCATTTGTTTTTAAATCACTAAATTAACAGGCTAATCATCTACACTGTAGGAAGCTAGGAGCAAGTGTTTGAAGTCTTGTTGGAATGGTACTACTATCCAACCTGTTAATAACTGTACTCGCCTATAAAGGTGACAAGTCATTCAGCATCTTTCTTGGGTTTTTTCAACTTTACATGTCTGAATTTTGCAAGAAACAAACATGCAGATAATAGTAGTTTGCTTGCATTATGATATACTTCCCAATATTGTCTTGGGGACCATACCTTGAAAAATAATGTCATAGCTAATCAGATATCACAGTGGTTTAGGTGTATTGTGGGTAAACAAAGATCTAGTAGCAGCGTGAAAACGCAACTATAGGCACATCTACACTTGAATTTAAGCAGGCTTAAATTTAATGTGCATTAAATTAATGAGGATTAAGTAGGTTTTGGCAGGTGTCTCCACATGGTGGAATTTGGGACTAACCTTAGTAACATGTAGACATGGACCCCTAATGCAGCTTAAAATTGGGCTAATCCATATTAAATGATCATGTGTAGACATACCCAGTATCTCTACATTCAATCTTCAGGTTAAATTATCCTCTAGCACTGATGCCAATTATTATAATCACCCCATTATAAAAAAAAGTATGAAAGAAAGAAAGTTTGGGTGATAAGGAAGCCCAAATATACACATGAACTAATAGAGCTCAATATTAACATCAACTTAGCACAACAGAGAACATAAGTGTTGCAGTTCAAATGCTATTTGCACTAAAGTTCACTGACTCCTTTTCTCAGGTGCAATTTCAGTCTCAAATATTCCATTAATGAGGTTTACAGAAAAGTGAGACCCACTATGTTCGAAGTAATAGATATATCATATCACTGTGACATTCAGAGACCAAGTAGATGACTATGAGAAGCATCCATTCTGCAATGATTGTGTTCAATGCGATATATATCTATATAGACACAATAATTGCAGAATATATAGAGAGAGACAGAGAGAAGTGTATGTGTATGAGTGGCATTCCATTTTAGTCATGGAAAAATGTGGATTTTTGGGTTACTTTTTTAAAATCAGAACATGTCAGATTTTTTTTTTGATTGGAGAAAACCAGGATCTCTGTTAATAAGGTTACCCGTGTATTAAAAGTTAAATCTTTTTGGATCCAGGCTATAGAATCTGTCCAATGGAACTGTTCAGTAACTACACTACTGGAAATAAAATTTTCTGTAAAATTGTGAATGAGCTTTCAATGCAGAATGACACCTACAGGAAGTATTCTGACTGATCTAACTAAAAAGGGACAGGAGAACACATCAAGCAAATTTTCATGAGTGTTTTATGATTATTCACTGTACCCACCTGAAAATAAAACTCCAGAAGCAGTGTGAGATTGAGAACCTCTTAGGTAATGTCTGCACTACAGGCATTGAAATGATTGCAGTGTAATCTAGAATTAGGTGTCAACTAGCTAGTTTGCTTTTTGGCAAGATAAACTAGTCCACATTTTTTTCTGTGTTCTCATAACCTGCTACCTACCTAATTTAGGTTTCTATACATACACTGAAGTCACTGACTGCTAGGATTCAATGTATACGTATTCTTAGTGTCATAACCGTATTTTAGTATCAATCATTTAGCGTGAAAGGGCTAGTTGGCCCATTCCAAAAGCATCACAGGTGAGCCTCTTTATTAAATTATAATATGTACTCGATAATAGTTCCCTCTCATGTCTTTTGCAATTAACTTTTTCGGAATTGTTTTATTTTGTGCCAAAAGACCATTCAGATCAGATTCAATAAAAGGGCCTTCTTTCAAAGCTTAAGTTCAATAACGTCAAAACTTGTTATCTTCAATTTTCACAGATATGATAACAACATCTTACATATAAGCAAGAACCTTCTGTGTCAAATAATTTGGTGTATTAGACAAAACTGTATACTTTAAGATACTCAAAACAGATGAGTTTTAGTTGAATCCCATTGAATCCATGCCATGAATAAAATCAGTTAATAGATGTATTAAGCTATCTAGATGTCATTTAATTCAATTTCAGATGGTAGCATAAATAGGGAAGGACTGTCATCCCCCAGCATTGACTCAGGGAGGAAGGGGCTCGGAGAAGGGGGAAGAAAAATATCAGCTACCTCTGCAGCTACATGATCACATCAGTGGCAGCTGGAAGTCACCGTTGCCTCCCCCCTCCCCCCCCAATGCATCCCACTGCGCATGACACCCAGCTGCTTTATGTCTCTGGTTTTAGAAGCATTAGGCAGAGCTGTGTAACTCAGGAACTTGCATTCAAAACCTTCTTCTGGACCATGCCTTTTTTTCCTGTTTAATATTATCACTCATTCCCTACAAGCAAGGGAGAGAATTATAATAGCTCCAGTGGAGAGAGTTCAAAGATATAAAGTAGTATCTTCATCTACCACCCTACCATCAGGGTGGTGCATGACAACCCAACAATTTTAGGGCAGATAGTGCAAAATACCTGTTCAATTCATACTGCAGAAGAATTTTAAGTAAGCAGAATTTAGTTACCCACACAGGAATTTTCCCAGCAGCTTTTATAAAAAGTGCTAAAGCTCCACAAGAAGTTTGACAACTGTTCCAACAAAAAGGCATGCTTCTAGTACCATACTGAGTGTAATGCTGATTTCAAAGAGTGTTTTTAATGAATCCATGCCATCATTTCCTATAGGGCCTAGACATTTTTAGGATTTCCCATCCAGTACTGACCTAGCTCAAGCCTATTTAGCATATGACATCCTATAAATTAAACCAACTTGGAACCTCAACCCACTTTCAACCTTGACTAGGTAATGGAAACCACACAGAGGGCAGATACAGGTTCTTTTAGTCTTCTTTGACTCAGATTAGACAGCTACTTGGAATCTGATATCTACCTTTGTTCTACTACAGTCTTTATGTAGGACAAAAAGAGCAAATAGAATTGCCAGTGCCTCAGATAACATTAGACAGCAACATTAAAAAGTTAAAACAGATTCATCACTTTAGATTTCCTATTACTTTCAGGAAGAAAGAAGTGAGCTTAAACTGGATCAAGGAGGTGACTGAAGAGCACAGTTTTTTAGTCTACAATCAGCTTTTTTAGTCTACAATTATATTTGCTCACCAATTACTTTTTGCTTAAGCCAGAGAAAATAAGCAGGGTCATTAAACACTACTTATTTTCTCAATACATTCTTCAACGCCAAGCCTATTAAGTTTTTAGCAAGTACAGAACATCGAGAAAGTAACTAGCTCAAATTTATCAGGCAAAACATGGTAACATCTCAGGCTTCTTTCCTGAATAAATTATTTTCTAATCTATTCTTTCTAAGAATGTCTTATAATAAAAAGAAGGACGCCTTTACCATAGGGAGCTTGCAATCTGACCTAAGGGTTTGTAAACAATAAGAAGAGAGTGTTGCCACTAAGTGCTTATTCTGAAGTTGTGTTAATTCAAAATACAGACCCTGAAGATAAATAGCTCAAATTTAGAAACCAAACTGCTAGGCAATAAGAATCAAACATCAAATATGCTTTGGTACAGTCACCACATCTGTTTTCCTTTTAGTGATGGTACCAGTTCATTGTCATGATAATTTGGGCACAAATGAATTTCTTTACATCAAAACCTTTCCCACATGAACTAAAGTGGTGTCTGAAAGGTCTGATATACAAGTACATGCCCTAAAACAACAGCATGAAAACTAGAGAAGGCTGTGGAATTCTCACTGACACGCTTCAGATGATAAAATAACTTATTGTCACAGATTTATATTAAGTTCACAGACTTCTGCCACCAGTATTATACTTATTTATAATGCTGCTGTAATATAACCAGAACTAGTGCAGTCATAAATGACAACTGAAATGAAACGATGTTTGGCTCAGTTAAATAAGTACATTTCTTCCTGGTGAGAAATACATCTTAACTTTTTAATGTACAGTTTCCCATGTAAAGCAAAACCATTTTTCACTCGTACTTGGAACCTGCTAGGTTCCTTTGTATGTGGCAGGCAGTCAAAAGACAGTGTGAGGGGAATCATGGTCTACTCCTATTTGTTAAATAAAATTACTCCTATTTGTTAAATAAAATAGTAAAGAAACACTTTGCTTTGTGTGAATGAAATTGAACAGCCATCAAAAGCCAGGTTAAAAGGCAAGCCATCAACTAGATGCTGCTTCACTACATGGAATACAGGGGAGGTTTGTTGACCATAGTACTTCTTATCTCTGTTTAAATGAATGGAACAAAGAAACAAAACCATTAAGAAAATGGCACATAGATCCATTAGCAAAGAGAAGGCATTTCTATCCTAAACACTACCTGAATGGAATGCTAAAACAGAAAATCTCAGAAGAGTCAGGAAATCCAGAGATAAAAGTTGCTTCATGCTAATTCCTCTTATATTTCCCTCCCGTTCATTAGCTCTCCATTCATCTCAGTCCTTTTCAAAAAGTAAGAGGAGAGAAAAGGTAGAGCAGAGACTCTTAAGTTTTACACAAAATTATACAGAGTTCTATCTGTTTATGTAGGTTAAACACTACTCTCCATATGATAACAACTCTGAATGTGCATGTTTGCACTTTGACACCTGTTTGTGAAAAGCTCCTAGCCAAAATAAAGAGTGAGTGAATGTGTCCATCCCAAGAAAAAGAAATAAAATGATTCTGAAGAGTGGAATTTTTTGCAGAGCAGAAAAGAAGGGCAGTAACCAAGCAAACATTGGGTGATGGATTTTTCTACACTTGGCTTATTATCATACTGTAAAAGACCATGCAAGCAGTGGGCAAGAGGAAAAGCTGAGGGGATGGGAGTTCAGAAACCAAATAAAAATATCACCTTGATTTTTTTAAACTGAAAAAAACCCCAAAGTAACATTTGTATATAAATATTTTTTCATTTCAATATTTCTCATAGAAAAACCAAAACAGATACAACCTCTCACTCCCCTCCTTTCAAGAAAGCAAACACAAAAAAAAATCAGTCACCTCTAATATGAGGCAAGACGTTGAGGCAATAAAAAAAATGGAGAGAATAAGGAAGGTAAGCATTTATTGACTTCAGTGACAAGGCACTTCATTACTGGAGCACAGCTTTTTGTGACCTAAAAAAATTGAATTGTGGCTTTTCTGAATACAAAGTTTAAAACATAGGATTGAAAAATACTGTAACTGGTTAAAACAAAACCCTTGCCCTAAATACTCTCAACTTTCAGTGTTCAAAATCTAGATCTGTAGAATGACCCACTATAGAGAATTTTTCCATCTTTGTGATCTCCATTTATTTGTATTTACCAGTCTCTTGCTTCTGAGACTTTAGTTGCAGCTTTCTTTGTAGGAGGTACAACCATTTTGTCTGTTTGCACAGGTTGTAGCACAATGGACTCCTGGTCCATAATTAATAGCATGTCTACATTAACAAAAGACTATGCTAATGAGGACCACAGTGAAGCACAGCATACCTACTCCCTACACTGTATCCCAAAAAGCAGCCCTGCATTCACAGAAATAAGCAGGCCCAACACAATGCACACTCAGGACCACTGAAAGGTGGCTATATTATATCTGTTACATGGTGCAGTATGTGTGGAGTAACATCACACCCTAACACGTTCTGGAAGCAGTTTAGCCATGCCCTAAGATGTACCTGGTGCCACAACACTATAAATTAATACAGTATCATTACAACCCAGACAAGTTTCAGAACCAAGATTTTGATTCTGTCCATAAAGTATTAATATCTAAGTAAAGAGCTTCACTGCACATGTTAAAATACCAATAACTCTAAAGGCTTCTTTCCTCCCCTCAAGAAAACTTCTACTTAATGCACTTGGATCACATTCAGTACTAATTACTTTCAAAGTCTGGATTTTAAAAGCAAAGCTTTCTTGTGCTGCATATGTGCCAAGAATGTCTGAATGTCTCAAGACTGTCTACGACATTGTACCCTAACTATTACAATATTACCAAGCAATTTGATGGTAGGAGAGAGTCAATCTCTACTCTGCCCTGAAGCTTTAAATTGTCCAAATTGAGCAAAATATGGCAGAATGGCACAAAACAATAAAGTAGAGCTGTCTGGACTGCAAACCAATGGTATGAGATTTATTTTGGGGGCATTTATACAACTACTAAAGGAACAAAGTAGAATCTTCTTCAAATGAAGCTGTGCTTCAGGACCTTGCTTTGACAAGGTAAATTTACCGCTGCTTTTGACCATTTCTATTCTTAATAGCATTTGGCAAACTTGTCAAATACAGTGATGAGTTTGGAAATTCAGAGGTCATTACAATCATCACCTCAGTGGGGACTACCAATGTGCAAATCACTGCACACTGGGATTTACCATTGCTGTTTAGCAGTTGCTTTTTTTACCCCTGGAAAATACGCAGTCCTGGCAGCCAAAGCAAAAAGATGGCATCAACATTTCCATATCTATTTCCCAAAATCTAAATCTAAGTCTCCTGTATGTTCCCAATACCTGAAATATTAATGCACTTCTATGATATACCTTCTATTTTCCTTTTTGTTTTGTCCAGTAAACCTCTGATTTAATCAGCCAGTCCAAATTTATGCTTGTAAAACTTGCTTGTAACCACTTTAGCAAGCTAAAAGACATACCAGACAGCCCAATCCACAGCGAAAAGCTTGCTTCCCACCAACCGGCAAAGAGACAATCTAGCTCAACATTTAGTAAGGTGAGGGTCTCAGAGTGGTTAATTTGGTAACAGGTACCTTTGTCCGGTCCTTCAACTATCTGAACAAAACCCCAGGAACAAAAAGAACTTTAACAGCAAAATCTAAAAGCTAATGGCTACCACCTAAAATGGCCTTTTCTACACCTGTTCCCCCCGCCCCCGCCCCCACCATGGCATTTGATACTCTAGGAGAGATCATCAAGCAAGCTGTTTCCTTCTAAAAACTACAAATACAGTGGGTGCATCTACATGAGACACTAAGCAGTAGCCTAATAACACTGCACAGTAGTGAGCCAGTCAAAAAACATGCTAATACAATACTGTGCAGTGTTATTAGGCTACTGCACAGTAAGCATCACAAAAACACCATACACTGGCACTACTGCACAGTAAATGTAATTACTGTCCATTGAGTTAGTACTTCATTAAGAAAGTTCTATATTAAATACTATACTAAATGCGCAGAAACTACGCCGCAATAATGAACGTGTAGACAGGCCCAGTTAGTATGAAATTAAGACATTGTTAGTCTGAATATTTACTTGGTCTTTTGAGTTTAACTATTGTATTTTATCCTCACATTATATGTATTTAATAACTTTATTGCTTGATGATGACACACAACTGGCAGACGTAGGACCCTAGCAACATCCCTCTCTAACAATAGAGATCTTATATAATCCTCAGCAGAGAAGGGACCTATTTCAGCCTCAAAACTGAACTGAAAAATTAGACTTGTCATGAAAGCTCTAGCATTCATATCCATAAGCAATATCATGAACATAATGCTATGACAAGAATACTACTGTGTACATTCATGGTAACCTACTACATAATGGCAAATCCTTTGTCCAGACAGAGAAGTTACTTACCAGTAAGCATAGTTTGTCAGAGTCATCTCTATATTCAGCTGTCTATACACCTTTTGTGGGCTTTCTGGTTAGGAGAAGGAACAGATATCCTGAAAGGTGTTTCCTTTATAGAGAGTATGATGATGTTGTGACCCTTTTGTGAGATGTCTAATGCATTCCATACAAATATTACTCTTCAAGTCAGCTCTGAAGCTTTATACCAGGTGCACAATATCAAAGGCAAATTAAACAAAAGCCCTCAAAATGGAAACAAGTCTTCCATAAAGAGCTCACATCCCAAGTGTTTACTGGCACATGATTAATATAAACAGGTTTTAAACAAGCAAGCTCCAGCAGGCTCCAGATTTTATATCCTGGAGTCTCAAAATTAAGTCATTTTTTAAAAAATCTTTCATGATCATCAGAAGAAGTAACTTTATGATTTTGGGTCATTATTAATGTGCGGGCCACGCCCCAATCCCACCTTTGTCGCCATGTGCGGCAGCGATTCCGATCTCATTCCCGTCGCCATGTGCGAGCTGGAGGCGAGCTGGGCCCGTCTTCGTTGCACACGGGCTGTGGCCAGCAGCTCGGGCATGCGGGGCTGAAGAGAACCATGGGGCAGTTTAGCGCACGCGAATTAGAATTAGTTATGGAGGCGTAATGGTTGATTAAAAAGATTGTTTACTTACACCCAAAGATAGTATTGGTGTAGGCTGGACAGGTTTCCAGGCACAGCTCCCGCGTAGATCCTCGCTAGAGAAACACGACAAATCGATTGCTCCCACGGAGTTGTTCAGGCTCCGCGGGTCCAGTTCGGTTAGGTTCGAAAAGTTTCCCCAGAGTTACTTCGGCTCCACGGGTCCAAAGTTACAGGAAAGGGATACATCTAGGATTGCGCTCGGCGACGGGGAGAGGCTAGAAGAGAAAGCTCCGTAGGCTCGGTTCCATTGCCTCTATTGCCTGCTTAGGGGAGGTGCGTTGGGTCCGCGAGGGTCCGCAGAGCTTGGAGATCTTCATACAGAATCTCTCTCGTCCTCCCTCCTCCGGCTTGGGCGGAAACTACCCAAGCCTTTTGTACAGCTAGCAAGCCAATCACTAGCCGCCATGTGTGCCTACATTTGGAATTGGCCAATAATGTGGCGCAAATCCTAATACAAATGGCGGGAACTCCTTTGCAGCGTGTATCACTATGATGCAAAAGAAATGCACCCTGCAAAGAAGCTGTAATTTGGTGGGAAATCCCCCATTGCACCAGAGTTCTCTCTCGCAGCAGAGAACTCTACCGTGCAAAGAAAGCAACAAATAGCGGGAAATAATTTAGCGGTGCCGAAGCACACACACAAACAAAAATCACACCTTTGGGTTGTGACAATTAATAATGGTTTCCATATCTCTTTGTTTAAATGGAAGAGAAGTCAGGCTGCTTTCAAGTACAATGGCTACAGTTTCCTCTAAGGAATTGACAATTGGAAGTAAAGCGGTGTTTGTTTCCAGTAGGGTTGAAACAGAGTTTTGCCCACTTACAATGGCAATCCCATTATGGATGGCCATCATAACTATACAGGGAAGGACACTGAGAGATGCACTAGGCAAAATATCTAGGATACGTGGAAAGGAAAGGAAGAAGGTAAAATATGTGATACGAGGAGACGAAAGGAAATGGAAAGGTTGGAATAAGAGACTGAGGAAACTGGTTGGATGGACATAATAGTTAAAGAGGAAGAGGACTGAGAGGAAAGGAGGGCAGGATAACAGGATTTTCCCTTTTAGAACAGTAATATCTTACCTAATAGTATAAAGGTTGCTAGTTGTAAATGCATAAATAACCCTGATGTGAATGAGTTAAGTCATAAACTTTAAGTTAGACACATGCTTAATTGCCCTCTTGAAACAGGACCATAGTTAATCACCTCACTGGCTAGAAAGTATGACATAGGCTAGGGATAGACATTACACATAAACAAGTTTAAGTTACTGGAAACTGATTAAAACCTATAACAGAACAGATTTTCAGTGTGCATAAGCTAGTTTCAAAATGGCCCAAACTGGTTAAAGACAGACCTGGATGGGTGTAGTATCAGTCTCAACTGATTTAAGTTAAACCAGTCTATCAAACTTCTGACCCCACTCCCCCCCACCCCGACTCAAGTCATCTCACTGTCTTCCAGCATCCCATGATCCTTTGCATGCCCACGCTGTCTGCTCCATGGAACCAGGGCTGTCACATTGTTGAGGCCACAAAGCCTCTGCTCCCCAGCCCTGTATCCTGCCTGCACCTGCCAGTGATGCGGAGACAGGCAGGGGAGTGGAGGCCCCCCCACCCAGCTGCACTTGCTTGGGTCTGGGGGGCGGGTAAGGCCAGACCTTGGGATGGTGGCTTCTGCTCCCCAGCCCCTGATGCTGCCTGGCTCAGCTGACAGCCTGCATGGATCTCAGCCCTTCCTGAAGAGCAGGGGTAAGGGTGGGAGACTGAAGGCTCCCCACAGCTGTGCTTGCTCAGATCTGTTCACCCCGCAAGGGTGAGCATGCACTCTGTTCACTCCCATTTCAGTCTACACAGTGAAACCTGGGTAGATTGAATTGGTTCCACCTCGGGCTTTTTGAATGTCTGGACTTAGCCATAATGCTTCACTCTTGCTTCTCCTTAAACCTGTTTACCGAACTAATTGCATAAGCATTTTTAAACCATTTTATTGTTCCTCAAAGAATCAGTACTTTGACACTGCTGTAAAAACATTGCAGTTCTTGCTTTGATTAAGGCTTTTCTTAGAAAATGTAAGAGACTTAAACACACATCAGAAGGTTTTCAATAGTACAAGTTAAATTCCTCCATTATCCCTTTCTTAAACTATAATGTATTATTAAACACTTAAGATACTGCTGAGAGAATGTATTGTATTAATGGCATTACTGGGGAAAAGTTCTACAGGTTTCTTCAGGATAATTTATTCTATGCTGGGCCAATTGGAAAGCTTTTCAAAGACCATCAATATCATTAGCTCTTTTCTTTTGAAGCAAAGGCAAGAACATTGGATGCATATTGATCTAGTGTTATTCCAAGATTGGACAAGATTTAGAATTTATTGGATGCTTTTGTGCACCCAAAAAATACTCATAAGTTTCTTATCCAAACTTTGATGGCAATTCAACTATGGACTTCTCATCAGCTAAATCTATTACTTTCATGGTACTATCAAGTTATCTGGGTGCAAACAGGGCAAGAAAAAATACAAAGAGGAGAATGTAATATTAACATAATTGTATTCATAATTATGTATAGAACCCTCATGCATATTCATATACACAGATTTTTAATTGCCCCCCATTACATTCTTGAAATAATTAGAATTACAATTTGCATGTGAAAACACTACACTTGCCTTCCATTCTAAACATGCAATTATATTCGGTCCACTCATTCAAATTCCCATGAATAGAAATTATCCATATGCATGTTAGCAGCAGTGAATAAAGAGACATTATTAATTGCTCATCAGCATGATTATTAAACTTAAGCACCTAGATGACATATATGGAGGTGTCCAATTGCAGTTTTGGCACTTATAAAGTTTTGGATTCTGACTCACCATGGGGTGAAACAAAATAGCTCTGCACACATATGTGACCACAGGAAGAAAAAGGGAATTTCCCATGATATAGCCTAAGGCCAGGAACAGACATTACATTTTTACCGGTATAACCAGTCTATACTCAGAACAGAAGTTCAACACACAAAACTGGTCTACACCCATAACAGAACAAAAGTTCAGCACACACAGACTGGTTTAAAAATGGAAAAAAATGATCAAAGATTTGTCCCCCACCACCAAAGGGTGAATGTGTATTCTGTTCACTACCGATCTAAACTATATTGCTTACAGGAAACCGCTTAGCTTAGATTGATTCTGCCTCAGGATTTTTGAATATCTGTACCTAGTCTAACACTACAGTCTTGGGCAGGAGACCCAGCACGCTTTGAACCTGCATGTGCTGCTTCCTGGTAAGATGTTCTAATCGCCAGGCCACAGGTTTGTCACTGTCTAAGACCTTGTTTAGCCCTTCTCCAGATGCTTAGCCACTGTGTCTTATCCTTGCATAGAACACTTTGAAAGCAATGTGGAAATTTCTGCCCCACTGGGAGCAAGCACCCAGGACCCATTCTCATCTAGGCACTATCCATCTCACCTAGCCACACACTTTCACACTTTCCTACCTCCACATATTATACTCTCTCAGCTGCCCAGTGGGACATTCAAAAGGATGGCTGAACAGGGATGCCTGCCACACTGTTAACACGCTTTGCAGAGATGCAGATTCAAACTCCCCCTGAGGGACAGGTGCCTAGAACTTGGATCTCCCATTCTCTAGTCATGTGTGCTAACCACTAGGATGTTGGATTAAAACATAAATCATTTATCTTCACTGTACCCCTGGTATCTAACACTCAGTAGCTGTGGCTTTTGGCTCAGGTAAAATTTCAGAACTTGCCTTGCTTTACATTCGCTCCTTACATTGCATACTTGACCAGCCAGATTGCAGCCCTACTGCATGCATGCAGTACTTGCACAACTGCTCACTCAGTATATGAAATAGTATTTAGCTTTTTGCATTTGAAATTCTCAAATTACTTTATCAATTTAAGTTGGCATCATCATTTCCCTTTTGTAGAAGGAGGGAAATGAATGGGCAAAGAAGTCACACATCCAAAGTACTAGTTCCACAATATGAGTGAGAGCAGTGCAGAATCAGGGCCCTGGTTCACATAAGAAAATATGATATTAGCATAGCCAATTAGATGGGCTCATGAGTGACTAAGTTTTGTAAGGTGCTGTGCCTGCTTTCCCTCATTTAGCAGTGTTTAATGAAATGATAAGTTTGATTTTAAGTACATACATAGTCCCAGTGATATCATCTGAACCATACTTATCTTTCAAGTTAAGCATGAAATGTCAAAGCTTTGCAGGATCCAGACCATGCACACAGCAGCATTGGGCCCAGACAGCAGACACAAGAGGCACATTGAAAATTTGATCTAGAACATGGATGTGACTCTGAGCCACGCAAGTGTGCATATAAAAAAGGTTGCAGTTCAGTTATATATTGTGAAAATTGGTCAACCTTTATCTGCTCACACTTAGATAATCATGCCCATTCTTAATATTGTTACCTGTCAGATGTGCTGCTGAGTATGGCTGCAGCATTAATTTATCCTTTCAGTTATCCCACCGGTGAGCTTTTCTGCAGGCTTTTCTCCCCTTTCTTAAATCTGCTATCCATCAGAAATTCAGAAGTTGTGATTGGTGTCATATACAGCAAAAAACTCATGTGTAAGATTTTGGAGGACCTTCAGAACTGGCAAGCAACTTAGTACAGCTTTAACTGATTTAAGCATTTTGTTGAACATGTCAAAACAACGAAGGTCTGAATCCTTCAGGCCATTTCAAGGAGAGCATTAGGGAAATACATGGAGACTGTTATTCTATGGAATCTGTGGCTAAGTAAGACTTTAATAACTAGATCATAACTTCCCTTGGGCCAAACTCTTTCCAAATTGTCAGCTTAGTAACCCTACAGATTCATCCATTTTGCATGCATAAAGCCCCTGTAGGCATAGAGAAAAGGTGTGATCTGAAGCCCACTGACTTCACTGCACTTTGGATAAGGCAGCTGAAAATGTAGCAAACCCAATTAAGGTTACCAAGCTACAAAAGTTAGCTCAAAGCGGTTATAGTTTAAATTTCTCAAATTAGTTAGGACAATGGTCAATTAGGTCCCTATATGACACATTACACTTGCTCTACTGTGGTTCAGTAACTGTATAGAGCCTCAATAACTCTTAAATATTAATAAAAATGTATGATATGTTTATATGTTACCACCCATATGAATAGCACATGCAAGGAAAATATGAAAAAAGTGGTGAAAACATGGCTCCACTTAAGTCTTGGGCATCTTTCATTTCAACAGGCCCAAATTTTACCTAAGGTCCCTGAGTTTTTTCCTCACAACAAAAGGATTGCAGACACAATGTTGTGGAAGATCAAGTGAAAGGAGTGAAGTCCTCTTGTTTGGGGTGAGAGGTTCTGTTCCTCAGACAGAAACAGGGGCAAAAGCTGGTAGTAGATATTAGTCATGATTTACATCCCAATAAAAATGTTCAAAACTGTTGATCCTGGATCAGGGGTGGGCAAAATATTGCCCACAGGCCGAATCCAGCCCGCCAGGCACTTTCATCCAGCCCACAGCACCCACCAACAAATTGTACCCCTCCCAGCCCTTACACCCAGGGTGGGAACAAGGCACCCGTGTATATACACCCTACCAACATACCCCATTGTGCCTTGTTCCCAGCCTCATGGGCAGAAGGGCCTGGCCCAGCCAGTCCAACAGCAGCTTTCAGGTGGGGCTGCTGCTACCACTGCTACAGCTGCCCCTGGGGACTTACTCTGCTTCCCCAATATCCCACTCGCTCTGGACACCAGGTAGGGAAACAGCAGGGGTGGGGGAGGGGCCGCAGCTGGGCAGGAGTGCGGAGCATGGGGCTGGCAGCAGTGCAAAGTCTGTGTCCAGTGGGGCAGCGGCAGCACAGAGTTCAGGTGGGCAGGGTGTGAGTGTGAGAGAGGGTGGGGGAGGTTTGGGGACCCGCCCCCCCCCCCCCCCCACAGACTACAAACAGCCCAAGTAGGCAGTGGCGGCAGCAGCAGCACCAGCAGGCAGGGGCACTCAGGGTGCTCATGCCTATCACAGGTGCTGGTGGTCAGCGATGCGCAGCTCTGGCCAGCACTACACATCGGGTGAGGAGTGCAGCCCTCACCAGGCTGCCCCTATTGCTGGCACTCCCTGCCACGCATGCACAACCCCTGCACTCTTGTGGCATGGGAGGGAAGCCCCACACGCTGAAGCTGTCTGCCTTCCCTGCCCTCTGCATTGCAGGTCCCCGGACTCTGCCAGAATTGGGAGGGGGCCCAGCCCCTGCTTCCCTGTTGGAGTCCTGGGACCTCCACAGTATGCAGCAGCAAAGGCAGCCGGCTCCAGTGCGTGGGGTTTCCCGCCCATAGCATGCACAAGTGCTGGGGCTGCACATGCACGGTGAGGATTGCCAGTGATAGAGATGGCCTGGCCAGACTATGCTCCTCACCATGATGTGCAGAGCTGGCTGGAGCTGTGCACTGCCAGATGCCAATACCTACGCCAGGCATGAGCACCCTGAGCAACCCCACCTGCTACTTCTGCGCCATGCAAGCAGTGTGGGGGGGTCCCCACAGCCACTCCCCACCCTCCCTCACACCCCACAAATGTCACACACCCAGCCCTTACCCCCACAAACCCCCACATATACACCCCCCAGTATGTCCCCCACATACAACCACACCCCTTCACAAACCCACCACACCTCCCCCACACTCCACTATACACACACACCCACACACATATATCCACACCACATACAACCCCACACCCCACCATACACACACACCCCCACACACACCCATACCCCCTGAACTCCACCATACACATACACCCACAACCCCCCCACATAATATACAAGACTAAGAATTTATTTTGAGCTATTATGCAATCACCTCTATGTACAGCACACAAACACAAATCATGACAAAAATATTTTTTTTAACAAAGTAGGTGTTTGACTTTTAGTGTATGATTTGGCTGTTTCTGGTTCTAAGATGGCAAGCCCACCCCTAGAGGAGTATTTCCAGGAGTCAAGAGGAGTGGGGGAAAACTTCCAGTGGCAAAGGTCAAGGGTTAGGGGAAGGACTTCTAGTCCCATGGTGACCAGGGGGTAGGGCAACTGTCAAGGGGAAGGGCTACCCATGCAGCCCTTGAAAGCACACCGAACCTCATTAAATGGCCCTCCACCCAAAATAATTACTCCCCATCCTAAATTAAATTCATGAATTCCAAAAGTTATATATTAAATGCCATTTGAGTATCAGAAACAACTGAACTGAGTTTTTATGTGTGTGTGATTAGATATGAATACATATAGCATTACATATTGGGAATTTAATATTCTTACTAAGAAAGAGATTTAAAAATATATAAACCCAGTTCAGTATGCATAACAGATACTTATTGCCTCCCAGCTGCAAATGCAAAGCCCTTTAAAGGTAATAGGAACCTTTTGGCTAGGTACAGACATGCAAAAAGCCCAAGGCAGAATTGATGTAAGCTACACGGTTTTCTTTAAGCAGCGTAGTTTAGATTTGTAAACATACATTCACCCTTTGGTCGGAGGGCAGGAAGGGGAAGGAATCTTAGACAAGATTCCACCATTTTTAAACCAGTCTGTGTGTGCTGAACTTCTGTGCTGTTATGGGTATAGACTGGTTTCCAATCACTTATGCCGGTAAAAGTATAATGTCTGTACCTGTCCTTTATTAGTTCAGCAGGCTTTGGATTATAGGATTTTGTGCCCTTGGACATACTATGTCTGAATATCTCCTTATCCAAGAACAAAACAAAGTAGATTAACTAGATTACATAAACTGGGTCAAAATAGCTCCTGATGTTGTGGAACTAAAGTGACATGACAAATGTGGTCTTATAAATGACTATTCCCTGAACCATGGTACATGTAATTAGTAAAATCATTCACTTCAGTATGCTGTCTGGGGATAAAAAGTATTTCATAAACAGTAATGCACTACAACAGATATGTTGTCAATTAATTAATGCTATCTTTCTTGCTGACCATGTGACTTTATGAGGACTATTCAACAGATAAGCAGAAAATGTATTATGAATACAGTCTTGATTAACTTAGAGCAAATACATGAATTGTCAGATAGGCATTATTTAGGGCTAGTGAATAGAAAAGAAAATAGAAAAAAGCAGAAAGAAAAATAGATGACAAAATGTTTGCATGGATTGTTAGGCTTTTGGATATGCCAATATGCTGTTGCTTCCTTATTCAGCACGATGTGCTTGAGTGGTCTGCTAGTAGTTCTGTTAAAAAAAACCCACAATAAGTAACAATTAAGAATATAGTTTTGAAGAACAATCACAGGATATTTCCTAGGGTTTAAGATTAAATGAATGAATTGATGGCTATGTGCCTGAGACCATTAAAGCCCAGCAGGACTGAACCACAGCAAATGCTCTGGGACAAGATTGCTGTATTTTATTATGTTGCCAACATATTATTGTTAACTAAAATGTTTTTAAATGCCTTGATGGGTTTTGCCATTTTTCTGACTTCTGATGCAAAAGAAAGGTCACTGTGACACATGCACTGCCACATGTTTGCTCTTCAAGGCATGACTAGAGTATAAATGCTCATTTGATTCCCCTATCGCAGTCTATTATTTGTTTGGCAGTACAGACTTCTGCTTATATTTAATAATAAATAAATAAACAAAACTGCCTGTGAAAGCCTCACAGCTGGCCCTTCACACATCCAAAACGCCAACAACCATTTTGCATTTCATTTACACTTAAGTGAGAAAAATCCAGATGTTTGGTTCACTCTGTAATTTTTAATTTTAGAAATATGGTTTTAATTGGACTTTATTAAAGAAAGACTCAAATTACTAGTATAAACACAAACTTTAAATTTCAAAACATATCCGGGAAAAGGGTAAAAATGGCTTTGCTAAAGTTTTCCATAGAACTGACACCCCTGAAAACATTTCTATTACCAACCCAAGCAGTTTGCAAAGCAAAAACCAGTACACTGCTGATCTATTTCAGCCAAAAGTTTGCACCTTGAGCATTTTTTTCCAGAAACAATGCTTTGCAGACCCATAAGCTGAACAATGTAATCATGCTTTGAAATGCAAAGTCAACCTAATTACTTACTCCAAAAAAAAAAAGTTATACAGGTCCTATTAAGGTTACTAGGACCTGGCTTGAAAGTTTCTACTCTTACACGTCTTTCATCAAACACGTTTATAAGCCTTCACATTTGCTTATTTTCAAAACCTTCTTCACAGTCCTTCAGTTCCCTCTCCATGGGATCTGAAATCTAAGTTAATTAGAAGCTTGACAGGTACAACAATTGTGTTTGATCTTCACCCTTCTAACGTAATATCCAATATCCCTTTGCAAACGTATTGTCCTAAAGACCTCTTCACTCCCCACTTCTAATTCATTCATAATCACCACTAAATGTTCTGCTACACAAATGATCCTAGTCATGACAGATCATGTCAAGAACATGGAATAATATTCGATGAGACACCCACTATGTTGGCAGTTGGTATAAGACTATGCAATTGTGTATATGGTGATACTTCTGGTTAGGTTTTGGGAGGTTTTGCATAACCCCCACCACGTGGACACACGCATAGAGAGGAAGCAGGCACACAGAGGAACAAAAGAAAGAAAAGCAGGGACCCTTCTGAAATCAAGGCATAAACAGGAAGGAAATAGTAAAGTGAGACAAGATACAAGAGTAAATGGAGACAACAAAAAGGAGGAGAAGAGAAGAAAGAAGACAGGTAATCAGAAACCATTAAGGCAGGCAGAGAAACCATGTACCAGCTTTGGAAGAGCTGATTCAAGCAGAAGTGGCCTGGATCATTTGATGGTATGATGAAAATGAACGTAAAAGACAAATTAGGGGAAGGGGAACAAAAGGATATGAATCATAATATTTGGATTTAAATTGGGTTTAGAGTTCTGGGACAGAGCAACTTTTCAAACTGGTTTCAAGAGCATCTGAGGAACTTTGAAAAATACAACTTATCACAACAATACAGAGGTCTACACACTGTTCAAGCTGCATTCAGATGGAGAAGTGAAATTAGGACATAAGTGTGGACACAGTGGTCCTAATTTAGGGGTCAGCAACATGTGGCCTGCAGGCCAGATCTTGCCCTTGGAGTCATTGGATCCAGTCTGCAAAGTCAGGGGGCTTTGTCTCCACTGTGGCCAGGTAGCAGAGAGAAGCAACAGCAGCAGTGGCTGGGTCAGAGGCACCAGCCTGCCACAGACATGAGCTGGGTTGATTTGTCCCACTACTGTGAAACCTTGCTGGCTGCTGCTTATGGAAGATCAAACACAGTGGGATATGTTCATTCTCTGATCCCTCATATGCCATACCTTGGTATGCCTCTTATTTCTCTTACCATGATGCAGGAAGCATGGATTTTCCAGTCTTCTTTTCTAGCCAGCTGAAGGCCAATATGTCACTTAAACGGCCCTTACCTGACTGAACCACCATAATGGATATTGAAGGAATGCATTCAGAAGGAAAGAAGATGAAAACAAATGAGGTGACCATTCAAAATGTTGAAAAACAAAGGAAACATGCAAGTCAGTGCACAACAGAGCATGGCATGCATGTGTATACAACAAAAGATGCAAAAAAAGCCCCAATTTGTCCGTTCACATCAGGGGTTGAGCTAGTCACAGATTGGGTGTGCACTTAAAGTCTTCACACTTCTAGAAGGTCACACTTAATTCATACTGCATACAATGGATCCACAAATCACTTCCTTAAAGCGCTCATAACCTTGAATATCCTTTAGTATTTTTTCACTTGTTTCTCATGTGCCATGGAAGCTTCCAGCAGTTCTGAGACTGTCTTTAGCACAGTCACCCAATCACTGTAGTTTGCAAAATGTTTAATTGATATTGGCCTTAGTGCTTTGAAGGTCATCCAACCACTTATGCAGAGTATCTGCATTCTGATTAATCAGATAAGAGAGCCACAGTAGCAAGATAGGAGCAGCAGGAAGAAGTACTGTATGGGTGGCACTGTACCAACCCTAACTCCTGACACAGCAGCAGCACCAGACCAAGCTAAGTCTTTTGCAGGACTGCTTTTCTTTTCTTTTTCTTTTTTTTCATGACACAATAAAAGTTTAAAAATAAAGGGAGGTGGGTAGGAAGGGAGAATGGAGAACAAGGAAGAAGGAACGTATGGGCAGCATTTGCAAGCAGATGGGAAAAATCAAGTCAGGATCAATATTCAGAAGACAGAGAACAGCAAAATAAACTGGAGCTCTCCTTGCTCCTGTGTGCTGACAAGATTTTCCCACGTGGCTCCCTTCCAGGCACCCACCATTGTAAACCTGCTCTTTGCAGAGTACAAGTTCCCCAGCTGAACTATGCAAACTGACCAGCAAGAGCCTGGTGAATTTCAGACCAAAACCCAAATTTCCAAGAAAGCAGTAAATAAGGGAGAAGATTAAGTGGCTGGAGGTGAGCTTCTCCGTGCCCAGCCTTGAAAAACATTAAGACAGATAACAATAGAAATGTTTGTGGGGTGCAGAGCTTTTGCAAGTATTAGAAAAGTTGCAGACATGCCTCGTGAGACATCTGTTTTAGTCCAATTTACAAATTGGGGAAATTAAATCACAGTCAAGTGAAGTGAGTTAGGAATCCGAACCCAGAGCCCTTTTGTCCAAGTCCACACCCTGTAAATTATGCAATACTTATTTTAGCAACATAGACAAAAAAATAACTATTTACATAACCAGGGGAATAAAGGGGAAATAAAAGTTATAAAAAGTTATTTATAAAAGTCATAAATAAAAGTTATAAATAAGTTATTACCCCTTTACATAAAGGGGAAATAAAACTGATAAAGACTTTCAGTCTTCTTACTTCACAGGATAAAATGATCACCAGTTATGGGCACCCTAAGGTTTTCCATTGACTGCTGTCACAGAAAAATTCTTTATAGGCACTACTGATCTATTCATTAAACTGACTTTCACCTTTTCTTGTTTTTATCCTACCCACATTCACATTGCGCCAGTTTCCATTGCTTAGATTTGGTTTTCAGCTCTCAGGAAAAACATGGTCAAGGCTGCTTGCATCAGCTTTTCTTAGTCAGACACTCACCCATGAGATTGTTGTAGAAGATATTACTTGCACAAAATGCTTTCAAGGTAGTCGGGACTAAATGCAACAGCAGAATCATCACAATTCTTCCACTCTAAAAAAGAATCTATTTCATATAAACAGAAAGCAATCTAGATGGTAACTTTTTCTTTGTCTTCTTTTTTTCTTTAAAAAATGTATCCCGAGACTCTGATGATGCTTACTTGCTTAACATATATATTAAGGGCATATATATACATATAGGACAGCTCTAGTACTGGTCATCATAGAATCAGTTTCCACAGCAACCGTAACCATGCCATTTGAATTACAGACTGTCTGAAGTACTCTTGAAGTACTCACCATATGCTATATATTATCAAAGTTAGCATGTCAAAAGGCATGTCAAATTGAATGTTCCCAGTGCCCTCTAGGATATGGGCACCTGCTTATAGGAATGATGTCAAAAAGTCATCCTGAGGAAATGTGAAACGCCACCTCACCACAAGCATGCTCTATTGCAGTGGTTCTTAACCAGGGATCTGTAATCCCCTGGGCAGGGGCCACCTTGGCCCCCCAGAACTGAGGCAAGTCCTGAGGAAGGGGCAGGCTCACCCTGCCCAGCCCCACAGCCTGCATCTTGCAGTCAGCACTGTGGGCGAGTGGGCAGGCAGGCAGGTGAGGCCCTGCAGTGCTGCTGCTCAGGTGAGTAGGGCCCTGAGACCCACCTGCTGCACCTGGGGCAATGCAGGCAAGGTTGGTGAGCTGGGCAGTTGTGGTACAGGTGGGTGATGAAGTTTTATAGCATGCTAGGGGGCCCTCAGGAAGAAAAAGTTGAGAACCCCTGCTCTACTGCATGGTCAAATGGTTTGAAGAGCACAACGACTCATGTTGAGGTAAAAAGTCAACTTGCACTGAATGAATTTGAAATATATCATTTAGCAATGCACTGAAAACCTTACAGAGGAATCCAAAAACTATGAACAGGGGCCACAATTACAAAGAGATGTAAGGAAATAAAAATAACTGTGGTGGATCTATGGGGGTAAGATTATTGAGGCAAATAAATACTTAGGGATTACCAGATGCAACGTCTACTATAATTCTCCCATTTCAGGCTCTGTTGCACATCAGTTAGGTACCCAGGGGACAATTCATTTTGCTGCTACATACCTTTGGTGAAATTTGTCCGGTTATCTAGTGAATTAATTATTAGGATATACTATCTGCACTTAGATATTATCTTAAGAGAATTATTCATGTTCCTGAGTCTTCAAACACTTCTGTTACTGCCCCAGTCACTCCCACAGACTTGCATGGAAAACAAAAGGATCAATGAATATTCACTATACTTTAATTATAAAGTATTAAGCTGAAGGTGTTTTGTTTTAACTGGCACCAGATACAATTTGTTAGTTTTAAGATATCATATTTCTATAAGAATAAACAGTTGGCAGTATTAGACACCACTAGCATTAGACACCATTTTCTTTTTTTCTAATTAAAAAGGCAGTCCTATGATGGGTAGGGATTATCCAGTGAATTAATTACTAGGATATACTATCTTCACTTAAATATCTTCTTAAGGGAATTATTCATGTTCCTGAGTCATGTTCTTCATGATGAAAGAATTGCCTCCAGAAGCACAAGTCCAAGACCTGCTCTGCATTCATGACAAAAGCTGCCCCAGTTGGTCCCAACTATAAATGGGCACCTGGTCACTCATGTCAAAGGTAGCAGGATGTGATGCTAGCCATATCACTACCTCATGTGTCATTAGTTAAGGAACTGGTATGCCATAACCATGCTATCCCAATCTGCCATTATGTTCAGATGTACCTTCTTTCCTATGAGGAGATAAGCGCTCTGATATCTACTATGCAGTCAGCATCTTGCAAGAAAAGTATATCAAGGACTGGACCCTTACAGTCACATGCAGAGACTATCAAAGTAGCAACTGCCTGGTGGATACCTCCAGGAGAATATTTCCACTAAGTTTTTCAGAGCTCTGATGGTTTTCTATGGAGTTTACTTCATATCCGTGACACCAGTTACAATGTCTATGACCGGTGTCAAGGAGGTTCTCCACATGCTCCTGCCACACAACCAATCAGAGAGACCTGTGGAGATGGATCATGCATGTGTAAACCATTATATGACACTCACAAATCTAATTTCCTGACCGCCTTCCCATACACAGTGAAAACAAACCAATTCAGTTTCTGTGGTACTTCCACAGCCGATGAAATGGAGTTTAGATTTTCCGTGGGGGAGAGAGCATTTAAATGGAAATTTAACACCCCTCAAAATACCCACTCAAATATATCAAATACATTGATAAAACTGGCCTGCTGATTACATTTTAACAGTTTTATTTTATATTTGTGCTTGGACTTCAGTACTCCCTGTAAAAAAGAAGAACAAGTGTGGCAATCAGTTTTCCTATGTGACAAGGCAAAGCAGACAAAATGGAAAAGCATATAACAAAAATGCAGTGTTTCCAATAATTGCTAGGAAACTAAGTGTCAATATTGAGTCTAATAGCATCTTTGAGAAGCTCCTTTGGGAAGTAGCACTCTATCATTAAAGGAGCCAGAGCATCTGCTTACAGAAAAAAAAACTTTACAAACTCTCATCTGAGGGAAAAATGTCATATTGACTTCTTCAAAGGTCATCCCTACAGAGCTTGTTATTAACCAACAGCTTTCTAAAAATAATACAACAGCTAGTATCGCTATCAGACATTTCATCTTTCTGAGACTGATAGAAAATAATCCTGATGTTAGTCTATCCTACTCCAAAATCATTCCCAAATTGACAATGTAGGTAGAGTTTCAAAACAAAAACAAAAAAAGGAAAGAAAGAAAGGAAAATAAAAACAAACATGAATCTGGCAGGCAATTTATATTCGTCTACTAGCCAATTGCCCATCAGGAATGACGGGGGTGGGAGCATGGGGATGGAGCCCCATGCCCCTTCACCCCCATCCAGGCCCACTCCCCCTTTACCTCCTGCGGCTTGGGGTCCGGGCCCACTCCCCTCCTCCTTGCCTCAGTAGTGGGGGAAGGGGAGGAGTGGGCCCAGGCCTGATGCAGGGGAGAGCCGGGCCTGAGGGTGGGGAGAAGCCAGCCCACTGTGGCAGGGGAAGCAGCGGGCCCGGGCCAACCCGGCAGCGGCAGGGGAACAGAAGGAGTGGGCTCAGAGCTGATGGGGGGGAGGGGGGAAGGAGGTAGGCTGCATTGGGCCAGGAGTGCTGTTCCCTCCCCCCCCCCATTGCTGCAGCTTCTCCCCCAGCTCAGGGTTGGCCCTTCTCCCCCCACCGCATTGGGCCCGGGCCCACTCCTCCCCTCCCACCACCACTACCACTACAGCATGCCCACTATTCCCCCAACCTGCATCAGGCCCACTCCTCCCCCCCACCACCTCCCCGTCGTCCCATGTTGGGCCCTGCAGCGGTGATGACAGAAGGGGAAGGGGCGGGTTGGGGCCAGAGCTAGTGGCCTCGCCCCCCTCACAGCATCCTGATGCCACTCCCCACCCCCATGCCACTGCTGCCATCACCTGCAAGGAGTATGGGGGTGGCAAGGCCAGTTCCGGTGGGCTCGCCCCCCCTGCTCCATCATTGCCACCTGCAGGGAGTAGGGCCTCGCCCCCCTGGTCCATCCGCTCTGTTGCCCCCACCTCCAGGGAGCAGGGCGGGGGCTGTGAGGCCAGCTGTGCCACCAGCTCCACCACACTGCCAGCTCCTGTTCAAATGCTTGTTCGCACTCTGATTGGCTGTTTGTCAGCCAATCAGAGTGCAAATAAAGTGTTACGGACAGACACACAGACAGACTTAGGTTTTTATAATATTAGAATATGTTTATTCTGCACAGGTACAGACCATTGCACTAGGTCACCTTCCTTCTAACTACAATACTGGATATTTGTGAGTATTAACAAAGTTGATTTCAGCTGAGCTGCTAAGTTTCTCTTCTTTTTTGATTGCACTGATTATCTAAATGTAACCAAATTCAAAACATAAAATATTAAGGAAATAGTAATGGTCTTTGATGCCATATGTTTTCTCTCTTCTACCTGCAGTATATTTAATGCTAGTTCTAGTTTAGCCTATGCAAGGAGCATTCCTTGTATGCTTTCCTCCCAAGCTATTTGAGAGTTGAGAATATTCACATTATGAAATCTATGAGATAGGAATAATTTTCTATAAAGTGTGCACACACAGGAGGAGTTTCCAAAAGCTGTCCCACAGGAAAACTGCATTAATCAGCTCCCCAAACACAGATTCAATAATCATCATCATCCCTCCTCAGACTATCTCTTGAATAATCCAGCACCAACATCTCCTTTTTAGACACTATGATAAATAGAATGGTAAAATACAAACCACCATATACAAAGAAATGAGAGATCTTTCCATAACCACCTATCCTAGCCTTTAAACAAGCACTGAACCTTGCTAACCTCATCACCAGAACCAAACTTCCTATAGCCCAAACCACATCAAATTGATCCAGACCATGCCAGGATAAGAAATGTAAGAACTGCCAACAGAACCATCACCACTCCTGGATCTTACACCTTCACCTCCAAAAATGTAATATATCTCATTCAGTGCATCAAATGCCATGATGAAAAATATGTAGGAGAACCCAAACAACAACTACGTACCAATGAATGAATGCACACCAGAAATCTATCAAAGACAAGAATACCCAACTACCTGTGGGTGCACACTTTTCACAAGATAGCCACTCTTTGCAATCTCTCAGTTCTAATCCTGAAAGGGAATTTACAAAACACCCTTCATACATAAGCATATGAAATTCACTTCACAGATCTACTGGATACAAAAAATCATGGACTAAATATAGACATTGGAAGTGTGGCACTTTAAAACTGTCTGCTATCTGAGAACCTCAGGTATCCTCTCTACAGTTGACTAGCTACATTCTTTCACCAGATCAACATCCCCTCTTCCCCCCACCCCCAACTATCATCTACCATGCATTTGCATTTCACAGATGTGCATTTTTTAATATTGGTTTCTAATCTACCCAGGAGGGCACCCAAACTAACAACAGACTCTCTCTAATGCTTGAAGAAAGTTTTTGCCCATTACAAGAAAGCTTGCAAAGAACAATTTTTCCAATTATTTAGTTGGTCTAATAAAAGATATCACATTTACCCAAAGAATCTTGTCAAGCTTTAAAAACAACATTTTAGGTTTCCTCTTTTGATCTTGTAGGCCCTATACATAGGAAGATGGCTATATTACACAAGGCAGCTATTTCACTGAAAATAAGCTCTTTTATATCAGTGCTCAGAGGATTAGACATGGATTCATTAAAAGGCCTTTTCTTAAACATGCACTTGCTAGAAATAAAGTTGGAAAAATAATTCTAATGACAAAAGGCACACTGCTTACAGCCTCACATAGAAAACAAATGGGATCCTAAACGTAGTTTCCACGGAATCAGTGAAACCTACTGATGTAGGAAATAAAACTAAGTTCCAAAAAATAAAGTCATCTCACCCAAGATCATCATAAGCTTAACAAATGCCAAAGAATATGAAGAGGTGATGAACATACGATTCTAAGAAGTCCTGAGTAAGGATGTTGTATCAAGTGATAAGACTGCTAGTGAGATTGAAATGAAATATTTAAGATTGCACAGGCTCTTCATTCCCATGAATCGCAGAAGAGTTTATTTGTTATCGGTGATAACAGCTTTTCTCTTGGAGAGAAGAGAGAGATACAGGAAGCATATGCTCCAGGCTGTTTCTGAGGATGTTGCCAGAAAATGGTGTAACATTTTGAACATGGTGACCTGAACCTCCAGGCCATAACTGCATGTGAAAGGAAAATTAAACAAATGGGACTATATTGCAAGAGAAAAAAAAGAAAATATAATCAATATAATGTCAATATAGAGTAGCTTTTTGTTTGCTGCCAAATTCAGCATTTTCTTCCCCTGACCTCCACGAACATGAATTTTGGCAGCAGAAAAATGAAATGAAAGTCCTTGTGCCCCCAACCTCAAACCAGCAGCAGTAAACTCCACTGTTGCCAGCTATGATTCCCAGAACACTTTGCAATCCATGGCATTGTGAGAGAGGAGTGGAGGGAAGGGTGAGATATGGATGCATTTTTTCCACACTATGACTTGGATCTTTAAGGTAGTATGTACATTGTTCCCAGTTAAATGAGACACAATAAATTTACTTGCAACATGGTATTTACCAAATGTCCCCTTTTTCCTTGCTCTGTGTTCTAGGAATCTTTTTGGTTTTGGCTGAAGTCAAGAGCTAAGGGTTCTCCTACCACTTGTAGAGAATATCTATGTTTATTTTACTGTTTAAACTTTGGCCTCTCACCTCCATTCTGCCCAAACAGTGAATGAGAACTTTTTTTAAGTTACGCTTCCTAAAAACGGATGAATTTTGATTTCCAAATGTTAAGCATTTTCTTTCTTGCTCAAATATTTCATAGATTTCATAGTCACTAGGGCTGGAAGGGACCTCAGAAGATCATCGAGTCCAGCCCCCCGCCCGAAAGGCAGGAAGTCAGCTGGGGTCATAGGATCCCAGCAAGATAAGCATCCAATTTCATCTTGAAGGTGTTCAATGTAGGTGCTTGAACCACCTCCAATGGCAGGCTGTTCCAGACCTTGGGAGCTCAGAAAGTAAAGAAATTCTTCCTTATGTCCAGCCTGAAACAGTCTCGCAGTAGTTTATAACCATTCGACCTCGTCATCCCTTGGAGCGCTCTGGTGAACAAACGTTCCCCCAGACACTGGTGGTCACCCCTAATAAACTTATAGGTGACCATCAGATCACCCCTGAGCCTGTGGTTTTCCAGTCTAAAAAGCCCTATAGCTCTCAGCCTGTTGTCGTAAAGTCTGTTTTCCTGACCTCTGATCATGCACGTGGCTCTTCTCTGGACTCTCTCAAGCTTCTCCACATCCTTTTTGACTTGTGGGGCCCAAAACTGGATGCAGTACTCCAGCTGTGGCCTCACCAAGGCCGAGTTCAAGGGGAGAATGACGTCCTGGGATTTGCTTGAGAAGCATCTATGGATGCAAGCCAGTGTTTTGGTTGCTTTACTAGCTGCAGCATCACATTGAAGGCTCATGTTCATCTTGTGGTCAATGATGACCCCCAAGTCTCTTTCTCCCATAGTACTAGCCAGCGTAGCACTGCCAAGCATATAAGGACACTGCAGATTTTTCCTCCCAAGGTGGAGAACCTCGCATTTTTCAGTGTTAAACACCTTCAGGTTCTTGTCCGCCCATTTGCTGAGCCTGTCCAAGTCAGCCTGGATTGCCCTCCTGACATCAGGTGTGGATGCTTTGCCCCAAAGTTTGGTGTCATCGGCGAACTTGGCCAGTCCGCTTCTGACTCCAATGTCCACATCATTAATGAAGATGTTGAACAATATGGATCCAAGGACAGAGCCTTTGAGGACCCCACTGGTCACAGGGCACCATGATGATTGACTTCCATCAATTACCACCCTCTGGGTCTGACCATGGAGCCAATTTCCCAGCCAGCAGATCATGGTGGACCCAAGGCCACAATTGACCAGTTTTGCCAAGAAGTGATCATGGGATACCAGATCAAAGGCTTTTTTAAAATCAAGATATATGACATCAATCTCTTCTCCCTTGTCCAGGTAATAGGTCACCTGGTCATAAAAAGAAATGAGATTGGTCAAGCAAGACCTACCCGCTACAAACCCATGCTGGCTATCCCTCAGGATGTTGGCGTCGGCCAGTCCATTAAGGATGGCTTCTTTAATAAACTTTTCTAAGATCTTCCCTGGGATAGAAGTCAGGCTGATGGGCCTATAGTTTGCTGGATCCACTTTCCTCCCTTTCTTGGAGATAGGCACCACATTGGCCTTCTTCCAGTCTTTGGGCACTAAATCATATAAATGATTTTTCTTTTTCTCCATATCAACTATGAGCAAAATTTTAAAAAATACATATGAAAGAGCTTGAAAGATTCTAAATCGTAAAAGAACAAGAACTTTTTTAACAAGTTATGCAAGTTATCAAGTATACTTATTTCATTTGATGCACTCTGTGCAGAACTGCAACCAACATTCTCATTCATCTGTTGTTTTCATACAACTTACCTTGATTACCAGTCAAAACTCATATCCTGTGCAAATCAAATAAAAAATGGCTTTGTTTATTCCCAGCCAGGGTGATTAGTTGACATTTCTGTTTGGTCACGCAGAGCAGGTACAGACATAATACTTTTATCGGTATAAGTGATCGGAAATCAATCTATACCTGTAACAGAACAGAAATGCAGCACATAAAACCAGACTATACCTATAACAGAACACAAGTTTGGCCCACATAGACTGGTTTAAAAATGGCAGAACCTGGTTTAAGTTTTGCTCCCCAACCAAAGGCGGGGGGGAGAAATGTATGTTCTCTTCACTACCAATTTAAAAAACACCGCTTACAGAAAACTGCATAACTTATATCAATTCCACCTCCAGCTTTTTGAATGTCTGCATCCAGCCACAGTCTTCTTCATGGAAAGGAAGGTTTTCTATACACAAATACATCAAGCACGAATATCTGAATAAAACCATAAATAGTACTGATACGGTAGTTTGTGATAAGAAACTTTATGCTGGGCATTTCTATACAAGATGTTTACTATGGAGCTATTAATTAGCTCCATGATAAAGTCTCCACATCTACACGTGAGGCCCTATTAGGTCACAGGAAACTAATAAACAACCCTGTAAGTTAGTACTTGTAAATACAAGTACTATCCTGTGGCAATGTTATTTACAGCACAGGAATGCATGTGCAGACACTGACAGGGCTGGCTGAGGCACAAGGATGCTTCAGTGCTGGGGCTGCCAGTTGGCTAGCCCCATACTGAAGTACCTTCGTGCCCCTCCACAGTACATTGAGCCTGATCAGAGCAGCCCTGGGCTGGCAAGCTGACCCCTGGGGCCCCCTGCCAGCCAGGTCTACTCTGAGCTGGCTCAATGTGCTGCTGTCCTGGGCACATGTGTAAACATGGCACCCTAGAGGAATAAATTCCAGTGCAATATGCACTGGAGTTTATTTCTTTGCATTAACTGCACGTGTAGATGCACCCACTGAGTCCTTAATTTACTTAGTATGGCAGAAAAAAATGGAATTAAATTTTTCCTTAACTACTCTGAGCCATGAATAACTTTTCAATCAGTACTAAGAGTGTAGAAGGATACAACAACAAAAGAGTCTGGAGACTGAAATATAAAACACGATTAAACATACATAACTGCAATGTCCATATGATTTATTATAGAATCATAATATCATAGAAAATTAGGCTTGGAAAAGAACTCAGGAGATCATCTAGTCCAACCCCCTGTTCAAAGCAGAACCATCCCCAACTAGATCATTCTAGCCAGGGCTTTGTCGAGCCAGGCCTTAAAAACCGCCAAAGATGAAGATTCCACCATCTATCTAGGTAACCCATTCCAGTGCTTCACCAACTTCCTAGTGAGAAAGTTTTTTCCTAATATCCAAGCTAAACTTCCTTTGCTGCAACTTGAGACCATTTCTCCATGTTCTATCATTTGCCATCACTAAGACCAGTCTAGCTCCATCCTCCAACCCCACTTCAGGTAGTTAAAGGCTGCTATCAAATCCACCTTAGTCTTCTCTTCTGAAGACTAAATAAGCCCATTTCCCTCAGCCTCTCCTCATAAGTCATGTGCTCCAGCCCCCTAACCCTAATCATTTTTGTTGCCCTTCACTGGACTCTGACCAATTTGTCCACATCCTTTCTGTAGTGGAGGGCCCAAAACTGGACACAGTACTCCAGATATGGCCTCACCAGCACAGAATAGAAGGGAATAATTACTTCCCTCAATCTGCTGGCAATGCTCCTAACAGCCCAGTATGCTGTTAGTCTTCTTGGCAACAGGGGCACACTGTTAGCTCATATTCAGCTTATTGTCCACTGTAACCCCCAGGTCCTTTCCTGAAGAGGTGCTGCTTAACCAGTTGGTAGGATTCTTCCATCCTAAATGCAAGACTTCGCATTTGTCCTTATTGAACCTTGTGAGATTTCTTATGGTCCAACCCTCCAATTTCTCTAAGTCACTCTGAACCCTAGTCCTACTCTCAAGCATTTCTACTACTCCCCCCAAGCTTGGTGTCATCCGCAAACTCATCTTCTAGACTGTTAATTAAAATATTGAACAAAACCTGCCCCATGACTGATTTCTGGGTCACTCCACTTTTTAAAATTTCATTTTCCCGTCTTCATGTATAATAAGCCAACAACTAGTAAAAACTGTTGGCATATTTTTTTTAATTAGCTGTTTTATATTTTCAAAATTGAAAGTCCTGACCCAAAATTCCATTAAATTCAATAGAGGCTTTGCCATTGATTGACGTGGATTTTGGATCAGCTCTTAAGCAAATTGGTTTTCTGTCATCAGACTTCATTGTGTTGCAATTTCAGTTTCAAAACTCTCCTGTTGCCTATAGCCCCTTTTGCTCTGACTTCATGCCTTTCTCCAACCTTGTTTTTCTCCAACTCCCTTTTCTAATAGAGGTTAGACCTTTCTCTTCATGGCTGCCTAAACTCATTTTCCAGGACAGTTCTGCTTCTCTAGTGAAAGGTCCCTATACCACCTAAGAAATTATCCTGGAATTTCTGTTTAAACTACTTTTCCATATAATAAATATAAGTTATACTTTAAATCCTCTTTATGCTGCCAGCACATAAAGAAACAAATAACAGTCTGCTATTATGGCTACAGTGGCTGGCCTAGAACTATAAGTACTATTCCTGATTGTACACAGTGGCCTGATAGGTGATCTAAATGTGGCTTGACCTCTCTGCACATCAGTTTGTCCATTTATAAAATGTGGAAGATGAGACGTACTTCAAAGGTTAAGTGCAAAGTACAAATGAACAGTTATGCATGCATTTTTAGACTGACTATCTCTGATCTCTCAATGGTGGATAACCTTTGCTACAAAAGCAAGTAAGTTTTGTTAATTTTTTTTAATGATTGTTTTTCTCCCCTTAGGGAAATTCATCTGATACCTTCTTATGGGTAACTGAATACAGTCTATACTATGACATCACTAATAGTAATGGAACCTCTCATATTCATGATGTTACTTTCTGATTAACAGGTCCCCTTTGAAGAAGGGGGAAAAACAATGCATAAAATGGGATTATCTGAAACATTTTGGTGTTGAATGCTGTAACAGGATCCACTGGCACTTACCTGTTCTGCCCATAGGGAGGTTACCCTTGCAGGCTGCTTACTCAGATCCCAGATTGCAGCAGGTGAGAGCTGGATGAGAAGAAACACCTAGGTGAGAACGATGATACCTGGTCACATGTTGCATGTGTTTATGTGTCAGGACTTCACTGGTCCAGGAAAATTCTGGGAGGGAAAAAAACATGCAAGGCAAGATAGAGAGAGAGAGAGAGAGAGAGAGAGTGTGTGTGTGTGTGTGTATTGCGGGGGGTAGGGGTGTCAAGAACAAGGGGAACAGGCAGGTCTGAGTAAGGGAAGACTGCAAAGAGTTACGTGGAGTCAGGGAAGAAAGCCTCTGAGAAGCACAGAACCAGGACACATGGCAGAGGGTGTAGACAGAGGCAAACCCAGAGCTTCCATGCAGTACTGAGGAGAGTGGAAACAGGGAAGACACACAAAGTAGTGTACCAGGGCAAGTGGTAAGCCAAAAGCCACAGTATATTTTTACCTATTTTTTTCTTTTCTTCCTCATGTTTCTTGCAGTTTATTAAGCATCTTAATTGATGAGTAGCCCAGATCAACTGTTTTCACATCCATACAGAGGAGTGGACTTTAGTTTTCAACTGAAGTTCATGAGTTAATGGATTTTGGTTATTTGATTTAGATCAGACTTCGCTCTTCTCAGTAAATATTCATAGATTAGTAATTGATTTTTCTTGGACAAAGATGCTGAGCCCCACAAATCCCTAGTTTCTAAACTGAGGAATAATAAATGACTGTTAGTGATGCCCTTCGAGGAGTGGTAGTTAGCTGATGGTTAATGGATCTTGCTGAGTGTCCACAAAACCTTATGTGGTGGGATGAGGTAATGGGTTCTCCACTGTGAATAAGCCACCATATTGACTGAGCTTAACTGATAAACTGAGAATTGCAGGTCTCTACCAGGGATAAGACGCTAATGTTGATAATTGACTGAATGTCAAAGTGGGAAAGCAAGGTGATACCACTAGACAACATAACAAGTTCAGCCATTGATGCTTTGGGAGGAAAGGGACAGGGTATAGGGATGGAAGTGCCCTGTGAAATCACCTGTCTAGGTTAAAGATAGTCCACCATCTTCTGCATGATTTTCACCCTCCCTTTTCTACATGTATATCAAGATGTGGCAAGTTAGACTGGGGGAGAGTGCAAAAAGTAAACCCTTACACCAGACAAGTTGATATGAGTGAACAGGGCCCTCTCACAAATGCCAACAAATCCTGATGACTCAGCACAGAAATATCAAGTTCAATTTCATTTTTTGATATTCAATTCATCTGTAAGTTTTAGCTTCACCAAATGTGTTTTATATTTTCACTAATAAAAAAGGATAGAGTTTATATTCAGACCGCAGTTTCTTTGTGCTGAACTCTGCTCCTGCTGAAGCCAACTGGAGTTTCGCCACTGACTGAAACAGGAGATTAATGGTGCCGTAAATCAACCTTGTCTGAAACATAACCCAGCATTTTCAAAAATATCCCCTTGATTTTTTTTCAGCCTTTTCTGTAACATTTTTACTAGAATGTAAATCAAAAGAGTTTCTTTTTGTTGTTTTTCAATTGTATGTTTTCCTGGGAAAAAAATACCAGTAATTTAACATGAGCGTTCATAAGAACATCACTGACATAAAAAAGACGTATAGACACGTTTTTCTTTGGAACACAAGACTAAGGTGGTCTTCAGTATTCTCTGATTTTCCCACTGTATGTGGAGTGACTCATTCAGACTTTGGCAGTGTTCACTATTTTCCTGCTGTTTGAAAAAAAAAAAAAAAGTGAGTCTAGAGGGGCCAATACAGACTGGCTCCATCTGTGCTTCCTCACTGACTCCTAAGCTGTCAGAATGTCAAGGACAGCCAACACTCCTGATGTTCCAATATCACCCTTTATGGCCCATTGTTTCCCTAAACTTTATTATTGTTTTAGGCTGTCATATAAAGTAGGCATTATATGTATGGTTCTACTTTAGGCCACAGTAATGCCATAGTAGTAGAATGTCTATTAAATGTACTGCAAGGTGTGTTTTGTTAATACAGGTATAAACTGCATTTAAAAGATTTTTTCAAAAGACATCCTTTCACCTTGCTAGCAGTAGGCTTTAAATATCACCTTACTGTTACACCCTAAATAAGTAACGCTCAGGCTGTCACCTTTACCACAGTCAAAGAATATCTTTGAAAATAAATCACATTTAATATCTGAAGTTCAAAGGAATTCAAGGCTGCTGCCATACTTTTGTAGGATTCTGCTTGAGTAATTCCATGTACAGGAGCCAAACAAAGCAAAGAAATCTGTAGAATTATTTAATGCTTCATTGTCTAATTACAATTCTCACAGACAGGCCATGGACAGACAGACATTACACATAACCATTACACATAAACCAGTTTAAACCTGTAACAGAACAAAAGTTCAGTGCACATAAACTGGTTTCAAAATGACCAAAACTGGTTTAAGATAGACCTGGATAAATGTAGTATCAGACTTAACTGATTTAGGTTAAATCAGTCTATTGAACATCTGTCCCAGATCCCCTCCTAACTCAAGTTAACTTACAGGTCCCCAGCATCCCAAGATGCTTTGCACCTCCCATTCAAGCCGCACCTCACAGGGCTAGCATTGGTCAAACTGTCTGCTCTGGCCAAGCTCTCCTGCCTGTGCCTGTCAGCCCAACTTGCCTCAGTGAGGGCTCCCCAACTCTAGGCATGGTTCCCTGATCCCTGCTGCTGGTACAGAGGGAAAATTCCCCCTTTCATCCCACTGCATGATCCAGTGATGCCTTAGCCCTGCCCAAGCAGATGTGGAAAGAAACAGTCCCTCCATCCTGGGATGAGCTGGAGTGGTGGGAAGGAGGCATTCCCCTTCTGCATTGACAGTAGGGCTTGAGGAACACTCTTGGGGGTGAGGAATCACATAGGCTGATGTGGGGCACCAGCTCAGCCCAGGGCTAGAGGCACTGTCCCCCCTCCCCCTCCTCCTGTGAGGGTCACAACAAGTGGTTGAGGGGTATGTGCTGGGCAGCCCATCAGAGATGAGCCCTACTTGGCTGCATTTGGATGCTTTCAACAGGATGGGAAGGTGTGCTCTAGTGCCCCCTGGCTTCCAGCCTAGACCAGTGCAGTCATCTAGCCAGATTCAAAAGTGAATGTCAGTTCACTTCATTATCAGTTCAATCTACGTAGCTTAGAGATACCTGCAAAGATTGAATCGATTCAGCCTCAGGCTTTTTCATTGTCTGTACTTAGACACAGTTCTCAGTAATTTGTATATTATATGGTTAGTAAAAAAAGCCATACTTTCATTAGGGAACACAGATCCACTTATCCAGTGTAAAGAATTGCATAGCCTAAAAAAACAATTGTATAGATATGAGTCAGTAATTATACATGCATCCCTTTGATTTTCTTGACTCAATTTGACTTGAGTATCACTGAGGGTATTGATGTTCTTTGAATGAATCAGTTCCAGATAACATATCATTTATAATGTCTATGGAGGAAATAAAATGCAGTTATTAATAAAGTTTAAGGATTTTTTAATAAATACAGAGAACATTATAAAGGAAGATAAAAAAGACCACTATCTATAGCCTGGCATAATATAAATTATTGGCAGGACGCCAGACTACCAAGCGTAGACCCTGAGATGGTGCAGGGTCACTTGGAGGAACTGGATGCCTTTAAGTCAGCAGGCCTGGATGAGCTCCATCCGAGGGTACTGAAGGCACTGGCTGACATCATTGCGCAACCACTGGCGATAATATTTGAGCGGTCGTGGTGCACGGGCCAGGTCCCGGAGGACTGGAAAAGGGCCAATGTGGTCCCCATTTTCAAGAAGGGGAGGAAGGAGGACCCAGGCAACTATAGGCCAGTCAGCTCACCTCCATCCTAGGCAAAGTCTTTGAAAAAATTATCAAGGTTCACATTTGCTAGAGCCCGGCAGGACAAATTATGCTGAGGGGAAACCAGCACGGGTTCTTAGCAGGTAGATCATGCCTGACTAATCTAGTCTCTTTTTATGACCAGGTTACAAAATGCCTGGACGCAGGAGTAGGGGTTGATGTCGTATACTTAGACTTCAGGAAGGCCTTCGATACAGTATCCCACACCATACTGGTGAACAAGTTAGGAGGCTGTGACTTGGATGACTACACGGTCCGGTGGGTGGCGAATTGGCTAGAGGGTCACACCCAGAGAGTTGTAGTGGATGGGTCGGTATCGACCTGGAAGGGTGTGGGCAGTGGGGTCCCGCAGGGCTCAGTCCTTTGACCGATACTCTTCAATATCTTCATCAGCGACTTGGACAAGGGAGTGAAGTGTACTCTGTCCAAGTTTGCAGATGACACAAAACTGTGGGGAGAAGTGGACACACCGGAGGGCAGGGAACAACTACAAGCAGACCTGGACAGGTTGGACATATGGTTGGGAAACAACAGAATGCAATTCAACAAGGAGAAATGCAAAGTGCTGCACCTAGGGAGAAAAAATGTCCAGCATACCTACTGCCTAGGAAATGACCTGCTTGGTGGAACGGAAGCAGAAAGGGATCTTGGAGTCCTAGTGGACTCCAAGATGAACATGAGTTGGCAGTGTGACGAAGCCATCAGAAAATCTAATGGCACTTTATCGTGCATCAGCAGATGCATGATGAACAGATCCAAGGAGGTGATACTTCCCCTCTATCGGGCGCTGGTCAGACTGCAGCTGGAATACTGCGTGGTTTTGGGCACCACAGTTCAAGAGGGATGCAGATAACCTAGAGAGGGTCCAGAGAAGGGCCACTCGTATGGTTAAGGGCTTACAGGCCAAGCCCTATGAGGAGAGACTGGGGCACCTGGACCTCTTCAGCCTCCGCAAGAGAAGGTTGAGAGGCGACCTTGTGGCTGCCTATAAGTTCATCACGGGGGCACAGAAGGGAACTGGTGAGGTTTTATTCACCAAGGCACCCCCGGGGGTTACAAGAAATAATGGCCACAAGCTAGCAGAGAGCAGATTTAGATTGGACATTAGGAAGAACTTCTTCACAGTTCGAGTGACCAAGGTCTGGAATGGGCTCCCAAGGGAGGTGGTGCTCTCCCCTACCCTGGGAGTCTTCAAGAGGAGGTTAGATAAGCATCTAGCTGGGGTCATCTGAACCCAGCACTCTTTCCTGCCTATGCAGGGGGTCGGACTCGATGATCTATTGAGGTCCCTGCCGACCCTAACATCTATGAATCTATGAATCAACTATGAAATGGTGAACAGATGTTTTTTAAGAACATAATTGTGCATTTCCAAAATTACAGTTTTGTGAATTGTTCTTCAGACTTTGCAATTATCCAACTTTGAAAAAATTATCAAGGCTCACGTATGCGAGAGCCCAGCAGGACAAATTATGCTGAGGGGAAACCAGCACGGGTTCGTAACAGGTAGATCATGCCTGACTAATCTAGTTTCTTCTTATGACCAGGTTACAAAACACCTGGACGCAGGAGTAGGGGTTGATGTCGTATACTTAGACTTCAGGAAGGCCTTATACTAGGTTCTTACTGAGATATCTGTGCAAGTTACTAGGGCACAGAACAAGACAGTAATCCAAGTTCATTACCCAAGGTTCTCTGCAGCTGTGGAGCACTTGGTATGCCTATTTCATTTTTTTTCCCTTGAATATATGTCCAATAAAAAGATATACATGAATTCATAAAACATTACATTCAAAATCAACATAATAATATTAAAATCTTTGTTTTAGATACTCACATCTCATTAACCATCAATAATAGCACTGTACGCTCATTTTGTAGAACTATTAAAGGAGGCCACAGTTTGACTGAGGGTGAAAAAAACTATTCACTGCACCTGGTCTAGGTATAGGCGGTTTACTTTAAGGTAGAGCAGGTGCATGCAGCAGTTTGCTGCTTTGAGAAGCAGCATTAGCCACTTCTGGTCCATACAGGGAAACCGGTGCAAGTAACTCAGGGTAGGGTGTCTGCATGGGGGAGTTGTCCTGTTGGGGGATCAAAAATAGCACAAGGGAGTTAGGATTAGCACACACCTGGGGCTGGGATGAACAACTGAGCTCTCCCAGCCCCTTAGCTGCACTGCAAATGTGTGCAAACATGTATGAGATCAGGTTAATCCTTTCTTATATTGGATTAACCCAATCTCAATCTAAGTTAGTGATCCCACTCAGGTGAAATAACTTAAATTAGGTGCACCATTTTTTGCCTGATTCAACTTCTCTGAGCACCTGCACTTTGCATTTAGATCAGTCTAATGCAGTTATGTGCCATGAAAGTCTGTCATTGACTTCAGAAAGTTTAGGAATAGGCCTGATCTAAATCAGATTAAACCATTTCTGTAGAGAGCTCAAAACGCAATTGGTTGGCAACCGGTTCACATGGGGAAGCAACATTGCTTTTCTATGGATTTTTTTTTGTTTCTATTTGTCTCTTGCAAACACCTCAGTCCCTTCTGTCCACAATCATTTCTTGCCCAATTGTATGAAAAAGAGATACGAGTATAACTTTCAACACTGTGCCAAAGAGCTAGATTACTTTCACAGGAGACTCTTTTGCCATTAGATATAAAGTGTCAAGATAAAAATCACCAGCAGTGTTCTCATTAGGGCTGTGCGAAATTTCACCAGCTGTTTCAATTTGACACTGTTTTGACTCATTTCAAGCTCGAAATAGCGAAATCAAATTCACTCAAAACAGCCTCAAAACAAAACGAGGCAGCTGGCAGCCAGGTGGTGGGAGACAGGGGAGAACCAGGGCTGGACTCCCAGCAGCAGCCAGGAGTGCTTACCCATCCCAGCGACTGAAAGACTGCAGCTGCTGGTGCTGTTGCTGCCACAATGTGGATTCCTTGGAGAAGGAAACTTTGATGGTCCACATTGGTACCTGGGGCTAGTTCCCCCTTTACCCACCCTTAGCTACACTATTATTTTTGTGTCTAAAATGAGAGAGACAAAAATTATGCTGGTAAATTAAACTGTTGTGCACTTCATTCCCTTACTATAAGCACCTTTCCAACACCTTTTTTCATATTCTATGTAAGTGTCCAATCACATTATCCAGATCAGGCACTATGGGCTGGATGAGAGGCATAGGCCTGGTCCATGAGCTACATCAGACCTGCACACTGGCACACAGGATCAAGTGTGTGGGGCTGGCCCAGTGAGGGTGACACATGCAGCAAGTGCTCTAGACAGCCATGCACGCCACATACAGTACACTCCAGACTAGCTCCATACACCACATGCAGCATGCAAAGCCTGTGGCAGAGCCAGGGCATGTCATGTTCAGTACACAAGTCAGCCCAGAGCATGCAGTCTGAGCATCCAAACCAAGACCTGTGGGCAATACATGATAGGTCTGGGGCCACATGATAGGTCTGCAGTCTGGATCTAGCCCATGGGCCATATCTAGATCAGGGGTATCAAAGATAATACACTAGAATTAAAGTTAACACAATGTTGTTCATCTCTGAATATCAACCACAATGCAGGAATTCAGAGAGGAAATACTTAATGACCACATGAAAAGGAAGCCTGTGAAGCAATAAGACACAGATGGCCAGAATTCAAGTCTGAAACACCACAGGAGTCAAACAGTACTCAGGCTGAGATGGGTTTTATCTGCATACTAGTCTGCTCTGCAAAGGACAAAGGGCAATTGTGCCTATGACAGAGAAAAAGGAAATGTTAGAACGGCTAAGTACAGCAGTTTTAGGAATGGAAATATGCCAGGAGAAGGTTCAAAATGTGTTTCTGTTGCCAATAAGGAGCAAAAAGATTGAAATCTATGGATTAAAACATGCAATCTATCAGGAGTTAAAAATAAAAATCAACAAAGTATGGCAGTCAAAGTAGATCGGGGTCCAAGAGAAATCAATATGATATTTGGTGTTTTATGCACACCATTGGTACTATTTTAATATTCTTTCTAAGTTGCCAAACTCAATACAATTCACCTTTTGCATGTTCTGTTCAATCCACCATATTTTCAAAGTAGAATGAGGGTTTTGTGAAGAAGGCACTGCACTGGGCCTTACAAGCGCTTGGTTTTTTTCCAAGCTCTGCTACAGAAATGCTGTGTGATACTCAGCTAGTCACTGAAGCTCTCTATGGTCAGTGCCCCTCATGTACAACACAAAACAATATTTCTAATTTCCTGCCCTCTACTGTGTCATTCATGTCTTCAATACAGATAATGTTAGTGTTTATATGTAAGTACAGCATCAACCTGTACTCAGTTGAGACTTTTCAGGGTAAGTTTATTCCACTCCTGAGGAGGCCACCTAAACTTTTGGCCATGCCTACCAGCTCCCAGTCCACATGCCAAACCCAGAAATGAATAAGAGTGCCCTGAGGAGACAAACACATCCCTATCACTCACAAGCATCCTAGCAACAGAGACCTTGAAGCAACAGGTAGGAAGCACCTTGGGCAATGTGTTGCCTATTTTCTGTGTCTGGGGCATTCAGGGCAGGGGGGCAGGGGTCATGCTTCTTGGGAGTGCTGCAAAAACAGCAAAGACATACAAAATGATACACAATTCAAATAATATGAAATATTATTGTAGGCACATCCTTGCTGGTTCTTTAAAGAGGCAGAAAGAAATTAGTTTAAATAGTAAAACAATGCAACAATAATGATGTTAGGAGTCTACAGAATTGGCTCATATTGAGGTACACCCATTTTTTTCCACACTATTCCTACCACAACACTTTTAAAGAGTATTGTGAATTCTGGTGCAACATATTTGATCTTGTGGTACAGAGGAACTATTCATCTTCAATGAGACTCTACAGAATATAGAAGTCAAAACCAATTCTGTCTTATGAACACTATTCTGAAAGGTCATGTCATTAAAAGATCTCTTGAAATCAATGCTGAGTGAGTTTTCCCAGCCCTAAAACTTGAACACTATGGTTTATTAAAGTACAATTTCTGCTGCTTTAGAAGAAAAGATATTGTCCTTTAATGTCATTCTGTGTTATTGTACTCTGCTTTTAAACTATGATCAGCGAAATAAAGTCTGAAGCAGGCACAGCAGAACTGGTGTATTTACTTAGAAACAGAGAAGTAGAGACAATACGAAGTGTATGAACAAGCACTTTCGAGTTGTGGTCTGTTACAACTACCATCAGCACATTTTTCAAATGTATTCCTGAACAATGGAAGATATTACATTGTCACAAGTTATCTACACAGGATATGGCAAGAAGTACCTATATCAAATAAACACTGGCCTGACATTTATTTAAAAATTATCTTTTCTTCCTCTACTAGACAGAGGAGAAAACTATCATAGTGCCAAATAGATAGGCATCTACAGCCAAGACATCTATAAAAAGAGGGTGCCATTGTAAAGAATTTTAATTACAGTGCTGGTCTCTTTGTTAAATGAGACAAAAGCCTTAAAAAAAAAGTCTTGTCATTTCTGTCTAGAAATTATCCAATAGACAAAGAAAGATCTACAACAAGTAATTCAAAATTACAACTGCATGTGTAGGTCTCTGAAATTCATTGCTTTCTCTATTGCAGTCAAGCAGTTTTTACCATTTCAATTCAAATTTAGGTCCAGTGTAATGTAGAAATTGAAGATTATTAAGATTTCACAATGGAATCTTTTAAGTTAAGCTCCACTGTTCTCTATAAAAAGAAATTGAACACAAGCAGTAATGAAACATGAAGTCAATCCTCTAATCCATATTTGATTAGAGAAAATGTCTTGTAATACTTTTATTCATCAAGTTGAGCCTTCCAAAGCCAACCTATCCAATGCAGGGAAGGTTGGGGGGAATTATAATTGCATTTAAATATCAAAATACTTCTGCCTAAATCAATGGGAAGTGAATATATTTTAGGATCTAACACAAGGTTTAAGTCAAAGCACAGTGAAATCTGTAACTAGAATCAGGCCTATCCTGGTCAAGCCACCAAACCAGACAGTTCATTCTTATGGCCAATAAATAATAAGCAGCCTGAAACCTTTCTTCTCAGCTTTTTATCCTGTCAACAGACCAATATTCCCCAAACCATTTCTTTCTGATGCTCCAAAAGAGTGGTCTATCACAGCTTAGTGATCTCCCAGGAAGGTGGAAGCTGGAACCTTATGACTTCTGGTAGCAAGCAGAAATCTTCATTTCCACCTGCCACAGTTCATCTGGAGAATAGATACAGAGCCTTAGCAAAAGAGGAAGAGGATCACTTTCCATTGGTGCTATGATGTGACTGGAATAACAGAGACTTGGTGGGATAGCTTGCAGGAATGGAGCATGTGATGGATGCGTATAAACTGTTCAGGAAGGACAGGCAGGGGAGAAGAGGAAGAGGAGTTCCACTTTATGTAAAAGAGCCATACGATTGCTTGGAGCTGTAGTATGAAGCTGGATAGGCCTGTTGAAAGTATCTGGGTCAGAGGAGAGAGCGATGAGGGCAATGTCATGGTGGGGGTCTGCTGTAGACCACCAGACCAGGAGGAAGTGGTGGATGAAGCTTTCTTCAAACAGCTCGCAGAAGTTTTCCCAATCACAGGCCTCTCTTTTGAATATATATAACACTGTGAAAAATGACATATCTGTATTAATAACAACCTGCTGAGATGTTTACTAACAGGTTAACTACTGTGCAGGCTTCCTTCCACATCCCCTCAGGAAGAAGCGTCAGGTAACCAGCAGGCCAATGACTGAACTTTCTCTTTGGTCTGTTTTCAGCCTCAGGTGCACTCATCAGATGAGTTTGACAAGTGAAAGATGTCTCAGCATGTGGACTGAGAAACAAAAGGGCCTACCTAAATTTAAAACCACAGACTCCCTGAAGTTCAGGGGAGAAAAGAGTCTCTTAAAAGAAACAGACTCTGTTTGTCTCCAATGTTGGGATGCATGTGATAAGAGAGACCTACCAAGGCTGTTAAGTCCAAGGGTCTTGTTACACTTTGCACTTGGAGCTGTTCATGTTGATTGGTGTTAGTGCTAGCTTGTGTTTGAAGCAGTCATACCGTAAGGCTAAAAACCTTCTCCGACTGTCCCCCGCTTGCACAGCTGTGACTTGCCATTAGAGGGCTGGCGAACAGGGGCCTGACTGGAAGCTACATCTGTGAGTTGCCGCTATACAGCTAGTAAGCCAGGACAGGCTTCTACCCTGTTCTAGGTCGGGATGTAAGAGATATGGGTTAAGGGGTTGGGAACATGAAGCTGGGAGGCAGACAGTTCATGGGATGAGGATGGGTAATGAAATGGGAAGTGGAAAGTAAATAGTGGTGGGGGAAGGGTGGTAAAACGAAGGAAGTCATCTACTGAAGGATAAAATGAAAAAAAAGTTAAGAAATAAAAGAGGAAGCAAATTAAGACAGGTCTCATGTTTTAACAAATTGGGATTTGAGGTATGGGGGGTGCTGGTTGTGCTTCCTGGGGTGGCTGGAAGGTGGGAACTGCGAAGTAAGGTGCTTTTGGCGGAAGTACTTCCTTCCTCAAAAAGGAAGCCCCAGCTCATGGGGACCTGATCTGGTTGCCTACCTTGTTTCCCTCCCACCTCCTTTAGACCCCACTCCTGAACCCAACCATACCCTGTAACCTGGCTAGCTTGCATGTGCTCTGCAGGCTTTGTGTGCAGGGTTGCAGCCCTTGGGTAGGAAATTCAGATCCCTGGGAGTGGGAAGGGGGTTTGGCTTGGTACCACAACCATTCCCAAGGCAGTAGAGTTCAGGGGGTGGGAAGTTTGTCCACACAGAACAGGAGGGTAGAGGAGGGGACACTATATCCTCGGATGCTGGAGGACTGCAGCTTGGGTGGATCACCTGTGTGGAGTGGCCACACATTAACAGAACATGAGCTGGGTAACACAGATCAGAAATAAAACTGCCTTGTACTGCTGTAACTTTAAACTACCTAATATGTACTTAAAACTAGTTTCAGGTGTTAATGTGTGAACAATCCAGGGGTTAAGAGTTCCAAGAATGAACTAAAATTAAAGTGTAACAAGGCCCTCATACATTTAGTGCTTCTGTGCCATAGGCTTATCTAAGTATCTCCCTGTCAGCTGCATGGTTAGGACATAATTAGATTTTTGAGTGCCATGCAGTTGGTCCAATAAAAGATATCACCCAAAAAATCCTTGTCTCTCATATATTTCCTGGATACCATCATGGCTGCAACATAACCCTTTAGTCTGTCTATTTTTTTAACCTGTTCCTCCCCTTTTCCTGTGGAGGATATAGATAGCTATATATCTAGATATAGATATAGATATAGATTAAAACTCAAGGGACAAAGACCAAGGCATTCGTTAATCCAGGATACAGTCAACAGGGTTTGCTTGCACGTTATTACTTTGATAAAACACTGTATTTGGATACTAGAAATCTGACCTATCCTTGGGATTCTCTGTTAGCATCTCCTCAGCAAACATAGCCAGCTCAAACTCTGACACCCGTTATATTTAGACTAAGATATTGTTATTATTATTTTTCTCTTCTACTATATTTCTTGTCCTGGAGCAAGATCCTAGTCATCACCACCCACTAAAAACAACTATTTTGAAATCCGTACCTGATGTTCAGCAGAGTGACAAAAAGAGGAATCCAGCCAAGATGAGATAAGAAGTTTATATCAGGAAGTTTTTATCAGTGGGTGGTTACTTCCTACAAAAATCAGGCATCAGGCATTACATGGACTATCATTTTGATTTGAAATGAAAATATAATCATCCAAAAATGTTTTGATTCAGGCTTATGACTAGTCATATGTCATGCTGTCATTTCTAGGCTTGCACTCTCAGCATTTTTTTTTTTAAAAAGGAAATGTCACTAAATTTGTGATTATATCTGAGATTTTGATAAGAAAAATACATTGGCACATCTTGAAAAACCTCAGAAAGTTCATTGTTTTAGTGGCTTCAGCTCTTGAACAAAACATTAGATATTTTGCTCCAAACTCCACTGATCAAATTATGATGTTTACTCTGCCAAGCCTTTCCATGAAAATCAATTAATACTTGTTAGTGTACAGATCAAGCTTTAGTATACTCTTTAAACACTGGCATCCATATTTTGTTATTATGGTGGAGTTTTGCCATGAGAAAAGAAAGCAGAGATAGGTTTGGGTGTGACAAAGGGTTTTGAGTGTTTTGGCAAAGGGCAGGGTGTTTTGATGACCTTTTAGCCTGCAAACTAAGTGGTTAGCAAAAGGAATTACCACATCTTCTGCAAAAACAGAGTGGAGGATGGCCATCCATTAGTTACCATGGATACCTGAAGTGGAAATGAATGATGTGTGAATGAATGCTGACCTTTCAGATGCATCTACCCAAAGTGGCCAAACAGGTCTAGGCCTGTCATTTATACAGAAATTGCATTAGGGTAACAAGTTACCTCAACACGTTAACATGGGCTTGGGGTAAGTTGTTACTCCATATGGAAAAACACATTCACACCTGGGGTAACATGTTAGCCTGGGCAGTTTTTCATCCACAGAGAGCAAACCATTCATGTAAGCTGGCTGTTCTTTGGAGATGTTGTGCATTGCAGTGCCAGTGACAATGTCCTAAAAATAAAAAAAATTTAGAATGAATTAACTTTAAGATACTACACAAAATATGCATCTGGGGTAGGAAATTACCCCATGGGAATGTATGAAGGTTAAAAGGTGCAGAGGCACAAAACTGAATTCAACAGAACAAATTATAGTAGAAATCATAGTAATATATTTAGGCTGAAAAATCAAGGAATAGTTTATAGCGAACATCAAAATATACAACAGCAAAAATATCCATTAATTCGATCACTGAACAATGTATCACTGCTAATAGAGTGAAGGTCACAGTAAGCCAAATAAAGGATGCTCTTTCAGCTATTAAGTGCCCTACAGTGCATTTAGAGATAAGGTAGCAGATTACATTTGCACAACAAATGAAAGACGTGAACAAATGACAGAATGGACAAAAGAAACAGAGCAGCAAGTTTTGATTCAATGACCAATTAATGGCTGCTTCATGTTTAATCAATATTTTATATTCTCAACAAAGATTTTTCAAAACAGTTGTCTTCACATTCACTATGCTTGGTGACTATTCCACATCTGGAACTACCCATTTTTCTAAGATTGTTTCAATTACTTCCGTGCTTAAATAGCTGCTTCTAGTAGAGACAATATTAATTAAAATTGTGAAGATTGGAAATCCATGATAAGATTTGGCACAGGGAATAAAGAACTGCTAGTGTTTTTATATGGAAACGTTTTGGCAGAAATAACAATGTAAAATTGTTATGTTCACTGAGAATGGGAAAGCCTGACTTTAACAAATAGCAAAGATTTAACCCTCAGGTTGAGCGCCTTTAGAAAAAAAATTTACCAAGTGATAATTTTCCAAGTGCAACTTAAAGTTAAATTCAGATCAAGAGGCATGGAGAAGAACTGTATGCCATTTTGGGCTTCTATTCTGTGATTCAGTGACATAATTTTGACAGCATGGAAAGTAACAGTTCTACAAAGTAAGTTCACACTCTCCTGCTAATTCCAGCCATAGAACTGGAACCACATCACTGGTGAAGACAGACAGATAGAATAGTTTGAATAGAAAGTGGATGGAGTAACAGACAGAGAAAACATGAGTAAAAAGGAATGGGGGGATGGCTAGAAAGAAAAAGAAGCAAAAGTTATTGTGTCTTACTTAGATTCATAGCAGTGGGTTTGATCCTGGGTTCAGTGAAGTCAATAACAAAACTCCCAGTAACTTCAAACAGTTACAATCAGAGATGTAATTACCAGGCAACCCAGGAAAGAAAGATAAAAAAAGAGTACAGAGTATGAGGGGGCAAAATATTCAGTTGGAGGGGAGGAACTTGGAAAGCAATAATGCTGGAACAGTTTAGGCTTGTTAAAAGTAGGAAATTGAAGATAACTTATTATTAAAAAAAACTTATAGCCCGACTAATCAGATTTATTTTTGTCTATAAAGCTTTAAACCAGGGCTGTCTACCTCTAAGCTACCATAGGCTATGGCACTCTGGGTTGCTTCCCCCTCTGCTGCACCATATGCCTGTGTGCACCCTCCCCACTGAATCCCATATGGGTAACTGTTTGCTGCCCCATAAGTGGTGTCAACAGATCCATGTCTACAGGCTTCCCTGCTGCACTGTAATGTATGGATGCCCTGGACCATGGGCTCCCCTATCGCTGCAGGCTTTGTTGCACCACACTGCCCCACTCCCTTGGATGGATGTAGGAAATGGAAGCTTGGGAGACAGAGGGGGAACCCAGAGACCCTGGCTGCTGCTGCAGCTGGAGAAATGGCAGGAGGGGCAGCTATGTCATAGCCCGAGTGCTGCAAATTAACCCCTTGTTAACATTATTTGGAAGACCCGCCTCTTCTCTGAATATTTGTCAGCATATTTTCTTTCTTTAAATACTTTTTAAGAAGAGGCTGAAAGCTGTCTGGAAGGAAATAACAGGTTTTGATAGATCTTGCATAATTATTTGCTTTGCAATGCTAATACTTCTACAGCTGAGTGAAACCTTGTTGATTTGCCACAATTCCTGCTGCGTATCCAGAGTTTATTCAAGGACATAACTTCTTTGTGTCTCATTGCCTCCAGGAACTTGCTTGCCCTAACCGTACTACATCTATGAGCCATGAGGGTTGAGAGGGTTTTGACTTTTGATTCAAAGTGGGTTCATCTGCAAAAAATGCTTACTGTGCATTAGCCTAATAATGCTGTGCAGTAGGGTGGTGCTTAAAAACCATGCTGATAGTCTGCGCAGTGTTATTAGGCTAATGCTCAGTAAACATCACAAAATAAGTGTGCGTGGATGCTACTACGGAGTAACTCTAGTTACTGGGCATTTAGTTAGTACTTTATTAAGCACGTACTAAACTAAATGCGCAGTATTTAGGGAGCATTAATGAACATGTAGATCTACCCAATTTGTAGTTTGGAATAACTTGTCTAGAAGTGTTACTGCATGTTAGTGAATCTGCCTTCAGGACATTTTCAGCATCTGAGCCATACCTCAGAGAATAATATTCTGCCTTCCACTGGCGGGGCAGAATTGCTTCTGTGACAGCATAGATGGACAGGCTTGTCTTTGATTGTTATTTATATGCATTCAGCAGTAATCAATTTTTTTTTTTTTTCTGCAGTCCAGGATGAGAAGGCAGCGCATATTCAGTGCTGAAGCCTGTCTTGCACAGGTAACTAGGAATGACAGCAGCGCATCCACTGATGAAATCTTCTCAAGACAGTGAGGATGCTGACTTTGTTCCAGACATGGGAGATTGTTCAGAGCAAGAAGACCATGTGTCTCTGGACACTTCATCTAGCTCAGATGAGGAGGAGTTGGTGCCACAAGCAGAAGTGATGCCAACACTTGCAGTGGGAAAGGGAAGAGGACCAGCCTGGGGCCACCATGGAAGACCAAGGAGAGCTACAGCAGGACATGGAGCAGAACCACTGCCACCACCCTCAAAAAACATTGCAGATGATGACACCTTTAGAGGAAGGAATGGCCAAGTGTGGGGAAAAAAGTCCACAGCTAATACATCAGAGAACATCCAAGGACATAGTACATGAAAGTCCTGGGCCAACAAGAGAAAGTAATAAAGACAGTGGTGGAAATGTTCTACCTGTTTCTCTCACAAGATATCCTGACTGTTATCATAAGAGAAACAAACAGAGAGGCAGAAAGAAGATTCATGGAGTGGAATGATAGCCATCCTGAAAAAAGAAAGGAGTTGAAAAAACTGGACAAAACTGAGCTGAAAGCCTACATTGGCCTCCTAGTGCTGAGTGGTCTATACCATGGTGGTCACGAATCACTGGAGGCAGAGGCGACCTGAGCAAGGTGCAGGTCTTGGGGCAAATCAGCCCATGTGGGGCCCCACCCCCACAGGCCCTGGACCTGAAGAAGCTGCTACTGCCATCAGCGGTGACAGCAGGTGGGGGTGTAGCAAGCAGCTGGGCATAGAGCCGCCGCTCCACCCAGCTCTACGCCACAAGGCCTGGGGCAGTCACCCTGATTCACCTCCCACCCACCAGGGACAGCCCTGACTGGAGTAGTTGTGGGAGCACATCCGGGGTGTCCTTGCTTCCATGCCACCATGAGTTTAAATGATTCTGTCAAATCATCAACTACCTGAGATCTGACAACAAGCTGACACGTGAAGAAAGGAGAGCTGTGGACAAGCTTGCTGCCTTCAGAGATATTTAGACACAATTTGTGAAGCAGTTCAGGAAATGGTATATTCCAGGAATACACCTAACGGTTGATGAGCAGCTGATTGCATTCAGGGGTTGCTGTCTCTTCAGACAGTATATACCCAGCAAGCCTGCCAAATATGGCTTGAAAATTTGGTGGTGCTGTGATTCAGCAACATCATTCCCCCTGTCTGGAGACATCTACCTGCACAAGCAACCAGAAGCTCCATGCTGAGGTAATCTTGGTACCCAGGTCATTGAAAAACTGGTTCATCCCTGGTACAAGACAGGAAGGAATATTGTGGATGATAATTTCTTCACAAATAGTGACCTATCAGAAAGACTGCTACAGCATGACTTGACCGGTGTGGGTACAATTCAGAAAAATAAGTCTGATATCCCAAACAAAATGCAAGCAAATCAAAGAAGGGAAACTTTTTCATCCATTTTTGCTTTTGATTCGGGAACTCATCCTAGTTTCCTACGTTCCAAAGAAATTCAAAGTTGTGCTGTTGCTGTCAAGCATGCACCATGACCTTGTCAGTGGGTGGAGAGCAAAGAAATCCAAATATCATCCATGACTACAATAAAAACAAGGGTGGGGTGGATAACCTTGACCACTTAGTCCATATGACCACCTAAAGATGGAAAATCAACAGGTAGCCAATGACATTATTTTTCAATATGCTGGATGTGGACCATTACCAGCCTCATCATTTGGCTAGGCCACAACGCAAACTGGAAGCAATTATCACATTTAAGAAGATGGCAGGGATTTTTTCAGGAGCTTGAAGAAGAGTTGATCAATGGACAAATAAAATGAAGAATGATGGATACATGTAATCTGTCTAAGTCCATCAAGTCTGGTATGACTGCACTAATTTACAAATTGCCACACTGCACCCCAGTAGAACCTTCTGCAAGCATGAGTGGATGTTGTGCTTTTTGTCCATGGACAGATGACCGCAAAATCCAGAAATGACAAGAAGATTGTAAGTGATTTGCTTGTGTGCACCACAGTACATCACTGCTGCTTTGGGAGGAATGCAATATTTACTTAAAACGCTTAGGAAATGTATTTGGAGGTAACTGTTTGCTTGCTAAGTCTGCAGTTCACGCTGTTTTTAAATTGTTCATTCACATTTTGAAACTCTAAAAAAAGTTTAAATTTTGTTCATAGATCTAGTTAAATAATATTTTGGGTTGAAATCATCATAAATACTCTTTTAAGCAATCTGTATGTTTAATAAATAGTGTTTGGTACATTTATACTGTTATCACTGGTTCCATTTTGTTCATGTGGTGGGTTAACAAGTTACCCCATGAGGCCAACAATGTCAAATCAGGATAACAAGTTACCCCATAAGAACAATGCTGGTTATGGTTTCATGAGAATGGATGAGGGTTAAGATGCAAGATTCTTTTTTTTACTTTTCCTGAGTTTTCTCTTGGGTAACAAATCTAAAGTAGTATATGTAGAGTTGGATATACATATAGAAAAAATCAGGCAGCATTTTATCCAAAGATAAGTGGTTATTTAAGAGGTAGTATAGAGTAGGATATTTCCCTATAATACCTTTGAAACTGGGCACTTATTCTTTTGCTACATTCTCCTAGATATAAAACTCAGACTTAATGAACAAAGCTATAAGGGAAAAACAAAGCAGACACTGTAGGAAAATGGTAATCAAGTCCAGTCTCCTGTGGTTGCACCAGCAACCACATCATGCAATTGTTTTTCATAAAATGTTCAAGCACCATCTTAAAACTAGCTAGGGTTTTTTGCCCTCCCCGCTTCTATTGAAAAGCTGTTCCAGAACATCACTTCTCTGATAGTTATGAGACTTCTTTTAATTTCTAGCCTTAATGCATGTATGGATAGTTGATATCCATTTGCTCTTGAAATAGCTCCTCACCTTCCCAGCTGTTTACCCCACAATGTATTTGTAAAGAAGAATCATATCCTTTGTTTTGTTACGTGAAGCAAGCCAATCTCTTTTAGGATAGATTCTCTACTCCTTGATCAACCTAGTAGCCTTGGGCACTATTGTTCTCCCTTTTTAAAATATTGGCACTACTGCTGTTTTCCAGCTATAGGTCTCAATTGCATAGATTTATTAAAAATCCCTCTGACCAGACTTGTGATGCTAGGTGCCAGCTTTTTCAAAATTTTGGTAAGAACATTAAATGGTTCCCCACGTGAAGGTTTGGCTAGGGCGTGGGAGGCCGGGCCTGTGGGTAGGTCCCTGGGGAGCAACTCGGGGGGTCAGCAAGGCAGGTTACTGGAGTGTCAGGTCAGTGTCTGGATCAGAGAGGCTGAGGACATGGGGACCCAGTTCCAAGAGAGCAGAGAAGGGAAATCTGAGAGACATATTCTGAGAAGCAAGGAAAGATCAGGAACTAGGGGCCAGAGAGCCCCCTAGTTCCAGGGGAGATTCAAAGCCAGGGTTAAGAAAAGCCAAAGCTGAGCCAGGAGAACCAGACAGAACAGTGGACATGAGGCTTGCTGGAACAGACTGAGACTGTTTGGTGAGGCTGCAGGCGTTCTTCAAAGGGGTGAGCTGTATCTCCAGCAGCCAATCTGGTTGCAGGGAACTGGGGCAGTCACATAAGCCAGAAATCAAGGGCAGCTGTGATAACTGAAGTGCTTGGCCCAGCTGAGCATGCTTCATCAGAAGCCTTGACACCCCATATCTGAAATCCTTGAGCAATATTGAGTTTTTCTTACACTTCAAATATGATCATTTCCATTTCCATAATACCATTCTCCTTAGCTGTCCTGTACATGCCTCTAATAGGACTACTCATTTTATTAAAGATATGCACCTACTCAAGTACCATGCTGAATTGATATATTATTATATGTAGAACAGAAGATTCTTTTGCAAATGCTCAGATTTGGATTCTGACACTACACCATGTAGAAAGCAGGGTAGAGATGCAATTTAGAGATTAACTGAATCAGAGATGCATACACTTTCATCCAATGCTATGAAAAGATAAGACAATCCCTACTTGAAAGAATGAGGAGACACAGATCTGAAACACAGTGCAAAGGCCTGTGTCAGAACACTTGAACCTTTGTGGACGGTCCATTGCTGACCTCAAAGTAGCTGTTCTTAAACACCAAAACTTTGAAAGCCAGCTTAAACCCAAAATAATGAAACAAGAAAGCATCCACAGACTGGATTGTGTTAAGTATGGTCTGAACAGGGGCTACAGTTTCTTATCCTGTTACCTAGATTAGCTTTTTGTGGCCCCTTTGTCCCTATGGACCTATTGCTTGTTTGTTTCTCTCAGCACTGCCTCCCTTCTCCATTCCCCCTCTCACCCATGTCTCCCGCTTGTCTTCCTCCCTTACTTCTCTGCCTTGTGTGTTCAAATCTCCCTCTATTTGATAGTCTACTCTGTGCATGTCCTTTCATAGCATCTTATAAAGTGAGTTCTTGCTCACAAACACTTATGCACCTCTGATAAAGTCTATAAGGTCAACATCACTCTACCTCACCTTTCACCTAACACACCTAACTCTCTATTCTGAATGTAATTTTTGTCCTGTTGATCTTCTAATATTTCATAAAATAGTAATTTATTAGTATATAATACCCTAAGCATTTATTTACTTGACACTATTTTTGTTATTGACTATGACAGTCTGTTTATGCCATGGAGTTGCTGCTTTTATAGCGATGTTGGCAGAACCCCCTAGAGAAGATAGAGAAGATGCTGACAGAAAGGACTTTACTGCCAGTTCTTACACCACCTCCTCAAACTACACAAGCCAAGCCAACAACAACTGTCTCCTTCAGTATAACTGCATACACACCATGGGTTTTATCACCATATATTAGATAACAAATGTGATCTTTTCACATTTCAATTCAACGTAGATATCCAGACTACACTTTGAGGTGTAGAACTGGCCTGATGCTCAGTTTTGAATGATGCCAAGTGACAGACACTTTAGATGTAACAGAATGACCAGGCAGATCTTTGCTGCATCAGCTGCAAGTCTATTCCATCCATTCAGCACTCTGTAAAATTGTACCTATTTAAAATGTTCTTGCAGATGTTCACTCTTAAAATTAAGGTCCCAACTATTGTAATGGAATTCACTGTAGAAACAGTAGACTGGGGCAAACTAATAGTCAAGCAGTAAAATAAGACAAAAGCCAGGGTTACAGTAATGCCATTTACTTTAGTATAAACTGCAGCTGCATAAGACCCATGTTGCACACTGATGTAATTACAAAAGTGTGAATTGGTTTTGTGTAGACAGGGCATAAATACCCTAATAAATTAATGAGTATGATTATGTAAACAGTTCCACAGTAAATGTGCATAGATAAGGCAATAAATTTGAATGACTGGTAGTGCAAATGCTTCAGTAAGATCAAAAGCCTGAGAATGCTACAAGTTTGCTAATCACCAGTCCTGGCAATGCAATTAACCACCCTCTGTAAATGCTCTGTCAGCCTTCTTTGTTGGATATTTTCCACTTCTTTATGTTCTAAATCATTTTGAGTTCAATGCAGCCTAATCAGATACAGGGCCCCGAAGCACAAGTATCAGTCTGGTAAACAACAATGCACTCTCTTAGATACAGGCAATTTTGCCCAAGGGCTCGGTGAGAGTTTCTAATCCCAGCTTCACACTGCTACACATTTTCATGTCTCTTACTGTGGTGCTGGCAAGGTGTTTCAAGCAACTCTATGAAGAACTGCTTTTGACCACAATTCCTTGATGCTATAGCATTCCTTATGTTCTTAATGACGTAAACAGTAATGTTCTATGGGACACAGAATTTCACAATGGCATGTGCCTCTTCTCACCCAGCTCAGCTCTTTCCTTCCAAAACCCTCATCGCTCTTATCCTCATCTGTCATTCCTCCCTAACTCCTTTTTCCATGTTTCCAATTTCTCCTCTCTTTTATCAGACACTCTGAGGAAGGGTACCTGATGCCCAAAAGCTTGTCCAACCTTTCACCCAACTATACAGTTGGTCCAATGGAAGACATCACAAAAAGCCATGCCTTTTGATATTTCTTCGACCATCACAAGTACAACAGTACTTCAACCCTACTATCAAACAATCCTCATTCTTTCCTCCCTCTCCCCACTCCTCCTCTCTCTCTACTCCAAAAATCCCTTTATTAAAAGAATTAAGCTACCTGCTTGGTCTGCCTGTACCTTTCATGCAGCAACTATCTTTAGCTTCACTTTGCTACTTTACAAAAACTTTACCTATTTTCTTCTTTTACCAGCCCAGATATCCTACCCTTTAGGTGAAACCACCTCTATTTAGACCCATTTTAACTTCTCCTCCTACAGAGGCCTTCCAGTGGAGCAATCATTTGAATACAATATTACTTATGAGTCATAGTGTACTTTACAATAATTTACAGCTTCTTTCTAAATCAAATGACTACAAAAATGTCTAATGGTCAGCTAAGGGTCAGATTTTCAGGTCTGAAGATGCACATGGGCAGCTTAAGGGATTTTGTAAAGTGCTTGTCTCCATAGAAAAGCTGCCCCTAAAGCCATGGCCAGAAAGCTTGAAAAATGAAACAATTAAAACAAATACCCAATCAGAAACAATCTTTTAAATTTCATTTTTTCCATACTCATTGTTCCAAAACAGCTGATTTTAATGAGTGATAAGATACACCAATGATGCTTCACTGTAGCCTACCACATATTCTATGGTGTCAGTGATGTCATTCTAATAGACAAATACTTCAACCTTTAATAACCATTATTCTCAAGGGTCCTATTAGCTTGTGACGTGAAGCCAAAAGGTAAGAATTACTCACAGGCAGAAGGCTGAAAGATTTCCAGATACTCCTTTTAATTTACAAATCAAATTTCTCAGGATTTTTGAGAGAGAAAATGGTTATTATTACCAAATAAAAAAGGCAGAGAGGGACTGAAGCGGGGGTGGGAAGTGGGGGTTAAGAGAGAGAGAGAGAGAGAAAGAGAAGCAGTTGTATACTAATGCCCTAAATAAAAATGTTCAGGGTTTTTGAGAGAGAATGGTTATTTCACTCCTAAATCACATTATTACCCTAAAAAAAATAAAGTATCAGTATACAACTGGTTCGCTCTCACTTTCTCTCCCATTACCCCTTTTTTTTTTTGCTCCCTCTCTGTCTCTTTTTCTTTGGCAATATTTTAAATGGCTTTTTTGGTTTTTAAAGTTTTAGGAGGGCCTTTGCAGATCCCTTTTCCACCAAGATGTCTGTTGTTAGGTTGGCCAAGGTTTGCACAAATACCACAATTGGCACACTCTTCTCTAGGAAACAATAAAAGCAGATGGACAAAGGGGTTGAAGTGGAGATTTTAACTTTTTGAAAGGAGAAATCTGAAATAATTTGGCCAGATACAATGTGATTTTAACCAGGATTAGTTTACATAAATATTTAGGTTTTTATCACTTTCCACATATAGTTTAGCCTTTAAAGGAAAAGGAAAATCTTTTAACACACAAACCCACCTTTTGAAGAAAAATAAACACTCTACCTAACCCAGAACATTACAGGCTAGTAAAATCCAAACTGACTCCTTTGGTTCCAAAGAAGTTACTTCAAATATACACCAATGTGCCCAGTATCCTATTCCACTATGTGTCTAATTTAAAGAAGAACAGAAAAAAGAAAGCCACAAGAGACATGTTGCTGTGTTTCACATAATGATTTGGAATAGCAGAGTAACGAGAACAAAATTTCAGACAGAAATCATAGGGGAGTAACAGGATGAGATTTCTGCAGAGGCTTGTAACTGTAGCATAGCCCCAAGCTGTCTTGAATTCCACTGCAAAACAACCAGATATTCTCTAATTCCAACCCTCCAGAACTAAATAGAAGTTTCTGGATGTGTCTACACATGCAATAAACTCCAGAGCTGTTTGAGCTGGAGTAAACAACTACCAGGTGCAGCATCTACACATGCGGCCAAGACAGCAGCAAATTTTATGGCAGGGCCACTCCTGCCTTGCTCTGTCCCAGGCTCTGGGTGGCAGTGTCAGGCAGCAGAGGGGCTGGCTGGAGCACAAGGGTGCTGAAAGTGTGCAGCCATGTGGCTAGAAGTCTCCTACCCATGTGACTAAGAGTCTGGCCCCTACTGGCTGGGCTAACCAGGAGCAATATATGCCTGTGTTCACCATCTACACATGCATTTAATTGCAGTTAATTATTCCACCATAGGATAGTACTATCCCTGAGTACCATCTCCCTGCAGTGTTAATTAGTTTACCATGGTCTAATACTGTTGCATGTGTAGATGGCGACACTTTACTGTGCAGGTAATTAGTCTGCTCTTCAGTAAAGTGCACATGTAGATACAGCCACTATTTCAGATTTGTGTTGGTGTAATTGTAGTCAAAGAGGAACATATGCATTCATGTTTTGGTTCTGCCCTGCAAGTCAACCCTTTTTTTTGGAGGAAAATCAATGCAGCACAAGAACAAATTTTTCCATCCCCGTGCAGTTATGCATGGAATCTCCTTTGGAAAGTTTCTCAATAAAAACCAATGAAAATTATTTACATTAAATTGCAGCCCCTATGCTGAAGCTGAACCTAGTTCTTTTCTCTCCTTATATAACCTTTGTTAACACAAAATGATAAACAAAAGATCCTCTACCTTTTTGTCAACACTTGTAATTACAAATCTCTCTTAAATGCACAATCTTCATATTTTATATGATGTCTATTCTTGTCACTACATCATACTTTGTGCCATCAAGCCAACAAGGCTGCACACACTTTATTTTTCTGACTGAAGACAAAGTTTTATTTTTTAACATTAAAAAAAATATTTTAAAGGTCAGTAGCACCAAAGTGAAAATGAAACCAAGTTATGCCCAGAATTGTGTGAAAAAAATACCTCTCTGACCAGGCTGAAAAAGGCAAACACATTTTAATAAACCTTTAAAAAAATCCTCTTTTTTCCATCAACTTTTTTGGTTTGTTGACACCAATACACAAGAAAAACATCACAAATACCAAAAATCTCATTACACTCAATCTTTGGTATTTAAGGTATTGCAAATGGTTGTGTTCTAGGATGCTTTCAGTAAATCAGAAAATTCTAAAGTGATTTCAGTGAGCTTCACCTGAGACCACACTCTGTAGTTAGTGGGAGCATTTAGCATATTTTACCAGCTTAATTCAATTTGCATTTTGTCTTTTTGTTTTAAAAAAATTAAGTTAACCATATTGCAATGCACTGCACAGGAAGATACAGCATGGTATCTTTGCAAGATATTAACATGACAGATACATAGGCAAGCTTCTAGGAAAATTGGAGAAGTATCAATAATATTTAACAGCATTTAAGTTAGGTCCTGCCAAAAGATGCAAGGAATTAGGAAATAAATACCAGATTTTGAACAATACTAATAATAGGTTGGTAGCAAAGCTGAGACATTGGAGTCTGGGAGAGCAGCATGTCAGCAGTAGCCTGTGTATATAGTAGGGGTATGCGAAACCACAAGTATTCAATTTGGATTTGGCCAGAATTGGGGACAGTGATTTGATTTGTTGATTGAGATCACGGTCCTGGTTTGATTTGGCTGAATCCAATTCTGAAGATTCAATGCTGATTTGAAGAATCAGTGATTAGATCACAGACACAGCTTTAAATGTTTTTTCTACATACCTTGAGGTACCAGGCGTAGCTCATGAATGCTGCGATGGTGGGGCAGATGGACCATCCCACAGGAGCACAGGGGGCGGGGGGACTGCGTGCTTGGCAGTGGACCCAGAATTGGACTGGAAGTACTTCCGGTCCACTTCCGGGTCTGCCACCGAGGACATGCCTCTGATCGGTATTATGTCAACTGCTGATTAGATACCTGAATATGTGTCCTGGTGCAAATATGGCACTTTGGTGTGTGTGGGATAATTGACAATGTTTATACAGGTAGGAAGAGATATCTATGATTCTGTGAACCACTGAATGGAATGGGTATATTGCAGAGCCAACAGGATAAGGCTGTGTAAATCCTGTAGAATCCATGTTTGTGTGTGCTGGCTGAACCAAAGCCTGTGGACCTTTGTACATACTCACTGGTAAATTAATTAAATTGACCATGCCAGTTTGTAATAGGGGTTCATGTTCCTATAGAATTTAGCTGCTACAATCAACAGCAAGAGCATGGCCTTAGCTTGAGTTGAAATTAGTAAAGTATGGGTCAGTAAGTTTTCATTATACTAGGAATCAACAAGCAATAACAGTGACAGATAGTCTGTCAGCAGATTTAGTTATTGGGATCCAAAGCTAAGCAAGATATTATAAACAACTTCCATCTGTTCAGGTACATTCTTGAAGAAACCAATGTCCTGTTGATCCCACATGTCAGACAAACTACAGAAATAAGGAGTCATCCCATTTCCTCCCACAGCCACACCAGGACTTGAAAGAAGAAAATAAGTCTAAATTCTTTTCTAGGCTCCTATAAGTCAACTGATATATAAGCTCCAGGTCCCTGTGAATAAATTACATACAGAAGCCAATAGGGAGGAAGGAAGAAGTAGCTAAAATAAGCAGATGGATGGGCAGGACGGAAATAATAAACAGTGAAAGAGACTTCTCTGGTGAGAAAGTACTGGAAGAATTAATCTGAGACAGAAAAAGTGAACACTTGGAAAGTAAAGCTAAAGTTGTAAAGTGGAATACGATACATAAGGGTGCACTTTTTAAAGTTTGGGGGGGATTAGTGCCTGCCTCATGTTACACTATTACTTTATACCTACAGCAAAATAAAACAGTGACTTTTCTTTTTCCTTTACTGAAAGTGAGTTCAAAATTCAAAGTACTATTTCTCTGAGTAAAGAGAGATTTATATATAGATCATGGAGTAAAAATGTTCCACCTGGAAATAATATGCACTGAAACAAAAGAAAATGAGAAGTCCAGAGTCTGTGTATACATCTTATGATTTTAAAATGTATATTTTTTAAGCTTGTAATATAAGATCTGCCTTGACTGATACATTTTAATTTGACAAAACTCTTTTCAATACTGAAGCAATAACCAATGACTCAGCTGTAAACAGATTTTTTTTATGTCACTTACAGCGAATATTGTTAAAACCAGAAAAAACAGGCATCGAAGAACTTCTAAATATATTATAAAGTCATCTTTTTTTCTCTCAAATACTTGTTATAACATTCAGTCAATTGAGCATCACAGTTATCTGAACAATGTAATAGGCAAGGCATGAATTGTGCTTCATATCAGCTTTTTTGCTGAGATCAGGGCCAAATCCTCAAAACTACCACAAAGCCTGAGAAAAAGAGAGGTAGACCTAAAGTATCCAGGACACATAACAGCTTTCTGTGCCCAAATGTACTATGCTATTAAGAAGGCTTGAACTCATTGGTAAAGAGGAAATGAAAAGGGAACATCTGTGATGTATAAAAGATTCTAAAGGGAATACACAGGAAGGATGTTACAAAACGATTTGAGTTAGTGTCAAATAGCAATAAGGGAATAAAAGCTAAAGGACTTGAAGCTGGAATTCTGCCTGCTAATATAATTGAATATATGGAATGAGCTTTTGAAAGCTACAGTAGGAATTATTAGAATGGAAACAGATCTAGAAGAGGATCCCCCTGGATCAACCAGCTTGTTAGATAGTTCTGAAAAGAATCAATCAAATAGGACCACATTAACGATTGCATAAAAAACTGGAATTGTATTGGTATGGATTTATCCTATACTATAGAGTACATAGCTAGTACTCTGAAAGTACTAGCTAGAATCTACCTGAAAGAGAATCCATGGCCATTGTCGAAGTCAGTAGTAATTTCTTTGTGTAGGTATGATATTGCCATCTAGTGAATGCAATGTGTATTGTTAAGTTTAGGATTTACATGTGTATTTGTGTATGTATACATAAGAGCTGAATGCCCAATAACCTGCGGACTTCAGTGCACTTTTATCTTAACAGCCACGTTGATTGAGACATTATTTCTTCCAGCTGTTCAGTTCCACTTATCTCAAACTCTTCTGAGATATGGACATGCAATGTAATACGTGGCATTTTAGGACTAAGTTTCATGCTGACCAAAAGAGAAGCTAACCTTAGAATTTTATGGCACCCAGATAGATATATCTATATATCTATCTATATAGATATAATGCTTGGTCACCTTTTTTAGGAACTGAAATTCCTTCTTATAAGATGCAATACAAAGACATAAGTAAGCATGGTCTCTGCCCTGGAGAACCAACTGAATTTGAAACAGGACCAAAGGCGTGCAATTTTATTGTTTACAATTATTTTTCTAAAAGCTCCAGGCTGGAGTCATCTGCATACCTGAGTGAAAATCTCAACTTTTCCCTGGATGTAAATAGATCTTTAATTTTCATGATTGCAGAGAAAAATTACTTTTGTGTTCCCTAAAAGCTCAAACAAAAGGAAACTATATAAATTTAAAAAATCAAAAGGGGTTTTTAAATATATAATCTCATGGTTTAAGTCAATTTTATGATTTTGAGGGTCTTGACTTACGGTCTTCTTAACATTCAGAATTTTGTGAATGTGGCAAACAATAAAGGAGAGGTGAAGATCCAGCATTCAGCTGATGGAAGATTCTGTGAATTCCAGTTTTAGATGCCTAATGACAAAAGCCACTCTAGACAAGTGATTAAGCATTATTCCAAACTGTGGGACACCTGGACTGAACTCCCTCTGCTGCCCGGGGTGATCCGAACCGTCTCCCACCTTCCAAGAGACTAGTGGTTATGTCTCTAAGACGAGTGGTTATGTCACTTACCTGGCTCCTAGTTCTTTTTTCCACCTGCATTTAAATATGTTATAAAAAATGGAACAGCTTCAACAGGGGAGTAAGAAAACCCCACACAACCTCATATAGTGGGGTGGTTAGAGAAATCTCTTGACACTTTATAACCTGCCTAACATCTGACTCCCCAGGTACCTCTCCACCATTTACCAGCAACATTCACTCCCTTCCTCCTCTTCCCCCAGCCTCTCTCTCACCCACCCTCAATTTATATTTTCACTGACTGGCTTTCTTGCGTACATACCAGCCTCTGGCCCCTTTACTATTCATTTCATCCAAAAAGAGCACACACCAACTGCAGATGCTCCCTCAGCCTGACGAAGGGTATTTGTACCCAAAAGTTTGCAAAGAAGAATTTTTCCAACTATTTGATAAAAGATCTCACATTTCCCCAGAGAACCTTGTCTGAAGTAATTTATGTGTTTAAATATCTTGCTGAATCAATTCATGGGGGGGAAAAAACAAATATTTACCATTACTAATGAAACAAAGGCCCTTGCAAATGGTTAGTTGGTTAAATACAATAATTGTATATTTTAAGGAACTGAATCCAGACACTGTGAAGGAAAAGTATAACTGCAAATAGTGACAATTAGTCCAAATTTATCCTATTTTTGCTAAAAGAAAAATGTGCATTTTCCTAGAAAGACAGTTAATCCAAACCATATGTAAATTAGGGCTTGGTAGGCAGGTGTTTTTAAATTGTAAACAAAGGGATCGTATGAAGTCATAATAAAACACTGAAATAACTAGCGATATGGAAATTTCAGAATTGTTTGCATAACAACCCTGTAGCAGCTTATAAAATGACCTGCATTTTTTAGGATTAAAAGTCTGCTCTTTTTTAGAATTTATAAATAACTGCTTATAAAGATATAATTACATATATTGTTTATGACATCACATGTAGGTGACTGTTGCAGAACTATATCAACAAGACAACAATTGTGACTCTTGCACACATGAATTGTAGTAGTATTAGTATTAGCTGGGTAGGAATTGTTTAATGTTTTGAGACAGAATATGAAATGAAAATAGACTCTAAGCCCATATTCATGAGGCCACTTCCAGGTCCCAATACTCTCCTTTACCAGAGTGAAAAAAGCATATTCTCAGCCTATATGGAATATATACACATGCATGCATGCATACATGCACATCTGCACTTGACAGAACCATCTAATTTTTACTTTAAATGGAAAAATGTGTGCTACAAGAACGTGCATATCAATTATCACCTACACAGCTTTTCATGGTTAAAATATACTGACATACTTATTTTCATACATTTGTCCCACACATAAATAGGTCAATTTCAGAAGGAAGGTGCTATTTACTGGGATCCACTATATGAAAGACAAAATTTCCAGAGAATCCAGCAGATAGAGAAATGGGCCCTTAACTGGAAAAGCAGTCTTACATTGAAATAGAACAGTCTTTACCTATTTAAAAACTAGCTTTGACCTTTATAAAAAAATCCATAGTGTTCTCGTTTCTAGTCCTAAAAACATCTTAGTCTATGCTTCTTCAGCATTTTGCATATTTACTATACTTTATCTCCTTTATTAAGGAAACTACAAACTATTTGAGGCAAAACAGGATTGTAGTTAAGAAAGCCCAAGAGTATAAGTGTTACTGTGGCAGGATGTAACTTCTGATAACTAGATGTGTCTGGTACATAGCTCTTCCAAACATTTCAGGTATGTGGCTTTTTCACAACATGGCACATTAGACCAAGTTTGCACAAATAAGAGGAAACAGGTAACTGTGAGAGAAGGATGAAGTATCAGTGCACGGCAAATTTCCATTGCTAATAATATCAGAAAACAGGAATGGGGTATCATGGGGAAGAAAAATGGGAACACAAAAATCACTTCTTACATTCTGTTATGGCATTGTTAATCCAGAGTAATTTTTCTGAAGTTAATACATGTATCTAACTGAGAGCAATTTTTGATGGGCACTTGAGACAAAAGGGTGTGATCTTGTGACAAGCTGAGTTTTACTTTTATTTTATTTTTACTTTTAAAATTGAAAACATAAATCTGAAGAACTTGAATATATCAAAGAGGTTATGGTAAACTCAAAAACTGGTATTTGATGCCTCTATCCTAGATTAAGGCATTTGTCAAATACTGTGATGTTAGCAGTTACTGCTAAAACCACCATATTAGCACCTCTAGTTTGTACAGGTACTCCTCTCTTAACGTTGTGCCAGTTAATGTTGTCTTTATTTTATTGCTGATCTATTAGAAAACATACTTGTTTAAAGTTGCACAATGTTTGGTAATAATGTTGTTTGGCTGCCACCTGCTAGTAGGTAACTACTGTGACGTAATTGGATTCACTTCACATCGTTTCACTTAAAGTCGCATTTTTCAAAAATGTAACTACAAAGCTAGGCGAGCAGTAACTGTACTGGGATCCTCCTCCCCCCCTCCCCCCACCCCTATGAAATGAGGACGTTTCTATCTTCTGACTGGCTCTTACACTAACTTCCAGATCCTCCTGCAAGATGGTGTGGTAGGCCAGTAGGGGGTGCTCCTGTACCGAGCCACCCACCTCACTGTGCCCTACCACCTACCAAGCTCTAAGTGCTTCCCCTGGGGAACACATGTGTTCTGAATGTCCCATTTCTTTCCCCCCACCCCTCTCCTTAGAGGACAGAGGAAGGGAACTAAACACCCCTCTCTCTTTCTCCTTAAGCCATCCATCCACCTCCTATCTTACTAGTTCTCTTACTCCTTTCTAGCTTGCAACTTACCACATCCCTTACTTCCCATGCTGCATCTTTCCAGGACCCTATGTCTATGGAGGTATTTAAGCCACATGTATTACCACAATACCACACACTCCAGTTTTGTTTCCTTCCCTCTCCAGGTCCCCCATGCTCTGCTAGATTTGGCTGAGTTCTCTGCTTCTGAAGTTGGTCAGAAGCTTTTGAGATAAGCTTTTGCTCAGAAGCTTCAGATACGCTTTTGAGAAAGCAACATCCTCCCTACAAAACTTCTGCATGCAACTGAATAATTCTTTGCCATATACCTTAACACACCAACAGAATGCTGCTGTTCTTACTGTGCCTATTTAGCATAAAGGGGACTGAGTGCTGCCTACCAGGTCCAGTAGAGTCTGGAGGGTTCTAACAAAAAATGAGAATATGAAGAACTAAAACCCTGCTGGAGCCAGCACCTTGCTGAACATTTGTTGTGGATAGCTGGCAGGTGATGAGCTCATCTAACTGAAATGTGAAATGGACACATGACAACACCAATAGGAAGCTGGGAAGATCATTCACTTTATGTATGAAGAGAATGCAGTTGGAAAATAGGACCCTAATGGTGGCATTTAATTCAAATATTTATCTACAGAATTTCAGATTTATACTAGAGAATACATAAATCTCTTAAGAACACTACATGATTCAGCAGTGGCCATTTGTTAAGATGTATGTGGTAGGTCTGTACTGCAGAAACAGTTGATTGTACCAGCCAAGTCAAAAAACCCAACAGTGAATCGCACCATTCAGAAGTGCTCCAAACTACTGTCTGTCTCCTACTAGACAGCAAATGTGTAGATTAATGAGTATCAGTCCTTTTAGCTTTGTTCAAAAATGATCTACAAAACTTTCTTTTTAGAAAAGAAAAGAAAGTGGCTTAAAAGTGGCATTGTTGTTTTAAACAACACCTGGACTTTATATTCCTTTTCATGTTACTCCCTTCCCCAGTACCACCAATTCTACCAGAACTGCTCTACTACAGCATTTGTATATGACAAGGAGGTTTAATTCTTCCTAAACTAAAGCAGTGGTTTTTTAAAAACACCACTTCAATTTAAGGTGAAGTAAACTGCCATGTCATGTACACCCATGTCAAAGCTGCTAGTGGGCAGAGCGGTCCCTGAGCTGCAGGGTGGGGAGCTGATGCCCTCCCCCTCTCCCCCGCTCCCCCCCCCCATCCAGGCAGCAACTGTCTACAGACACCCGGCTCGGGCAGTCCCAGGGGCACCACAGCCACTGAGGCCCCTGCCCAGCTCAGGCAGGCAGGCAGACTTGGGCGGGGAGGAGAAGATCAGGCTCGCTGCCTCACATCTGGCTGACCCCTTTCCTAGAGCGCACTCACAAGCCTGGGGTAACCACCGCCACCACCCAGGGTCTGGTCATTGCATGGGCCTTGTGCCCACCGGGGTACACAGCCCCTGTAGACTTTGTGATTTTGGGGTGCTTCTATTAACAGGAATACTCACCATCAGCCTCCCATGTGGGAGTAGAGTAAAATAGCTGAGCCCACCTTAGCAGGCCCCTTCCCTTTTAAGCCCACACAGTAAGGCATGCTAAAACAGATAGATTTATTGATTAAAGATGGATGGGAAGGGGAAGGAATACCAATAGCAAAATATAGAAAGAAAACCAGCTTGAGCAAATCTGAGTGGCTTGTCCATCTTTACTATCAACTAAATTCCTAGTTAGGTTTCTGGTAAGTTACTCACTTCCAGATCCTGAGTATGAGAGGACTTCTGAAGTCCAGGCTGCTCAGTGTGTGTCTTAAAATATCCACCCGCTTCTTCCTGGAAGGGACCTCTTAAATAGCCCTTCTGACCTCACCTGCTAGGTCCAATCAAGGCCAGGTGTTGTTTTATGCCAGCCAATCAATTTGAAAAGAATCACACCTTGATCTAGGCTCAAGCCCCTGCCTCCAGGTCATGAGGCTAGGTCTACTCCCTCTTACCTGAAGTCAGTCATGTAGACAGCAAGTTGGTAACCAGGGTGATAGACATGGTGGGGAGCATACCACCCCCAAAAAGAGGGAGGAGGCTGGAAGGGGATTCTTTCACAGATAGGTAAAGAATTTCTCTAATTCTCCCCTAACTCACACCTAAGTGTAAAGGTAAGAAAAAAATAGAACCTAGCTCTGTCACTTCTTGGGTGAACAAATCTAAAGTAACCTGTAGACTTCCTTGTAAAACATGGACAATATTAGCAGCACCTTCTTCTCCAGTGAGGAGAGTAAATATGACTTCTATGCTTTGTGCTAAACTCACTGATGGTGTGTGTTCAAGATACTAAAAGATGATTGATGGATTCAGGTATCTCAGGGGACTTCAGCCTAGCTCATGAATCCCAAATTACCTTAGTACTGTCAAGATGAAACTCTCTCAGGCTTTAGCAGTAGCAGCACTGTAGATAACTAGGGAACTTTACTAGTAAACACTTAGGCCCAAATCATATTTGCATAAGTAATTCTTAGGTGCTTAAGTGCTATCCTGTCACACCTTACATGAGTGCCCATAAAAACGACAACACAAAAGTTGGGTAGATTCTTCTCCTTTCTACCTTCTGTGACTCAGGCTTAAGGCTAAGGTGAAGGGGCATCATAACAATGGAAATGTTAATGTTAAAAGCTAATGATACAGGATTTGGATGTTAGGATATATCCATACTATTTAGCTATGGAACCTGTAGGCACCCCCTACCACTCTACATATTACTTCCCAAGCCAGATATAGTATAGTATAGCAGTGGGCACACTGGCTCTGCATTTTGGAAAGAGCCAACTGACATGTTCCTAGTGCCACACTAAGGTAACTACACTACTTCTAGTTCATGAAATACAGACAAGATATGTCAGTGCAGCACTTCCCAGTGCTACACAGATGCCTATGCAGATATTCTTACATGCCTATGTTCTTCCTGTACAGGGCTTGTCTACACCCATGCAGTAGCAGGTCTCAGCACTAAGGCCTAGGCACAATGCTTATGTCCCACCCAGGCCCTGCCTCTTTATACCCACATGGTCCAAACCCAAAAGTACATAAGTGAGACTACTCCAGGCTTGTCCTTTTATGCTTGTTCTCAGCCACTCTGGAGATTGAAGCAGGCTGAGAAAAGTGAACCTGGAGCAGCCTTACTGGCACAGTGCCAGATCTGTACCATGCCTGCTGGTAGTGTACAGAGGGTATGGGCAGGGTGCACTCATATCCGCAAGGGCTGTGACCCACTGCCTGTACAGGGTGGACAAGTCTCAACCATATAAGCAGGATCTTCCTGAGCTGCACTTCAAGAGGCAGAGGCCCCTGCTACATGACATATATTAGGCAATTAACTGGTTAACCAAGCAATAACATTTAAACGTGTCACATATGCAAATTAAGAACAGCCACACATGCAAAGTAATTATCACACAATAATAATGACTATCCAGCTATAAAGAGCCAACCAGCTATAAATTTAGTGCTTAAAACTGTGCAACCAACTCTATAACTGATTTCTATCCAGCTTTAAGTTAAATGCGTAGCAGGGCCCTAAATCTCTTTGTGTAACTTAGCTATAATCCTTTTCCCAATTGGCCTGTACATGCACTATTAGGAACAATGAAAGCTAAAACCATGTATGGAAACACCAGGCTCTTATTCAACAGAGCATTTATCTTGTTTTCCCATTTGAACAACTTTTAGCAGTGTATTTATAGAATTTTGAACTCACAGTAAAAAAAACTGGCATATACACCTCAGGTACTAAAGCAACTAAAGAAACATCATTATTCTTCATGAGAAAATGAAGGCACAAGACCTGGTCAGCAGACTGTAGTACTTCTCTGTAAATGACTTTACCCTAATAAAAAGTTTTACAACTGTACAGTGCAATGAACATTTTGTAAGGGAACCAAGGGAAGAGAAGAGAAATGCCACATGGCTGCTGAATTTCACCTTGAGGGATATTTAGAGGATAATACTATCAAATGACCATGTTACAGAACACCACAGTGGAAACCTGTCTACAGTGGAACACAGCATGTCTACTGTGTGCATGATACCCTACCAAAACATGGAATATAGCTGCCCTTAGGGAAGCACCTGAAACACAGCTTTTGGCATGCACTTACTTACCTCTGAGACCAGCTATATTGCATTCTTTAGGTTCACCAAGCACACAGAACAGACTTGCCATGCTTCTTGGCACCACTCCCTAGGGCAGGGGTGGGCAAAATGCAGCCCGCAGGCCAGATGTGGCCCTCAAGGCCATTCTATCCGGCCTGTGGGGCCCCTAAAAAATTCAGAAAATGAATAATTATCTGCCTCTGGCTGCCTGTCATGCAGCCCTTGATAGCTTGCCAAAACTCAGTAAGTGGACCTCTGCCCAAAATAATTGCCCACCTCTGCCCTAGGGAGATCTTGATGATACCCTTACAGATTCTTGACAATAAAAAGGAGAGTCCTCTTCAAAACAAGCTAGTTTCTAGCTTCCTTTGATTAGTATTTTAGAGAGAAAGAGAACTGAGTTAATACAAGCAAACCCTGTATAGGTAGAGCTGGGTGAGCTCTAGCAGAAGCAGCTCCAGAAGGAGGTCTCAGGTGGAGGTGGGCAGAATAAATATTTACCCCTCTGTCAAAAGTAAATGGGAGGGTTTGGGGCGTACATAGCCACAGGCAGGAAGGAATGCAGCTCCCTATATGCTAAAAGAAGAAGAAAAGATCACCCATCTCTTCAAGGTTTGAGGAAGCAGCTCTTCTAAGCTACTATCTCCTTGGCTAATGCAGTGTGAGGTCCTCAGCTTTTTTTAGTTTTAACTACTGCTTGTAGTACAAAAGTGCTAAATAAATATGGTTCTGGTATAAAGAACCTCCTCGGTAGTGCAAAGGGAGAAGACAGCATGAGACCTGAGGTCTTAGCCAAAGGTAACTGGAGGACCCAGTCATAGGAGTCCTAAATAAACTTGCTACCTGCTAGAGTCGTCAATGCTAGACATCCAGTACAGTGCATGGTGGCAGATGACTAAAACTGGGTTTACAGAAACTGGGCCAGGATCCACAAAAGCTAGCCAGTAGGAAATGCCAAGGAGAGGGATTAGGCCTATCATCACCTGTGATATCTATTGTCACATTCCCACCCTGCCTGCTCTGGAGTACATTGCAGGAGAAAGCTTGGACCACCAAACTATTGGGTGCTCTCAATGTAGGCTCTCCTGCTGTAACTAATAAACTGTTCATTTAGCCAGAAGGTTAACTCTAAGGCCTGAGGAATAGGGCACTCTCCTGGACTGTAGGAGAGTCAAGTCCAAGTGCCTCCTTCAAATATGAAAGAGGTGGGATTTGAAAATAGGTCCCCACAATCCTGGAGAGTAACCACCAGAGTAGAAGCACTTCTGGTCCACTTCTGGGTCCATCGAAGAGCACGCTGCTCCCCCCGGCTCGGCAACTAGTGCCTCCTGGGTCTGTGGGGGCACCTGGGTCTGGAGGGGCATGGGGGGGCAGCCCATACTTCCAGTCCACTTCCGGGTTCACCGTCAAGCACGTGCCCTCCCCCCCCCCCCCCAACTCCTGTGGGATGCTCCATCTGCCCCAGCATCACAGCATTCATGAGCTGCACTGGTACCACAAGGTATGTAGAAAAAACATTTAAAGGTCTGTCTATGTCCGAATCTCTGATTCTCCGAGTCAGCATAAAATCTTCAGATTTGGATTTGGACAAATCCGAATCACTGTCCCTGATTCAGGCTGAATCCAAATCGAATAGGGCCTGCTTCATACACACCTAGTGCCTATAGAGGTAGGCAGCAGCTGAGTGGTTGTTTTGAGATTTCCAGGGGCACAAAAATATTGGACTTGGGTGCCTACTTTTAGGTATGCAAATCTCTTTGTGAATTAAATCTGAAAACCTGCAGTGATCAACTCTTGTTACTCAAAACATGGCCACATTTATTACTGAATCCTAAGGACCCTGCTCTGTAATAAACAGAAAGTTTTTCAGATGAAAAGCCATGAGAACTATGGTTGTAAAAGTCAACTAATCCATATTCAATCCCTGTGCAGTTATTCAGAATTTAAGTGGCATTTATTTCTTCTACTTTAATTCACTTCCAAAGTAGATTAAGCTAAACTCAATCAGGACCATAAGGCTTCTATATATGTGCAGGGAGCCTGCTCCAACCACTGGAAATCTAATGCACTTGAGCAGATTCAATTAATCAAGTCTGCTGGAGCATGGAAATAGATGTGCTCCAGCCGCCTTCCATGGCACATGTATCGGCATCCCTGCACGTCCCTGGGCTGAAAAAAATGGCAGCTGGGTGCTTTGAAATAAAATGTTTGATGAACTTTAGTTCAAAGCACCCTGCCACCATTTTTTCAGTGCAGGGAATGCTGATACACATGGTGCATTGGCAATTTTAATTAGTGCTGCTCATTAATTAAAGCTCCCAGCACTGTGTCCCAGAGCACACGTAAAAATGCCCATAATGGTTTAATGTGATTTAACACATTAGCTTTAAATCTTAGTTACTTTATCTTAGCTTTCCTGAGTGTCCCGGTATAGACAAGTCCTAAATACTGCCCTATTGGTATGGTAACGCTTGCACAGTCAAACCCAATAGAGAGGGTATAAGATGCTCACACTAGCTTTAAGAAAACATTTAGGGAACCATTTTACTTTAGGGAACCACTTTAGGGAACCATTCAGTAGAACTATATAAGGGCATAAAGATCCTTTGTAGGAGTGAAGATCTGTAAAATCTATCCTTTGTCTTGGCCCTGATGTCTTTCTACAAAGGCTCAGCTTTTACATTTCTTACACCCTTATAAAATAAGATTTGCAAATTTCTATTTAATTTTAGGTTTCTGGATATATTTCAAGCCAAAAAATGAGTTGAACATTTAACTCACTAATAATTAATTCAAACCAAGTCCCTTACCACATTACAATTTTCTGAGCAACAAAACAAAACAAATTATCCGTCTCCAAACCAACCTACTTTGTTATAAACCCTGAATATGTATATATTCAAAATGAAGGCTCTGCTCTAAAAAGTTCCTACTCTAAGAAATTTGGTTTTTTCTCTCGACTGCCAGCCCTGCCCATTCATACAAGAATCTGAAAAAGCCTCAGATCTTTGTTTCTTGACAGAATAGCTGCAATGTCCTAAATACATGTCATGAAGATGCATACCTGTGGAGCTGCAAAACTGATGGTTTCCAAGGCATTCTCCTCCTAATGATGTTCTCTGTTGGTTCTTCCTCTTCCATAACTTTAATGGGATTGTAAGCCAGTGTTGGTTTGGGGCACGTGTGTTATTCAGAGGTGATATAGAAGCTTTTTGTTTGCTTGTTTTGAACAACATTAATTTTCTGATTGCATTGCTGCATAGTGGTTGTCATTTCTTATTAATGGTGTTTTCATTCTGTACAGAACCACAGAAGAGTTGACCTAGATCCACAGCTGATAGAAATATAACTATAGCTGCACTGACTTCTGAAGAGCAGTGTGTGTTTATAACAGCTGCGAGTCTTTAGCTAATGCTTTCAATGGCAAATCAAAGAAATTCTCACATAAAAAAGAAAATACAGTCTAAAAAAATCTCCACAGGTTCTCAGCACTGGACTTTAATTCCTGGTGTCCATTATTGGAGTCTAAAGATCATGGAAAGTTTAAGTCCCCTGTAACAGAAGACAGGGTTTTTTTAGTATGCTCAAAAGCAGTTGTGCTCTTTTAAGTGCTGTACTGCAGTTCATGCAACATCCCATATTATTTTCCCCTCTAATTACCTGTAAGTGTTGATCCAGCCCTTAGTACCCCAAAAGAAAGAGCATTTCAAACTGCTCACCTTATAGTAAAATGAAGGAGGCCATTTTGAAAGGCTGGTAACTATCCTTTCTCTTTTTGTATATACATGACCTTCCTGTAGAGGAACTGCATATTATTTCTGATTCTGAATTTATCTAGCTTTAGGCCTTGTTTTGCTTTATTTGCTAAACTGAAATGCCTTCTTCTCTGGTTTACCAGGTTGAGAATTATTTCCTATTCATGTAATGTAATAGGGAATACTGGTAAAATTGGGAGCAAGTGTTTTAATTATAATCACTGGGTCTAACATTTGAAATCAACAAAAATATAATCATTCAAGGAACTAGTTAAAGAAAAATTAGATGGCCTTTTTCAGACCTGCCCATTGATTCATTCAGCATTCTTCTCTCCTACATTGGGTAAAAAGATAAAACATAGGGAAATGTTTCTGGCAAGGATGGATGATGATATTAGAACCTAAGACCTTTAAGAATTATTTTGCTATGAAGTGAAAAATTTCAGAAGTGCCTACGTGATTTAGAAGCATTAACCATTTTAAAAGAATTTAAGTCACTAAAGAGTGCACGTTTCACTGAGTTTCAATAATAGACACTTTAGTGAATATTTGTTTGGTTCTCCGATTACTTTGGACAATTGTACTCAATGTTCTGATTTTCATCTATGTATTACTGTCCGCACAGTACTTGCATATTTTGTTTTGATCTTGTCTAGTAATGTCTCCAATTTAAAGTAAGACTATAGAATGAAAATAATTTCAAAGGTCCTCATGAAAATGTTTTCTAGTTTAGCTGCTTTTCAGCTAAAAACTTCCAGTATACCAATTTCTATATTCCTGTGATAATGCTTGCATTAAATGTATATATTAATACATAATTAATATTGAATATTAAATATATTTAATTTTGGTAGGTTTTGTTTCAGGCAACCATGTAGCTAAAAACTGCTGCAATGTAAAATGCCAGAAACTTATGTAAAAGTATAACTAACAGTACTGAATACTTGCTTTATTAATTTAGATTTATCTTGGCATCTTGTACTGTAAATCCAGGGTACGGGCAAGCAAATATTCACTAAGCTAATTCAGAAGGTCTTCCAAATTTTGATTTCTCTCAGTGGAGAAAATGCTTTAAAGCTAAGTCTAACTTTAAGACATTGCAAAATGATAAGATTGTGCAAATCAATGTTCGATGTCCTGCAACTATGATGACATATTATCATTGCAATAAAAGGGCATTTGATGCTACAGCTTGTAGTATAGATTTGTGTCTATATGGAATGTGAAAGCAGAGAAGAAAGTCTCTGTTTTCACTTGAGCAGGAATGTATCGTGTCCTGGTGTGAGGTGGTTTAGCAGTAACTTCCCTCTTCATTTAGTTTTGCAGTCTGCTGAAGAAGGCACAAGTATTTTGAAAATTCAAAACCAGTGCTTTATTATTCTTCCTATTTGGTCTCAGGTTGTGGATAAGAAACAGCCACATGCAGAAGGACCTAACAATGCAAGCCAAATCAGAAGCTAGGACACATCAATTTCTGCCTTTTCCAGGCTACTATGACACCAGTCCAACAAAGCATTTACCTAAATACTAGGGCTGTGCGAAGCTTCGGTCAATGATTCAATTCAGCAGAGATTCGACCCAATTCGGCAGCCGAATCTCCAAATCCAAACTGAATCAGGAGACGCTTTAATCTCTCTGAATCAAATTAGAACCCTCTGAATTGATTTGGAGAAATTCAGAAAGATTCGATGATTTGGGCATAGACACAGCTTTAAATATTTTTTCTACATACCTCAAGGTACCAGGCAACTTGTGAATGCTGAGATGCTGGGGCAGATGAAGCATCCTACAGGAGTGTGTGGGAGGTCCCCAGTGCACTTGGTAGAGGACCCAGATGTGGACCAGAGCATTTCCGGTCCACTTCTGGATCCTCCCAGGTTCCACAGCATGAGGTTTTATTCCAAAGGAATGAGTAGGGACTTTGGTTCTTGTGGCTGTACTACTGATTTACTATATAGATTACTGCTTAGAGCTTTCATCCAAGAAGTGCAAAACCCTGGTTCAATGCTCTGCTCAGTCACATCTCTCATCACCAAGGAAACTTCCCTAGCCACCAGGATATAGTCTTTTTGGGGGAGTATTTGAGATAAGAAACAGAAACAATCCTGGAAGTTGGCATTTCTATCTCCCAGCTGAGTTTCTTCAGTTCTCAGCCACAGATTCATGCTCCATCCTGTGTACTCTCCCTGATTTAATGAATCTTGAGTGTTTTCAGGCAGTGTCACAGGAAAGGTGAAGAAATTCCCCCATCCAGCATAGTTTATAACCTAGGCACTCTTATGGAGGTGAATGATGTGCGTTTGAATATCCTAAGGTAGAGGAAGAAATCGGAAAATACTCTAACCAGAAGACTATTATGTAAGGGGGGACTTGATCATTTTTTCTTCCTCTGTTTTACAAGTAAGCCCACTCAGTTTCTGAAAGAAAGTTTTTAAGTACCCACATTCAGGAAACATTCAGGCTCCAGGTTCTTAACTCCAAAAATCAGACTCCTACAGTCCTTCACAGGGTGTTTGAGATTTAGGACTTAGCCCAGGCCTCAACCTTTTTCTTACTGGCTAGCTCTAGCTCCTTACTGACTTTAGCTGGCTCCTGCTCAGTATGCTGATTGTTTTGGAACCACTTCCCTATGCACTATATAAGGAGGAACCAAAACAGGTTTCTAGATCCAATCCAAAGACCCAGAAATTAGGCACTGAAACACCTAACTTAGGCACTAAAATCCTGTATTCGGCCCTAAATTTGTATAATTGAGCAAACTGAACACACGCAAAGGCTTAGATTCAAGCTGCCTCTCAACTGCTTTCATCATATTCATTAATACCATATAACAAAATGATTTGAGTAAAGGCATATTTCCCTTTGTGGTTTGCTGCACATTTATGATAAATGTTATATAGCACAAATGAATTCATCCTATCAACAGCCAGCACCTGGTGTGGAGACATGGTTTCCCTGCTCCTTGGACTGTTTCTATATTTTATCCAATATACATTAAATGTCAAATATAAGAACAGTCCTGGGAGTAGGGACCTGAACACCAATCTCCCCACCAAATGAGTGCATTAATTACTGGACTACAGCCATACTGCCTCTTGTTCTTTCTCTCTGAACCAAGAATTCAATCATTAATCCTTTGCCTGATATTGGCATTGCTTCAACAAGAAGATGGAGAGTGTTTCCCTTTCATCCATCCAAACCAGTCTATTGCAGCCCTCCTATAGCACTCAGCGGGCATGCCTACACGTGTGCATTTATTGCACAGTAACCAAAATTAACCACATCTACATGTGTCAGTAACCACATCTACATGTGCATGCCCATACTGTGCAGTAAATATGGTGATTTATGCCAACTTGAGCATAAATTTGATACCTGCATCATGCAGGTATCAAATTTATGCCTGATTACTGTGCATTAACCTGGAGGCCTCCCTGCTGGGTCTGCCCAGCCACTAGGGGGCTGGCTTGAGCCCAGCCCCAGGGTTCCTAGCTGGCTGCCTCTCCTGGCTTCAACTTGGAAGTCAACTGAGTCCCAAGTGCTAGCAGCCAGCTTTGGCTTCAACTTGGGACTAAATTTAGTCCCAAGGGCTAGCAGCCATAGGCTAGTGGTCCCACACTGGCCACAGGGACACATGGCAGGCTGCTTTGACCTGGGACTAAATTTAGTCCCAGATTGCCTGCACATGTAGACACTGATATTCCCACTTACTGTGCAGTAATTTACTGTGCAGTAAATTTAAGCTGGTGTAAATGCAAATGTAGACATGCACAGTGATTGCTACACTCCCTTGGAAGTTGGGTGATCTGGGTTTGAAGCCATTGAGGCCCAAAAGTGAACTGAACCTGGATCTTCAGCTTCTTAGAAGAAAGTTCTATCAAAAAGAAAGGGCTGTATTTTGTGGGAAGACTTATGCTGTCAGTGGGCACGTCTACATGAGTTGTTTACTGTGGAGTAGACTAATTAGCTCCACAGTAAAATGTCTCCATCTACACATAGAGCTATCAGACCAGAATAAACTAATTAACTCTGCCATAAGTTAGTGCTACCCGATACAAATACTATCCTAGCACAAACTGTGCTGGAGTTTATTTGGTCATATTAATTTCATGTGTATTGACATGTCCAGTGTGTCTTATGTGTACACTGAACTTGCCTACTGGATCAGGCGCCACAGATGACTTAGGTAAAGGGACTTCTATATCCTAATCAGCTTTTGATAAGAGATGGGATCAAGGCACTCAGATTGGGACAGGAGGTAGGTAGATTTGCAGGTACAGAGGGAACCTTAAACTGAAACAAGAAGGTGCCTAGGGATCTTAGATGCCTCACATATTGATGATAGCTGGGGATTCTTGGCTCATCACTTTGGACTTAGCTGCCTCAATTATGCATAAATCCTTAATCGGATTTAGCCCATGGGATTTAACATTTATTTAATTAAGCTTTCAGACTATAGTTGTTAAAAGACTTGTGGAAGACATGTGTTGATAAAGTCCAGTATGTGCTAGATGTTTAAATCACAGAATACACTTCACGGGAAACCTGGCCGCAAAACTGAAACTTAGCCTGTAATTACCTCTGTGTACAAGTGTTCTGATTTTATTTGCATTTCACGACTGGCATGTAACTATTCCTTTTTTCTTTTTTATACTACTCATTAGGGAGCTCAGTACTATAAGACAGCGGCAATTGGGGCCAGAGGCATGCCTTTTATTATTGTCTGTTTCCTCTAATGGAATAGGGTCCACTGGGTAAGGGTTAGATGTGCATGTCTCAGGGCTAAATTCTACTGAGTAGCATCCACTGGCTCCTTGGATATGTTCGAGGGGAAGTAGACACTGGCCTGTGTTCTCTGGTCAATGTCTCTCCTTTAAATCATCATTATCAATCTACGACCGTCACTCCCATCTTCCTATTTCATGTATTGCTCCCCTTAATCATTAACTGCCCACTTCGCAGTTTCCCTTTGATTAAGAGAGGCTTATAGCTTCCGAGTGGGCCTGTGTAGTTACATCATCCCTGTGTAGTTAATAGGCCTGTCAAGATTAGAGTGCCATTTTATTATTTGAGGTCTTTGTCTTCCAAAAGAAAAAGAAACAACCCCAGGTTAGAAGATATAGCCTGGTGGATGGTGCGTGGGGTTTACAGCAGATAATCTTGTGTTCTAATCCTCACCCTCTGTAGCCTTATGAGGCTTCTTAAAACACAGCTGTGTGGGGATACAAGCCTCCGCCTGCTTCTACTTATTGTTTGTACTGTGAATAGCATCATATTTGTATTTATCTGGGCTTTGGTACTAGACTGGAGATCTAAAGTACAAAATGAAACTTCTGCTGTAATTGTGATCACCAAAGCTCTCGCTAGTGCACCCATTTCTGGTATATCATGAAAAAACTATGGTGCAATTTCAATCGGTGGAAGTTTTGTCAGTGACTTCAGCGGGGCAGTATCTCCCCACAGTCTTTATGAGCTCATCCTGAGGCAGTGCACTATCATAATGTCTCCAGCTTGGGTGGGACCTTACCCTTGAGGCCCAGTCAAACCTGTAACTTTTCTGATCTTGTTTAAAGATGATACCTATCTGAGAGAGAAGGTACAACAATAAACTTAAGTTTATAAAACACTACTATTAGGATGAATTAGGAGAAAACAATTGAGACAATAGGAGAGATTGGTTATAATCAAAAAACACTTCTCCCTATGGAACAGATTAGCTAAATTACTTGAGGGAAGGAGAGACAAAATGATTTTGCTCCTCCTGTACAAAGCTATTGTTGTGCATAATTGAGTAATAACTGTGGATAGCATTTTACTGGAAAGTCTCATGGTGACCACAAGAAACAGTTATCCAGGTCTGCTCAACATGCCCAGATTGATTGAGCAGTGATGCAATTAGACAGTGAAAGCCCTTGGTTATCATCTCTGAAGAAATACACTGAGAAAGGAAAAATTCATTTGTGAAACAACTTTAAGGTTATAATATTTTTCGTCTGCTATATAGAAAAAATGAAACATATTTATTGTTAGTGCAGCCTCATGAGCCACGGTAAACTGTGGCTGAGCTACATCATGAGGGAACCAATCCCAGTGAAGTCAGTGGGAGTTTGTAAGAAGGCTTTAGATCAGGCTCTAAATGCAAAGATATATTGTTTTGCACTGTTTTTCTAGGGCCCCAATTAGCTTGTAATATTTTATTTATAAAAAGCTCTAGAGAACATGCTTATTTTATAAGGCCAAATTGTTTCCGATACATTCCCAGGTGCCAAATTCACCAAATGTTTTCTATCCAAAGCCAAATTCTGTAGTTTCTATGTCAACACCTACCAGGCATGTTCAGTGCAACAATCTGTGATATCTTAACACAAAACTAATACAGTGGTAAGGAACATAGGACTACTATCCTCATTTACTCATATTTAATTCTGGATATGAAACAGGGCTTATGTATGGATTGTTATAAAGGATATTGAATCTTGCAGTATCTTGCAGACAAACGGCATGGGCCAACATACATGTTAGCTGCTTTGAAGGAAAGAAGCAACTCTTGCCCAGGAGCACTCGTTAGCTGTTATAATCTATTACGTCCACCAGTTATCTAAATCACCTTAACTTTTACCCTGAACAAAGCAGAATTAAAAGTTACAGCAGTCTTGCTATGCTAAAGAATCATGCGGACATGACGATTGCATCAGAAGAACGTATATCAGAATCCTCTGATTTCACTTCAATAGTTAGGTCTATCTATATGCAAAGCGAAGGAAAAGAGCTGAGGAGAGTTCAGTGCTGAAAGGCCTCCAGGTCAGCTCTGCTATCTCTGCTTGTAATTATCAGTCAAGGTAAACAGCTATATTGCTGGTTCTTGCAATTCTACTGAATTTTATACAATTTGGTGTTTTTAAAACACTTAGCTCCTGGAGGCATAGGATTAAATCAGAACCTCCACTTTCATTCCCCTTAAAATTAGTGTTAGCCCTAATGCTTGTAGAAAAACCTGAAAAACATGGAGTGCATCCTACATACTCAGAAGTCAGAAGGGAAAGAGGGGGAAATAGTTTTGTGTCTTCTTTGTTTACTGCAGTTGATATCAATACTGAATTTGCGACCAAATTATTAACTATTTTAATCAATAGTATTAAGTTCATTGTCAGGGTGGGATCTTCTAAGGTGTCTGGGTTGGTGGGGCCAGGGAGCTGCCTCTCTAAATCTCATTGCACTAGGCAATAACCAGAAAGCTATTCTTGGTGGTGTAAGCTCAGGTGCCAAAGACAATCAGGCTCAGAGTTTCTAGACCTTTTAATCTGGCCTTAAATGTCATTTCTGCAGACCCTTAAACTCTTATATCCCTCTTTTCTGTGTCCTTTCTACTTCAACAATATCTTTCTGGTCATGGGCATTTATATTAAATATGAGAATTCAACACCTATTAGACCCACTAAAAAGATTTTGTGGGGAGCAGGGAGAGACCTGGCAGCTTGTCCCACATGAGTCACAGTTCTTGAGAGAAATATTGTGGGTTTTGTTTAATTTTCCATTCATCTTACTTGTCAGCTCAGAAAAGGTCTGGAATGGTCAGTGCTGTGCTCCAGTTCATAAACAGCTACTAGGACAGTTTCTGTGTAAGGGGGAAAATATTACACAAAGATGATGTTTCTATTGAATTTATTGTATTTACTTCATCACTAGTACTAAAGGGAAAGCCCTGACCCCTGAGCCTGCAGTTATGAGGGGTGTGGTAGTGCCACCCAGCTGCATAAACAGACAACCAATCCTGGGAACGTGTATGGAAGGAACAAGAGTGGAAGTATTAGGGAAGAGACTCATACATATACACCCTCTCAGGACAACATTGTATAGGTCCAGAGCATCTCGCTCCTACCCATGGGGCTAAAGAGGTTGCGTGGGAAAAAATGTAAGACACTGTGCAATGCATAAAGGATTCTGTTCTGGCACAATGTCCAGAGCTATGAATTTGGGAGATTGCTTCCTGTGGGACACATGCTGTAATCCCCCACTGGTTTGTGCGTGTTAAAATAATTGATTCATTGGCTCCTCACTATAGATGTATATAGCATATTTCACTTATATTGCCAAAAAATAACACTTTGCACTGTAAAATATTCACACATCTTACATGTTAAATAGACCTGTATATTTATTGTACAATAGTACAACATGTGCCTTTTTAACCAAAGAACTCTGCATCACACAACATTTTAATCTTCCATTGCAACATACACAGACCTACAGCACAACTCTTTAACCAGAAAAGCTACACAATGAACTAGTTATTGAGAGTTCTGGTTATGCTGTTCTTAAGCAATTTTACTTACAGTAAGAACTGTGGCAGTGGTTCTGGTGTTGTAATATTTAATTACATAAACCTGCTTTAATGCTACAATAGCAAGCAGACATCTAAAGGAAAACAAGACAATTGCTTATGGGAAATTACATTTCATTACAAATGCATGAAACAATAGACCTGATTATGACATTCATGAAATACAAGCAAGGATCAGAAATCCATTATGAGGTTCAGTTTGATATAATGTCTGCAATAATTATACCACAGAATCCACCACACAGGAAGACTGGATGCATGACAGGCATTGCGCCGTATAATTGTATTATATTCTGGCCTAAAGTTTATGGGGTTTTGTTTTCTGTACACTTGCCTTATTACAAAAGCTTAAGTCTGAAAACAATTCTGCACCTATTTGCCAAGTATGAGCAGTCTTTTGCTTAACTTATTTTGCAAACTATTTGTTTTGACTTTGCCCAGCTCATTTGAACACAGGATCAGGATTTCCATAAACATAAGTATACATAAAAGTTGGGCTTGAATTTAACATCTCCTAAATTTTAAATTACTATATAGTAGGTATAGCTGTGCATTTATGCATACCTTATATATTTGCACACATTTGTGGGGGGAAGAGGAGTTATATTTTATCACCAAAATGCCAAAGATAGATGTGATTCTTTACATTTGCATCCTAAATATAATCCTAACTATGATTAGAGACCTACCCAAATCCCAACTGCATAGATTTCATGGAAATTAAGAGATCTCCACAAAATCTCTGTGGGGGAGTGAAGGAACCTTACTAAAAATAAAATGCTGGCTCCCTACTGGCAGCCAGCAATCCTACCAGCCACACAGCCTGGCATGAAAGGGGCTGCCAGCATGAAGACAAACAGGCAAGATGGCTGCTGCTTCTGCCCCTAGCCACTGATTGGCTGAGAGGGCTGCTTGCCATGCAGCCCTACCTCCTCTCCACCAATCAGTGGCAAGGGGCAGGTTCTCATGACAGAGGCCATCTCAGCCAATCAGCAGTGAGGAGCATAGTGATATGATGGACAGCCCTCTCCACCAATCAGCAGCAGGGGGCAGGGCCACTGGGGCCCCTCCACCAATCAGAGGTATGGGGGGGGGGGGGCTGCCATAATAAGCCCTCGAAAATAGTGGACAGCCCTGCAAAATCAGCCGGCTGCTGCCTCAAGTTGAGTAGACCCCTAACTATGAAATAGGTACTAAACATACCAGCATTTAACAAATCATTGCAACTTATATCCAGAAGTGTTCCCTTAGCATTTGGAATACAATATCAACTGCAACATTGATCTGCATGTTATGGAGTAAATTTTTATTCAGGACTATTCATTTTTATTACTTCTCACTTCAGCCCCTTGGGCATTTTAGAAGGTCAAAGGCCACATTTGTTTTCAGAACTGCAAAAGTCCAAGGATAGGATTTGTTAATTTCAACCATCCAAAGCAGATGTTTTTGAATTGACTTAATTATGTACAAAATTAGGCAATGATGGCCTGATCTGGAGTTGCTGAGTTCCAACGACCTTCTGTTGACTGAATATAGGCCAAGGGTATCAAACACACAGCCTGAGGGCTGGATATGGCCTGCAGAGCTTCATCATCTGGCCCCCAGTGCTGCCCTTGACTCCGATCAAACTAACACAGGGCACAGCATGTGCCCATGGCATGGGGCCAGTCCATGGCCTGGTTGCAGTGGCCACCCTGGCTGGATTACTCTTGGATGCATGCTGAACACAGTGCCTGCTCTAGGTGGTCCAGGACCTGTGGACCAGCCTCATGCCATTCATCCATTTGATACCCCTGATGTAGGCCAATAACACTAGAGAAATCTTTGAGAAAAGATATAAAATATTTTAGTTCTTACATATTGTTGCTTATAGAAAAAGATCTCAAACACCTGTTCATGAACCAATTGACACACAGCAAAAAAGTCTAAATTTTCAGACAGGTCCTCAACTGGTATAAACTAAACTAGCATAGCTCCCTTGATTTCTGTGCATCTATGTCAAAATTATATCATCTACGGTTAAGGTAGTCTATATGGATATTGTCATTTCTGACATTTCACTTTTCCAGGTCTAAATAATCAAACAAAACGCTTTAGTTTAAAAAACTGAACAACTAAATTTTCAAAAAAGAAACTATATATATGCATATGTATATGCATATTATATATTTTAGCTTGGAAAATTTTAGTATATGTCAATTACTTACCTCTGTTACTCCAAGTTTCAGGTTAAAACAACAGTAGAAGAAACAAGAGTTTAAAAGACAATTAATTCCTGACTGGAGAGAGTGTATAATTAGAGTGTGTTTACATTCTCAGTATATTTCCAACCCATTTCCAGCTGAAAGTTCAGCTATCTTTCAATGAGTGTTTGAGATTGTTGCTGCTCATCCTCTTCACAATGAAATCTTTAGACATTCTTCCATAAGTAGGCACCTAGTCAGCACACACGTCACCTGAAACACTGAACGTTTTTCTCACTGAAACACACTGCAAACACAAGAAGCATGTTAACAAAATGCACATGTTTCAACAATTCTTCTTTGTCCATTCATAATTTTTAATTTGGTTAATAAGTGTCCAAAACATCCCAAATTCTGTGCTGAAGGATCATTAACAGATGAAGGAATAAACTTGTATCACTCCCAGCGATTAATCTTAGATCCTCTTAAACAAGTTTTTTCCACTTACTAACATAAAACCATATACGTATTTTTTTATACACTTAAATAGCTCCAACAGCAGACACATACAACATTTTATATTCTATTTTACTTCTTGTCAAACATTACTTACAACACCAAACTGTTATTATATCCCTTTTCAATGACATTCATTAGCTAATTCAATACAGAATGGTCATTTCCTTATAAGTACTACCAAATATTTTTGGTGATATTTGGAACTTAAAATATACATTTTTTTTATAATCAAGAGTTAATCTACACGCTTTGAATTTGTAAATGACAAACAGAAAATTTTATTTCCATTTAGGCTGCTGAGGTGCTCCCTCTGTTTTTCTGCATCATATATGTAGGAAAATGAATGTTCTATAATAATATGAAAGAAATGTAATAACTTATTTGTCTAACTAGTAGCTTTTTTAAAATCAGGTTACTAATCCAAAGATTGCTGAAAAAACCTCTAAATACTGTGAATTGCACAAAATCTAAAGTATAGGGACTGTCCACAGTACAGTATACTAAGTCAACACGTCATAGATTAAAAGGTGTAATTTCAAAGCTTCACTTAAAAATTTAAGGTTTCTGACATCATCTTCCACCACTCCATTAACTCTTCCTTTTCTTCTTCTTTTCTCTCAGACAATGATTCCAATTCAAAATCAACCTAGGTGAGAGAAACAATGAACGAGTGATTTTTTTTAAATATATGCATCTGTGAATGCACACCAGGAAAGGGACTCTCAAACTTCCTGAAAGGCATTATTAAGTAATTACTTGGATCTGAGAGGATATTCTCAGCAGGGGAACTGCATCCATTAAGAGCAAAAAGAAAAAGAAATAATAGAGGATGTATTCTCATATTTGTCTGAGCTTTGCAACGACCCTCAAGAATTAGGAGTCATATTTTTAAACAGAATTATGACACCCAACATTGCAGTTAAGTATCTAATGGAATTTTCAAAAGTGTCATTGGGAATAAGATAGATAGGTGTTTGAGTACTAATCCAAATATATTTCAAAATCTGGCCCTAGGTAGCTGAAAATTCAGCACTAGGTAAGGAAATGTATTACCATTGTGACTGTCTCAACTACTCACCTATGCATAGAATAAAACCACTAGATCAAAATTTTGACTATGGTTCACTGCATGGCAAAGCAAAATGTGTGCTACATTTTACCACCAGTGTGGTTCACTGAGTTTTCTGACATAAGACAACTGATTTTAGATATTATGTTTTATAGGACAACCTAGTAAATGTATCAGCAGTAAACTGACTGCTGTTTTAATCATCCAGAAATAATTCTGAAGTGGGGCATAAGTCTAAATGGATTTATGCCAGGGATGAATTTGTATTATTCTTCCTTTTAAGGGTGCAGAAGGTCAAAAGAAGACTGATGCTCTGATGCACTGAAATACCATCTAAGTCCTATATGGAGCACTATTAGAGTTCTAGTCCTGGCCTTCTTCATAAAGTTATAGGTAAATCTACACTCTAACTGAATATTTAATGTCTAATTTAGATTAGAAGACTATGGACATGTCTTCCCATGTCACTATGGCAATGTTGTTACTGCATCATGATTTAGTACTTCCTTTTGCACAGGGCACAATTATTTTTAGCAGCTACTTCGCTGTAGTGGCATGCTATACCAGGGAGCATGTCACTACAGCAAAGTAGCTGCTAGTCACGTGTAGACACCCGCAGACGTTACATCACTGTAGTGCATTGCTACAGCAATGTAATGTCACATGTAGATGTGCCCAATAAGAACATAAGAAGTGTCATACTGGGCCAAACCACTGGTCCATCTAGCCAGTATCCTGGTGACAGTGACAAAAGTGGATGCTATTATACAGGGGCTGCATCTACGCATGCACTTAATGTGACATGATAAACTCCAGAGCACTTTGAGCTGGAGTAAACTGCTCCTGAACATAGCATCTACATGTGCACCCAGGACAGCAGCACTTTAAGCCAGGGCAGAGCTGGCCTGGGCTGACAGGACCCTCAGGGAGTCAGCTCCTGGCTTCGAGTGGCAGCAACAGGGCTGGCTGGGGCACAAGAGTGCTGAACATGCAGACCTATGTGGCTAGGCGGCAGCCAGGAGTCTGGCCCCCACCCAGTCATTTTCTAGATGTGCATTTCAGCGCAGTTTATTACTCTGTCAAAGGACAGTACTTTCAGAGATAGTACTATCCTATGGTTGAGTTAATTAGTTGTCTGTGCCCTAATACCAGCACACGTGTAGACTGTGATGCTTTACTAAGGAGCTAATTAGTCAACTCTGCAGTAAAGCACACATATAAATGCACACCAAGGAAGAGCATCTAGCATGATCTAACCTCTGTTCAATACCCTCCCTGGCATCCACCATTTATTGAGTTAAAGGTGGCAGAGGAAACAGTTCCAACCACTCTGTTCAGTAGCCATTGACAGGGCTATCGTCCATGTATTTATCCAGTCCTTTTTTAAACCTGGCTATGCTATCTGCCTCCCCCCACTCCTGTGGTAATGAATTCCACAAGTTAACTATACAATGCATAAAAAAATTCTTTCTCCTGTTAGTTTTAAGCCCATAACCTAATTTTAGTGGGTGCCCCTTAGTTCCTAGATTTGGTGAACAATAGTTCACCATTCAGTTGTTCCATACCCTTTATGATTTCATAGACTTCCATCATATCTCCCCTCAGCTTTCTCCTTTCCAAATTAAAGAGTCCTAGCCTTTTCAGTAATTACAGTGTGTCAGAGCAGCTTTGCTACTCTTTGGTAGATGTCCATAGAGTCTGAAGAAAGAATAATGGAGTATATGTTATAAATAAGGCAAACCAACCAATAAATGAATGCTTACCCCAATGGCAGGGCTAAAGGGAACAGCCACTTTTTTAGTTATTGCTAGATAGCCTGGTGCTGAGGCTGTGAGTTTGTAATTTCCAGGCACAAGCAATCTCCAGTAATCCCCATCTTTGGCTAAAGAGAAAGAAAAAGAAAAAAAATACATAAAATTAATTCTCACAAGCTAAAAAAAGTTACCATGTATATATCAACTTTGTATACCTATTTATCCTTTCATTTGTTTGTTTGAAGTGTATTTCTGTGGATCTGAAAATATTCCAGAGAAACATTAGATAAATAGAGAGTATAATATTGGCTTGCCTATCTCCAGTAAGTTTGTACTCTTAAGTTGTACTGAACCTTTCTTCAAAGAGTTTGAAGAAGCTCTTTTATGTAAAAACGCAACCCTCTCTTGTGTTAGAGGGTTGAAAGTATAGTGGAAAAAAGACAACGTTTAAGACTGTTCAAGTTTAAAAAGTATACTGTTATCCATAGTGCAGCTCCTTTAAATCAGCCTTCAGTTTGATGTCCAGTATGGATTTTGATTTCCCCGAACTTTCTCAAATTTGGGGTTCAAGTGCAAATATACTGGATTTTCTCCTCTGAAGATATTATAGAGGTGATAATTAAAGGAGTCAGCAACACATTGGCTACATAATATATTTGAAAAATATAATCCCAGAAATAACAAAGTAGATTTCAATACCTAATTATGCAACAGCTTGTGGATTTTTTTATTTAACTAAAGGAATTCATCAAGGGTTGAACCAATGTCATTTGAAGCTAAAAGAAAAGTTTTAATGACCTCAGTAAATATTGGCTCAGACTTTAAATATGGTTTCAAATTTATTCACGAGAGAACTATTTTCCATGTATTGTGATAAATATAAACCAGCCTTTCATTATTAGAGCAGGGGGGTTGGACTCAATGATCTTTTGAAGTCCCTTGTAGTCCTTAATTTCTATGATTCTATTAATAACTTGTATTCAAATACAGAATGGGGATTCCTTTCCATGTCATTATTATCATCTTTAGGTTTAGAAAATCTGTTTTGTATATAAGGTTTGCACAGGTAATTCCCATCAGCATCAGCCTGAGTTATGGAAATAAATCCCCATTCATATAGATTAGAATATTCTAGAGAGGAGAGAGAAGTATTGTTTCAACACACTGACCAATAAACAGAGACAGGGGCTAGGTTACTGTAATGGAACCTTTTCTCCTTCACAGTGAACCATTAAAAAAAACCATGATCCCAATGACACACATCCTCCTCTTCATTACAGCTCCTTTATATAAGTGAATAAAAAATAAGGCCCAGTGAATACAATAATGTCATATTTCCTCAGCATTTAATGTTATTACATTGCATTTCTTAGAGAATTCTTCATACCTATCTGACAAGCAAAACTTATGACAATACTCTGCCACAATGAAGGTTACTCATTGATGCCACTTAAGGCTACTAACATTGCTTACACCACTATTTCCCTCATTCCTTGTTCATCCCTTTTGCAACTATATGGGAACTTTTAAAAAACTGTTGTGCACAGAGGGAAGTATTATTTAATTGCTCAGAAAAATATTCTTAGAAAATGTCAGTGTAGTTGGAGTTGGTCAAAGTCCAGTTCAGAAATCCTCACTTAAAGGATTACTGGCTTTAAGAGGCATCAAACTAATTGCTCCCATATTTTTCTTATTTGAAATATGACAAAGATATTCTGGGCAAAATTATAATGATAGTCAATTATATTACCTGGCACTACAACGGGACTGAATTTTAAGGCATACAGAAAGGAGCAGAACTGATGCTGAATATTCACACTATATTTTTTAATGTCCTGATTTTAACTGCTTGTTTTTTCAATTTTTTAGTGTTGTATTACTGTTACAGTCTTGCACATGCACAGCAATAAGGATATATGTGGATGGCTTAGATGTCCTTATCCCCATAGAAGTATGCCAGATAATATCATACCTGGATCTGTCACCATTGTAGCTCAGAAGATGATAGATATTGATCTTAAAATATAGGACAATCCTCTCTCCCTCAGCACTTCTTTCCTCCTCTTGATCCTTGGCACCTGTCTTCCTGTCCTCTATCTTTCATACCTTTTTCCATTCTTATATAAAGGAGGAAGCTACTGCTTGAGATACTGCCCACTTTTCTGGTTGGTAGTAATCCTACCCACTTTGTTATAGCATGAGCATAACAAGGAAGGAAGACCAGATGAACATATTGGCAAATCTTAAACAATGATGGAAAAATAACACATTGCCAGGGAAATGGGCTCCATATAAGATAGCCCTGGCTGTGTGGGACATTAATTATTATTAATTTAATTTGCACTTTGCATAAGAATGTCATTTTAAATTAAAAAGTGTTAATATATAGGGAACACTTTACATGGCATCAACTAGAAATTTACCTCAAGGGTGAAATACAGCAATGGTAGAAAGATACCAGTGCTAGACAATCTTTATAAACAAATGAGGGAAAGAATACCAAAACATCAGGGAGACTTATCTAGGCAGAATATCATTACCTAAATTAGAATGTGCCCAAGAGTGTGCAATGTTAATACTCCTCCTCCAGCCAAAAGCCCACTGGGTTCTTTAATGATCACAAGGGACTAAAAACTCCATTTTAGATTTCATCCTCAAGATAGTGCCAGTGGAAGGACACTGCTTCATAACAGAACTCTGCATATGTTAGCTATACAGAGGGTGTTTCTATACAAGATGCTATGTGCTTCAGTACTATATGGTGACATAGTGTTGGCAGGCATGAACTGTGATGCCCATGCTACTGCACAGTAGCAACAAGCCAACCCTGCACAGTAGGGTCAGAAATGACCCATGCACTGCCAGGACTACAGCAAGTACTAAATGACTGCTCAGTAACACTGTAGATGTGCCCAGAGACTCAGAAGGAAGAGTGCCATCTACTGAGTTACCCAACACAGCTTCATAACAGTGCCTTGATGAGGAGTGTAAGACTGGATTGGACCAGTGATCTGTCTAGTGTAGCCTTGCCTCCAACACTGGCCAGAATCAGCTGCTTCAAAAGGAAAGGATGGCAGATGGTAAATATGGAATACCGTGCCAGAGGGAAATTTCCTTCCAAACCTCATGTCGTCTTCCACCTAGCAGCTTGAGGTAGCATGCTTAGTTAACAATATGTAATAAGACCCAAGATGATCTGACACCAGATTGCAAGGTGGAGAGGTATAATGATATTTTCTAGTACCCTTTGTTGTTGTTTATTTCTTAATCATCTCAAGTGTGTCGCTTACCTGATGTAATGTCATGATTTATTCCCTCCACAGAAATTGTAGCATTTGCAATTGGATTACCCTGAAGATCTCTAACAAATCCCTTCACTCCCCGATGTATCTAGAAAAGCCAACAATACATGGGAAATTAGATGTTTTCTAAAGAAAAAAGACAGCTGTTCAGGTCAGCAACATATCAAATACTGCATGATCCCAATCCCAACACTACATGCTGAAAATAACTAGCAAGGATAATTTCTAAATATCAATGGAATATCACCCAGTGACTGAGCCAAGAGACTTCAGCTGTTGATGTGACTAATTCATTTGTGCTATGCAGCATTAACATAAGTATGCAGCAAACCATGAAGGGAAATATGCACTCACTTGAATCCTTTTATTATTATGTATTAATGAACATGATGAAAGCAGTTGGGAGGCAGCCCAAACGAGAGCTTTTGCACATGTTGTTTATTTTTCTCAACTACACAAATTTAGGGCCAAATAAAGGACACCGGTGCCTAAAAGTGAGGTACTGCAGCATCTAACTTTTGGGCCCCTGGAGAGGAATCCAGAAGTCTGCTTTGATACCTCCATTTACAGTAAAAAAAGGGGAGCTACATGCCTGAGAATGGAGCCTGAATACTGAGCAGGGAACTGGCTAATATTAATACAGCCAGTGCACAGCTACATAGAGTTAGCCAGTGGCAATTCATAGGGGGCGCACGGGAGTGCACATGCACCCTTAAGAGTGCCGGTGCACCTCCTGACTGGTCACGCTTGCCGCTTAGGTGACAGATGTGGGGGGCAGGCAGGAGCACCGGTGCCCACCCTGCAAGCACTGGCCAGGGAGTGGAGTGCCGTAACGCTCCCAAAGCGGCTGTAGCTACTGGCCACAGCGATCGGCTGTCTTGCGATCGGCCGTGGGGGGACCCCTCCAAAGTTAGTGAGATTGGCCATGGGGGGACATGCCCCCCCTCCCCCCCGACTAAGGCAGCACCAGTCACCCATTGAGCTATCTGACCACTAGGAAAAGGCTGAGGACTTGGGTGAATTAGCCTCTCCTGGCATCTTACAAATGGCTACAGGAACATGTTGGTTCACCTGGGCTACAGACAGAAAATACACATAAACCAGTATAGGTGATTGGAAATCGGTTCGAATCTGAAGTTCAGTGCACATAAACCACTAACACTGGTGGCTTCTGAGTGGCCAAAACTGGTTTAACATAAATCTGGATGGATGTGATATCAGACTTAACTGATTTAGGTGAAATCAATTTATTAAACCTCTGTCCCAGATCCCCTCCAGATACAAGTTAACTTACAGTCCCCCAGCATCCCAGGATGCTTTGCACCTCTCCTGCAAACCGCCCCTCCCTTGCAGAGTGGGCAGGATAGACTTGGCTCAAGCTGGCTGCTCCAGCTGAACAGGGAGACATGCTCTAATGCCCCCCAGCTTCTGGCCTGGGCCACTGCAAGTATGTAGTTGCATTTCCAGAATCAAAAGTGAATGTCTATTCACTTGCTTATTAGTTCAATCTATGCAGCTTAGACTAAGGGCACAGACAGAAGTGACAATTTTTGCCTGATCTAGATCCTGAAAGTGTTCTACAGCCATGACCAAACAGAAGTGTATGGCTGAAAAGGGCCTGATCCTATGAAAATCTGAACCTTCATTGCATAAGAGTTCAAATGAAGACATTTCAAAACATAGCATCTTCAGTAACTGGTGTCTGCCTGCCTCCCAGCCTCAGAGCTGCTTTCAGAATGGGAAGGGGGAAAGGGAGTGGAGGGAGCCTGGTCTGGGATTTTTTCAGTGAGCACTTCACCCCACCCATTCCACCCTCTAGCTATGGCTGGGGAACACCTAGAATGAGCTCCCTCCACTCCCTTTCCCCCCTACCATTCTGAAAACAGTGCCCAGGTTGGGAGGGAGGAGGGGAAACCAACTGCAGGCTGCAGCCAGCAGCTAGGTTCTCCAACCCCCTCCCCCACATCCCTCTGGACCCAACAGTGAACTTCTGTTTAAGCCAGGAAATCATTGCAACTAAGAACACTTCCTGCAAAGTGTTTTGAGTTATAGCAGAGAGCTACTCTTCTGTCTATGCCCTAACTTGTGAAGATTGAATCAATTCAGCCTCAGACTTTTTGACTATCTGTACTTAGCCTTGAGATCCATAACTTTTTACCCTCTCTTATAGATGTGTGTGTGTGTGTGTGTCTGTGTGTGTATATATATATATATAGGTGCCTAGACACCATTCCAAGGACTGAGGGGAACTTACTTTTTTCTTTAAAACAGAAGAGGAAGATGAGGTAGTGAGACCTTTTATATAAGGGCCAAGTAGTGAGAGAATTCACCCAACAGTGGTTAAGTCAGTAAGGAGTAGAGACCATAACTCAAGATCCCTTACCCTAGACCAATTATATCCTAATCACTAGACAACAAAACTGTCTCTATCTAATGCAGTGAATCTTGAATTTTTTGCTGTACAGTAGCACAGCTTCAACAGGAGGTACGGAGAATGCCCCAGTTAAGAGTAATCATCCAAAGGCATGCTTGTGGGAAATACGGGATCTACACACTTCAGGCCAAGGTAACAACTTAATCCAGGTTTCTTGCTTGGTGAATGAGCACTCTAGCCATTTTGTTCTTCTATAAGGAGAAATTTAGTACTATTACCAGTTGTTTCTCCTCTTCCTGCCATCTTTTAAAGTAAGGGCAACCACCACTGTATTTGTTAGGGAGTCCAATCATGTAAGCATGCTAGGCATACTCTGACAACACCTGTGAGACTAAGGTTCTCACTGGACTTAGGCAACAGAACACCTAGCTTCTGGACCCTAGTCAGGCTTAGCCATGACCTAGGTTCTGAGTTGATCAGCCCTGTCAAGTCTGGAACAGTTCTGGACATGCACAAGGGCCTACTCCTAGGTGCCTGGAAAGCAGTCAGTGAAACTAAAAGGAGCATCCAGGTTCAGATGGGCACTAACTGGGAGGTTTTAGAATTGTAATCCTGGACTATGCTCCTAAATCATTCAAAGTCTTACTCTAGATGTCTAAGTCTCTTACTGGATCTACCCCTTAAGTCTGGTCTTGCAAAGAAGGAAGAATTTTATGTAAAATGTAGGCAGCTTCAACTCCCACTTTCATTGACTCTTTTCCATTAGTCGCTCAGCCCCATATAGGAGTAAATCCTTAACAATAATCAGTCCTGCTTCCATTTACGTAATGGTAAAACTCACATTGACCTTGGTGATGGAGTAACCTCATTCAAAAATTGTGACCCAGGTTGTCTGGTGCAGCATAGCCATTTTTGTACTGAACTATGTCTTTACCGTGTTGCTGGACTTTTCTGCAATAACTCCAGATTGTCAGAAGACAAGGTAGATATACATCCTATACACTAACTGAATCAGATATACATAAGATGATGCACATCAAAAGAAATATAACTGGCCAGTGAAGAGAAGTCCTCCTGTGGTAAAGGGAACACATACCTACTTCTAGTTCTGATGGGTGTAGAGAAGCAAGTGGCTTAACATCCAACATCCACTTTTTTGGCCACTATCGGTACTTATAACTTATGTCTAATTTATATAGTTTGTCGCAGAGCAGGTAAGAAGAACAGAAAAGCCAGATCTACATCTTCTCTAGCAGAGGTACAACTACCAGGGTCTGTGCCATGGATAGCAGTAGTGGCAACAGGAGGCAGGCTGGGCTGGCTATGGCAGTGGCAGTGGCTGAACTAACAGCAGCAGCAGCAGCCGCCGCCATTTTTGCACATGCTCGAAGTGGGTACCCAGGGCTGATGTCCCAGTTGCCCACCTCTTGTTAAGCTACTGAATAGAACTTGCACTCCTTTGCCATCACTGAGAATCTAGACAGAGGTAGCTAGCAATGCAAATCTTAAATCAGGCAAAAGCCAGGGTAGAAATGCACCTTATAGACTAACTGAATCAGATAAGCATCAGTTTTTGTGAGCAATAACTCAGTCATGATGTATATCAGCATATGCATCTCTGATTCAGTTAATCTGTAAGGCATATCTCTACCCTGGCTTCTGACAATCTGGAGTCACTGCAGAAAAGGCCAGCAGAAGGGTAAATTATGAGAACAACTGAGCTTCAGTGATCAAGCTTGAAACTCCACAGCAGCAAGGAAAGATGGCAATTCAAGACCTGATACATATATACAACCAGGAAGGCTCCATGACAGACTACATTCCAATGCGTTTTGAAAAATTAAGTCTCATGCAGAGTAATGTGCAGAGTTCCCAGACAGTCAACAGTGGGATCCTGTAGCAATGGGGAAAAACCCTAAAATACAAATACCTTGCTGCTTCATTACACACAAAACTTACATACAGACTCAGATTAATTTTATTCACTGTAAATATTTTATCTGGCAAATGTCAGCATTTTTCCTTATGTAAATTATTCTACAATAAATGTCTCTATTATGCAAACCAGTTATTTTGGCTAGTTATATCTCTGCTGTCATAACTCCAGGCATACATCTCTAAATTTTAGTCATAAATATTAACAAGCTTTAAGTACAATATTCACAAACAGGCAAGGTTCTTTGGTAGATGTGGTATCTTTTATTAGATCCACTAAATAGTTGGAAAAAAGTTATTTGCAAGATTTCAGGCACAAACATTCTTCTTCAGGCACTGGGAAACTCTGCTGCTGTTCTGTGTTCACAAAAAGATTTCAAAAGACTCTGAAGTCAAGACTGTTAGGACCTCTGGTCACTGCATGACCAGATCTGGCATGCAGGGTTAGGCTAGTGCACAGGATTGCTCCGGAGCCAAATCAAGCATGCAGGATCATTCTGTGGCCAAACTGAGCCCTCACTGGATCTTGTACACAGTCTGACCCGGCGCAAGGCATTCAGTCTGTAACCGAGCCCAACACCACTCACCCAACCCACAAGGCCAGATAGGTTGGGCACCACTGCTCTAAGGTATCTGGATTCAGGATTGTGGTTCAGGCTCACCTGTAATCAGAGTCTATGAATTTAAAATAAAGTTGTAATCATAATAGATGTGTCTAGAGTTAATGTCAGCAGCTTTGGCAGCCATAGCACCCTTATGCACGTCTAGCCACAGAACTAGGATACAATAGTTACTGTCTTCCCTCTTGTGACCAACTTTGCTTCAGCTGTATGAAAGCATCAGCTGGGGTTTAACCCATAAGCAAATTATGGGTTAAACGGTGATTATAAATTAATCACAATTATGGTATATGATCAGATTAATACAGTAGACAGTTACCACTGTTTATCCCTATCTGTCAAAAGAAAACATTAAGGCTAAGTACAGACAAACAAAAAGGGAGGGTAGTCAGTGGGGGAGTGGAGAAAGCCCCTGAGGTGTGCCCCTCCTCAGTGGTTCTGGGTGGGTCAGGGGGGCTAGGGCAGGAGAGAAGACCTTCACTTTTCCCCTCATATCCGCTTCCCCTCTGCCCCCTAACCATGAACGATGCATGTCCCCAGAGGGTGGGGGGCACGGTGACCGCACGCAGGCAGTGGTGGTGGTGTTGGCAACGAGAGCATGACAGCAGCAAGCTCCCACAGGCAGCCACAGCAGTGTCAGTGGTAGGGGTGGGCCGAGTGGGGAGCTCCTGCAGGTGGCCACAGCGGTATCAGCAGTGGGGGAGAGGGTGGCAAGTGCCAACCAGTGGTCAGCGACCACCCACAGATGCCATCAGCATTGTCGGCAGCCAGGGGGGAGGGGGTGGCAATTGATGACCACCCACAGGCACTGCCAGGCAGTATTGATGGTGCTTTTCTTAGGGGGTGCACTGCCAATCTCAGGGAGTGCACGTGCACCCGCGTGCACCCCCTACGCATCACCGATGCCCCTAACAGCTAGCAGGGGGTGAGGCTAGAGAGTGCAGTCACACCAGGGCAGTCAGAGGAAGCAGAGAAAGCCCCTGCAGCGTGCCCCCCCCCCCCAGCAATTCTGGCAGAGTGAGGGACCTTCACTCCCCTACCACACTGCACGGCTTGGCTGACAGATGCAGGCACGACATAGGGCTGGGGAATAGAGATTTTGCTGCTTTGGCTCTGTGACAGCCCAGGGGCAGATAAGCGGGAGCACAGGCCAAGGCTAGCCTGCCTGCCCTGCAAGGCAAGGTTAGTGGGGTAGGTGTGTAAGTGGGACTGTGCGGTAATGAGTCAGGAGGAGATCTGACACAGAAGTTCAATAGACTGTTCTAACCTAAACTGATTAAATCAGATATTACATCCATCAAGATCTATATTAAATCAGGTTCTGTCATTTTGGAACAGGTCTATGTGGGCTGAACCTCTATTCCGTTACAAGTTTAGACCAGTTTCAAATCACTTATACTGGTTTATGTGTAATTTCTGTCCCTAGCCTTAGAGTTTTATAAACTTCCTTTCTCCTACCTGCTCAATGTAATTGACAAGTGAGTTCTTGTTGTCCTCCCAGTATCTCTTCAGAGTTTCCTCTGGTGGGAATTTCTCACAGCTCAGTTCCACAGTGATTTCAAAGCAGTTGCTGCTGAGGTAATTGAAGTCCTGCATTCCTGCAATATCAGCAGAGAGGTGTGTTCAGAAGATTTGCATTGCTCTGAGTGCACAGTTTTCAAGAAAAGGAAATTCCTAGTAATGCAGGAATTAAAGGAAGTCTTCATTGAACACAATGGGACTGATTCCTCTTTCCCAACAGCATAACTGAAGTAATTAGTGCAGTTAAACCAAAGCAAGAGAGAAAAAATAAACAAATAAAGCCAGGCCCACAATTTTTCTTGAGAGGAAGAAGAAAGTTAGGGGGGAAAGTCCTTGGAACATTGCATCTGAACATTTGACCTCTGTATTCTGATGGGACATATTGACTGCTGCATACTTGGCAGAAAGCATTTTTTTTTTGAAAAAAAAGAAACTGAGAACAGTTTCTAGGTGTGGTGCAGTTATTGTTAAAGTAAAAGCTGACTATTATGTAATCTATAGTGAACAGCAGTTAATGATAAATTAAATGAAAACATAATAAAAAAATATTGTGAAAGAGGACTGCATTAGGTCCTGGAAAAAGCTGTTTAAGAAGCTGCTTAAACTAATGGAGCTGATTAAACTAATGAGAGGGGCTTTTGTTTTGTTGATGGGCTGATAAAAGCAGGTTCCCTCACCTGCCACGTTTGCAGACAGTATGAAGAGGCAGGGTAAGAGATATTGAAAAGCTCAGTATCATCATATAATCAGCAGATGCATGCACTGCACCTGACCCCCTTTGCCTCAGAGTGCTATCCAGGGTCTGGGGTCTGGCAACACTCCTACCCTTTGAGTAGTGAGTGGGGAAAAGCCTGAGATAGTGCAGGCAGAGTGGGGGTTTACACCCCTTCCTAATCAGGGTGTCCTGCCAGGGCCTGGCCATGCCCCCCCTCAGCTCAGGACTGTGGAAGGGGGGGCGGGGAAGGGGCTGTTCTAGCACCCCTGGCTTCTAGCCTTAGCTGCTGCAGGCATATGCCTGCATTTCTTTAGTCCAGAGAGAATGTCTGTGCAGTCATAAACCGGTTAAACCTAGGCAGGTTAAACTAATATGCAAAGATTGAATCAATTCAGGCTCAGGCTTTTTGAATGTCTGTCCCTAGTCTTTCTGTTTGCATGTGGATTTAATCAATTCAGGCTGAGGAAGGCCTAGAATCCAGATCTCCTGCTTTCTGGAGAAGTACTCTAACCACTGGGCTATTATGCAAAAGGTAGGCAGTGCCATTCCACCCAACTCTCTCTATTCCCAGGCTTTATGACCTTGTCTATTGGGACCAGCCTTCTTGGGTATAGGTCCAATTTTTTGACATGTTGAAATCTACAGGCCAAGGCCTTTCTTATAAGCCCAATCTAGATCTAACGGAAGAAAATGACTTGCCCAAGGAAGGCTATAGCACAGTCAGATTTGATGTCAGCTCTCCTCCATCCCAGTACTACCCTTAACCAGAAGCTCCTAAGTGGCAAATGGCATACACCTGGGTGCTACACTTTCTAAAAGCAAATTGTTCCTTATCCATCTCCCTCTTGCTATCTGTATCACCACTACTGACCAAATAATCCAGCCTGATTCCACCCTGCTCACAGAGACACACATAAGTAAAAAGTTAAATACTGAATGCTGCCTATGTAACTAAAATACTGAATAGGTAGCCTCTACTACCCCACTTGTTTTGTTTGGCCCCAGCCAAATGAGGGGAAGAGATACCAGGCTATTTTGCAAAGAGCGCAGTACTTACACTGTGCACTAATGGTACAGTCATCACGAAGAAGAATGTTTAGACAGCAAATAACACTTCAGCATGCAAAGCCATGAGAGTTGGGCCTTTTGTAGTCAGATATATCCTAGCCCTGCTTCCTATATCAAGAGTTCAAGACATTTTGATACGGCTCTCCTGACTTAAAGGTTAGTATTATCCCCATTTTACAAGTGGGTAAATCATGATAGTGAGAGAAAAGACAGTGGAAAGAGCAATAGAATCCAAGAGTCCTCATAGTCAGGACCGCTATATACACTAAGTGATGGGTGTCAAAGATACTGCCTAGAGGGGCTGGGAAGTTGGACGTGGGGGAGTGGACATGGGGCCCACTGCTGATTTCCCAGCTATGGAGCCCTGTTAGGGATGTGTATGAGCAGTGGTTGGAGCAGGACAAGTGATGGCTCAGTTAATCCCGCTCTGCCACCACCACCACCACTCACCCTACAACTGCTGGATCTGGATCTGGATCCAGAAGGCAAGGCACCCTGCAGTCAAGATTAGGCCTGGCAGTCCCTGAATTAGAGAATGGTGCTATTTAATTCTTTTCTTTCTTGTTCTGAAATAAATAATCTGTGAAGGAGAGCCTAGGAGCTGCAAGAGACAATGCAATTGAGTCATAATGTCACCAACGCACAACCAGCTGCTGCCTGTAGTCCCCAAACATTATGACTACCAAAAGAAGACAGCCAAGGTGGTCCTCAGAAAGCCAGTGAAAATTTACTCAAGAAACAAAGAAAAGGTTCCCTGCTGCTTGTGTCCTACATGTTCTAGGTTTGTATTTTTTCCTCGGCTCAGGGAGCTTCTTTGGGGGGTAAATGGGCCATTCCAAAACTGAAAGAGCACTACAGGCTGCCATTTCTGCCCTGGTTTTCAAAGACAGGAGAGAGGAAGGGGTTCCAAAGGAGACCTGATTTCAAACAGTGTCCCTTTATAGTCATAACTGGGGCAGGATATGAGGGAGGATGAAATCAGGATATATTTGCTGGATATAGGTGACAATATTTTTCAAAGGATACATTTGGTACTAAGGCTGCCTCAGTGAACGTGGCCACATGCTCTACATGACATATTTCTTCCTCCTTGCTGCCCTGAGATTCTGCCAAAGCAAAACAACCAACTCAAGGAGAGGAGAGCATGATGCCCTCTCTCCTTGGGTTTCAGGAGATTCCATTCTCTGAAGGTCTGCAAGCAGCAGAACTAGGGTTGGGCAAGCAGGGCACAAATGCCAGGCACAGACTTAGAGGAGGTGCCAGAATGGCAGGGCTCAAGGCTGGTATTTACCAGAAGTGTCCTCTGGGAGAGGTGCCCGGCATTTGGGAATAGCTGCTATGGAGGGGATACTGACATAGCCACCATGCAATGGGTTTACGGAGTAGCTGCCAGAGGTAGGCACACTTCCCTCTAACCCTTTTCCCAGGTCTTTTCTTCCTGCCAAATTTACTGTTTCCAGTTGCCACTGGTGAAGAAAAACAGCAGCATTCAGCAACAGGGGTTCAAGAAGAGGAGCATGAGGAGGTCTTTATACCAGGTGGCTGCTTCCTTAATCCCCTGGGTGCTGGATCTGCTGACACATTCCAGGATCCAGAATGGCAGAAAGGAGGGTGCAAGAGCAATGACCTGCACTACAGGAATGGCTGTACCCTTGCATCCAGGCTCCCCTTCCCACACCAGAGCATGCAGTTTGCACTGGAGGAACAGCAGGGGGTAGCAGAGGGGACTTTTTTTAAGTCCCTCAAGCAGGTAAAAATATTTCCTCCCCCTCCCTTCCCATCTGTGCACAGTAGTCTCTACTTCCCTCCCCTGCCCACCACTGCTGTTGTCTCCAGCTCACCTGGGAACAGGCTCCAGAGCTGCTTCTGTCCTGCTCCAGCCAGGCTGCATGTGGAGCTAGGCTTGGTTAGACAGCTGCGGTAGCAGGAGGGTTCTCTTCTCCTGCGCCTAGTCCCAGGCTTTCAGAGAACACTGCAGGGACTGCTGCTGCTGTCCCTGGCTAAGCCTGGCTCCCCAAAGAGCCTAAGTGGAGCAGGCAGGAGAAACTCTGGAGCTCCTTCATTTGCCCCCACCAAAGCAGCCAGAGACAGTGGCAGTGGTAAGCAGTGGAGGGGGGCAGATGTGCCAGTAAGCATGGAGAAGACAGGGGGACTCTCACTCACTTTGGGGACTTAAAATTAAGTCCCCAGCTGATGCTCCCACAGCACGACTGACTGAAAGGGGGGCTGCATTTGTGCCACTGTACCCCACTTTGGATTCAACCCTGGCTATTCCCAATGGCAGGACACTTTTGACATAGACCGATCCATGTTGTAAACTAGTTGTGCCTCTGCTGAAGCAGTTCTATACATTTCAGACTACACCTATTGCTTATATATGGCCATGTCTTTCTGCCATGGAGTTTTTCTACAAAATAAACAAAAAATGCTCCTTTATTTTATTTTACCCCCACAAATAGTTAATAGGGTTAACCAAGCTTTACACTGGAGCAAACAAATTCAGAATCTGAACAAAGACTGTATCTTCCATTTTTTTATTTTATAAATAGATACCATCAGCCAGATGTTAGCACTGCTGAGATTCTGTGTAACAAATTAGCTTAGGAGTTAGTTTAATGTTAATGTCAGTATATGAATACTGATTCTATGTGAATACTTATTTATATAAGTCAGTATACAGAATTATTTGCAATATGCAAAACATGAACCTCCTAGAGTTCTCATGCTAAAGCCTAATGTCTTTAGCATTGATAAGGCAAATGGCAACCTAAGAAAATTGGCACAACTTACCATGTCTGTGAAAAAATAGAAAGACTCTCAAATAGTAGCCTAATTATAGAGCAGTGTGAGCTCCTTTGAACTATCTGTATGATAATACAAGAATCTTAATAGACTCACTTGATAAAGTGCCATTGCAAGACTCCTTGGTATACTGTGTTGTAAATGATAATCGGAGTTAAACTAAAACTGAACAAGAACAGCAGGCATGCAGCTTGTTAGTGATCCACTATTATTCCTCTTGTTCTTGCCTATGGCCTCAAACCAGCATTCATTTCTAGCAGTGGAGACTTCTAAGGCATTTCTACCAGTAGACATCTTTCTGGGAATGTAGCACTATAGGGGGATGTCCAGACAAGCACGAATGTGTGGTTTGTGGTACAACAAATCGCATGTGGAGAATTTCCAGTGTAGCACACAGTTGCACATTTGCAGCACAATGCCCAAATTTGATACTGGAATGCCCTGTTAGCAAAAAAAAAAAAGCCACAAAAAGCAACGTGGCAGTAGTGTGCACCACCAGAAACAGAGCCTGGACATCCAGAGCCATGCTCTGGCTGCCAGCCAGGCTCTGTGCAGCCAGATTGGTGCCACTGCTACCCCAGGAGGCCCCCAGGACCCTAGGTAAGGCTTCTGGGCCTGGTCTCCTCTACCCCACTTGAGACAATTTGGTGCATGCTGGAATATGCCCTGGGACGCAAAGCAGCAGCACAAATGTGTACTGCTGCTTTTTGTGCCCCTGGAAATGCACGCCTCTGCATATTAGGACATGCCCTAGGTGTTCAGTCTTCAGCTAAACCTCTCCCCTAGTCTGTGCGCCTTCCCCAGACTAGGGTGATCCTGGCCTGGGGAAGACATGGGGAACAAGAGTTGCTCCGTTCCTCCCAGACCCAGACCTCAAATGGCTAGGCAGAGGGTGAGAAGATCTGTTAACTGCTCCAGTCCCCTCCTGGACTGGTTGAGGAGAGGATGGGAGCAGTGGGGCATGCCCCCCACCAACTCCATAGTCTGGGGTCTCCCAATCTAGGGAGTGGGCAGCTGCTTCTCCATAGCAAGGAAAGGCAGCAGGCTGTGGGCACAGCTCTTACAGTACAGTGTCAGGGGAGCTCCTCCATGTACAGCTCTAAGAGCTAGAAGCCTACAGCCGCACACCAGATGGGGAGAGGACTGTGGCAGTGAACCAGATCATGACCAGTTGGTCTGGAGAACAGGTGAGGAAAAGCTGGGCAATGATGTACATGCCTTCTCCAGACTGGGGTGCCCCCAGTCTCAGGGAAACTGGAGAGGGCCAGGGCAATTCAATTTGTCCATGGAAGAAGTCAACCTTCATGGAAGTGCTTCCCCTCCCACCTTCCCCACACCACAGTCATCTAATCTGGGGAAGGCATGGGAGAAGCTGTTTCTTGACTCTGAATCAGGGCAATGCCCTCACCTCCTGTCCTCAGCTGTAACAGCGATAGCAAACATGTCCCTTCCAGCTTCTATGGCAGCCTTAGGGTGCAGACAGAAGTGCAGCTTCCGGCTGTAACTCAAACCTTTTCTGCAAAGCGTTCTGAGTTACAACATTACCCCAGACGAAACAGAAGGGCTAGGGACAGACATTCAAAAAGCTGGAGCCTTAATTGATTCAACCTCTGCAGGTTAGTCTAACCTGCCTAGGTTAAACCAGTTTGTAACAGGACAAACATTCTCTCTGGACTGAGGAACTGTGAGCATATGCCTGCAGTTTCTCAGGCCAGGGAGGGGTTTAATTCCCCCTCTCTATCTCACCAGTAAGGACCCAAGCCGGATCTGCCAAGCGCTCTCTCTCCTTGCTGCAGCAGCAATTCAGGCACCATGGCCCCTGATGCAGAAGCAGGCAGGGAGGAGAGTTAGTCTCCCCTCTACCCCCACTGGCAGCCAGATCTGCCCAACATTGCCGCCGCACTCACACCCTGTGGGGGAATAGGCCCCGTGCTGTCCCCTCCACTAGAGGGAGGACAAATAACCCCGGCCCAGCCCACCTCCCCTGCCGTGCCCCCAGCTGCTAGCCATGGCCCTGCCCCACTGCTATCGGGCTGGAGTCCCCTGCCACATCCCCTTCTCAGCCTGTGGGCTGGCTGAGGCTGGCAGGGGGTACGGGGGCAGAAGCCCGCAGCCAGACTTGGCTCTACCCCCAGATCTGGGAGCCATGCCCCCCTCTCAGCTGGCCCAGAGGATGAGAAGGGGACGTGGCAGGGGACTTCAGCTTCTCCTCTCCCTCCTTCCTCGCCTCCCCTCAGCTGGCCCAGAGACAGAAGGGGACATGGCAGTGGACTCCAGCCCTGCTCCCAGCTCTGGTGTGGGGGAAGCCAAGCCCCAATACAGGCTCCTTGATCCTCCCAGCCAGCCCGAAGCTGAGAAAAGTAACTCTCTCCCCTTCTGTGCTGAGAAGTCAGGCTGCTGGGCAGCCTCCCCTCCCTCTGCGCTTGGGACAGTGCCTGGAGGAATAAGCCCCCTCCTGCCGGGAAGGGGCTGACCCAAGCGCAGACCAAGCGGCAGCTGCCAGTACAAGGGCAGCAGCCTGACTTCTCAGCACAAGAGAGGAGAGAGTTCCTCTTCTCAGCCTTGGGGCTGAGGGGAGGGGAGAAGGAGGAGAGGGAAGGGAAGGAGGGAGAGGAGAAACTGAAGTCCCTTCCCATCTCCTTGTTCCAGTCAATTTTGCCCACTTGCACAGGTCGAGTTCTTCATTTTATTTTCATTCAAATTAGGCAACTTCCTCCTTTATTCTGCCTGGGCTCAGCAGAACATTGCAGCCGTTAAAGAGACTTTCTGGTCAGTTGCTCAGACACAACACAACCTGCAGCCCCTCATACCTGCAATTGCAGAGAAAGGCCATAGCTTGAACGTAACTAAAGCTTGAATATAAGACTCTTCAGAGATTTTACCTGTTAAAATCTAATAAATCACTATTGAGCATGTGTTTTTCCAAGGGTTATATCAGAGTTAATTGTTTAATTATTTATAAATCCAGTTTTTTACATTCATTCTCTGAGTCGTTATAACTTATGTATTTCTTAGGAGATTAAAATATTTTGCTTTTTTTCATCAAAAGTATGGGAGAGTTTTTTTATTTGCCACAAAATGGTCTAAAACTGTTTCTGGAGAATGGAATTGCTGAACTATTCCGAGACTGCCAGTTATGCTGGGTAAAAGATCAATATCACAGTCAAATGGGCCACTAACTGGCTGGAGGGCCACACCCAGAGAGTGGTGGTGGACGGGTCTTTTTTGACCTGGAGGGATGTGGGCAGTGGGGTCCCCCAGGGCTCGGTTCTCGGGTCCGCACTGTTCAACATCTTCATCAGCAACTTTCACGAGGGGGTAAAAAGCACCCTGTTCAAATTCAGAGACGACACTAAGTTGTGGAGGGGAAGTGGGCATGCTAGAAGGAGGAATAGGCTGCAATCAAACCTAGACAGGTTACAGGGGTGGGCAGATGAAAACAGGATGGGTTTCAACACGGACAAGTGCAAGGTGCTGCACCTGGGGAGGAAGAACCAGCAGCATACCTACAGGCTGGGGAACTCCCTTCTCATCAGTGCAGAGGCAGAAAAGGATCTTGGAGTCATTATTGATGCCAAAATGAACATGGGTTGACAGTGTGGGGATGCGGTCAGGAAGGCTAACCGTACCTTATCATGCATCCACAGATGCATCTCAAGCAGGTCCAAGGAGGTGATCCTCCCCCTCTATGTGACACTGGTCAGGCTGCAGTTGGAGTACTGCATCCAGTTCTGGGCGCTGCACTTCAGGAGGGATGTGGACAACATGGAGAGGGTCCAGAGGAGGGCCACTCGCATGATCCGGGGGCAGCAGGGCAGGCCCTACAAGGAGAGGCTAAGGGACCTGAACCTGTTCAGCCTCCACAAGAGAAGGCCAAGGGGGGATCTAGTGGCCATTTACTAACTAGTCAGGGGGGCCCAGCAGGCATTGGGGGAGTCCCTGTTCCCCTGAGCACTACCAGGAGTGACTAGAAATAATGGTCACAAGCTGGCAGAGGGTAGATTCAGACTAGACATCAGGAGGCACTACTTCACAGTCAGGGTGGCTAGGATCTGGAACCAACTTCCAAGAGAAGTGGTGCTGGCTCCTACCCTGGGGGTCTTTAAGAGGAGGCTACATCAACACCTTGCTGGGGCATTTGACCCCAGCATTCTTTCCTGCCCATGGCAGGGGGTCAGACTTGATGATCTGCTCAGGTCCCTTCTGACCCTACCAACTATGAAACTATGAAATATTATTATGAGGCATGCTGCCTACCTCCTCTCTTTTCTTATTGTATGTTTCAAGCTCAAAGCATGGGGAATTCCATGTTTGCCATCCAGTAGCTTTTAGGAGTTTTGCATCTACCATAGCAAATGTGTCCAGGAGAATATTTTGTACTCTGAGCCTTTTATGGATGATCTTGGAAGATCTTTTTTCTTTTTTTTTAATTTACAATTTTAGTCCATAATCTATCAATCACCAACTACCTGATTTTAAAGGGACCATAGTTGCTGATGCTTCTCAGAGAGTAACAGTATCTGTACTACACAGTGAAGTAGAACTGACCTCCAGGAACACTGTACCAAGCGCCACCATTGGTTGTTCCATCTACAAAGCTACTGTCATCATCATTTTTACGACACGGTGGCCTGTTTGGATCAGACATGGCAGGGTTATAAGATGAATAACTCCGAGCCAAGCTTTGAAAAATAGTATCATCAGGGCAGGTGCTGTATTCATGAGCACTTCCTAGAAAAAAACCCAGAAGATACATGGATTAGTACAGAAGTCAGACTGACTGGAACTATAGCTGAGATTAAACTTTAAGTGCACGGAATTTGTCCAAAACTTTTCTATAAGGTACCAGCTATAACTATACACTGTGAAATTCATATATTACTTACTGCAACTGATTGTGGCTACTTATATCATTTTCATAATAATAATTCCCATTTCTATTAATATCAATACTAGCATGGCATTAATTAATATCTTAACAACATTGTATGATAACTGACTGAATTATTCTATAGCAGTGTGCTCCATTTGTTTAACTGAAACTGCTCCAGTCTACAGATGCTCAGGCAAGAAAAACTATAATATAGTTATTTTGCCTTACTTTTATTTTCAGAACTGTATTTTTTTTAAATATATCAGTCAAATCTTTAATAAAAAGAAAGTATTCCCTACATGTATTGCTTTACTTTACAGGACACAAACAGCCTATGATTACTTATATACTTATGTCAACTGTTGTATCTTTGATTACTTGTTAGTCATAGATTCATAGATGTTAGGGTCGGAAGGGACCTCAATAAATCATCAAGTCCGACCCCCTGCATATGCAGGAAAGAGTGCTGGGTCTAGATGACCCCAGCTAGATACTCGTCTAACCTCCTCTTGAAGACCCCCAGGGTAGGGGAGAGCACCACCTCCCTTGGGAGCCCGTTCCAGACCTTGGCCACTCGAACTGTGAAGAAGTTCTTCCTAATGTCCAATCTAAATCTGCTCTCTGCTAGCTTGTGGCCATTGTTTCTTGTAACCCCCGGGGGCGCCTTGGTGAATAAATCCTCACCAATTCCCTTCTGTGCCCCCGTGATGAACTTATAGGCAGCCACAAGGTCGCCTCTCAACCTTCTCTTGCGGAGGCTGAAAAGGTCCAGTTTCTCTAGTCTCTCCTCGTAGGGCTTGGTCTGCAGGCCCTTGACCATACAAGTTTCCCTTCTCTGTACCCTCTCCAGGTTATCCGCATCCTTCTTGAAGTGTGGCGCCCAGAATTGCACACAGTACTCCAACTGCGGTCTGACCAACGCCCTATAGAGGGGAAGTATCACCTCCCTGGACCTATTCGTCATGCATCTGCTGATGCACGATAAAGTGCCATTGGCTTTTCTGATGGCTTCGTCACACTGCCGGCTCATGTTCATCTTGGAGTCCACTAGGACTCCAAGATCCCTCTCCACCTCTGTGCCACCCAGCAGGTCATTCCCTAGGCTGTAGGTGTGCTGGACATTTTTCCTCCCTAGGTGCAGCACTTTGCATTTCTCCTTGTTGAACTGCATCCTGTTGTTTTCAGCCCACTTGTCCAACCTATCCAGGTCTGCCTGCAGCTGTTCCCTGCCCTCTGGCGTGTCCACTTCTCCCCATAGCTTTGTGTCATCTGCAAACTTGGACAGAGTACATTTCACTCCCTCGTCCAAGTCGCTGATGAAGACATTAAAGAGTATCGGTCCAAGGACCGAACCCTGCGGGACCCCACTGCCCACACCCTTCCAGGTCGAGACCGACCCATCTACCACGACTCTTTGGGTGCGACCCTCTAGCCAATTCGCCACCCACCGGACTGTGCAGTCATCCACATCACAGCCTCTTAACTTGTTCACCAGTATGGGGTGGGATACCGTATCGAAGGCCTTTCTGAAGTCTAAGTATACGACATCCACCCCTCCTCCTGTGTCCAGGCGTTTCGTAACCTGGTCATAGAAAGAGACTAGGTTGGTCAGGCACGATCTGCCTGCCACAAACCCATGCTGGTTTCCCCTCAGCATAATTTGCCCTGCCGGGCTCTCACAAATGTGAGCCTTGATAATTTTTTCAAAGACTTTACCAAGGATGGAGGTGAGACTGACCGGCCTATAGTTGCCCGGGTCCTCCTTCCTCCCCTTTTTGAAAATGGGGACCACGTTAGCCCTTTTCCAGTCCTCCGGGACTTGGCCCATGCTCCACGAGCATTCAAATATTCCCGCCAGTGGCTCTGCAATGATGTCGGCAAGTGCCTTCAGCACCCTCGGATGGAGCCCATCCGGGCCTGCCGACTTAAAGGCATCCAGTTCTTCCAAGTGACTCTGCACCACCTCAGGATCTACATATGGAAGTCTGGCGCTTTGCTGCTGCCTCTCTACAACCCCAGTGAGAGACTTGTCGTGCCCTTCACTTAGGAACACTGAGGCAAAGAACTCGTTGAGGAGTTCAGCCTTGTCCCCCCTATCTGTCACCAACTGTTTCTGCCCATTTAGCAGTGGTCCTATTCCTCCCTGGGCCTTCCTTTTACTCCCTATATGTCTAAAAAACAATTTCTTGTTGTCCTTTACTTGGGTTGCCATCCTCAGCTCCATGGTAGCTTTGGCCCGCCTAACTGCCTCCCTACAAGCACAAGCAGAGGAGGTATATTCATCTTTAGTGATCTCACCCTGTTTCCACTTTTTATGTGCTCCCCTTTTGGCTCTTAGGCTGCCCTGGATTTCTCTGGTCAGCCATGGAAGCCTCCTGGCCCCTTTCCCTCTTTTGCCTCGCTCGGGGAGACATTGCCTCATCAACAGGTGGCAATGTATTAAAAGGTAATTGCCAAACATGGTGTACTTAAATTCTATTATTTGTTGAAGATAAAAAGAGTCAAACGTCAGGGACGCAAGCAATGCAACCCTGGATCCACAGGAATCAACAAACAAATCCCTGTGATTTCAATAGAGTTCAAATTTCATGCAACCAATTTGTGGTATTGTACCATGTAGGAAGTCACTGGGCTTCTAGACTTAGTCTACAGTTTCTAGTACATCTTCACTTATAGGTATCCAAAGCCTGGCATTCCCTTTTGAGAAAGGAGATCCTGTTGGAGGGACCATTTCAGGTTTTTTCCAATTAATCCTTTATATATTTTCACTAAAATTATAGTGCAAACAGTGGAAATTTTATGCATCTTATTTTCCACTGCATTATATTAGTTTTGCTATGAATCTCCACTGAACTCATCCCCTCTATTTCAAAACATGAGTTCAAAGTTACATTGTAATTATATCTGGGAAAAAACTAAAGGGAATTAATGGGTCATTACTATATAATTACATGATATTTACCAATTGAATTATAGGTACCCATTTAAGGAGAGACAACTACATGTCATTTGTATCTTTTGATATATCAATGTACATAACACATACCACTACGAGTCTCATCATATGGATAGTTTGCAACAAGGTCTCCTCCATGGAGATTGGCTGAGAGAACAAAGGGAATATCCATAATCCAGTGAATGATACCCTTTGTTTCAGGAGCAAGCTATAATTAAAAAAAAAAAAAGTAATTTGCATCAATTCTCTCTTGATATTCAATGTAATAACATATTCAGCTGTCTAACAACTTACACACATACTACATGTTTTTTTCTGAATTAATCTGTGATCCAATCCATTTAAATTAACAGAAATTTTTCATTGGCTTTACTGGGAGCCAGATCACTGCATAGTCATCAGTCTGAAGTAACTCCATTGACTTCAATGGATTTTACATCAATGTGAAATGTAATACATTTACATCAGAATCAGAGCACATATTACTGCATGTTTGTATTTGACGTTGCCCTACTCCATTTGGGATGGGAATTATAATGGCAAAATGAAAAAAAAAGAAAATAAATGTTGATTTCAATAGCACTCACTGCACTCTGTCCACTGAACGTTGTCTCTAACAAAGTAAAATCACACCTGCAGAGTTTGTAATCACTTTTCATCAACAGATTTTAAAAGCCATTTTCTGGCCCCAAAAACATGAACGCCACCACATTAGTAGCAGCTCCTGAATACATTCTGCAAGCAAATATCACATGGAGGGAGAATCCCTCCAGAGATTTTAAACAATATACAGTTACATATTACATTATCTGTTAAACACAAATTAGATGCATGCATAGCCAAGAATGCAATAAACTTCAATATACAAGTGAATTCTGGTAGCATTGCAGAATTGTCAGCATGCAGAATGCACTTAAGGTCAACTTATAAAAAAGAGAGATACAGGAGACATAGATATCAAAAAGGACTCCATGACCTCTACCTTTGGAAAGAGATTAAGCTTGGAGTTAAAGAAGCATCTGTGGGTTATCAGACGTGGACACGCCACTCAAGAAAAGAAATCCAACAACATCCAGTAACATCCAAACAAAAGAAATTATGGTGCACCAAAACCAAGAAATTTAAAACCAGAAGATAGAAACAAAATAATGTAAATGTAAATGTAAACCAGAACATAGAAAGAAACAAAATAATGTAAATGCTGACCATATCTTGATTTATTTAAGAACGTACGGCTTCTGGATCTAAGACCTTGCAAGAAGTTTCCCTTAAAGAAAACCCAACAGATGAGCTAGGCATTCTAATGATTTTGGTAGAAAGTACCTTAGGATTCTGGTCCACAGCCTTCTTCATGTTTTTCATTAGGTGATTGTTTGGACCACCTTCTCTCTCATTAACATAGACTATTCTATCTAGGTCAGGGAAATTTCTGTTCAGGTCTATTCCTTGAGCATTACTTCGACCAACAAACCAGTCTTTAAGTTCACCAGGCTGCAACGAAAAGAAAAAGAAATAATAAAGGGAAACAAGAGGTCTTAAATCATCAGCAGAGATTGCTGCATGTTGATCATTCAACAGTACAAGCTTCATGGAAGCACAGCATAAAATTCATGGCACTGTTGTATCATTGGTCCTAAGGAGCAGAATTGCAGAAGACCGAAGGAATTCTGACTCTGCCAGATTATAGTTGGAGCTCTGTGGGAGCAAAAGCAGCAACTATTGTTCTGATATCCAGGAGTGGCCATTCTCACGCCAGCCTATATCCACTGGTGAAGTGAAGCAAAGGTAACTAAAGTAGACTAAAAGTCACAAAGACCCACTTTAAGGCCCTTTTATGGGCCCTTAGTGTTAAACAAAAATCAGACTCTTCATCTTTCTTTCTTCAGCAACCTTTTATTATTTATCTTAATGTTATCACTGACCTACTAAAGCAGTGAGGGGCAGCCTTTTTGGCAGGTGTGCCACTAATTAAGTCCACAGCCTCCCCTTCTCTTCCTGATATGCTGCTTTGCTTTCTGCTCCCTGCCCTACATGCCACTTCGCCGCCTCCTCCCTACCCAGGCTGCCATGTGCAGGTTGGTTGGTTACCCCAAAATGAGGGTGGGGGCATTATACAGAAATATTATTGACATTTCAGTCAACTGAAATTCAATAACATTTCAATAACAGTTTTTGCATAACCATCCCCTTATTTTTGACCAGTGCTGTAAAGTCCTTGTGTGGCATTTTGAATATGCCCACTTTTGAACACATTTTTTTTTCTGTCTAAATCAGATATCCTGGAAAATCAGTCTTCAAATATGAAGATACAAAGTGCATGTTAAGGTGAATAGGGTGCTATGTTATAGTACCAATGCATTATTGGTATTAGGAACTCTACTGCACTTGTTAGTCCATATGCAAAAAGCAAATCATGTCAAAACTCAAGGATTGAACTGCTCATATAGACAAAACAGACTATTTTAAGGTATCTATTTAAAGCCCGGAAAAGATGGAGGCCTAGCTGTTTAAAAGTACCCATTTTTACTGATGCTTCATTGCAACAGATGAGATCAGTTGGCATCCTCTCATTTAAAGTCCATAGATTAGAATGTCTGAGGGTAGGAAGTAAAGTAATTTTATCACAGAGGGCCTGATTATGGAATTCTCCAATTGGTACAACAGCATGCACAGCTGTCCTTTACAGCACAGTGTAAACCATGCATTTAATGTAGATTTTGACAATGGGCATGAGAATCTGAGTGGGTATATTCAGATAAAATCTCAAAGCCACTCACCCACTGAAACTCAGCCTAGCAAAGACATTGAAATTACTGCTCCAATCAAGTAATAATCACCTCATATTTTCTGTAGCTGACATTAGAAAATTCTATTTAATTTTATTCTCCAAAAACAGTTTTCCAGACACATAGATGCCAAAAATACCACTTACACTGTTTGTCATTTTATTGCCTGGCCAGTCCGGAAGTTCAATCACTGTACCTTGCATTTAAAATTTATTGGCTAAAATAGATGGAGACTAGTGGATATGTTTCAGACTCATGTAGAGCAAGGGATTAGGGTAGAATCTTTTCCCTTTTCTGAGGGGCATCCATCGCACTGAGCCACAAAGCCTCTGGCTTGTTCTCTTCTTCCTGGCTCCCCATTAGGGGTGTGCAAAACAGGCCGTATTCGACTTGGATTCAGATTCGGCCTGAACTGGGGATAGCGATTCGATTTGTTGATTCGGATCACTGGCCCTGATTCGATTCGGCCAAATCCGAATCTGAAGATTTGATGCTGATTCGGAGAATAGCAATTCAGCCATAGACACAGCTTTAAATGTTTTTTCTACATACCTCAAGGTACCAGGTGCGGCTCATGAATGATGTGATGCTGGGATGGATGGAGCATCCCACAGGAGTGTGCCCCCCCACCCCCATACCCCACCGTGTGCTTGGCGGTGAACCTGGCAGTGGACTGGAAGTACTTCTGGTCCACTTCCAGGTCCACTGCCAAGCACGCTGGGGGCCCCCCTGCGCCTCCCTCCCTCCCTCCCAGGCTTGGCAATTGGCTGCAGAGGGAACGGAGGGAACCCAGGTTCCATCCCGGACCCAGGAGGCACCAGTCACCAAGCCGAGGAGGCACGGGGGACCTACCAGTGTGCTCCCCAGCAGACCCAGAAATGCTTCAGGTCAACTGTCAAGTGCACTGGGGAGCTCCCTGTGCTCCTGTGGGACGCTCCATCTGCACCACCATTGCAGCATTCACAAGCCGCCTGGTACCTTGAGGTATGAAGAAAAAACATTCAAAGCTGTGTCTATATCCAAATTGCCGAATCTCTCCAAATCAATTTGGAAGGTTCTGATTCGATTTGGAGAGATTAAAGGGTCTTCTGATTTGATTTGGAGATTTGGCCACTGAATGGGGCCAAATCTCTGCAGAATCAAATCTGGGATCAAAGCTTAGCACAGCCCTACTCCTCATATATTCCTCTCCCAGCTGAATCTAGCTTCAAAAGGAGGCCTAGACAATGTCTAGCCTGAAACTTGGTGGTTAAAGCAATACTGAGAAGTCATAGAGATGCAGATTCAAACCTGCTCTAAGCAAGGAGGAAGGGTATAATGAGCAGGATTTGCATCCTGGGCAAAAAGCATAAGTGCTCCATGAAGATGACCAGTGATAATTGCTCTTTGGTGATTATTGTGACAACTTCTTATTGTGATGTTACCTAGTGAACAAGTCAAAGCAAAGCTTCTTTTTTCTTTTAATTTAGGGTCTGTATCAACCCCTCCATAGCATGCTGGGCACAGTAGCATTATACCACTAAAATAAAATACATACGCTATTATGTAAAAATATTGACTCATTTTGAAGTTACGGATGGGAAACTTTCTTTCCTATTTAAACCAGTGCTTTCAAACAATAAAACTTTAATAGGACTCGACAGAAGGCAGGGTAGAAGAAGCACCTTATAGACAAACTGAATCTGAGATGCATTATCTTTCATGAGCAAAAGCTCACTTCATCAGATGCTGTGAAAAGGCATGCGGAGGGCAAGCTATCAGAGAGAAAGCGGACTATCTATTCTTTGAACTGTAAGAAACACTGTCACTGTTGTGGAAATTGGTGTTCCCTCTTTGCTGCCACTAGAGGGAGGTGTAATATCAAAAATATTTTAAAGGCAACATTAAAAGCCATGAGTAGTTCATTTCCATGAGAATCAGTTTAATAAGATTGAAAAGGAACTGAGACATGCTTATTTTATATAATTTCACTTAACTAATCTCAAAATTAGTAAGACATTTAATATATAATGGAAACATTTTATTGATGACCTAAATTGAGGTTTTTGATACACATTTTTTTTATACCAGAAATCATACTGTTCATTAAAGGTGCAGTCATAGTAAAATTGTTTGAGTATTTTGCATAAAATATTTTTTCATGGGAAAATGCTGTTCTATCAGAATTTTTTCTAAGAAAGTGTCAGTCTTGTAAAAAATTGTTAGACTTTTTTAAGTTTCCAAATTGTGGAAATATTTTTTTACACAGTCAAAACACAAAAATCCATTTTTCTTGCTCAAAATGGACTTCTGTTTCCAAAAATTTAAACAAAAAAAGGAAAATAGTTAAAAGGCCAAAATGAAAAATAAAATACTTTAAAAAACTGAAACAATAAGCTTTGAGTGACTCAAACTGTTTTATTATTTTCTCAGTACACAAAGATTTTTAATGTTATCTCATTCAGGAAATCAGACGCTTTTTTTCAGAGGGCAAAAAAAACATTTCTTACCTACCTCTACCTAGGTATGACCATTCACAAGAACCCCAGCCCCACAATATACAGGCTCTGTTCCTTATTATGCATATACTGATGAGCAATTGATCTACTAATCTAAGTTATTGTGGAGTCATTTCTGGCTAAATGTTTGTTCAGATGAAGCTTCTTTAGAGTATATGATACCCACCATTTTAATTTAGAGTTGCCATGGTTAGACACAAAGCCTACATGAGGGATTTCTGCTGGAAATAAAATACTCTGCTGGGTATAATTCTTAGAACTTATGTTTCCAGAGAGAATGCCCATAAATTAAACTTCCCCTTTCTAATTTTCCAATATTTCACTTAAATTGGCTGTTTTATGAAAACATCTTGAGCACAGAACTTGTTTGGTAGAGTTTTTGTTGTAAGGGAGGAGCAGGATCCCATACTATAGGGCACAAATAGAGTAAAACAGTTTAAAAATTAAAATTCATACTTGTAAAACTGTACTATTTGCCTGTGTCTATCATTCAACTTATTAAGGGTACTGTATCACTAAACATGTAGTTAAACTGCACTTTCCAATGTCACTGCAGAACTGATAAATTAATAAGGGTCTCAGACTGATCTACATAATTACCATACTTCTCATATACATTTCCTTACAAACCTGGGATGCAGCCTTCTCAAACCCATCAGGATTCAAGGATGGCATGATGTGGATCCGCGTACTGTGGATCAAGTTGATAATAGTCTCATTTCCTTTCTGGTATTCATTACACAGGTACTGAGCCAAGAAGATGAGCAGCTCCCTTCCAACAGCTTCATTCCCATGCATATTTCCAACATATTTAAATTCAGGCTCCCCTGCAACACAAAAAGGAACATCCCTTATACATGTGCATAGAATATTCTTCAAAGTCCATGGATGAACAAGGTGTGGGTCAGGTTAGGTAAGTGTTAACTACAAATATAACATGCTATTTTACTGTAGCTAGCCAAAGACCCCACATTTAATCCTGAAGTCCTAAATTGTAGATTTCTCTTAGAATAGTAGATTTAAATGATCAAAGGATGAAAACAAATTAAACAGAGATCTTTACTCAGTAATTGTTCTAAGCACTGAGAAAAGACACCAGATTTGAATGAAGTGTGTCAATGTAATACAGAATCTTAACATAAACATTATGTTACTCTTCATTTAAACTGGTAAAACAGAAATCTGAATATGCCCCATAGAGATCTTGCTTATGATGGTTTTAAAAGTGTGTCTAAAAAGCATTTAAATTCCTGAAATTCACTATATGCTAGGGATAGGCATACCCTATGGACAGTTATTTTAATTTTGCAATATTTTTTCAATACCGCTCTCAATAAATAGCTACTGCTCCTAGTGAGTTGTAATACTATGCAGTATTTGGTTCAGAGTTTAAAGAATGAGTGCATTATGACTGGTAAAATATGGGATAAATATTTCATTAAATACAAGAACAATAGTATTTCCTAATAGTGTTTGTTAGTCAATATCTCAGCATCTCTTGATACATAAGGAATATACAGGAGATGCCTTATAGCCCAAGACACATGAAGAATTTATATTCATTTATTATATTTTTTAAAAGGAGAATCTTGGATCCTACGCCTGCAAACAGTGGCGATGCGTAGGGGGTGCATGCGGATGCACGTGAACCCCCTGAGATCAGTCATGCATCCCCTGGAAGCACCAGCCGCAAAACTGGAAGCATACTTCCGGTTTTGCCGCTGACTTGGTGATCAGCCACTAGGGTACCCTCCTGGCCGGCAATCAGCCGCTGGGGGACACCCCCCTTCCCCATCAGTGATCTGGTGCCCCCCCAGACTTGGGAGACACCAGTTGCCCATGCCTGCAAACTTTTAGGCATATGTTTAAAAACTAACTAACCCCTCCCCAATTCCTATTAGTAAAATACATTTCTAAGTGTTTCAGGATAGGGGCATTTTCATCTTTATTCAGCTCAGTAATGGGGACTAATTTGTTATTCTGCTATAACTGTTCAAATTGATCAAAAGCTCACCTAATTATATGCTCTGAATACGTGATTTAGGGTCTGCTCATGGGACTAAATACTTGTCAAGAGAAATGGTTTCATAAGCAAGGCCTAGGAATTACTAAAAGAGAGCACAGTGGTGTCCTTTTATGACTCTGGCCTGTGCTTAATCTTAATCCATCAACAGCATGTTAGCAAGCATGGAGCTATTTATACCATGACCTCTTGCATACCAGATAAGACATTTCTGTATATACAAATTGTTCCTTGAGATTTCTTGTGTCACATGCTTAAATTTGAAGAAAAGTCTAAGGGGTTTTGCTTCTAAATGAAGATGCTTCATTTTATTCAAAATATCCAATGTGAATCCCTATCCCCCCTCCCCACACACACATTGACCCATTCCCCCAGTTAGCTGTTTTGCTTTATAACCTCTTCATAAGATCTTTTAGTCAATAATAAGGCTGGCAGTTTTACTCCAGCAAAACTACAGAAGTCATATTCTCATCTGGTGTAAATCATCTCAAACTGGGGGTAAAAGGCTAGGGACAGACATTCTAAAAGATTGAATTGATTCAATCTTTGCAGGTTAGTCTAACATGGATAGGCTGAATCACTTTGTAACCATACAGACATCCACTCTAGACTGAAAAAATGCTGGCACACGCCTGCAGTGGCTCAGGCTAGAAGCTGGGGGGTGCTAAAGTAGCCTTCCCTTCCTTTCCACAGGACTGATCTGAAGGGAGTGTGGCCAGGCACCAGCAGGGTGCTCTGATTAGGGAACCCTGCCCTTGATAACAGTGTATTTATTAGCTCTGTTATCAGCATTTAGCACACCATCAAAAAACAAAGCGTCGTTCATTAGTTCAAGCTCTTCTTAAACAGCTTTTTCCAAAGGAAGGAATGCAGGGACATTACCAGCTGAGCTGTTGATTACCTTCAAAAAGCCCTAAGTGGACACTGTTTTATCTGCCTTACACAGCATTAGCTAGCATACTACATGCTGGCTATGGTCCCTTCTGTGGGAGATGGGCAGAAGGGATCTCTGCTTAAGCAGCAAGTGGTGAGGGGGGAGAAGGTGGGCATGGGGAAGCCAGCAGACCCTGCTGTGCCTACGAGTTTCTGCCAGAGCTCCAGCCAGGGAGCAGAGGGGTGGGGCCAGCCTTGCTGTGGAGCAGAGCCCTGCCAAGCCCAGAGAGCATGATGGGATGCTGGGGGAGTCTGATTTAACTTAAATCAGCAAGCGCTTTGGGACACACATTGCATAAACTGGTTTGACCCAAGTCAGGTAAGTCTGATACTGCATTCAACCAGGTTTATCTCAAACAGGTTTCAGCCATTTTCAAACTGGTTTATATGCACTGAAAGTCTGTTCTGTTATAGTTTTAAACTAGTTTCTGATCACTTAAACCAGTTTATGTGTAATGTCTGTCCCTAGCCAAGGAGAACAGACTCATCGAATACAACTGCAGGTGACTTGCAAAGCCAGAAGTAGAAACCAACTGCTCCATTTCCTAGGTCTGTACTTTAAATACCAGCATGACTTCCTTCCACAGTTTATCACAGAATCATAGAAAGTTAGGGTTGCAAGGGACCTCAGGAGGTCATCTAGGAGGTCATCTCCCTGCTCAAAGCAGCACTATCCCCAACTATATCATAATAGCCAAGGCTTTGTCTAGCCAGGTATTAAAAACCTCCAAGGATGGAGAGTCCACAACTTCTCTGGGTAACCTGTTCCAGTGCTTTACCAAGTCATACAAGTCTTGTAAGTCATACAAGTCACACAAGTCTTGTTCACTCCAGGGTATGAGTATCCAGAGAAACAGAAAAAACAAAATGGCCACCAAGCACTCCTAACCACTTAAGCACCAAGAAGGCTGGCAGTGGCATCAAAGTAAACATGCACAGTAATTATGGTGAATAATGATTTACTAGAACACCATCTGCACTCATAATTGCTCCATTTCAAAAAGGAAACTACAATGGATTTCATGGAAATCTCTCATGGAACATCACACATAGGAGGAGAGATTGAAGAAATGAGGATTATTTACCTTAGAAAGCACCTTATACAGAAGACAGACTGGGAATAAATTTTCCCAAACCTTCATGAGAACAAGGGGACATTCACAGAGATATACTGAGATCAGTCAAAGAGACAATTTTTAATCTATCTAATTAATGCTCTATTAATTCCACATAATGCTAGCTTGTTTTTTAATTAAAGTGTTACGGGATACTAAGTCAAATATTTAGATAAATGCAAGGGTACCCTGTCACCACAATTGCCTTTATCAATAAGACTTCTCATACTATTAAACTAAGCTATTGTCCTTTTTATCTGGCAGGGAAGGGTAGGGAATAAGATCTAATTTCTATGAAACCGTACATCTGGTATCAATTACACATTTATTAGCAAAGAGTTAGAGGCTAAAGTTCAAAATTCACCATTCAGTTATTTTAGATTTGCATTAAGCTAGGTAGTCTGTATTGTTTTGGTTCCCCCTTCTGCTTTTTTTAACACTGGACTTCATTTGCAGCCTTCCAATCCATTAGAATTTTTGCATTTTTTTATATAAAGATTTGTTAAAATTCCCGTTAATTTTTCAGATAGATCCCTATCTAGTGCCATTAAGGCTTTTAGGTAGAAATTATTGGGGCCCATTGATTTGAAAAAAAGGTGCTTAATTTAAAAAGGTGCTGCTTCAAAGCCTCTCTTTATAAAAAAAATAGATCTTTAACTTCCTATTCCATCCAACACATCAGAACAGATGGATCCTCCTGCTTTGCTCATGAACTTTAATATCTGTTGACTATTTCTTCATCACAATTCAGTCTATTTAGACCTCAGTTACCCAAAGATGTTTTATTCTTAATATTTTTCAGAAGATGCCTTATTATTCTATTTACCCAATTGACCATTGAAATGCATTGATTTTGTTAGCTTCCCTGATAAACTGCCTACGATGGAGTTTTGTAGCACCTGTTCCTTGTCATTTAGTCCAATCTTTCTTCTCTTTTCTCCTCTTTTTCCAAGTTTTAATAGTGCTTTACCATCTTCTTCTACTTGGTCAGAGAAACTGTGAATCTTTGTAATTTCCTTGAATAATTTCCAGTATTCATTTTACACTTCCTACCGCTTCTAGTTGTCAGGTAGCCTGGGTGCTCTGAGAAACAGCCAAGCCTTTTGATATCTCAGATTAGACAACCACAAATAGGTGCTTTGCTGATTACCTGTGTCCTAAGATCCTTAAATGCATAGTTTTGTATGCAATACAAAAATCAGAAATTCTATATATATACATGGGTGTAGGTTGTAGCCGTGTTGGTCTAAGGACATAGGCAGACAAGGTTATTTGGGTGACTCTGATATCTTTTATTAAACCAACTTAAATAGTTGGAAAAAAAATATTTAAGCAAGCTTTCAGGTTTTCGGGTCTTCGTCAGGCTGAGGAAGTTTCTGCAGTTGGTGTGGGCTCTTCCTAGATGGAATGAAAATGTGCTTTTCATTCCATCCAGGAAGAGCCCACACCAACTGCAGAAACTTCCTCAGCCTGATGAAGGGTTCTAAACCCCAAAAGCTTGCTTAAATATTTTTTTTCTAATTATTTAAGTTGGTCTAATAAAAGATATCAGATTCACCCAAAGAACCTTGTCTGCCTATATATGTACATAGTTTATATATAATATACACACTTTTGTGTGTGTGTGTGTGTGTGTGTGTGTGTGTGTGTACACACATATGAACTATGTACATATCTTTCACAAAATAAATAATAAAGGGGAAAAGAAAAAAAAGAGGCAGGAAGAGGGGTTGAACAGAACAGAAGAAGGAAAGAGAAATATGTAAGGATTATTTTAAGTACCAAAAATATTCTAAAAATTCCTCCTCCCAAACTACAATAAACTTTTCAAAGCAGTTAAGTCTCATAAACATGGCTCTCTCCATAGATGCCATCTGTGCCATCTCTTTCTCTTGGGAGGCACGACCCCTCCAACTGAAACAGCTCTTAGAGAGCTTTGTATCAGTCCTGAACTGTATATCAGAACCTGATAACTGATTAAGGGAGATGTGTCTGAAAATGTTTTAGTTGGCAAAATGGTCAATGTTATCTGATGTTTACTTACTTGAACTACATCATCAGATATTTAGAGTAGGTTCAATGATGTCAGTAGATGATAGACTCAAGCTTTTTTCACATAGATAGGGCCATGCAAATACATGAATAAGGACACTTCAAACTATAACAAGTCATATGAAACCATTTCTAACTGTCTTGATTTAATGGAAGCCTTTGTTTAAATGGGAAAAATATAACCAAGAAATACAAAGTTCCAGTTTCCTAAAAATACAGAAGTGTGGTGATTATCATATTCAAACTACGTAATAAAATTTTGAGATAAGTGAGTAAAAAAATAATTCAACAAAATCTAAAAAAGTGATAAATAACCCAAGAAACTAGGTTAATATTTGCACAGTATTTTTTCATGTTTAAGTTCTTGCCTTAGTTATTTAGAAATTCCAAAAAATGTCTTGTCTTTTTGTAATACCTTTTATCCATTTTAGTTTGGAGTGGCATTAGAGTGGTGGTATTACTAGATCTTCAGGCAAAAAAGAGATTAGGGCTAGCTACAGACATTCAAAAAGCCCAAGAAAGAAGTGGTCTAAGTTCTACGCTTTACTCTAAAAGTCCCAGGTTCAGCTAGGAGCAAACAGAACATATTTTTGCTCTTGTGGGGAGAGAGGCATGCAGGCTACATGCACAGACCAAGGCCAGCAGGTTGGTGGTACTCACATGGCTCCCAGCAGCCAGGCCATCCCTGATTGGCCAGCACAGTCCCCCACCTCAGCCCCACACCCCTCTAGCAACTGGCTGGGGTCTCTGCCAGCACCTCCCCCCCCCACTGCCCAGCCGCCCTGCTTCCTGCCTCACCATGCCATGCCCCTGGTCAGGGCCAGGCTGGACACACACACACACACACACACATCCTGCCTAGGAACATTGTATAAAGATAGGAAAATACAGAGCTACAGATGCTCCCTCCCCAGCCCACCCCTCCCTGCCCCCGCCCTGCTCCCTGCCTGCATGTGGCTGACAGCTCAGAGTAGCTGAATATGCGAGAGGTGGGAAAGGGAGAGCAGAGGGCTGCAAAGGCACCTGGGATGTCAGCAGACTGTAACCTTCTTGAGTCAGGAGGGGATCGGGTGCAGAAGTTTGACAGACCAAACCAGCCCACCATCATCTCTCATCGAGAAATAGCTTTTTATCCTCTACCATACCATTCACCTCATCACCAGAATTAGCCAGAACTATCCTCTGGCAAAAAGAATGGGAGAAACTAGGTTACAAAGCTGTTGAATGGAGCCAGAGAGCAATTACCCAAAGTGAGGAGTTAGCATCTGACTCCAATTATAAATGGCATACATGGTAGAGCCTGAACAGATTGAGAGTGGGTCTCAGCAAATACAACTTTCTCATGAAATCATGGGACCTCTAAACAACCGGCCAGTGTGTTTGTCAGGAGAAGCAAACCATGACTCATCTCCTGAGATGCCCTGTAGCATCACAATGCTGCCCACAAAATTTGGCAACACCAACACCAGAAGTAGTGTCCTGTGCAGAATATTGGGAGCAGACCATATAGAAAGGGTGGACTGGACACATGACGATGACAACTGACCGACTGAACAAATATCTTTGCTTGGTGTGCAGCTATTTCTCAATGAGAGATGACTGTGCGCTGGTTGATGTCCATCTCACTCTTGTACCTAGCAGTCAATGTTACCTGCTACTTTCCTTCTGCATGGGGGTGCTTCCCCAGGCAGGGAAGAGGGGAGGGTTTTAGGCAGCCTGCTTTAAGTCTGCATGTATCATTTAGGGTAGTGTCAATATGTAACTGTGACTTGAGTGTCCTCAGGTGGTACAGGTATATTCAGCCCCAGAAAAACAAAGTGCTAAGGGAGTAATGTGTAGGCTGGATGTGCTCCCCACTTGGAATTTGTGAGCTTATGCAGAATGTTGTTTCATGTGTTGGCCTTGGCTTTGGTATTTAATATGTGCTCTTTGTATCTAAGTGTACAATCCAGTGTTACCCTTAAGTAAGCCAAGTATTTCTGATGTTCGAACCTCTGGTCACCCCAAGTGACATTTATGTGTCGTTTCATATCACGGTTTCTCAGATGAAAAGCACAGATTTGAGTTTTGCTAGGGCTGGGTTTGAGATAATTGTTGAGGCAGTAATCTGGCTTCTCATTCAGTGCCCTCTCCAGGATCTTCTCTGTGTCCCCAAAATTTTTCTGCTGTGCGATAATGCAGAGATCATCAACATAGATGAAACACTGATATTCAGTAGGAAGTCCCTGATCATTAATGTAGGTGTTGAATAAAAGTGGGTTGAGCACACTGTCTTGTGGTAAGCCGTTCTTTTGGTAGCACCATCTACTTTGTGGCCATTTAGTTCTACATAGACATTCCAAACACCAATCAGTCAGTTTATCATTATCAAAAAAAGTTTTGATGAAGAGGAAATTCATACATATGCCAAGTCTAGACGTGTATTTAAGATAATTCATTTTCAAGTTCTCTTGACAAGCTTTATTCTTCAGCAGACGAAGGAATTTGTGATTTCACTTGAACTACAAAAATATCTGACAGCCAAAGTACTTCAAAGGTATTGGGACTAACATGTCGTTCCTTATGCAGGGAATAAATGCATAGGAAAAACAAGAAAAAATTGTAAGCTAAATTGAAGTTTAAATCCTATATCAGAGGTAAACAATTATTTTTGGGAATACAACATGCACTGCCCCAGGCTCAGGACTTGATCCCACATGGAGTAGTTGCTGCCCGGGCTGGATCCAATTAATTGGTGGGTGCCTGTCTGCAGAGTGGATCTAATCAGCTGGTGGGCCAGATCTGGCCCGCAGGCCAAACTTTGCCTACTTCTGTCCTATATTATAGCAGCAGGAGATACATTCAAAACTATTCTTCTATCACTTTGCATTGATCAGAGTTGGGAGAATAAATCACCATTGTAGATTTCATGGAGAAAAAAAGAGGCTGTTTCCAACCGCAGATATCCTAGTTTCCGGTATGATGAAAAGCCAGGCCAAGCAGCCCCATGCTGCAGTTTCTGGCTGCCATTGTCAAAAGGTTCGGGTGGGGGATGGGTGGAGAAAAGGACCCCTCCCACCATGAGCCCTGCCCGCCCCCCCCCAACAGCTTGCTGGCTAGGATCTGGGGGGGAGCCACGCCAGGTCTGTGTGGCAAGGGGGCTCCCTCTGCCTCAAGCCCCAGTTCCTAGCACAATGAAAAGCCAGGCCAGGCAGCCCTGTGCTGCAGCTCCTAGGTGCAGCTGTCAAGGCTGGGGGAAAGGATTCCCATGCCCAGTCCCTCTGAGACCCCAACCAGCAAGCTGTGGGGGAGTCTCATGGCAGGGGGGGTCCCTTCCCCTCCATCTCCCCACCAGCCACTGCTGATAGTTGCCAGCTGGCAGAGAGGTGGGGCTGGGCAGAGGAGCTGCTCCAGCAGCCTCCTGGGAGGTATGTGGGAGTGCCCCCCACCTGCTGATCTTGGCCAGTGTAGGCAGGCACTGAGCCCCCTCCACCAACTGGCAAATGTCTGTTTGGTTAATTCCCCCTGTAACTTATAGCACTTTAAGTAAAGTACAATAATTAGAGCACGTCCACCAGGGGCTTTTTGAATGTCTGTACTTAGCCTCAGTAACTAATGGCTTGTCTATACGAATATAAATACATGTAATCTTTGGAGCAGAATCAGTTGCCCCTGGATGAATCCTGACACAGTTGCTTCATTTCAGTGCCGTCTAAAAATGTTGCTGGGACCTCTGCCCTCCTGGGGCTTTGGGAGCCCTGTTCTGTAGGACAACAGCCTTGGGTGTTACACCCCAACTAGGGGCACACCTCTGCAACCAGAAAAAACAAAGCATGTGTATCATGCTATAACTCCCAAGTCAAGGTACGTGTTGGGGAGTGGCAGCATAATACATGTGCCTAGGGAATCCCTTGCAGAGGGACTGAAAGGGCATACAGGATTGGGCCCCTGAAGCCCTGACAGCACTTGCTCAGGGCTGACTGCTCTCTCACCATAGGAAACAGACATCAGCCACAAAATGGCAGCACAAACTATTCTTAGATATGATCACAAATTTGGGTGCTTGTGGCATGCCAAAGGGCCATAACATCTATTCTCTTGGCTTTTTTGGCACCATAAAACTCTTTACGGTGCCACAAAAGCACATCTGTTTTCAGGCACATGTGTAAAATGCCTGGCCTAGCTACAGTGGAATTGATTGTTCCACTGCAGCTATGCTGCTCTAAGCCTCCCATGTGGACACTCTTGTATTATGGCTTTTACTCTTAGCCAATTTAGTACTCTTTGGAACACTTAGCCAATTTTTCCTGCATAAACACACGTAAGTACTCACTATTGTTTCTAGTGAATGTTATTCATCAGAAAGTCTACAGAAGGGTTTTTTAAAGTGAAAAGTAGCCTTTCTGATCAATTACAGCAAGACAAAGTTACCCTATTTTAAAAAGAACGACTTTAAACAATCATCAACCTGTAAAGACCAATTAAGGAAACAAACTGAATCAGAACATTAGCTTTCAGTTTTTCACCTTTGTTAGTACACAGTACTAGTACTAGTATACAGTGCCTAGAAAAGACTGAGAAATAAATTGTCATCTTCTTGAAACATCCAATATTGTTAGGGGTTCTTTTGTCTATGATTAGTCACTCAAGATAGGAGATGACCTAGTAAGAAAGCTCTCTTTCATTCTTTCCCAAGTGCTATACAATGTCATATACCAATCAGAAAAGAAGTTTGTTCTTCCTAGCTTCCCTATTAATATGTATTGCCACATTACAGTGTCAGGATTTTATTATTTTTTTTAAGAGAAGAAGGAAAAAAATCACTAGCAATTGCTGTTGTACAATTTTTTGGTTCAAGTAAAGAGTCTTCCAAATCAGAACTCCCTACCTTTAAAAGTGGGCTGATGATGAATCGAGAGAAAAAACATATACAGTAACAAAGGACTCTGATAAATTAGGTGATATCCCTGCTTTTCAACTGGTCTTTTGTGATAACCCTTGCCATTATGCACTGTTTCAACTCTTGCATGATTTTATCTGCCAATCTCTTCTCAAGCTTCAGGAGTTAAAAGACCAATGCTTTAAGCTGCCTAAAAAATAGCATAAGATACAGTTTTGATATTTGCTTCAAATATTTTTGAGATGGGAACCATTAGGTGAAGTCAGACCTGAAGTGAAGGAGAGAAAACGCAAGCTGGTATTAAGAATGATGTAATTTTAAGGTACTGCTAAGCAACCTCTACTGAAGATCACTTCACTCTAGATTTCCAAGCCTTCCTACGATATATAATATTCATTTTTAACCTGTTCTTTAATTTGATAGCCTGCATTTTAAGTTATTCATCCATCAAACCAAAACTGCCTGGGCCTGGATGTTTTCAGCATACTAAGGTTCCTGAGCCAATCTGTCTCCTCTTTCATATCAGCTCCAGCATAGAAACCATTTATTAAATGGTCTCCAGCATCCTGTTAAACACTGAAACAGGAAAAGAGATGATAATTTAGAGTAAGCCAAGGAGAGGAAGCCAGTTTGATGTAAAAGCTAAGCAAATCAAGTCTGGTGTGCAAGAGGAAAAGATTAATAATATTACAGTTTGTTGACTCAAGAATAATGATATCAGGTCACCAAGCTGGGTAAATCCTTTGTCCTAATAGCAGAGGGGAAAAAGTTTGTTTCTTGGGTTTGTATCTGCATTTGGGACTGTTAGATAGAGAATACCAAATGGACCTTGACGTTGATATTGGAAGCTGCAAACAACAATGCAGCTGTAAGCCACAAAACAGACTTTTAAAGGCAGATGAATTCCATTTTATTTAGCCTATATTCTGTAATAGCTTCAGGGGCTGCTTTGGGCCACATATCAAATGCTAACAGCCTGTTTGTTCCTTATATGGGCCAAACCATAAAGAAATGGTAACAGCCTCAGAGTTCCCTCTCAGAATTGCCAGTAGGGTTCATCCTGTGAGGAGCACTCAGGTTCTGAACTCAGAGAAGGAAGTAAGGCAGGGGAGATACCATGATGATGGTTTCTGCTCAGGTGGTTTTATCGACCTGGCAGGGGAGATTCTCTTCTTCTCAGCCTTGAATGACCCAGTGTAATTGAGGGTGAAGGTAGGTCTATTCGGTGCGAGCAGGTTGACCCCTGCGAGATTCTCTAATGCCTCCAAAGTCAGGAATTTGGCTATACAATGTACGGTGATGGGGGATTGCTCTTGGGCTTTCCCTCTGGCTTGCTCCTTCCGCCTTTCGGCTACGGGTAAGCAAAACTAGGGGACATCTGAACTCCAAGGCATCCAGGCTTGGGGCTTGCACATAGGATGTCTACCATGGATTTGGGAGTATCTGAAACCCCAGGTTAAAGAGTCTGGGAGATAGGATACTTGCCAGTGGTAGTGACACACAGACTTGAATGATTGAGGTCTGCTCTGTCTATAGAATTCAGAACTGATCTGGCTGATTTGGTCAAAGACGTTTAAAAAAAAATAAAGAAGTCAGACGTGGGGTAATGGTTGAAGTACCCAGAAAAGCACAACAGAAGGTTCAGCTTCTGCCACTGAACAGGGCCTAAAGGGTAGGAAGTAACTTCAGTATGAACAACCTGAAGTTTTTTAACTAGGCAGCTGCATAATTAACTCACCATATGCCAATCCTGTTTTGTGCAACTTGATATAATATAATGCTCCCTGATTTTTACCCCCTAGATGCAGACAGGCAGAAAGGTTAGTTAAAAATAACAAGGCATATTCTTTACAAAAGGATGAATAATAGCTATTTCCTACAATTATACCCAGTCTGCCACCATTAAATCAAGCACATCAAAGTACAAGCAACAGTGGGATCAGAAACCAAACAGCTATGCTCAGTGCAGTCGGATTATTTTTCTTCCTTTGAGCAACATTAAAAGCTCAGCAAATCCATCTTTATTTTGTGGTCTTTTCATCCCATTAAAATGTTGCCATCCATTTTATGGTATTGGCAGTGAATCACAGAGGTTCCTTCCTGCTAATGCATAAAGAAACAAGGTATATTGATGAAAATGAACATTTTCTTTTCTATTATCTAGAGGCACATTATTGAACCAATTAAATGTTACCATTGACTTCACTGGCAACAGGATAAGAGATTTGGGTTTGACTGACTACTGCCTTGCATCTGATATGGTCCTGTACAGAAGCATAACAGGCAGCTTTGCGTCGGTCTTTCATCAGCCCCATGGGACGCCCGTGCCCGCTACAGGGCCGGGAAGTCCAGGTGAGGGTGATCCCCTGCCCTCCATTAATGCTGACTTTGTGAAGGAACATCTTGAGAAGCTGGATACCTTCAAGTCAGCCGGCCCTGACAATCTTCACCCCAGGGTACTCAAGGAGCTGGCGAGCATCATAGTCCAGCCTCTAGCGTGGATCTTTGAAAACTCTTGGCGCTCTGGTGTAGTGCCCGAAGACTGGAAGAAGGCCAACGTGGTGCCTATCTTCAAGAAAGGGAGGAAAGTGGATCCGGCTAACTATAGGCCCATCAGCCTGACTTCTATCCCGGGGAAGATCTTAGAAAAGTTTATTAAGGAGGCCATCCTTAATGGACTGGCCAACGCCAACATCTTAAGGGATAGCCAGCACAGGTTTGTTGCGGGTAGGTCTTGCTTGACCAATCTCATTTCCTTCTACGACCAGGTGACCTATCACCTGGACAAGGGAGATGAGATTGATGTCATATATCTTGACTTCAAAAAAGCCTTCGATCTGGTGTCCCATGATCGTCTCTTGGAGAAACTGGCCAATTGTCGCCTTGGGTCCCCCACGATCCACTGGCTGGAAAATTGGCTCCGGGGTCGGACCCAGAGGGTAGTAATTGATGGAAGTCATACTGTTCAACATCTTCATTAATGATGTGGACACTGGAGTCAGAAGCGGACTGGCCAAGTTCGCTGATGACACCAAACTTTGGGGCAAAGCATCCACACCAGAAGACAGGCAGATGATCCAGGCTGACCTGGACAGGCTCAGCAAGTGGGCGGATGAGAATCTGATGGTGTTCAACGCCGATAAATGCAAGGTTCTCCACCTTGGGAAAAAAAACCCGCAGCATTCTTATAGGCTCGGCAGTGCTATGTTGGCTAGCACTATGGAAGAAAGAGACTTGGGGGTCATCATTGACCACAAGATGAACATGAGCCTGCAATGCGATGCTGCGGCTAGTATAGCGACCAAAACACTGGCTTGCATCCATAGATGCTTCTGAAGCAAATCCCGGGACGTCATTCTCCCCCTGTACTCGGCCTTAGTGAGGCCACAGCTGGAGTACTGCGTCCAGTTTTGGGCTCCACAATTCAAAAAGGATGTGGAGAAGCTTGAGAGAGTCCAGAGAAGAGCCATGCGCATGATCAGAGGTCAGGGAAGCAGACCCTACGATGACAGGCTGAGAGCCCTGGGGCTCTTTAGCCTGGAAAAGTGCAGGCTCAGGGGTGATCTGATGGCCATCTACAAGTTTATCAGGGGTGACCACCAGTATCTGGGGGAACGTTTGTTCACCAGAGCGCCCCAAGGGATGACGAGGACGAATGGTCACAAACTACTACAAGATCGTTTCAGGCTGGACATAAGGAAGAATTTCTTTACTGTCCGAGCCCCCAAGGTCTGGAACAGCCTGCCACCGGAGGTTGTTCAAGCGCCTTCATTGAACACCTTCAAGATGAAACTGGATGCTTATCTTGCTGGGATCCTATGACCCCAGCTGACGTCCTGCCTTTTGGGCGGGGGGCTGGACTCGATGATCTTCCGAGGTCCCTTCCAGCCCTAATGTCTATGAAATCTATGAAACTTGGTTTCCTGGGCCTCAGCAGTGCATGGGGCAGCAATAGCCAAAAACTGTTATTTTTACATGCCCCTTTCCTTCCCTACTCCCAGTTTGCCCTGGGGGCTGCTGCCCTGGTCACCCTGCCCCAGTTACAGTACAGGTCCTTTACACCTGTGTGTGACAAAGGAGCCTACCTGTGGCCAGTCACTGTACCAGCTGCCCCTCTGTCTCAGGCAGTCTACCCTGTATTTCCTGCCATGACTTGTTGGGATATACAAGATGTAATAAGTGGGAGGGTGCCTATTTAATGCGCCAATGCCATGGGGTATACACATGGCTCCGACCTTCCCTTGCCACGTCCTATGCCTCACAGATGGCATCAAAAATTGTAGTAGCTCCAGCCACAGGCTGAGCCAAACTCTGCCCCTTGCTGGGTCTCTTGTAGTCAACTCATTCACTCCACCCACTCTCACAGGGCCTCATTCACTCTGCCCCCATTCAGAGGACCTCATTCAACCCACCCTGCTCCATGAGCAGCCTTTTTTGGGCCATCAGGCTTGCCTACTTACATTCTGGGTGATCCCATGTAGCCCTTCAGGTGCCACCATGCACCCTACTCTACATGGCAACGGCCCTTCTGCCTAACACTAGGCTGACTTTAGCTACTAGCTCGTCTCTGAGCAATTGGCTCTTACTAACACTCTTTTGGGGCTGGTCCATGTGCAACCCTTCAGGTCTGCCTCAGCTGACCCTACTCTGCACGCCTTGGAGCAGTTCTTCAAGCTTGCCTCAGCAAGCCCTGTCCTACACCCATTACACACAATCCTTCAGGCCCACCTCAACAAACCCTATTTTGTGTGGGACTCTACTTATTCCTGCCCCTCTACCTGTGGGGATTCTCTACCCCCTCTCTGGGGCCAATACTATGCCACCTTCCTGGGGCTTGGGGTCTTACACCCCCCAGAGGCTCAGGTGCTTCTCCTTAGGTGTGCCTGGCCCCACTGTCTGTTCATAACCACCAGGTAGTGGGGCTGGAGTTATAAGGTGCCCCTACTCACCTTTCACTGGGGAGGCAACTGGCCTGGCATTTCTGAGGAGCTACCCTACCACAGGCAGCCCCACCAGGCCATCCTTCCCTAGCAGGGTGCAGTTTCAAGTCATACCCAGGACCGAGGACCAGGAGCCTCCTACCATCCTCATAGCTCCTGCCCTTGCCTTCAAGACGTTCCTGAGGACCCACTCAGCTGGGTGGTGCCTTTCCAGCTGCCAGGAGCAGATGGCTGGATCAGCCCTGAGGGCCTTAGCTAAGATGGAGTCCACTCAGCCCTCTTCTCCAATCACCTGGCACTCCTATGGTCATGTAACCCCCTCATCAGGACTGGCCTACACCTGCTGGATGTCCTGCTGCCTTCTTTGGCCTTTAAAGTGACAGGCAGCAAGGTGCTCTGTCACACTGTGAAAACAGTTTCTGTCTTAAAAGTAGTTGTACAACACTATGGGCATGTCTGAACCCTTTCATGCCACATGGAGGGGAGCCACCATAAGCATAGCCCACTCCTGGCTGCAAATCCAGGAAATGGGTCATGGAGCCATCTTAAAGCAGCACTGAGTATGCATCCCCTCACTACTCTTAGGCCATCTGCCTTAAGTGTGCTTATTGGTATGTCTTCAGCTCCGTCCTAAGGCAGCCACATCACCTTATTTCCAATATTTGGCGTGTGCAGAACACCATTGAATGGCTGGGGTGTCTTTTCAGGTACAAGATGGTGGCAGTTTACTTGAGCCTTAGAAACCTGCTTCTCCTGTCCCACTGGTGACAATGAGGTGTTAGGAAGCCACAAAGGCTGCGCCCCTAAAAAAATCAGTGGAACCAAGAAGCCATAGTACACTTGCTTTCCGATTTGTAAACAATATTTTACACAGGTGCAAATGAGAGTATGTGGTGTAAAGCAGTGGAAAATTAAGTCCAAAGTCTTTTTATGAGTCTGTAATGGGTAATGCATGACTGCATAAATGAATATTATTCAGTAGAAGAGCTGAGGATTTTTTTTCCATTGATAATGTCAGTTTGTTGCCTAAAGAGCAATAATAACTGGGGCCAGAGAGGAGACTAGGGCATTAGGTAGTCAAACAACAAGTTGGACTATTTCATGCGCAAGCGGAGGGCAACAAAAATGGTTAGGAAGCTATGGCATTTGACTAATGAGAGAACTGGGCTTATTTAGTCGGCAGAAGACTAAGGGGGGATTTAATAGTAGCCTTCAACTTCCTGAAGGATGGTTACAAAGAGGATGGAACTAAACTGCTGTCAGTGGTGGCAGATAACAGAACAAGGAGCAATGGTCTCAAGTTGCAGCAAAGGAAGCTTAGTTTGGATATTAGGGAAAACTTTCTCGGGGGGGGGGAAGGGGTAGACAAAACAGGGGCCCCAAATTGAAGCAATGGGTTTTTAAAAACACTGCTTCAATTTAGGGCCCTTTAAACCCCCATGTCATGCATACACCCAAACATACCTGCCTCTCTGGTGGCATGGAGGGGAGGACAATCTGCTGGTAGGTAGAGTAGTCCCTGGGCTCCAGGCGGGGGCTGGTGCTTCCCTCTGCAGCAGGGGTGGCCCCCCATAGTGCTACCTGCCTGCAGGCACCTGGCTCAGACAGTCTCAGGGGGCATGACAGCCATGGAGGGAAGCACCAGGCCCCAACGCAGCTCAGGCAGGCAGGCAGGCTCCAGGGGAAAAAAAAATTGATCAGGCTCATCACTTTTCTTGGGAGGAGCCTGCCTTCCCAGGCTGCTGTCAGGCTGCGTGCATGGGCTTCCTGCAGAGCCCCTGAGCTGCACAGAGCCCAGTGCTTCACTCTGCAGTTGTAGGGCAGCAAAATAAAACTCCTCAGAGGAGTTTTAGTTTGCTGTGCCCTAAGTCATTTAAGAGGTGTACTTGGTAGCTGTGTTGGTCTGAGACAGAAAGACATACAAAAAACTAGAACTCTTGGTTCCAAAATAATACCTTTTATTAGACCAACTGGAAATAGCAAGAAAATTGTCCTTTTCTGCAAGTTTTCGTGATCAAAGTCCCTTCGTCAGGCTCTGGGAAAAGCGTAGATGGTACAAGATGGTAAAAGTCCCCAAAGATAGGAAATAAACTTCATTTTTGCACAGAGGGAGCTGAAGATGGAAGTCTGTCCCTCTGGGTCCATATGAGTGTCTTTGTGAGCTGTGCTGAGTAGCTCTTTGATGTGTTGATCAGGTAGAATTCCTCCCCTTGAGGTGTCAGATGGCAGGCAGGGAGGCAAAAAAGAGCCTGACGAAAGGATTTTGATCCCAAAAGCTTGCAGAAAAGGACAATTTTCTTGCCATTTTCCAGTTAGTCTAATAAAAGGTATCATTTTGGAACCAAGAGTTCTAGTTTTTTGTATGTCTTTTTGTCTCAGACCAACATGCCTACCAAGTACACCCCTGAAACATGGAAGAGGCCAAATTTTAGCCAATTTTTTAGTCTGGGATCCTGGGAGTTTTTAAGACCCAGCTATACAAAGCCTTGGCTGGGATGATCTAGTTGGGGGTGGCCCTGCTTTGAGCAAGGGGTTGGATTAGATGACCTCCTGACCCTCATTTTCTATGATTCTATGATTCTAAGTTGTGAAGTATCCTGGCAGCATTTCTAAACCATAACTTTCTGACAAGTAGTCAACATTTTCCATGGAAAGCAGATACTTTTCATGAACTATTTAATTTAACAGAAAACCCAATTTCCCCACTGAAAAAGCATTGCAGACATTTTTACCAGTCATATTAAATAAAAATTTTCATAAAGTTTCTACAAATGTACTGAATAGCAAATCAAAAATGACCGCTCCATGGATATAGCATTTTCTGTATCCCCTGCTCTCAAACAACATCCAGATCTGCATATTTTATCAACGAGGTAACAGTGTCAGTAAATTACCTTATAAAAACAGAAATTGGATGAAGTGAAAAGCTGTGTGATTAATACAAATCTTGGGCAGGAAATGCATGACAAGCATGGAAGCAGATTTCATCAAAATCAACCTTGGTCTTTTTTGCTACTTTGTCTTTTTCTAAATTAGTACCTAGGAAATGGAAAATGAGAAAGGCCAATACTTTGAGTAGATACAAGAGAAGCATTAGGACCCCTAGCTCTTTAAATCAATTTTATTTACTATCCTTTCATGCTCTTCAACAGCTTTGCCAACTGCACCCTTGTCAGAACAGCAGATGAGACTATAGATGACGCATTTCTGGAGACTGTGTGGGTGGAAAATGTCAAACAGAACCAGGAAAGAGAGAAGCGTAAGCTTATCTCAACTTTAACGCACAAACAAGCACACACAGTGTGCAGATGGCCAAACAATCCCTGTAAGGAAAATCAAAAAGATGACAAAGCTGCCTGAACAATTTCTTCACAGAAAGGCCTAATTTAAAAAGCTGCAGAAATCCAATCTGGAAATGACAGCTTAAGGTCCAAGCAAAATTACCAAAGTACTTGTACAGTGTTACAAACCCAAGTATATATTACACGCACACACGCATACACACATACACAATCTTGCTAGATTAAATTTTAATTAATACTTAATTAAATTTTAATTAATACTAAAATCACCAAAAGGTTTGACATGAGCTCTGGACTCTCACTTTGCACTCTAGCAGCCTCTGAGGACACTCTAGGGAACCTGCATGCAGTGCTGAATTTATGTTAAGACTGATCTTAAGTATTGTGAAAAACAACCCTGGTACCTCTCATAATAGCTAGATGAAGTGAATCTTTCTCCTTAGCTGCTTATCTTTCTCTGTACCTCTCCACTCTTCTCTCCCACCTCGCCTTCCATTCCAGCTCTGCATTCTAGATAATATCATGGGTGAAATCAAACCCAGTGCTATCAGCAGTAAAACTCTCATTGACTTCAGTAGAGCCAAGATTTTGTTTACTGTCAGGACGGATCCCACATGAGAAGGAGGAGGTACTGAATAACCTTAAAGATCATTCCTGACTTGGCTGTCTTCTTGATGTACTCCCCTTCATTTTTATTTTTTTTTATCTCTCTATTGCTAGCTCCACCCTCACTGTCATATTCTGTTCCCCATATTTTACTTCTCTCTGAGTATTAGGGAGCCAATGACCCACTTAGAGGCAGTAAATTAAATATTGTAGGACAACAGGAAAGTTTACAGAAATGATTGCTTAAGTCAAGAAAGTGGAAAGGTGTGGTGCATGGTTAAAATATGCATTTAACTAATCAATTTAACTCTTAAACCAAAGCTACTAATTTGCTAAACAAAGAAAAAACTGTGGCACAAAGGGAACCCAAACTTCACATTTTTTCGACCTACTATGTTTTGATATAAGTATATTTATGTAATATTGGTCTTGTGTAGTATGCACACATAGTGTCCTCGACTCTGCTACTTAGGCATTAAGGTCATGTCAAGTTCATGAAAATATTTTTCCATATTACACTGTTCACAAAGTATTCCTTATATATAAAGCACACCTGCTCTTGACTGAAGAAATAGCATTTACAGATATTTAAAATCACATAAAAAAAACCAGAATTGGCACACTTTGCAAACTAAATTCAAACCACATGATTCCAATGAAGAAATAGGAAACAACCCAATAGTCACTGATCTTTATTAACCTATTTATGCCATCTGATACCGCAATTCATTTTATTTAACTGTACAATGTTAAAAAAAATCCCCGTATGTCAAATGAAGCTATTGTCTCAGTAAATGATAAATTCGAAATGCTTAGATCATTTCATGATATGTTGACAATTTAGTTCTTGATGTGCCTTTTATTTATTTTCCCCTTTTTCAAATGCATAACTTTCTCTTTCATCTTGAACTTAAGTTTCATGATGAAATTATAACAAGTACCACAAGCAAGTTTCAGTATATTTTTTCCAGCTGTCTGCTAAGTCACTAAAGGAAAAGAAACTTAGCTGCAAAATAAGAAATAAAAAATAATCGAAAAGAATGTCTTAAAATATGAAAAGCACAGGAACTTTAAGGCTCGGGGACTGAAGATTACCATACTGTATATTAGTATAGCTCTTACATTAGTTTAGTAAAGAAAAAGTGTCTTTCAACTTTCTCCTTAGCCAAAAAAGAAAAAAAAGAAAAGAAAAGAAAGTACCCCCACTCCTTGAACTAACTTAACCCTTTTTTTTCTAACTGAAAAATATTACAGGAAAATACTGTAAAACCACCTTTTTAAAAATAGATTTGCTGGTAACCAAAAGTGTAATTAAAATGATGTTGAGACTGCTTTATAGTTTCATTGCCCTGGGTTCATTTTTAGACTCTGATACAGTAAAAACCCAAAGGACAGGAGCGTACATATTGAATTCAGTGGGATGCATTCACATGCTCAGTATTTTGCTAAATGGGAGTCTTGAGGTTTCATGCAAAGTCCATCACAGATAACAGGAATCTTTCCTCTAACTACAGTAAATTCAAGACCTCGTTCCAAAGATTTCTTTTTTGGCTGAAATTTTCCATAAATGGTTTCTATCCAATTTTGATATTTTTTAAGACAAAGGTTGATTAAAATCTTTTTGCCAGTTTCTGACTTGTATGAGAATAAACAAATACAGTTCCTACTAAAAAACAGGATTTTGAGACTTTTTCTTTGAACATATACGACTCAGAAAATAGATGCATGTCCTGAGCTGAAATATTCCAGGTTTCTTGCTCACACTGAGAACTAATTTCTGACCAATAACAGATGTATACAGGATTGAATGTATACAGATGCATCCAAGATTGAAAATTGGAATTTGTACATATGTGGTATGAAATGTAGTCATGTTACTATTTATAGGACTATGGAATTGAGTGAAAAAATGTCAGTACTAGTTACATAGGTATAGTTCTGTGTTGCAGTTTTACTACAGACCTTTATAGTGGCGAAGATTTTTTACTTAATTAGTTGTGGAGGTGTGACAGGCAAATCAATATGTAAATTAACGTAATACAATTGTTTTTCTTCCGTTATTTAAAAAAATGATCATTAATTAATTCCATTCCATTAATTAATTCCATGATCATTAATTCATCCCAGCACCCCACTGACACTAATACATCCATGGTATTAAAGAAACTACACGTTACACAAAATTGGGATGCACCTCAAAAAGTACACTTCCTCAGTGGGTCCTACAAAGGGAGACAAAGTGACTTGCTCAAGGTCACGCAGAATATCAGTGAAAAGCATGGAACTAACCATGGGTCACCCTTCCTGCCCCTTCAACAATGGTAAGTTACATTTATAAATATATCTCATAGTAATGTTGCACTATTTTAAGCCTTCCAGAATTGGAAAATACCATATTTACTCAAATACAAGATGAGTATTCCCCACCCCACCCCACCCCCGTCAGCATGGGGTTAAAGCCCCTCATTTTATATATGTGTACAAGGAAACCTCATTGAATACATTGTTTATTAAACTGCTGCCAAAAGCAGCATATGCTCAGTAACAGAAGCCAATTTATGAAACTAACTAAATGCAGCCAACACTGAGCATGAGTATGAAACACATAGCTACCACAAGGATAGTTTAGTACAGCACATCTGAATAGAACAGATGACCATGCCCTTTACTGTCCCTTGCAGTGCTGACTCATTTTCAAGTCATGGTGAGCCACTACATTGAATACATTTTGACTTCTTCACTTTCACAACTAAGATGCTCCTTTCTTTCCCATTTCCAATGATTTCTGTTTCTTCACCAGCCTTAAATGTCTGGCAAACATCACTAAACAAGGCCCCAAACAGTTCCTTCAAAATCCCTTTCTTGTCTGCTCTCTCAGCCTGTCACATATGATTAGTATGACCCTGCCCTCTATGGCGACATCCAGATGTGTGTGGATGTTTGGTTCCCTGGGGACAACTAGTAGCAGCACACCTTGCATTGCCATTACATGTCCCCAGGGAATGCCCGTGCCATGTGTACTCTGGCGCATGGCAAGTTGTCCCATACCAAGGTCGGGTACAGGAGGCCAGGGCCAGCACTGGGCTGGCCCCAGCAGTCTTGCCTGGGGCCCTGGGGGCCTCCCAAGGCTGCAGCTGCATTGCTTCTGCTGCGCAGAGCCCGGCCAACAGTGGAGTCCAACTCCAGCCATCCAGGCTCCAGCTTTGGGTGGCACACACTGATGCTGTGTGAGCCACTCTGCCTTTTTTTCAGCAGGTTTTTTTGACCCCTGGATATCACACTGCTCCCTTGCAGAGCAAAAAACAATGGAACATGTGGTATGTGGCACCACAGATATGGCGCATACCACACAGCTGTGCTCATCTGGATGTGGCCTATGGGCGCATCCCCATGAGTGGGAGCATGTGTTTCCTGGGGGATAAACATCAGCAGCACATATTTGTGCATCTGCTATTTGTCCCTGGGCATGCTCCTGCACCTGCATTATGGTGTGTGGCAAATTGCCCTGGGTGGGGTAGGAGAGGCTGGAACCAGCACCTGGGCTGGCCTCAGCAGCTTTATCTGAGGTTCTGGGGGCCTCCTAAGGCAGCAGTATTGCTGACCCAGCTGCTCAGTGCCTAACAGACAACCAAAGCATAGCTCTGGCTGGCCAGGCTCCCTTTCTGGTGATGTGCACTGCTGCTGCATGCACCATGCAACTTTTTTTTTTGCAGTGTCATTTTTTTACACCAGGATCATGCCCTATGAGGTAGAGCTGGACCAGGTTTCCTGCATCCATCTGCATATAAATTTTTGGAGGTTTCCAGAACTCGTAGTCCTAATCATGAGTAGCGGACTAATTAGTACATGGATCCTTTGGGGGGGGCGGAGAGGGGCGGTGGGGAAGTATCTGGAGTACACCACACACATACTGAGCAGTGCTGAGCTATGGACCATGGCTTGAAAAACTGTTGAGTCTGCTGGGGCACAGTCCAATAAACTATATGATAAATCATAAGCCTTTTGGCTTTGGACTAATATCATGCATAGTGTATACTATATATAAGCAGATACAAAAGTGCTGTTTAAAAGTTTGTTTATGGAGTACCTGTGCCAAAACCTGCGGCAGTTTCAAAAAAAGTAAACTGCACTGACTCTGCATGAACTAAGTCTATGGGTACCTGTAATAATTGCTTATATGCAAATTTCTACAGGCATGTTTATTTCAAGGTCAGTGTTTTCATATTTTCTCCTCACTTCCATGTGTTCAGGGAGAGCAGGGTCTGACAGTAAGGGATGCGGGGGGAGGGACTGTAGGGGGAAGAAGCTAGTGGGGCAGGGGCCAAGGGGGCTACCTGATCCCTGGATTTATTTTCCCAGCTGTAGCAGTGGGAGGGGCACAAATTCAAGGCAAACCTCTAATAATTCAATCCTATGCCTGGAAAATTATAACAAATTTATAAACTTTCCATACACAGAATCTCATTATTGGGGGGGTCACCTCATATTCGATTAAATGTGGTATAAAATTTAAGGAGACAAAGCAGCCCACACAGCAAGGCTAACACAGACAGTGCTACACCCCACAACAGAAGCCAATATACATGCACCAGCAATGGGCATGCCGTGTGGGAGTCTTAGTATTAACTTTAGTCTCCTAAAGTACTGTATTGCACATGAACTAAATTTATCTCTAATGTAAATCTCTAATATCACTAAAGCAGTGCCAGAGTTGGCTCAGAGACTATTTTACATTGCTGGTTATACTGTTAATTATACTCCAAGTTATTGAGGAGGCGATTTTTAACCTCAGAAATGTACCATGAGCTCAAACCAAATTTAAAACAAATAGCACAGATGTATCTGAGGGTAGGATGGACACTTATGGGCTCATTCCCATTCTCTAAACAGGAAGGAGTCGTTTTTCTCCAGAAAAGTTTCTTCATTTTGGAACAACTTCATTTGGTCTCCCCTCTCTCCTCTCCTGAGGAGTACAAGAGTTCATTCGGTTTGCTAGAGCCCGGCAGATTACACAGTCCATTATTTTTAATCAGGCTCCTGGGGAAGGGCTGGTCTAAGAATTTGGTCTATTACTACTTGGTAGACACTTATTATTATGTGATGGTGGGGAAGAATAATATAATAATATCATGTTAGTGGATTAGAGGTTAGTATAAATCTAAATAAATGTTTCTTCCTTTATATCACACCAACAACTCCCAATGATATTAATGAGTCTGAACAAAGTAAACCACTAAAGTCACTGTCTTATGGTGACAACCTCAAGTATAGCTCTGACTTACATGAGTTAAAATTAAAATTTAACATTTAATTTTAAATGTCAATAATGGTATTGTTTAACAATGGGGTGTCATATACAATTGCTACAAAACTAAAGTTCAGTGTGTCAGCTCATGAGCTCTTAATTAACTTTCATTTTTTTCTAAATTAAGCATCATATTCTGCCTTATGCAATTTTTCTTGAATTTAACATCTATAGGTCAGACAGCTAGAGAATTTACAGAAGCAATTTGTTCTTCTAATATCCAACTGACTCCACTGCAGCAGCATTATGTTATTTAACACTGGTTTTACTCAAATAGAAGATGTCTCTGATTATAAGACAACCCCACAATAAACAGATTCTATATATAGAAACTATATAAATTTGTTATAATTTTCCAGGTATAGAATCTGATTATTAGAGATTTGCTTTAAATTTTGTTCCCCTCCCACTGCTACGGGAGGGAATATAAATCTAAGGGATCAGGTAGCCCTTTGTCTTCTGCTTCCCCCCAACTTTTTCCCTTAGCAGTCCCTTTCTACTCTTCTTACTGTCAGACCCTGCTCTCCCTGAGCACTTGGTAGCAGGGAGAAAACTTGAAAATAATAACCTTGAAATTAAACATGGCTGTAGCAATTTGCATAGATCACCCATATACTTAGTTCATCCAGAATTGATGCATGTTACCTTTTATTGAAACTACTACAAGTTTAGCACAGGTACTTCATACACAAATTTTTGGGCAGCACTTTGGTACCTACTTATATATAGTACAAACTATGTATGATATTAGTCCAAAGCCAAAGGCTCATGATTTACCATACAGTTCACTGGGCCGGTCCCCACCAGAGTCAACAGCATTTCAAGACACAGTGACACCACACTCAACACTGCTCAGATACCTGCCACAAAGGCTCTGTGTACTAATTAGTCCCCATTCATGACTGGAGCTAGGTGTTCTTGTCAAGAGTCCTGGGACCCTAGAAAAATGTATATGCAGATGAAATGCAGCGTAACCTGGTCCAGCTTCACCTCATGGAAGGAAGGGGTACACTGATTATATGTGCCAGACTGGGGAGCGGGGCTGCAAAAGGATTCTGGGTGAACTGTATGCAATGTCATGACTCACCATGACTTGAAAAAGAGTTGGTGGTGATGGGGATTGCACTTAATAATCACTACCACATGTCTAATTCAGATAGGCTGTACTAACCTACTACTGTAGTAGGTTCCCATCAGCATGTTTGCCTAATGTGGGCTACATGCTTTATAGTTGTGCTCAGTGTCAGCTGCATTTAATCAGCTTCATAGATGGTTTCCATTGCTAAGCACATGCTGTTTTTTGGCAGAGGTTTAATGACAGACCATGTATTTAGTAGGACTTCCCTGTATGCAATTATAAGATGAGGGGCTTCCCCCCCCACATACGAATGGGGGAGGGGGGGTCATCTTGTATTTAAGCAAATACAAGTATTCATTTTGAACATGGTTTAATAGCTGCAAACATTTCATATTTGTTCCTCAGCAAGTTCCTCACTCACAAAGACCGTGAGTTCAAGTCCCATGCCTTGCTTTGAATGCCATAAGCATTTTGTAATTCCACATTCAAGAAGAGCTTTATTGTCTGTCTTTTGCAATATAATCTTATCCTATTCACAGGATAGTTGTAAACATCTTTTCAAGTATGCTTAAATATCTTCAAAAAAGTAATGTTTCTAATGCCAAAAGAAGCAATATATGAATGAAATCTAAAAAATAAATGACAGTCATACTTAAAAGGTCAGGTTATTCTGATTATTTCCTTGGTACAATTTCTACAGGATTGTGGCAGAGATGAATACTTCACACTATCTGAAATTTTTAGATGATACAGGTGTGTGAGCTACTCATCTGGTCCATGGGGCCAAAAGGTTGAGTACTTCTGATCTAAAGGGTGATGCTTTCTATGTTGTTTATTAGTATATTTATTACCACCACATATCACATCCCTAGTCATAGAGTAGAGGAGTACAAGGAAACAAATAAGCATTAGTGGTCAGAGAGTGGTACAGCACACCAGAACAGCCTCACAATTATCAAGCTTTTTGTAAGTAGTGCTTGAAGGAAATTTAATGGAGGATAATTAGTTCTGCGGATGCTTCTGTTGTGCTTGGGACAAAGCACAAATGGTTGTTTGAAACTTTAACAACAGGTGATGGAGACAGGTATCCTAAGTTAGCATTTTGATAGTGAATGAGAAGAAAGGTAGGATAGAGACTCTGAAAGGACCATAAGGGATCCTGAAAATAAAGGCACCCAGCTTGTTTTTCATGCAATTAAAGAGGAGGAGTCAGTGGAAGGATGCAAAAAAGAGGTTACTAAGTCAAAACAATGGACTAGGGTAGCATTTCCCAACCACTTGGGTGCACCCCTAGAAAAGTGCAAGAGTTACTAGAGGGGGGCACATGCAGCAATCAACAGTGCCTCTCCCATCACTCCCTACCCAACTTCAGTGATTCTCATGCCCCTCTACTTCAGCTGCCACCACTGCTTCTCCCACCACTGATTCCCACCAGCAGGAAAAACAGCAGCAATTGTGGTGGGGGCTGAGGTAAGAGGCATGAGAGTTCATTACTTAATTACTGTGGGGCAAAAATATACAAATCTTTGGGAAGCACTGGAATAAAGGAACTATCCTTGCAGCTGCTTTCTGAATGAACACTAGGGCTAGGGACAGACATTCAAAAAGCCTGAGCCTGAACTGATTCAGTCTTTGCAGGTTAGTCTAACCTGGCTAGGCTAAATGAGTTTTGTAACCAGACAGACATCCCAGAAATGCAGGCACATGCCTACAGTGGCTCAGGCTGGAAGCCAGGAGGTGCTAGAGCAGCCATCCCGTCCCTTCCAGAGTGCTAAGCAGAAGGTGTGGCCAGGCCTCAGCAGGATGCTACAATTAGGGAGGGGTACACCCCCTCCTGAACAGCCCAGCAAGGAATATTTATCACCCCATTAAGAGAACACAGGGGTATTATCAGCTATCTGTTGATTCTGCCTTTGTCCCATGTGCCACACCTCAGAGGTAGCCAGCATGTTGTCTGCTAGCTAATGCTGAGAGGTGTCTGTAGGGGAAGGGGGAATGCCTGCCTAACAGAGAGTAGGGAGAGGAGTGGGGGAGCAGAAGCTAGGCAGATGCCTGCAGAAACTGCCAGTGCTGCAGCCAAGGAGCACAGGAGAAAGGCCAGCCCTGCTATGGAGCAGAGAGCCCCACCCAGTCCAGACAGCATGCCAGGATGCTGGAGGAATCTGATTTAATTTAAACTAGCATGGGGTCTGGAACAGACATTGCATAAACTAGTTGGAGCCAAATCAGTTAAGTCTGATACTACATTCAACCAGGTTTATCTCAAACTTGTTTCAGTTATTCTCAAACTGGTTTATGTGCACTGAAATCTGTTCTGTTACAGGTTTAAACCAGTTTCTGATCACTTAAACCAGTTTATGTCTAATATCTGTCCCTAGCCTAGGATGCAATGCTAAAGTACCCAAGATGAAAAATGATGATAAACGGGATGAAGTTCCCCCCATCCACCCCCAGCTGAACAGGTGTATAGGAAAGGCTGTGTCATAGAATATTATGCAATAAAAGAATCTGTAAGATTTTAAATGCAACTTGGCCCAAGTCCTGGGTAGGATGGTGCTACTATCCATACTGATTAAGAAAGTAAGGGGGAGAGTTTGGAGGGAAGATTAAGAGGACAGTTTTAGTCATGTGCTGACAGCTAGACCTCTGTGAGAAGATACAAGCAAGGAAAGCCAAGAATTTAATTCAGAGAGGAGACATCCAGCATCTGGACCAGAGAGGTAGTCTTGCCAATTGTTGGCAGATGATAAGTGAATTTCTATTTAAAGATAAGGTTATCCAGAATAAAGATTTAGAGGGTGAAGGGAGAGACACTGTGGACAGAGCTCTGTGGAATTGCAACCAAAAGATGGAGAGGGGTGAGGAAGATCCTCCAAGGACACCCAGAGGGAGTAATTAAACAGATAAGCAGAAGCCAATGTCACAGAAACCAACAGAACACAGTTTAAGAAGAAGAATCTGGCCAAAGTCATCAAAGGTTTGACAGGTCAAGGAACATGTAAATTCATTCTTACTAATGTTGACATTACACATGACTTCATAATGACCAAAGAGCAGCTACTGTGAAAGGTAAAATAACTAAGCTTAGCTACCAGCACATCCACTCTTAACTGTTTATCAGCTCATCTTGATAAATGGTTCAAATAAAAATTATAGTATTCTTATAAGTATTAATAATATGAATTATTTGTACTAAGGTAGCACTATAGGTGTCATTTGAAACATCGTGTTCAATGATGTACAAATGCAGAACAAGAAACAGTGCCTAAAGATTTTTCATTGTAAACAGATGAAACAGAGAAAGGAAGGATGCTTGATTTGACTTTATATATTTTTTCACTCCTGTTCTACTAGTCTGTGCTTTGGGTCAGGAAAACTTTGTTACATGAAAAACAGAAAAAGAAGGATTTATTTAAAACATATTTAGAAATAAGATACGAATACATTTAGTGAAGAGAAACTAATATTTGCATTTTCTGCAGAAATATTTCAATAATGACTGAAGCAAATTGGATAGTTGTGGTTAACTCAAGAATGCAATTAAATACACGAGACTGCTGAGAAGTGCTCTGTCCAAGTTCAAAATGAGAATGTGGTATTTATGACATTTCAACTGAGATGATGATATCATGGGACAAATCCATCCCTTGAGTAGGCTTCACTGAGTTGAAAAAGTTAAAAGTGGGATGAACTGACTCACTGCAAGTCAAGCTCATTTTACTTCGCAATAGTTTGTCCACAAAGTCTATGTTTAAGTTTTTTACAGAACTGCCTTTAAGGGCAACAATGGGAAATAGTTTTTACCAGGAACTGCCTGTGGTACCAAACCAAGTGATGGGCCATATGTTTAGATAGGGACCCAAGGAAAGAATAAAAATTAGGAATGGGGATACAAAAGAAAACCCAAATATAGAAAAGAAGATAAGTGTAAATGCATATCAAAGTGAACTGAATGGACAAGCCATGGGGCATACTGCAAAGCTCAAGCAAAATTTCACTGAGGCCTATGAAATCAGAGATGGGTTTCCTTTTGCATAAGGAAACAGTAACCATTGGCCTACCCTGTGGTCTGGAAATTAAAGCAACTCAGTGTGAATAAGTATATCAGAATGTCGCCCTTTGCTTGTATCCTGTTCAATGCTACAAGCAGTTCCTGTGTTACAGCTCCATACTGCTCTGCAGGTCTGATTTATTATGAATCTGAACTCCAAGCATAATTCATACTGATAAAGAGTCTGTTTCATATTAACATATGTGTGCAATCCCTTCCTATTCTAATCAAGCATGCTGCCCTATTATACTGTTATGATCAGATCCTTTCAAACAAATGCTGGGCTTGGTGCTTTTCCTTTTCAAAACTTAATGGTTGACAAAAGTGTCTAAACCCTCTTCCTATTGCACAGTAATAAAGAGTATTTCTTGTTCATTTCTGTAATTAACATGAGATAAACTAGGTGACTACTGGGGGAGAACTATCTGCATTCACATAACATTACTCCCCAGTTTGTAACTATGGGAATTGAAACAGCTCCCTAAAACATCAAGTTAAGTCTGTTATTTTGAAGGGTTGAACACCAACTGTACTGCTAAGCAATTTTCTGTTTACTTTTTATGGGTTTTCACTACACCTGAGTACACTGATGGGCACTGATGAAAGCAAGATAATTTGTGATATTCCACTGATGTTTGCTTTTTTGGCCTTTATAGTTAATAGGGAGTTATTTATTAGGTTAATGAATTCAGACCCAGACAGATCAATGCTGAACTGTCAGTGTTTTATGAGAAAGTAGAAAAATGTATTAGCTTGACTAGTTTATTTTACAATTTCTGATCTCTGATTATACAAGTTCACCTACACATCACTAGGTCAGTGATGTGAGAAAGCAAGTTATTTTTTAACATAACACACCTAGAGAGCTGTTACTGTATACACTATATTGTGGGTAAATCAAACTAAACCAGAGAAATCAGTGTATTCATTGAGGACTCACTGCACAAATTTGTATAAGCCCCTGGAAACTTTCCCTTGACTGCTGAAGGGAGAAGTGAAAGCAAGTCAAGTTCTTCCCAGTGAATGAAAAATACAGAAATAAAAGAAAATGGAGAAAGAAAAGCCATAGTAGGACACTGTGTCCACCCCTTAAAAAAGAAGAATTCTTTCTTAAAGCACTTCCAAATTATTTCTCCTGTATATTTTTAAATGACTAGCTGCAAAGCTCCTCTATGTTTCCTTGGAGAACATTACACTGTGTAATACCCCTGCTGGTATTATCCTCCATTCTTTGACCAACTTAAACAATTCTTCTCACTCTACTACTTGTGTGTGTATCTCTTACTCTCATTTAGTTGTAATTTACCTAACCCAAATACAAACCCTTAAAATCATTTTTTCTCTTTCTCTAATCCATTCTATCTTCCATTATCTTTCATGTACCAAAGTGGCCAGATTTTACATGTTCAATTACTGCACCACTACAAGAGATTGAAGAAAGTTCACCATCCTTGCTGCTGGGATGGTAAGGACCCTGAATAACCAGTAATTTGATTTGATCCCTGCGGTTGATATGCTAACTGGAGCCACTCGAGATACAGAGCTAAACCTTTCTTGACTAGAGATCCCTGGAGATCTTCATTTGGGATGCTTTCAGGTCCTTTCCAGGGTGTCACAGGGTACCATGAAATGTTAACACTGTTAGCTTTGCAAACATGATCCACAAGATAAATTCAGAGATTTCAAATAGGAACCCATAGTTGTGGTCTTCCTGAGTTCTTTGCAACAGCAATAATGTTCTATTACTTTTCTGCAGTCAAAAAAACAGTAAAAACTAAGTGCTGGCATTTTTCAAGAGATGCCTCAAGGATAAAAAGGTTGAGAACCATTGGCCTACCCTGTGGTCTGGAAATTAAAGCAACTCAGTGTGAATAAGTATATCAGAATGTCGCCCTTTGCTTGTATCCTGTTCAATGCTACAAGCAGTTCCTGTGTTACAGCTCCATACTGCTCTGCAGGTCTGATTTATTATGAATCTGAACTCCAAGCATAATTCTTACTGATAAAGAGTCTGTTTCATATTAACATATGTGTGCAATCCCTTCCTATTCTAATCAAGCATGCTGCCCTGTTATACTGTTATGATCAGATCCTTTCAAACAAATGCTGGGCTTGGTGCTTTTCCTTTTCAAAACTTAATGGTTGACAAAAGTGTCTAAACCCTCTTACAGAGAGAGAAAGCAGGAGGGACAGAAATAATGCTGTACAAAACGCTGTTGTTAGACAGAGATTATTCCAGAGGGCCCACTCCCAGGCTACAAGCCTGAATATATAGGGAGTGAATATAAGCAAAGGAGCTAAACATAAAATTGTGATATTGCTTTGATGTTTTAATAATCTAAAATGCACACATAAAAAGTGAGGTTCTGTAATAAGCTTAAAAGAAGTGCAGCCCTACCCAGAAGGACGGTATGTTGAGTAACTGTTAAAGTATCATTGTGGTCTCCTGATCCTAATTTTCTATAGGATGGAGAAGCTCATGGTGCAGTTAAGTATTAGGACCTCCAGGTCACACTGTACAAAAGTCTTTCCCTGACTACTTACAAAGGTGTCACTATCCAAGACCAAAACACCATGCCAATACTTCATTTTCAACAGTACTAAATATTAAGAGAAAAATGCAAAAATCCTAAAATCATGGATCTAATGATAATATGACATTTAAATGCTATAATGAATTAAAGCCCACAAAAATAAATATCCCAATTCTTTACCGATTTTTGTTACATGTCATAGTAGCCATAGTTTTACACTATGTAGAAAACTTTCCTTTATTTGTCTGTGGATGCAATTATACATGTATATTAATGCAACACAATAAACTCCAGTACTTATCACACTGGAGTTTACTGCTCCAGGGCACCGTGTTTTCATGTACACCCAGGACCAGAGCACATTGAGCCAGGTCAGAGCAGCCCCAGCTGGCAGGGACCCAGGAGGTCAGCCTTCCAACTGGGGCTGCTCCTGCCAGGCTCAACGTGCTGCAGAGGGCCTGGCTAGAGCACAAGGATACTCCCGTATGGGGCTAGCTGGCAGGCAGCCCCTGCACTGAAGCACTCTCATGCCCCAGCCAGCTGGCAAAGCATCTACACATGCATTGCTGTGCACAAAAAAAACTTTGCAGCTGGACAGTACGTGTATTTACAAATACTAACCTGCTGTGGAGTTTATTAGTTTCCTGCCACCTAACAGATCTGCATGTGTAGACGCCGAGACATTTATTGCAAAGCTCAGTAGGCAATTCCACAGTAAACATCTCATGTTAATGCGTCCAGTTTGTGTTCATTTTGGTGGTTTGGTTTGTGCTTTGGTGGGCTTTTCTTTTTCTTATTTTGTGATTTCCTTCTTTCCCTTTTTGCATCTGACATGACTGTAATTAAACATAAAATCTAAAGGGATAATAGGCATAAAGAAGAGATACTTAACCAATTTCAGATGGCAACACACCATAAAGTACAAACCCTATTATGCTACTGATTTCACTATATAATACATATGTTTTTTCTATAAATAATCGATTTGTAAAACAAACAGTGGAAGTTACTTCAGTTACTTTTTCATTTCAGAATAATAACATAGTAAGACAGATTCCCCTCAAGACATGTTTTCTATGTTGAATATATCAGCCCCTCCCCTCCACCCCAAGACGAGCATACAAAAGGTGTATTATGCAGCAATATCCTGCAGTATTTTGTGAACTCCATATTTCCCAGGTTGTTCCCATGCTTAATTACCTTTTTTGCCCAGAAGCACTTTTGTGGCTATGTTCATTAAGGTGCATAGGGAAGCCATAACTATGTTGGAAGCTGAGACAGACGCAACCAGATCATGAATTCTCCCTGGGATGGACTCTAGTCCCACTTCAGTGTAGAAGGCAGCACTATATCACACTAAAGTTGCACCACATAAGAACAGTTAAATCAGGACCAGTCTTTTTCTTTCATACACATAAGCATGCTTGGGTTTTTGATGGTATGAGGATGGATGTGAGAAAAAAGATTTAATCACATATATTGCACAGTACAGCTGGTAATGTACCAAGAAACCATGGAAAATTTTAGAGGGAAGGTATGATCAGCAGAGTGTGAAGGTCTCTAATGTACATAATTTATCTTAACTTAAAGATACCACCACCTCACTAGATCTGCACATCTGAGGGATGGATTATTCAAAGCTGTGCAGGAATTTCACACACATCATTCACAGGTCAATGAAGGGTGAATTCAACCATTCCTCGTACTTTACAGAAGCTGATGCTTTCTCTACAGTGCCCCTTTTACCTTGTTGAGCAGCAACTCACATCAGAGAGTGTGAGCAATGAGGGTATGAAAAAAAATGCATGTTGCTTCTTTAATGAATTAAAAATGTGGGATTATCACTCCAATTTACACATTGTTGTATTTAACACAAAAGGTGTTTCATCCATGCACCTCCCAGGACAAAACTGCACTTCTCACTTTTCAATTTATTTTCCTTTTTAAAAAATAAATAAATAAATAGCTCCCAGTTTTAAAATGAGAAGATATAAAAGGGGCAATTAAACTAACAGCTTAGGGGAAAGTAGAAATGACTGCTTTAACAAGGACCCTTTTCAAAGTAATGAAAATATATTGAAATTGTCTAGAGTTGGATTATAATATTATGTGTGTTATCTTAATCATTTTCCTCTGTTAAATCACTTTAAAAATACAGCAGTCACAATATTACCGTAGTCTTTACACGTCACTCATTTTTAGGAGTCCACAGTCAGGATTTCCTGAAAATAAGACAATGAAAAAGTGATATTCATTCTTAGCTTTGGGGAATCCTGACTTTGCCCCACTCAGGGCATAGGGCTCCCAGATGGTGCTCTGTACTTCATGAGAGTAGATCCAACTACTCATAAGAAAATAACTGAGAAGAAAATTAAGATGGGAGTGAAGGAAATGCTTTATAGAGGAACAAGAATATTAGCACAGAGTAATAGGTGTTGAGGGAGAAGAAATAGTAAATTCTAATAATTCCTAAAGGCACAAATCACATTCATCTTTAAGGTTTGTAAGTGAACAAACACAATGGGATCCAAGAGCAAAGGGGCAGAGGAGGCAAGGAAGAATCTTGTGTTCTACAAGACCCAGCAGTCAAGGGCAGGTAGGTGCAGCTCACTTCCTCCTGCTGCTGCTCAATCCATGGTTTTCCCTGGGTCTGGTAATAACTGACACTTCCTCTGCCTTTACTTCTATACTGAAACATTCTGCACTTGAGAAACAGATTCATGAGCCTGTGAAGCCAGTTTCAGAGCCTCTTGAAGTAGCACTGCCTCAAGTATTACGTATTATATACATGGAAGAGAGAAAAAAGGCAAAAAATAGAGAATTAGGCACCCATCCAACATTCCCCAAACGCCCTAACCATAACCCAGTAACCAGCACCTCCACCAGTCCCACAAGCAGACTCCACAAACACCACTAGTCTGATAGCCATTTCTCTTGCCATCCACATCAAGCCATGACACTAACTTTCTTCATGTGATCCAGATATGTACTGGACTCCAACTAGAGAGAAGCACTTTAACTACTGTTTTCAGGTCACAGAAAAAAAAAATTAAAAACACTCCTAGCATCTAATGAAGTAGGTTGCTGCCTATAAAAGCTACTGTGTCTCTGAACCAGCTAGTCTCAAAGGTGCTTCCCTGCCCTATCATCTGTCTTCTCTGTATTTATAAAAATTTGTCATCTTCTTTCAATTCTTGAAGTATTCAGAAGGAAAATTGGTATCCAGGTGTAGTCACACCACAGCCTCATTTTAAACTCTGTTATTTTGTTATTATTTTTCCAGATTTCAGGATATGCTCAGCTTGGCACAATTGCTGGAGGTATGTGTTGGAATAGCATGCACCCTGTAGCTCAGACCTAGGCATTTGGACCACCCTATTTAAAAATGTTTCTAATACCATCTATGCTTTTCAATGATACTTTAATAGCTCCATTTCTTAGGGTACATACAGCTGTTACATTAAGCATTACGTCAATCTAAATGCCCAACTGTGCAGGCATTTGGCGAGGTAAAATCAGGCAAAAAAATGGCAGGCCTAATATAAATTAGTTCAACTGAAGAGGTTAACCCAATCTATTGAGTGCCTGTACATGTCTGAAGTGCAACCTCAGAGATGGAAATTTTTAGCCCCTTGAACCTCCCATCCCCAGATGGACACCCTCCCACCCCCTACAGACCCACCGACCCTCCACCCTGCAGACCTATTAACTCCCCTCCCCACCCCACCCAAACCCACTACCCAACCAACCCATCCATGCCCCCATCCATGGCTCCTGGCATCAGCAAATGGCTGTATGTGCTGCTCCCGGTGTACGTTCACTCAGCTTAAAGTAAGCTTGGTAAATGTAGACCAGGTGCAGTGAATGCTTGTATTCACCTTTAGAGAGCAATTGATAATAGATAAGGAATTTATTTTTAATGTATTTTTTCCACAAAGAAAATTTGTGAAGAAAAAAATCACATTGGTTTCTAGTGCACCAGAGACACATGTAAGATGTCTCTCGTAACACTGTTCCATTTGCTCACATATTATTGATGATTAAATATATCCTCTCTTTATTTGATAGTGGAGCTCTCCGCAAGTGATAACACATATCCCTATTAATATCCCTGATAGAGTGCCTAATGGAGTCCCAGGACTGCAAGCACTATGAGGATTGCTGAGGTATAATACATACCTCAGTAAGGACATCAGCACTGCTTAAATTACATAGTGAAAGACGATTTTTTTTGTTTAAGTGCTTTCCCTGCAGACCACCTGGCATGTAAAAAACAAGTTATATTCTCTCTGCCTCTTTATGTTTTCATATTACGTTCACCACCATGGCATCATCACATAAAAATCTAGTAATCAAATTTCAGTGTTTAATTTTGTAGCTGCTCCCTAAGCAATATAAAACCCAGCTTATACCTTCCCAGCTGTTCTAAGAGCAAAAAAGCAGTTTTTGTTGTATGTACATAAATATGATTCAAATATGCACAGGGAGTGTGTGCACTTGCTAAGAAGGTAACTTTTTTTTTTCTCCAAGTGATATTTTGGTACATCATCGTCCTTTAAAGATAAAGGTAAATGATTTCTTAAATGATGAGAAATGTCCCTTTAAACAAAGAGCTGGAGCAATTGAATTTCACTAACTGGGGCACATTCAAATGTCAAATTAATCAACACACTGTATACTTCACAATTTCATCCTCATTACAATTAAATAAAGAGTTTTTCCAAGGTCTTCCTTTTCTGGTTCATGCCAAAAAATTATAATGCTTAACAATTAACTGTAAACACTTCTTAAGTCATTGTTTACAGCCCATGCCAGTGAAATGCAATTCCATGGGGTTTATCAGCAAAAACAGCTTATGAGTCTTGGTTCCACAGGAAATCCCACAGAGACAAGGCTTTGGAACTACAAATGTGACTATATATTATGTGTTGAGCCATCAAATGCAATTTAGCACTTACAGGGCAATATCAAAAGGACAGGACTTTCCTTCCAGTTCAGTAATGAAAGGAAAAAATAGAGGAGAGGGGAGAACTCTGAACAATTATGAGTAAGATTTCTACTAATGTCCAAAATTTTGATTTTCGTGAGAGGAAGGAAAACTTGGATATAAGTGATACATTTCGTACAATAAATTTAATTACACTTACTTAGACTGGCATACACTATGAAAAAATGTAAACAGTATTACAATGCAGTGACATGAATAAGTTATTGATGCTCTTAAATAGAATCTGAGAGATATTACCCAGGAATATTACTAAACCAAAGATAGTCTAGTCCTACCATCTCTAGAAATGATCTCATCAGTTCTCCCAAGGTAAACACCAATAGATCTGGTCATTTTTTCAAACTGGAGGGAATACCCAGGTATATCAAGGACTGAAGAGGCGTTGATTATTCAATAGATGGCATTCATCTCTGAGCCAATACTAAACCAATACTGTGTCAATCGAGGTCATTTGTTTACTGAAGGTACCACCTTTCTGACGAGCTGGTGACCTGAGAAAAAGTGCCATGGCACTTTCCAACACAAAACGTTTATTTACTCCTGTTTTCTATCCAAATATTCTACCTGCCTGTTACAAGCAATCTTACACAATTTACAAACTATAAATAGCTACTCAAGTATATTTTATAGAAAGGAAAACCAAAGCACAAAGATGTTAATCAATGCACATCCACTGCAGAAGCCTAAATGCAGACTCCTCCTAAATTCCATTTTCAAAAGTGATTTAGGATGCTAAACCATTTATATTCCTTTAAAAATGCCATTCTGTAGTAAAGGGCAGAGAAGATCTTAACCAAGATAATGATAGAGACTGAACATGTAGGAAAATTGTCTAACAACACCTTTCTATTCAAGTAGGAGGAACCTCTTAAGAGATAGAAGACTTGCCTTTGGATCATTTAAAACAAATCTGGACTAAGTACAGTACTATCAACAGAAGGGATAGCTTGGGCAACCACAGCAGTGATGCATGGACATCACATGAATCTGAGTGTGTTCCCAGGATCGCCTGAGGATTCAACACTATATGCTGTCAACCACTCCACCACATCTTCACTGCTGTTGTTACCTGAGCTAGCTAGATTAAAGCAGTGACGGTAAACCAGCCCATGATATAATTACACCTTGGATTGCGGTATAAAAGCAGTCACCATGGGATGAATTAGTGACTTAACAGATCCTTAGCCTTACTGTTATTACTGCACATACTCAATGAAATAAATAATTACAACTATTTCTGACTTCAGGGATCTACATATATTCAAAGTCACAACTCTGATTTGCCTCATATTATTCAAGCCTTTTTCTGAATAAATTTGTCACTTGGATTTCCTCAGGAAAACAGCCATGCCAGCAATCATTCTGGGTATTACTCATTATAATAAAGTTTAATTAAATATTAAAACCTGTAGCACTTTCAATTATAATAAAACCACCAATGTTCCTTCAGCAGCTTTAAAAAAGTCATGTCTAGTCTAGGTAATTTTCAAGAGGGACAATGGAAGGACTAGTCCTCATCCTCTAATATTCCATTGAGACATTCCTCCCTAGAACGGTGTGTACTCGGCAAACACTTTCAGTTGCATTACAACTGTTCACATAGCAACACACTCATTCTCAGAAAAATTCTTTGGTTTCTTTTTAATCTACGGAGTCTTCCCAGATCTTAAAATATGTAGATTCTTTTATTTCCTTTCACTAACAGTTACGGAAAAATAATGTTGCTTAGTCAAGAAACATTCTATCCTGTTTCCCTATCTCTATTTATTCTCCCAGCATATGAGAAAACTTTAGAAAATTACCTTTTGGTTTTATGTTCCTATTCTTCAAGGTCTCTTTTTATTTTTGCACAATGTAGATATGCTTTCCCACTGGAAATTTCCACATAGAATACAAATGGCCAATTCTTTATTTTATTACAGTTTATGTTTTGTATAACGTAAAGCCTGTTGAGTGCATTTAGCATTCCCTTTCCAATTGCTCCCTCTCTCTCTGCCACCTTCCAGTTGTTTTCTTTTTTATTTCTGCTTCTTGAATAGCTCACCCAGATTCCACTGACATCAGAGAATGGATGCCCATTAACCCCACTAGGATTTGAATCAGCCTCGCTGTCCCTGTGCAAATAAAACTGAATTTTTAAGAAGGCAATTTTAAACACATAGTGAAACATAAGTATCATTATGCCCCTTTATAAATCCATGGTGTATCCACACCTGGAATACTGTGCCTAGTTTTGGTCCTCACACCTCAAAAAGGATGTAGAAGAACCAAAGAAGGGCAATAAGGATGATTAGCAGTATGAAAGAGAGACTAAAGAGGGTAGAGCTATTCAGTTTAGAAAAGAGATGCTGGGTAGGGGTACATACATAGATACATACATAGATGTTAGGGTCGGAAGGGACCTCAATAGATCATCGAGTCCGACTCCCTGCATATGCAGGATAGAGTGCTGGGTCTAGATGACCCCAGCTAGATGCTTATCTAACCTCCTCTTGAAGACCCCCAGGGTAGGGGAGAGCACCACCTCCCTTGGGAGCCCGTTCCAGACCTTGGCCACTCAAACTGTGAAGAAGTTCTTCCTAAAGTCCAGTCTAAATCTGCTCTCTGCTAGCTTGTGGCCATTATTTCTTGTAACCCCTGGGGGTGCCTTGGTGAATAAATACTCACCAATTCCCTTCTGTGCCCCCGTGATGAACTTATAGGCAGCCATAAGGTCGCCTCTCAACCTTCTCTTGCGGAGGTTGAAGAGGTCCAGTTTCTCTAGTCTCTCCTCCTAGGGCTTGGTCTGCAGGCCCTTAACCATACGAGTTTCCCTTCTCTGGACCCTCTCCAGGTTATCCGCATCCCTCTTAAATTGCGGCGCCCAGAATTGCACGCAGTACTCCAACTGCGGTCTGACCAGCGCCCGATAGAGGGGAATTATCACCTCCTTGGACTTATTCGTCATGCATCTGCTGATGCACGATAAAGTGCCATTGGCTTTTCTGATGGCTTCGTCACACTGCAGACTCATATTCATCTTAGAGTCCACTAGGACTCCAAGGTCCCTTTCCACTTCCGTGCCACCCAGCAGGTCATTCCCTAGGCTGTAGGTGTGCTGGACATTTTTCCTCCCTAGGTGCAACACTTTGCATTTCTCCTTGTTGTGGGGCATGATAAGGGTTTACAAGAACTAGGGGTCATAAAATGAACTAATAAGTAGTAAGTTTAAAACTAACAAAATGAAGTTCTTTTTCACACAGGATGTCATTAAAGAGTGTTACCAGATGTTGTGGAAGCTGACAGTTTACCCAGATCCAAAAATGAATTGGACAAATTGTTGGAGGAATATGCATCAGTAGTTACTGATATGGGAGTCAGAGGTACAGACTCTGAATCAGATCTCCCTAGACTTTAAATGCTGGAGACTGCATGTAGGAGACGAACAAGGGGAAAGTTCTAGTCATACCCTGTTCGCTTTTCCTTTTCAGCATCCATTTTCTGCTAGTGTGTGATACAGGATACTGAGCAAGATGGACCTATGGTGTAACCTGGCAAATGGCAGTTCGTACGTTCTTACACACTAGTGAATCCTATCATCTCAACAAGCAAGCTATTTTCTGTCACTCATGATATTATCATTGCCACCTAAGTGCAGCCAGTGCCTCCTCCTCTGTTCGTTCCTCAGTGGGCATGTCTACATGTGCCATTAGGGAACAGTAATAGACTGGAGCTTATTGCTCCACAATTTATTGCTCCCTGGAAGCTCCTGGGTGCATACATTCAGCGTGCAGCACATTGAGCCAAGACACAGCAGTCCTGGCTGGCAGGAAGCCCTGGGGATCAGCCTGCCAGCCCAGGACTGCTCCGACTGGGCTCAGTGTGCTGCAGAGGGGCTGGCTGGGGCATGAGCATGCTTTAGTGTGGGGCTGGCTGGCAGGCAGCCCCAGCACTGAAACAGCCTCATGCCCCAGCTAGCCAGTATTTATAAGTCCTACCCTGCTGTGGAGTTTATTAGTTTTGTTCGCCCTAATAGGGCCACACGTTTAGACACTGAGACATTTACTGCACATTTAATTAGGCAACTGTGCAGTAAACATCTCATGTAGACGTGCCCACTCAGAACCAAACTTTGGCTGTGGAATATGGTTTGTATTTACTTGTGGTGACATATATTTCCATAAGAGATGTGGTTTTGGTCCTAAGAAATTTCTAGAATTATTCCAGTACAGAACTAGTAGAAATCACTGTGTCACTAGTGCCTAGAGCCTCAGACAGGCTATAGCCTCATTATCTAATACACAGTGCAGAAACAGAACCTATTTCTCAGAGATACAAATCCCTTTCACCCCTTTAGGAATCATGTGATATAAAGGTACTGTTCCTTTTTTTGTTTTTTACTTTATCCCTCACCTAGACTTAGAGGCACACCACCTGGCCATATCAAGTCTTCCATCATCCCCCCATTACCTTCTTTTCTTTCTTTTTTGGCTTGCAATCCCTCTACATTTTTAAGCTAGTACTTAATAATTCATACAAAGAACCCTTATGTCATATATTTCAGATGATCTATACAGGTACACCCAGGTGTCAAATTTGAGGTTTCAAAAGAAGATCTAAGAATTTTATTTTTAATTCTCTCTAAGTAGAACCTTGTGCAAAATGAATGTGAATCTTACATTCCTAAGCATGAGATGCTGGGTAAAGTGAACTATCTTGTGTGCGTGCGTATTCTTCATAGCAGTATTTTGCTTGGGAGTCAAGAATGACTACTAAAGGAATTACGTATATTAATTTTCCAAAATAAATAATAATTACCCATTATGGAAAAAGCACACCCTGCCAGCAATAGTCACTAAGTGTTGGGGTATATGGAAAAATACAATAGGTATCAAACCTAGAAAGAGAATTCCAGGCTGAATTCAAATTGTTACTGAGATGGAAATTGTTACAGTAACCAGAGATGTTTTTGCTTGCATGCCTGGGGAATCCTACTTCTGTTGAGCACTGCTGCTGTTGCTATGGAGAAAAGGAACAGTACCCTGACAGTCTAGGCATAATGGACAGAAAAATCCACAATCAACAGAGCTGGCCACATATGAGAGAAATAGTTACTCCTACAACCAAAGGAAATGGGAACTTCTCAAACTGCTCTACTCTATTTAGCATTTGGAAATTTCTATGGTGCACAAGTAATCTCTACACAAGCAATTTTGGACAATACAATTATTCCAAAGTTTAATGTGCAAAATCCTGTATTTTTTATTAGAAAAAAAACACATAATTCCCTTTTAATTACCATTAACTTTAATGCTGCATACACTGGCCTTGAACCTGCAAACTGAACTACACAGGCTAATTTCAGGAAGGGAGTATATATGAGTTTTATTGGGACAATCTTCCTGTAATAGGTTAGGGATGAGGTAATATATAACATAATGAGCATAATAACTATAATATATGACCTTTTTTCCTACATCTCAACCTACTTCTCTACTGAAGCACATGCCCAATATATTCAGGACTAAAAAAGAAGTACGGAACTATCATAAGAGTGCCATTCAATCCTTCCACCATTTCCGCAGATGACTTCTGAATCTCTGCAGCTTTCCTTTTTTATAGAAGGGTTGAGGGTGCTTCATACTACCTATTGTTGACAGCCAGACCTTAGCATAATTTGTAAGGTGGCAATATTATCATGCAATCTCTTGAGCTGATGAGGCAGTCTGTGCAAACTGCCTATTCTGGCCTGTCCATCCTGAGTAGTCAGGAAAGAGCACCTCTGGACTCTTTGTTCCTTGACCACTCTACTCTGTAGTTACCCTGGAGTCATCCAGCCTCTGTATGAACCATAGCATTTGCTGGGCACATCTACAAATGCAATTAATATGCAGCAATAAACTCTGGCACATATCGCACCAGAGTTTATTGCTCCTAAGTACGCCATTTGAACATGCGCCCAGGACCGCAGCATGTTGAGCCAGGACAGAGCAGCAGGAAACCTGAGGGCCAGCCTGCCAGCCCGGGGGCTGCTCCTATTTGGCTCAACATGCTGCAGAGGGGCTGGCTGGGGCACAAGGGTGCTGCAGTGCAAAGCTAGCTGGCAGGCAGTCCCTGCACTGAAGCCCCTGTGCCCCAGACAGCCAGGTCAGCATCTACATGGGTGCTGCTGTGTGCTAAAAACCTCCACTGCTGGGTACCACTTGTATTTACAATAGAGCTGCATGTGTAGATGCTGAGATGTTTACTGCAGAGCTAATTAGGCAGCTCCACAGTAAACAGCTTGTGTAGACGCACCCACTGAGTAGAAAATATCACAGATGGGAACAAGAATGGAAGTACTACCCCACAGCAGAGTTTATTAATTAAAGTTTACTGCCGCCTAATAGGGCTGTACATATAGATGCTGAGGCATTTACTGCAGAACTAATTAGGCAGCTCTGTAGTAAACATCTTGTGTAGATGTATCCGCTGAGTAGAAGAAATCACAGACAGGAACAAGAATGCATAGCCATTAAATATGTCACAACCCTAAAGGGTTTCGTCACAAGTTACCTGTACAATGCCAGAAATCTGTGGAATATCGTGATGTCATAAAGTTGGGTCAGTTTTAGAGAAGTCACAGGTGAAGGCTTTATGCTGTTTCAGACCCTCATGACTGCGACACGCTGTAAGAAGGCTTGGTGAGAGGAGTCGTGGAGACAGTAGCCAGGTGGACGGATGTAAAGAAGGCTTGTAGCTCAGAGGTGGAGAAACCACCAGACGAGTGCCCTTATTTCCCAGCAGTGGGAGAGAGGGGGAAAGGTTGTGCTCAAAAATAGGGGGTCTACCCAACTCAAGAAGGCGGCCGGCTGATTTCTCCAAGAGATTGCAGGGCCAGTTGCCATTTTCATGGGCTGATTGCAGCAAGCCCCCCCCATGCCTCTCGCTAGCCAAGGAGCCCTGGTGGCCCCACCCTTCATTGATTAGTTGTGAGGGCTGGTTGTCATGCGGCCCTGCTCCTCACCACTGATTGGTGAAAAGGGGTAGGATGTTATGATGGGCAACCCTCACAGCCAATCAGCAGCTAGGAATAGGAGCAGCAGCCATCTTGGGCTCCTCCCTCTGGGGAGCCAGCATTTTATTTTCAGTAAGTTTTGTTTTTCCTCCGCAGATTTTGCAGGCATTGCCTAATTCGTGGGCAATGCCAGATTTCACAATTTCCATAAAATCTGTGAAATTGTAATTTCTGTAGGTCCCTACTCATAGAGCCAAGTCAACAGTGGAACAATCAGATCACCATCAGTCTGTTGACAGTACTTTTCATCTCCACATACAGTATACTGGCAGGACACATTTGGTATGTACCAGTCTAATTGAAATATGACCTACAAAAGAGCAGGGAAAGAAAAAGAAAAGCAAAAACCTTTGGGTTTCTGGCTTTCCCTTTCTTTGTGTTATGTAAAAGGGGCCTAAAACATTATAAAGTAATGTTGGACATTTTATGTAAAAGAAATCCACCTTCAAAAAGCCTCTGACAATAACCACAGCATTGGCAGAATAATATTTCATGTACCAAGATAGGGAAACCTGATTTATTAAAAAGAGAAATATTGCTTTTATTTATATTGATTTAAACTTGCTTTCCTTGGTTGGCTGGTTTTGCTTATTTGCTTGTTTTTGTTAAAACTCATTTAACCAAAACACTTCAGAGAAAATGTCTCTTTCTAAAGGATTAAGCCTCTTCAATGGAGGGTGGAAAAAAATGTTTCCAATAAAGTTCTGAGCAATCCAGGAAGCTGGCCAACAAAATAGAGAGAGAGAGAAGACTTGATATTCCTAAACAAACAAACCTTCAAGCCTCTCTTTTCACATTAAAAAGACATTGAAAGAAAAAAGGGAAAAAAGAGACCCTTGCTGATGAAGAAAATCTAGTGTATAAAAAGACTGCCTTTGTAAGGATTTAAAAATAAAAAGTGCCTATTAAAAGCTTAGAAGCAAAGTTGTAAAGTATTTAGCTCTAGAAGTAGATATTCAAACTTCATCCAAATGGGTACCCAGGAAGTAAATGGGAGTTTTGCCATTCATTTTAATGGGATCAGGATTACACCCAAGACTTTAGTTTCCATGCATGCCCATACAGTGTTTAATCACAACCTGTGCTCAGTCTTAGCCAAATAATATAACTTTTAAACACCTATTTTTCTAACCCTGTGGTTCTCAACCTTTTTAGAATCAAGGTACCCCTTGCTAAACTAGAAGCAACCCTTTGGAAATGCCAGCTCATTTTCTCTTATTTTTTGACTACAGAAAAAGAACAGAGCAATTCTTCTGTTGCAAAAAACTCAGAAAGACCCACAACAGCTCAAAACTACGGAATCCTGTTTGAAATTTCTGGGCATATCTTGTGAATCATGTTTGCACACCTAACAGTACTACCATTGTGTGGCATGCTGTGGCATCCTTGAAAGGATCCCAAGGCCCCACAGGGTGCCATGGGCATCCTGGTGCACAACCACTGGTCTAATTCAAACTCTCCCATTGGGATTTTGAATCAGCTTCTAGCTACAGAAAAAAAAATATTAAAGGGGGAAAAAATCCTAACAAGCTTTGTTTGTTTGTTTTTTCACATACACACAGAGGGGCACCGCTACACAAAACATTTACTGCACAGTAGACTAATTACCTGCACCATAAACACCTTGGCATCTACACATGCACCCCTACAAGGCTGCAGTAAATTAATTTACTCTGCAACAGGATAGTACTTGTAACTCCTGTCATTTTTTAGTTTGCAGTAGTGCATGTATAGACACTGCCCGAGCTGGCTGGGGCACAAGGGTGCTTCAGTCTGGAGGCTGCCTGCCGGCTAGAACTTGAGTGCCTGCCTAACCAAAGCAGGGCAGGACTGACTGGCGCTCCCAGAGCCAGAAACAACCCCCAGCCTCCTTCCTGCACCTGCTGTCTACCTGGCTGCCCAGTGTCCTCAGCTGGCCTAGGGGCTCTAGCCACATCTCACTCTTATCCCCGCATTGTCTGAAGGGCAGTGTAAATCCTAGATCTGCCTATGGAACAAACCAAATAGGAGAGATTAAGGAACAGAAACTGACTTTACAGTCCACTATTTATGGCAGCAGTTCCAAGACTAAGGGTCACAACCCTAAAGGGGGTCACAGCACTTGCCAGTGAGTTCACAAATCTCATGGAAAATTCAGCTGGAAAATTTGGATTTGCACTGGAAGTACCATTGCAGACTATCTAGAAGTGGGGTTATATGCCCAGAAAAACTGGGAATCTCTGATTTAGGGTCTGTACAGCAGTTCATATCCATTCTCTGCATCAGGCAAAGCAGGAACTCAACACAGATTTCCCACATAAGAGCTGTTCTATCACGATATTGGCTAATTTTTTGGTGTGGGTGAATGCATTTGTCTCTCACTCACACACATGTACATAATGCTTGGTTTACATCAATACAATAAAGTATCAAAAAGTAATAAAAAAGTAATCAATAAATACAGTACAGGCAGACGTAATGAAATAATAATAAAAAAATATAACATTAGGACAGGGAAAGCATTTCCCAACAGCTCTACTTTGCATATTCTACAGTGCAAAGCCTTACTCACGTGCTTACTTTTCCTGCTTAGCCTTACTCATCTGAGCAATTCTAGTTTATAAGAAGATGAAGGATCAACCAGAAACTTTAAAAAAAAATAAAAGTTGACAATGGAAATAAAAATATTCCATCAGCCTGCCAGAAAAATGTAAGTCTTCTGCTTTGACACTAGAGCAGAAGCAAAAGCTAGTCACCTTGTAAATTAAGGCTGTACTGATCAATATGGTAATCAATGAGCAGCTCTTTAAAAGCTGATTTGAAAGCTAAAGAGAACAAAGGTTTCAAAAAGGCTAGCAATTTTCATGTCAGTCCCCATCATTCATCTAAGGTTTTGCAGTAAAACTAGCTGCAGGATAGAGGTAACTGTAATTTTTTTAGCCCTTGGTTTAGCCATTATATTTTGAAGGTGGAAAAGACCTTCTATTCATCTTAAGCATGAGTTTGATTTGAGGTTTCTCAGTTGATTTGAAAATTCCAAAAATGATGCTAGAAGATTCTATTTTAACAATATTACAATAACATTCAACTGCTCTCCTGGAAGATATATTGATCACTGTATAGCAACTAATAGGGGGGGAGGGGGGAACAACAACATTAGGAAATGGAAAAACAACTCTTCATATGCATTTCTTGATACCTCTGTGCATTTCTTGATATGCCCTATGTTAAAAAGTGTGATAAACACCTTTTATAATAGCTAAAAAGAGCAAGGTACATTCTGAAAGAGATTACGATTTTATTTGTGACGTGATGTGAAAGTGCATAACAATAGGGCAGGAAAAAGAAGAGGTAGTGGAGGACAGGGGTTACAAGATCAAATCACTCCTTTATGGCACATCAAAGTGGATCCTCCAACCCAGACGAGAATGCCTATGAGCTTCTCAGTTAATAAATTAGAAGTCATTGATACCAACATTTCCTGTAAGAAACTAAGAGCAATCTAAGTGACATCATCCTTAGGCAACTCAGTGTTTCAGTGGGTGTATATTACATAAGCCCTGGGTTCATCACTGCTCTCACTGGGCTGTTTGCACACTAACCAGAATGACAGAGACTGCAGTGATCACCTGATCATCTGAACAGCTGATGTTAGTTGTCTCTTTCCTTTATGTACTTAAAATGTGCAGGTGCGATTTTGCTCTGCTCAGAGCTGTGAAAAGAATGTTTAATGACAGGGCTACTGCTGATGTAACATCACAGTATCTTCCTCTCCAACATTTTTCATTTGTGATTCCTTCCAGAAAACTTACTGGCAGCTGCTCTGACTTTCTCCAGATTCCAATAAAGAGTATCCTTAAAGAATGGGTGAGTGCTGCTTTGAACCACAATGTTAAAAATAGATAATATATGAGCTTACAAATTGTTTTGTTCTAAATTATAGCTATGGCTTCCTCCTAGATATTATAAAGTTTGACATGAGGCCCATGTTTTACTTCCATCCCACATCTTACATTGCAGCATTCAAGGCCGACCGAAACAGAAATCATGGCCTATTCTAAAAACTTCTACAGAATCCGCAGTAACGATTATAACTCCTCCTGTTCAATCTCTTGTCCTTCTCCACTGCTTCATGGTTACCACAATTTGGAAAGATTTATTTATGAATCAGAGTTACAGGAGAGAGACATATAGAAGAGAGAGATGGAAGGAGAAGGCAAAAAGAATACTATATTTCTTTTTTTTTCAAACTAAGCCATCCCAGGAAGACATACATGCAGAATACTTCATGTAGCTCTTAGTTTAAAAATTGAATTGGAGGTTCAGAAAGGTCACAACCTCAAGGCTAGGGACAGACATTACATATAAACCAGTTTAAGTGATCAGAAACTGGCTGAAACCTGTAATAGAACAGATGCTCTGTGCACATAAAACAGTTTGAAAATGGCTGAAACCGGTTTGAGATAGACCTGGTTGAATGTAGTATTAGACTTAACTGATTTGGCTCAAACTGGTTTATGCAATGTCTATCCCAGACCCCTTGCTGGTTTAAGATCAAACAAATCCTGTCAGGATCCCAGCATGCTCTCTGGGCTGGGCAGAGCTCTCTGTTCCACAGCAGGGCTGGCCCCCCCCACTGCTTCCTGGCTGGAGCTCAGCAGAGACTGCAGGCACAGCAGGGTCTGCAGGCACAGCAAGATCTCCCTCACTGCTCAAGTAGGAATTTACCCTCTTCTTCCCCCTCAGCCCCATGGACCCTAGGCATATGGTATGCTAGCTAATGCCAAGACGTGTGTGTGTGTGTGTGTGTGTGTGTGTGTGTGTGTGTGTGTGTGTGTGTGTGTGTGTGTGTGTGTGTGTGTGTGTTCTCCAATTTCACTGGGACAGGCAGACAAAATAGTGACCGCTTAGGGCTTTTTGGAGCTAATCAACAGGTCAGCTGGTAAGCTATTTAAGAAGAGTTTGAACTAATGGAAAGAAGCTATTGTTTTGCTGATGGGGTAATAAACACAGTTATCATCCCCCTGCTGGCTTGCTCACCTGTCAATTTACTGCAGACAATATAAAGAACCAGGGAGGGAGACTGAAAAGCTCCGTATCATCAACAGATGCATTCACCGCACCCCACTCCCCCCTTGCCTCAGAGTGCTAGCAGGGGGCTGGCAACACTCCTGCCCCTTCAGCAGCCAGTGGGGAAAATCCTGGGATGGTGCAGGCAGACCTCCCTAATCAAAGTGTACTGCCAGAGCCTGGCCATGCCCCCACTCAGCTCAACACTATGCAAGGGACGGGAGGGCTGCTCTAGTGCCCCCCAACTTCTAGCCTGAGCCACTGCAGGCATATGCCTGAATTTCCTCACTCCAGAGAGAATGTCTAGTTACAATCTGGTTCAGCCTAACCAGGTTAGACTAGCCTACAAAGATTGAATCAATTCAGGCTCAGGCTTTTTGAATGTCTGTCCCTAGCCCAAATGTTTATAATAAGTAGATAACTAGAAGGTCATGTATTTACCCACTTACCCCTCCCTCCCATTTTAGTGGTCTGGAGGGTTGCTCTCAGGGGACAGAGAGAAGCATACTTCAAACAGCTCAGATCTGGATGTTCATCTACCTCCTCATAAAATAAAATCTTCCCTCCTCATCCTCCCCCTCATCTCACCACTTTTAGATACTCACACATGTCTTGGTATTTCAAAAGAGCCATACTGGTCTATTACCTTCTCTCACCCCCACATCTGGGTCTTATGTCTTGTTCAGGGAAACATGAGGAAGTCCCATATCTAACTAGTTAGAAGCTTAAATAAAGATTCTGTTTCTAGAAATAAGGTAAGGTTCAAGGAAGAAATTCTCCTCCCTTCCCCCTGCAAAAAACAAATAAATAAAGCCCCTCATTTCGGACTTTAATTATCTGCTGCCATAACCAGAAGAAAATATTACTGGTTTCAATATATCATTTGGCAGGTGGAATAATATTCAAGGTCTTGTATATTGCATAGTACTATAAATCTAATTTAGGCTCAGGACCCAAAGGTTTGGGAAACATCTTTCAGTTAATTTAAAGTAAATTCAGGTATAAAGTGAAAAAGGGCTGTGAGATGCTGTGCTTGATGTGAGAAGATAATGACAGAGTAGATAAAACAGAAAGGAAGGTAATATTGCTTTATGTAGATTCAAAAGGCCTGGTTCTCAGTTACGCTAAGGATGTACATTTCTGGATGCATGGAAAAGGTATGAAAGGGATAAAAAATGATGCCTTATAAGACCTTCTGTGTAGGGAGTCTCACTAGGCTGCATAAAACTGATTGAAGGATGCTGAATCACCCTGATACTAAGTGTGGGGAAGACACACGGATTATGCTACTCTAAGGTGCTTATGTGACCAGTAATTCTGTGCGGTCCTCACAACAACAGATTGAGACCTGAGGTACAAAAAAAACCAAAATAACTTACTCAGGGTTACAAAGAAAGCTCATAGTGCAGCTAGGAGTTGTGCCTGGGCTCTTTAGCTTTAAAATAAAGATCAGTATTATGCTCAATTGCCCATTTCCATGAGCTGCTCTACGCATCGACTTTATTGACGGTAGCTCAATACATACTGTATAAAGGTGTAATTTATCCAGCATAAAGCCTGCGAAGTATAAGTCCCACTTAAACACATTATAAGTGGCCCACAGATCTTGTGCTTACCCTTTGCACAAGGGAGAATTTCTGATCTAGTAAGTAAGAATTTACTTTACATGAGTCCGTTTGTGGGGTTAGGTCCATAATATGGAGTGACATTATGTGACAGAATAATCCACTGAATAGGTATGCATGATTTATTTTTAAAATATAGACATCTGTAATACAGCATGTGAAATAAGCTTAAAGTAATAGAATGGAATCAGTACAATGGAATTTCTGCCTCATAAATCTTCATTCTTACTATTCTAACAGATTAGAAAAGGAGATACAAATATGATAAATTATTTTACTTCATCCCATATTAGCAATGAACTTAAAAACTTCCCTCTGCAGCTCCAATCAGGCTCTGAGATTGTGCAAATTTCTACTTATTTCTGCCCTATTTATTGCTTAACAAATTAATACTATAGGAAACTACCAACCACTATTTGATCTTGTTATTTAACCAGCTCAATTCTAGCATTTTTCCTAGCACCCTAATTTGTGAATAGTACTATTGATTTCAATGGGACTATTGGAGGAATAAGAGTTAACTGAATTAGGCATATGGTGGCAAAACTGGACAACTGGCTAAAAATTAACAGTCCATGGTTCATTTATAAAAATTAACAGTCTACTTATTAATATGTCTGGGTTCAATTTCTAGAGATTAGAAACAAATAACCTGGGAGATATAATTACAAGGAACCCTGCAGTGAACGATCAAAAATCTATAGCATATTTATTTTCAAATAAATTCAAACAGCAATCTAAGGTGCTGATTTCTGTTTCTCCAAATTGAAAATATAAATTAAGTCCACCTATAATTAATAAAGCCTCTCGTTGTTATACACTGGGAATCAACAATTATATTTATTGTGGTAGGATTATTATCAGTAGAACTGCCATGTGAATACAAAAGGGGATCAGAGGGGATCACCATTAAAGCCCTTGATGAGGAAGTAGAGCAGCAATGACTGTGCAAGGTATCAGCAGACTTAACTGTAAAGCCTTGCATTTCAAGTGTATTTTCTAATCAAAAAATGTGTTTGAAATTAAAGCCAAAGCTTCAGAAAAAAGGCAAACAAGGATTTATGAAGCAGATCCCAGGCCTTTTTGATTATGTAAGTATTGCACGCTAAACCAAACAGATTACAATTAGCCACTGTAAAACACACCTGGATCTGCAGATTTTTTAAATCTGTATTAGTGCAAAGTAATATTGCCAATTATTCTTAATAATCAGTTTGGGTTGGGAAAAATGTTTCTATTCATATTACATATGGCTTTCATGTTTTCAGCATCAAGAAGTAAACTGAAATTGGTTTTAAACAAAACCAAACCCGAACTCTGTGCTAATTTATTCTTCCTGCAACCCTACTGACATCAGTGAGTGTAAATCCACACAAAAATTAAGAATTATGATATAAATTAGCAGGAAAAATTCAAAAGCAGCTGATGAAAATCAATAAGATTGGGAAATATGATAACATCTTCCACATTAAAGTTTGCTGACATCACTAAAGGTAAAAAAATTAAAAGGATTTATCTTTAGTCAACTTAAAAAAATAAATAAATACATGTTTTTGAATACTAAATGTGGTCCCTAAAAGCATTTAGTTTAGTTTAATAAAAGCAAGTAATGGGTTTCTGCTACAGTTTACTAATATCTGATAATGCTGCCACTGTTCAGCATTTATTTGGGACATTTGATGTGTACTTCTCAAGCTATTTTCCATGAACACTGACAAAGATTCTTTTGAAAGGAGATATGTAGCTCTACAAGAACTGGACTTAAAGAAACGTGCAAGAGTGCACGTTTCTGCAATGAATATTTTAAAACATGCATTGACTGAATGTTAAACTTCCAAAATTCTCTGTGGTGCTGCCTAGAACCAGCCCTTTTATTCTCTGCCCTTATACATGCCGTGACTCTTTAGGTCCTTTTAAAGCCCCAGTCCATTTTTAAAGACTCTTAATTCTTATAAGTAGTATTTTAAAAACACCAATCGCATCACATTAGGCTTTTTTTTTTTGTAAAAGAAATGCACCTTTAACTATTACTAATGCCAGATGGTCTCAGCATAGAAAGCAGCAGGAGACACCCTATTAATGCTACTCAAACAAGCAACTTGTGCTAGCAGCAGACCAATGAAATCAGTCTCAGACTGCTAAGCCTCTCTGTCACTATGGCAACAGCTATTTCAGACAATTCTTCAATGTTCAAGGCAAATGAGCCTGTGTGCTCTGAAACTTCTCCTCCCAGGGGCTTGATGCAAGCAGGTGATTTTTTTTTTTGTATTGGCTACCACTAAAGCAATACATTTATTTTACACACCATATTACATGAAGCACTGAAACATAGTTTTTGGTCTTCCTATTGTTTAATTATAGGCTCTTCTGGGGTACTAATCACTATAGCAGGTAAGCACACCATAAATACGTAGGGTTTGGTTGTGATTTACACTAGATGCCCATCCAGCAGCCTGTAAGAGAATTAAGACATCCCTTACTCTCGTGCTACCTGACCAAGTAACATGCTGTATACCTTGTACTCCCCCTCAAAGAACAGGCAGTCAGGGAGACACGAAGTGGCAGCTCCTCCCTACCATATGTCTGCCAATGCTGCTATCATAAATTTGTTGCGGGGATAGGGCAAGAGTAAATATGCAACAAATGGAAGCAAAGAGGGAACTGTACTGTATATCAGAGATGACAAAGCTATGCAGCAATATATCATATGCTTAATTCACAGCAAAGCCACAGCCTAATCCACTAATGTTATTCCTCATTGTGCAGAGGCACAGAGAGAGATGGTGTTCTTGCCAAAGGACCCATAAAGACAGCTGTGGCAGAGTCAAGATACAAAACCAAATGTCTTTAATGACAACCACAGCCTTCCTGTCCAATTTCTCTCTGCTAATTCTGTAGCAGAGAACAATAAACCCAACTCAACAACTTATTTTATCGAAAGCACTATCCAAACAATACTGTATGTAGAATCTACCAACAACGGAAAAATGAAGGTGTTATTCTGACGAGGCATTAACTGTGTATTCCTTATGTAGGAAAAAGGAAAAATCTAATATAAAATTGGAAGAAACTGTATAAATCAATGTAGCACTCCAAATCTTCCTTTTGTAATAGTACAGTGCAGGCACGTTCTCAAAGGGATACCTACAAGTCAAGCACACAGGTCCATTTACTTGTCATGAGGATTTTTGTGCCCCTGGCTTCATATTCTGAAGTGCAGTGCCACTGACCTAACTAAAGCATACAATCCTCAGCAGCTCTGGAAAAAAAAAACGATTAACTAGTGTTTGTCTGCCTCAAAAGGCCTGATCCTGTATTTCTCGCCTAGATAAAATTCCTTTTGAAGTAAAGGATGTTTGCCTTTATAGAGTAGCAGATAGAGGATCTCAGCTCACCTGAATTTTACTTATATTCCCAGAGCTACTTCCTATGCTAACCAAAAACTAGAGCTGACCAAAACCAGTTAATTTCCTGTCAGTTTGCCTGTAAGTCATTTACAATACTTGTTTCAAATGATAAATGTGCTTGGAACATGCAGTTCAGACTTTTGTCTGAGAAATCCAGTAGAGATCATTGTGTACATTTCCTCTCCATTATGAGGGTGTCATTTTAATTAAATTCATTCTATCTAGAAGCTTCATGAAGGAAACTCTCACCAATTCACAGCTGGTACCTATCCATCTCTAATGGGATGTAGGGTATGGGAAAGTAAATTAAGTTCTTCACACTGAAAATATTTTGTACTTTTAATGATTTTTCTTAACATCAATTTTATGTTTCAGAGTAAACCTCTTGAATTATATTTGATTCATGTTATCTTATCTCTACTTTTATGGAAGCTGATAGTTGGTGAGTTACAGAATCACTGCTGTTAGATACTGAACAACCTATTTGGTCACACAATTCATATTCCTCCCAGGACATGCCTGCCAAAGAGAACCAAACAATCTTGACAAATAACTCGCCAAACTAAACAAAGTTATTTTCTACCTGGCCTTAAAACAGTTCTGCACCTCTGTCATAGGATGGTTTCTTATTCATCGTCATACAATTACACATTAGCGTAACTCCCATGGAAAATGATGATTCTCTCAGCCGATACTGGATGTTTTCATTTTGGGGTAAACAAACTCTTATGCTTGATTCAATATGAATGACTTCCAAAAAGTAGTTATTGCTTGGACTGGTATAAAAGTCCATCTGGCTTGGAAAAAAATTGAACAACACTTGTTCAATAATTTAAAAAGAAATCTTATGATCTTAGAACCACATTTCCATAGGGCTTATGATTCAGGGATCCCTTCTGATCTTTCAGGTATATGCATATGTCTCTAAATTGAAGCTACAATTTCTCCTTAGGCCAACAAATATTTTGTTGGACTCTGTTATGGCAAGATTTGGCAGGCCTGAAGCAGGTACAAAAAGGTAGCACAGGGCATAAGAAGCTTCCCACACACAGGACTGGATTAATCCTTTAGTAGGCCCTAGACAAACTCATGGCCCCAGGCTGGTCGAGATCGCCCTCCCCACCCCGGCGCTGCCGCCCACAGGGAGCAGGGCTCGGAGCTTCCACTAGGAATCAGCCACTGCCGCAGCAGGGGGAAGGGAAGGGAAGGGAGGTGGCCATGGCCATTCAGACTGCTACTGCAGAGGGAAGAACCGGGGCCCTCCCATAGCTCAGGGCCCTAGGCATGTGCCTTGTTTGCTTAATATGGCCCTTCCTACCCAAGTTGATGGCAGAAATGGGAACAAGGGCAACAGTCTAGTGTCCCTGCCATTATTAGATATCTTAAAATGGAGGATCATGGGCATGATCTCAAATCCTGAACCAGTCATCAAAACCATTCTGGAGCCCTTTAGCTTTTCCAGCCTACAGTCTCTTTATATAGGCATGTGGAGTAGAGAAGACTGATGGGGGATTTGTTAATAATCTTCACATCAAGAAGGGTGCTTATAAATAAGATGGTGATATACTATTTTTTACAATCACGGGACAGGACAAGAAGTAATGGTCTTCAACTGCAACAAGGAAAATTCAGGCTTGATACTAGAACAGCTTCCTAAGTATGAAGGTGGTTAAGTTTTGGAACAAATTACTTTAAAAGTTATGGAATCACTATCCTTGGAAGTTTTTAAGAGCAGGTTAGACAAACATAGGGCTGCCAATACATGTGCTCAGGGGTAGGGGTGGCGTTTTAATTAGAGTGGTTCCCAGATAGCTGCTCTAATTTAACTGCTTCACTGTCACGTGTATAAAGCCCCTGCATGTTTAAAAATGGCTGTGGGATACTTTATCTAAACCTCATTTGACAAGGTTTAGATAAAGCACCCCACAGCCATTTTAAAACACATGGGGGTTTAATACATGTGATACCGTGGAGACACTAAAGCATTCTATCAAGTCTGCTCCTACGTTCTAAGTGGAACACCATCAAGCACGTATATAGGCAGCCATAGATAAAATAGTTTAGACAGGACAACTTATTCCTCAATGAAGCTGAGCTATGCTACTGTGATTTAACAGTCCACTAACCCCAGGGTGAGAGCAGGCACACATGACAAAAACCATATAAAGAGCTTTCGGCACATAGTAAGCCTAGGCCCCTTTTAGCTCACTGGCATTTATTTATCCACACCTTAATTCACTTTCTTCCTATTTCTATTTTTCAATTCTACATACTTTTGGCTAAAATTTTATTTTGAAGATTATTTCACTTCCTGTAGCAGCAACTTGTAAGAGGTCTGTTGGTACCATGCACATACTCATTTTGTTTAAAGAGAAACTCTGGACCAGAATTATGTGACTGAAGGCCTGTCTAGAATGAAGACCCAGTATGTGCTGAGTCAAGAACATACAGTATAATGAATCCAGAGAAAAAGGACCATACAAGGCTCAAAAGTTGTTCTAATTAAATACAGAAAACAAAATAATGCATCTTTTCCTCACCCAAAATATGTTACTTGGTAATACAGGTATTGCCACATTTTTAGCCTGACTTCACATAATCTTCTCTTTCACAGGAAAATACCCTAAGAAAAATGAGGAGCAGACTTTCATGTATTGGACCTGGATTTTTTGTATATGCTTTTTTAAGTGTTACAAATTGATCCAGAAATTATTCTCCTGGATGAAAGGAATTAAGTTTTTTTACTATAAGCTTCTTGCCCAAGAAAAATAAACACAAGAGCCAAATTACTTTTGGTGGCTCTCACAACTCCATTGGTCAGCTTCCTTTAGTATGCCTTGTGGTAGCTTACAAATTCATCACACTTTATAAAATGCATGTCTCTGAAGTTCACATTAATCTCATTCCAGCCAAGGCTTTGTCTACCCACGTCTTAAAAACCTCCAAGGACAGATTCTACAACTTCTCTGGGTAGCCTGTTCCAGTGCCTATTATTACTTCCTAGAGAGACATTTTTCCTTATATCTAACCTAAACTTCCTTTGCTGAAACTTGAAACCATTGCTCCTTGTTCTGTTATCTGCCCCCAGTAAGTACAGTCAATCCTTCAGGTAGTTGAAAGCTATTAAATCTCCCCTCGGTCTTCTCATCTCCAGACTAAATAAGCCCAGATCCCTCAACTTCTCATCATAAGTCACATTCCCCAGCCCTCTAACCAGTTTCACTGCCCTCCACTGGGCTCTCTCCAACTTGTCCACATCTTTTCTGTAGTGGGGGGACCCAAAACTGGACACAGTACTCCAGATGTGGCCTCACCAGTGCCAAATAGAGAGGAACAATCACTTCCCTTGATCTGCTCGCAACACTCCTACCAATGCAGTCCAGTATGCCATTAGCCTTCTTCACAACAAGGGCACACTGTTGGCTCATATTCAGCTTATTGTCCACTGTATTTTGTTTTCAGAAGCAGACTGTATCTACGGATTTAAAAAGTCATACACAATAATATGAAGCTCCAATACCCTTCCAACAGCAGTCACCACCACACTTCGAGTTTCCTTCTGCTGCTTCAGCCCCCCTTTCACCAACCTAACCATCCTGAGATTCTCCCTATGAAAATAGCAGCAACAGCATCCAGCTACCACCCCATGCACAAGCACATGCCCAAATTCTGGAATGAGCTAAACAAGCTTGATCTGGAGAATTTAGGCAGCAAACATGGGTGATGGACAACACTGAACTGCACCAGGAATAAGGAACACCAACCCTTGGAGTGAGGGGAAAATATGCTTTAATATATCTGAACATTATCTACCATTATTTACACAAAAAATAAAAGCAAAGACATATAGAAAAATATTTCAAAAGAGTCCAACTTACCTAAAAAGAGTAGTCATATTCAAAGTACCTTATTTCTCCCTTATAGAGCTGTGTCTTCCCCATCTTTTGACAGTAAGCTTTGTGGCATCAGCCATGCATGTGATGGCCTTCTCATACTCTCTTGCACCAGCTAAGATATCAGGCACTATCTGGTGCTCCAGGAATAGATTAGAATGACTGCTGCCAGCGACAAAAGTGGTACCTAGCAAGTAAGCAATAAGGCAACCATCTTTCTCACTCCTTTCTCAGGTGGATCTGAGCTGGGAAAAGCAACCAGGAAAGCAAAGGCAGTAAGAAAAACCCTAGCAAAAGGGAAAGACTCACAGGGCCCATCCACTATCCAGGATCAGCTATGCTATTTCATATCCCACTTTCATAAATGCCTGGCTCACCATAACTGGGCTGACTATAAGCTGAAGTTATGATATGCAAATGAAATTAATTTACACAGCTTTTTTATTGAATAATCTGCATAAATATTAACACAAGGCTTCCCAAAACTTGCTTACAAAGAAGTAGGAATAAACTGTTCCCAGCCACAAACCATTCAAACATCATGAATTAGCCACTTCCCGCCCCCAAAATCAAGAGAAAGCCTTAAAAACCATGAGTTTAAAAATAAAAAAATACAAAGTGAGTGCCTTACTTATTTATGAACCTTTTGAGAGGACTCAGGTCGCAATTTTGTTTCCTCCCCATCATCATAACCAGAACTAGAAACTTACTTTTTTGTTCCCCTCCCCAAATGAAAGCTAAGATCCTCAAATAGTCAACTGTCTACAGGAACAGGCACTCTAAGTAAAGTACCATGCATCAAAAAAGTTGGCAGCACTTAGAATAACTAAGTCTCAACAGGCGTTTCTTGTGGGCCAGATTGAGACTGTAAAAATATGCATGTGTGAACCTGGAAATTCTGCATTTCCCCTGCTGGAGTGAATTCTGCACTTCTCTGCTGCAAGAAGGTCGTTCTCCATGAAAAAAACAGAAGTTCTGTCCCCTCAGATCCAAGCAGAGTATAACCTATGTCTTTACCAGATGTTATCATCTAGTGACTTGAGGAACTTTCCTAGACAGTTTCTGTCTCTGGGATTCTACACTTAATACAGTCACAGGATATTTTACTAAACCCTGTGAGCCTAATTCCTATCCTACACCCACTTATTGTCAGCTACTTCACAGAAAATAAATTCTCTGAACCTGCACAGTCCTCTGGAATGGCCTGAGGAAAGAGAGAAGGTTTCCTCAAAGTCAGTAAACTTCTGCTTCCCTGTAGCACTGGGACCAGGTGGACCAGTCAATCCCTCCCAGGAAAGCCCTGGGAGCAAGAGTGGTGGAGAGTCAAACATAACCCAGTAAAGGCAGAAGGCAATCCTAACTTACCTACAGGTAAAGACATAGGTTATACTCTGCTCTCTCTCGTGGTTCCAAAAGAGTGGTATGCCACAATGTCGCAGCAATTTATCAGCGCTTGCTATCTCCAGGTCCGGGGGTGCACAGAAGCTGATGTAAGTTGCCAGAACCTGAGGATTTGAGTCCGGAAGAAGGGCTACCACTAGTTAATTTTGTTTCTTCTTTTTCGTTGCTTTCTTGCTTTTCTGCGCCTATTTCTTTTGGGATGATTTGTTGCATGAAACCAAGCCTGAGTCCGGGGGAGGATTACCCCAGCCAAGGGGACCGGACTTTGTGTACTGGGCCTTAATAATGCTCTGATATGCATCTGATGTCATGAATGAACGAGTACTCTGTTACTTTGACAAAACTGATTGAAGGGCTATGAACTATTTAACTGTGCTATACTTTAAAGCCTGCTCCACTCCAGGAGGGAAATGCCATTGATTTACACTAACTAGGGAGATTACTCTCTTTTTGTGAGAGCTGAACTAAAATCTCCCACCTGAACCCAGAATTGACCAGAGAGCATGGCAGAAGTGACTGAGCTGCGATTCATAGTCATCAAAAACCCAGCCCTGGACCTTTGGGCAACCAACCATAGCAGCCAGAGTTACAGACCACTGTCATCTTTATATCAGTGGTTGGCATGTGAACAGGGTGTAAGGGAGGAGAAGCCCCAAGAAGAACCCATCCCAACGAGAGTGTACCCATGGAGGTACTGGTGCCATCACTGGACTCTCCTTTTCTTTTTTTAAGACCAAGGCATGGCAGGAGAGTTTAAGGCAGTGCCCCAGGCACTCTCTGCATCAGCACCTACCTCATCCTGGTGAAGATGTGATATTCCCATATAGAGAAAGAATCACATAAGCATGAAGATCATTAGGTATGATCCAGCCCTTTTGTATTTTGCAGCACTTTATTTACCTAGGCCAAAGCCCAGATTTCATTGGGAGCTACAGGTTCTTAGCCCTTCCCAAAATTTCTTCCATAGGGCTCTCATTTCCCTAGGAAATGTTTAATGTTACTGCCCTGGGCTTAGCTTTTAAGTAGGAATGAGAAGGGTTATATTTTTGTGAGTGGCAATATTTTTAATGAGTTTCATTAGGATAAGAAACACATTTACCTTAGATTTTTTTTCATTAAAAGGAGGAATGAATAAGAAAAGACTGGGTCCTATGTAGAAACAATGTAAAAAAAAAAATCACAATTCACAAACAGAAAAATTAACAAAGTCACTGTGGGGGAGGTGAGCTGGCATATGTGTACAATTAAGATTGCTAATGATAAGTTGCTCAAGGACAGAATCAAGCAATTACAAAGAAAGTGCGGTGTAACTTGGTGACCCTGTAGCTACTCACCTGCTCCAGAAGCACCACTGGTGTTGCCATAACTTTCTTGAATTTCTCAGCTTTCTACTTGCATAAACTCAGACTCATAACATATATTAATTAAGGCGCATCTCCATATCCTCCATTACTTCTTGGTAGGACAATAATACTAAATACTACCTATTAATAAAAAGTGATGTCTGCTTGAAATGAATACACATACAATAAAATGAACCTCTCTCTACTGTCTAGGTTCAAAGGTACTTTACTAAAATAGATCTTATCAAATAGTAAATGGGACTTCTACATCTAGATGAACAGAAGGAAAAAGAGGAGGAAAAAATACTGCACAGTGGACGTGTCTACATGAGACACTTTATAGCACAGCAGACTAATCTACTGTGCAGTAAAGCATCACTGTCTACACATGTGCAGCACTAGTCTACTGTGCAGTGATTAACTGCACAGTAGCTACTGTGTAATAGCACACATGTACACAGCTGACCAGGAGCAAATTGCTCCCCATCAGCACAGGCACCAGGGAGTGAGGGAACAGTCTTTTCCCCTGAGCAGCTGCCTCCCAGTCCTGTGTCCTGACTGGCAGATCAGAGCATGGGGCTGGAAAATGATCCCTCTCCTGAGCAGCTGCATCCCAGCCCTGCATTCAGGGCAGCTGCTTAAGGGAAGGGATAGCTCCCCCTGTCCCCTGGAGCACAAATCTGGCCTAGGTGTCTCCTGCCAGCCCAGGGCCAGCACCTGAGGGAGCCTGGAGCTCCCCTTGGGTACTGTGCGGGGCAGAGCAGAAGTAGCCATGTACTGAACTGCTCCTGTCAGGAGCAAATTTGCTCCTGATGGGTGCACGTGTAGATGCATTCCCAGGGAAAGCTTACTGTGCCTTATTTTACTGTGCAGTAAGCTTACAGCACATTAATAGCATGTATAAACATGCCCAATGAAACACAATTAACTGTAAACAAAATTAGAAATATTAGTAACTGATGTTCTGATACTATCATGGTAACAAAGAGAATGTAGTTCAGGTCATCTGATGCCATCTTTCTCTATACAATATTTTATAGAGAGATATATATCTCTAGTGTATTAGCATCCTTTCACCTGTGAGAGATGGTGGATATTGCAACCTATGATCAATCACACAATAATTTAACAGGTGTGTGAATTGAATTCACAGGCTGCATTATAACCTGTTTCTTTCCCTGACTCCTAGGGCACTTACACACATGCAGGGAGCCTGTTCTGACATGCTGCAAATCCAGCACATCAGAACAGACTTGATTAATCAAGTCTGCTGGAGCAAGTAAATTGATGCGCTCTGGCAGCCTTGTGTATCACATGTATCCATGGCACAATACGTCTTCACGCTGAGAAAATGGCAGCTGTGCACTTTGAAATAAAACACATTCAATGTGCTTAAGTTCAAAGTGCCCACCACCATTTTCTCAGCGTGGGGATGCACTGCCCTGCTGATAGATGTGATGCGTGGGTGCTTTTAATTAGTGTGGCTCTCTAATTAAAAGTGCCTGGTGTTGTGTCGGGAGCACACGTAAAAATGCCCTATAGTCTACTCTGACACTACTCTAATACACACATTAGTGTGTTAAATGGGCCACAATTTCTTTGGTATAAAAGCAGAATAAAGCTAATGGAAGTAGCTCTTTGCTGCTTGTACTCACTGGGCCCATCCACACCAGATGCTATGTCGCCATAGCAATGAGCTATAGCAATGTAGCATCAGCAGGCACTAACCGTTGTGCTGCTGCTACTGCTCAGTAGGGTCAAAAACAACCCATGGGCCACCAGGACTGCACAGTACTAATCAAACTAAAGTACGTACTAAATTACACAGTACCAACTGCACAGACAGGGACACATTTAGACACACCCACTGGGTGAAGAACAGGGAAGGATCTGAATGGGAGACATTTAAGCAAGAAGTGCTTGCTTGTAGCATGGCAATACAGCCTGTAGGCAGCCTAGGAGAAGATGCCATAAGTCAGAGCAGCCTTTAGGTTGCTCTAATTTATACTTGGGGGCATTTCAACCCCTTTACAGCACAGATGGTACAAGGGTGGTATAAAACTATCTTTCCCTCACTACTTCTGTGTTGTGCCTCCTGTGCTGCATCACTCAGAAGATGCAGCATGGGATCTTGCCCACACACGGCACTACAGGTCATTCTGTCCTCCCACAAAGATATTTGTTTTTGTAAGATAAAACTTATTACCATTTTTTAACATCTGTGCATGGAATTATTTAAACTTATTAAATGATTTTAAAACATTATCAAGTGAGCTGTTATGCAGAAATTCTAACAGGCCATTCTTCCAATTAATTTAGGATTCAATCAATTTTACAACATGATAGGACAAGATAGAAGTTTTTGTGCCTGATGTAGGCTTTATACAGGCTGTGGAAGCAGGGGGCAGCCACCAGGGAGAAGTATACTTGCTTGGTTCAAGCTTGCAGGGAAACAGTGAGGATAGCCAAAGCAAAAATGGAGCTTAGGTTGGCAGCAAAAGTTAAGGATAACAAAAAGTCATTCTTTAAGTACATAGGAAGCAAAAAGAAAGTGCAGGGTAATTTAGGGCCCCTTCAGGATAGACGAGGGCAACTGGTAACAGATAGGATGGCCAAAGCGGAGCTTCTAAATTATTTCTTTGCATCCATGTTCCTGGACATGAATACAAATACACATCCCACTGGGATTTTAGGTAAGCCCAGGATAGATACCAACCCACCAACTGTTCGTGTTGACCTAGTGAAGGGGAACCTGGAGGGGTATTTAAGTCAACAGGCTCTGATGATCTTCATCCTAGGGGACTTAGGGAATTAGCTGGAGTCATAGCAGATCCGCTGGCACAACTGCTTGAGCACTCGTGGGGCTCAGGACAGGTCCCAAAGGATTGGAAAAGGGCCAATGTGGCCCCTATTTTCAAGAAGGGGAGGAAGGAGGAACCAGATAACTACAGGCCAGTTAGCCTCACCTCTATCCTTAGCAAGACCTTGGAGAAACTTGTTAATATTTGTGGGGGACCAGCGGGTAAAATAATGCTAAGGGGCAAGCAGCATGTGTTCATAGCAGGCAGATCCTGCCTGGCTGACCTGGTTTCATTTTACAACCAGGTCACAAAATACTTGGATGAAGGAATAGAGGTAGATGTTATTTACTTAGTTTTTAAAAAGGCCTGTGACAGTGTCACACCCAATTCTTATAAATAAACTAAACAGTTGCAATGTAGATTATTACACAGTCTGGTGGGTAGAACATTGGCTTATGGGACGTACCCAGAGAGTGGTGGTAGACAGGTCCGTTCCTACCTGGAGAAATGTAGGCAGCGGTGTCCCACAAGCTCTGTCCTGGGACCGGTACTATTCAATATCTTCATTAGTGACTTGGACGAGGGAGTAAAAGCACCCTGTCCAAGTTTGCTGACAACACCAAATTATGGGGGCAGGTAAACAAACTAGAGGGCAGGGAGCGAATCCAGGCTGATTTAAACAGGCTGGGGAAGTGGGTGGAACAGAATAGGATGCAGTTTAACAAGCATTAAGTGTCATGTGTTGCACCTGGGGAGGAAGAATCATCAACACTCCTATAGCCTGGGAGGCACCACGCTAAGTAGCATAACTGTGGAAAGGGATCTCGGAGTCATAGTCAACTCCAAAATGAACATGAGTCACCAGTGTGATGAGGTAATAAGTAAAGCTAATCGCACCCTTTCTTGAATAAGTAGGTGCATCACAAGCAGGTCCAGGGAGGTGATACTTCCCCTCTATGCAGCATTGGTCAGGCTGCAGCTGGAGTACTGACCAGTTTTGGGCACCGCACTTCAGGGGACCTGAACCTCTTCAGCCTCCACAAGAGGAGGCTGAGAGGTGATCTTGTGGCCATCTACAAACTCATGAGCGGGGGTCAACAAGAAATAGGGGATACGATGTTTACCAGGGCGCCCGTCCAGGTAACTAGAAATAATGGCAACAAACTGAAAGAGAGCAAGTTCAGACTGGACATCAGGAAAAAATTATTTACAGTGAGGGTTGCCAAAATATGGAATAAGCTTCCAAAGGGAGGTGGTGCTGTCCCTTTCCTTGGAGGTATTTAAAAGGAGATTGGACAGACACCTGGCTGGGGTCATTTGATGCCAGCACTCTTTCCTGCCCAGGGCAGGGGGTCAGACTTGATGATCTAATAAGTCCCTTCCGACCCAAACATCTATTAAACATGTCACAACCAGGTAATAGAACTGTCTGATGACATCAACAGCAGCAGGAGGGGCCTTCTTCCTTGGCTTCCAGTAACTTCATTTATCCTGTTCCTTAACAGATACTGTAAGCCTAATTTTGTCCAGTTTTAACTAAAAATGTACCTACAAGTTTGCAGGAGCAAATAATTATGGCATCACCACTGGGTTTGGTTATGTAGGCCAAGAATGACAAAAAAAAAAATAGTGTATGAATTTAGATTCCTAGGTTGCGATCCAGTTTGGTCTCACACGTACCTAAATATGAGTTGGGCAGTTTTTAGGCACATAAATATGCAGTCTTGTGCATTTGCTTGGTGCCTGCAATTTGGATTCCAAAGCTTCATATGTAATTCTGTTTTGGCTTCTGTGTAAACCCAGAAGTGTGCCATTTTGAGCACCTGTGAACCTAAGTTGCATTACAACTGACTTTGGTGCTGGGGAGATGCTTAAGACCTAGAAGGACCTAATCCATTAGACATACTTTCAAAACTAACTCGCACTGGAAGCACTGAATTTGATTTAAAAAATGACAGCGTAACAGCTGCATGAAGGGAGCACTGCCCACTTTTACCCTTAAAATGTTTAACACTTGGCCAGACCAAGGTCATAGGCCTTCCTGAGACTAAAGGAATTTGACCTACATACCATCTTTCCCAAAAGAGTGCCTATCACTAAGCTATACTTTCCACCCACTGCATTCAAGTTGGAGAAAGCAAGCAAGCAGGAGCAAAATGCATCAGAACCCAAGTGCCCCTATTTCAGGGTAATGTTATAACCACTATGCTATGCAGGCATGCTCCGTTTCAGTTACTCCCTGGACTTTCTATGCATTTAATATTAGAGTCATGGGTTAAAAAAAATAGTAAAAATCTTGTCAGCAGGAGCAGAGGTCCTCCCTGCCAGGGCTACAGAGGCATGCTCCCTTCTAGTATACAGCAAATGAACTTAAGCAAAAAAAATCCTTGAATTAATAAACAAAATTATTTCTTTATACACAAAGTGGAGAAAATACACGTAGCTATTAGAAAAAAAGCAATATAATACCTTTCCTTCAGTGTCTTCCCTTTAATCTGTCAACCAAAGCCTTCTTTTACAGTACAGTACATTTCACCTTAATATCCCAACCTGTTTTACTAAGAAGGCAAGATTCTTTGGGTGAAAACCTAGCCCTTTTTAACTCAATGGGAGTTTTGCCATTGATTTTAGTGGGGTCGCATTTTCTCCACCATAGAAATAATCAGCTACTTATTGTCAGCTTATATTTGTCTCCTATACTTTCAAACCTACTGCATTACTAACCCCGACCTGAGATTCTGTGTTCCTTCATCTGACCTCACCAGCTATTGTCTCACATCAATGTTACCATTTTCAGCAGCAACTTGGAGAAAATTATGTTTCTCACCTAACCACCTCTCTTCAATGTCCTTGATCATTCCCTGCCTGGGTTTGACTTAACAGCAATAAAACTGCTCTGCTAGGTATAGTCAGTGAATTTGTCTTTCCTGAATCTGGCTCTTCCTCTCTCTCACCTTTCTTGAGCCTGCCAGTGGATTTAATGTTATGAACACTGACTCTCTTCTCTACATTGAACTGCTTCCTGAACTGTCTTCATCTCTTGGTTTTACTTCTGTTTGCCCAGCCACTCATTTTTCTGCCAGTGTGATCAGCTTTCCCAATCAAATGCTGTACTAATCAAGAGAAATGGCCACCACAAATGGTACTTTTAAATAATATTAATTAGAATCCAGTCTCATGGTCTCAAATCATATAGGGGAAAGTTTCACTCTCATTTCTTCTAATTGTACAGTACTCACATTTGCACAAAGGCAGCATAATGTGCTAATACTTAATGTATGATCAGATACTTCTGGCATTCTCCCACCTTTGACGTTAAGCAGATGTATGGGAACAGCTCAGAAAAGGCCATTCTGGTTTTCTAAATGAATAATCTGTGTTTCAAAGATTTGCCAAGATACTTTTTACATTTTATGCAAAAAAAGACTGACTTCTACATAGCCATTCCTCTCTCTAATGTAATATTATGGGTTCTAAAAAATACCCTCCTAAGTTATATTTATCCTAGCAAAAGATTAATCCTTAAGGAATCATTCCAGCTGCATGGGTAATTTGATATCTGCTTGTATAAATATCATTTCCATTTCTCATATGTGCTTTCTTATATTGTGCCTAGATTAAGCTGTTTCTTTTCATGAATAGTTTCCTTAAAAGCATGTGCCAATACATGTGCTTGTGGATTCATATGGATCTGGGCACTTACCATGATACATTTGTAATATATGCTATGTTCGTGATGCTGCAGCGTGTGCATATGTATAGATGCTGACAAGAACTTGGACACACTTACACCTTTGTCATTTACACAAGTTTTGTACACTGGTGTAATTTTCACTGTAATCAGGGAAGAGAAATGAGCTAAGAGGAATAGTTGCCCACAGTAAGTGTTATTCTAGCATCTCACCCATAGGTGGCATGGGAATAGGCAATAGCCTTCTTGTCTATTACAAAGAGAAACCCCAGAATATCCATGGACTTACTTTATTTTCCTTTATTAATCTAGTTTTACCTCTGATTTATGGCAGAATCGTTCTACAGTAAAAACAAGTCAGCTACACTGGTGTATGGCTGGGTGACATGTATCAATGTCTTTTCTTACCAGTGTAAAGACTGATTACATCAGTGCAGCCCTTTGTGTATCCAAGGCCAAAGGCAAAGAACACACTTGATTATAATCAGCTTGCCAGTTCAGCTGCACACAATAAATCAATAAGGGTGCATTTTACTTCTTTATTCCTTCAAAATCATTAAAAGCCTATGTAGAGAAACTTTTTTAAAATGATACTTTTGCAGCTCCAGGGTATAAGCAGTGTTTCCATAAGACCTGTGAACTTCCCAAAATGTACAGTCAAATACAAAATGTTTGCACTGTTCAACAATTGACTGGATAATTCAAATCTCAGTCTTGCTTTCTAAGCAAGGCTCTATGATTATCAGCTTTCTGCAGATCACTAATCCACTGGCCACTGTTTTTTCTTTCTTTTTTTTTTTTAAAGAAATCCAGTGATTCAGGATTTTTTTTGTAGGAATAGGGCGGGTCACCACTCCTTGGCCTGCCACAAAAATCTGTAAATCATCTATCATTAAATGAAGGTTTCAGTAAATGAAGCAAGCCCAGAAACTATAATAATGTGAATAATCCTTTTTCATGCAAGTCTTCCCTTCCTCTGAAAGAATTACCAGTATGTGGGGACTGCTGATGAGAACAAGTAAAATAAGGAGTTGAAGCACAAGCCTTATTTCTGACAGGGTTGATACAGGACTCAGCTTTTTTTACTATAGAGATGATAGAGCATATTTCTAATATACCTATTGCTATAGCCATTGGGAAGCAAGGTCCTGATCCAAAACTCACTGAAATCACTAACAGCATCTGCAATAATGTCAATGGGTTTAGGATGAACTCTGTAGTCCCTGCATATATCCAGACCCAAGATGTCTCGAGTGAACTGAAGGTAACGGAAGCTGACAGAGCAAAGCCCCCTTCAAGAGGTGCCCAGAACCTTCTTTGACTATATTAAAGCTTTTTCCACACAATTAATTCAGCCAGGTTTCAATCCTGTTTAACCTTTAGGAGAAAACAGTCATTTGTGATACCTTGTATTTACCTGAGGATAGCTATGAGTCAGAAATGATGGTGCAGTAAACCACTATTCCTTACATTTTTAATAAAAATAAGGGCCTACGCAAGGAGATGCTTAGCACCCTTAACATTTACCGCAGGCATTTCTTCCAGAATTAACCCTAGGAATGTTTCTTTTCCACAGTCCACTATTATTATTGTCATCATTGTTGTTACCAGACACAGAGAGGAATTTGATTTTTTGATTTAGGCTGGATCCTATTTTCTCTGATGTTAGTGGTAAATCCCTCTGAGTTCAATGGGAGAGGATCAGACATAACTGCAAAATCATATTCCCTCATACCACCACATGCGAAACAGCCTTTTTCTTCCTCTTTGGCACAAACAGAAGGGAAGTTTAAAACTACATAATACTAAAAAGTACATCAACAGTAACTCTCATAAGTATACAATGACACCTGCACATGAGTGCATAATAATGAAATGTTTTAGATGTATCAGATTTACCCAAATGCTGTACATCTCTAATGTAAATGATGTAAATGATTTAAATGTATCAGATTTACCCCAAGATCCTTGTCTGCCTATGTCCTTAAACCAACACAGCCACAACCTACGTAATAATGAAATGTCACTTACCTTTTTTTTTAAACATCATACTCACTGTCAAGATAGCCACAGCAGCAGAACTAAAACATATACCACTTTTCCCATTTCAGTATTTTACTTACATTCCAAAACTATGTTAATATTACCTGATATTTTTTCCTCTTTATTTTGCCTTTTGTCTTCATACCAGCTATCCTAAATTGCCATATTTTTAATGGATTTTAGTAGCTGCAGCATGTCACCAGCAATGTAATTCCCCAGAATGCAAAGCAGGGAAAAACAATACCCTGAGGTTCAAAAAGACCATTAAAAGTAACCCCCAAGTCATGGAGGACCTGATCCTGAGCAATGCCTGGCACCCACTGAAATGAGTGCTTGCGTGGGCCTCATCTGTAACCTACTGAAGCTAATAAAAACCTTCCTAGCTTGCTTCAAAGGCTTTGGATCAGGTCTCAGATTCAGGCACCTCTCAAGACAAGGCCTTTCAAATAATGTTTAAAAATAAAAGCGTATGCAAATGAGTAAATCCAAATTGGTTAGAAGATGTTGTCTGCACCTGTAAAGTAGGCTGATTTTACATCAGCTGCACTCCCTTGAGCTTTAACTATATGAAATGGCATATTGCAGGCAGTAACAGGATTAATATCTTCAGCCTAAAACAGTGTTGCCTGCACATATAAAAGCAGCTCACCCCACAGGTCAACTCCACTCACTTGAGCTTTAGCCACATCAAAGGGGCTAGTACAGGCAGTAACACAGCAGAGTTCATTTCTTCACCCCCCAAAAAATAACTGTTACAACTACTAATTATACCCTGGAACCAAATATGCTTTTAAGACTCTCCTGGACACTAGCATTGTGATGCTGCTTTGGGAGTGGATTCTGATTTTTACATTTATGTACACATGTACACACACACACACACACACACATACACATACACGCACACACATACATACATGCGCACATACACACACATATACATGCATGCATGCACACATGAGTGCACACACATACCTATATGTGCACATGCAAACAAACATACATGTGCACATACATCTGCACATGCAATATGTGTGTGTGTGTGTGTGTGTGTGTGTTTCCAGGGCAGGGGGTGTGTATGTGTGTGTGTGTATATATAGATATAGATATATATCCACAAAGAGACCCACAAACACACACATGCTACATACACACACTACATATATTGTAAATTGAAAAATGTAGAATTGTAGAATTCATATGTCATGGAAGGAAAATAAAGTAAATCCATGTGGGTGGCTGGGTGGGTACATACACATACACACACACACACACATATATATACACATATATATATGCATACACAAAATACTGACACATACATATGTATACACCCACATACACATGCACACTATATATATGTATATATATCGAAAACACACACACACACACACAGTGTGTGTGTGTACCCAAAACACGCGCGCGCCGTGCGGTGCGGTGGCCGGGAGCGGAGGGCGGTGCGGGGGCAGCTCCCGTCCCTTCGCCGCCCGGGGGAAGCGCTGGGGACGCCCCGGCCCCGGCCCCCTCCCCGCCCGGCGCGGGGCCATTACCGGGCTCGTGCTCGCCGGGGTTGTCGGAGATCTCGATGACCAGCAGCGCGCGGCTCTCGAAGCTGTGGCCCACGGTGTAGATGCGGCTGATGGAGGGGCACTGCAGCCACACGGCCACCAGCGCCTCGCGCAGCTCCGGGAAGCGGTGGTACTCGAAGGAGATGCCGTCCTCCGCGCTCAGCCGCCGCCGCCGGCTCGCCCCGGCTGCGCCCTCCGGCTCCTCCGCCGCGCAGCCCCGCAGCCCGCAGGCGCCCAGCGCCCCGCACAGCGCCAGCAGCGCGGCCGCCCGGCCCGCCGCCATCCCGCACCTGCCGCCGCCGGCTCTCCGCCCTCGCTCGCACCTTCGCCGGCTCGGACTAAGCCCGAGCCATGCAGGGAGGAGGCAAAGCCGGAGTGTCTGCAGGGCGGGCTGCACTACTCCGCAGCACCAAGGGGAGAGGCAGGACGTACCACTGCGGGCGGGAAGGAGGCACCGCACCAAGCGTGCGCGCCGCTTACGGCACCGCTCCCGCCCCGCGCTGCCAGGGGCTGCGGAGACACGGGGCCGGGCGGGGCCAGGGCGCGGAGGCAGCCGTGCTGGGGCTTCGTCCTCCTCTACCCTGCTGTGCTGGTGTAGCCATAATAATGGGCATGCACACTGGGGCCTGTATTATAACACATACAGTCACACGCGCATGCACATACATACATAATTTATCTATCTGTAGATATAGCTATAGATATCTATATAGATACCTACATATCTCTAGATAGATCTATAGATAGATCTTTAGAGATATCTAAGTTTATATCTAGATCTATATACACTAGAGAATTGCCCATCAAGAATGACTGTGGGGACAGAGGGGACGCAAGGTCAGCACCACACCACTGCTGCCTCCAGGAGCAAAGGGGGGGGGGGGGGGGCGCAGTCAGGCCAGCAGCACTGGCCCTGCACATCCCCTTCATCCCCTCTGTCCCCACCATCATTCTCCCCCCCACCCAGCTCCACATCAGGCGCTGGGCCATCCCCACCTCCATCCCTGCCATCATTCTGGATGGGCAATTCTCCCCGCAGGCAGCATTGGCTGGAGCCCCGCCCCGCCCCGGCCCGCCCAGAGCACCACACCCCAAGAGCATTATGGACAGACAGGCAAACACACAGACAAGCAGACTAAGCCCTTTATATATCTATAGAATATAGCTATATATACACACACACACACATGCATACACCCCTATATACATGCATAGACACACACATATATGCATACACACCCACACATACACATGCATGCACACACACATATATAAAAAGAAAGAAAGACTTTGACTTTTAAGAAACGTTTATTCCGGGAAGGGTGACAAATGGGGACAGTAGAATAAGATTAGCAGATATGGCCTCTGAAATAAAACAGACTGATGGAAAGCAAGACCCCTGAAGAGACAGGTAGATCTTCGCTCTAGCCCAGTGGCTTCCAACCTTTTTTCATTTGTGGACCCCAAAAAAATTTTGAATGGATGTGAGGAGCCCTTTGAATCCTAATTATGGATATTCACATACTTTTGACTGATCATAGTCCTCTTTTGCAGACCCCTTAGACAGTCTGCAGCTCTGTTCTGGGGGCATCCCAGAGCCATTATATTGCACCAAACCTAAGGATCTTCAATTTGGTTATAAACCTTTGCTTGAGTTTACCTCTCCCCAGAGAAATTCACCCTGGGAGATATGCATCTGTCATTGAGTTCAGTTTTTATCCTCTCTGACACACCAAAATGGAACCAAAATAATCTTGGCTCCACTCTTGCAAATACTTTCCTCAAGCACTTTACAAATCACAGTATCGGAACTACTTGCACGAGTAAAGATAAGTGTCTGTGGGCTTGAAGCCATAGAATATTTCTGGGTTTCCATGTTCTTGAACAGTATCCCAGGCAGTCTTTTTGCTGATGATGAGGTCCTGTACTAACCATGCAAACTAAGCTTTTCTGGTCACTCAAAGCAGCTGTGTTCCTGATGTTTGGAAGTTATATAACTTTGAAAAAATACTGAACCATATTTTCTCTTTTGTGACACCTATGGAACTCCATGGATTTATTGCTCATTTGCTTTTCTTTCCTAGCACTGCTGCCCTCCCCACTCTCTCCTCCCTCCCAGCCCCCCCACTTTGTCTTTCTTATTTTATTTTCTCTCTCCTTCTTATACTCTGTTTTCTGCGCATCTTTTCACAGCATCTGATGAAGTGAACTTGGGTTGGCAGAAGTTTGCACTCTATATATCCGCCTACCCTGCCTTCTGATTCCATTTTAAGTCAGCCCCGTAAGAGGGCTGCAGACAAATATAGAAAGTGCTCCAGTTGACCCAAAATGGATTTTGGACACCAACTTTCAAGCTTTTCAATATAACAGCACAGTAATAAATAATGAAAATAGCTAATGATCTCAAGACACATTATTTACTGGATGATGGAGTGTGACGACTTTACTCGCACCAAGCTGCATTTACTCACAAAAGGGTTGGGAGGCTACTCATCTGAGTAATTGCTCCCTGCTGTAAGTAGTGGGGCAAAATTGAGTCCACAGGAATTACAGGGCCTCTTGATTCATGCAATTTATCCCTCTTAGAGAATAATCTTTCTTTTTCCCCCAATTTTATTTTAAATGTCCTAAGAGAAAAAAGGCAGACAAGGTTCTTTGGATCAATCTGATATCTTTTATTTGACCAACTTAAATATTGGAATAAAAATATTTAAACAACCTTTTTGGGTTTAAAAACCGTTTGTCAGGCTGAGGAAGTTTCTGCAGTTGGTGTGTGCTCTTTCTGGATGGAATGAAAAGTAAAGAAACTAAGAGAAAAAAGTTTCTACCACCTCAGACCTATAAAAGTCCCTCCTCCCCTATCAGGCTTACTGAATTTTGTCAGAAAACATTCTTAATTGCATCTCCCTCTCCTCTAGTTATTCCCCAAGCTAAGCTGAACAGGTAGTCCCTGTCCTTCACAATAAGTTGAACTTCACAATATCAAGAAAGGACACTTTAAATGTATTAAGAACTAACTGAGAAATGAAAAGTAGCCTTTAGTGGGGAGAAACCATTGAATAGGGGTGTTTGCAGGTAGGTTCTGAAGAGATTGATGGCATTAGACTTGATGCTGCTTAACATTTCATCAATGACGTGCAAGTAAATATAAAATCATAGCTGATAAAATGTGCAGAAAAAGCAGAGATCAGCAGAGTAGTAAATAATGATGAGCACAACAGCACACCTACAGATTACAGATTGCTCTGGGTTACTATAGGTGTTAGCCTTAGACCCATTTCAATGCTCTGATTTAATATAACCAAACACATAATTACTTATTTAGAAACAAGGAATTTGGGAGCTAGAAATCATAATAGACAGCTCAGCAAGAGTTCCCATTGCAATGCTGGGGCAAACATGACCATGGTTATTTAAACAAGAGCTTATGCATAGACGAGGAATTGATATTGCCTCTATAGTTTGGTGAGTCAGATATCAAAATGCTAAATAAGGGTCTAGTATCCAGAAAAATGGGAAAGAATTTTAAAAAGAGCCCCCAAAATGCCATACAATAAGGCCCCTGACAGATATGCAGGTAAAGGCATGATGGGATCTGATGTGCGATCCACACAGTGATGCCACATGTGTATGGCAGGAGGCTTAAATCTGGGAATTAGCATTAGATCCCATCACATCTTATTGCCACTGCAGGGGGAGCCCAGGATTATGAATTCCCACAGCTGGGATCCCCATCAGCTGATCTGGGCTCCCAGCCAAAGAGGCATACCTAGACACAAGTTCAATTAATGGCATGATAGGAATCAGCCACAAAGTGCTTGCACATTTTTGTAGAATAACTGTGGCTTATTCCTTGTTTTATGATGCCATTATTTGCTTTAACATGTGGCCAGGTGTGGCAGGGGCTTCAGAGACAGAAAGAGCCCAGTCTAGTTGGCTCACCATAACGAATTGGTTCACCTTAATTACCATTTACAAATTGCCTCACAGGGGAGAAATTCTGTGTACGGAGGTCAAAGGAGAAACAATGGCTGGAAACTGATACCAATCATATTCACAGCAGAAAAAGGAATCATTTTTTAAGATGAAGATGATTAACTATTAGAACAAACTACAAGGGAAATGGTGGATTAAGATATCAAGATATCTCTTGATATCTTCTAGAAAGGCAAATACTTATGCTTCAATTAAACTCAAGTTTGTGGGTCGATACAGGAGTAACTGAGTAAAATTTAAGGAGATTAGCCTAGATAATGTAACAGTTCCCTCTGGCCTTCAACTCTATAAATCTTTAGATACTTAAATAAGATGAACTGGTTTTCAGAGATGTTGAGAACTCAGCTTACACTTACTTATGAGAGAAATGCAGGTATTCATCATCTCTGGAAGGCCTAGACTCAAAGCTTACTGAAGTCAGTATGAATCTTTCCATGAGCACTGGATTGACCTAAAAATTTGATCACTTGTTTAGGTAACTAAAGAATGACTTGGATGTCTAAAACTGGGCACCTCAAATCCATAATTTGAAATTAAGTCTGAAGTATTGGATCCAATAAGCACATGAGTACATAAAAGCTAGGTGCCTCAACTATTGTTAGGTGCCTAGACTTCCTATGCAGTGCTTGGGGCAGTGAAGTGCCACAGGATGCAATGCCGTGCAGACAGTAAACTGAACAGGGAGCAGCCTAAAGTCAATATTCTTTGTGTACAGCTGCCTAGAGCTAGCCAACAGAGAAATGCTAAAGATAAGGACAACTCCTAAGTCCCACTCTCAGATGGCTCACTCAGGCTTTAGGGAGGCCTGCTCTATGAACATCTACCAGCTCAAGCTCTCAGGGGATTTACACCTAATTTCTGGATCTTATTTGGGTTTAAGTATCAGGCACCAGGCTGATCAGTCCTGTTAAAAGTGGGGCATTCTAGGTATGCACAAAATCAGAGAAACTTTAATGTAAAAGCCTGAGAATTCTATAATGTTAAGGAGCCTCCTGCTATGATGTTAGCAGCTGAGTGGAGTTTTCAGGATCAAAATTTTAGACATCAGTGCCTACTTTCCATCCAAGTCCCACCTTTAGGCACCCCAGTGATATTTTTCTTTTTTTTCAGATTGTGTCCTATGCACCTTCCAGGCAGTCTGTGGCAAAACTGTGAGTGAGCTCCAGGATCCTCCTGACAGTAATTCTTGTGCCGCAGCCTACTCCTTTTTTGTTTCCACTTTCACTATTAGACATGGAGATCATTGCTGACAGATCTTTAGCAAAGAAAATTGTCAGAGCTAAACACAGAATAGGATTCTGATATCCTGTTAATGGGTTTGTGTTTTAGGATTTTAAGGCACTTAAAACAGTTTATAATTAGTTGACGCAGACTACTAAAACAGTGTTGAAACAGTAGAATTGGCACAATGGAGACAAAAGGTGGGCTTCAGCTCAGAGTTAAACAGAAACCTTTTTTTCTAATGTCTAGTCCTCATTAGCAGTCCCTTGATTTGACCATGATCTCTACCATGATTTGTTGATGGGTCTTGAGCTGACTAAGAAGTCCAGTCCTTGAGTCACAGATCCATCCACAGAAGTTGCAGGTGTTTCTGCAGGGGAGAGTAAACCATAGGCTGGAATTTCTCTCCTTTGCCTTCCTCTGCTCTCTCTCCTCTACTTTGAGGGCAAGAACCTTTACCACGAAGTGGGTGGCCACTTGGTTGAGGTTGTAGCATCATTGGAGTTGGTTAGGAGCCAGCTCCTCCCAGCTCTTGATGTCAGTCCATTTTCTTAGGATATGCCTTCAATCTGTCCTTGTTGCGCTTCCTCTCGCCACCGTGAAATCTCAGGCAGCTAAGGAAGTAGAGCAGTTGTCCTGGGAGTCAAGCTGGGCATCTGCACATAATGTCCAGTTCAGCAAAGTTGGTGCTTGAGGATCACTGACATAATGCTAGTAACATTGGCTCCAGCAAAGATGCTGGTATTTATGCTGTGATCTTCCCGTATGATGTGGAAGATTCTCCAGAGGCATCTTTGCTGATACTGCCTCAGGCTCTTGAGATGATGGCAGTAGGTCACCCACATTTCACATCCAGAGAGGCAAGTGGGGATGATGACTGAATGTAGACTTGGATCTCGGTGTATTTCTGAAGGTTGTGATCCATAAAAACATGCCAAAGCCATTTCCTGAAGGAAGCTTTTGTGCACTGGATCCTGTTACTGGATCTTCTCTTCAATACTCACACTCTAAGAAAAGTGGCTACTGAGGCAAGGGAAGCGCTCCAATACCTCCAGGGTCTTTCCCTCAATGGTAATTTGAAGAGGGGGATCATACTGATGGCCTGGGGAAGACCAATAGAGAAGTTTAGTCTTCTTGATGTTGAGAAAAAAGCCCAATATTCAGCAGGCTCCTAGTGTGGGAATTCCAAATAACATATATAAGATTATGTGTCTGGCTGCTATTAGTCAGAGTTTTGTCCCCAAGCTGCTGAATTTCAAGCTTTGTGGGTTTAAATTTGGCCCTTAACCACTCAGTAGTAGCTTGTGGTTTAATATATTAAAATTGTGATCATGTAGAAGATCACACACCTATCTTGATTGCACATTAAAACTATTCAGCACCAAGTTTCTCACAGCATTTTACTAAATCTGAATTACCAGCATTCAGTACTTTAAAAGTGTATGTTGATATAAAGCACTCAGCCTAAATTCATAAAATCTAGGTATTTAATAGAAGATTTGTCTTAATTTATTGGAATGTACAAATTTATTTACAGAAGAGTACATTTCAACTTTTCTTTACACATCTAAAATTGTCTCCTCTGAAAGTATTTGGATAACAACATAATCGGCTACACTTCATTGTTTTCCCCTCTTAAGCACATATTATCTTGAGGTATACAGCATGGGAAATATTTTTTGGCAAGTCAGAATATAGTGCAATACAGTCTGCCTTAAACGATATTCCAAGAGCACACCCTAAAAGATTGTATGGTTAGTTCTCACAGCTGGGCCTCATTAAAGCAGCAGACTTTTGAAGGAAGGCTTTGGCCACAGGAAAAGTTGCTACTCCCCGGAAGGACCACACACTGCCTGGATCCAAACTCAGCTAATAATGTCTGCAGGACCCTGTGCTGACGGGCAAGAGACATTAACGTAGACTCCACAGCATTTTGTGGAGAACCAGGGATTTTTTTTGTGGTGTGGATGAAATTAAAATACTTACATCCTGGAATAAGGATGTTCCTTGATGTATCAACCCTCAGGACCGCTTTATTTAAAGAATAACATGCACATGACGGTCCAGTGCCATCTGATAATGGCAACCACAGAACTGGAACAGCTACACATGCAGCTGGCCAAGTCTTTCAAATATTTAATTACCAAGGAAAGTGCTTAATATCAGGCTATTAAAAATTATTATTTTACTGATTATACAGATACTAGGATCATTCCATATATAATTTCAATAGGTCTATTTGCTACCAAGCAGTATGTTCAGTTTAAAATACTGACAACCATGCACAAACACAGCCCCATATGAATAAGAGGCACTGGTGAAATCCAGGTCCCACTGGAATGAGTGGTTAAACTACTGCTAATTTAATGAGGGCAGAATTTTACTCGCTGTGGTTAAATACTGTTGAATCTACAGCTAAGAAAATGGTAGAGACAGTTATGATATATGGATTAATCTTGAGGAGGGAAGTCCCATCTTGGAGTTACCAGTTATCTACCACTTATATTTTTGGTTTAAAATGTGTTCACGTAGGTAGTAAATAAATTTGCAGCTTTTTAAACACTCTTGGGTCTTGTAAAAGTAAGAGTAGCCGAAGAAACATTATGTTAAAAAAAAAAATGCATAATCAAATTTTGCTTTCATTCTGGCTTTGTATCAGAATTGCTCCAGTGGAGGATTAAGTTCTGGGTTTACATGAGGGTAAAAGAAGAATGCAGATTCACAATGATGAATAAATAATGATGAATACAACCATCAAAATAAAGTATAAATAAAACAATGATGTACATTAAAATACTAGGCTGTGGCCAGACATTACATTAAAAACATTCCAAATGCTTTTGAAGACTTTCAAAAGGAAAAGTGTACAGGCATGTACACCTGATAAAATGTTCTAAAAATGGCTGAAATCTGACCAAAATGATCCTGGAGGGAGCAAGTACTATAACCTACCATTTTATTTCATGACATCCCATGCTATGCGTGCATTAGGGCTGTGCAAAATGTCAACGGACATTTCGTTTCAAAGGTGTTTCGACGCGTTTCGGGCTCAAAAAACCAAAACAGAAAGGAAACACAAGGCTTTGAAACACCTTCAAAATGAAACAAGAGCACTTGAAACATTTAAAAAATGTCAGAGTTTCGAGTTCTGAAGCTGGGCTTGCAGAGAAATACAAACTAAGGACAGAGGGGGGAAAAGGAGGAAAGGACTTCCCTGATATTGACCGTGTAGCTGGCCAGTGACTGATCCTTCCCTGAGGTCCCTTCCAATCCCAGTGCTCTGGGGGAGGGACAGAGAAGGAGCATAAAAGCATTATTTGAAATGAGCTTTGTCAGCTGTGCCTTTGTCAGCTTACTGAGCTGTGTCCTCCAGGAGCATCAGAAAGGCTCTCACTTCCTACTTGCTAGTATGTTCCTAGCAAGTGGGATCCAATCCTTTCTGAAATAACCTAATACCCTTTCCTAATCGATTCCTTTCAATTTTTTCCTCCCCGCAAATCCCCTTTTTGTTATTATCTGTAATTCTTTTTCCACATAAAAGAAATCTGCGTTTTCCCTGACAGTCAATGCAGACTGTGCAGGAAAGCACAACATATATTACAGAACATATATTTATATATTACATAAATACATACATTACAGAAACACACACAGATTTTCCAGCACACCAAACATGAAGCATGCTGAAAAGGCAGGCGGCCGCTCTTCTGGCTGGGGCAGAAGAAGGGGCAGAGGGAGAGTTCTAAGTCCCCCCAACCCCTCCAAAACTTAGATGCAGCCTCTTTTCAACTATTAGCAGCCATGCCACTTTCTGCTGCTAGTGGCACCAAAGAGATGGGAGCAGTGTCTGCATCCCCTTCAATAACACCTGCCATAATAACAACCACGAGCACCACCACGACAACAACAAGCAGCACCAGCATGACAGTCTCCTCCACCCCAATTTCGCTTTCCAGCCTGAGCCTTCCAGTGCCAGAGGAAGAGCTAGAGGAAGATCTGGAGCTGGATCTGAGTGCCATAGCAAAGGAAATTTTGGGGAAGGAGGGGGAATCATCTCAGTTTGTGCTCCACACCCCTCAAGTTTCCCCTAGAGCCAGGTCTCCTTCCCCAGAAGGCACTTTGGAGGAGGCTGAGGTAGAGGTTGTGGAGGCAAGTGGCTCAGCTGAGTCCACTTCTCCTGTTGCTATGCATCTGCCTGCTGAGGAGAGGGAAAAGGCAGATCTGCACATGCACCCGCACCTCAGAAGTGAGGGGGTCGTGTGATCTGGGATCATATTATGCTGGCAGATGATCCCACATATGCTACCTGCCTCCACTGCTGAGCCAAAACCAGCAGGGGCAAGGGAGCGAAACACATGAGCACCATGGGGATGCTGATGCATCTCCGCAGGCACCACCCCCTTGCTCTTGCTCCTCCTCAGTCTGGCACCAGTGGTAGCGTGCCCAAAAAGAAGTCCCCCTCTCGCTTAAAAGCCCGCATCCCCCCAAAGCAGAGGCAGGCCACACTGGAACAGTGGGAGAAAGGCAGGCTCACAGGGGGGCAAGTTTGCAAGGTGAGCGAGGTTACCCAGCGCATTGGGGAGATGCTTGCTGTGGATGGCCAGCCCTTCTCCTTTGTTGAGTGGCCAGGGTTCAGGCAGCTCATGGCACTCGTGGCCCCATCCCACCAAGTGTCTGCATGCACCACCTTCAGCAGGATGGTGGTGCCCTCCCTGTATGAGGTATGCAAGGAGTAGTTGAGGGAGAAGCTGTGCAAGGCAGGTTCGCAGGTGGCCTTACACTTCACCTTGGACATCTGGAGCAGCCAGGGTGGAGATCATGCATACCTCTCCCTCACACAGCACTGGTGCAGCCAGTCAGGCAGTCAGTGGGCTCTACTGCAAGCCAAGGTGATGGAAGAGTCTCACATGGCAACAGAGATCATGGGGGCCATGAACCGTATGGTGCAGGGGTGGCTCATTGGGCAGGGTGAGCTCACCTGTGGGTTCATGATTACCAACAATGGGGCCAATATGGTCAAGGCCATCCATGATGCCAACTTTGTTGGCACCTGCTGTGTGGCACGCAAGCTGCACCTCATAGTGAGGGACGCCTTGGAGGGGGACAGGGCTGATGGTGAGGGTGCTGTCACAACCAGCCACCTGATTTCAAAATGCAGAAAAGTGGCAGGCTACTTCCACTGCAGTATCAAAGCGGGCAAGATGCTGTGGGGGAAACAGGCAGAGCTGAGGGTCCCACAGCACAAAATCATGCATGATGTGGAGAATTGGTGGAACTCCATATACCTGATGCTCAACAGTTTGGTCAAACAACAGAAGGTCTTCCATGAAATGGCCTTGCATGGAGAGATTGGAATCAGTGGTCCACTTAAAGTTGAGTGGGATAGCATCTCCCAGATCTTAGTGGTCCTCAAGCCCTTCCTCGAGGCCACCGAAAGCCTCAGCAGTGGCGATGCCCTCCTGAGCCAGGTGATCCCTGTAGTGAAGGAACTTGAAAACAAAATGCACAAGTTCCAGAGGATCGATGATCCTGGATGGGGCAAGCCGCTGTCACCAGAGGTGTAGACACTGGTGAAGTGGCTGAAGGAGAGCATCAAGAAACAGCTAGATCCGTTGCAGTCCAGTACAGTCCATGTGCTGGCAGCTATGTGCAACCCAAGGGTGAAGGGGAGCATATGCAGCAGCAAAACCCTGGATCACTGGATGGAGGTCCTGGTGAAGAGTCCAGGAGGCAGAAGGGCACAGGTGGGAGGATGTGGCAGAGGGGGATCCACTTTCCTGTGCCAGCATGCCATCCACCAGCCAGTCTGTCCTTCACCACAGGTGCTGCCAATGTGGGCCAGGGGCATGGCTTCCATAGTGGGTTCTAGAGGCACCAGACCCCACAATCAGGCAGGTATCACTCAGACCTTGGTGGCGGCCTATCCTGAGGTCATGGAACCACTGCTGTGCGACACTTTAGCCTACTGGGCAAGCCGCAGACAGATGTGGCAGGATCTGGCCACGGTTGCCTGGAAGCACCTGTCCTGTCCATCAACCAGTGTTCCAAACAAGCAGGTGTTCAGCATTGCTGGGGACGTTGTGACACCCCACCACACTTCTTTGGATCCTGGTTTGGTGGAGCAGCTGGTGTTCCTCAAGGTGAACTTCCTGCTGCTGAGGTTCCCAAAGCTCCAGATGCAGACAGAGTGCCACCCTCCTCACTTCATCCACATCTATTTCCTTTTGGTTTCTGGTTTCCGAACCACTTAATGCCCCACTCTCAGAACTGGAGGCAGCGCTCACTGCATCACCAGCCAGCAGGGGAAAAACAAGCTCCCATGCCAGGACAAACTTAGAGGTATGAGATGGGGCTATGAGGAAAGAAGAAGGTCCCAGGTCCTGGACATGACCTAAAACTGCATCCTGCCAGGGTTGGGAGGCCTGGTGGGACTGCTGTCAGTATGGCAGCCCCCCAGGAGATGCCAGGACTGAGGACCTCCCTGGTGAAAGGTGAGTAGGAGGCACCTTATAACCTCCAGCCACCACACACATGCATAGTTCTGGCTGGGGAAAGCCCAAACCCCTAAGATCTTTGAGAGGCCTGAGGCTTACTGGTTGCAGTGGAGTTGTGAGGCTCCAAGTGAGCTCAACTTAGCTGCCTGGGATGCCATCTGTGAGGCATGGGCCACAGTGTAGGGGAGGTACGGAGCTGCAGAATCACACACCAGGCAGACAAGGTTCTGTGGGTCAATCCGATATCTTTTAGTAGACCAACTAAATAGTTGGAGAAATATATCTTAGCAAGCTTTCAGGTTGAAAAACCCTTCAACAGGCTGAGGAAGCACCTGAAGTTGGTGTGTTTGCTCTTCCTAGATGGAAAGAGTAGTAAAGAAGCCAGAGGCTGGCATGCAATACAGGCAAGAAAGCTAGTCAGTGAAAATGGAAATGGAGGCATCAGGGGTGAGGAACAGGCTGGGTGGGAAGGGGGATATAGCAAGTAAAAGTGGAGAGGTACCTGGGGAGTCAGATGTCTGGCAGGTTGTAGTGTGTCATAATTCCAATGTCTATATTGCCATGTCCTTAAACCAATACAGCTACAACCTACACCACTAGCACCTGGTCAGCTGATTGGAAGGAGGCAGAGCCCTGGGCACATCTAAGCCCCACAGCTGGGCCTGGCAGGGAAAATTATCTGGCAGCTGCTGAAGAAGAAGCTCCTTCAGGAAAGGAAAAAAAGGTTCTGTGATAGTTTGGCTGCCTGTTAGTGCTACTGTGCTGCTTACCTGTTGTTATTGAAAGTGGTGGACCAGGCTGAGGCCACAGGGAAGGAGGAGATCTCATTGGGGCACACTACCATGTTGTTTAGAGGCCCCAGCACCAATGAGGGCACAGCGACAGGGGCATAGAGAGCCCAGTGACAATAGAAGGTAGAGTGAAACCGAGAACTCATTACAGGGACTATATCAATATATTATCTGCAAGGCACGGGGCATGGTAAGGGATGGATGAAGCCACGCATCTAGTCCATAAGGCTTAGGGTGTCCACTTGAGGCACCTACTTAGAACAGGTCCCAGCAAGGTGCCCAAGAACCTGCCGGGTTTAGTGGGGTCCATTAGGACTGTGACTGAGCTGAATCTCAAGGGCAGCCTCCCTTTTATCTTTTCCAACAAGACGTGGTGGGCAGGTGAGAAGAGAAGGTGCCCACAGGGCAGAGCTGGCATGGTCACAGGGCCCTAGCAGTATCACGGCCATCTCTAGGAACCCTACTCTGTCACGAAGTGTAGTTTCCCAGAAACCCCAGCACCTATCTTCTTGAAAGCTGGCAGGCTTCATGGCCTCAGCAGGAGTTACCATCCCTGCTGTTTTCATCTGAATCAGGCAAGAAATGACAAAGTTATAGGCATTTTCATGATTCCCCGTTATAGCTTATGGGCAAAACGCCAAAAAGCGTCAAAACAGTCTCGAAACAGTTTCAGTGAAATGAAACAGAACAGTGCTTCAAAACAGCGTTAAGAAACAAGCAGAGATTTGAAAAATGAAAAAAAATATTTTCATATGACATGATAAATTCACTGATAAAAGCATATTTATATATCGCTATAAAAGTAGCTCACAGAATCATATATAAGTCTAGATCACTGCCAGGAACAAACACAAGACAGGCTGTAATTAAAAAAACTTGTCAAATAGAAAAGAAGAAAAAAGTTTTCTGAAAACAAAATATAAAGCCCCATATCACACAAATTGCAATCAAAACAACACTACAAAAAGAATCCTGGTGCAAGGGTCTGAAAAATTCAAGCCAAAATTTTTAACTTTAGTTTTTAGCACCTTTTTTCATAAATATCAGGTAGGTTTTCCACATCCAGCATTTTGTGCAAGGTTCCCGCATACACATCATTTGCAAAATAGAAAACGGGAAACTTTCACGAATATGCCATCTGTGGGAAAACTGATAGTCATAAATTAAGATAAAGCCAAATTAGAAGTCTAGAATAGTCTAGAGCTCTATTCACACCTGAAGATCATGTACATGGCAATGACTTAAAATCATTTGGTACTGATATTTCTTTTGGCATTCATCAATTCTTATTTTGTTAATATGTTTTTATCCATAGTATTCATTATTACCATATCATAAAGCTCTAGTTTGAGGTGATCGTCATAATTGAGCTGCAGACTCATCTTTCCCAAGTAATCTGGCCCTTTCCAACTGATGCTGATAAAAAAAATATCATGCCCCACCACTACTTATTCAGTATGTGCTGCATGCAACAGGAAACATTATTTTAATGAAATGCCTTAGTTTGTTTTCTGTTACAGGCAAAACACAAGAGGCTCATTGTTGCATCAGGCTCACTGTTTAGTTCAAGTTATCCTGTAAAAAGAATTTAGTACCTTCTAATCAGAGACAAATATGTTTCATCCTGGGGAAATAGAATGAAAGTAATCTGATAAACTCCAAAGATGGTCAAGATCATTCAGAGAGAAATACTGGGTTAAGATTTGGTCAAACCATTTACAAAGTCCAAATACAGAGTTATAGATCTTTAGCTTGCTTTTGTTACATTGTTCTGGAATAAACAAATCTGTGGATTACCAAGTAAAATCTGTGGATTACCAAGTAGTTGTGATCTCATGATGCCCATTTATTTCTATGCTAAACTAGCAATTCAGAGAGTAACATACTAAAATGCATTGAAAAACAAAGCGTCAAAAGCAAGCTCAATTTTGTGATGTTCAGTGAGAGGAAGGCAGGATATCTGAAAATGATGAGGCATTCCAATCTGAGTGTGAGAAATAACTAACCTTGCAGCAGAAAGTGGAAGCATGAAAGCAATAAATGTCAATTTCAGATTTAAATTTTCTTGAAGTGATTTGCTTACAAAAGCAGCAAGGAACTAATTTTTTTGGCCCCATAGGTGAACTGATTTGTGAAAATTGCATTTCTTTTTATGTCATACTAAATATTGATTTAGTCTGTGAGTTAACTGAATATCCTGAATATTTAAGCACATTCACCTTCGATGAAAAGAGACCACTGTTCATATCAAGAGAAATGAAGCCATGTCAGTCCTACAGGATAGTTTTAATACAAACCATTTCAGAAGCCAGCAAAAACATGCACTTCAGAGACAGTAAAGGTATGATGTATTTACCTGAATTAAAGTCAGCTTTGAATTTAAGATACCCACCCTCTCCCCCCAGTAATTAGATTTTATACATGGAAAATTTGTTATACTTTTCTATTCATGGAAGCAAATTATTGGAGGGCCTTTTTCCCCAAACCACAGGGAGGGGAGGCAGTTTGATCCCTGCACCTTGCTCCCCTGCCCCTGCACCTCTGCTGTCTGTCCCCCATCACTCCTGCCTACACCCCTGATGCCTGCCTCCCCCACCCCATCCCCAACCCTTGCTGCTACCCGATTTCCCATTCGTACTGCTGACCCATCCCCAGCTCAATCCTCCCATCCTTCCACCTGCTGATGCAGCATCCTCTGACCTACACTTCCAGTTGGCAGAAACATGGGTCAGGACAGCAGTGCATGCTGCTTCCCCTTCCCAACACATGCTGCTTCCCCACTTCCTGACCTGTGCTGATCAGCAGCAGTGCAGGTCAGATGCAGAATCAGCACAAGTAGGGGATTTAGCAGTAGTATAGACCAGGAGATAGGGAAGCAGCGCACACTGCTGCCCATCCAACAATATGGGTCAAGGGATGGGGCAGTAGCACATGTGCACATGCTGTTGCCCCATCCCTTGACAGTGCTGCCACTGAATCCCTGACCCATGCTGCCACCCTATCCCTTGCCTGATTCCCAACCTGCGCAGCCACCTTATCCCCTGCCACATCCCTAACTCAATCCCTGACCTGTACCTCTGCCCAGCTCCTTCCCAACCCCCAACCTGCAATGCTGCACATCCCACCCCACCATTGCCAACCCAATCCCAGATGCAAGTTTCCTGGGGAGAACTTGTCTTAGATTGGAGTAAATACAGTAGTTGGTAGGAGGGAGTGTTGTGTGTAGTCAAACATGAGATCACTCCTGAGCATGCGCACACTGATTAGAGGTGGGCAGGTTCTAGAATAGCTGGACTTTCCACCTTGATGATGTCAGTGACCCACTTACATCTGGGGAGCCTGCGCAGTAGTTTGTGTGGTGCAGTAGAGAGCCGTGTGCTACACCTAAGTGCCAAGAGCACAATAGTAGGTTGTCGTGTGCACGTACAATTGGTAGGAATGACTGACACATGGTGTGATTTTGCTGAGTATTTAAGAAATCCTGAGGCATGATTTGGCGCACAAATGCAATATGGAGGCTTGAGAGTACCTGAGGTTTGAATGGTGTGTGAGCTTACTTAGTTGGTGATACCTGTGTGTCTGAAGCATATGAGCAATGACTGTAGCAGTGAGAGAGGGGTGACGTATCAGATTGGATTATAATTGGATAGTTACCTGTAAAAGCGTTATTGGATCGGGACCTCGATCATCCATTGGATCGGTAATTATCACCCTTCCCTCTCTCGGTCTCAGTGAGTACCCTCTGAGGGAAAAGACTGAGGGCCTGACTGTCACTCTAGCTCAGTGAGCCTGTGAAGGCCCTGATGCTGCCCTTCACTGCTCCTGGGCAGTTCTGTTTATGGTGTATTGCAGTTAACCACTGTATGTAGTTAATGCTTGATGTTATGTATATTTCCTATTGTTAATCTTGTTTTTGTTGTGAACACAAGTTTATAATATACTTTTGAACTTTACTGGAGCATCGGTGTATTTATAGGGTACCAGGGCAGGCTGTAGCTCTATGCATATCCCCGACCCCAAAATCTACCCCTAACAGAGATAACACACGAAAGGCCCTGGCTGTCTGAGGAGGCCTAACAACCCTCTGCCCCCTAGATTTCCCATAGTTGGTCAGTGTCCAGCACCCCTGGCAGTGTCCACCTTTCAGGAGGAAGAATCTTCAGGTCACACTACCTTCATCCATGTAGCTCAGATTGAGAGAACTGGGTTTTGAGAAGTAGGCAGGCTCTAAAAAAAGAGAGGCCTTCTAAACATTTTTCTTAACTCGGCACCTCGTGCACAGTCATACAACTGACAATATTTGCTTCCTGTTTATAAAATGAAAAAGAGTTGGCAGCATTTGTTTTGAGATAGGGCCATATAAATACATAACACCATTATGCTGCTGGCTTTTTCCTAACCTAGAAATCTTCACCCTTAGAAGGTTTTAACAGCAGCTTACACAAACCCTTGTCTGGAAAGGTTTAGACCGAGGTAATCTACTGACATCTGTCCTAGCCTTATTTTCTTTCTGATTCTAGCAGCATCTCTGAAATATTTAGAAATAAATATTTTGCCTGCCCAGCTTGTTATGGAATAAAAATAAGCAGCTGCAAGAACTCTTAGAAATATAGTATCCTACATCCTCACTACAGGTATCTGTGCACCAAGCATTTCAGCTCAAGCTCCATGATTTTTTGCCTTAGCAGTATCAGTAAGGCCTTTGCATCCTTCCTTCCCTCTTAGGGTAGTAATGTGCATGTGAACAGCATGTTTTTTTGTTGGTTTTTTTTAAAGACAACAACAACAAGCAAAAACAAACAACTTCAAGTTCTCCTCCTTTGAGCAACACTCCACATTCTCACTGGCCAACTCCAAAGCACATACCCATAATCTCAAAGTTCTTGGCAAACAACAACTAAAGGACCACCTTATCAAATTTAATATCTCCTTAGAAGGCTTCTGCAGTTACTTAGTGTTTAAACCTATACTGAACTGTTAGTGGCCACTCTGAAGGTATCAACTATGGAGGAATTATGCAGGGAGAAAATAGAAGTTGTCTGGGCTCTGGCAGAATGAACTTTGACTACCGAAGGCAATCCCATGTTGATAGTTTCATAAAATAAAAATGCAGGGAGTACAGATCTGGATGAATCACCCTTCCTGCCCTGGGCAAGTTGTTCAATCTATGGCAGAGACTAGAGGCCCTTGATGACATCAGCAAAGGATAGTACACCTAGACAACACACACACACACACTCAAATAACCTGGGAGAAGTGTCTCCCAGGTATGTTCTCCTGGTAGAGAAACTTACCTAGAGATGAGTGTAGACATTCAAATGCTGAGGCAGGTGCACACTTCTCAGCAGGCTTTGCAGGTTGGTCTGGCAACAGAGTTGCCTGAGTTGGTCTGGCAACAGAGACTGCAGGGCCTAGGGCAACACTGACTGGCTAACCCAGACTGCCCATAGTCTGCACGTGTTTTCTTGCAGCACAATGTGGGGTTGTGAAGGGGCATGTTCTCCTCCTTGATGGAGCAGCAGAGTTCAGCAAGTGACACCGTTTGCAGCAGTGGAAGCCCTGGAGGGGGAGGGAGGGTGAAGGACTATGCTGCCTTCCGAGAGAAGCCACAGCACTTCAGATATTTGCTTTCCCAGAAATTCCCCTGGGAATGATTTAACCCGGGAACAACCACACACATTTTTCTCCTGCAGCAGCCATTTTTACTCTGGGAGAAAAAGCCTGAACATCCGTGTACACATGCTTTGTCCTGGGGGAGCAGCAACTCTCCCAGGAGGAACTGAATGTCTGTACAAAGCCATAGTTTAAACACACCACCTTGCATGTCCTCAGTACAGAGCACAGATGAACAGAGTGGTCATCTGCTATGGCTACTACCAAGACCACAACCTCTCTTGAGTTAGGGTACTTACGGTACATTCACAGGGAGGCAGCACACATAGACATTCATTATTTAGAGGAGTTTTTGGTAGGTCTGCATAGTGTAGAAAAGCTTAAAAATCAGTATAATTTAGGGTTGAAACAAAGTGTTATGATTTTGATATCACAACACAACATACAACTCTTAGGAGCTTTTGCACCTAGGGGAACTTAATGCCCTCTACACTGTAGGTGCATGAGTTTCCCCTCACACATTATAGAAGTCTAGACATTTAGGAAAGATTCATAGAAGCCAGCAAGCTAGGTGGCTTCCAAGCTAGGAAGGGGTCTGTCTTTCTCAGGATTCTCAACTGTGAATTCTCTTCTGCAGTTAGTGACCTAAATTAGGTTGGTAGTTTCAGGCAAAAAATGGCAGGTATATCACTTACTTGGATGTGAGAGATGCTCAATTCCCTTTATTTCATATTTGGAGCAGGATCTTAAAACCTATGTCTCAAGTCTTAAGATTGTTCTAACCTGTAAATATAGCATGTTATTCAAAGTACTTAAATATTCATTCATTTTACACAAGATAAAAACCACTGTAGCAGCTGAAAGATGCATTTAACAATCCCTATGGTGCCATGGTTGGAACTCTTGTATGGAAGTGACAAGTCATAGATTTGTGTCACACCTTGTAAGCAAAGACAAAAGGTGGTATTTATAGTCTGGTCTTACATGCCAGGTAAGTGTTTTGATCACTAACCTATTGAGCCTAGGAATGTGAATGCTATCCTATCTTCTTCGTAACTCTAACTGTACAAACTACAACCTCCTAAATTATTTCAGAGCTTGCAGGCTAGAGTAGATCCAGAAATGCCTACTTTGAGAATCCTACCAGATTTTGGGGGGCTGAGGAATTCAGCAGGTCTCAGAATTTGGGTAGTTCTACACATATAGAGCAGAAGTTCAGGAGACTTCTGGATTAGGTAGCAACTGAGCAGGAGCTTTAAGGGACTACATTTTAAACTTGGGAACCTAACTACTACTTTAAGTACCAAAGTCCCTTTGGGGAATATAGCTTTTAGCTCTCACTGGGGTTATGTCTTAATTTGTAATGGGAGTGCAGCAAGATGGTAAATGTATATATGGTATAACCAAAATCATTAGCAATTGCTCCTATGTATCCCTATGCAGTCTTAAGGCCATAAATTCTCCCATATTCCATCCAGGAAGAGCACACACCAACTGCTGAAGCTTCCTTAGCCTGACGAAGGGCTTTTGAACCCGAAAGCTTGCTTAATAACTATTCTCCAACCATTTGGGTTGGTCTAATAAAAGATATCAAATTCACCCAAGGAACCTTGTCTGCCTATGTCCTTAGACCAACACGACTACAACCTAAACCCATATTCCCTAGTTTTTCTACAAGGTGGGAAAACATCTTTGCTTTATAATATCTTCTAATGCCAGCGTCCCAGTAATGTTTACAGCACAGCCATGAAAGTACTGCAAATTTCAGGAATAATCCTTTTTTATTAATATTAAGCAAACTGGGGTAATTTTTCCTCATATATACTTTGTCCTTTGTTTCACATTATAATTACAAAAGATACAGAATACACACATCAAACCAAAATCACATTTATTGTTGTCAGCCACAGTGCAAATATAGCAACAATTCATTCAGCAGTTACAAATACAGAGGGGAATGTAATATAAATGCTAGGTACACTGACAGAGCAACCTCAAAGAGCAGCAAGAAAGACTCTTGAAGTTAAAAAAAAAAAAATCTGTATCCTTTTCTACTTGTCCAAGTCAGACCAGAAATGTTCCTACAAAAAGTCCAGGTATACCTAACTGTTCTGGAATTAACAGTTGAATTATTTTCAGTTTATAAAATGTCCTGACCAAGCTTTTTAAAATCAAGAGTTGTTCTAGTTTCTAAACAAGTGTATCCATTTGCTTAAGATATAAATACAGTGCTAGTACCAACCAGTTCAGTGTTTGCTGTATTTGATATTGCAATTAAAAAAAATAAAAGGTCCAATTTCAGTGCATTAGATAGAGTTCTACATGAATCCAAATAGAGCAACATTATATAGACATTCTTGAAATGTAGTAAAAACCTTCAAAAAATGACAAGTTTTCAAGTAGTTTGCCTTTTTTTGCTTCATCTTTAAATATGTAATTAAAATATATATGCAATACTCACATATAAAATAGAAATGCATTCCAGTTAGGAAGATACCATAAGATAGTTAAAGGCTTTCCTTACCACTTAATAGCCAAGGTACAAGATATATGTTTAAATTTTGCTTTCCTTTTTGAAAAGCAAAATATTGCGTTATTCTGTGATCAAGTGTTAAATTACCAGTTTTAGCCCAAAAGAGATGGCAGCAGTTTGTATTTGTGGTAGTTTGAGTGAGTGATTTAGTCAACCTTCTTGTCTGACTGCTGCTTCCCTTTTTCCTTGAAGGCAATATACTGAGAGTCTGTACCAAAGATTCTGTCCCACCATGTGAAGGTTGAAGCATAATTACCAATAAAATTCATGTGATGAAAATCATGAAAACGAGCTCCAGCATAAAAGGGTATTAGATGCAGAGGGTTCAGAGGTAGATCATAGCCACTAGAGAAAGAAAAAAAAAAAATCACAACGTTAATATATACTTTTGACATTTTGTTTCAAATACAATTTATAACACCAGTTTTCTACTATTACTACTACATTTTTAGAAGACCACTAAAATTAAGATACTATTAACTTCAATTAAAAATACTGAGAGTTACTTGAACACTGGGCAATACGACTTCATTAGAACAAGAGAACCTCAAAAGAGATTATGAATAAAAATGTGTGTAGGAACATTTGAAGGCAGGATCTAGGGGGGGGATCTAGTGGCCTGTTACAAACTAGTCAGAGGGGACCAGCAGGCATTGAGGGAGTCCCTGTTCCCCTGAGCACTACCAGCAGTGACTAGAAATAAAGGTCACAAGCTGGCAGAGGGTAGATTCAGACTACACATCAGGAGGCGCTACTTCACAGTCAGAGCGGCTAGGATCTGGAACCAACTTCCAAGGGAAGTGGTGCTGGCTCCTACCCTGAGGGTCTTTAAGAGGAGGTTAGACGAACACCTTGCTGGGGTCGTTTGACCCCAGTACTTTTTCCTGCCATGGCAGGGGGTGGACTTAATCATCTGCTCAGGTCCCTTCCGACCCTACCAACTATGGAACTATGAAGTTCTGTATCTTAGATACCATTATTTATTATTAAAAGTGTTGCTTTTTCAGAAAGTCAGACTGACAATCTGACACCAAAATACAAATCACCAATACAACTGGGTGGAATCATACACAGCATCTGATCCAGTACATATCTGATCTAGTACATAGTATCAAGCTGTAAGGTAACCAAGGGTTTTAAAGTATTCTATAATGGAAGTAGTTACTACAAAAAGAAAATAGGAAAATGCCTCTTAAGATGGACTTTCCTTCCTTCATGGAACTGATATCCAAATGCACTGTGCACCACCTAGTGGAGATGTGATACCTAGATTTTTGCCCTGATACAAACAGCTTTCAGTGGACTGTCAAGCTGTTCACATAAAGCATTCTTTTTGTATAGTTCTGGCTATGTTTAAAGTAAGTTGCATATAACAAAGGCTCACAATGATGCTATTAGAATGCAACAAAAGTAATATCAGAGGGCACCTATACACGTGACAGAGCTCTGCTCCACAGACTTAATTAATCGAGTCTGCTGGAGAATGCTAATTAGCATGCTCCAGAAGCCTCCACATCATATGCATTCAGCATCCCTGCGTTTCAAAATGGTGGCGGGGGTGCTGTAACTAAAGCTCGCCGAACAAGAGCTGCTCTAATTAAACCACCCTCCCTCCCCTACCCTGGAGCGCATGTACGGATGCCCAGAGTTATTTCAGCACTTGAAGAATGGGTACTATTTTAGAATGGACAGATTCTAAATGCATGGGTTTTTTCCTCCTAATATCACTGAAGTGTTTCTAAGTCCAATGTCACTATGCTTGGTATCAGATTACACTATTTACTCAGCAACCCCACATCAAGATTTACAGCTCTCCCCTATAAACATGCATCAAAAAAGGCCCTACACCCTTATTTCTGTTGGACAGCCTGGGTGAAGTGGCTGAATTGCATAGTAATATTTTAGAGGCCCGATCTGAAAGAACTTCGGCACTTTTGCTATAGAAGCAAATTTAGATACCTATGATGAAAACACTCTACAAGTAGTATTCCTTGGAGCAAGCTCCCTGTGGAGCAATGTTGGCCATCTTGAAGTTATTGTCACTTGAAACATAAAAAAAAAATTAAACATTCATGTTTTGTTAAAAAAAAAAAAAAAAAAAAAAAAAAAAATCACCAGTCTCCCATATGCTAGCAAGTATTAGGTAATATATTCAGAATGTGTGGCTGTCCAAGTGACATGCCAAAAATTCAAGTCTTTCCTTAAAAATGGAGACTGAGTTGAGGTACATTTCTGCCAAATCTGACAAATGTAGTTTTTAGCCTAAACTTTGAGGAGTTCTTGGTTCTCTCAAAACAGTGTCTTTTACTATTAACTCTACAAAAGAAGAATAGTCATTTTGGGTAAAAAAAAAGGCAATCTAAAATACTGGAAAGAAAAAAAGCCTACAATTCTTCTCAAGCTGGCCTGAACTATGTTAGCTTGTTTTTGTAGACTGGGAGAAGCCCTCCTACACTAGCACACATATGGCTGAAAAAGCAAATAATAAAAGCATAGGAATAGACATCACTATGCAGTAGCATGTTCTTCACCTGTGTACATCAATGGTTTCCATCAAGCGACATATTACCCATGCCCACAGAAAAACCACATGGTTACAGAAAACTAAAATTCCAATGAAAAAGCCAGCTCCAAGGATCAGTGTTTCCAGGGGATGTGCATACTCTGCTTGCATCCCAAATGGAGACTAGGGAAAGAAAAAAAGAAAAGTCAATTATGCACTCAATTGAAAGTGCCATTTTCTATTATAGTCCAAAATAAGAGGCATCCACAATGTTATTTATACCCATACAGAATTATGAATAGGTTTGCTGGCAAGACAGTGAACCAATTCTAGGAGTTACGTTGCTCGAGTTAGATAGCTATGGGATTTAATTCCCCCACCAGTAAAACAGTGGGGCTGGAGAGTAATCTCATACAGAAAAATAGAGTTATTCTGAATACACCAGTTATGTTGTAATAATAATACATCATCAAGTGTCAGGTGTGGGTAATGAACTGAAAATGGCCAGTCAGTCCCTTCATTTTTAAAAGGGACCAAATGAGACAAATGAAATATCTGGGGAGATTGTTTGTTTGCCTATGGCCCAAGACAACAAACTGGACTAACCTCCCCACCAACCCCATGTTGAAAGAATGAAACATTTTGAAGTGAAATGCGTTATATTTATGTTGTACCAATACTGTTATATTAAACATATTAGAAAACATTCAAGTAGTACATACTACAAACTCATGATGCACTTTATGGATGTACTTGTATATTCTCTTGTGATGCAAGAGTCTATGCAGGAAATAGTGCCAGGCATCCTCAATCACCGCACATCCAAGGCACTGAGCAAGCAGAACATACCTTTGAAAGTAAAACTACAAATTAGCTACAGTTCAATGAAGCTACATCTGAAAAACAGCACATTTTTTCAGCAGGCCAAACCCTACAGCCTTCAAGTCATTCTTGCATTCACCAGTAAGTGCTTGCATTAAGAGAAAGGTTCCAGAAATGTGGGATACACGTTTTTCTTTAGTAACTAGGTAACAGCACACATAATCAGTGTCATTTATAATCAGTCCATCAATAAAAGAAATGGAAGTGAGCTAATATACAGCTTCAAGCTTTAGTTTTACTCTTAAAATATTCTCTCTCTTGCTGTCTCTCTCTCACACACACACACACACAGAATATATTTAATTTTTCATTAACTGTAACATATAAGTGCTTTTTAAAAAGAGAAAGCAGCATCAGAGAGGTATTAGAAAGAGAATCACCTAACACTGTGCAAGTCAGGCCGCATCCACTACTGTAAAAATATTACTGTTACGTTTCTCCTGAAGTGAAGTAATGAAAAGGTACTTTCAAAACATCTGGGGTTTTCCTTAAAACTATGTTGAGTCAAAGACTAAGGAGCAGGCAGGTGACATTCTCTAAGAAACACAATGCTGCTGCAACAAGCTGTTAATGTTTTCCTTTGTGTTACTTGTAGAAAGGAGCCAAAACCACTGAACTTAAAAGTCATTATCTCAAGGACCCAAAGAAGTTAATATTTATTCCTAGACACTGGGCCTCTCTTTTTTGGCCTTAATTAATTCAAAGCCTCTGCTCCCTCCAAGGATTCAGACAATACTGTAGGCTTTTGGAATGCTACTAAACACAGGGACCTTGCTCCCACTGCAGTCAATGGCTACAATTTAAGAAGAGCATGATTAGATACATTAGTGATTCATAATCCAGGGTAAAGTGACAGTATGCACCAAAAAGTTCCTTATGAGATCATAGCATTTTAAGGTATCATCAGCTATTCTTTTAGAACTGTTAAAATAGCAGTACACAAAAACAAAACTAGCTACCCACCATCTTGGCATCTTTTCCCAAGTATAAGGAATGTTAAAATATTCTGTGAAATAGTAAGTGCCACATATGAGAGGCAGCTGAATGAAGAAGTGGTTGAAGAGAAGTGTTTTCAAACACTTCCACTGCTTTTTCCAGGTTTCTGGTTTATCCTAGGAAAAGAAACAATAATCAGTATGCAATGCCATTTTAAAAGTCAGCCTTGAGCAAGTTCCCTGGCCTAACCTACTGTCAGAGGTGTAGTGTTGGAGTGTCTGTGCACCACTGGTTTCTACCCAAGGACGGACCTCTGCAGGATAAAGCTTCCCAACTGTTTGACAGGTGCTATACTAAAAGTTGATAGATATTTCTTTTAGTAGTAAAGATCTGTGCTTTCGGAGAAAGTTCTAGCCATGACAAAGTTTCAAGTTGACTGTTTCTGTAGAGTACGAGTGGCCACAATCTGTTACATAACATACTGCATCTCATGTGCCCTCACTACTTACCAATAAGAAAATAAGAATGTATGTTAGGATGAAGAAGGATCTTTTTCTATTTTCACTGCTTTAATACATATAAGTCACCTACTTGCATGAATACATGTTCACCTGTTTCTTTAAAACATGTTTAGAGCCAGGGTGGGGAGGTATGTCCTGTTCATGGTTTTGTGACATAAATGCATCTCTCTAAAAAGGATGTGCAATTTTCCTGATTTTTTTTTCTTTAAAAAAAAAGGTTTGGGTCTTGTCTACCCTGGGAATTTATGGGACACTAGTGAGCTAATAGGATGACATGGTAGCACTAAGCCTGCTCCAGATGAAAAGTGACTTGCCAGGCTGCTTTCATAAACAAATATTTTTTTAAAAGCCCTCAGGTATAACATTCTATGAATTTAAGGGCTGAAAAAGCTCCTGAACTCTGTAAGAAATCCCTGGCTTTGCTGGAGTATATAAATGGAGGGGAAAAAAGGCAAGCTCTGATAAGGATGGGAGTGTTCTTCAGGAAGAACAATATTACATTTCTAAACCATTCTTTTGTTGGAAAATAAAAATAATGCACTAGCTGTGATTTAAATTGGATAATCTACCCAATGCACTGCTGTACCAGATTTCAATTTCTCTCTCTTCCCTTTCCACCCTAGCCACCTCTCAGATATGGAATTAGTGTGTAAAGTTCTCACGGGGGGGGGGGGGGGGGGAAGAAAGTCATAAATCTGTCTTACCTGTTGAATTTTATACTTTTGCATATAAGGTATAAACTGAAAGACAAATCCAGGTAGACAGAGCAAAAAGTATGAAATTTCATGAACTAAAAGTGATCCCCAGGTTGCAATCTGGAACTCGGTATAATGATCCAACATATAGTTCCAAGCATCTTTAAACGGTTGCTGCAACGGATTGTCAGGTAAGAAAGAGTCTATGTATTCCACAGCCAGGTAGGCAGAGTTTAAGATAGTAGTACCCTCATTCACTGCCATTGCTCAAACATCACACAGCTTCTCTGCTGTATTCTATAATTAGCCTGCAAAATTTTGAAAAAGGTAGTAATTATTTGAATAGCATCAAGTTGTCATTTAATCTATTCAACAGACACATTCAATAAATTTAAGCACTTAAAAGGAAATTATAGAAATGTATATGCTTTTGGAAATACAAAACCCAGGAAGTAAATAGAGCCAGAAGATTCACCCTGGCTACTTAACTTGAAGTCAGCTAAAGGCAATAGAAGGTAAAAGGACAAACCCCAGCCCATGATTTTCTTATAACTGATATTGCTATAAATTACTTCAGGGAATCCTTAATGAAAACTTCTATGAGGCAAATTCTAAAAACCTCAGGAAAATTCAAGACCTAAAAATAGGCCTGAAGCCTAATTTAGGCACCTACATAAAAGACTTCAAACAACCCCAGGTTTTGTCAGTGAAGACCTTCCCATATCTAGACTGCTACTGCTCTGTATGCCCATAAATGGCAGGTTGTTGCCAGCAACCCTATACCTATGTCCTTCAAGGTACCCAATTCAGTAAGCCAACAGGAACTAAAATAGGCATAAAAGGGACCTCATGAGGTAATTTAGACCACCCCCCCCATTCAAGGCAAGTCCAGCAAAGCTCTTGAAAATTTTCAAGGATGGAGATTCCATAACTTCTCTAGGGAGCCTTTTCTAATGCTTCACCACCTTTGTAGTCAGAAAGCTCTTTCCAATGTCCAACCTAAATTTACATCTTGAGGTTATTGTTCTTAGATCTGCCCCCTACACCCACAGAGGAAAAAAAACAACACCTCTCCCCATCCTTTCTATAATCACTCTGTAGGTATTTGAAGACTTATCAAATCCCCTCTCAGTCTTGTATTCCAGACTAAATAACCCTAATTCTTTCTGCCTTTCCTTATACACCGTGCTTCCCAGGCTGCTAATCATTTTTGTTGTTCTCTGGTGAACTCTTTCCAATCTGCCCACATCTTTCTTGAATCATAGGGCCCAAAACAGGACACAGTACTCCCGGTGAGGCCTCAACGGAGCCAAAGAAAGGAAGAATCACTTCTCTTGATTTGCAAGTGACATTTCTGTTAATATAAGCCAGTATACAATTAGCTTTATTTTTTTTGCCAAGATCATACTGTTGGCTCATATTCAGTTTAAGATCTACTATAACCTGGTCCGTGTCTGCAGTACTGCAGCCTGGTCGTTAATTTCCTGGTCTGTATTTGCACGTGCAATTATTCTGTCCCAAGTGCAGGACTTCAGTGAAACCAAGCTGGCCCAACATTGTCAGCTTGTGGGTTCAGTAAAATATGCAGCACTCAGGGCCTCTTGATTTAAATAGTTAAATTATTTGTTTTTAAAGCAAGTAGCATCCTCAAAATAATCTAGGGAAACGTTAAAACACACAAAGGCCAAGAAGGGCTCTCATCCTGGTCTCTGAATGCCTTAACTACCAGATTACAGCCAAGGCTAAAACAGAGGTACTCTCCTTCCCTCCTGTTGAAGCTCTGCTACGGTATAGTAAGGAATGCAAGAGTCAGAAGGCCAGAGAGACAATATAATTTCCAGATGATGATGTCACTCAAGTGAAGAGGTGTGTCCCAGGTTCTGAAGAGGTGTGTTCCTGCTCCAATTATATAAATACATTACAGAAATATGTATTTTATGTCTATATTTTACACTACATGATCTTTGAATAAATATGCATAAATTGTACTGGAGATGGAAAGTGAGGACTGCTCCTCTCTGAAAGACTGCCCTGACCACTAGCTACAGTCATGCTCCTTCTTGCTTATTATTCACAGGAAATGCTGTGTTCCTGCCCCAGCCTTGCTCTAGATTACTGGTTAGGACACTCTCCTGAGAAGTGGAAGAGGCATATATAAATCCTTCCTTCAGCTGAGGAAGATACTAACACCAGGTCTCCCACTTCTTAAGTTAATGCTCTAGCCACTAAGCCAGTGGTTTTCAAACTTTTGAAAGGTTTGGAAGCCTTTTGTATCGCTTCTGCCATGGAACCCCTACCCCTGCACCTCCATGGCTTCAAGTCAGCCCTTACTGTGAGGGTGACCCAGGCCTGCAGGTGACCCAGGCCTCCCAATCTCTTTGCAGAACCCCTGATAACCTATTCCAGAACACCAGGGTTCCACAGAACACAGCTTGAAAACCACTGCACTGAGCTATTATGTAAAAAAAATGAGCTGTACCCATTTCTTCTCCAGTAACATCTGAAAAAGGCAAAAACAACTTTGATGCTTAAACTAGGAAAGGGCTTGGGTTAGTTTAGAGTTGCAATTCCAAGGGAAAGGGTTTCAGACATGTTCCTTTCTTCTCTATTACATAAGGGTTGGCCTGTTAGGTACCTCTGTACTGAAAGTAACCGGCTGGTGCGAATCCTTTCAGTGCATGTAAGGACTTGCTACACAGCAATTCTGGGTGGATCCTGGATTGTTCTCAAATTAACACCTAAAACTAGTTTTCAGCACTCAGGCAGCTTAATACAATACGACTCCAGGACGGGATTATCTCTGATCCATGTTACCCAGCTCAGGCTAAAGGTATAACCACTTCAAGCTACACCTTACTGTAAACACCCCATCTGCCTCCCCTGCTGGCCCAAATCAGGACCATTGCTCCCCCAACCCTCCCCAGCACCCCAGATCCCCACTCACTGTCCACTCCCCCTCTCTCCACCCCCTCTTGCTTGCTTGTGGCTGCCCCTACTCTTGGTTCTGAAGAAGCCTGCCTACCTATCCACCTCTGCTCTCTGGGCCAGGCTCAAGATCAGCAGCCGTCTTGGACACTGTTCCATACAAGCAGTTTCACTGGGCAGTGTCCACTGCCTCCTTAGACTCATTTGAGGGCCACTGGACACTGTCAAGTATACTCTGCTTGGTGTCCCCTCTCAGTGCACTCATTTTGAACCTTTGACTATCACTCCTGTCCCGTTCTGCCTTCTAGTTATCCCAATCAATCAATGACAGGCCTTTAGTAGCCTCCTTCATCAAGGCAGGCCTTTATAGCTCTGTTTGGTGGGCATTGGCCCACATTCCAGAATGGCACATTTCTGGGCAGTTTTACTGGGCAGTGTCCACTGGTTCCTTGGCACCACTGGAAGGCAAGTAGGCACTGTCCAGCGTACTCTGCTTGGTGTCCCTGCTTGGGGCACTCATTTTAAACCTCTGACCATCACTCCCATTCCTGTTTTGCCTTTCTTTTATCCCAAGGAATTAGTTGTTACTTTCTCAGTGGTTTGCATTTCTAACAGAGGTTCATAGTTCTTCTTGATGGGCAACAGCCCCCGATCCCTTGAAAACAACAAACAGGCCTGTGTCAGCCACTTAAGTCAATGTCAGCTATACAAAAAAATCAATGAACTGGGTATCCCTGTTCAATACCCTCCCTGGCATCCACCATTTACTGGTGTGTTGAAGATGCCAGAGGAAACTTCTCTGTTTTTTTCACTAGCCATGAACAGATCCATCCTCCAGGGATGGATGTAGTTGGGGGTGGTCTGCTTTGAGCCGAGAGTTGGATTAGATGACCTAATGATCAAAGGAAAGCTGGGAGACAGTGACCGTGAGCTAATCATCTTCACCATCTACCGTAAAGCTACCAAGTCAGTCAGCAATGCCAAAGTCTTTGATTCAGGAAAGTTTACTTTGACAAGCTCAGAAGGCTTGTTGGCAAGGCCCTAAGGGACCACGATCCAAAGGGGAGGGGAGTTCAGGATGAGTGGTTGCTCAAGGGAGCGACCCTGGAAGCACAAACAATGTCTATCCTGTCTTGTACGAAAGGCAGCAAAAGGGCACAGTAGCCCCCTTGGCTCTGCAGGGAACTAGTGGACCTCTTGCATCTAAAAAGAAAGACCTAGAAAGGATGGAAAGACTGGATCCACCTCAAAGGAGGAGTATTCTGCACTGGTCCAGACCTGTAGGGAGCAGACCAGGAAAGCCAAGGCTGTGACTGAACTCCAACTGGCTACACATATCAAAGACAATAAAAAGTCCTTTTTTAGATATGTGGGGAGCCCGAGGAAAACCAAAGGTAACACTAGACCCCTGCTAAACTATATGAGACAACTGACAATCAACACCCAGGGAAAAGTCAACCTGCTTAATGGGTATTTTGCATCGGTTTTTCACCAGCCCCAAGGGACGGCCCTGCTCAATATAGTACGGGACCGCAAGGGCAAAGAATGGTTACCTTTCATCAATATAGACCATGTGAAGGAACACCTTGAGAGGCTGGACACCTTCGAGTCAGCTGGCCCAGACAGTTTGCACCCCAGGGTACTTAAGGAGCTGGCAGACATCACAGCTCAGCCACTGGCATGGATCTACAAGAACTCGTAGCGCTCAGGTGAAGTGCCCAAACATTGGAAGAAGGCCAATGTGGTGCCTATCTTCAAGAAAGGGAGGAAAGTAGATCCAGGAAACTACAGGCCTATCAGCCTGACCTCTACTCCAGAGAAGGTTTTGGAAAAAATTATCAAAGAGACCATTCTTGACAAACTGGCTAATGGCAACATCTTGAGGGATAGCTAGCACAGGTCTGTTGTGGGTAGGTCTTGTCCGACAAATCTCATCTCCTTCTACAACCAGGTGACATATCACCTGGACAAGGGAGAAGAGATTGACGTCATATATCTTGATTTTAAAAAAGCCTTCGATCTGGTGTCCCATGATCACCTCATGGAAAAATTGGCCAACTGCAGCCTCAGCTACATCACAGTCCGATGATGGCTGGAGAACTGGCTCCGAGGTCGGACCCAGAGAGTGGTAGTCAACGGAAGTAAATTATTGTGGTGTGCCATGACCAATGGGGTCCCCCGAAGCTCTGTCCTTGGGCCTATACGATTTAGCATCTTTATTTATTGGACATTGGTATCAGAAGCAAACTGGCCAAGTTCACCAATTACACCAAACTTTGGGGTAGAGCATCCACACCCAAGGACAGGATGGTGATCCAAGCCGACCTAGACAGGCTCAGAAAATGGGCAGATGTAAACCTGATGGCGTTCAACACTGAAAAATGCAAGGTACTCCACCTTGGAAAAATACCCTGCAGTATGCTTATAGGCCCAGCAGTGCTATGCTTGTTAGCACCATGGCCTAAAGGGACTTAGGGGTCATGACTGACCACAAGATGAATATGAGCCACCAATGCGATGTTGCAGCTGGTAAAGCAGGCAAAAACACTGGTTTGCATCCACAGATGCTTCTCAAGCAAATCCCTGATGTCATCTTCCCGCTGTACTCTGCCTTGGTGAGGCCACAGCTGGAGTACTGCATCCAATCCTGGGCTCCACAATTTTAAAAGGATGTGGAGAAGCTTGAAAGAGTCCAGAGGAGAGCCACACACATGATCAGAGGGCAGAACAGGCCTTATGATGAGAGGCTGAGAGCTATGGGACTCTTCAGCCTGGAAAAGCGCAGGCTCATGGGGGACCTGGTGGCCGCCTATAAGTACATAAGGGGTGTACATCAGGATCTGGGGGAACACCTGTGCACCAGAGCACCCCAAGGGATGACAAGGTCAAACAGTCACAAACTCTTCCAAGACCATTTCAGGCTGGACAAAAGGAAGAACTTCTTTACTGTCCAAGCCCCCAAGGCCTGGAACAGACTGCTGCCAGAGGTGGTGCAAGCACCTCCTCTGGACTCCTTTAAGAGACATTTGGATATTTATCTTGCTGGGATCCTGTGACCCCAGCTAACTTCCTGCCCCTGGGGCAGGGGGCTGGACTCAATGATCTTCTGAGGTCCCTTCCAGCCCTAAAGTCTATGAAAAAACCTCTTGAGGGCCCTTCCAACCCTCATTTTCTATTATTTATCCAGTCCCTTTTTCACACTTGGCCATGGATGTCCTCCTGCCACAGAAAATTGCAGTTAACTATGCCTTGTGTAAACAAGGCTGTCCTAGAGAAGAGGGGCTGGAAGGGACCTCCAGAGGCCACCCAGTCTGACCCAAGGCAGAATCATCCCTATCCAAACCATCCCATACATCCTCAATCCAAGCTCTACGTAAGGATATCCTCAAACCCGACAATACAGACCTAACACCCAAACCTACCACAGGTAAAGCATGGGACCAAAGGCAGCCAAGGTCCTGCTTCTATGAAACCGTGTCAACGTACCATTTGTATGGTAAGGCATACAAGGAAGGCAACCCCCCAGCCACAGTCCCTACAGTCTGACTGACCACAGGGTAAAAACCCCAAATGCAGCAATCGGTCTGACACCGAGTACAGCTGCAAGACCCCTGAGCCAGGAACCTCTCCAGCTTTGCTCCTTGCAGAAGAACTGGCACAGCCCAGCTGAAGTCCCCAGTGCCTCTGGGGAGGCTTAAATACGGCCTGACAGAATCACGGAAAGTGAGGGTTGGAAGGGACCTGAGGAGGTCATATCTGGTCCAACCCCCTGTTCAAAGCAGGACCATCCCCAATTAGACCATCCCAGCCAGGGCTCTGTCTAGCTGGGTCTTAAAACCCTCCAAAGATGGAGCTTCCATCACCTCTCTGGGAAGCCTGTCCCAGTGTTCTGCCACCCCAATATCTAACCTAAGCTTCCCCTGCTGCAACTGGAGACCGTGGCTCCTTGTCATGTCAGCACTGAGAACAGTGGAGCTCCAATCTCGATGTAACACCGCTTCAGGTCAAATCCCGCCCCGCTCTAAACAAGTCCAGGTCCCCCAGACTCCCCTCAGTAGCCACGTGCCCCCGCCCCGCACCACATCCACTGCCCTCTGCGTCCCCACCCTTTCTGCAGCGGGGGCCACGACTGGGCCCAGGGCTGCAGATGCGGCGTCCCCAGTGCACAGCGCAGAGTCGCTGCCCTTCACACCTGCCGCCAACACCACAGGGGGGAAGGAACCAGCAAAGCGCAGCAATGCCCGTGGCAGAAGCGAGGCCAAGCTGCAGCGGCGCGAGACCCCCACTCCCGTCCTGTCCCCGCCAGGCCTCACCTCCCCTCACCCGAACGGCGTCGTGAGCCGAACCCAGCCAGCCGGCGGCAGCAGCAGCGGCGACACAACAACAACCCCTCCCAGCAGAGACAGCCCAGCTTCGTAGCGCCGCTCCTGAAAGGCCCGCCGCCACTGGCCGCCGCGGGACCGTTGCGCGGCCTCTGATTGGCTCGCCGGCGAGACCTGGTTACCGTCAGGCGTGGGTTGCGGAGGTGCCGGAGCGCTACCACCCCGCGCTGATTGGCGGGCGGGATGGAGTGAGGATAGTGAGATCCGCAGGAGTGACCAATGGGCGGTGGGAAGCGCGGGGTGACGTCAGAAGAGGCTGTTGGGGAGGGGGCGGGGCCGGGATGTGGTGTCCAGTCAGCCGCCCCTTCCTCTGCTTTGCCAAGCGACCGCGCCCCACCGCTTTTTTGGGCGGCCTTGGCGCAGGGCGGCGCTGGGCTGGGCACAGGACTGCCCCCTGTCCCCCGAATTTGTGACACGGTTAATTAGTACACTACCCCTAGGGGTACTTGGGGTGGCCTCGGGGGAGACTCAGCAGCAGGTGCCGCTGCCATGCCACTAGCACACTGGCCAGTGGCCCCCCCCTACTCGTGGACTGCCTGCTGGGGGTACACTGACCCAAAAAGGTTGAAAACCCTGGGTTAGCAAATTCCTTGCATCATCTACAGTGTTGCCAGGTGTACGACAAAGCATTTATACGATAATTTCAACTGTTGTACATGTAGGATCAATAATAGGAAAAGGGCTTAAAATGTACAAGGGTTTTTGGTTGTAGCCGTCTAGGGGTGCAGGCAGGCAAGTGGGTAGATGTGGTATCTTTTATTAGACCACATGAGTACAAACCCCAACTTAGCACTCTTAACTGGTTCCTGAAAAACTGAGCATTAAGCGAAACGAGTGTTACATGAAACCGAAAGTATTTGATGATCTGGCCAAGATGGTGACCCCAAGTGTTTTTAATGACCCAAGATGGCAACCGCGAGCGTTATAACGAAACTCGCTGAGCGCTAAGTGAAATCGTATCGATATAAAATGAGCATTACAGCAAAAAAGCAAAACAGCGTTAATCAGGGGTTGCCTGTAGTTGGAAAAAAGGTCTACGCATGATTTCGGGCGCAGTCACCCTTCTTCAGGCAGCGGGAGTCTCTGCTGGTCTGAGACTCCAGGGAATGAAAGAAGCTAAAAGTGTGACGGGATGTCAGTGAGAATATAAATAGGTAAAAATCAGATAGATAAAAGGTAAAGCAGGGAAGGGAGGGGAAAGAAAGCGGGAGGGGAAAAGGCCAAAGGAAGATGTTACAGTGATAGAGTACAAGGTAGAAAAGAGACTGTCTGTGAAAAAGGAAATACCTGGAGATCAGGAAAACAGGAATGTGAGAAGCTAAAAGTGTGACAGGATGTCAGTGAAAATATGAATAGGTAGAAATGAGAAAAACAAAAGGTAAAGCAGGAAAAGAAAACCATGTAGGTTCCAGGGAATGGTGATATGTAATAACCAATGGTGTGCAATTTGTGGGGGTTTTCTTTTCCTGATTTACCTTTTGTTTTTCTAATTTCTACCTATTTATATTTTCACTGACATCCTGTCACACTTCTAGCTTGTCATTTCTGTTTTGCTGATCTCCAACTATTTCCTCTTTCACAGACAGCCTCTTTTCTACCTTGTATTTTATCCTCCCTTTGGCCTTTCCCCCACCCTGCTTTCTTCCCTTTCCCGTACCTGCGAAGAACTTTTTTCCAACTACTCAGTTGGTATAATAAAAGACATCTCATCTTCTCAAAGAACTTTGCCTGCCTGTGTCCTTAGATCAACATGGCTACAACCAAAAACCCAGCAAAATGTACAATGATTTTTGAGGCAGTTAATTGATGCAAAGTATGCAAATCCCAAATCGCTGTCAGTGGGCGTGTCTACACATTGCAGTATGGCGATGTTACTGCGCTGTTTTAGTACTTCCTTTTGGAAGCAGTCATAAAGTTTGCCTGTTTTTAATGTCTAGGTGTCCTTTTGGAAGTCCTAATGTAGATAGGGGAGTCCTGGTGTATTTACACATGCATGGGATGACTAGAGGTTGGAGCCTTCTGGTACATCTAACCTTCTAACCTCAATGATGTCATGACCTACTTTTAAGAGCTGAGCATGTGCAGTGAGTTGTTTGTTTGAGACCCCGTTGTTTGTTTGGTAACCAGGGGAACATGACAGGACCGTTATGCTAATGAGTTAGTATGGGTTATTATGATAGTTTGATTTTTATGGTCTTTACTGTGATTGACAGTGATCAGAGATTAATGATTGGGTCTCCATTCAACGGGCAGGTAGTGTGATTTGGCCATTATAAAAGACTGTCCAGTGCAGGGTCAGTATTCGCTTTGGGGTCTATAGTGGCTTTCGTGGTCATCATTTTTGGTGATTGAAGGGCTTGCCAAAACTTGCCTTGTCGTGTCCTCTTTCCATCTTTTGCTTGATGGAGTGTGCGAGTGTAATTAGTGTACCACTGCTCTAGTGTTTGAGTATCTGTGACTAGCTAGAACCCAGAGTTTAGTGGTGATTTGCTGAGGGAGTGAGAACAGGGTGTGTTGGGGCAGCGCTCATGAAGCAACAGTGGAGGGTCCGTATCACTGGGTACTTGCCAGCCATGCATCTGCTTCTTTGCATGGTGGCGGCTGGGTAAAGTATCACTCCTCCTTTACTGAGGTACTCAGTAACCACCTGCGTGTGAGGGAACAGCACAGAAACCCTCTGGGGTGTCAGGCTATCAGCAGTCTTTCCCTGCCTCTCAGCTCTCTCAGGGAGATATAGTCTGCCACCTCAGGTGATAGACTACTGTTGGGTTCTTTAACAGTATATTGTTTCTATAGTTTTATAGTACTGTAAGGTTTGTGTTTGTTGTTATAGTACTTGTTGTTTTCTTGTCATAATACACTTGTTAACTTTACATTTGTGTGTGTGAAGTTTTCATTGGTAGTTTTGAACTTCTGGGCCCAGCTGGGCAGTAGGCCAATTTCCAGAGGGATTTAACTCCTTGGTTTTCCTCAAATCTGTAAGGGTAGTTGGTAGGACATAGAGGCTTAACAACCCTGTGTGTGTGTTTGAGAACATGGGTGGGTGTCTGAAGTGGTCCACGGGGTTCTCTGTTTTGTTGTTGTGCTCCTGCCAAACTCTCCCGCTCTTCACTATACGCATGGCACAGTAACCACCCATACAGCACTGTACAGGCAGCGCACGCTTAGATTTCCCCACTATGTTGCTGTAGCCGTATGCTATAACCAGGTAGTGCAATGCTACAGCACGGTGGCATAGCTAGCCATCACACGTACACCTGCATGATTGCTACGTTGCTGTAGCATGCTGAATAGCACTTCGCTATGTCACCACAGACTGTGACATGTAGATGAACCCAGGGAGTCCTAACGTTTGGGTTTGCTGTCAGTACTTTCTTATGACTGCTTGCTTGGAAATAGAGAAATGCTTCAACTTTCATGACCCAGTTTTCACTCACTGCTGACTTACAGTGAGCAATATAAAGTAAATAAGATGATTTATTTGCATACTTATTTGCATATTTTTCAGTGTACAAAGGTTTTTCAGCAAATGTGATCATTTTAAACTTCCAATATAATAATTTCATATTTAAGACCTGGCAACACTGAGCATCTGCGTAAAGTGTGGCAAAGCAAAGGTCTGAGGATAAAGGGGTCATAGGAGCAGCCTCTGGACTGATGGCTAGAAAATGATATTTAGAGGTTTGCTTTTAGGAATTGGCTTGTAGGTAAAGTAGAAAATTGCATTAGGACAATGGTGCAGGGGACTGGCCAGGATTAATTGATTTCTCAAAGCCTGTTTGTCACACCATTTCACAGCCTTCAAAGCAGACAGGGTGTATGAGGCCAAGGGGCATACACCCGGGAAATTAAAAATATCTTAATTTAATTTCATAATAGGGCTAGAGCTGGGACTGCAAGGTTACAGTGCCCCCAAACCCTTGGGATTTCCAGTTTGGAATGAAATGACCGAATTAAGGTGTGTACATGTGCTGGGTTTACGAAGACAGGATTTTGGCTGACAAAACAGAGTATGGACAGCATGACGGTCACAAGGAAACCAATCAATGGTACCCAGAAATGAAGAGTCATCTTCAGGAATACAAAAGGAGGAGTTTTCAGAACAAGCTGGCATCAGCCTCCCCACCCCCGATATCCAAGGTTGCTGACGGACACTCAAGCAAAGGACCTCTACGTGGTATTTATGTACTGGCCGGGCACACTGCTTGCCTTGTGCATATTCTGGGTACTGGGGATTTTGGGTAATGTATTTTGTAATCATCTTGCTTTGCCTACATTACCCTTACTTCCTATCCCTACGTATCAATAAAATTTGCCCACTATCACCGGAGAAGCTGTGGTCAGTCTGAAAGTTGTGCTCACCTGGAACAAGGCATCAAGACTGGGTTGTAAGGCATCACCCAAAACAAGGCATCAGGACAGTGCCTACATAGACCACCATGAATGGTGCATGCCTCCAGCAGCTGGGGGGACACGGCCACAGTGGGAGCACAGAGGTAGTAAGTGGGGGAGCTCCCACAGACACCGCTGGTGCTGCCGGCGGGGGGAGGGGAGCGCCGACCAAGGGCCAGTGACCACCCGCAACCACTGCCGGCAGCATTGGTGGTGGCCAGTGGGAATCACGGACTACCTGCAGATGCCGTCGGCAGTGTCAGCGGTGGGGAGGGCAAGCAGCAACCGCCTGCAGGCACTGCTGACAGTGTTTGTGGTTCCTTTTTGCAGGGGGTGCGCTGCAATGCTCAGGGGGTGCACATGCACCGCCTATGTGTCACCTCTGTGGACCACCCTGTCTGGGTTGACACAACAGCTGCCAACTAGGAGCAGCCACAGGGTTGCTGGTGCCATGTGAGGCAGGTACCCTGGACCACCGCATGCTGTGTGGTGGCTTCTGTCAACCCCCTCTCCACTATGAAGCTGAAATTGGTTCCTTATTCCCAGTGCCTTACTCCTGATTCTGGCAGCTAGGGTGGTACAGGTTCAAGATTCACAACTGACAGCCAACTGGCTGCCAAGTTCAAGACCACAGTAGAAGCTCATGCTGTGGCCTGTTAGATTCTAATGAATCTGTGATTTCTGCTAAATACTTTCTTACAAAGAGATGGAAAAGGACTCCTGGTTCCTTTTTCAAACCTAATCTTTACACAAGCAAAGGTTGGAAGTAACAAATTAAACATGCTGAAGAGTTAGCATGTCATCAGAAATGTATATTTACTAATAAAAATGTAAAATAATATCATGTATCCAGTACATAGCCCTGAGATTAGGCTGGAATTATGGAGCAAAATCACACCTGTCTGCCACTGGGGGACTCTCCCTAAGAAAATGGGGCACAGCCCTGCTTGACCTGAAGCTTGATTTTTGAGTGGCAGTTGACACCCACCCTGTAAGGCCTGTGCATTACTGTTCTACCAGGCACTGGATGGCAGTAAGAATGATTGTGTACAAATATATGGGTTTTACACCAACTTGTCAAGTTTACCTTGTGCCCCCACCCACAAACTTGGGAAAGTAAATTTGAACTGGGTGTTCTAATGTGAAAAGCCTGCCCACTGACAAGTAGATGTTAAATTTAAACAGATTTATTACAAGAAAAAAAGGGAACAAGAGTACACCCTAAACAAAACCTCTATTAACTTTTAACTGTACCTCCAAATTGATCACATTCATAATCAGTGGCAAACCAACCAGGAAGCTGCCATCTAGCTCAGTCACTTGGGAAAAGTCTCACCCAGGGCTGCCATCCAGGATTTCCACCACTTTCACCAGTTTAGTAGGAAGCAATGGATAGGAAGGTCCACTCTAGAGGCCCTGTTGTTGCCTGCTGCCAAGGGTGGCCACCCTTCTCAGAGGTTTCTACCATCTATGACAGTCAAAGTAGCAAGGTCTGAATTTGGAGGTACAGTTATAGGATTTACTGTTACTCTGATGCTATAGAACGGTGCTAGAGTATGATGCTAGGGAGAACTGCTGTGGATGCCACCTCCAGGGGTCCCAATCACTCTGTCACAGGATGAGTGCCACCCCACTCTTTCTTCCCATTCTGGAGCTCATCTTGCACAACATTCCCCCATTTTACATTTTTATTAGTAAATATAAATTTTGATGAAAGTCTAACTCTTTAGCCTGTTTAATTCATTACTAATAACCTTTAATTATGTAAACATTAGCTTTGAAAAAAGAACAAGCTACCAGGAATAAGGAACCAGGAATAAAGAAACTGAGAATAAGGAACCAACTGAAAAAAAGAACGGGGATTCTGGATTTGGAGCCCCTGCTTAAATGCTCCTATTCTGAAGCTTTAGTTTGAAAGACACCATCCCAAATCAATAAATAGAGCATAAAATCAGGAGGAGTGGAATGCAAGCTTTCTTGCCCAATCCCACCAATTTCAGCCTTGTTACTGATACCGGGGTAGTAAATTAACAACCTAAGTCAGGGATCCCCATTATTCTGTATCTGTACAGCATCTACTACAAGGAGGAGGCATCTGTCCTAAAAAAGGAAAGTATTGTCTCTAGCAGTGAGAGCAGGACTATTTCCTACAGATCATTCAACTGCTGATGTCTCAACTAGTAGTGAAAAAAGCATGCTCATTTCCAACTTCAGTAAATTGAGATCTGGGAAGTTGAAGTCTAAGTACTCAACAGCAAATAAAATTGTGGGCCCCAAAACTGGACATCGTGATAACTTTAAATAACTGGTCTGGAGGTACTGAAGGAGTGACTTACAAAGGATCAGTGATCCCAGCAGTCCCCTCTTTAAACTTGAACTCATTCACAGTTGACTCTTACTTGGGTTAACAACACCTTATTACTAGTATTTTTCCAAATCAAATATCCTTTACCACTTGATTATCTCAAAGATTGTTTTTGTGATGCATGTATTCAGAAATACAAGTTTTAAGCAACCCGTTGGCATTATGAAACAAATATACAAACTTTTATTTAAATAAAATAGCTCAAAGATGACAATAGTTTAGGCCATATTTAAAAGGAGGCCATCCACAAATGAACAGAAGTGGTAGTTGCTTTACAAATATGGCCACATACAGCATATTTTCATATTCATTAATAGCAGCTGAAGTTATACACATAGATAGTTCTTAATACCATGCAAGTTCAGTTGAGGTCCATACATTCATTATAAATCTTCACTTATGTTCATGCCAAAACACCTTTGATAAAAAAGGTAAGAAAGGAGAAGATTTAAACATGGCCAAGAATAAAGAGAGAAAAAATATTTTAAATAAGTACCAGCAACTCATTGTTTATTAAAAAGATTCTGGCACTCCACCTGTTTAAGCATATATGCCTTCTTCGTTCTCTGTAAGTGGCATTTAGTAGTGTTAAGCATTGTTAAATATCAAAAAATACAACTCTGTTTTACAACATAGTACTGGCATAATTCAAAGTACTTGTGCCAATTATAAATAGTATAATCAAGTTCTGAAGAGTTTTGTAATGAAAAGCAACACACACACATATACATATGCACACATATTCATGTAACAAAATTTATAAAGGCAAACAGGCTTGCCCCACCCCAAACTGTATGACTCAAGTGGGATTCAATACCCATTCTGAAGACTTGGGAGTTCATGGATATATATATGTATATATTAAGTCTCTGGAAAAAATAAGACAAAAATTTACTTTCACCAGAATACACATCACTTTATCATTCTTCACTGACAAACAATCCATTTCTCAGTCGTGACTGACATGAGTTGGTCCTTATGAAAGTGACTTTGTTTGACGACCTTGCAAATAAAAACTGGTCCACAAGCCTTTATAAAAATTCAGTCAGCTGCTGCTCAATGCAGAATAATCCTACACGTTGCTTCTATCTAGAGTAATCTTCATTATCTGTTTTCCGTAATTGTAGACAGTCACATCTTCCACTGTGACTCAATGTGCAGCTACAAGTAGAGAAGTGCTTAGATACTCAATCACTTCAAACATACTTGTTGAAGCTTGCTTCTAGTGCATAATTTAAGTTCAAAATATTTTCCCCTCTCATAATGGTTTGTCAATAACTGTAACACCTAGAGTGAGAGAATCATAAAGGCAGCATATTAGAGGGACTTAATTTAAAGCTTCTGGAACTCAAATGCTATACCGTGTATCAATCAGTATCACAGGACATTAATATTATTATGTTATTACATTAACATTACATAATACATAATTTTGAAAGTTATTAGGCTTTGAGAAATACCACTCAGTTGTATCATCACTAACATGATACCTATGTAAAGAACCTGTTTGGGAACTTGTCTGTGCCTGACTAGATCCTTTTAAAAAGGGCTCAGTTGCATGTTTAAGACATCTAAAAACCAGGCTCCTTTAACACAAGAGTCTAAGGATCCAAACATTGAGACATCCAAAATTAGTGGTCTTTTCTGAGCACGCTGACCAGATTGTAACATTCTTGGCCTTTCTACCTCTCTCAGATCCTAAAACAAATGTTCAGTGAATAGTGAGAAAAAATTCTGCTATAAAAAACAGAACGGTATGAAAAATCTGATTAATGCAATACTGGGTTTCTAAATGAAATTGGAATATATATACACATCCAACATTTCTGAACTAAAACTCATTAACTTGATTTGATATGTGTCAATGTAGTGCACAGGTGGGGGCATGGTGTGGGTAGACTGATTGATATATATATCAGTCAAGGTAATGAGTTGTACTCTGGAAATTTTGCTCTTTGGGTGCTTTTTCAGACAACTTCACCCCGATGTTTTACTTTTAAAATTGATGTAAAAAGTTTACCTGCATAGCTCCTTCCTGTACTCATACAGGATGACACAACTGTCCATTTATCTGTTGTTGGGTTATAATATTCCACTGTTGATAAGTTACAGGAACCATCATCTCCTCCAACTACATACAACAGACCGTTTACCGCACAAACCCCTAAGAAAGATGAAAGACTTTACAGCAAAACATATTTACAATGCACAGCAATTTGCTTACATAGTGAAAGCAAGCCTTCCATTTTGAGATTTCACCAAAGGAGCAGAAATGTTAAGTGGTAAACACAAGGGTGCAAACACATTATTAGCATTGTAAAGCAGAATAAACTCTAGTACCTACTTCTATAAAATCTAGTACTTACCTGCATTCCTTCTGCACATGTTCATGTCTGCAACCTGCTTCCATGTACCAGCAACAGGATCATACACTTCAACACTTTTTCTAACCAAAGGACCATCATGACCACCTACTGCATACAATAAATTGTTTAACACACCAACACCTGCAAACATATAAAAAATACTCATTTTTTAGATTTATATGCCACCTTATATATCTTAATAGAAAATCAAGTCTTTAGCTTATTTTTCAATAACATTTATTTTCCTCAAATCAAAAAAATAACAAAAGGTAGTCAATGATATTCACATTATCCTTTTCATAGGATCATAGAAATGTTGGGCTGGAAGGGACCTCCATAGGTCATCTAGTCCAACGCCCTGCCTGAGGCCGGATCATCTGTATCCAAACAACTCCATAACACTTTGGCTAGTTTATAATCTGGTGCTTATTTCCAAGATATCTATACTTAGTTAGAAATGGTTCATGAAACACTAAGTGATGCTGTATTAAGAATCCAGACATTTTCACTCTTGCAATTTTGGCTTAAAAAATCAGAATTAGCTAGAATCGCAAGAGGCATATGCTGGACACACTGTAGAGGGAATGTTTGGATTTTAATTTTAAAATTAAGAAGTTTGTAAATTCCTACTAAAAACAAATTATTTCAAATTGAATTTAAATTAAAAGCCAGTTCAAGGATGGTAAATGAGGACAATACATACAACTGAAATAACTTTGGAAAAATCTAGCAGTGTGTACTAGAAGTGCTTGCTATATCTGGTCAGTCAAAAAAGATATTGCTGCAAATATCAAGTGCAGTAACACTGTTCCCCATGGAAACTGAAAGGGCATTGCTAGAAACATGATTAAGTTTAAACAGTAACACATCCAAAGAAACTAGAAATACGGACAAGAAAACAACAAAATGCTGGGGTGGGGAGGGGAAGGAGTGGGCCCTTGTAAATACCCTAGAAAAACAAAATAAGTGTAATGAATTGAAAAACATCTGGAATACTAGAAGAACAGGTGACAGTTGTTGCCAGCCTTGGTCATTTTCAGGGGGCCTAAGACAAGCTGCATAAGTGTGACTAAGCAGAAAGTCCCAAAAGCCTGTTTCTTAGTGACCATAGCACGAACCTTTGCAGATGTGACTTAGCTTACTTAGCTTGGTCAGCGAAGTAAAGGAAGCCATCAGCATGTCTAACTAAACCAGTTATGAGATGCAATTAAAGCACAAGGTCTGAAGGGACACATTATAAGGGAAGACCTTAAATTAAATCATTTATACTACATTATATTTTTATCTTAAAATACAAGTAGTATTGATTAAATATAATTAATTTATTTATGAAGATGGATTCTCAGATATTTATATTTTTATTTTTGTTATAATAGATATATTTTTGTGTTAAGATGCTTAGATTATTTGTAAAAGCAAAAAACAGCTTTGCCAGAGTGAACTAAGGTAAAGAAGAAACAACACTGTTGAACAGCACACAATGGGGGAGGAAAGGAGATAAGAAACCCTTCCTTTTACTTTCCCAAGGATATAAATCCCAACTAACTAACACCTTCCAAGTCTACAAGAGATATGGTTCAGTTCCAAAAGTTTCAGTGAAACAAATACATTTAAATTAAATCAATGTGAGGTCATGTATTAGAATATTAGAACCAGCCATTTATAAATACAGGGTATAGGCTGGAGAGAAATTTGGAGAACTTGGCAAATTCAGAAAAAACAATCTGCATGCGACCCTCCTGCCACCTCTCAATTCTCCCCAGCCAGTATAGATGAGAATCTATGTTGTGTTGTCAGGGGTAGCCAGACAGACTTTGGGATAAATGTTTGTTTTTGTGTTTTGAAGTGCAAGCAAATAAAAGCTGGGGATGTAGACCTGTATCAGTAGCCAAGCCACAAGGTTACCTATAATCTAAGTAATTCCAATGAACAGCAAACAAGATTTGAGTACACAGTGTAAGCAGGAGACAGAAAATGCTGAAGTCATTTTGGAGCTGAAGTATTATTTCATGAACATGAAGCAGGTGTCACCAACATTTTTAATTTTATTAAAAAAACATGCATACTTATAATACTGCATTCAATTCTGGACCCTACAAAAAAGTGTCCAGTAAGAAAAAATGGAGAGTGTTCAAAGCATAGCAGCAGTAAATGATTTATGAGGGGAAATGGACAGAAATACATACAGCTCAGTTAACTGATAATGGCATGGCAGCACGTGATAGCTTAGCTTTAAAGCTATAAACACAAGGCAAGGAAAGGAATTATTCAAGGTGGAATGAAAGGTATTTAAGTAGAAGAATGTAAGAATGAATATGGAGAAGCTTCTTAAGTTTTGTATTTTAAGGAGACCATATTAAGAGTGCAGGAATAAATATCCCCATTCTGATGAAACAGAAGACCAGGAAGTGTAACAGGAAACCAGCCAAACTAGAAAGCAATTTTTTCAATGAGTTGCAACTTGAGAAGGAATCTTACAAAGATTGGAAATTAGGTCTCAGTACTATAGAAGTGTATAAGTATTATTGTATGGGCATGCAGGGAGAAAAATCAGGATGGCCAAGGCATGCTTTGAGGTGCAACTTACAAAGGACTTAAAAAGCAATAAAAAAAGATTCTACATGTTAAAAGAAGATCAAAGAAACCACAAGTCCTTTACAGAATGCAGAAGGCAATCTAGTTTGAGATTCTGCCAAGAAGGCAGAGATATTTAATGTCTTTTCCTCCCCACAAATAAAGCCTATCCATAAATAGTCAGCTACCACATGACAAGTGCACTTGGCAGCAAATATAGGGAAGAACACAAATGCCCTTTAAGAACAGGTTAGGGATTACTTAGGCAAGCTAGATGCTTAAGTTGACAGGGCCAGACAGGACACACCATAGGGAAACCAGGGTGCCAGGGGTGACATGCATCATTAGCACCGTTAAATCTGCAAAACATGATTCACAAGATAAACCCGGAGATTTGAAATGGCAATTCATACTATTAAAAACATTCTGACCTATTGTGGGCTTTCCAAGTTCTCTGCAACAGAACTGTTCTATTATTATTTCCCTTAGGCAAAAAAGGTAAAAGCTAAGAGCTGAGATTTTTCCAAGGGAAGTCTAACAAGGTTGATATAACCACTGCCCTGGAGCACTAAAGGAACTGGCTGAGGTAATGCCAGAGAGGAGAGGAATCCTTGTTGGCTATCTTCTTTGAGGACCCATGGAGATCAGGTGAGGTTCTGGATGACTGGAAATGGGCAAATATAGTGCCCATTTTCACGAAAGGGAAGAAGGGAAGACAGTATCCACAGAATTACAGACCAGGCAGCCTGACTGTGATACCTGGAAATGTCATAGAGCAGGTCTTCAAAGAATCTATTATGAAGCACCTACAGAAGAACAAGATGATCAGGAACAGCCACCATGGATCCACCAGGAGCAAGTTGTGCCTTACCAACTTGATTTCCTTTTATTATAAAAGTGAAAGGTTTGCTGCATGGAGGGAAAAAAAGCAGTGGAATGATATACACTGACTTTAGCAAAGCCTCTGATACCATCTCCCACAACATTCTCCTTAGCAAGCAAAGAAATACAGATTAGATGAAAGTACTGTAAGGTTGACATGTAACTGGTTGGATCATGCTCAACAAGCAGTCATCAACGGCTCAATGCCTAGTTGGAAGGAGGTATCAAGTGGGGTTTCCCCAGGGGTCTGTCCTGGGTATTGTTTATTTTTTTGTTAACGATTTGGATGATGGATCGAGTGCATGCTTAGCAAATCTGCAGTCTAGGTCCAGTATTGTTCAACCTCTTGACTAATGTTAAAAATGAAGGGACTGAATGCCCACTTAGCAACTTTGAGGGTGACACCAAGTTGGGTGGAGCTGCAAATATTCCAGAGGGCAGAGTGGATAAAAAAAAAATCAAGTTTTTTTTAAATTAAAAAAAAGATTTTTTTTTAATTTAATCTTTTGTTTTTTGGTTAAGATGCTTTTTTAAAAAAAAACAAACAAACTATATAAAGATAGTTTTAATTTAAGATATGTTAACGCTCAAAGATACCCTGGAACAGGGAATATAACTTCAAATTTTATACTATTTGAGACTCTATTGTATTAATAGACTAGTACCTTGTAAATCTGGAGAAGTGATTCAGAGAACAACAAAAATATTAGAGACCTGAGAACATGACTTACAAGCACAAGTTGAAAGAACTAGGGCTATTTAGTCTGGCAAAGAAACAATTGAGGGGGGATTTGATAACAGTCTTAAAATACCTGAAAGGTGATTATAGAGAGGATGAAAATACTTCTCTGTAGCTATAGGGGATAGGCCTCAAGCTGCAGCAGAGGAAATTTAGGTCGGAGATTAGAAACAGCTTTCTGACTATGAGAGTAGTGAAGCATTGGAACAGGCTGCCTAGAGAAATTGTGGAATCTCCATCTCTGGAAATTTGCACATGCATGTAAAACAGATACTTGACCAGGAGGTTTAGTCAGGGATGATCTTGCCTTAAGCAGGGGGTTGAACTAGATGACCTATGAGGTCTCTTCCAGCCCGACTTTCCTATGATCCTATGACCAGTAAGATCAGAACAAGTCTGCCAAAGAAATTCATAGAAATGCATTCACTTTTCATGTATAAGGTTAGATCAAAAACTATTAGGAGAATGCTAATCCTTATCTTGTAAAGGAGTAGCATAGCCCCCTTTTTATCTATAATTTGTATGGTTCTATAAAGTTGTTTAAATTTGTAAATTGCTTTAGTTGATACTATATTTGTATTGGTTGTTTTATTCCACTATATTAATATTCAGAAGCCTTAAAGAGTTCGTGGGTAAATACAGATGGTTCAGAATGAGAAAAAAGAGCCCTTTATACATTTGCTATTTCCAGACTGAATCTCATTGTATTACAGTTTTGCATTTATAATCTACAGTATACTCATCATGTGTATAGTACAATAAGACCAAATATTCTGAAGCAGTCATTAAGAAATACATTTTGAATTTTTAATGCAATTACATGTGTTCGTTTTATTATGACCATCAATTTTTGTTCACTTACCTGCTCCACTCCGTCTAGTGCTCATTTCTGCAACATAGGTCCATTCATTTGTACTAGCATTATAGCATTCTACTGAACTAAGGCACTGACGTGATGCCCCATCGTAGCCACCAACAGCATACAGCTTACCTAGAAAGACAATAACCAAAAAAACCCTATAGGATATACACAGATTTATCTGAATATATTCTAACACAGTCTGGTGGGTAAGCTGTGATGCGCTATATGCGTAGCTATGCGTGGGAACAGGTAAAACACCCAATCCCTCAATTATCTACTAACCATTACTGCTTTTCAAAGTTTGAAATTGAGTATGCATGGTTTCCATTTTTAAACAAAGATAGACAACATACTACCCCCTCCAGTCTCTCCTATTTTAATCTGGTAAAACATTGGATCACTCTACCAACAAACAAATAAAAACATTTCAAGTTGCTTTACTGAAACACAAAGATACCATCCCACTCTGACTTCATCAAAAACTCAACAAAGATGAACCAATCCAAGCATGTATATCCTAGAAAGATAGCTAATGTATTTCTTGAAAGATACTAATCTTTATTGTGATTCTGCCACTTATACGGTTTGATGTATTTTCTGACATAAAACACAACCCCCTATTTTTAGAAGGCTCAGCCATGGATTCACCCCAAAACCAAGTTGCCTTTTGAGTTTGTGCTGTGGCAAACATGGATATTATCCCTAATTAGATTTACATGGATATTATCCCTAATTAGAGGTGTCTAGCCTCTTTTTGTAGCTTCAGTAAAGATGGTTTTATCATTTTCATATCTGTATGTATAACAGGATTTGATAAGAACATATTTTTGTAATTTTGTGATCCGACTGGAAGATAATGAAGTGCAGTATTTAGCACACATCCAAGGCACCGTCTTCCTGTAACGGGGTGAAATCAACTCCTCCATAGCAAAGGCACCTGAAAGAAATGTCCCTTTAGCCAGGGGACATTCTGGTTACGCCTGGGCATCTGAAAGTTCTGGAGGATTTTGGTTACTCATGAGCCACTAGAATAATGCTGATAACAGACAGCTGGCCTTGGCAGCTTTTTAGTGACAAGCTAGGTCCTTCAGATCTTTTCCAAAATGGAGAAGGGTCCAAGACTCAAGCTGCCAGGGCTGGTAAGATCAGCAGGAAGGCTGTTCTCTAAAAACACTGGCAGATCTCTCAGGAGGGGTAGGAGGTAGCCAGATGGGCTGGGGCTGGCAGAGATTCCCTTATAGCAGCTGCAGATTAGTGGACCTGTGGCTTGCTGCAAGTAAGAAGTTCTCAGGGCAACAGGTCTGTTCACTAGGGCAAGCGGCAGCACAGTGGAAAGAAACTTAGGGCTCTGAGGGTTCTCCACAGATGGGTTTGTCACAAGCTGCAAGTAGTTTAAAAAAAAAAAAATTTCCACTGGAGTATGGGTAAGTATCCTAAGGTCTCTGGGCCTGGAGGCTGTGCACTGGGGCTGGGGACCACATGGCAGGGCCCAATCAAGCACACACTAGCACTGGGCCTACATGCCAGGCCCAGCTCTGTGCACTCGTTGTGGAGCCGTGCACCAAGTCTGAAACTGTGCTATGTAGATCTGGTGTAGTGGAGAGGGGGAGTCCACACAGGTCTGGAAGTCTGAAGGACTGGCGAGGGAGTAGAAAGGGGCACAATCAAGTTGTGGCAGTATTAACTGGTGGCTCCCAGGGCTGTGGCAATTAATGCTGCTTCTCCTCTACCCCCCCCCCCTCAAATTCCTGAACCTGTAGGGAACCCTTCTTCTTGCATATAATTAGCAACCCAAATTTCTCCAGCTGGTTTGTGGGGGGGAAAGGGGGCTTAAGGTTATATGTGAAAAAATATGGTATATTATCAGATCAGAAACAGCAAGGAGTTCTCATAATTTTAAAACCAAAGTTGCTTAATTGCCATGCTCTATCAATCAAGGCATATTATAGATGTGCTGATGTTTTTAACCACAAGTTGCTAAATTCAGAAGCATCCATTTTATAAATATTGCTCAGCTTTGCTATACCAAACAAAATATTCAATACTTGGCTTCCACATAAAAGTTTCAGTGCTATCACTGCCACACAATGTGTTGTGGTATGTAAATTTACCACCAACATTCCCAATTTGGAGCACTATAAGAAGTCAAATCTGTTGCATGTTTGAACAAATACAAGCTGGGCTGGGTCCCTTTAAGAACTTTATTTACAGTTTATTTTATTATATAATCCACAGCTTGTACAACTTCCAAATGACCCTTTAAGTTTTAGACTGCATTCTTTTTTATTCCCAAAATAGATGAACCTAAGTTTACCCTACCAGCATTTTTTAAAAAGAAATGATGTGCTATAATACATCATAAATCTACTTGCATACCACACATATCCTCCAACACCCTCCTTCTAACACTTGAGAATGGTGTCTCTCAAGCAAGGAAGCCAATTTTTTACCTAAGACTGAAGCACAGGGACACGGTTTTGTAAAATGGCAACCAGCTTTTCTCTCAGCAAAGAAGAATGGCTATGTCCAAAGTTTAAACCTTTTACATATGCTCTCAGCTTACCACTTTAAAGAAGCTGGCACTTTAAAGAGGCTGCAATACAGCCTCTCCATGAGAGAGCCAACCCTAAGCCATGACTCCGCAAAAAAATCTTTTTTTTTTTTTTAGCCTGCCTTCCAAAAACAAGGCGCACGTCTTATTTGGGGGTGTTTAGTATGAAAAAAAATGCAGTAATAAAACACAGTTTATATTTTGTTTTAAACCTTGAAGAAAAACAATTTCTAACTGTTGTTCCAATAAGAGTAAACAAGAAATATTAAATGGTTTATTGCTTAAATGACATTTAAGATTTGGCAACAAGTGATGCATTTCAATGATGAAAAACATTACTTACTCTTTACCAGCATTAGAATTGTTATATCCTGCTCACACGAGGCAGAAAACATTGACAGTAGGTGTCTAGTTTTCATAACTAAGTTTAAAAATATCTATTTATTTCAAATATGGCAGAAATAGTGTAGATGGCTCAAGCATTAGCATTTTCCTCTAAGGGCAGGGATCGTGTTTTTCTGTTTTTTGTTACTGGCTAAATGTGCCACAAACCCATAATTTTATTCCATTCTTGTGTACAATTTTTGAAGATTAACAGGCAAAAAGCAGACACTTGTCTTCTCAGTTACTCTGGAACTTTAGATTGGGGGCAGGCAATTATTTTGGGTGGAGGGCCGCTTACTGAGTTTTGGCAAGCCATTGAGGGCTACATGGGTAGCCCCACCCCTTGATAGATGCCCTGCTCCCTGGTTGCCATCTTGGGGTCAAAAGTCCCACCCCCTAATTCCTGACCTTTGCCACTAGATGTCCCTCCCCATGCTGCCCAGAAGTACTCCTTTGAGCAAAGGGGTTTGCCATCTTAAAACCAGAGAAATACGAAATTATATTCTAAAAATCAATTGTACTACAAGATTCATTAATTTGATTTCAAAAAAATGTTTTGTCCTGATTTACATACGTTTGTGTAGTGTACATACAGGTGATGGTATAATAGCTTAAAATGAAGTCTTACTCTTATATATTGTGGGTGTGTGGGGGGGAGTTTGTGGGGGTGGATGGTGTGTGTGTGTGTGTGTGTGTGTGTGTGTGTGTGTGTGTGTGTGTGTGTGTGTGTGTGAGGTGGGGGAGCATGTGGGGGGGGCGTGGATGGATGTGTGGGGAGCTGTGTGTGGGGGGAGGGTGGCTGGGGAAGACTGTGGCACATACAGAGGGGGAGGGTTTCTCACAGCCCCACCCCGTGCTGCTCCAAGCCTGGGCTCTGTGCTTCTGCCACTCCTGGCCCTGGGGCACGGGCTTGGGTGTAGGCCCTGTGCTGACGCTTGCAGCCACTTCCCTCCTCGTTTGCCACCACTGCCCTTCTTCTGCCACTTCCCCGTCCCCTGCCCCCACTTGCCGCTCCGCCACCATGTCCCAGCTGCTCCTGCAGTCCTGGCACTGCAGCTAGGGACCATGTGGTACTGCAGCAGCTTGCCAGCAGAGAGAGGGAGTGGGAAAATGGCTGTGGAAGGCAAGGGAATGGGCAGCGAGTGGGCATGCAGAGTGCAGCAACACCTGGGTAGGAGCCCGGAGCCTACACTGGTGCATCAGGGCCAGCGTTGGTGGAGTGGCAGAAGCACAGGGCACGGGCTGGCAGGGGCTCTATGGAGCTGGGCTGGGCTGCACCAGCAGGGATGGGGGACCCAGCCCAGCTCCATAAAGCCCTGGCCAGCAGGGAGACAGGAACAGCCCCAGGGGCCCAGGCCAGAAGCCCCTGGTAGGCAGAGGCTTCCGGCTGGGGCTGGGCCAGGCCCGCCTTGCTGCTCAGGCTGCTTAATCCTGGTGTCAACTCCACCTGGGTCCTACTGCCCCTGGCTCCTGTCAAAAGTAATAAATATTACGTTTCTAAATTTTTTAGGGGCCCCACAGGCCGGATAGAATGGGCTGGTGGGCCAGATGTGGCCCATGGGCTATATTTTGCCCGCCCCTGCTTTACATGCTTGCGAAGCTGTGCAGACAACAAAAGTTTCTGTTTGGTGATCAAATTGTACACTTTTAATTTGGATTCACTCAAAACAGAAACAAAATGTTTTACTCTATTTCTTGGCAATGTGATCCTTTCTTTGCCTTATTTTGAAGTGAAAAGTCAAAATGTTTTATTCTGAAAACTGTCAAAATGAAGTTCTACAAATATATATATTCTTTTTCACTGGAACTGTTTGCCAAATTCAACCTAAGTTTATAAATACTTTCAGTCCCTTAATGTGATTTTGGCCAACTTACCATTCACTGAAAATCTGACCAGTCCCTAGGTCTGTAGTCAGTACAGATTTTCACATCTACTATCCTTTTTAATGCAAATTTAGAAATCAGGAAGGCAAGAGGACCAACTATTAGATGATGGAAGAACTTACCTCCAACAACACCTACACCGACACTACTCCTTCTTGTGTTCATCGGAGCTACGTGAAACCACTCATTAGTCTTTATGTTATAAGCTTCTACAGATGATAAACCTATTATTAAAAAACAGGACTTGTTTATCTTATGCAAGTGTAAGCAACATGCTAATTATATGTATCTTCAGTAATTTACCTCTTTAAGGGTCACAGTCATTTTTTTTCTTAAGACCAATTGGTGGCTAGGCAAATGACACAGGCATCATTTGGACAGTCCACAACAAACTGCAATGCTTCAAAATAGGTACACAATCTTTGTAGAGAGTCTGAAAAAAATCCTTTGGAATTTTTTTTTTTTTTTTTTTTAACTACAAGCTATGCTGCTCCCCAGTGCATACACACATACTCTTTGAGTCACTAAACGTTAGGGACAAAGTTCAGTTTTGATATGGATAACTTAAGAGAACTCCAACAGCCCAAATCCCTCATACAGTTCAAACAATACAACATATATATATATTTATTTCCATTAAAGAAAACATGCAAAAATGTATTCTATATACAAACAGGAAGGAAGCTTCTAGACTATTCTTCTACTCATGTTTCATGGAATGGGGAGTGGGAGGATTTAAGAAATATAAGATGAGGAAGGAATCTGGCATCAAGTGGTTGAAGCATCATTAGAGTAGCAAATGAGAACAGAGATTATGCTCCCACTCAGAACAAGAGAAGTGTTTAGACCACTTGATGCCAATATGGATTCCACTCTCTAAAAAACTAAAAGCGTCTTCTTGATGGTTTTCAACTCCATCTTAGTAGTCAAAACTGTAATAATCAGTACAGTACCATTTAAAGATAAAAATACCTGTACTCCCATCAAATCCTCCTACAGCATACAAGAGCCCATTTAATACAGCAGCTCCCAACGTGCTTCTCCTGTCTTGCATGTTAGCAACACTTGTCCACTGGTCCTTCACTGGATCATAGGAATCGACTGTGCGAACTCTTAAAGAGCCATTGAAACCACCAACAGCGTAAACCAGGCCACCCATGTACACCATTCCTGGGGAAAAAAGTTAACTTCTCTTTATAACTGACTTTGTTCTGTACTGTGCTGAGTACATCAGTTTGTAACATAATATACAGCATGCATCACATTAACAGGTTTTTAGGAGTACTGAATGACAAATGTTATTTAGAGCAAATGTTAACATTTCTGATATTGCTCATTGTTAGGTGGCACCAAAATGTGAGCATTGACTTTTCAGATACATTACTTTAAATGGCATTTTAAAAGCAAATTGCTTTCTTACACAGTGGTTTCTTCATATTTCCTTAAAACATGTTTTTTTAAAGCGTGAAGTAATGATGAACACTTTGCATGGTTTAGTTCCAGATGGACTGTTTTCTGATGGGGTGTCAGAACAACCCAGTTCAATTCTGAGGTGCGCGAATACAGGGATCCAGTTGCTGCTGCCTCTTCTCCTGCTGCCTGGCTCCAGCTCAGCATGGGCAACAACCTCCCCACCCCACAACATGTCAAAGTTCGAGCTGGTCTGTGAGCTGTAGGCTACTGACCCCTGCTTTAGTGCACTTGCCCTTTGTATCAATATGTGGTAGTAAAAACACTATTCACAGATTGTGAACTGAAGACAAAAATCTTCAAACTTGGGTGGTTGAAAACCTAAGCATCTAAAGCCTTATTTAAAATAGCAAGCAAATACTTTGCATTTTAGAAGCAATAAGCAGCCACGCTTGCCACTCCCACAGAAGTCGAAGCTCAGCCCTTCTTAGGGCCTGCCTTTAATTATGAAACCATATTGCTTTCTAATTCCAGAACAAACATCCTGCTTTATCTTATAGCATTGCCATTTAAGACAGTGTTGTGCAGCACATACCTGCTCTACATCTTCTGGAAGGCAATTCAGCCACCTGGTGCCAGCGCTCTTCTTTAAAGTCATAGCATTCCACACTGCGGATAGCCTTTGGTGCCTGTCCTCCAACTACCATCATCAGCTAGGAGGGAAGCAATAACATTTTCTGCTTGTTAGCATATATCAGGATATTTAAAAGGTACAGTCTCTGGTACTAAAGAAAAACTTCTAACTTCTAGACAATACATTATCTTATTTCACCCCAATAAGCAACTAATATCCTAGTTTAACAGAAATAAACATTTCAGAAAGATTTGTCATTTGGGATCCTTCCAGCAAAGAAAATATTTGAGGCAGAATTTTTTGAGTCTTATTGTAACCTGTCACATAGAAAAGATCTAGATTTTTCATAAGCTTAAAGATAGAGAGGACATATGGGGACAGAATCTGGTCTCATAGGCAAGAATACCCCCCTCCATGTAAAGTCAATGGGAGTTGTGAATGTGTATCTGAAAGCAGAATCTAGCCCCTGATTTGGCCTTATTGAGATTTGTTGGTTGTAAAACATCAGTAAAGGTCACCAGAATGACTGACATCTTGCTCCTAATATTGTAATAGTAGAATTAGAACAATGGTGCAGAAATAGGACTTTTGTGCTTGGGCAGTTAGAGGAGACAGTCTAGTTACTTAACACAGCTGGTATTAGCTGAAAACAAATGATCTTATTATTTAAAATACTTCAGGTCATAAATTTAACCCAGGCTTATTTTCCCTCCAAAACTAATTGCAGTTGCTTAAATGCTAAAGGAAGTACTATAATTTATCTTGTGCAGGACTGAAAACCATATAGTTCCATCATGTATTCTCCTTGAAGAGCCAAAAATATTGAGTTATGCATTTTATATTTCACATTAAATTCCCACCCACGAGCTTAGGACCTGAGCTGTTACCTTGCTGTATACTTTTCAAGGATGAATAATTCTACAGAAAAAAATGTGCAAAGAAATACATTAGTTAAAAATCAATCTGGTGTTACACATACATTAGATTAAAAAAAAAAAAATCAAAGAAATGAGCATACTGGAAATTATGGCTCTAACCTTTGGAAGGCTAGCAGGTGTTCTCAGTTTAGTTCGAATGCTTTTCATCAAGGCTCGTTGTTCAGTCGGCAGTAAGTGATACTTCATAGCTTCAATGAGGTAATCTTTACACGCACTGCTGTTCTTAACCAATGTTTCCTCTTCAACCCTCTGTGCATTAATATAAGTTTGACAAGGTCTGAGCATGTTAAAAAAGTAAAACACAAATCACAATTTAAAGTGCAATAAACCCACATGAGAACAAACTTAAATCACTCTGATTATTTAGATCATACCCCAGGCAGGGACACTGGTATCATCAAGCTCACGATATGCAAAGTCCCTGAAAATAAAACTGGAAGACTACAGACCCTTCCAATTGGTAATTGGAAGGCATGATACTAGGCTATGACAAATATTTTCAGCCCCTTTCCTGACAGTTGTTCAGATTTTAAGGATTTTCTAAATCACAATATGAGGACAAGAATTTGATGCATATAAGGTGCATAAAACAAAGAGGCTTCCATCGATGCTCAAGGTATGCCTACATAGCACAATGCTGTGTATGTCTCCAGTTCGTATTGTGTCCAGTTTTGGGCACCACACTTCAGGAAAGATATAGAAAAAGACCTATGGAGAGCAATAAAAACGATTAGAGGTCTAGGAAATATGAGGCAGATAGTATAGCCAAGTTCAAAAAAGAACTACACAAATTCATGGATGATATATCTTTTAATAACTATTAAACAAAACAGTCAGAGATGCATCTTCTAGTGGTTGCCAGGGAACATAATGAATTGCTAATTATTCTAGATATACCTGGTTCAATGCTCTCCCTCTAATGTGTTCACTTCTGCTAATGTCAGAGACAGACTACTGGGCTAGATGGACCACTGGTTTAATATAATATGGCACTTCTTCTGTTCTTATGATTTACAACAAAAGGCTGAAAGAGCTGGGATTATTTAGTCTGGACAAGAGGAGACCAAGGTACATTTGATAACAGTCTTTCCACAGTGACAGACTATTCTCTGTGGTTGCAGGGTATAGGGCAAAGAGTAGAAGTCTTGAAATGCAGCATGGGAAATTTAGATCAGATATCAGGAGAACTTTCTCACTAGAAGGGTGGTTAATCACTGGAACAAATTATGTAGAGACTGTGAAATCTCCATTCTTGGAGATTTTTGAGAAGGCAACATGGATGAGATGGTGTAGACAGGGATGATCCTGCCTCAAGCAGGGGATTGGACATTGGACTAGATGACCGTCTGAGGCCCTTTCTAGTCCTAGTTTTTGAAGGTTCTATGTAGCTTAGAGTAATGGATGCATAGGGATCCACCTGGACTAATAAGATAAGAACAAAGGTATATTAACTCAGCGCTCTTCTGAGGCTAACATAGCCACTGGCGATGCAGCCATACTGCTTCCAATATCCAAGATAGATTGTCTAGATAGTTCAGGTGTCTCAACATAGCACTGCATTGTGCTATGTAGACATATCCTAAATTCTAACGCTTAAACTTTGTAAGCTATGTTTAAGCTAAAATCCAGAAGAGATGACTTAGCAAAATAACTGTTATAAGGAGTAATAAGAGTTTACATTACAATCAACCCTGAAGTCAGATTATTTATTATATTTACAATGTAAATTAAATAGTCATTTGAAACTATCAAGACAGCATGATAAGCTACCTGACAGTCAAATTATTCCTATGAACAACATCTTTATCATAAACTGTGACCAAATTTAATGGAGGCTATTTTCAATGATTTGTTCCTTTGCATGATTATACTAGGTAATAATTGTGCCTTTATAATTTAGAATTGACCCTATGTGCCAAATAGCCCGGAGTCAAACATGTATACAAATTCTCGTAAGAATTAGTATTTTCTTTTTCTTACCTGAACTAAATACTCCCGGGAAAGTAAAGGCAGCCGAACATGTTCCATCAGTTGAGCCATTAACTCCTGCCTCACATCTTTGTCGTGGTTTACCCATGCAATGACTGCTTCAAATACCTTCCAGAAAACAAAAAACATGCCATAAGTCCCCTTTGCTCCACAAAATCCAAGTGTGCCATACCAAATTTCACTTTGAGTTCCTGAAACAAATATAGGGCCACATTAAGTTGGCTACTCAAAATCTTTCAACAGTTGTATCCAATATAAAATGACCTTAGCATGTAAGCCACTCTTTTTATATACATACTTTTCTAGTGCCTTAATGAAAGCTCCAAATAAGTTGCTACATTTCCAATTATTGTCATAATTGGGAAACATTAACAATTCGGAAGTTCCACATACTGACCAATGTGTAAAGATCCAATTCAGCATTAAGAGAGAGGGGATGTTTCCCCATGCTGTTTGAGATCATATAGTTTAAACCTACAATATATAATTAAGAGGAACTTTCTGACTATGAAGGTGGTCAAGAATTGGAACAGGCTACCTAGAGAAGCTGCAGAATCTCCATCCTTGGAAACTTTCAAAATCAAGTTGGATAGACACTTGGCTGGGATGAATGGTTTAGTATGGGACAATTCTACCTTGAGCAGAGGGCTGATCTAGATGACCTGGTGAGTTCCCTTCCAGCCCTACTTTCCTACAATCCCCTGCATGATATGCATTACAGAGGGGGGGCTTGATTCTCCCATTTCATTGTGGTATATAAAAATCAGGACATTAACACTTTAAATGCCCCTCTCAAGAGAGGATACTTTATAGGAGTCATGCATTTTTGTGTAGGGGAACACTAGACTTCCAAGGCATTGTGAAATTGCAACCTCCCGTTGCAGCATCAGTTTTAAGAGGATGGCTGTGCCTCATACATAGGGATCTCTGTAAATTGTGCCACAAGTACCCTACCCCCTGCAGCAGCTCCTTTAACACTTTTCATTTTGCCACTTGCTGTCATTTTGTACAATGATCAGCAGAGGGGCCCCAATGGCCATCTCTCTTGCAACTTCTTTAAACAAAGTAAAGAACGGGACACATGACTTCAACATTAAATCAATCTACTACTTTATCTGGACAGTTGTTCCCTTTGCATTATCCAAAAGGTATCAAATACATACCGATTTTTCAAATCCATTATTCTGCAGCCCTGAGTTAAACACACTGCTAACTTACATGAAGTCTCTTTGTAAAGCAACTTTCACATACATGCTCCATCATTCACAGCACATACATACTGATTTGTTTTTCTTAGAGATGGGGATATTTACTTATTTTCCAGACAAGAGGTCAAATTGTTTCTAGAATCCTGAAGGGCAAGAGACACATTTTAAAGTCTAACAATCAAACAACACTTTTTTCTGCAACAGTGCCTTAAGTACAATAGACACCATCTATGCTTAACTGATTGAAACACTTCACTGAGAGATTAACAATGGCATTCCTATCCAAATAAGTACATTGGGTTTCTGAAGAATTAACTGTTTTCTGTCTGGTCCAACTGTGAAATAAACATTATTGCATAGAATAAATCTTACCTTCTCTTCAGAGGCAATTGTAAGTTTGTCACTGGATATTAAACTGCACACCTGTTCTACACCAAGGTTGAGGAATTCTTCACTAAGTACGACCTCAGAAAAATGCTGTTCTGTTTGGAAAAAGAAGATCTCTTTAGCCTATATCACTGAATGGAGTTTATAAACAGCATTAACACAATGATACACTAATAAGCATATTTGGTTAAATCCATGAAACAATAGATATTCTAAAATACTCTTTACTGTCTCAAGTTTTGTTCATATTCTGGCTGTCAGCCACAGGACTATAAAGGCAATTCCCTGCTTTTGCTGGACTTGGTATTTCTTTGGCTTTCTGTAGAAAGTTCACTGTAAATCCCCAAGGATCCTAAATTTGGTCCTACAACAGGAAAGATATTTTCTTCATTTATAGCTATTTAAAAATAATTTTTAAATTATAAGAACCATGTTGCCTTGTAAGATTACTATAATATATACAAATTCTGTCAATTAAATAAAATATTGCATCAGTAAGTGCTGTTGCTGAGACATTAAAAAAAACTGAACATTTAAAGCTGACATCCTGATAGAATTAAAGAACCATTGAATCTTGTTTTCCTCAGTTCTCTGGACAAATACTCGCATGACTATGAGATCCACCTTAATTCTTCAAGGAGAGATTATCAGAAATAGTAAGTTAATTTCACTAAATACAGGTGGCACATCAATTTTAAGTCAATTTTAAAGGCCAAACATGTTCTGGATCAACTAATTTTCATGCTTGTACAATACAGATGTTCACTGAAAACAACTTTAAAGTATTTTGTGCATTTAAAAGGATTCTAGTTCCTAATCATGCACGGCTTGACATACAAGTAAAAAAGATAATTTAGTAAATAAAAGTGTTATCCACCACAGTCTAACCTAGTAATATAAAAGTTAAGAATAGGTATATTAAGCCATGGTATTGCTTAAATAAATGTACACAGATACAGCATATCCTCCCAGTTAGCAAAAAGTACCTGATTTAGGATAAATTAGTTACAAGTTAAACAAATTCATGTTTTAGTGGCTGCCAACTGATAAGAAATCAACCTGTTAAGGAAAGTAACTAAAAAGTGCTACTTCAAAACAAAATAAAAGGTTAAAATTAAGGATTCAAATCATGATTCAAGTCAGAGATTTAAACATCTATTTAAGTCAGGGAGGGCAACATTTCCCTTAAAAATCAGGCCTTCTATCATTGCAGCATACCTCATGTCCTTCAGCACTTGGCTCATGTCAGTGACAGCCATGGCCATTAGCTTTGAGCCTATTTTTAAGGCACACATGGCTAGGTACAGGGGTGGAATCGATCTAAGTTATGCAGTTTTCTGTAAGTAGCATAGTTTAGGTCAGTAGCAAAGAGAACAGACACTCACCTTTTGGGGGGGGGGGGGTGTTGGGGGGGGGGAGAAGAAGAGGAGTGTAAATCTCAGGCCGGATTTCACCATTTTTAAACTAGTCTATGCATGCCAAACATCTGTTCTGTTACGGGTACAGACCAGTTTCTGATCACTTAAAAGTATAACGTCTATACCTGACCATTCTGGGCTATAGTACTGTATTTAAAACTATCAAAACTTCTTGGTTTTTCATTTAATCCCTTTAAGGAGAACTGATTCCGTTTCACATGAGGAAACTACAGTTAGTAAATGGTGCTCACAAGTTTACCACTTTGTTTTTGAGCCATTACTGGAACTTTTTTTCCCCCCTTCACTGAAAATGCAAAGCACTCTGGTTTTAGGAGACTGTAAAAGGACTCAAAAAACCTTTCCGTGGTTCCTAATAATTCTTCTCCATATGCTTGGGTGGTATACCATAATTTTTGTTATTTATAGACTACTACCTACTGACCCACATTTAGAGCGGTTCTGACTGGGTGTTGACATCTGGAGCTTAAAAAGTTTGCAATATTTTTCTTATGTACATGTAATCTTAATCCACAATCAGAACTGAAGTTCTTAGAAGGGTTTCAAGTGATCAGAGGTGGCTCCCAGTGTTACTGACATATCTTATGAAGCACATTCTTCTAGAAATCATCAGAGTCCTTCTATTCCTGTTCCTATGGGCTCAAATCCTATACCACTATACTTGACAGTGCTGGCAAAGGACAGGCATTTTTTTTTTTTTTTGTCATATTGAATGAAGTAGTTTGAATGTTTGTAAAGGTTGCCCATTAGCCAGTTTCAGGAAGAAGATAAGATTTATCTCCTTATCTAGTTCATTGTTTTGGGACTACGTGCAAAAGGTCCTGACTTTGCTTAAAGTCTTAATTTAAATTTTATCTTTAGGAGTCTTTTACAAAGAGAGCAAATATCCTGAATTCCGAGAGATCAAACCCTAAGGCCTTTTGACCAGATTGGTAAGAAAAGGGCATTTGCAGTGATATGGAAGTTTCCCAAAGGTAATTTAAAATGCTCAACAAAGGCAAAAGAATCTGTTGAGTAAGATCCGAGCCCAAATTTGGGGGTAATGACAGCTTGAGTAGGAGGAGCCCACTGACGGCAGCTCACTCAATAAAAACTGTAACTTACTGTCCCAATTTGGAGGTGACTATACTTGTAGAACAACGAAGGAAGAATCGCAAGTGTAGCCCGGGTCAGGCTGATCACCTGAACTACCCTCTCCATGAACACAAATCTCTTAGTTCACGCTGAAGCCGCGGAGCACCTGAAAGGGACTGAAGGAAGGGGACTTAGTCCTATCACTGCTGAGGCCAGCCTATTGAATTGTATTGCTGAGGCGAACACATTCCATTGAACCGTACTACTGAGGCCAACCCATTAAATCGTACTACTGAGAATGAAACCATATTTTGGTATTTGGCTTCTCGGAATTCTAGGATTGTAAGTATAATATGAAAAATAATAGTACTGATTCAAATTTAACTTTTAGTTGTAATTGTAGTTGTTTTTGTAACACTAATTCTTATAATATTGTTTGGGAAGGAAGTGCATTCGGAGCATTGTTTCTGATATATGTAATTATTGTGTTTTAATGTTTGTGGTGTTTCTTAAAGCTAAGCAGTGTTATATACGTAGCAAAGAGTTTTAAAATAAAATTGGGTTGTATAAATTAAGTGTGTAATCATTGTGAAATCGTGCGATCAGTTAACTACTCCCCCAGCCAGTGCATCAAAACGAATCAGTAAATTGTGTGGGATTTTCTCTATTCCATAACCCACTAGAGACATTTTTGAGACGGAAAGGTGATACCCTCGGACACATGCAAGAATGATTTCCAGTATGGCTGATATGGCCAACGTGATTTATTACAGGCAAACTAGACGGGTTAGGACTTAAGGCATTGGTGTTCTGACCATGAAGTTCCTAGAACTCTCCCGTCTTCTCTTCCTTTTGGGTTGTTTTCCAATGGGTTTTATGCTGGCGAGATGGAACAGTCAGCAATGCTGAAATGGAAATATCTCCCTTCAAAGTCAATGGTCCCAAGTGAGACCAATGAACTGCATGGCGACAGTACCAGTCACTTTTTCAGGATCAATGTGATGTTTTTCCTCGACTCCATCAAAGGCTTGACTACTAGGTCTCTCATTCTGTCCTACTAACTAAAGTCTCGGTCATGTGAGTTCTTCTGTGTCTTCTCCCTGGAACTTTCTATCTTAGAACTTGACTTGTGCCAGCAACACAAGTCAGTGTGCAATTTACAAACAGGTGCAGGTTTTACAGAGTTGCGGCAGGCAGTATGGAAGTACTACAGGGTAGTCCGTACTAATGCCAAGGTGCTCTATAATAAGGCTGATGATGCCAAGTTAGCTAGTACTGGGACTGTCAACACCAAAGACTTTTACACTGAGAAAGTCATGACAGCATCAGTGACAGCAACTAAACCAGTGGGCTCTTTGCCTTTGTTCCATGACTCCCTCAAGCTCTCTTTATGCTCTGGGCAATGCAGTTTTATCTGACTTTACTTGTATCGACTTGTCCCCTCTGGTAACACCACAGTTGGCATTCCACAATGAGGCATAGCAGTTAGCATCAAGCAACTTGTGCTGTATGAGATCCATCAATTTTTTCCCCTTTTAAGAAACATTTTTTAGGGAAAAGAGTGAAGATAGAAATCTTCAAATGGGTGGAGAGAACTGGTTTAGAAGTTCTGCTAAAAGTAGACTGGATTAGATGCTTGCAGTTAGGAGTGACAAGAAACAATTAAAGCAGGCTCATAGATAGCTAATGCATCTGTTAGGCCCATGCAAAACGGCATGTGGCAGCAGAGGGTCCATGTGCAGCCTAAATAACCACAGCAATTGGGGGAAAAAACCCCGATGTCCTGGATATTACATGCACCTACAGCAGGACCCCCACCCTTATACACTCAGCAAAAGACAAATGTTTTAACTCAAACCTTCCAAACCATTTTCTGGAGTTGTCCTATTGTGCTCTAGCTGTTGAAACAAGAAACCTCAGTCACAGTTACCTCCTAAAGAAACAGAGCCATATAAACACTTATAATTTATCATAGAACATAGCCTCATATACCATATTTTCACAGATGCAAGATGACTGAATTCAGGACAAGCCCCCAATAATCAGATTCTATACATGGAAAATTCTATAAATTCGTTATAATTTTCCATATATAGAATCTAATTATTGAAAGGCCATCTTAAATTCATCTGTCTCCTGCTGCTACAGTGGGGAAAGCAGTTACAGGGGGGCAGGTGGTGGGGAGCTGGAGCCCAGGTCAGAGCTGCTGCTACCGCTGCGACTGCTAGTGAGCTGGGCTGGGGCTGGAGGAACCATGCGCTCCATCCCCCAGGCTGGAGTGGGGCCAGAGCCCTGCCAGAGCCACAGAGGGTAAGCAGCAGCAGCAGCGGGTGTGGGATGTAGCAGAAGGGGATGGGTGGGGGCAGGGAGCAGAGACAGAGAAGGAACAGGTAGTGGCTGTGCCTCTAATTTTGACCCTGACTTGAAACTGCAGCAGCCGCTTGTCCTCCCCCTCTCCCCCAACTTGCACCAACTCCAAAATGAGGGGTTCCCCTTCAACATGGGGCGAAGGTCATCTTGGATTTGAATAAACGCAGTAGTTATTGGAAATAATTTCCTATCAATAATTCCTAAAAGACAAATACAATAAAAATTAAAATATATTTTTTTAATTCCTTATATTAAGCAGAAGAAAGTAAAAGACCTTTCAGAGAAGCAGATAAATTAAAACTAAATTAGTAATATGTACACAGTATAATACTACATGTTTTATATATATTGCCATAGATAAAAATGTTTAAAACAAAGAATGCTAAAGGGTTCTAAGTTGAGAAGTCTGATTTTTCCAAGCACATATCATCATTCATCACTAATGTATTAAGTTACAGCCTGAGGATGAATCTGCATTTTACACACATTTATTTTATACTCACATACACACACTGCAACTTTTTCTAGCTATAACCATTTCTATTCTTTATATAAAGATGTATTATTTATATAATAGTAGGCAGCAGCAGCACTGTAAACAATTCCACTGAATGTGTTCTTGTTTTTTGTCTGTAATACTAGAATGATAAAAGCTCCCAGTCTACCTTCTATATACCACTTGTTATATTATATTCCTCTCATATCCCCTTTTATTCAGCACCCAACTAATGTAAAAAACTCTCTATTTTAATCTCTCATCATATGACACTTCGACGCTTTTTATATAAGCGTTTACTTCCCTTCTCTGAACTCCCTAGAATTCTGTAAAATGAGATGGAAGAGATCATTTCTTTATATAAAAACTTTCCTTTTTTCCATATTATTTTCTATCCTGTTCCCTATGCATCATAAACATATTCTAACCACAGATGCACACTGAACAGGCCTTCATTGCTCTGTCCAGAGTGATGCTTAGTTCCTGTTGTAAGGAGTGACCTAGAAACTACTATGCAAAGCCTAAGCAAAAGTGAATGTTATGTGACGAATGCCCATCTGCAATGATAAGGAGGAGACAGTCTTAGATAAAGGAGGCTTGAAAACAAAAGCAGAATCAGAGTACTGGGTCAAAGAGCTCATTAAAATACTAAAAATCACGCCCCTAGGTGGGCAAAAGGCATGCTAATGAAACATACATGTACGTTAATGAGATACATAGCTAAAACACAGGTATAGAGACATGCTCAGTAAAGAACTCCTTGCGTCACTCCTTTATAGCCAATTAGCAAACAAGGATGCTTATGAAGGTCTAAAACTCCTGTATAAAAGTGGCTTAGAATTGAAATCTAGTGTGCTTGCTCTGTGAAATTATTCCGCTTGCACCTTTTATTGCTAGCAATAAATCTTCTTTATACTTTCACCCCTGGTATCTTTATTGGCCTTTGCATACCGGGCATGAACCCAGACTTGAGCTGGGGCTCAACACTGTTGCCAAGTTAGTACTGTACCAATATTAATATACTGTATTTTTTTTTGCATACAATATGCGCTCCCCCCCAAAAAAAACGCACCTTGGTTTTGGAAGAAAGAATGTAGAAAAGATTTTTCCAGAGACATGGCCGATTACATAACAGAGTAAGCCCTCTTGGGAACACAGAGTATCCAGAATTATGACATCCTAGAAAGACAGTTTGGGCAAAACAGCAGGGACTGCCACAAAGACCGTTTCCTAGGATGCCATACTTCCTGGAAACCCTATGTCTCCTAAAAATCTTACTCAGTCACACAAAGCAGGGCCCCAGACCCTTGGAAGCTCAGACTATTTCTTTACTGTAAATACTTCTTTATATAAAAGTCCTGTAAATAAAGTGTTACTTCCACACCAGAAGCCTCATCAAGATACTACCAGCAGCTCACCAGCTAGTCCGGACACAAGTTACAGTGCTCAGCCAATAGCTGCAGCGGAGAGAAGATTAACACAGGCTCCACCCCTTCTGCTTGACTTGTGAGGGCCGGAGAGAAGCAGCAGCCACCATAGCAGATGCTGGCATGTACAAGTTCGTTTCTTTTCCACTGAAAAGAAGATGAGGGGCCTCTTTCTCCCCACCCCAGGACCAGGGGCTATTTTTAGCCCCCCCAGCCCCCAGACAAACAACCTATCTCCCCTGGCCATCCAACCCCCCACATTCCAACTTACTTCCTTGGATACTGAAACCAGCAAATGCAGATAAAACCAGTGCCTGGAGCAGCAGGTGGGATGGAAGGGTTTGGCAGGCTTGTCGAGGGGGATAAAGTTAGCCTATTGCCCAGGGCGGGGATTGGAAAGGCACAGCCCCAGGGCTAGGGCCAGTAGCTGGGCTTTCCTAGCTCCAGGGCTGCACTAGAAGCTGTACAGAAATGTAGTTAGATCGATCTAGCCAGACCCTATGTAATTTAAGCTACTTCCAAGGTACAGTTAACTTCATTGTTTCAAGTTTCATAGCTGGTAGGGTCAGAAGGGACCTGAGCAGATCATCAAGTCCGACCCCCTGCCATGGCAGGAAAAAGCACTGGGGTCAAACGACCCCAGCAAGGGTCGTTAGATCAGGCTTGTCCAACATATGGCTTGTGGGCCGCTATGTGGCCCGCCAAGCCATTTTCTGAGACCCACAAGGCTGCAACGGGAAACGAAAGTAAACACTGTTCACTTTCGTTCCCACCCCTTCTCCCTCCCCCCAACCCCTCAGCAGCTTCGTAATGGCAGCTGAACAGCTGGGGAAGGGACAAGGTTCCCACACGCACCGCATAAGCTTGACGTTGCCAACGCAGCACGTGTGGGAAGAAGAATAGCCGTGTGCTGCTCGGGACAGGATGAGCCCAGCCAAAGTAGCAGAGGCTCAGCTGCATTTTCCCCCTACCTCCACCAGTCAGTCCCTAGTGGCACATGGCTCCACCGCCGCTTCTCCTGGTCGGTGCTGACCAGGCTGGGCTCCTCCCATCCCCAGCAGCACATCGGAAGCCAGTTTCAGCTGTGTGCTGCTCCGGATGGGACAGACCCGCCCGGGTCAGCACCAGCCAGCAGAAGTGGCGGCGGAGCCGTGTGCTGCTCGAGACTGACCAGCAGGTGGGGGGAAAGTGCAGCTGAGCTTCTGCTGCCCCAGCTGGGCTCATCCTGAGGTTCATTTAACGTTTGTAAAATGCTTGGAGAGCCCCACATAGATGCACTGCATAGAAATGCAAAATAGATTTTGATTTATTTGGTTGGCACCTTGGGCTGAGATTTTCAAAGCTGAGTCAAAGGCCAACTTCCAGTAAAATGAATGGGATTTGGAGGGCTGCAAATTTTTTATGGCAACTTTGTAACATGTCTATCTACCCCTATTTGCAAATCTCAGCCATAGTTTGGAAGCTAAGCCAAAGAACATAAGGGCTTCTGAACATAAGACCGTAAAAAGTGCCATGGCTTGGTCAGCCCCATGGTCCATCTAGCTCAGTATCCTGTCCCAAACAGTGGCAGAGGTGGATGCTACAGAGAGGGAGAGTTTTGAACTGGCTAGACCCATTTCATTGTCACTACCTGCAACTTCATTGGTGTCAAAGGTCACGTGACATCACTTCCTGATGTGAAACCACTTCCAATGAGGTCTCTGAATATGGCTTGTCCGCCCACTGGGTGATAAAAAGTTCATGATCTGGCACAACATTCAAAAAGGTTGGACACCCCCCGAGTTAGACTTTGATTTGAGAAAACCAAGTTGTCCGAGACTTTGATTTTAAGACACCGAGTTGTCTGACACCGCCTTGACTGCATTTTGAATTTAGGACACCGAGTTGTCCAAGCTGTTGCATTTGAAGATTCTGAGTTGTCTGCATTGAAGTGGAACTTTGGTTTTGGGACACAGAGTTGTCTTCATTCATAATTCATGCTCCATTTAAGGGTTAACTGTGCTTTAACGATTCCCTAAGCATTATCTGGTGGACAGTGGTGCTAACACACTGGCTGTATGAGAGTCTCAAACTCCGGGAAGAGTGCTTACGAGTACTGGTACAGGGTTCTTGTTTGTAGCTGTCTCGGTCTAAGGACATAGGATTGTGGGTTAGGTTACATGGGGGGCAAGGAGAAAGGGATTTGGTAGTAGGGGTCTGCTACAGATCCCCACACCAAGGGGAAGAACTAGATTCGGGGCTCCTGAGGCAGCTCTTGGAGACCATAAAAACTAAGGAGGCGGTAGTCACGGGGGACCTAAACTACCCAGATATCTGCTGGGAGACACAGACAGCAAAGTCCCACAGTTCACGCAGGTTCCTATCCTGTGTACAGGACCTCCACCTGATGCAGGAGGTAAACAGTTCCACTAGGGTGAATGCCTTACTGGACCTGGTATTGGCAATGGGGGATGATATGGTAGGGGACCTACAGATCGGTGGTTATCTGGGGGACAGTGATCACCAAATAATAGAATTCATCATAAGACGTCGAGTGGGTAAGGTAACTAGTAAGGTAAAAGTGCTAGACTTTAGGAAAGTTGATTTCAATGAACTCAGGCGATTAGTCAAGGACGCACTGCAGAGTAGGAGTTTTGAAGAGATGGGAGCCCAGGAAGGGTGGCTGTGCCTTAAGGAAATGATCCTTCGGGCACAGAGGGAGACGATCCCGATGCGAGGAAAAAGAGGGAAAGGGGACAGGAGGCTTCCTTGGCTGACCAGAGAAATCCAGAGCAGCCTCAGGGCCAAAAAGGGGGCATATAAAAAGTGGAAACGGAAAGATTACCAAATAGGAGTATGCCTCCTCTGCTCGCGCTTGTAGGGAGGCAGTTAGACGGGCCAAAGCTATCATGGAGCTGAGGATGGCATCCCAAGTAAAGGATAAAAAAAAATTGTTTTTTTAGATATATAGGGAGTAAAAGGAAGGCCCAGGGTGGAATAGGACCCCTACTAAATGGGCAGAAGCAATTGGTGACGGACAAGGGGGACAAGGCTGAACTCCTCAATGAGTTCTTTCCCTCAGTGTTCCTACGTGAGGGGCAAGACAAGGCTCTCACTGGGATTGTAGAGAGGCAGCAGCAAGGTGCCAGACTACCTTGCGTAGACCCTGAGATGGTGCAGAGTCACTTGGAGGAACTGGATGCCTTTAAGTTGGCAGGCCCGGATGAGCTCCATCTGAGGGTGCTGAAGGCACTGGCCAGCGTCATTGCACAGCCACTGGCGGGAATATTTGAATGCTCGTGGCGCACGGGCCCAGTCCTAGAGGACTGGAAAAGGGCCAATGTGGTCCCCATTTTCAAGAAGGGGAGGAAGGAGGACCCAGGCAACTATAGGCCAGTCAGTCTCACCTCCATCCTTGGCAAAGTCTTTGAAAAAATTATCAAGGCTCACATTTGCGAGAGCCCGGCAGGACAAATTATGCTGAGGGGAATCCAGCACGGGTTCGTAGCAGGCAGATCATGCCTGACTAACCTAGTCTCTTTTTATGACCAGGTTACAAAATGCCTGGACGCAGGAGTAGGGGTAGATGTCGTATACTTAGACTTCAGGAAGGCCTTCGATACGGTATCCCAACCCCATACTGGTGAACAAGTTAAGAGGCTGTGACTTGGGTGACTACACAGTCTGGTGGGTGGCGAATTGGCTAGAGGGTCGCACCCAGAGAGTCATAGTGGATGGGTCGGTTTCGACCTGGAAGGGTGTGGGCAGTGGGGTCCCGCAGGGCTCGGTCCTTGGACCGATACTCTTTAATGTCTTCATCAGCGACTTGGACGAGGGAGTGAAGTGTACTCTGTTCAAGTTTGCAGATGACACTAAACTGTGGGGAGAAGGGGACACGCCAGAGGGCAGGGAACAGCTGCAAGCAGACCTGGACAGGTTGGATAAGTGGGCAGAAAACAACAGAATGCAGTTCAACAAGGAGAAATGCAAAGTGCTGCACCTAGGGAGGAAAAATGTCCAGCATACCTACTGCCTAGGAAATGACCTGCTTGGTGGCAAGGAAGCGGAAAGGGATCTTGGAGTCCTAGTGGACTCCAAGATGAACACGAGTCAGCAGTGTGACAAAGCCATCAGAAAAGCTAATGGCACTTTATCGTGCATCAGCAGATGCATGACGAACAGAACCAAGGAGGTGATATTTCCCCTCTATTGGGCACTGGTCAGACCGCAGTTGGAATACTGTGTGCAATTTTGGGCGCCGCACTTCAAGAGGGATGTGGATAACCTGGAGAGGGTCCAGAGAAGGGCCACTCGTATGCTTAAGGGCTTACAGGCCAAGCCCTACAAGGAGAGACTAGAGAACTTGGACCTTTTCAGCCTCCGCAAGAGAAGGTTGAGAGGCGACCTTGTGGCTGCCTATAAGTTCATCACGGGGGCACAGAAGGGAATTGGTGAGGTTTTATTTGCCAACGCGCCCCCGGGGGTTACAAGAAATAATGACCACAAGCTAGCAGAGAGCAGATTTAGATTGGACATTAGGAAGAACTTCTTCACAGTTCGAGTGGTCAAGGTCTGGAATGGGCTCCCAGGGAGGTGGTGCTCTCCCCTACCCTGGGGGTCTTCAAGAGGAGGTTGGATATGCATCTAGCTGGGGTCACCTAAACCCAGCAATCTCTCCTGCCTATGCAGGGGGTTGGACTCGATGATCTATTGAGGTCCCTTCCGACCCTAAAATCTATGAATAGGCAGGCAAATGGTAGAGGGTTTGACCCAGGGTGCAAGAACTTGAACCTGCTTCCAAGAACTCATAGACACTGATGCCGTGACTCGGGTCTTTTTCTGCCAACAGAATACACAAGGCAAGCCAAGACAACCAATGAGTATGCAAGAAATTGAGGAAGATATTGTGGAGCTTAAGACTACTTTCAGGGATGCTGATAAGGACCACAGCCTGTATGAGAGCCTCAAGCTCCGGGAAATGTGCTTGAGAGAACTGGCAAAGGGTTTTATCCAGGGTCCAAAACCTTGAACCTGCTTCCAAGAACTCACAGAGCCTGATGCCATGACTCGTGGCGTTTTCCAACGTAAAGAAAAAGTGCAGAGAATAAGAAATCATCGGTCACTATGCAACCCGGGGGGGCCAGGTGCTCACAGATCCTATCAAGATCTGAGAGCGTGCTGTTAGCTTCGACAAGGAGCTGTTTAGAGTTGAGGCTACCTGCCCAGACGCCATACAACAGTTGCATGAGGGCCTCCCCAAACGCTCCATGTCTGAGGCTGAGCAGCTCAGAGCTGTCCCTGGGCAAAACTGACTGCTGCTAGTTGAAGAGCTTGCCATGGGGAAGGTGCCAGGCCTTGACTGATTCCCCGTCAAATTCTCCAAAATGTTCTGGCCCCTCCTCAGCCCAGACCCCCCCGCCCATCTTCCAGGACAGCTTCAAACATAGGATCCTTCTGGCCAGCTGCTGGTGAGCAGCCATCGCACTGCTGCCCAACAAAGGCAATTTTGGAAATATTAAGAACTGGCAACTGCTTTTGCTCCTGTGTACAGGGCCAAAGCCCTGACCAACCATCTCAAAATCGTCATGGCATCTGTCATAGACCCCAAACTGACCTACTCCATACTTGCCAGGACAACCTGTTTCTGCTACGTGACCGTCTGCTGGCTGTGAAGCTCTTTGGCTTGAACAACAACTTTGCCTTCCCAAATAAAGAACAGGCCTTTGATAAGGTCAGCCACAGCTTTTATTTCATACTCTGGGCCCGCTTTCACATCAACCATCTGGCTCCTGTACTGGAACCTCTCTCTGCTCCTGAAAGTGAACAGAGAGCTTACGTGCCCCATTCCCAGCATGCAGGGATGTCTGACAGAGCTGCTCCCTCTGCAATGCTCTATGCCTGAACTACTGAGCTACAGGTGCTACAGCAGTGGGCCTGATGGGCCTGCATTGGCCACAGCCCCAGCTGCTGGCCCCCAGTTAGGTTGAGAGCATATGCTGGTGATGTGATTTTTTTTTTTTTTTGTGAGCAGTGAGGGTAACATCCAGTCCGTGATCAGGTGAAGCAAGCCTATGATCATGCCTCCTCAGCCTGTATCAAGTGATATCCTTTATACATAGTCAAGTATGGGAACCAGACACAACACAGACAGAAAGGAGCCTTCAACCCTGTAGGCTAGTGTCCAAGGCAGCCAATGGAGAAGCACTTCCAATTCTGGGGAAGTGCAGTACTCCTTGTTAAGGGCAGAGGACTTCAGGCCCTGATCTCTACCAAGGCCTCAGATACCAGGCCATACAGTTGCTAAGGCTGCAGCCCCAGGCTGTTGCTAAGGAACAAGTGGCCGGGCCTAAACTTGTACTAAGGCCTCAGGCGTCAGACCCCTGCAGTTGCTAAGCACCAAGGCACCATGCTCCGACCGCGGCAAAGGCCTGAGGTGTCAGGCCCTAACTCTTGCTGGGCCTTCAAGTACCAGATCCAGACTCTCTCTTGAGACCTGAGAGTGCCAAGCCCTGACTGCTGCTAAGCCATTAGGCACCGGGCCCCAACTGCAGCCCTGGTCACTCCCTACTTTTACTGTACTTGAGTGGAGAACCAATTCCATGGCGTGCTCCTCTAAGGAAGATTTGCCCCTGTTTTTCCTCTGGCTCTGCATGATCAAGGCAGGATGAGCTGGCGGCATTTAGAATATTCCCTGTGTCTTGGGAACGAACGTGTTGGACTGAGTGAGCGAGAAGGGAGGACCCGGGCCATGATCTGAAAGGAATCGTCTTTGACAGAGCAGCACTAGGAAATCACAGGGCTTGGACAACACACCTATCCTATCAAGTTTACGGCCTGAAGGGTCTGTGAGATCATCCCGTCTGACCTCCCATGGGAACTACACTTCCAACAATTGTTCTAGTCATGGGTTCAGTTACTTGTGCTTGCCTAAGACACATCTTCCAGAAAAACACTGGTCTTTGTAAGAAGATAGTAAGCAATGAAGAATTCATCACTGCTGCTTCCAATGGTTGCTGCTTCCAGTGGTCAATCACCTTCAGTCTTTAAAACCTGCACCTAGTTCCTGAATGCATTGGGTTGAACTTTGGCTTTCATCCTCAGGCCCCTTCTGACCTCCTAATATACAAAGCTGGACAAGTCAGGGTCACCTAGGCAAAAGCCTGTACTATATTAATGCATCACCTGATTGGTGCCCAGAATCATGAGTGCGTGATTGGGGTGATCCAGTGCATTCAGGGGAAAATGACTGCAAGCTCTGGCGAGGGTCAGGACATCAGTCCTACAAGCCGTCCCCCACTGTGACATCATCAGGCCTTGGAGAGGGCCTCAAGCTACTGGGCAGTGGGACGGTGATATCACAAAGGCTTTGACATCATAAATGTTGGCTCCTCTTTACCTTCCCCTACCTGTTTTACTTCTGCTTTCCCCTGCCCTCAGAAGAGCACTGATAGTGCCAGAAGTTTTCAGTTCGTGTGAAAATGAGTATGGATGAACATATGGAGTGTGAGGAGCAAGGTTTTCGGTATATGGAGTGGGAAGAGCAAGGAGATGAGCGTATGGAGTGCGAGGAGCAAGGAGATGAGTGTATGCAGTGCTAGAGCAAGGAGGTGAGCGTATGAAGTGTGAGGGACAAGATGACTGTATGGAGTGCAAGGAGCAATGAGATGACTGTACAGTGTGCAAGGAGCAAGGACATGAGTGTATGGAGTGTGAGGAGCAACGAGATGACTGTATGGAGTGCGAGACACAAGGAGACGAGCCTGTGGAGTACGAGCAGCAAGGAGATGAAGCTATGGAGTACGAGGAGCATGGGTATGAGGCAGCAGTAGGGAGGAACGGGGACAAGGCAATAGAGAAATTTCAGCAGGGTTTTGAAGAGGTGGAGAGGTAGCAGCAACGGGGATGTGGGGATGGAGACAGATTAGAAAAGGGACGCCCAACCTCAGGTGTGGGTGCCACAAGTGGCAGACTTTGTGTGGCATACAGCAAACTGAGGAGATTACAACAACACCCCTCTCTGGTTGAAAACGCACATTTTCTTTACAGGAGTTTTGAAAAGGGAAGCTTCACTTTGTTTTCTCCTCCCCTTAATGGTGGACTATGGGAGCTTTGCTACTAACGGCTAGGTCTAGTCTATGGAGCACTATGCATAGGCTTCCCAGTCTAACGGGCCCTGCACCCATCCCTTTTCAAAGGGCCTTCACACAGACCCCCAGCCTCTCCTTGTACAAGTTGCCTTTCAAGGACTAGATCATATTTTCTTTTGCCTCTTGACCCTCTCTAACTTGTCCACATCCTTTTCAAACTGTGGAGCCCAAAACTACATGCTACAGTCTAGATGAGGCATAACCAGTGCCGGAGCAGACAGGCACTTTCACCTCCCGTCTCTTTCATCTAGTGCTTTTGTTGATACAGCCCAAAACTCTATTTGCCTTTTGTGCAGCTGCATCACGCTGCAGACTCCTATTGAGTCCGTCGTCTACAAAGATTCCCAGATCTTTCTTAGTGCATCCGCCATCCAGCTATGTCTCATCTGTTTTTTTATGTTTCTGATTCTTCTGCCCAAGGGGCAGCACCTTGCATTTATCAGAATTGATCTTCATCGTGTTGGCTCTAACCTAGCTTTCCAGGCTACCAGGCTCCTTTCTGCATCGTGCCCCTGTCCTTCAATGCGTTTTCAATCCCTCCTAACTTCATATCTTATTTAGATGTTCTCGGGAAGCAATGTATTGCAGCATCCAAGTCAGACAAACATGTTGAGCCACTCCAGGCCCAAGACAGGCCCCTGCAGGACTCCTGCCATTCTCACATTGTTCCTTGCTTTCAGATATTCAGCCAGTGACTCTCCACCTTGTGGTATTTGTTTAGCCTACTTTTCTCTAACTTGTTCATTTTTCTCTTCATTACAGCCAACAGCGCAAAGTGTAAATTATGTTCAGACTGAAGGAAGTGCACAACTGTTGCAGCGGGTGTACTTTGGCGAGTGCAGCCAGAATAGTGAGGTCCCCCGGGGCAGTCCTGCCAGCAGTCCTAGGGCAGTCATATGTGTGGCAGGGACCTACACACCTGAATACTTACCTGCAGGTTTGGCAGTGGTGCAGGCAGCAGAACCACAAGCACTGCGGCCACCCTGATTCATCACTTTGTGCTGGGTATGGATTGGAGCGCGCCCCATGCCAAAAGAAAGGGTGAGCCTCAGGAGCCTGGAGGATGGAGCGCAGAGCCCAGCTGCAGCCAAGCCCCGGCAGCAGTGAAATGAGTAGGGCAGAAGCCTGCTCACCAGACTGGAGGCTAGAAGGAGTCTCCAGCCAGAGGGGCCCTAACTTCGCACAAGAGCAAGTGCGGCTCAATGAGGAGAAGCCCCAGAGAGCATTGCTTCATTCAGAGGAGCACTGAAGCAGCAAATCAGATTTTTCCCAGGGCTCCCAGGAGAAGGACTGTAACCTGGTTACTCTGTAAGAACCGGTTGGCATGTGGAAGGCGTGCAAAGGGGAGGAGCAGCCCCGAGGATCGGCAACTTGACCTATTTCTGGGGGCAACCACAAATAACTAAGGACGCTCCCTCTTTCTTAAAAGATAACATGTGGCGGGTGTGTTGGAGGGTGTGCCCTGCGAGTGGGAGTTATTGAGCGCCAAACTGTCTGGCCCTAACAGTTGGCACCCAAAAGGCTGGAGTGCATGGTCAAGGCAACAAAATGGATTTGGGCACTATTGCTCACAACCACATTTTGCTGAAATGAAAGAGACTCCTGCTGCCCCAGGCATTGGGACAAGAAAACAGAGAAGGGAGCGTGCATGTATTTGTCTCAACACTTTCCAAAGAAGTTTCACAACTGAATGACCTGATACAAAATGGGACAACAGTATCAACAATCAACAGTGATCTGACTGTGAAGTACGTTCCACCCCTGCCCCTCAGCATCCTGGAAGGGGTGGCAACAATAGCACAGGAGTTCTAGTCTCGTCTAGATGGTGATTAGCAAATGACCATCAACTGCATCTGACTGGAGAAGCTGGTGGAAATGTGGTGGGGCTACCTGTGGCGGAGTAGTTCGGATAAAAGACCACTATGTTGCAACCTCCAAAAGAAGGCGAGTCAGAAAGAGGGAGTAGTTGGTTCAATAGAAGTTGAGCAAAACTCTATGATAGTCATAAAACAGCTGATGCAGGTGATAACCACAGAATATATGAAAGCATCAAATGAGTAGCTGGTCCAGTCAGGAAGAAAAAAGCTCCACTGAAGTAATTAAGAGGAAATGTCATCACCGATAAAAACAACTTAGTGCACATTCCATAATGTTTAATCCAATGCTCTTGTTCAGTTCCACTCTGCACTCCTCTACGTAGGCACACCAGGTTCCATGTGCACACTGCGCTCTCTTCCCCTTATTCTAGCTTCAAGCTTCCTCTTCCACCGTGCTCCTCTGCCTCCCTGCCACACTGGGTTCCTGCCCTTGCAGTTCCGGGCCTTCTGTTTAAATTTTTATCCAACGAGCCGGAACCGGCCTACAAAACGGGACTGTCCCAGCCAAAGCAGGACATATTGCACCCTATTCATGCTTAGCCCATGAGAGGGCCACATACCTTTGCACATTCACCACTTGTTTTTACTATTGATAGAATAAAGTTTTACAAAAATCAAAAGTTCATAATATGCTTTATTCGGCGATTTTGAAAGGCATCTTGGATATCATTTTACTTTGCTTTCTTTTAAGTCCTTCACAGGAGAACATTAAGATAATAGCCATGGCGTAACACGCAAACTTTATATGCAACAGGCAATCCAAGCCCACTGCTACAGCATGCAAGAACTTGAGGAAGGTATGCTTTTTGCTATGAGTGCATGTCTAAGACCTTGACTTCTCTTCTTCGGTCAATGGGCAGACTCTGACCAAAACTCAGAAGCTTCTGGAGGCTTTTTCACCAATCACTAGTCACCTTTTTACATATGTTCATCTTGGATTCTGTTACCAATTACGTGCTGTTTTTCACATTCCAGTCTGTTTTTGTCTTAGGTTGTACCATCTTCCACCTTTTGGGGGGCCCCTTTATCTTACCTCTTTCCTCACTGTAGCTGGTTCACAGCACACAGACTCACACAGAATCACTTGCTGCTTTTTTCTCAGACAATGGTTGACACAGTTAAGATGGTTACTTAGCATAAGCAAATGCCTGGCTTAGCATAAGCATTCATAAGCAAAAATCTGGTTGCCTAGGCATCTTGCAACATATTTTTAATACATCATTCTGCCTTGTGGTTAGCAGCTCTGCTAGGTCACAGGTCATGCCTTGTATTCAGCTGCAAATCCAGTGCTCTCTAAGATCCACATTACTGTCACCCGAACAGGATTGTTTATACTTTAGCCTTATTTAATCATTGCTTAAGTTTTGTCCTTATGAACTTTTTTTTATTATTATTACCTAGCTTTGAGTTGTTTTTGTAGAGCTCGTAGGTGATTATTACATTATATCTTTTCTTTTTTATCACTGTGAAAGGTATTTTAACATAATATAGTAATGGCCTTGTTACTAGGTCCAATTAACTGAACTTGGCACTAACCAGCTGAATCAGAGGGATGAAAGAATTGGATATATTAATGAAAGGTGATAAGAGAGACCAATGGAAAATGTCTAAAGTAAGACATCGGAAAAAGACCAAATTAAGAGGTGTGCTTGTAATTAAACTGTTAGACAGAGGAATATGCCGATGGGATAAAAGCTGGGCACTATGCTGACTGCAGAGAGATCTATCCGAAAGCAAAGATCCATAAAAGAAGTGAAGTTGAAGAAAAGCATAAGCAGAGGGCAGCAAGAAAGTCTGTCATTGTCAGAAATCCAGCTTTCAACACCTGTCTGGACTGTTCCAGCCCACAATGTACCCTTTGCTTCCAGGAACTGAGCGGCCATCTTTTTCTGTTGAGCAAAGGAACATCTGGGGTTGGGTGAGATTATTGTACTCAATGTTTTACTCTCTCTGAATACAGAAGCTGTTAAGATGATATTTGTTGTACTAATAAAGTTAGACCAGACTTGTCCAACATGCGGCCCGCTAAGCCATTTTCTGAGGTGCGCGGTGCTGCAACGGGAAACAAAAGTAAACACTGTTTACTTTCGTTCCCACCGCTTCTCCCTCCCCCAACCCCTCAGCAGCTTCCTAACGGTTGCTGAAGGGCTGGGGAAGGGACAAGGTTCCCACACGCACAGCATCAACTTGACGTTGCCTACGCGGTGTATGTGGGAAGAGGAATAGCCGTGTGCCGCTCAGGACAGGATGAGCCCAGCCAGAGCAACAGGGGCTCAGCTGCACTTTCCCCCTACCTGCGCTGGTCAGTCTTGAGCGGCACACAGCTCCGCTGCCGATTCTGCTGCCTGGTGCTGACCCGGGCGGGTCTGTCCCATCCGGAGCAGCACGCAGCTGAAGCCAGCTTCCCATATGCTAGTGGGGATGGGAGGAGGCTGGCTGGGTCGGCAACAGCCAGCAGAAGCAGCAGCAGAGCCATGTGCCACTCGGGACTGACTGGCACAGGTAGGGGGAAAGTGAAGCTGAGCCCCTGCATCCCATCCCGAGCAGCACACGGCTCCACTGCTGCTTCTGCTGGCCGGTGCAGACTCGGCCAGGCTCCTCCAATCCCCAGCAGCACATGAGAAGCTGGTTTCAACTGCACACTGCTGGGGACAGGAGGAGCCTGGCCAGGTCTGCACCTGCCAGCAGAAGCTGCGGCAGAGCCACGTGCTGCTCGGGACGGACCGGTGCAGGCAGGGGAAAAATGCAGCTCAGCCCCTGCTGCTCCAGCCAGGCTCTTCCCGTCCCGAGCGGCACACAGGTCCGCCGCCACTTCTGCTGACCAGTGCAGACCTGGGCAGGCTCCTCCCATCCCAGCAGCACGTGGGAATCCAGCTTCAGCCGCATGCTGCTCCGGATGGGACAGACCCAGTCAGGTTAGCACCGGCCAGGAAAAGCGGCATGCAGCTGAAGTTGGCTTCCCACATGCTACTGGAGATGGTAGGAGCCCAGCCGGGTCTGCACCAACCAGCAGAAGTGACGGCGGAGCTGTGTGCCATTCAGGACAGGACAAGCCCAGCTGGAGCGGCAGGGGCTGAGCTGCATTTTCCCCCTGCCTGCACCGGTCAGTCCTGAGCAGCACATAGCTCCGCTGCCGCTTCTGCTGGCCGGTGCCAACCCAGCTGGGCTCCTACCATCCCCAGTAGCACGTGGGAAGCCAGCTTCAGCTGTGTGCTGCTCCGGATGGGACAGACCCGCCCGGGTCAGCACCAGCCAGCAGAAGTGGCGGCGGAGCCGTGTGCCGCTTGGGACTGACCAGCACAGGTAGGGGGAAAGCGCAGATGAGCCCCTGCTGCTCTGGCTGGGCTCATCCTGAGGTTCACTTAAGGTTTGTAAAATGCTTGGAAATCCCCACATAGATGCACTGCATAGAAATGCAAAATAGATTTTTACTTATTTGGTTGGCACCTTGGGCTGAGAATTTCAAAACTGAGTCAAAATGCTGACTTCCGTTAAAATGAATGGGATTTAGAGGGCTGCAAATCTTTTGTGACAACTTTGTAACATGCCTATCTACCTCTTTTTGCAAATCTCAGCCATAGTTTGGAAGCTCAGCCAAAGACATAAGAGCTTCTGAACGTAAGACTGTAAAAAGTGCCATGCTTGGTCAGCCCCATGGTCCATCTAGCTCAGTATCCTGTCCTGAACAGTGGCAGAGGTGGATCTGTCCCATCCGGAGCAGCACGTAGGGAGGGAGAGTTTTGAACTGGCTAGACCCGTTTCATTGTCACTACCTGCAACTTCATTGGTGTCAAAGGTCATGTGACATCACTTCCTGATGTGATACCACTTCCTCTGAGGTCTTTGAATATGGCTCACCAGCCCAGTGGGTGATAAAAAGTTCATGATCCGGCCCCACATTCAAAAAGGTTGGACACCCCTGACTTAGATCAGGACATCCATATTTAGAATGATCTAACCTTCCTAAACTTCTGTACAGTTTGCACTTAGATTAACCTAACTAGAGATCTAAGCGTAAGGTCCTTACCTGGGCTAATTAAATTAGATCAGGTGAACATTTTCAAGACGATCTAACCTTTCCATAATCTCCCTCATGCCTGTACATACCCTCAGAGAGTCATGAGCTTTTGTAGGCAACCTGCTTTCATAGTGCCTGACAAAGGAAAAGTCTGCTGCCTGGGATATACATTGCCTGTAACATCAGACCAGCAAAGGACACCATTAAGTTCGGAGCACTTTTTACATACTAATAGCTTCTGAAGTTTGCTGGCTTCATAGGACAGGAAGAGTTGACACTATGAAAAGGACTGATTAAGTAGGTTGTTGCTTATGAACGTTCATGCCTCTCTGAGCCCTTTTTCGTTAAGGTGTCACCCTGCCCTGGCCTTCCACCTCTATCAATGTGTAGGTCCAGAGGGAAACTGAAAATAAAATTGCTCTCAAAGCAAAGTAAGGGCCTGGAAAAATTCCCTACCTCTTGTCTTCTTTAAACTACACGAGGATTTGTACATAAAGCTTTATATCTTAAAACATCTTAGAAAGTGAGGATGGTTGGCAACAAAAGTATATAGCTTGAACAAGGATACAGATGAGTCAAGGAGAGACATGAGAAAGATAGACTAAGAGGCTGTGTAGGAGGGGAAGGAAGCAGAGCAATGGAAGGGGCTATCCTTCAGTAAACCCAATTCAAACTTTTAAGAAGGCTGTAATTCAGATGCCCAGGTTTATTCTTTCTTAATAAAACCGGGTAACCATATATAAACTTTCAAGCAAACTGGTCTTCTCTCTAATCAACAGCATGACAAGCAGCTTCTAAAAATTCATTTAGATTTATGACAGAAACACCCAATTACCGGTGGGGGCACATTTCTCACAGGAGGGCCACTCTCTCTCCAATCTCTCAGTCCTGATCCTCAAGGGAAATTTACACAACACTTCCCAGAGACGAGCCTATGAGCTCCATTTCATCAACCTCCTGGATACTAGAGATCAGGGACTAAACACAGACATTGGATTTTTGATACATTATAATCTGCCTGGCAACTGACTCCCCAGCCCAGCCCAGCCCCTGGCTTCTTTACTTTTCATTCCATCCAGGAAGAGCACACACCAACTGCTGCAGCTTCCGTAGCCTGACGAAGGGTTTTTGAACCCGAAAGCTTGCTTAATAACTATTCTCCAACCATTTGGGTTGGTCTAATAAAAGATATCAAATTCACCCAAGGAACCTTGTCTGCCTTTAGATTTATGTAGCACCCATGGACAGATCTAAAATTATAAAGAAGGGAGTGCAGATGGTGTGGCACATCATTACACATACGGCAACAAACACATTTCTCCGGTTAAAGAGAAACTAAAAGCTTTACTAATAGGCTGGGGCCTAGTGCTATGTTATTTAGTTCAAGATTAAAGCAAAAACAAATAGAACATTACTGGAATGTGCACTGAATTCCTGGATAATATATTAACTTTAAAGCACACAAACTAGGCAAAAAATAGTCAAAGGATATTGTTCCATTAGTCCTGTATTCATTAAAGTTAAAATTACATCTTTTATTCAGATTCATCAGAAAAAATCTGGTCTCCTCCAGTACTTCTAATAATTCAGTGTCAGTCTTTTCTACACCTGAATTAATAATGCCATACTGGACTTAAGTTTTTGGCTAGAGCTAAAAACAGTCTGCAGGGCTATGAAATAGAAGACAGACAGTACCTGGCTAACAGACAGCAAAACTGCATATGAAAAGATAGTTTGAACAGTGGAACATCAAAACAATTAGAAAGAAGAGAGGGTCGTTACCACCTGTTGAGTGAAGAGATTAGCAGGAATCAGGTTATAATGGGTCATGAAGTCAACTGACTCTCTCAGCACTGCCTATATAAAAATGCTGCTGCCCCGCCCAGGTAATTGGTTTTAAAGTTTGGGTGAAGCAGGACTCAATAGCCGCACCCCCACCCCGGATCTGCCCTGGCAGTACCACAGATTTAGAGAGCTTTACCACAGAAGAGATACGGCCCCTACCCAAAAGACCTTGCAATCTATACAGAAGGTAAAAATAATCAAAGACAAGAACTTAAGAAAGTCAACAATATAGGAAAAAGCCTACAGAAAAAAGGTATTGAAAAGGAGCTGAACAAAGGGAAGTAGGAGGTTGTTTTACCGCATGCCAGCTTTAACTTCATAGGCTCCTGTTACACGTCACACACACTACACAATTAACTGGTTAATCATAAAATAAATTGAGCTTGGACACACATGAAAGCAATTGTCATGCAATAAAAGACTATCCCACCTATAAAGAGTCAACAAGCTACAAAGTTAGTGCTTGAAAACATGCAACAACTCTATAGCTGGTTTCTAACCAGCTTTTATTCAAATGTGTGGCAGATCCTTAAAGCATAAAATAAGGTATGAAGCCATGAGTAAGCAGATGAAAGGCCCTATAAAAGAAAGAAATTAGAACTAACAACCGAAGACAGTCAACAGATCCTCCAGGGGTTCCAATTCTTGAGCACTGCTCAGTAACAAGCAAACCTTAGTTACCTCAAGCCACATATATTAGAGACAAAAAAAAAAAAAAGAATTCCATTAAAGTAGATGACTGCATAAATTCTAGTTACTAAAAAAGCTAGGGTAGAATCAACTGCCTCTTTAGTTAGCTGGTTGCAAGGAAATTTCATTAACTGTTTGATACATATCTTGTTGGCAGAAAGCAAATGAAATTGCAGTTGAACCAAAAAGCAAAGAACACTGAAAAGGATCGTTTAAATAGCCTGTCAACAGTGATGCATCTAAAACCATTCTTACGTTGAAGGCAGTAGGTATTACTATATTTATATACAATATAATACTTACAAAACCACATGGCTAAAATTTCCATATACTTTCTTCTAACAGTAGCCACAAAACAGCTAGGGACATTTTACTTTGAAATAACAATCCAACATTGTTAAACCTATATGTTCCAAAATCATGAGACTTCTCCCTCAAAATTATGAGTTTTAAATATTAAAAAGAAAATATCAGAATAGTTTGTCTTCTACACTTTGAGCCTTTGCAGGGTAAGGTTCTCTGCAACTATGTTAGAAAACCAGTGCTCTCATAGGCCACTGACAGATGTTAACAAGAATGTGTGATGAGATCTGATGCACGATCCCAACGATCGCGCTTTCTGCCATGCCATTCCTGAGTGGCAGAGCTGTGACTGTGGGATCAGGCATTAGATGCCATCCTGCCATATTGCTGCTGTAGGGGATTTTCCCCTGCACTGAGAAATCTTTGCTTCTGTGGCTGGGAGCCCCACTGGCTAACATTGCTCCCAGCCACAGGAGCATATGGTGCATTCCTGCAGCTGTGAGCTCTGATCACTGGTGGGGCTCTCAGTCACAGACGTGCAAGATGTCCCCCTCTCCCTCCATCCCCACAGTTGGGAGTTCCAATCATGGATGGGGCTCCTAGCTGTGGGGGCACAACATCCGAAAGCTCCAATCACTGAGTCCTGTGTGCTCCAGAGGCAACTAAAAGGCATAATAAGAAAGAGCAACAAAGTTATTAACTATATTTCATCACTTATTCCTGATGTTATCACACCATTACCTGAACGAACACATGGCTAGGTCACTACTTAAGACGCGATTAATGTGTCACTACTTAACATGTCAGGGGCCATAGAATACCACGTAACTGCAGCATGAGTCATAAACACCAAATTCAATTAAACTTGCAATACAATGGCAAGCATTAGAAAATTTAAGAGTCCTAGTATCACTTAGCAGTAATGCCCTATAGTTTTTGTACTCCTTCTGTACAAAACCTCGTGCTGACTTTTTTTCTCTTTCTTTTTTAAACCTATTATATTGAAATATTAAACTGTCTCTCTCGCAGATTCAAGACCTTACATTGGTCAAAGAAAGATGGCAAGTAGAGTGTTGTTTGGAAATTGTCATGATAGAAACAATTGCCGCTTTACTGAAAATGAAATGTTCCGCAGAACTTTAAGGAAAAAAAGTTAACCATTTTACCTAGTTACCAGGCTCTAACCTTCCACAGGTCTAGCATTCCAGCCTTCAAAATTGACAAAAATTGATTTCAATATTATTTCTCTCTCTTTCCTCTCTCTCTCTCTGAAGAACTGACTATTAACAGTGGTGGATGCTGCAAAGTGTCTTAGCCATAACCATCTTTGTCCACCACCTTTCTTCAAGAAGGAGGTGAAAAAGACCTCTCTTCTATGCCTTCCTGGACTGCCTCCAACCGTGACCACTCTTTGCTGCCCCCAGCACCCACTATGGCATGTTATACTTGGACTCGTCCAAGACTGCAACCGTCTTCTCTATCCCATACTGAGCAGCTGAAAGAAGCAAGATATCCCTGGCCAATTTCCTGCTGGACTAGACGAAGATGGTGACCCTGAGAAGCTACAGAAACCAGGCTGCAGAGGCCAGCTCCAATGATGCCCTCCAACACTTCTGCTTCATGGTCTGGGCATATGTCACACTTGAGTCTGAACACTTTATCTTGCCACAAAAAGAGGAACAATTTGCATTGTACTGGGCCACTGAGGGGGCATTTTGCAGGCTGTCAATGATAACTAATCCTCAATGTGTAAAACCATAAAGGTTGCTGGGAAAGAAGTTCCATTCTCTGGTGATACAAGGGTTTTCATGACTAACAAATGGTTCATGTTTGGCCCTGGGGGTGGGCCACACCTTTTTGCACTTCTAACTTTTATTTTTAATATTTGTATAACAAAAGAATTTCAAAGTCAAAAAAATTTCTCTTTGTCCCTCTCTCTCGTAGATTTCTATTAGAGAACAATGAAGGTTTTTGTTTTGTTCCAACTGTAAAATGAGAATTACTGTAAAGTAAGATAGATACTAAGAGCCTCTGTCAAACTGTGTTACCAGCCTCTGTCTACCTGCAGCAGCAGACATGACAGTCTCCAATGCATTGTTCCACTGAGCTGGGATGATCCAAAGTGAAAAGATTTCAGGGAGGAACCCAAGCAGAAGAACAAGAAGTTTCTAAGGGAATGGACTAGTGTTAATTTGCAGTGCCACCAAAACATGGAGAGAAGGGGAACATAGAGGCATTCCCCATCCCTCTGGGTGGAGAGTTACAAAGCCTTCAATTAGGGACAACTGTGCTGTGGCCTTCTCCTCCATAATTCCCACCCCCAACATGGCCCAATTATTGACAGCATGTCTTCTCTACCAGGGAAGGGGGCAGCTTGTCAATGAGCTACTAGTTGCTGAAAAGCAGCAGCTGCCAAGGACAGCCCCTCCCCCTCACCAAACCCTGCAGGATTGGCAAGGTCAGAAAAATTGGTCTCCTTGCCCCTACTACCACTGCCAGAGCCCCAGTTCTTGCCAGGGGTTTTGCAGTGAACAGGGTGAATTCCCTACTCCTAACATTTACCCACGACCGCAGGCCTGCCTGCTCCACTGCTCCAATGATTTGCAAGATGGGCACATGAAGTGGGGTGGACTACTTTGAACAGTACTGGGGACCTTGACATTGGCACTGCCATGTGAACAGCACCAGTACAGTTCAAGCCCCTCTACAGCTGCCTAACTGCAAGGTTCCCTGTCAGCTTGCCACTGGGCAAGCCATCAAGGAGCTAATGCTTTCCCTCCCTCCCTCTCCCCACCTTGGTAAGGGGGGGTGGGGGCAGGAAGCAGAAGAATGTGGGATACTGGGGGCCCCTAGGGACTCTGAGATATGTACAGTCATTACCGGTGATGTTAGAAGATATTTCTCCATCTCCGCCTCCCTGTCCTCAGAAACTTCTGGTTAGAGGAGCTTTTTTGTCTTTTTTTTGTTTGTTTTTTGCAGAAAGGCTATTCTTCCTCCGAAAAAAATACTGATTTAATACCTGCACACTAACATTTTGTACCAAGAAAAGGGTGTATTTCTTGGTGCAAAATGGGACCAAAAAAAATACACCATACCTTGGACCACACTGCTGTAGGTCCATGGCTTACAGCAGTACGGAGGAACTCAGTAGCTGACTGACTGATGGTACAAGAACTCTTGAAGCAGTGGAGAAAAAGAAAAAGTAGCAACTGAAATGGAGCTAAAGCTATTACTAGATGTTCCTTATATTTGCTGGAGATTCTGCCATTTGCTCTGCATGTTCAATATCTAGTGTCAACAAATGGTTAGCTATACCAAACAGAAGAGAGCTGGCAGTTCCTGCCCTGCTGACTTTAGAATATGAATATTAGGCTTACCTTTCGTGAGTCATTTATGGTAATGAGTAATGTGTGTTTTTATGTACAAGGTGCATAAAATTAGCAATTGTGAATTAATCACACATCAGTAAACTAAGATAAGTCCAGGGCTTCGTGACTCTAATAAGAACTTCTGCTTACAGTTGAACTGGTTTTTCTAAATGAAACAGGAGTACATAGAACCAGTGATTTAGTGAAGTGCTCTTGAATGGAAAATGACTGGCAGAACCTCTGTGGGAAGAAAAGCCTGAAAGGTAGTACAGCTGATCTGCTGCGTTTTTATGAAAGTTAACTTTGTGCTCCCCAACATTTCTATTTATTCAGGAGATGACAATAGGCAGAGTCTAAATATATGCTCTAAAATATCTGCTGCTATTTCATATAAATCTGTAGATGGATCTCAGAAATTAAAGTTGTTGTCACTCATTTTTGAGCAAACTTTTTTTTTTTTTAATCCCTTTGGTACCTCTTCAAAACACTTCTCCAAAAAGACCTATCCAAATCACAGGCAATAATGCCAGAAAATTCCACCTATCAGTGCTCATTAGCTACACAAGACACAGCTATATGGACTGACTGAGGAATCATTTAAAGCAGTAGTGGCCAACATTTTTGGCAAGTCTGCCACAAGTTCACCTCTCTTCCCGCACCCCAAGTGCAACTCTGATCTGCTCTGCAGCAGACTACAGTAGTCCTGCAGCATGAGCTCCCCAGGGGCTGCCCCTTGGTGCACCCTGTTCTATAGGACCTTGCTGCGCCTCTGCCACTTCTACTTTAATGCAGCAACTGTGCTGGGTCCTGCCTCAGGCCACATTGAAAATGGCAGTCTAGCAGCACTGAACAGGGTGGAACACGTGAGAAATGCCCAGCTGCCCCAGTTCTACAGGCCTCCCAGGTAGGGCACCATGAAATTGCAAGCCACAGCATTCCCTTTTGACCCAGCACCCTTTCACTTACAACCTAGAGTCTAAAAAAGGTTGAGAACTACTGATGCAGATATATCATAAGTTTATAGATAGCCTGAAATAAGTACGTGGATGTCTGAGTTGCCCCCTTCATTTTAGTAGGTGCAAAGAGTTGTTACTGCCTCTGAATTCATGATTTAACATTGAAAATGCATTGTACTTTCCAGAGCACACTGGAGTATGTGCATTATGACTACCTACAAGCATTTCCAATAACACTCACATGTACAGGTAGGAAAACTGAATGAAGATGAGCAAAACTTTCACACACAGTCAGGTTGAAAAGGTGAAGATACAGGGTTGGCTTAATTTTCCTGAGTGTCCTGCAACTTTTGGGAGACCACAAACAAGGTGATAATGGGAGGGAGAAACCATGCAATTGCTCCAGGACAAAACTAGCCCTTGCAAAGGGCATGACCTAGATCAGCATTTCTCAACTCATGGGTTGCAAGAGTATACGCAAAGGTCACAAACACATTTAAAAATGGATCAACAAACTTTAAAAATGGATTCTCCTTTAAAGGAGAAAAACGTGGGAAACCGTAGCTTTTCCCTTGCAGGCTGGCAGAGTTCCAGCCTGAAAGGGGCTGCTTGGAGCTCCCGTGCCCCACACCATCCTCAGCCCTCCGCCCCACACACTGGAGGCCTGGGCAGTGGGTCGGAAATGAGGCGCACTGGGTCAGCACTGGCCATTGCTGTTTACAGATGGGTCCTGGTACAAAAAAGCTTGAGAACCACTGACCTAGATCACATTTACCACATAGGGAGTCAGATCAAAATCACTGGTACTGAGCTTTGGTGAAAGCTGTGCCCAGTCTGCCTCAGCTAAATGAAAAAGTGAGCCTGAACATACCTTAGCACAAAGGTAACTCTTTGTTTAACTTCCCAAGTCTCCTGGAAAGAAACGGATCATTCTGCCAACATGCCACTGTGAAATCTTCCCTGAATAAGTCCTGGACAGACTGGTAAGAACCCAGATAGAAACCCATCCCAACACAATTTCACTTTCAATTTTTTCTTCATTTTGGAAACCGGTTCTTTTGAAAGCCACAGGATTTGAATTTTCTATTCTTAGTCAAAGCAGATGAAGAGTACATTAGTCTTTAAATTGCTAAAATTGTGTTTGTCAAAAAGCTATGTGGAAGGCCTCCACAATATAGTGATTAAGCAGTAAGCACCCTTGATCAAAAGGACCAAACTCTTATGTTCTGTCAAAGTACAGCTACTTCTTGCTTAACATCCTAGTTACGTTCTTGAAAAATGCAACTTTAAGTGAAACGATGTTGAGCAAATCCAGTTATGTCACAGTAGTTACCTACTAGCCTGCGGCAGCCAAACAACGTTACAACTAACGTTGCATAATTTCAAAGGAGTATGTTCTGTAATAGATCAGCAATGTAACAATGAAACAATGTTAACCAGGACGAAGTTAACTGAGGAGTACCTGTGTTGCAGGTAAATCAAGTTTGATTTATTTGAGTTTTTTGTTAAAATAACTGCATTCTGGAACGTATACTTTGAAAGTCGCAGCAACAAGAACTGCATCATAGCAACAGAAGTTACTACTCAAAACAGAATTACAAAAAATACTCTGCTAAATGTGTCCTTTAAGTGAGACGTTTTCAAGTAATACACACTAACAATCCAAGAGAGATATTTTGAAGTCCATTCCATGCTTACAAACAAGTGATAGGTTTCAGATTCCAGCACTATCCAGGTATCAATCCACAAATTAAGTACAATCCAGTCCACTATACACTTTTCAAATTAGTTTAGCAATCCACTTAACCCTTATGCTGGAATGGCCACTCAGTCTAATCTCCTCAATCTCTGCTGAAAGTTACTTTAAAGTTTCAAAGTATTTCCACGTTCAAGATACTCTCCCAATTTTATGTAATTGGCTTCGAAAAACACCATTTATTAAAATTCATAGCATGTGAATTCAAAAGAAACGTGATACTTAAAATACACCTAACCATAGTTCTACATTGCTGGTATTGCTTCCTTTCATGCGAGAGGTCAAAAACAGGTACGAATGACATTTTGGGAAAAAAAGGGTAAATTAGAATTATGTAAGCCCAAAAGCAAAAGGCTAAATTAACCTCATAGAAACCTTATAGTAGGATACTTGAAGTCTTTATTCAGCGCAGATTAAGTAAAGCTTCTTCAACAAAGTGTGCATTATGGAATCCCAAATTTTTCTGGGATACATGTCAAAAAGTCTGAGTGGAGCCAGACTCCGTTCTTTTGAAAGGTCATGTTGAACAGAGCCCTATTATGGATTTCCCTCCTAGGTCTGCGCACATTGATTAGAGATGGGAAGGCTCTGGAACAGCTGAACTTTCCACCTTGATGATGTCAATGACCCACTTACGATCTGGGAGCATACGCAGTAGCCTCTTTGGTTCATTGCAGTGCCGTGTGCTACACCCAAGTGCTGGGTGCACCATATTATGGGTGTCGTGTGCACATGTATATGATTGATTGAAGGATGACTAACAAGTGGAGTGACTTTGTTGGTAGAAAATGAATCCTGTGAGGATTCTGGGTGCGTGATTGGGAATGATTGGTGCATGCAAGTTGAAGACTAAGATAACTGTGGTGATGGTATACTGTGCATGATTGAGTTGGTTGGTTTACTGATTGATGATTGATTTTGAGAGGGCTTGGTTGAGTTTGGATTGCTTGTGACAGAGTGTGTGAAGGGTGACTTATTGGATTATACGGACTACTTGACTGGAGACTTACCTGTACTCATCCGGGACCTCAATCATCAGTTGGAGCTGGCAAATATCAACCTTCCCCTCACTCTCGGTCTGAGTACACTGTGTGGAAAAGACTGAGGGCTTGGTTGTCACAGTGGTTCAGTGAGACTTGAGAAGGCCCTGACTCTGCCTTCTACTGCCCTCTTTGGCAGTCTTGCTTATAGTGTTATATTCAAACCAGTGTATATAACAGGTGTACTAATTCCCACTTGTTAATGTTCTTATTTTTGTTGTATTTGTGATTTTACAATATACTTATAAACCTTACCTGAGTCTCCACAATAGTTCCATTAGAGGGTGCATGAGGGCGAGTTATAGTCCTATGTACATTCCCAGCCCCAAAACCCACCTCCATCAGAGATAATTAAGAAAGGCCCTGGTCACCTGTGGAGGCCTAACAACCATTCACCCCATTAGGTTCACTATAAGTGATCAGTGTCCCAGGCACACACTCCAGCGTCCGTCTTTCAGTCACACGTAACAGTTTCTATCAAAAAAACACTTTACAAGGTAAAAAGGAAAATAAACCTGTTAGGGTGACACTATTTAGATTTTGGGGAGCACTGGATGTGCAGCTGAATAAAGGCTTTTTCCTGTGTCTCAGCAAAAGTGGCTGATCACAAGGCAGGATGATATATTTAAAAAAAAAGGGTAACTTTGCAAATGCTTAAGTAAGCAGTTTTCTAACAATGGGATAGTGTGCAAGATGCATGATTCCCTGTGTAAGGAGAACAAGATGCAACCCACCAGCTATTGTCAGGAGATAAAGTAGAAGCAAGACCTTGCAGATGAAGGAGTCAGCAAGAAACCAGAAAAAAACCAGCAAGTGACTGAGAGAAGCGGATGTCAAAGTCTTACATGTGCGCTCTTAGCAGAGGCACGTAAATGAAGGAAATACATAGGCAATTCCATGCTAATGAAGTAAACAGTAAACAGAGGCGGAGCTTGAGATGGGAGGAGAAATGGGTGGAACAGAAGTAGAACAAATATTAATATGTATGAGCCAAGGTGTGTAAAATGTAAAAAGAACTAATGTTCAGGGCAGGTCCCCAGTTCGTTAGTTTTTTTGGGACCTTTGCCCAAAGCTGTCTCCATTCTAAATAAAGCTTTTGCGAGCAATGGGTGCAAGTAGCATTTGCTCCCTGTTTGCTCTGGCTAACGAGTAACAGGATTCATGAGCAATTGGATCGTCATCTTCCTAGTTGTTGGGCACCGCATGGAGTCAGGGTCTAGCCACACCTTTAAGTATTTTTTTTAATATCTAAATTCATACTTAAGATGATAACTAGGACATCTAGGTAGAAACGGTTAATAAGGATGAACTTTTCTGGCAAGAAGGAAAAATAAGACCTATTTAACTGAGACAGGGCAGCCCGTACATGTAAGAATGAATGACTGGTAATCAGATGTCAGTTCCAGAAAGACCCGCAAGCCTGTGGAAGAACATTGTAACCCCCCTGGACATGGCTTGCTGACCTCAGAATTCCCGTTCTCAGTAAAAACAAACTTGAATGCAAAATTGCGGAAGAAGAAATCATCCAGACTGAAGTGTGTTAAATATGGTCTAAAAAACGACTACAGACTCATATTCCATTACCTGGATTAGCTTTTTGGAGCCCTTTTTCCCTTTGGGTTTGATACTTGTTTGCCTTTCCTTGCAGTGCTCCCCCTCCCTCCTCTGCCTTCCTTGTCTTTTGTGTTCAAACCACTCTATTTGATATACTGCTCTGTCCATACCCTTTCCCAGCATCTAATGAAGTTAGCTTGGGTTCACAAAAGCTTTTGCATCTCTGATTTAGTCTACCCTGATGCAAATCTACCCTGACTTCTGCTGATTTAACAGAGATACACTGTAAAAGTGCCTACACTCCAACCTAACAATGAATCAAAACAAAACAATACCTATTAACATTCTCCCTTGAGGAAATCTTATGGCAGAAGTGAGTACTTTGTCTCCAAGCAATTAAATTTTGCCATTTGATTCTGAACAGCTGAGGGTTGAAACAGATATTTGCCCTGTCTCACCATAAAAATATTTATGGAGAGACAAAGGCCAAGCAAACAGACAAACAAGCAGACATCCATACTCCTCGATGCACCACAAAGGCCCAAAATTTGTGGCCGCAACACAGGTGGTATCAATTTGTGTCGCTCCATTGTGGCAGATGTCTATTAGGTCTATGACAGGAGAGCATGGTCAGACTGGGGCTGCCTCCGGCTACCCTGGCCAAGTACTCCAGTATCAGGCCTCTGAAGCCCCGGGAACACCTGCCTGGGTTGCCTGGGCACCATCAATACTCTGATGTGGTTCCCAGGGCTGAGGGATGGCCAGGATATGGAGAGAAGGAAGACGGTTTAAAAATAAAGCCAAGATGAAAAGAAAATGGGAGTCAGAAAATATGAAGGGAAAAATATAAGTGGGGGCAGAGCTATGCTGAACTTTAAAAGGTGAGGACAAGGAGCCTGAAGTACAAGAAGGAACAATGAAATAGTACTTGCATCTGAGGAGGAGGAAGGTAACATTATAAGTAGCAAGTTTAGTGTTGCAAAAGAGGTGGGGTAGGTGACATAAGAGGTGTGGAGATGGTCATTACAGGGAGAAAAAGGTGATAACACACAGAAAAACAAACTGAACAAACAAAACGTTGTAGGACCTTGTATCCAAGAGGAGTTAAAAGATGTTGAGTTTTTTGACAAGGAGAACACTGAAACCTGAATGACAAGGAGAACACAGAAATTGTCAGATATAGAGGAAAGTAGTGTAGAAGGTGAAAGATACAGTATTTAGGTGGAAACTAACTCCAATACGTTGATCCAATGTGCAAAGAGATCCTGAAAAGACAGTAAGCAATGCACGACTGCACAGCCAGCTAAAATTCCGGATAAAGAGGTATACTAGCAAGTCACTTGCAACACATGACAACTGCACCATATAGTTTTGGAAACATTTCAAATCTATTTTAGTATTCACTAGTATTTGGATACAATTAAAGCATAGATAGCACTATACTCAAATCACATTACCATTCTGACTAATGAGCTGGAATCCAGACAAGGACATATCAACACTTCTTTTATTTAGCTATTGGTTATTTCTGTCTTCAGGCCCAAATCTGGTATCAAGGCCTCATTACGTTGAAGTAGTAAGCAAGGAGAGATGCCTTACCCCAACTAGGTAAGTGTTTGTTTTACTAGAATTATTTGGTTCTATAAAATTTATTGCAAGGTTAAATTATATCTTTAGGACATCTTTTTACATGTTCTATAATGCAATTCTGACAATTACTATATTCCACAGCATCAGGAAAACATGCCAGGTAAAAAAGTGCCTCTCTCAGAACAACGCCCTGTGGTAGGGAGAAACAGTGACAATGGGCGAGTCCTAGCCCCCACCCATCTCTGCCCCAAGCTGGGTCATTCTTACCCTCAACCTGAAAAGGGTTCTGGCCACTGATCTAGTCCAACTCCCAGTACTGAAACAGAATCAAGTATACTTAGACTTTCCCTAATAGAAATGTTTCTAAGCTGTTCTTAAAACATTCATGAAGGGGATCCCACAACATCCCTAGCTACTGCTTCATTCAAGAAATAACAGGGAAGAGGGTGATCAGTTTAAGCAATCTTCTACATGTTAAGTCTCCCAATATATCTCCTTGGTCTTCTCTTCCCTAAGCAAACTCATTCCTTCAACCTTCTCTCACTGGCTGTTTTCTAAATCTGTTAAGATTCCTTCCATTTTGTTTACATCTTCCTTAAAATGTAGTTCCCTAAACAAGATATAGTACTCTGGCTGATGTCTTCACCAGAGGCAATTAGAACAGAATAGTTACTTTATATATCTTGCATACAACCATTCCTGTTATCTATACTGTAATCCAAAATGGGATTTGCGTTTAGTGAAACGGCATGAGATCCTCATTTTAGAATGAAAGTTCTATCAAACTTTGACAACTTTCCACAGTTTAAAAAAGTCCATCTTCAATTAACTCATAAAATTAGAATCAGTAAAACGCAGAAAGCTGAATGATAACTTCTAAACAGCTCAGAGAAACACCATGATCAGGCCAATGTTCTTCACAGATAGAGGGGAATGGGTAGACAGCATGTCTCTTGCAGTAGTGAATATTATAATCAGCTAAAAAATGGGCTCTCCAGGTACTCTACAGCAGAAGTTCAAACTTTAAGCAGGCCAGACAGGATTTTGGAAAAAGAAGCACAGCACAACATCCATTCAGTGCATTCTATGCCTCACTTCCTCTTGTTACTTTTATGTCACTTGAGAGTTACCAGCAGGACACGGACTATGTGGAACATCCCGCATGTTCTTCCGCAATACATTTAAGAGTTTCACTTGTGGCAGCAAGTTCAAAAAGAGAAATAACAAGCACACCTGCAACATAGCCATGTACTCACTAATTGTTTCAAAGATGATTGAAGATTTAAATACATTTCTGTTGGCACTATATTTTCACGCTACGCCACCCCGAAACAGACTCCCATCCATTACTCATTATAACTATGAACAACAGCTAGTTATTAGTTTCTTGGCTCCTAGCTATCAAGATTACAGAACATGAAGATGCACTTCCCCATTGAGCAGTTAAGGGCCAAAATGGAAACGAACATTTTGAACAGATAATGAACATTTTGGCCAGAAGACTCTCTGATATTAAATTCCATTACATTTTATCATGGCTAAAATTAGCCTTCAGTAGCAAGAAGAGAAAGTATCTTGGTACAAACATATACCTGAGAAGATGCACTACTTGCCTGCATACATGTTGGCCTTGTTCAACAGATCTGTGCATGCGTGCATGTCTGCAAATGCACGAATCCCCAAGCAGTTGATCGGATGAAGCTGAGATTCCAAAAATTCACAGCAAGTCCTCTTCACATCCTGCAACTGTAACAGACCAGCTGCTGGGAGAAGAACCTATGAGAAACAAAAACTGGTTAATACTCTATCTGAATTTGTACTTGAATTTAGATCAGTCCAAAATATCCTAATAAATTTAACACTAAGTAAGAGACTGGAAAAGTATCAAAACTATAGGAGTTGGGGCTAGGGGGAAAAAAAAAAAAGTATTAATTCATTTTCATCCACAATGAGCTTGTAGTCATACTACCCCCTGAACAGTCCTGGGACTGCTGAAGTGGCAGGGTCTCAAGAATTCCCTCATCTTAACCCTAATGCCTCCACCCCCATCTTCTCTCTCTACTGATCACAACAGGTGGAGTTGGCAGGCAAGAAGACAGGGGGAAAGGGTGAAGGTTTAGGATGAGGAAATTCTCACCAGCACTGCAAAGCCCTGGCAAGAGCTGGGGCTCTAACAGCAGCACTTCCAGGGCTGGCAGAAGTGAGAAGATGGAGGTCTCCCTTTGGCAGCTGCTGCTTTTCAGCCACTGCCAACTAATCATTGACAGCCAGCTCCTCTTCCCCAGGTGATTTTGTAGCTTATCAGCCAGGGAGCTAGAGTGCCTATAGCCTCCCACCCCTTGCCATATTTTCCTAGAGCTGCAAGTTTCCCAGAAATTTGCAGAGCTGCAATTGAACACGTGTCCATTGTCTAAACCTCATTTTACCAGAAATTTATTAATTTCTTCACCATCAGTAATAACCCTAAGAACTATGCATCAATGTAATTGCTTCAGCTATCACATTTGAAATCCTAAGGCTACCACTTCAGGTGGGAAATAAACAGTAGGACTGCAGTATAGCCCAATTTAAAGATTATCAGCTCTTAAAGATTATTAAAGATCCTCATCTTAGGGTACTTAGAGAATTAGCTGGAGTCATAGCAGATCCGCTGGCACAACTGTTTGAGCACTCGTGGGGCTCAGGACAGGTCCCAAAGGATTGGAAAAGGGCTAATGTGGCCCCTATTTTCAAGAAGGGGAGGAAGGAGGAACCAGGTAACTATAGGACGGGTTATCCTCACCTCTATCCTTTGCAAGACCTTTGAGAAAATTGTTAAGAATCACATTTGTGGAGGACCAGCGGGTAAAATAATGCTAAGGGGCAAGCAGCATGGGTTCATAGCAGGCAGATCCTGCCTGACTAGCCTGGTTTCATTTTATGACCGGGTTACAAAATGCTTGGATGAAGAAATAGAGGAAAATGTTATTTACTTAGATTTTAAAAAGGCCTTTGACAGTGTCACACCCAATTCTTATAAATAAACTAAACAGTTCCAATGTAGATTATTACACAGTCTGGTGGGTAGAAAATTGGCTTATGGGATGCACCCAGAGAGTGGTGGAAGATGGGTCCATTTCTACCTGGAGAAATGTAGGCAGCGGTGTCCCACAAGCTCTGTCCTGGGACCGGTACTATTCAATATCTTCATTAGTGACTTGGACAAGGGAGTAGAAAGCACCCTGTCCAAGTTTGCTGACAACACCAAATTATGGGGGCAGGTAAACAAACTAGAGGGCAGGGAGCGAATCCAGGATGATTGGACAGGCTGGGGAAGTGGGTGGAACAGAATAGGATGCAGTTTAACAAGCATTAAGTGTCATGTGTTGCACCTGGGGAGGAAGAATCATCAACACTCCTATAGCCTGGGAGGCACCACTCTAAGTAGCATAACTGTGGAAAGGGATCTCGGAGTCATAGTCAACTCCAAAATGAACATGAGTCACCAGTGTGATGAGGTAATAAGTAAAGCTAATCGCACCCTTTCTTGCGTAAGTAGGTGCATCACAAGCAGGTCCAGGGAGGTGATACTTCCCCTCTATGCGGCGTTGGTCAGGCCGCAGCTGGAGTACTGTGTCCAGTTTTGGGCACCGCACTTCAGGAGGGATGTGGATGGCTTGGAGAGGGTTCAGAGGAGGGCCACTCATCTGGTTAAAGGCCTAGAGAAAAAACCCTATGTGGACCGATTGGGAGACCTGAACCTCTTCAGCCTCCGCAAGAGGAAACTGAGAGGTGATCTTGTGGCCACCTACAAACTCATGAGCGGGGGTCAGCAAGAAATAGGGGATATGATGTTTACCATCGGGATAACTAGAAATAATGGCCACAAACTGGAAGAGAGCAAATTCAGACTGGACGTCAGGAAAAAATTCTTTACAGTGAGGGTTGCCAAAACATGGGATACGCTTCCAAGGGAGGTGGTGCTGTCCCCTTCCTTGGAGGTATTTAAAAAGGAGATTGGACAGACACCTGGCTGGGGTCATGTGACCCCAGCACTCTTTCCTGCCCAGGGCAGGGGGTCAGACTTGATGATCTAATAGGTCCCTTCCAACCCTAACATGTATGAAACTATTAACAGTTAAAAAGGAAGGAGAAAAAAAAGTGTTATAAACCCACATATACACAGTTGCTAAGCACAGTCTTTCAAAAATAACAAAGAGATCATCAGCTCTTTAAATGATATTCATGCAAAAAATAAACTACTGAATCTAATTCAAATAGTAAATAAGGAAAAAGATCTTCACATTAATCACCATTTAAAATTGCATACCCTAGCTTCCTTAGGAAGGTTCACTAATCACTAGATTAAAAGACTGCAATGAGCCACTTTTATCTTAATTGACACAATATATACAAGTGTGAAGATTCTGTGATATTTGGAACTTGGACCTTGCAAGCATTTATGTATATGCTTTTTAATTTTTTTTATTTTTTTTTTTTAAATAAGAGAAGTTTCCCTGAGCTACGCACACGTCTAAAATACTTGCAGGATCAGGGTTTAGTCTGCAATTTTATTCATGTTACAAGTAGAGACGAGCAAGTCATTCCCTGAAAACTTGATATTTTTAAATGAGTTTCCATAACAAAGGGAAAATCGCCATACCAAAAAATTTAGAGAATTATAGATTTCAATGTCAGAACAAATTTAAAACTCGCTTGCACAAATATTCATACCAGAATGCATGCCTGTTCACCCAAGCAGAAAACAAATGCCAGGAGCGAGGTGACCAAAGAGATATCAATGGATGTCCAGAATAAAAGATTCTAAAGCATTTCAGCTAAATAGAAAACAAAATGTGTGAAAATGTCAATACGTTCTGTATAAAATGCAAGAAAGAAAAAAAACTTAAATTAATCAAATTTATCCAGTTAGATTTACATGCTTAGCTCTTGTTACTAGGCAACAGAAACTCTGATAATGCAGCTATTTGTAACTTTGCACCTGTAGAACTACTGGCCCTAAGGCTATGAAGTCACTGTACATTTTTAAATGCTTTTTTATATAGGTAGCATTATCAAAAAGGGGTAACTTTTAAGTATTCACACCACTGAATCCGGAGACGGAGGATACAGGTAAGAAAGAGAGTCTTATGATTACAAGTATATCAAAAATAGTCAGAATGAAGCTCACTGCTCAGTACTTGCTCCTCTCATTGCCAGTCTTTCTGGTCTTCCACCCAGAACGCTGTTCTGGGAGCAGACCAGTAGAGGGCATTGTAGCATCCCCTTTTTATTCCTTAACAACAAATTGCTCCAAAAGGCAAGTGATAACAGTGAGTAACTTCCCAATTGATTGTAAAGGAAAAAAATTTCTTCTATTTGTGCTTTGTTTTTAACCAGCTTCCATGATTACAAAGTATCATTGTAAACAATGACAGAGAAACTTTACACGTATTTTTCAGCTTGAAGTAGCACAGGTATGACTTGGAATTGTTGTAAAGTCAGGGTGGATTATTTGAATGTTGGACTTCCTAACCAAAGATCATTGATGAAGATTACCTGGTCCATTCCCTTTAACTCTCACTCCTAAATGCCTCATTTTTCAGTGACAATTTTCCTTCTAGTGTTCTTCAAGTCAGCTGAAAATATTTAAAATGAGACATAGGCACCCCTGTAAAACGAGACACTCTTTTCACTCCCAGTTAGAGGCACTATACCTATCCTGATACTACCCAATCAGATGGATCAACTCAAGAGTCCAATTTCCAGTTCCTGATTATATTAGTACCACATGCACAGTTGCCTTCACTAGTATGTAATATCTTGTTTCTATCTCCTATCATGAAATTCTTTCACTATTGAGTCTCCAATGAAGAAACCTCACTGGGGATGTTTCTCTGCTACAGAGAAAGCTTCCCTCACCCCCCCCCTTTTTTTTTTTAAATTTAAAAGCAGTTTGGCTCTATGGATTATGAATGAGAGATGAGCTTGGGAAATGTCTCTGCAAGACTTGTCCCCTAAATTTGTTATTATCAGCTATTACTTTGTTACTTTGTTTCTGGTCATGAAGCAAGGTTTAACTAAAAAGGTGCTAGACTGAGTAAATCCTCATGCATATTGTGCTCCCCACCCCTGCAAGAAATACTGGCATCATGAACACCCAAGCCGGGATGAAAGAAATAGGATGGGGTTTTTTGTGGGGTTGTTTTTTTTTTTTTTTAATTAAAAGTCCCTAAGGAACTGGAACCAGAGTCTGCTGAAATGCTAAACATGTTTTTGGAACCATAGTCTCTTTTACAGGTGCAGAGAATATTTTCTTTGTTTCAGGTTAGCTCAGCATATTTATGCAAATTAAGCAACCAATGGGAGCTGAAGCAGCAGGAAAGTTTGTCTTCCATCCTATACAGTATTTGTAAGAGGCTGACATGCATTAATTCCAAAATCCTGAGGGATGAGGACCAGAAGCAAATCTGTTAAATTCACTAAATTCTTCTGCTTATAGGTGAAGGTTTTAAAAGAGAAAAACTTATTGTTATAAAGGTTAGGGGTTTTTATACCCAGCATATTTAATGTAATTTTATTTAGTTTAAGAATGATTTAAAAAGTGCTGAGGGAGGGGGGTTATAATCTTAACAGAATTCAGATTTTCATCCAAATAGTAATGTACCACAAATAATTAGTGAAATAATTAATCTAACTAGTAAATGAAGTTTACCATTTTTTAACATAAAAAGTTAAGACTGAATAACTGGATGTTAATTATATCCTGGTAAAATGCACTATATTTAGTGCCAACTTACTGTAAATCCTCTATTGAGCTATAATTTGACATGTCTTATATAAACCAATGACAAATCAACACTACTGTAGGGAAGTAATGCAAAAAAAAAAATCAATATTTAAATCTAGGTTGCTGCTTGCTAATTTAAATCCATCCACCTGGACTCCATCACTTGGCAGTACTTGTTTGTATTACTAAGACTCCTACATGCTACAGCAGTGGTGGCCAACCTTTTTGGCAGGCATGCCACAACTTGGGCCCTATCCCCTACCTGTGTGCTGCTCTGATCTCTGCTCCCCACAGGGGAGCCTCCATGCCAGGGAAGCAGAACAGAACACTGCTACAACAGTGCTGTCTCTGCCAAGGGCTGAGTTAACCCTTTTCTGGCCCCATAATTGCTGCAGTTTTGTATGTCAAGCAAGAATTCAGGAGTAACTGCAGGGCCACAGAAGGGCGCCTCTTGGCAGTGACATCTGACACAACCTCTTGCTCCTGCAGCCTGCCTCGCTCTTCCACATGGCCAGAGGCTGGAGTGTCCTTGCTTCTATTTTAACATTTGTTACAAATGTTATCTGAACAACAGATGCAGAAACAAGAGACTTAATACTGTGGTTCCCTCCCCCATTTAGATTGCCTCTCATAGAAAAGGACAAAAGAAAACATGACAATGGTGGGAAACACTATTTGTTTTTGCAGCTTAAAATTCCTCTCATTTCCTGGCAGCATTTTATCCCAGAAATTAGGTTTTTATACACTTAAATACCTTGCACAAAAAAGAACTCTTAAAAAAAAAAGAAAGAAACCTAATAGCCTCACTTTGTTTGCCATTTACCTGAAAAATGCCAACACAAATAATTAATATGATGGATGCCTAAAAATAGACACATGACATCTTTCCTTGAACTGCTATATGCAGGAGACAAATCTGCATCTGCAACAGTAGGGAAAAACTAAATTAGAAGAGTAATCTTAGACAGCCCAAAACACAAGAGACCAAATACAGGGTCACAGGCCTCAGCCACAGAGATGCCTATGAATGAGATTACTGCATTCACCCTGAAGACAGACAAGGCTTTGAAGTCAGCATCCAGATGAATGAATAGTGAGTGCCTTCCGGAATAGAAGACTGCACCACATGTGAACAATAAAAATCAACACAGAATTTTTCACAGATTCCAGTTTCCAGACTCCTCCTGAATAACTCTTTAGGAGTAATTTTGATCTTCTGAACTCATTAGTCCAGCTAAATATTCTCAAGAGTAGGTAGGTGCTTTAACCTTAATCCCCAAGATCTGTATGTTTCACAGGCATAGCAAAGAATTGGAAGTGACAATGTTAATAGCATTATGAGCAACAAAAGACACACAGGTTTATTGCCAGGAAATTCTTCCAACGTAACAAAAAAGCTTGGTTTGGGTTTTCAAAAGGAAAATGTGCTCAGATTACTCCCGTACCACTGAAATGAGACCCACTGCAGAGATAAGCACACTAGTTACATTAATATACAAGATAACACCATAAAATGATTCCTAGAAATAGAAGAAACTATTTTTCCTTTGAACGTTTGATGTTTTGTCACCAACTAAAAAAAGTATTTCTTCACTAAGCCTAAAATATAGGTTCATATTTCTCTCACATAAAAGATGGAAAAAGCCACCTGCATTGCAACCAGTTAGAGTTTGGCTAGACAAGAAAGAAATTAACACTGGATTGGGGCTAGTTAATAGGTATTAGCCACTTCTAATTTAAGGTCTTATTTTACAGAGAAACCTGTAGTGAAACTGAAGATCAGCTAAATTAAGTGGGTGGAAAAACCACATTCACACTGATAATCAATCCAATTAAATTACACATTTCCATTAATATTATACTTAGTATAGACTGCTATCAAACACACTTGCACAACACTATAGTACATTTAAAGACATGAAAAGATGACCGGCTTCCATAGCTGTTACATCACATCATGTGCTTGTGCAAAGATTCAAGGAGACGCATATTCACTTCTGAAGAGCCGCATGCGTCTCTCAATCCTAGACAGAAAGCAGATCATTAAGTCTGGCGGTTAGAGCCAACCCTGGGAGGTTTCAATCATTGCTTTATTGAATACTCAAGTATCATAAACAAAATTATCAAAAGAACTAAGGAAGACCTAACCAAGAATACTGTAGTGGGCTACTGAATAAGTTGTAGGCACCACCGGACATTCATCAGGGGAAGTGGTGGAGGCATGGGTACTGGTGTGGTCCCCTTACCACTACAGTCATCATTGTCCCATGCCTGGCTGACTGGGCACATGGGGAAACCTAGAGCCGTTCCTGCCCCACTCCAGCTACAGGCTGCAGCTGCATGGGCTGCCAGGCTCAGCAGGGGACAACAACAGCAGCAGCAGGGGACAAGGTTTCTTCTTCCTGCACCTGCTTTTTGCCAGATCTCCCCCACCACCATCACCCTAGGTGTCCCCCACTAGTTGGGGGCAGGCACTGGAAGAAGGAACCTGCACCACCACCATCCCTAGCTGACACAGGCACAGGTTAAGCCCCAGCACCACTTCCAAGCAGCTCCAGCCCCAGGCTACAGGGAGTAGCTATGCCCAGCTGTGGTTGTGTTAAAAAGAAAAGCCAGAAATTAAATCTGAACATACCACTAAACTTTTCACTGATGGAAACCAAAATATTTTCCATTTTTATTTATCCAAACCCTCCCCTCCCTCCCTCACCCACCCCCCATTCTTCAATTTGGCCAGAAAACAAAAAATGTAATTATATACACAGCCCTAACTGTACATCATTCAGTGCAAGAGTCCCTGTTCATGCTACACTCCAGTACTGGAAAGATAAACTGTAACAAGAAAAACATTCCTTAACAACAGGATAGTCATTTAAATTGCAAAGACTCATCACTGCCTGAATGGACACGCTTGTGGCAGAAAAAAAATCTCTGTAGCTGTTGTAAAAGCTCCATTAAATCAGTTGTATAAAACAAAAATAAACAGTTTTAACATCAATGTCAAACATTTATGGAAAACCTTCCCACCAAAAAAACAGTATTAAAAAAAGGTAAAATATAAGTACGTTTGAAAGGAAGCTAATATAATCCATGCTAAGAGCATGGGTCTTCATCCCCCTCTAGAATGAGGTAAATAGTTATAACATACAAGATTAAGCTTTACATTTAGCTTTAAATCAGCTAGTGCAGCAGTGTCAAACATGGCCTACAGAGCTGTGTCATTAATAACTCACCCCGTCACCAAATGCCCAGGTACAGCGTCCCACTGGGGACCAGTTTTACGAGGATGAAATGTAAGAGATAACAATGGTAACTCCCTGAGCCAACAGAGGCTCTGGGAGCAGCAGGGATTACCATTGCTACAATCACAAGTAAGTCTGGATCCAGCCTGTAAGAAATCTCACAGTTTGGATCCAGTTCAAGAGAGAGAAACTGAAGGGGGTAGGGGACAGGGCAGCACACAAATGCGTTTGACACCCCTGAGCTAACAGATATAGATAAAATTATTAGAACATCATTCTTTCAGAAGTATAGGCCCCACAGGTTCAAACTGTGCTGCTGAACAAAGTCAACTGTTAAATTACCGATAATGAATTTTCAAGCATCTCTCGTTATCAGATATATATCTGTACATGTAAAACAGTTAAAACTTTTTCAAAAGGTCACGGTCCACCCAAACATAGCAACCATCAGATAGGTTTGGTTGAAGCAAGCCAGTTTCTTTAGCCAGTGGCACCCAGGGCATCGGGTATTCATTTATACAGCTGGGTCAAATGGACACGATCCCTGGCATAAGTATGCAGAAAGGCTTCATTAATTCCTCTGAAGTGGTCACAAGAAGCCCTAACTACTTTGCCACCATAGAAGTTGGGTGGCAAATTACTCTTTTGCCATATGTTGTGTGGCAAACTGCTACTTTGCCACATATTTACCTGGGTAATATGTAAATATGTTGTTCTCATCCATTTTATGGCAGTAACTATAATGCCCCAAGCAGCCCAGTGGATGGGAGAAAGAGGGAAAGGGCTCCCACATCTGTCAATCCTGAAAAGACATGAAACCAACACATTGCTTTGAGAGTACAGCTATCTGCTGAAAACGTAACAGTATGGTTGTTATACTGTAGCCAGTTTTCCTCATCCTGAACAATGCTAAAATTCACTATTTGCTGTAAACAGGTAAAGTGAGGAACCAAAATAGCATGACCTTCTGTTTTGCAGGACACAGTAGGTACTTAATTAGGCAGTAGATTGTACTCACCAGCTCTAACTTATACACAGCACTCACCTACCACACCCGCCAGTTAAAGAAAGTCTTCAAGTTTCCTATTTTTACAGTAATTCAGAACCCTAAATCTAAGGTAGTAAGTGCTTAAAGCTCAAATGCTTTGCATATATCTGTGTTGAAAGACACAGCAAAGAATGACTCAAGATAAACATCTGTAATAGTGGGTGGGTGACATTTGAGCAGGCTAAAAATAGCTTTGGATGCTATCAAAATGTACTGTTTCCTCCAGGAAAGCTTTTTCTATCATTCATCTAATCTGCAGTGGATAACATCTAAATTCTCCTACAAATTTCATAATGGAATACCTCCTAAAGAAAGGGTTATTTTGAGTGACAAGCTTTACAATCATTTGGAAAATACAGGGTTGTTTTTTTTTAAATCTAGGCACTGCTTTTACAAAATAAAGAAGCAAAGGTAAGTTAAGGTTAAGATTTTCTGGGAAACTGGGCTGTCTCTCTCCCTGAAAATGTTTACAAAAAGTGAAAAATCAAAATGCCGTAAGGTTAGTACAATACAAAAAGATTTGCCCTCTAATTTCCATGGACTTCACCCTTAGTGCAGATTAGGATGATTTAGCAATATAGGCAGTCCTCGACTTAAGACGTTACAAGTTACAATGAATAGTACTTGTGTCATTTATAAATTGACACCCTGTTTCAACTTTCTGATGTCAGTTTTGACTTTACAATGCTTGATCCGACGCCATGCTACACCAGCGAACAAGTGCGCTGCGTCACCCATTTCCCTGGAGAACATCTGACCAAACTTCCTTGGACATTTTTTTTAAGAAAGCAGACAAGACTCAAGAAAAACTTGTAGCCAAGACTCTTGAGAAAACTACAGCCAAGAGCCCTTCAAAAAGTCCAGCAAAGTCACCTCAAAGAAGTCCTTCCACATCAATATGATTGCTATTTACAATATAAATACATTAATGTAGCTATATTACTCATCTATAATTGTTTGAGTACAAAATTCTGGGTTACTTTTGGTGAAAATAATGTATCAGGACTTGGTTCAGGAGTCACTCCCCCATTTATAACATTGTTCCTATCGGAACATTGGTTCCAAGTTATGATGTTTCAACTTAAAGATGCAATTTTCAAGAACCAATTGTGATGTAAGTCGGAGGACTCCCTGTAATGAGAAGTGCATGGATGACGGCAGCCAAAAAACCCGCAAAATAAAACATGGCTTTCTCCTGTAAGTAGCCCAAATTAACTACTATAACAAGCACCTTAATTTTACCTGGAAGCAGAGTTCTTACATGCTCTCGCTGCTACGGACATAAGAAGAAAGGCAACTGCATTCCGTATTTAAAGCCTCCAGACGTTGCCTTTCCAGGTTTGTCTCTGGAAACTACTGCCAAGCACAAAGATAAAAAGGTATGGATGCCTATGGCAAGGGTCACAGCTGGGGGGGGGGGGAGGAAGGAACACTCCTTTAGGCATATACTGGTTGGTACATGGGCACTTCTGCCTGCAACTGAATTTGAGAGTGTAATATTTTTAGGCTGACTACATGATTGAAGACAGTGTGTAAGCAGATCATCTAAATTGAGGATGCAGTTTGAATGGATATAAGCTCATTTTATTCATTACTTTCTGGTTAGACAGACTGCATAATGGGAAAGCAACATGATCTTACATAGGGGTTGACAACTGTTTTGCCCCTGTGGTAAAAAACGTACGACCCAGCCCTCTACCAGGAGACACAAATCTACATGCACACGCAGACAGCTGAAGTTGCATGTGCTTATCATCACTGCAAACATCTGGCACCCTGAAACACTAACTAGTAAGCACAGGCATAGGAAAGCAGTAGGGCATGTTGCAGAGGAGGGTGCCATGTGAGGGATGGGTGGGTCAAGTGCAGCTGCATGCAACCCAGTCCCTTGTGCCTCCCCAAGGTGGGTTGCACCTTCTTGAGCCAGATTCAACCTCTTCAGTGGCTGGATCTGGCCTACATACCATAAATTGCTGACCCCTGGTCTAGTAGACTGAGTTCCAAAATACTAGTCAGGAGGTAGAGTCATCTTATTCTTCACTCTACTTCTGAACTCCTGCATGGGACAAGTCATTCGACTTATCCGTGTGCCTGTTTCCCCTGACCCCTTGCCCGTGGTCCCTTTAAGACTCTAGAATCTTTGAGGCAGCCTGCTTATCACCATTCACTAGTATAAAACCTAGAACCCTAGTTTTGGTTGGGGCTCATATGCATTGCTACAATACAAAGAACAATATAGTAGTCAAACAGATTCTACAAGCAATCCCATAACTGTAATATCAGTTTAGCATATTTTCAGAAAAACACAAACAATCAAGCAACCAAAAAAATACCCCAAAAGAAAACACACACAGCCCAAATCATGCTTCGTTCTAATAATTCTGGTCAACTGGCTAGCAACTTCCTTCTGGTAAAAAAGCACCACCTCATGCTACTTTTTTTTCTTTTTTTTTTTTAAACTTCTTTCCACCTTGTGGCAGGCCTGTGCCCCACTCACCATGCCGAGAGCATCCGGCTGGGTGGTCTGCAGGCAGCTGGGCCGGTATCACACAGCTTTCCTTCAAAATTGTATCACGTCAAACTGTTGCCTTTTTGCTAGGGTGAAAACTGGCCATTTATTTATCTACCAGCCACTTTTTGATCTCTGACAATACTTTACTCAATGCTCAACTTCTGATTGTGTATGAGGGACCATGTCAAAATACTTTTTTTAAAGCTGAAATAAGCTATATCAACCAGTTTTCTCAACAGCTTTTTTAAATATTCTTTAAAGGGTTCTAGTAGATGTGAGAGATGTTTTCTGGTCAAAAGTTATTCTAGTTTTCCCTACCACAGCATGGTACTTTATAGTTCTGTTTGTAATCTTCTTTTCTACCAGCCGACTAGTGAAGTCCATCTCCTCAGGCTTTAAAATTCATAGGATGACTTGTAACACCTTTTTAAAAATATTAAAGTTCAAAATTGACTGTTCAAAAGTTCAAAAATATCCTGTCATCTTTTTTAAGAGCCAACATTAGTAAAAAGATATTTTGGCAACATTCAGCCATTTCATTCTTAATAATTTCTTCGGACATCCATATACTATATGGGCATCGAGAGGTAGTTAAAAGTGTTAATCTGATGTCAGGCAGAAGGCATGGCAGAGTGGAACCTTACAGATTAATTCAGAGTGGCATAAGCTTTCATAAGCAAGAGCATACTCTATCAGGTTGCTATGGACTTGCAGGGGTTCAAAACAGAGAACAGTAATTTAAATTCAAAGATTAAAGAAAGTAGGAACGGAGAGAGGACACTGTGAGAGAGAGAAAAAAGTGAGTAGAAGAGGTCAAAAGGGATGAACAAAGTAGTAAACCCACGGGGACGTAGGGGATATATAAACTAGACCAGGTAACAGGATAAAAATGTGTAGTCTCCATTTAGACCCTACTTAATACAATCCAGTCTGTGGATGATTTCTTGTTCCGCAACTTCACATTCAAGTCAGTTTTTAAAGTTTTATTGTTTAAGAACAGTTACCTTAATGCTATGATGGAATGTCCAGGAAAGTTAAAAAAGTGGGTTTCTGTGCATTTCCAGAACTGATGTCAGATCAAGGCCCATTCATTCTTTCACACAGGGATCACCCTATCTGTTCAATGCCCCTCCACTGTCTATATAAGCAGGTTATGACATATATGACATTAGTAGAGAAGCAGGTAAATGAACCCAGGATGCAATTAATAATCCATGTTGTTTGGACCAGTAATGACAGTGTGGCCCTGGTAACCTGACAGTCCTTATTTCAATCAGTCTGTTCCAAACCCTACTGCTTCTGCCAATACCTCATCTTGGATGCATGTTCTACAAGAGGATGTCCCTTTCATTATACATAGGAGTTAACTGGAAATTTCCCCCCCCTTAATTAGTATTTGGCATCTAGCTCACATGCTGCTTTGGGAGCCTAAATGCACGCTTTCCAAAACACTCCTTAAAACAGTATGTGAAATTTGAACAGCTGTTAAATATTTAGAGCTCTAACTATGAGTAAAGTGTGTTATTTTTCTGTCACTTACGTATGCCTGTTTAAGTTAAAATTCCCACTACATTCCTGTGTGCCTTCCCCATCTCCTTCCACTGTAATAAGAGTCACCTGGCTTCTCAAATACAGGTTTCCAGCATAACTGTACTCCCACATCCTCCTCATTCTACTGCAAGCTATTGACAAGCTACCCTAAGCCTCAAGATCTACTCTGCCCATCCCAACAGCCTGATAACTGGTCCTTGAGAACTCCAAAAATATACAGCACAGCAACAATCAACACTTAACACATTTCAATCCTCCTCGCATACACACAATACCCTTCAGCATGATCACATCACCAACAGAGCCCTTTGTTCCCCATATACAAAACCTACTCCTGAAGGAGTCCTGTTGACCAAAAAAAAAAAATCAGAAGATGAAGGAAACTCTGTGGTTCCATCTAAAGCCACTTCACCTCCCTTCAGAAAGTTTGGTTACTTCCCACAGTCAAACAATTCCAGAGTCTTTGTGCTGCTCATACATGGCTTTTTATAATTCAGCTTAACCCCCAGGCTCTGTTTCCCATAAACTCAGCAGAACTTGCAAGAAAAAAAAAATCTAGCACTCTGCTTTCCAAGCTAATGCCTTAACTTAACTGTTTTAACTTCTATGGGGCTTTTCCTTAAACTGGTCTCTCCCACTTGATTAATGATCCCTCACCAAGTAAGTCCAAATTGATGAAAGCACTTATAATTTCTCCTCAGCCCTAAACAGCTCCCACCACCTTTGCCCTGACAACACTCCTTAGATCAGCAGGCTCTCCGTTCAGTTGCACCACAGCAGAACCCTTCTGAGCGGGGAAAGCTGTAGAAAAATTCAATTGCTAGAAGATGGAAGAGTGATGCAAGTACAGAACAGTCTGTGAGACAGCAGTGTGAGGCCTTGGGATGAAGGAAGTTATAAGTGTCAAATATTAATCCTGCAGGAAGAGACGGCTACTATCCTTGGACTCCATTCCTGCTAGGAACACCTGTTCTTCACCTCTTTCTAGCTATCAAAGTCTTATTTTACATAAAAGGCCTGTTCTGCAAATGACCCTTTACTACCCGCAAAAGTGTTTTCCTCTCAGTCCCTGACCCAATTTAGAAACTCTCCAACCTATAACCCAAATTTGTAAAAATTGCATAACGAAACTTATGTAGCTAGCTGCATGGAAAACAGGGCTCAATGCACAACCTAGCCCTAACTGCACATTGCAAAAGGAACCTTCATTATAGCAGATTCTAGAGTACCTACACCACGAGTAAAGCAGACAACTATACCCGTTGTGCGAGTCACCCACAACACGGAATTAACTTCCGCAACACACAAGAGCATGTTCATATTCTTTATGTCAGCTGCATATACCATTCCACCTTATCATCTGGCACTTAGACAAGCAAAGGACAAAGTTGTACATAAGCAAGCTGTAAAGAGCTGGAGTTCATTCCCAGAATTTATATTTACTACATCGAAACAAAACAAAATACATCCAAGCTCCTTTTATTAGGAAGTCTATCCAAGTCCTGCACACACAGTGGCAGGATGAGCTGTGTGTGTAGCCTGGCAGCACCCACAATGCATAAAGCCATTCCATCCAGCCCACTGAGTTATCAGAAGTTGGGGGCAAGCTGGTGCTGGAAGGGCATGGCCTGATGCAGAATTCAGATCCCCTGGGCCCCTATGGACACAGCATACAGATGCAAGGTGGCAAGTAAGGGCTATGCAGATACAAGCCCTCACTCGACCTACAGACACCAGATGTGCCCCAGCCATTGCCACCAGACCTGCTGCAGCTGCCACTGGCCCCACAGATCCATCCTGAGTGGAGTCCTATGGCCCAGATAGATTTTGACACCCCTGACGTAGACAGTTTAGGATATCAAAGGGTAGAGAACGGAAATGAAAATATGTAAAACTCTATATGTTTTTTTAATATATATAATTGACTACAGTTGACAGCTCCTTCAGTATGGTAGAAAAAAAATCACTAAGAACAGTGTTCAGGAAGAGAATTACATTTTACTGCAAATATCCAATAATATAGTTATACCCCCAAGATTTACAACTGCACTGTACCATAGGAAGCTGATCCTCCCACTGCTAAAAGGCAGCCATGTATAGAAGATAAAGAACATGCGTGGTATTCTCCCTTACTGCAGGATTTGCTCACTGGAAAATTAGATCATTTACTATTGCTTGATGTTTCTTACAATGCACATAAACTCCAGTAATGTGCCAGTCTCCTCCTCTGGCTGTGCTATGCACAAGTTGTGCTCCCACACAATTAAAACCCAGCCGTTGTCACAAATACCAAGAAAAAGATTACAAGAGGTAACCAGATGGTCCCTGGAGGCACACGTACAATATCAAAACACATTACTCTACTGGTACTCTGTTCTAAGATGCACAGAAACCTTTAAACAAAAAAAAAAAAGAAAAGCTTCACTTAGTTCAGACCTAACATTAATTTTTTGCCAAACAAGGATTTACAAGCCCTATTATTAGAAACATTTTAATGAAACAAAGTCAGGGAAAGACAATTCAGCTTTAAATACATCTCTGCAGTGTCAGTAACCCCAATATCATGGCATTATGCTAGGGGACAGGGAGAAGTTAAAATAAACAGTCTTCACTATTCAGAGTGAGATGCAAAAACAGCATAACCAAGTGAGGGGTTTTTTGTTGTTGTTTTTTTTTTTAATTCAGTTATAAGCTAAACCCATCACAAGGGAGAGAGTAAGGAATTTTAAAATGATATTTTTATCTAAATGATGGCCCTAAAGATAAACTGAGCCAGCACAGAAGAATAACAGCACATAAACACCACTAGAGTTTGATATTTAGTGACTTCAGGTGATATTATGTGAAACATTATTTAGAAGGTTTAAATGGAAAAAGCCAGATTGTCCTAGGACATCTTAGTGACATTTTCCTTCAGAATATATTCAATAGGAGATGGAGGACTGCCACAGAAGGATCATGTTTAACCTTTCAGCTCTGCAGGCTCCAGCCAAATCTTCCAACCCATTTCTGAAGGACATCTATACTAGTTGACAAGTTTTGTCCAGCTTGATATACAAGCTAATTCCAAGCTAATTAATTCTCATTTCAAAATTTAGCTTTGATAAGCCATGTGGCTTTCAGGTTGGTAAAAGACATCTAAATGAAAACGTGGTGGCTGATGCTCTATTTGTATTGGCCATGAAGCAGCAGAGAATGCTTCTCATGGCGCTACTCCATAAGCATGCCTTAGTCTTCATCACTAAGGAGGAACAATTTCATACAAGGACAGAAAGAGACAGTTCAGCCTTCCTGGCTCTCTCAGATCTGTCAGACATGATCTTGTACAACCTCTTAAGTTACTTCACTTGTAAAATGCATTTTTTTAAAATGCATGTCTACCACTGAAGGTAGGCAGCCTTTGTGGCTTGGGTCATGATGGTTGGGAGCTGCACAGAAATACTAAACTAGTCATTAGGGGGTAGGAAAAATACCCCCCAACATGCTCAGCTAACTCTCAGTTATTCAGATTTACCTTGAAATAGGGGTACGTAGGGAAGGGAAAGGCCTTTGGCCTGAGATTTTACCTGCTATGGGGGCAGATGTGACAGGACCAAGATGAGCGTGTCACGCTCAACCCATTTTTAACAAGTCTTCCCTACGTGGGAAACTTCCAAACAACCAGCAGATTCACTTCATTGTGAGATATGCCAGGAAACAAACACAAAGGTCATTCTCATAGGTATTAGGAAATCAGCCGATTCTGGTAACTGCAATATTGGAACATATGCAACTTTAAAATGTAAAGAAATTTAGGGCAGTTCATATCCCCACCACATGATCGTTTCACCAACTGAAATAACCCATGAGCTGAATCTTAAAAGTAAATAATTTGCATGTTAGAATCCTTATCAATCTCGGCAAATGACTATGTAACAGCTTGAAATATTCTGTGCAGTTCAATGAACATTTGGCAAAACAGTTTGTTAAAAATGCTACATGCTGTACCAGATATTGAGCTGGGAGTTTTTGGCAAGTTAGATTTAAGGCACAGGAAACAAAGATTCAAAAATTTCAGTACAAGGAATCCTTACGTTATTATTGATGGTATGAAGAACTTTATCACAGTGACTGCCATTTTTATAAAACCCTACCTAAACTGTTCATCAGAGAAGCCATGTACATTTAACACTGCCCAAAAAAGTAACTGTCATTTGCCTCCCTTTTTAAGCAGTAGATAATTAATACTAAGCTCTTTCAAACCACACAATATTTTGAGAGCATATGAACTGTGAATTTCGGCACCTGCATTAATCACTTTACTCAAAAGCAGGTATCCTTAAAATTCTTCATAGTTTAATAAGAAACTCACCACAAAAAGCAAAACATGAGCAGTAGGAATTAGCGCATTTGCAGTACAGTAAGTCTCAGGACTCCAATCCGTGGCTCCAAACCCCACAAGAATGGCTTGCTGCTATGCACCAATTGTAAAAAAGCATTGTTGAAAGATACGCACATAAATTCTAGAGGATGTAAGTCAACTTCTCACAAGGAAAATAAATGTTTATAACCATTAAAAGGTATTCCAGATGAGCCACATTAATGCTGTTTCAAAGAATGAGAAATAACGTGGTTAATGGTTTGACTTATGCAGAAACTGGACACCATTATTTTAAAGTCTTATGCTGTGCCAGAAGCAAATAAAAATATTAAAATGTAACTTTCCTCCATCTGTCTGATTTATTTTTTTTTTGGAGTACGGGCAGTTCTTGGACTCGCAACACAATTGGTTCCTGAAAACCACGTCTTAAAGTTGAAATGTTGTAACTCGGAACCAATTTTCCCATAGGAAACAATATTATAATGGGGATTGGTTCCTGCACCAAGGCCCAACACCCTATTTTCACCAAAAAAAACAAGACTTTTGTACTCAGTCAATTATAGGTGAGTAATATAGCTACATTAATGTATTTATATTGTAAATAACAATCATATTGATTTGGAAGAACTACTTTGAGGTGACTTTGCTGGACTTTTTGAAGGGTTCTTGGCTGAAGTCTTCTCAGGAGTCTTGGCTGCAGATTTTTCTGGAGTCTCGTGTGCTATCTTAAATAAAGTACCCAAGGAAGTTTGGACAGATGTTCTCCAGGGAGATGATGAGGCAGCAAACTTACTCGCTGATGCGGCGTGGTGTCGGATCAAGCATTGTAAAGGCAAAACTGATGTCAGAAAGTTGAAACAGGGTGTCAATTTATAAACATTGTAAGGACAAAATGTTGTAACTCAAAATGTTGTAAGTCCAGGACTGCCTGTAGTTTACAGTCTGGTAAATCCAAATTGCATCTGCTACCAAGCTGACAAGTTCTTCCCACCCTGAGAAAACTATTATTTTGTGGAAAAGCCAGGAAAAACAAAGTCTAGAGGGGAAAAGGCCCTGCCATCTTTGTTGGTGTATCAATATCTCCCACCTCCCCATGGAATATAAATTGCCTATTGCTCTAGTAGCAATGTGGTCTTTGATCAAGAAGTCATCACAAGATGCTCACAATCTTGTAAACAGAACTTCCCTTCTTTGGGCAAGATTAGAGGCAACTGTAGCTATACTAGGATCACAAGATCAACGTGATCCACATAAATCTGAGTATAGGCCTAGGTATAGCATTGGTCAATGATTCTCCCTTTGGCAACAGATAATAAAAACAGGTGTTCATGCTGGTATTAGATCAGCTGCTTTTGATACTGTTGATCACAAGGTGTTGGTGAATCGCCTATATATAGCCTGGGTGGGAGTTGATAAGGGCCGCTCTTAAGTAACTTTCCTCTTTTCTCTTAGAGATTTCAACAGGCAATAGAGCCTCTTTCTGAGCAGCCTTCACATATGGTATATTCCTCCAGTATCCCCTCTCTCTGTTCATGAATGGGGGGGCACTAGGAAGGCTTGTAAAGGAGCAGCAGGTTCAGAATTTCCCAAATGCAGACTGAAACCCAAACTGGGCATCTCTTGCATCTAATTTGGATAAGAATTCAAGCCTCAGTCAAACTTTCAGTTAAGAATGAGAGCAAGGCAAGATGAATCTCAATCCAGAGAAGACTGTGGTGGTGATGTGGTTGGAGAAAGCAGCACAGGTCATCAGCTCCTGTGACCAGAATACATCTGCTATTACTGTAACTATATTTGCAACTTAGGGGTACTGATAGGAGCTGAGGCTGACATGACAGTAGCACATGACAGTATTATAGTAGCAACCCAGTCACCTTTTTAATCTGCATCTGGCTAGAAGATTGCAGTCTTTTGTTTTGGAAATGGATCTTGCTTTTGTCATGAAGCTATGATGTGCCTGATCCAGAGCCACACTGTCAATGAAAATTATGCTGGCTCACTAAGCAAAGCATCTCAGCCCAATGCAACACAAACACTCTGAGATCCACATGGGCTCCCAACTGCTCCTCTGGGGAAGATGAGATGAAGGCCACAACCTACAAATGTCTAAATCAGTGATTCTCAACCTTTATGGACTCAAGGCACCCCTCCATTAAATTTTTGTGAATTGAGTGCTACCCAATTTCAAAAACAAATTCATAAATTACAGTGCTTACATCCTTGCAGATGGGCACAGCAGTGAAGATGGAGGAACCATTCAAGCAGAGAAGCCCGAGCTTGCTTTTATCTGCTTGCTCCATCTGCTCATTTCCTCAAAACCCACTAATCTCCTCATAGCACCCTTTAAGAGATCTTGTGGCACCTCAGGGTGCTGGGAGCATCTAAATAGTCTGGGACCATTTTACCTGAGGTTGTAACAAACTGCCACAAATATGGTCAGCAGGAAGATCTCCATCTTATAAAATGGAGGTAGCAATTAATAAGGCATTTCTGTTCAAGCTACAAGACTCAAATCTTTTTTTCTGCTGCTTGGTCATAAGCCATGCAAATCTAGTGATATTTCTGGGCACGCTACAAAAGATGCCTCTTTCACAGTATCTCTGAAGAAGGAGAAACACAGGCTTCACAGGTAAAAAAGCAGCATGTGGCTGGCTGGCTAGCCAAGATCCCACAGAACTAGTTCCACTGCTGCTGAATTTTAACCGTCTATAGCTGCAACACCCAACACTCTGGTCCTGCAGGATAGATGAATGGTGCAAGGGCAGTCCATGGGGCAGATCTCGTGCAGTTAGCACAGAGTCAGTCCAAAAGGGGAGTGGCAATTAACACTGCCACCACTCATCTACCACCAGTTTTCCAGACCCCTGGAAACCCTGCAGGCCAGAAAACTCCATGGCTCGGCTCTGACCCATGGGTCCCTGGTATATATTGTATGATTGGTGTTATAAACCAGTTAGACCTTCACAACATTCACTTTGGTTTGACAAACGTTACATCTGTTCTCCCACCCACTATATAATAACATGTGCTTGCTTCTGAGACAGCAATGCACATTTTGTGTCTTCTGCTTAAAAAAAAGAAATTTTCTCAACTTGATATTGAATAATCTAACTCTCCAAAAGAAAGGGTGTGCCTCAGTCAATAAAGAACCACTGAGGCAGTGGGTGTTTCTTACTCCAAACAAAGAGTGGCATATTGATAGATTTGGGAAATTCTTCAAAAAACCTAAATACATATGCTCTGAGATTACCTTAATTTTAGAACACGTGAAGTAGAAAGCAACAGTTTGTGAAGCAGAATACCACTGGTTCATAAGAAGCTAGTGAGTTTAACAACCAGTTTAGATAAAATAGCATGTTAATTGTCACAGGACCCAAATTATGAGCTTCTCCCTGTCGTGCAACTACTTGCCCCAAAGAATAGGCCAAGGCTGCCTTAGGATAACTCCTAATTTTCACAAGCCACAGCTCTACTGCCCTTATACTAGGGATCTCTACAAGCTCCAAGTGGCCTCCCCCTTGGGTTGTGAAAGAAATTTTGAGGTCCCACTCTCCAAAGAACAGGTTAGCCTAGAATACTGCTTGCCTAGAAAATACTGTTGCCATAAGCAATCAGTAAAGAGACAAAACAACAAAAAAATGTATTACATAGAAAAAAAGAATTATACGAGCAAAATTTGGGTTTTGAAGACAAAAAAAAACAAAGCAAGTAAACTTTCTAAACCCTCTCATATGGTTACCCTTGCCCCCTTAAGAGACCAGCCTATATCAGCATAAATCACCAGGGCCGATTCTGTCAGCCCTGACTGCTGGGCTCTTGCACCCTTCTCCAGGCTGGGAAAAACTTAAAAGCCCCCAATTCTATCTTAACTAAGATAGAAGCCTCCAAGCCAGCTCCTCGCATCAGCCTGAATCACATTACTCATGTCACCAAAACCTTCCAGAAATTCCTGGTTTTCCTGAGTTACCTGGAATTCCTCTGGCTAATGGGTCATTTCTCTCGGATGTCTTTTCTCTAGAGGTGCTGATTTCCCCATTACAGGCAGACACCACCTTGGGTGTCCAACCCTATAGTGTCTTCTTTAGCTTGCGTCAAAGTGGCAATTCTTCTTGCCCTAGTGTCACAACAGCAAGAAGAGATTTAGCAGTTCTGCCCACTCCCTTGGACTAAACCATATCCAAAACCATAAAAATATATATAGACAGCATAATCATCAATACAGTGGTAGCAGAAACATAAATGGATACAGCATAACATGGGTCTTTCAACAAGATCACACACGTACATCAGCAAAATAAATGCAAAGAAAACATTCACGGCACCTCACAAATCCCCAAAACATAATGGGATTTGAGACAATTTCAAGGCGTATCCCTTTTAAAGTAAGCTCCAGAAATATATGTTATACTCCTACTAAAGAACCTGGTCAAAGCATGAACCTAGGCCACCAGCCAACAGTACATGGACAGTGCAATTAACACATCAATCACATAGTAAATGGCGACATGCCACATGTGCAAGGTATTTCCCAAATCAGTGACAAAAATAGTACATGCACAATTTAGAACATATTTGTGGCTGGTTTGCATCGCACTTAATTTTGAACACATGACATGTATGCCAAGTAGCCACGCATGTGGTCCAGCTTCACATGAATAAAATGAACATACTGGCCTGTGGGAAACCATCATATTTAAGGAGCAGCAGTTGGGCTGCACCAGGCCTTTTAAAAGTTCTGGAGCACCTTAAGCCCAAGACTGGAGGGCCTCTCCCATATATTATGCTCCCAGTATACCAATGTATGCAGCTGAATCCCAGGTTTAAGGTCCCAGGGTGGAAGAACCTGATATAAGAGGGACAACTGCACAAAGCAGGGCAGAGGCAGCCAGACTCAGTTTCCTGGCAGCCCCTGCAGCAGTGGCTCACTGTGCCCAGCCCCACTGACCTGTCCTGCTCCTGGACGTAACTCCCTGCCCACCTGTGGCCCCATCCCATTCACCCAGCAAGGCATGCCCTGACCGTGGGGTCCCGGGCTCTTCACAGAAACTATCCATCTGCTCTGTCTGGCATTCCTGGCAGTGGGTGCAAGACCAATAGGCCTCATCTCCCTCTCCCATCCCTCCCCACCCCACCTGTGCCAGGCCAAGTCACCACCCCCACCTCTCCCCCTTCCCCCCCACCACACTAAGATAGGTCAGCACCCTCTTCCCAAGCCCATGACAGTTCATCAACACTCCTTAAGTGGCCCTCCAGCCCAAATAATTATCCAACTCTGCACTAGGGCAAGGTCCATAAAAATATTAAATCATATTTCCAGTATAAAGGAACTGATTTGCATCTTGTACTGTGTTGCCCAATAATATAAACTATAGTTATCATGCCTTCATTACCTTCCAGATTACTGGTCTCCTCAGAAGAGGAGGATTCTACACACATTTATCACAGAGGATTTTTTTTTTTTTTTAAACAATTTAAGCCCTGCTTCCCCCCTCCCTCATTTACACTGAATATCCACACTGGAAGTGTACTGGAAATCTGTTGGTATTCCTTCTCAAATCTGCTGAAGCTACAAAACAACTGATCATTTCTCACTCTCACAAGTCTATCAATAACATTATGAGCTTTAGTAACACAGAAAACATTCTGCAATTTATCCATGTTCTCTTCCATCACAAATTTTATCCTGTCCCATTCTGAAAACTGATTATGCAGAAATGGCACCTTTTTTACTCAGCAGATCCATTCTCAATGTGTATTTTAAGTCAGAACTGCTGATGCTAGTGACACATGCTTTACTACTTCTACTTCTGTCAAAGCTTTGGAGCCAATATAGCCAAGCTGTAATCTTTTCATTATACATTAAAAAGTCTTTATTAAAGAAGCATTAACTATTTAAAAGTTAAGGTCTAGAATTAAGGTTGTCCAGGAGATCTGGATTGAGTCCCCTTGTTCAATAGCATTAGATACCTGGAGTTTGTTTTACAGAAGAAGTGCAGGTAGTTACAACTAAGACTTAAGTCTATAATGACTAGAACTGGTGAAAAGTTTTCCCCTTCAAAAAAGTTTTTAAGAGACAGTTCTGTAAGAACTGTTATGTTTTGAAAAACTGAAATGAAGTATTTCTGTAAGTTTTTCTAATAGGCATTTCAAACTGATCAGAATGAATAATTTGATTTTTTTTATTTAGGAGTTACTTTTAGATTTAAGTTTAACAATGAGAAAAAAAACTCTCACCCCATCATGTGTGTCTTGGTAAGAGACCACCAGATTTCATTGCAGAGGCCTTGATAGCAAAGCTCTGGGTGTAAAAGTGTCAGACTGTTTTAGGTTCCTTTTCTCATTCATCTCTGATATCAACATTGCAGTAGAGCCCTTTTAAAAACCAGTCAATACGCTTGTTGGCTTATATTAGAAAAAATAATTTAAAACCAAAGCAGCAGCTCTGCATGTACATAGCTAATCTGCAGCCAGCTGTTAGGGGAGTAAAATGTCACTGGTATGCAAATATACAAGTTTCAGATTCTGCATGTTTGGCATCCGCAGTACAAGATTGGTTAAGGATGCCTTACAACAGCTTCATACAAGTGACAAATTGATTTTTAAAACACTTAATAGATCAATCTAGAGCTGTACTTAGGAACTTCTCCTTGAGCTCTCACCCCAATGCATATGGCTCAGTAAGAGGCCCTAGTTGCAGGCCTGACTAAATACATACCTGAATACATATGCTACAGTGTGGGCGAATTACTCACTCAGAGGCTTCTTATAGTAACCGACTCTCCCACACTGCATATATTTAATACATAAACGGTACTTGCAAACGTGGATACGTGAGAAAGTTAAATTTTACTTGAGAATGTTAACTTTTGTGTTCTTGTCTTAAAATGATTAACTGTTACACTGCATTAAGTCTGACATTTAACTTCATTGCTTTAGAAAAGAGGAACATTCAGAAAATTAAATGTGTGGGAAAAAGCTGATGATAGAAGTGCTAAAATAAGGTTATACATAATGTATAATGACCCCCATTAGAGATGGGTAAGAGATGTAAATCCATTGTTCCAAGCACTGTGCAGGTTTGTATAATGCATCTTTGCTCACATACTATGCTTTCCTAATATTTAAGTCTCATTTCTGATTCATTCTTGAATTTGTCAGCTAATATTTTAAACTTTAAATAAAGATCTACAATTGATATTAAAACATGGACTGAGGGAAACACAAAAAACAGAATACACACCCAGAGCTCTCTTCTACTTTTTGTCTTGTAACCTAAAATTGGCCAGAGGCCAAAACATAGAAAGACTAATGAAGTGTACACTTACATGTAGAAAATAAACTTTGACCAACAGTCAACTATTTTTTTTTTTAAAGGAACCACTGCAAGCCTATACCCAGGGGTGAGCAACATGGTGGACTACATTTCCCAGCAGCCCCTGCCCGTGCCAGTCCTGGCTAGTCTCAGGAGTGGCAGACCCCAGGAGCAGCAGGGCCATGACAGCACACAGCAATGACTGTGCTCCCAGGTTCAGATTCTGTACATGGAAAATGTATATATTTTCCATGTACAGAATCTAATTACTGGGGATGGGGATGATCTTAAACTCAGGGCTGCCTTGTATTTAGGTAAATATGGTACTGGTAGTTATACTTTTCCTTTCTTTAATTTCAGAGCACTGTAAGAAAAAGAGCTGTTCTCTTAGCTCCTTACTCTGCCTAAATGAAAGCAAACAAGGCATACTGACAAGGTAACACTGAATACTGATCAAAATTCAATTCACATTGTTAACAGGCTTTCTGAAGACCTCCACATAACTCCACTGTGTATGCAATCCCATATAAAAAGTCTGCTTTAGGGGGCAATACAGCCAGGTTATGTAACTTAACAGAAAACCATAGTTTTCCATTTTTTTCATTAAGTTATGTTTAAAGGAAACTTAAACACATTTGCCTGTTCACAGATGAGCTAAGAACTCAGCCAGTTCACATAGCCAAAATGATTAAAACTTCAAGCAAGCTCTTATACCATTAAATATTCATGCATAGCTTTCACATGTACACTGCATAACCACATTTACTACAAACTAACTAAATACAATCAGCACTTTTAAAATAGAAAAGGTGAAGAGAGGCAGACAGCCAAAGTGCTCTCATGCATGCTTGGCATCCCTAAAGCTGGAAAGCACAAATCTCTGCACACATCTCTTCCTTCAATCACCCAGTTCCACTTTGAGGCAGGGGGGTTGCATAACCACTTTGGGCGATCTTGCATGCCTCTCTCCACCTCCAAAACAGGAAGCGCAGAGGCTGAGGGTACAGGAGAGCACACATTGGCTGTCTGTCCCACTCACCACCCAGTTGGAGCGGGTGGGGGTGAGAAATGGGAGACAGACAAGAGTCCCAGGACGGAGGGATTGTCTGTTGAAACCCCCTGACTGGGCAACAGGCCACTGCATTCTACTGTGGTACATTTGAAGCACTCCAGCTGAGTGGGCACAGCTAGGGATTTCATGTCTGTCTGTGGCCTGAAGCACTCATTTTGAAGTGCTCCAAATTGGAGTGGAATTTAGAAAGCTTCAAATATACATCTGTCCAAGGTCTCTAAACCATGGTGCACAAAGGAATGAGAGAGCGCAAGCAGCCTGATGCATAAGCTAGCAATGACGGCACTCCTCTGAGGTTGGAAATCCAAGTTCTGATCCTCTGCACAAGAGCGTGCTTAGGCATTTTGCATTAAACTGTCACAAGATAAAGTGTTGACAGTGTTTTCACGACAGGGATACTGAATCAGACTGCCTTTTAATTTCTCTGTCCTCAAAGTCATCATGAACCTTGCACTCCATTCACAACAACCACATTGGCTCTGGAATGGGCTCCCAAGGGAGGTGGTGCCCTCCCCTACCTTGGGGGTCTTCAAGCAGAGGTTGGATAGATATCTGGCTAGGGTATTATGATCCCAGCACTTGTTCCTACCCAGGGCAGGGGTTTAGACTTGATGATATGTTCAGATCCCTTCCGACCCTAGAAACTATGAAACTATAACTTCAATTGGAGGGCTACAGAGTGCCCCATCCAGCCTTGTTTCTATCTTGGTAAGGGTGCCTAACTGAAAAAGAGGAAGGTGTAGTTTTGAATCTGCTCAGGCCAAAAAGAGCACCAAACCCAAATGTTACATTTCTTGGGAAAGCATCCCAACCACTGGGCTATTACATAAGGTAGTGCCCATCCCTTGCACTATCTCCTCCAGCTGCATTTTTTGAAAGTGGCAATGTCCACTGTACCTAGTTCATAGCTCAATACTATCAGTATTTGGTATGTTTTGAGTACACCAACCAGACTGGGCCCTTGAGGTGATCTGGATTTTAAGAACTCCTAATTAGCCAACCCCAGAAAAAGGTTATAGGACGCCCAATACACTCAAATCAACCATGATGGCAGACCTCTAGGTATACATAACAGCATATTAGGTGGCTCATTTGACTGGCAAAAAACGTAGGCACTATAGCCGCTCTCACATTTGAGTGGTTAAACAGGTTTTTGTTGATCGCTCAGTTGAACTTTATCAAAATTCAAGCACCTAAGTTGCACTTCAGGCACGCGGGGCCCGATAAAAAAAAAAAAAAATAGCATGACCATTTGAACTCAGGCATCTCAGTTCACAAGGAAGGTACGACTCCACTAACCAGACCATGCATCAAATCCATTTATAACAGCAATTTTGTTAAGTTTCAAACTCTGGGACAGGAACTCCTGTCTTACATGTTTGGACAGTATATAACAATGCATACCACCTAATTACAAATGCCCATTTCTAGCTACAAGAACATAAAGGTGGCAAAGAGGAGGACATGGCCATTTATTATCAGTTATGTGACATAAGTATAAATACCAACATTAAATTCAAGATGTAGTTTTTATTTCAATAGCTCTAACCCAAGGTAAAGCTAAACTGTCTTTTTGATTTCCAAATTACTACAAACTTAAGATCACTCACCAGGTCACATAACACAAATTACAACCCCAACATCACTAGATACATCTTCAAAACAGCCAGGTAATCTGGAGCTGTGAAAATGAAAGCCACGTCAGACTCAGAAGAATTAAACCTGTGGATTACTGGCCTTTAACATTCCTTAAATTCCTACCAGTATAGATAAGTTTTACTGCTCATAACTAAAGTAACCAATATAGTCAACCTAAGACTAAAATATATCTTCCTGCACAGTAGATACAGACAGTACATACAAGGCTGCTTGCAAAGTCGCATTGAAACATCTCTACACCAACCCCCTTATAACAGAAACATTCTTTTTAAACTTATTTTGGCTGTCTGTCCTGATGTTTTGTATGAAAAGTTAGCAGGATTAGAGAGTCATCAAGGTATGCACAGAAAAGTTTCAAGACTGTAGAATCAAGCTTCTGCTGTGTGGGCATGAAGAGCTGGTACAAACAAGTAAGAGCCTTATTAGAAGAGCCAATAAAATTTTAAGGCTGCACAAGGTCTTCACCACTGCTAGAGACTGACATGGTATAGTACAGCGTTATGAGATTTTAATTGGCCTGACAACATTCACACAGTAACACCACAAGCAAATAATACATTTTAGATAATAGTTGGTAAGGTAAGAAATAGGCATTCCAGGATGCAAAATGCTGATGGGATTGGTAACAGGGTATTTCCTTTGATTTTTAAAACGGCATAATAAAATTTCATTTCCGATCACTGATTCAAACATCAGCAAGGCACCTCATCTGAGGACTACTCTGCAGCCAGTAAAAAAAATCAATTTTATCTCAATAAAAACCTGTTCACTTCAGGCTGTAGCGCAAATGTGTGGCACTGATAACAATGGTCTACTTTTGTCTCCCATGTTAAATGTTAGGACTGCTAGTTATCCAGTGCTGGGAAAGTAAGAAAGTAAAATCAACAGGGTAACAGAAACTGGAGAATTAAATACAATTTACCAACCGACACCTCTTATTAAATAATGAGCATCACACTCCAAAAAAGCTATTCTGGATCTTGGGGGGGGAGGGGAGGTGATGAGGGACGAAGAGAGAAAAAGAAAGAGAAAGAGAGCATGAGTGAGCAAGCACACAAGTTCAAGAGCATCAGGAAAGGGCTGAATCTAGTGACAGTGGATAAGAAAAAATTATTTATATTTTTGTATGTCTTTTCTCCCCCATCATTGGCAAGACTTTCAATGCAACATTTGTAGTCTCCAAAGTCTCAATCTTTGATTCAATTCATAGGTGAGAAAATCTGTTTGACTGCAGTTGTGTGGGAGGTTTGGGAAAAAACTTCATGCTAAATGCTGGCTGACAAATGCATGGCTAGATAGCAAGAGTCCATTCCAAAGCTGAAAATCCCAGACTGTGAAGGTAATTGACAGAGAGAAAAGGGAAGTTTGAACTGAGTGGGAGTAGCTAATTTACTCTGTAAACTGAAGGAAAGGAAGTGTTTAATACATTACATTCTATTCTAAATTAGAAGCTATGGTTTTGCATATCAGGCACAACTCAATACAACCTCTCTCAGTCAAAGATTTTTAGTTTAGCTCTTCTGGATAAGACTAGAAGAAAACTGGGAAAAGGCAGGCTTCCAATTTACTACACGAAGGGCCTGACCAAAACTAATTCAAATCAATGGAGTCTCTTCATTGATTTCTGTGAGCTCTGGGTGAGTCCCACAGTACAAGTGTTTCACATCTGGTGTCACGAACACAGGATGCTAAGCTACCTGAAAATGTAAGTGGAGAAATTCTTACAAATCAAACCGTAAGCAGGTTGGCAATGGAGAGGATATTGCCCCTGTTGTATATATGCTGTTGATAAAGATTTTCTCTTTGTAGTGATGGTACTTTCCACAGCACTTAAAAAGCATGTACACTGCAAGAAGAAAGCTGAATGCATCAAGTTTCACTAGAAAATTTACATGATCTTAACATAAAATATATCTGATTGTTCATTTTGCTGACAGAAAGAGGGAAGCAAAGTACCAGCAATCTAGCATTTGTCAAGCTATGAAAAATGTCACATTCTTCCTTTACAACACACTCAGTATTGATCATGTGAATGCATCTAACAAATGTTTTTCAAAGGTTGATTTTGGACTTGAGGGAAAAAATAAAGGAAAATCATCATAAAATCTCTAATATTTTTTCTCTCTCTCATAAAAGAAAAATTATAATGGTAAATCCTATTATCTGTGCAAGTTTAAGGTAAAGAAGTCACCTCATTTTGCAAGTGAAAAGGGCCAAAAAAAGTCATAAGAAGGTATTAGAAAGTCCTTATTCCTACCTGTACATTTTCTTCCGTAACTTGAATTTCAGCAGTATAAATGTAATCAATAAGCATTCTCAGAGTCCAGCCATCAACTTCCTTTATCCGAACTCTCTTTGCTCGACTCTCAGTCATCTCCCCTACAAAATACAATTTTGTAATCTGGTTATTTTAGATGAAGATCCCTCACAAATTACAACTGTTCTTTCCTGCAACAGAGGTGTTCAAACCTAAAAACAAACTTATTCAGGTCAGTTGAAAAAATCAGCTCATTTCATTTAATTATACAGTTTCTATCTCCCTTTAAAAGAGGAGCCATACTTATCATAAACTGAATGTTAAGTGATAGGAAATCTTGTTCCCTCAGCATGGGCCATTAGTGAAATATGGCTGTTGGTTTTAACAACTGGCAGTCTCTTGACACACACAAAAATATTTCACTAAGGTAAACTCTTAAGACACTCTTACCTTATGCGCTCCTTGTGCCAAGGAGTTTTTCCAAGTACTGACAGTAGAAGCAGTTCTAAAGAAATCCAGCCCCACACAAGAGAATCATGCAATCAAAGAATGTTTATATGAAGGAGTCATGAGTAGACAATTTTGCTTTTTATATCCTCCACCAGTGGAAGTTTAAATAGAGATTAAAATGGAAAAGGACGGGAAACTCACTAGGTCTCATTTTGTGGAGGCTTAGATATGAATCATTAAAACATTTACCATGAAGCATGATCTTCTTAGAAGGTTTCAGGACAAAAAGTAACCATGACAAGAAAACTGTTCTCTCTCAGGATGCAGTAATTTGTTCATATGACAAATCACTGCACTGCAGACGTGATGGCTTCCTGGGCATCAGCAGAATGCCAAGTGGAACACCAGAATCCCATTTCGAGATAGTGTCTTAGAGAAGATTGTGGCTGAACTACCAAATACCCCAGATCTCTTTGCAGCTGGCCAATCTGCTTATAACACCTAGTGAAAGAGGCAAAACTGCACTGGTTAAAATGGGAGAATTTCTCGTACAAGCAATGGATAAAGATTAGGTGTCCATACTTAAGTTGTCAGCAGGCCTAGATGCTGTTAATTACAAGGTAATGCAAGCTTGCCTAAATGCTAGAGGTGCGATACATAGGTCCGATATCTGTTGGGCACCGATATAAAGAAAATTTACTATATCGGAAATCAGCCACATCAGGCCAATAATTTGGCCAATAAATGGCCCAAGCATGTGCACAGCCGCAGCACAACACAGGCAGCAAGGAGCACAGCCCAGCAACATGGAGAGCTGCCTCCAGCTAGTAAGTCTGGTGTTGTAGAAGAGGAGTGGGGAGGGAAGGGGCATGGGAGGCATGAGGCTGGGGCAAGTATTGCCTAGCCAGGGCGGGGCAGGCACAGGACAGAACCGCGGCTCAGAGGGCATGGGGAAGGATGGGCTTCCCTATGCCACCACTGCGTGCCGCTGGTCTAGCGGCTCATCTGGTGCTTGCCAGCTCCTGCTGCTGCTCCCACCACTTGTCTAGGAGGGCACAGGGGGCATGTGCCCCCAGATCTGTGTGGAGCAGGCCAAACTGGGGCCACGCCAAGCTCTTCCCGGCAGGGCGAGGCTGCAGCCACAAATTCACTGTAGCCCTTTCCCAGCACAGCCCTGCCCCACCTAGAAAACCTTGGCACAGCCCCGGCCCCAGCCTGCCCTGTGCGGATCCAGGGGTATATACTCTCCTGCCCTCCCGGATGAGCAGCAGGAGCTGCTGGACCAGACGCGTGCAATGGCGTGAGCTGCTTCTCCACTCCGTGTGCCACTCGCACAAGCCGTTGCTCCCACTCCGTGTGCCACTCGCACAAGCCGTTGCTCCGTGCCACACTTGCCCCAGCCCCTTCCCCACACATTCCCTCACCACAGGGGCCTTAATCTGCCCCCCACATCCCTTCCATGCCCCCCCACCCTTCCACCACAACAGACTTACCAGCTGGAGGCAGCTCTCCATGCTGGGTATCAGAAATCGGATCGGTATCAGCTAATATACCTCCTTAAAAATCAACTATTGGTATCAACCCTCTACTAAATGCTGCAGCAATAGTGGACATTATTTCTCTTTTGCCCCACCTTTTTCTATCTAAAAACTTCTAGAAGGTGATGTGTCCTCACAGCACTCTCATGTCACATCTGATTTTCTTGTTTGCTGATGGCATTCAGCTCTGCCCCATGACCCAACTGCCAGTAGTCTAATCAAGTATCCCAGGCAAATAGGGACACAGCTGAGAACTAAATGGGATTGACATTAGACTGAGATAGAGGGAAGCAACCAGAAGATACGTCCATGCTCATATGCCCCTATTTGATTGTTCCTGCATTTCTATCGTTTGTTTCCCTGTTTGTGGGGATCCTTGGAGTGGCTGAATATTTGTATATATTAGAAATGTCCAAAAGTGTCTTTTAGCATTTGCAAGTCTTCAGCAGATTGCAAGTTCAGTTTTTTCTACTGCAATTCCTGCCTTTGCTACTACTAGCATATTCTGGAAGTGCTCTCAACCTTTCGGTCAATCCAAAAGGCAGGTGCAGAAACTCATCACTACCACTGTGCATCTCGGGGGAACATACATCAGTCATACTCAGTGAGCATGTCTACACGCTCAAAAATGCACTGTAATTATGGCGCATGGAGTTTAAAACTTGTAATAGCAAGTACTACTTAATGTCCCATAATTGGTGCTACTGTGCAGCAGCACCAGCACACCCCCTTTTTGTGATGCTAATGCACAGTAAACTAATTCTACTGCACATTGGCATGTTATCACAGTTTTTGCCTGCAACACTAACATGCAGTAGAATTAGTCTACTATGCATTTAGCGTCTCATGTAGATGCGCCCACTGATCTGCACTTCCTATTTGTTTGCTTCTATATTGAATTCAAAATGCTTTTTTTGATGTATAATGCACCAGAGGGGCTGGATCTTCACTCCTGAGAGCCTACATCTGTTTCATAGATTCACAGATGTTAGGGTCGGAAGGGACCTCAACAGATCATCGAGTCCGACCCCCTGCATAGGCAGGAAAGAGTGCACCCCAAAGAATGCTCTTCCTTTTATTTTGTTTGTATTGAAGAAGGTTGGACTAATTATATAGGATGTCTTGGTGCTTTGCTTTTTTTCTTCTACTGCTAACTTCTTGAATTGGGGCGTGCCTTTGTTGCCACCCTGGCAAGCAGCCACCTAGAAGCACTACTCGCATCTCACTGTGGCGTAATTTTTGCTGTCACCCAGAAGTTTGGTGTAACTAGTTTAATGCAGCTTTGAACAGGCACTTGAATCCATTTTCAAGCTGTCTAGAGTTTCCTGTACTTTCACAATTGCATGGGTAGAAGTATATGACCTAGCCTCCATCAGCTGAGAGGAGCTGACCACCAAATGTTGTCTGTGAAAGTGCTCTATTCTGGTGTGGGCGTCTTTCCTTCCCCACCTCACCCTGGGTCTAAACCAGACCAAGCAGATCTTCAAAACATGCTACAAAACATCTTGTTATGTGGGCTGCTGTGGAAAACATACTTTTGAGATAAATAAGTGTGTGGGAGAACAGGGAGAGTAGAGTTCTGTAGGCGATTTAGCTTTGTTTTCCAAGGTTGTGTCAGGGTTTCTAGAGTCCTAGGTAGGGACACAACAGTTTAACAATTATAAAATCTAAAACGCAGGGCTCTCTGAGCCTTTCTTTTGGCCATTAGTAGTAATGGAAATCTTTTCTATGGTGACACTGTTCTACAGATGGCTCACAATTGCACATTACCTCGAAACACAAATTCTGACCTTAAGGATGATGTGTAGGTTACCAGGAATTCATGTTCTAAGTGTCTTTTGTCAGATTCCCTTTTTTTTTTTGGTATGAGAATTCATCCCTGAGGACACATCTATTCTGCCTCCAAGGCAAGCCCCAGGGTACTGTGATAAAACATATAGGGGTACACCGATAGAGATTTTTTTGGCCAATTCCAATGACCAATTATTAACCAGCCATATTGGTCAATTGGTTGATACCCATCTAATATCCAATATGCAGCCCCACAGCTTGGAGAGCAGTGCCTGGCCAGTAAGTCTATGGGGGGGAAAGAGCATGGGGGTGGGGTGCAAATCCAGGCACCCACGGTGAGGGAGGGAATGGGGCTGGAGCAGGGGCAGGCACAGACCAGTCATGGCAGAGCTGCGGGTGGTGCTACGGAGGGGAAAGGGGGCTACAGGGAATTTTGGGGTGGCTGTAGCCCATCCCATAGCCCCCCCCTTCCCAGCACCACTGCTGCCTGCCCTGAGTGCAGTCCTGGCCCAGCACCCCTCACTGGGAAGAGGCTGACACAGCCCCTAGCCCCGAGCTCACAGCAAGCAGCCCACCCTAGCCCTATACACAAATCCAGGGGGCACTGGCCCTTCATGCCTTCCTTGGGGATGTATGCAGCAGCAGGGAACTGCTCCCCCTCCTCACTCAACCCCTGGACGAGCCACCTGCGGCTCTGTCCCAACCCAGCTGGGCCATGCTTGGCCCCCACTCCCTCCCTCACCATGGAGGCCTTTATCTGCCCCCCCCCCCCCACACCCATTCCTCCCCACAGACTTACCAGCCAGACACTGCTCTCCACACTGCCGGGCTGCATTCATGGCCACATGCATGGCTACAGCAGCCAAAAAAGCCAAATTTTCCTTTTATCAGTGCCGATCGGATATGGACCTCAGTGCACCTCTGAAAACATGCACCACTCATTTGGTGCATACACCACTCATTTGGCCCCCCTCAGTGAATGTCCAAGCCAAGAAATCAGGCTGTGTAGTCAGTTAAGCATCATCCTGAGCATGTGCCAAAAAGCATACCCTAGACAGCTTGAAAATGGATTTAAGTGCCTGTTCAAAGCTGCATTAAACTAGTTACACCAAACTTCTGGGTGACAGCAAAAATTAAGCCACAATGAGATGTGAGTAGTGCTTCCAGGTGGCTGCTTGCCAGGGTGGCAACAAAGACACACCCCAATTCAAGAAGTTAGCAGTAGAAGAAAAAAAGCAAAGCACCAAGACATCCTATATAATTAGTCCAACCTTCTTCAATACAAACAAAATAAAAGGAAGAGCACCCCAAAGAATATTTTCAAAGTACTTATGTAACCCTTCTCTTTGTGGCTGGATATCTTCACAATACCTCTGGGAGGGAGGAAGTACCATTATGTCCATTTTAAAGAAATTTAAAAAATTAAAAAAGAGATGGAAAATACACAACTCTCTAAAGCCACATGGGGAGTTTGTGGCACAGCGGAACAACAGACCTTCCAGAAGTCATTTATAACCATTAAGGAATGAAAAACCTTAACATAGTCAATTCTATTGAGAGGCATAAGGCAATGAACCTACTTTAGCTTACAAACTCTCTGGTGTCTCTGCTATAGCAATATGGCAGCGAGCTGATCAGTGTGGAGTAAGCAGAGGCAAAAGCCAGTCTGTACAGATAAAATTATAGGAACAGTGAACAGCGCAAATACCACTCAGAATTAGCCAAAGAACACCGAAATACACCCTTATGCTATAGGCTGCCAAAGCCAATGAAAGCCTGTGTGTCTATCAATAGCCTACAATATCCAAGACTGAAGAATACAATATTTAGAACAAATGGTCAAGAGAAACTACCTACTTCAAATTCACACAGAAATGTTTTTTAATCTACTTTATGCCAAACAATTAGAGTTGGAAAGGTTTATATAACCTCCTTTTATAATCTCCTTTTATAAATGAGATGTTATATGTACAGTTTTATACCATGTTCACCATAGTAGTTAAGATTAAGGAGACATTAGAAGCTTAAAATCAGGACAAGCGCATTGAAAAAAAATATAAATAAAGCATTAAAATGTTGGAGACTTTGTTTAGCAAAAAAAGATGTTTATAATTTCACATTTCAGTGCAGCCTTGTTATCTTCAAATACAAGAATTAAAAAATATCTGGTACCTGTAAACATAGCATGGAAGTAAGGACTGCAGGCAGCTAGCACAACTCTATGAGCTGCAATTTCCATGTCTTCCGCTACTATTGTCACATCACACAGCAGGCTTTGACTATTTAAGAGATATTAAAGGAAAAACAATTATATATAAGCAAGCCACAGAGAATCACGTAACATCACATCACTCTAATACTCCCTCTACCCTAACCCCAATCCTAACAAAATGCTTTGAAGACAATGTTGATTAAGCAATGTTTTCAAATGTGTTATGAAACCACATGGCTATTACTCAGTGTGCTTACAGATGGTGTTTGGGTACATGCAGCTTCCTAAAACAACAGTCATGAACAGTCCTTTCTTGCTTAGCTAAAAAAAGACTTTTAGAAGTAGAAAATAACTAAAGATTTTTATCAGCTTAGTAGATAACTAAAAGAGTGAGGCTATATAATGGTGTCACTGGATACATCTGTGTGAAGGTGGACAAAGTTTCCCTGCCATATAGATAAGACTATCGATATTCCTAGACAATGAAGAAGCCTGATCTGAGAGGGGTTTCCTGGTTTTCACTGCTTTCCAACCATTTCACATACAGATTTATAGATATTTTTATCCAGATGCACTAACTTAGATATTTTGAAGATAAACTTTATATTGTGGCCAATTTCTAACTTATCTAGATGGTCTGTATTTCTCTTAACTTAGTGTTGGCACAACATGATGTTTCCTCCCCACTATTTTCACAAAGAGCTTTAACAAAGTTTATTTAAACCACTTAATCCAGTTCTCCATAGTGCAAAAATTAACTATTAGATACAAATTCACTGCAATTTACAATTACTCTTTATAGCTGAGTAACTCAAGCTGCAACCAGGTTATTGCCAGTATTTCTCTGGTAGGAATCATTAGTTTCGTATTACACCTACTGTCATCACCCTCCAGGCAGGTCTCTTCCAAGAGCAATATTTTGTCTCCAACGTAAGAATGCAAGTAGCAACATACTGGGTCAAACCACTGGTCTACCTAGCCTAGCATCCTATCTCTGACATTGGCACAGGTAGATACTTTAGAGAGAAAGCATTAAATCAAGTATATCTAGAGCAGTGGTGCTCAATCTCCAGCCCACAGGGCTCCTGCCAGGTCCAGAAATTTGACAGTGGGAAAGCAGTGGCAGCATTAGCTGCCCATGGCTTACAGAGGTCCCATGCACCAAACAGATGGCACACGGGAATCACTTCATGATCAGATCCACAAAAGATGCTAGGCTGGAACACAGACTGGCTCTATAGCTAGGTCAGCACACTGACCCTGTGCCGGACCCCACCCACGGGAACTAGCTTCACAAAGGCTGAGCACTACTGATCTAGACTGATCTACACCCTTTTCATAACCCTCTTGCATCCACTATCATTGGTTTAGAGATGCCAAAGGACAGAAGATGGGACATCCTTGGATTTTTTGGGAAATAAAGGGAAATGGGGGGGGGGGAAGGAGGGAGGGCTAAATACATCAGAGCTGAGAAATTTACAACGTGTGAAGAAAGACCGTATTTTGATAAAATAAGAACCGGTGGGAGATTCTCTCTCTAGTAATTCTGTCCCATACCACTAATTCTTTGAGCCTCGGTTTTCAAACAGCATACGGCTGTTATCTCAAATAGGATGTCATTTAAGTGTTTAAGTTATCCATCTCCAGATCTTGAGATGAACAGGTGGGATGGAAATGTGAAATAAATCCAGCAGCTGCACACATCTCACTCTTAATTAAAACTTGCTAGTTTCAGGGCTACAGTTCTGAAACATAAGATAGCTAGATGTACTGAGATGAATGATGCAGCTTACTTTTCGTTAAAAGTTATTGTTATAGAATATGAATCAGGGCCTTGATTTACTGTCAGCTCTCTTATAGAAGACTCTCTTCATTATTGGAAAGGCTTTTTAAAATGTTAATTAAAGCTAATAATTGTCATAATTTTGTGTCATGTTCATAAGCTGGCAAACCTGGTAATGCATCTTGGTATATAAAAGAAACCAAAATAGATTTTGCCCTAGCAATCGCTTTCCAATTTGTTAGAATGATCTGATACTGTCAAAAATAGAAAAAAGTAATTATTTAGGTTTTGAACAGGCTTGAACATCCTGGTTTATAAGCTACTGAAGTCTTCTACTAAGCGCAGGTTCTGAAGAATTCCTGCTTTTATCCTGATGAAGGCTAAAGACAAAGCAGATTGCTAAATCTTCATGTGAAAGAGTTACTAGCCAGATATCCCAGTGATTTGTATTTAGGGACCTACCTAAGTTATGGTAGAAGTTTGTGGCACAGCACCACCTTTAATCTTGCTCTTTTTACCACACCTCATCACCGAGTGGCCAAGAGGCGATTAATGCCTCAGCCCCACACCATTCATCTGGCCAACGAGGCTAAAACCTTGAGCACAGCACTGGTATCGGGCTAATAAGACTTTCACATCAAAGCTGATTAGCTTTGGCACAGTACTGCATTAATGTAGTTATACTTCCAATTTAAAAGTTACTGCATGCACCAAGTTATCTCCAGTACCTCCACATGACATTGTGTTGCACCATAGTGTGTAAGCAGGCCCTTAGCTTTACTCAAACACAGCCCCTACTTCAAAACTCTCCCTAACCAAGAAAAGGTCAGTTGTGGAACCCTAAAACATTATCATACTTATTGAGATACTAAATCAGGTTACCTAGCTACCAAGAAAAACGGTATGTGGTAGACTGAAACAATGCAACTATCCAATCCTTCTAGCAGCAGACTCCTCAGAAACACTTTGGTGAATATCCTCCATCCTTCTCTCATTGTTCTGAAATCAAGCATAACGTTTTGAACTATTCTGTCTGCACAATTTCAACTGCATAGACTACACACTTTTCTCCATGTTCACCTGAGACAGGACACAATCAAAAGTTGATGAGCATTGTCATTTGGGCAATGTTAGCAACAGCAAATACACACATGCAAGAAAAAGTGCAGATAAAGAAAGGGGAAAAAGTATTTACAAATGCGTATGGCAAAAAACAGAGTATAGGCTGAGCTTTAAACTCTCAGGCCTTGCCTACACTAGCATTCTCCCACTGTTGCCATTACCTATTTGGCTGAACCATTATTAGTATTGGCTAAGAGTCATAATTGCCAAGTGTCACTGTTTTTCAACAGCGCTTCACCCAGTCCTGTCAGTACAAAGTTATATCAGTATGGTGTTCATAGATTCATACATGTAGGCTTGGAGGGGACCTGAGCAGATCATCTAGTCTGTCCCCCTGCCCTGGGCAGGAATGAATACAGGGCTCATATGACCGCTACTAAGTTTAAGCTCACATGACCCCATATGTTAAGAACAGCCTCAGTACAGGGCTGCCAGCACTGCTCAGCCTGAGGGTAGCAATGTTTGGAAACAATTTAAAAAAAAAAGTTTTTCCACTGTGTAAGAAGCCTCTGTGAAAGTGATGTAATTGAGCTCACCTGACAGTGAATTCAATTCACTGGAATATGTGGTATAAGAGGTAGTGACCTTCTTTATGATAAACAAACAAAATCCTGCACATTTATGTCCCATAAAACAATAACTCGGCTAGTTTTTCAAGCGCAGTAATGTAAGGCAGGTCTATTGTACTTTTCCTGTGCCACCAACCTTGGGCACCCACTCTTGCTCTACACTGTCAAATCCAAAATAAGGCAGTTAACCTACCATGAGATCTGTCTCTGCTATGCCTGGGACCCATGGCAAAGATACCTTCAAGGTGGTTTTACTGTCTCATTTCTAGGTTTGGCACACATGAAGCAAGAGAGCAAGGCAAGCTTCCGGGTGGCACTTTTAGTGCCTGCATTGACATACCTACAGTGTACATAGTTCAAATTACCATATGGTGAATGACTGGTTCTCACTTTAAAGTTTTACAACATTTTTCTACTGGGAAAGAGATGTGCCTGGGAGTATACATTCTACTTATAGAATAAACACAAGAAAAAACTCAAGTAACATCATGAAGGGGTGAGGAGGATGGGAAGGGAGGGAACAATTGGGTCACTAGCCCCAGGCACTGGCAAAAAAAAATATTTCTGGACTGGCCATGACCATGCCACCAGCAGTACAACTACTGACCCTGCCATGGCCACGTATCACTGCCACCCAGGGCACTCAGGTGTCACCCTACACCTCTGGAAACCGCTACTGACAACTGAAAATGTACTTTAAACTCCATGCACAAGCACAAAATGAAGCAATACCTTCTTAATTCATTCATAACTTTGAAAGCTTTCTTCATATGCCAGGGATTCACTGTAACAGGGCAGTGTTTTTCAGTATTATCATCTTTCATATCCAAAGGCTTCTGATGGCAAAGTTTTGTACATCTGGGGAAAAAAAAAGACACGCACAAAGAGTTGAGTTTCTCTTCTTCCCACTGGTGTACGGGGTTTCTTGTTTTGGGGCTTTTTTTTGTGCCTATCTGCAAAAAAATGCTTTAGACCTTATTCTGTAATCAGAACAATTTTAAATTCCTTATTACCAATGTCCAGAATTCAGAGAGACGCACGTAGCTCCATAAACAAGGATATCAGTGCAAAGCCCAGCCTGCTCCTCATCAATCAGGCGGCTGCTGAGAAAGGAGTAAGTCCTTGAAATCCTAGCTTCAAGTCATGTTAGACACATTCTCCATCCTGTCCCAATTCCAGGTTTAGTTGGTCTCTGATAAATCTGTACTTTCCCATGCCCTAAACTGCCAACTGGGAAAAAAACGTTCTCTCTTTTCCTGCCATCCCCCACCTCCCCAGCAGATCTTCAGCTGTTAAAACTATTTTTCCCTCAGCAGGTTCAAGGACATCCTCCACTGTGTAAACTTTGCCCATTTTCAGCCTCATGCACCTGCTTAGGAAACTTAAACAGTAGTTAAGCACAGCAATCTCACTGATCTTCACAATGCTTTTCTGAATTAAAACAGTAACTACTGATTCACAGTTTGTGCTGAAAAAGCTTTGAGTAGTCGCACTGAAACTAGAGCAACCTGAAAAACTAGCATTACTTCCTTTACATTCTGAAGTTGTTCGTTGCAGCAATGAAGGCAGAACACTTGAATTTTCTAAGAACAAAAATCATCTTCTATTAAAAAAGTTGTGCACGCCCCTTTACTTGCTAACAGTAGCCAAGAGCAAATAAAGAAGTGGGGTTTTTTTAGTTCCAATATCTATAGACTGTGTTGCTATTTCAAAAAAACCATAAACCATAAACATACCAATATTTTTTAGTTCTCATGTTGTCATATCTGCTACACAACTTTATTCCCAAACCTCAAAAATTAACAACAGCCAAACAGGAAGTCTCTTTGGAATTCAAAGTACTCGGTTGTTCTGCCCAAAACAAATTCTTTAACATTTTACACTCTTTTGTAGATTATTAGATCGCTGCTTAAAATTTGCCACGTGTAAATATTTTGCCTCTTTATGAGTGGGGTCAAATTAAATCTTTTTAAAATCCAGAACTCTGACCTGTTTTCCCAACTGCATCTCCTAGGGTTTTTCTTCCCAAATAAAAATTCATAGATGTTAGGGTCAGAAGGGACGTCAACAGATCATTGAGGAACATGCTCAGTTGGGATGGGCATCACCTGTGCCCCAAAGGTAAGCGCGTGTTCTCTTCTAGGCTGGCGGATCTCCTCCGGCGGGCTTTAAACTAGGCTCGTCAGGGGGAGGGGAAGATGAGGGCAGGGGAAGCCGTGGACCACCAAACCATGTGGCACCCACAAGGACAGCCCAGCCTGAAGGAGAACATCGGGAACCTGCAATCCATGAGGCGGCCAGCAATACAGCACAGGTAAGCAGTAAGCAATAAGGGGCCCTTTGGGAATCGGAGCTGGGGGGCAAAAAAGGCACTAGTCACAGGGCTCAAGTGCCTATATACCAATGCTAGGAGCATGGGGAACAAGCAGGATGAACTAGCACTCCTGCCTGCAGAAAACACCTACGACTTAGGAGGGCTATCTGAAACCTGGTGGGATTCTTCCCACAACTGGGCGGTACATATTGAGGGTTATAGGCTGTACAGAAAGGACAGGGTGGGGAAGAAAGGGGGAGGGGTTGCGCTCTATGTCAATGAGCGATATACTTCGACCCTCATCAAGACGGAATCAAAGGAGGATAAAGTAGAAGGACTGTGGGTTGTCACATGGGGGGCAAGGAGAAAGGGATTTGGTGGTAGGGGTCTGCTACAGACCCCCACAACAAGGGGAAGAACTAGATTTGGGGCTCCAGAGGCAGCTCTCAGAGACCATAAAAACTAAGGAGGCGGTAGTCATGGGGGACCTAAACTACCCAGACATCTGCTGGGAGACACAGACAGCAAAGTCCCACCATTCACGCACATTCCTATCCTGCGTACAGGACCTCCACCTGACGCAGAAGGTACACGGTCCCACTAGGGGGAATGCCTTACTGGACCTGGTATTGGCAACGGGGGATGATATGGTAGGAGACCTACAGATTGGTGGTCACCTGGGGGACAGTGATCACCAAATAATAGAATTCACCATAAGATGTCGAATGGGTAAAGTAACTAGTGGGGTGAAAGTGCTAGACTTTAGGAAAGCTGATTTCAATGAACTCAGGCGATTAGTCAAGGACGCACTGCAGAGTAGCAGTTTTGAAGTGATGGGAGCCCAGGAAGGGTGGCTGTGCCTTAAGGAAATGATCCTTCGGGCACAGAGGGAGACGATCCCGATGCGAGGAAAAAGAGGGAAAGGGGCCAGGAGGCTTCCTTGGCTGACCAGAGAAATCCAGGGCAGCCTGCGGACTAAAAGGGGAGCATATAAAAAGTGGAAACGGGGAGAGATTACCAAAGAGGAGTATACCTCCTCTGCTCGCGCTTGTAGGGAGGCAGTTAGACAGGCCAAAGCTACCATGGAGCTGAGGATGGCATCCCAAGTTAAGGATAACAATAAATTGTTTTTTAGATATATAGGGAGTAAAAGGAAGGCCCGGGGAGGAATAGGACCCCTGCTAAATGGGCAGAAGCAATTGGTGATGGACAGGGGGGACAAGGCTGAACTCCTCAATGAGTTCTTTGCCTCAGTGTTCCTAAGTGAGGGGCACGACAAGTCTCTCACTGGGGTTGTAGAGAGGCAGCAGCAAGGCGCCAGACTTCCACGCGTAGACCCTGAAATGGTGCAGAGTCACTTGGAGGAACTGAATGTCTTTAAGTCGGCAGGCCCGGATGAGCTCCATCCGAGGGTGCTGAAGGCACTGGCTGACGTCACTGCACAGCCACTGGCGGGAATATCTGAACACTCGTGGCGCACGGGCCAGGTCCCGGAGGACTGGAAAAGGGCCAATGTGGTCCCCATTTTCAAGAAGGGGAAGAAGGAGGACCCAGGCAACTATAGGCCAGTCAGTCTCACCTCCATCCTTGGCAAAGTCTTTGAAAAAATTATCAAGGCTCACATTTGCGAGAGCCCGGCAGGACAAATTATGCTGAGGGGAAACCAGCACGGGTTCGTAGCAGGTAGACCATGCCTGACTAATCTAGTCTCTTTTTATGACCAGGTTACAAAACGCCTGGACACAGGAGTAGGAGTTGATGTCGTATACTTAGACTTCAGGAAAGCCTTCGATACGGTATCCCACACCATACTGGTGAACAAGTTAAGAGGCTGTGACTTGGATGACTACACAGTCCGGTGGGTGGCAAATTGGCTAGAGGGTCGCACCCAGAGAGTCGTGGTGGATGGGTTGGTTTCGACCTGGAAGGGTGTGGGAAATGGGGTCCTGCAGGGCTCGGTCCTTGGACCGATACTCTTCAATATCTTCATCAGCGACTTGGACGAGGGAGTGAAGTGTACTCTGTCCAAGTTTGCGGATGACACAAAACTGTGGGGAGAAGTGGACATGCCGGAGGGCAAGGAACAACTACAAGCAGACCTGGACAGGTTGGACACGTGGGCAGAAAACAACAGAACGCAGTTCAACAAGGAGAAATGCGAAGTGCTGCACCTAGGGAGGAAAAATGTCCAGCATACCTACTGCCTAGGGAATGACCTGCTTGGAGGCACGGAAGCGGAAAGGGTTCTTGGAGTCCTAGTGGACTCCAAGATGAACACGAGTCGGCAGTGTGACGAAGCCATCAGAAAAGCTAATGGCATTTATCGTGCATCAGCAGATGCATGACGAACAGAACCAAGGAGGTGATACTTCCCCTCTATCGGGCGCTGGTCAGACTGCAGTTGGAATACTGCGTTCAGTTTTGGGCGCCGCACTTCAAGAGGGATGTGGATAACCTGGAGAGGGTCCAGAGAAGGGCCACTCGCATGCTTAAGGGCTTACAGGCCAAGCCCTATGAGGAGAGACTGGGGCACCTGGACCTCTTCAGCCTCCGCAAGAGAAGGTTGACAGGCAACCTTGTGGCTGCTTATAAGTTCATCACGGGAGCACAGAAGGGAATTGGTGAGGTTTTATTCACCAAGGCGCCCCCGGGGGTTACAAGAAATAATGGCCACAAGCTAGCAGAGAGCAGATTTAGACTGGACATTAGGAAGAACTTCTTCACAGTTCGAGTGGCCAAGGTCTGGAATGGGCTCCCAGGGAGGTGGTGCTCTCCCCTACCCTAGGGGTCTTCAAGAGGAGGTTAGATAAGCATCTAGCTGGGGTCATCTGAACCCAGCACTCTTTCCTGCCTATGCAGGGGGTCGGACTCGATGATGTATTCAGGTCCCTTCCGACCCTAGCATCTATGAATCTATGAATCGACCCCCTGCCCAGGCAGGAAAGAGTGATGGGGTCAGATGACCCCAGCCAGAGGCCTATCCAACCTCCTCTTAAAGACCCCCAAGGTAGGGGAGAGCACGACCTCCCTTGGAAGTCCATTCCAAATTTCAGCCGCCCTTACCATAAAGGTTTTCCTGATATCTAGCCTAAATCTGCTCCCTGTCAGTATGTGACCGTTGTTCCTTGTTACCCCAAGAGAAGCCCTGGTGAACAGAGCATCTCCAATCCCTTGCTGCGTCCTAATGAATTTGTAGGCAGCCACCAGATCACCTCTCAGCTTTCTCTTGCAGAGGCTGAAGAGCTCCCTCAGTCTCTCCTCACAGGGCTTATTCTGTAAGCCCCTAAACATACGAATGGCTCTCCTCTGGACCCTCTCGAGTCTATCAACATCCTTCTTGAAGTGCAGCAGCCAAAACTGCACGCAGTACTCCAACTGTGGTCTGACCAATGCCGCATACAGGGGAAGTATCACCTTCTTGGTTCTATCTGTCATGCATCTGCTGATGCATGATAAAGTGTGGTTAGCTTTGCTGATGATATCGTCACACTGACAACTCATATTCATTTTGGAGTCCACTATGACTCCAAAATCCCTTTCCACTTCTGTGCTGCTGAGAGGGTCACTTCCCAGCCAGTAGGTGTGGTGGATATTTTAGTGCCCTAGCTCCAGCACTCTGCACTTGCCCTTTTTGTACTGTATCCTACTGTGTACTGCCCAGTTTTCTAACCTGTCCAGGTCTGCCTGCAATCGTTCCCTACCCTCTGGAGTGTGCACTTTACCCCACAATTTAGTATCGTCCACAAACTTGGACACAATGCACTTCACACCCACATCCAAGTCACTGATGAAGATACTGAAGAGTACAGGTCCTTCATGTGTCTAAAGTGGCTTTAAAAAAAAAAAAAAAAGACAGCTAGCAAATGCACGATGGTGATGAACTTGAGTTAAGCCTGGAATACCACAAACTAGAAAGAAACACATTTTTGTTGCACCTCTCAGGATCCCAGAACCAATTCTCAAGGTCCATGAAAGAGTAAAGGTGCTAATTCACACAGGAATAAATAACTGTTATCAAAAGATAGTGATCAGAAAAAGGAGTAGGGTTTCACAACCTCAAGCCACCAGGCAGTTTCACACTTGCTATATTTGAGCTTTAAAGGACTGGGAATTTTAAAGTTTTGCAGGCACACTTAACTTCTCAGAACTTTCCTAGATGAGCAGCTACAATTCCAGCTATTCTGAGGAAAGCTAGAAGATAAACAAAATTTTATAATCAGTGTGCAGAAAAGCAAAGTTATAAAGAACTTCTGATCTTACATATAATATGCATTATGGAACATCTACACACAGCATCAAATGTGTGTAAAAAGATCTACATCCACCACTTTCTTAGGGAATGAACTTAAACTTTTCCAATCCACATGCTCCATTTCGGGATCTCCCATCACATAATGAATTAAAAATGATAAACACAGCCCAGAGATTTTAAGAAATACATATTATTACTGGAAAGCAATTAACCAAGGTACAAATCTATACAATTTACTCCACTGCATTCTTATAAATCCAGTAACAGCTGTTAAATAGTCAGAGCTATATGGCTAAATCAATGATGGTGAGTGCAGGAAGGGTATGACAGGTGACAGACAACTCTGTATGTACCTTGTTCATATGCTCTCCCCCTAAAACCTCCACTCCTGACATGGCACTTCTTACACTTACCTATGCAACAGGTCCAGGTTAGGAATACCTCTTCTACAACAAGTTTTTTCATTCCAAGGCAGCACTCACACTTGGTGGTATAGCCACTGAGAAATTTAGTGGTTACTGAAAACTACAAGCCTGCTCCGAATGCTGTCTTTAAAGGGTTGCCAAACGCACTGAACAGATGGCACAGTTGCTAATGTATTAATACATGAAGAACTCTCCATCCATTTGACAAAACTTTTTGTCAAATGCTAAACTATAAAACACACGTCATGCGTTATCAAGCCCATAAGATTCCCTTAATATGCACTGTATTTTGACAACAATTTTACCCACTTCTAATTACTTTGGCTTTGTTTATTTGTACCTCCAGTTGAGTAACAGTTGTATGTGGCACTAATTCTATTTCATCTGTGTCTAGAGGCTCAATTCAGTAGTATCTGAAACTACTGGATTAAGTAAAGTATAAATCCATGCATATTAAATGAGACTACCAGGAGTTAAAGGCGAACAATGCTCTGAGTCCAATGCACTCTTAACTACCCTGACTATTTAGTTAAAGGTGATGATGTGGCTGTTGAATCAGCCTGGGGATAGTTTGAGACCTTATGCAAGCAAAAAATGCTCCCTATAGATATCATGAAAAAAGCATTCCTGAACTTGCACATAAGAATGAACAGTCAAACTCAAACTGCCTAAACTATTCATGCATTGTCCCTGGCTGCATGAGATAATCCCTGTTCCTAAGAAAATGTCAGTGCTACCATAATAATTTACTCTTCCAAAAAAACAGCTACAGTTTAATCATTCAGAGGAAACATATGCCATCCCTTGCATGTCAGATTGCAACAATCATTAAAAAAGGTAGAAGACAGTCGTGGAAGATGCACAAGGAATAGACAGAATTCAAGCTATATGGTATCAAAGCATGCCTGTGTTGGTATTTTTTTTTTTAAAAAGTAAGTCTGTGGTCTGTAAACAGACAGGCAACACATTTAACACATACCAAAAACAACAGCTGGGAGACAGTTGTCATTTCTAGCTCCATATGTCAAAGTCTTGACCTGTTAGATCTTGGAAGATCATAAAGTGCTTCCAATTACAGAGATGGATTTTTATGCCCATCTCTCCCCTCCCCTCTATCACACCCTTCCCCACGGCTAACTTCCCCCAACCTCCTTCAAGCCTGGCCTGCTACATACACACTGGTGCCAGCTTTCTCTGAAAGGCTAGTTGTGAAAGTACCAACACACTGTAAAACATAAGGAAAGGCAAGAGCAGGTCAAGGATCCCCACTTAAGTGATGGATATCAACATGCAGCCTCTGGTCAAGTGCCAGGGTGACTCCTAAATCCCAGACACAAAGTCCTGAGCTGGCAAGGGAGATAACACAGAGACGACCTCAAGCACAAGGGAACCACATGGTCCTTGAAGCAGACGAGAGTCAGATTCCTACACCAGCTGGCAAAGGAGGGTGGCGAGCAGCGTGGGCACCAGAGGAGCTCTCCACCCCCGGCGCAACAGCTTAGTCACCAGGACACTCATCCCACCTCAACCTCAAGGCTGGTCAGGACTAGGGACGTAAAAACCTGTCAAGTTGAAACAGCTGGCAGGCAAGAACCCTTGTGGGCAGCAGCAGCATCCCTCGCTAGCCCACCTGCACGGCCAGCGCCAGTTGTTTCTCTTGGGGGACCCTTCTAGGAAGGGCACCACAATACCCAGGAGCTCCAGCCACGTGACACACACAGCCTGCCAGGACCTTCGCCTCTCCCGCGTGCAGGACTCAAACCGTCGGGGCTACAGCACTGTCCCCACACTTCACGTGCCTCTGGGAACTCCTTCCCTTCCTCCCCGCAGGGGCTGCCCAGGAGTAGCTGCAGCCTCGCAGAAGCCTCCGGGCCCCACGGTACAACTCAGGCCTCCCATCTCCCCTCGCCTCCGTGCCCAAGCTCGGGCTGGCCCCGCACCAGCTTCAGCAAGGGCGATTTCTCCAGAACACGGGGGAGGGGGAGAGGATGCATGCATCACCCGGCAGCTCCAGCACGCGGGGCCGGGCCGCGGTGGGGAGCGAGCCCCCGCCCGCCCGCACTCACACCGGCGGCAGCAGCATCTCCATGGCGGCTCCCCGCGGGCTCCCTGCTCAGAACGCGGGTGCCGAACGCCGCCGCCAGCACCATTCCAGCCGCGAACGCCGGCGCCGCCGCGCGCTTCCTGCCCCCCGCCCCCCGCGCCCGCCAGCCCGCCCGCCCAGGCGGAGCAGTGCTGCTCCAGTCCGCGCGCCGAGCAGCACCAGCCCAGCCGGCAGCCGCTGGCTCCGCCCACTTCCGGGTTCCAGCCGCGGGGGCGGGGCTAAATGGGCGTGACGTCATGCCGCAGCCTAGCTGTGGCCGTGGCGCCTACTCTGTGCCTCTCCCCCGCCTGCCTACAGGTGCAGGAGGGGGGTCATTTTTCCCCATTTCGCTTTTCTCACACTAGGGGTTTTTCTATCCAGGCACCAGTGAGGGAGTCCTAGGGAAGCAGGGCTGGAAGGGAGCTGCAGAAGTTTAGTGCAGCCCCCTGCCTGAGGCAGCAGCCTCCCTCTCCAGACCAGCCCCTACAAGCCCAGTGTCTGAGCCATAGGTTCCCAGGCCGTAGCCTGGTAAGGGTTGGCTGCCAGTCTGGAAGTGACCGGCCTATTGTGGAGCAGTAGCCAACCCTTTTTTATACCAAGTAGTCTGCTGGTCACTTCCAGACTGCGCTTTGTCAGTCCTTGGTTTGCCGGTCTGCGGTGGCTTCTGGTCCGCGATCTAAAAAGGTTGGGAACCCCTGCTCTAAGCTACAGTCAGCCCTGACACACACACGCACAACACCTTACAGTGCCATAGGTAAAGCAAGTGTGGGCTACGGCGGCTACTGTCCTGCTGCTGCAGTGGTGGTTAATACATGCTCGAGAGATCCCAAAAACAGGGCCAAGGTCCTGCTAGAGAGAACGGTAACCCCTCCGTCCCTCCTTTGCCCAGTCCATACCAATCTGGCCATGGGGTAAAATTCCCTCCTGACCCCAAATAACGGCTATCAGTCTGACTCTGAGCAGAGGTGCCAGACCCTCCAGCCAGAAACCTCTGGCTTTGCTCCCAGTGGGGCCATTGGCACACCCCAGTTGAAGTCTTTAGCCTTGGCTGCAGCCAATACCTGTAAGGGAGGCTTAAAGAGCATGTATACACGTGCCCAACGCCGCTCTGACGTGTTCTAATTAGAATGCATCAGAGCAGAATTGATTAATCAAGCCTGCTGAAGTGTGATCATTAGCACGCTCCATTAGCCTCAACATAACGTGTAACAGCATCCCCGCACTTCAAAATGGCAGCAGGGGTACTTGAACTAAAGCTCATTGAACATGCTTTAGTTAAAGTGCCTCTGCCACCATTGTGAAGCACAGGCCACTGAATACACGAGACTCTGGACACTTTATTAAAGCAGTTCCCGAGAGCCACTCTCATTAAAGCGCTCCCCAACCCACTTTGGAGCACCTGTGAAGACACCCCAAAGCACCCTGGCACGTGGCAGAAAGGGGGGAAGAGGACAGGGGCAACCAACAGAGCCCAGAAGTACGGGAAATGCCCATAGCGAGTCCCTTGACTTCCTGGCTCATTATTATCTCCTGTATGCTATATGCCTCCATGGGAAGATGCCCTCTGCCATGGCTCTTGGGTGGGTCCTGGGGTGACTTCAAAGCCCAGGCATTATCTAAAGCTTGTCAAACAAGCAGTTGGGGTGCTTTATCTAAAGCTTGTCAAATGAGCTTTAGATAAACCACCCCTGCTGCCATTTTTAAGTTTGGGGACACTGATACATGAGATGCTGGAGGCTGCTGGAGTGCAGTAATTACAGCTACTCCTCGCTTAACGTCGTAGTTTACATTCTTGAAAAATGTGACTTTAAGCAAAACAGTGTTAAGCAAATCCAATTACGTCACAGTAGTTACCTACTAGCAGGCAGCAGCTAAACAACATTGTAATTGAACATTGTGCAACTTTAAATGTGCATGTTCTCTAATAGCTCAGTGACGTAATAGCAAAACAACATTAACCGGGACGACGTTAAGTGAGGAGTACCTGTACCATGCTCCAACGGATTCAGTCTAGTCTGCTGAAATGCACTTTAATTATAGCACGTCAGAGCAGCCTCGCATAAGCACCTTTAGATTCCCCCACAAAGCTGGAGTTACCAGCCTCGGTGTGACCTGTCTGCAGAGTGTAATCCAGACTCCTGCATTGACCCCCTGGGCTCCCTGTACAAGGCACTGAGATGAGGCACTGTGGGAACTGTATAACTTTAAAGGTTTGGCCAATGGTTCTCAAGCATTTTAGCCTTGCAGCACCACTGGATAAACTTGTGATGCCCCTTGGAAATGCCAGCTCTTTGTTTTCTCTCTCTCTTTTTTTTTGCTTACAGAAAAATAATAGAGCGGGGTGGGGGGTTTCTGTTGCAAATAACTCAGAAAACCCCGAACTATGAATTTCCCTTTGAAATCTCTGGGTTTATCTTTTGACCCTTATTTGTAAACCTAACAGCGCCAACACTATATGGTACCCTGTGCCACCCTTGAAAGGATCTCCAGACAGCCTGGGGTGCTGCAACACCCTGTTCAAGAACCACTCGATTAGGATATCCCTCCAGGCTGTAACTGTTACGTATAAGCAGGGATGGGTGCAGTTTGAGAGTGAGCTGAGGAAGGAGTCTTGTGGCTGTCTGGGTTCTGTTGCCATGAATAAAGAAACCTGAACTAAACCCACAACAGGACAGGCACCACAGAAGAGTGGCCCAACATACCCACATGCGCCAGACAGGGAGAGGGGGCTGCCTAGACCAAGCAGGAAACTGCCAGCACAAGGGGACATATGAAATCCTACCACTCTGTGGTGTTCAAGCACCTCCGTACACTAAGCCAGTTATTCTCAACTAGGGGTACCTTGACATCCTTTCAAGAGTGACACAGGATGCCACACAATATTAGCACTGTTAAGAGTGGAAACATGATTCACAGGATAAACCCAGAAATTTCAGCTGAGAAGCCATAATATTAGAAACATGCTGACCTGTTCTGGTCTGTCAAGTTATTTGCAACAGAAAAATTACTCTATTGTTTTTCTGTAGTCAAAAAATAAGTGAAAACTAGGAGCTGGGATTTTCTGAGGTGTGCCTCCAGTCTAACAAGGGGTGCTTCAAGTCTAAAAAAGTTTGAGAACCACTGCATTAAGCCTAAGGTGTCATAATTCCAGAATTCTTTCCCAATGGTAGTGCCTACACAGACATGAGTAGGGTTTGTTCTTTTCTTTTAGGAGCATTAGGACAACTTGCTGCTGCTGGTGCTGCTGCTGCATAGTGTTTTTTTCCCCTCGCCCAGAAAGCAGGGGGCCTGGCTTCAGTGCCCTCTTTAGTCTGTGACCCTATATCTCTTGAATAGCAGTTCAGATTGGCAAATCTCTATGGTAGAAATGTTTGCCTAGTGCTGTAGAATGTACTGCCAGCCTGAACTGCCTGATTTCTCAGGAAAAAAATAGTTACTCATTTGGCCATATTTCCCAAATGGTAGTTCAGATTGGCAAATCTCTCTGCTAGAAATGTATTTTTGTTTCTCCACAATCTCTACCTCTACCTGGTGAAGCTCTTGGAAATGTAAGGTCAAGTAGGAAGGCCCTGAGTGAGTTTAGGTACTTCCAAGGTAAGCAGAGCCAGCCTCTTTCAGGTCACAAATTTTACTTAAGACGCCTTACTCTAGGGATGTCAAAGATACAGCCCACAGGCCAGATACAACCTGTGAAGCCACATCATCCAGCTACCAGTGTTGGCCTTGTGCAGGGCCAGTCCAAGACCCCTGCATGCTAGGTCCATGCTAGGTCCTGGCTAGGTCTATGCTAGGTCCTGGCTGGCCTGGGACCATACAGGATATGAACCACATGAAGTGCCCACCTCAGCCAGTCCAGAGCAGGGGCCGGGTGTAACGCAGTTCCAGATTGGCCAGAGCAGGCATTAAATCCAGTGTGCGGTGGAGAGGGCTCCACAGGTCCCCTGCATACCAGATCTGGAGCCAGTCAGGGATTATGTTGCACATGGTGCCTGCTCCACCTATCCCAGGACCCACACTGTACACAGCATCGTACCCAGACTAGCTGAAGCAGGCATCCAGTGTAGCTCACTCCTGTCCCAGCCAGAGCAGGCACCATAGATCTGGACTGGCCAGAGTAAGCGCCACTGGTGTTGGATCCAATACGCATGGGGAAGGGACAGTGGGAAGTTTGTGGGCCCCATCCAAGCCCATGGACCAGTCCTTTGCCACTCTTCTGGCAAAGGGCCAGATAAATTTTTTTACACCCCTGCCTTAACCTATTATTAAACCTAGCGTTAATGGCCTTTTACACCAGTCTGACAGAATGATTTAAAAGATTTTTAGAGCAACGGAGAATCAGGCTTTTAGTGTTTAAGTGAACAGTGAGAGGAAAATACTGACCTTTGTGGCCCTTTTTTAAGCAGGTTTGAAACGTAGTCAAAAGGTTTTCTTTTCTGCTTGTTTTCTGTAAGAATTTGTCTTCTTTATCCTGAGAGTGTCTATAGAATTTGGATAATTTAATGAAGTGATGACATAAAAAAATGAGACTAAAAGTTGAGCAATTGAGAAGGCAAAGGACTTGTAGTCAAATTACATAAAACTTGAATTTAACATTTGCTGCATTTCAGTGACTGTGGCGGTGACACCCCCCCACAGGCTCCCGAAGGGGAAAGGGCAGTCCCCGCGGGCCCCAAACCCCACAAACAGCCCCCCACAGGGGAAACTTACCTCCAGGGGCGCAGCCGGAGCCAGAGCAGGAACCACGGCCACGGTCGTGTGATCTAGCGTTACACTGGTGGTTTAATCAGCTGTTCCCTGGGCAGGGAAAAGCCAAGCCAATTGCGCTGGCCGTTCCAGCCGCTGTGGGAAGATTTAAAAGCCCCACTGGAGCCTGGGGGGCCGGGAGAGCGAGGGAGCACTCTGGCATGGAGTGCACCAGATGTGCTGAGGCTCCTGCAGCAGACAGGAGCAGCGCAGCTGGCTCGACACCGGCAGGCAGAGCAAGGGAGGCGTTTGAGCCCCCTGTAGGAGGCTGGGAGAAAGGAGACAACTCCACACCCCTCTCCTCCCCCAAGGTCTATTTCTTTTAACAAAAGAAAGAAGAAGAGGAGCAAAACCAGAAGTGCCCTACTCAGACGCGCTGAAGCAAGCAGGGGTTGATCGAGCATGACCAAACCACACCGTTGGCGCCCATCTGGTTGGCGAGTGGATGGGATGTAGGGAAGGTGGAGCCCCATGGAACATCGCACCCAAACTGTGAGTACTACTGTTCCCGGGGGCTCCCCAGGAAGAAGATCTCTACGGAACCCTCCCTTTATCTAATAACACCAAGTCGTGGCAGAAAAGTTGAGGGGAGGGGCCCCATGCCAGATGGATAGTACGTCACTCGGGGAACCCCCACTTAAGGCACCTTTTATCACAGTGACTAAATTAACCTTTTGGGAATTGAAAGTTTTTAAGAAAAAATTAGCACAACAGTATTTCAAATAAGATTTTTTAATTTACATTACTCTTATATGTAGAGGCTTCAAGTGAGATTGTTGTGTTAGCTACTGTCAGAGCTGTGCCTAGGGGGTGCGAATCGGGGCAACCGCCCTTGGCCCCATGCTTTGGGGGGCCCTGTGGAGCCAGATGGAGAGGCTGCAGCTGCCGTGTTTGAAGTTTAGCCCACCTTCCCACCCACCGGGTTGAATGTCTCTTTGCCTGCTCCAGATGGAATTTCCAGTCACCACCCCTCCCACCACGGCCGGTGTACTGGGGCTTTCACTCTCTGACATAAGCGTTCTGTGGGATGGGAAGCGGGGCCCAACACAGGCTGCCTTGCCGTGGGCCCTCCACCCTGATGGGATCGTTTCTGGCTACTATACAAGCAAAAAAAGTGAAACAAAGTTCTTGTTCTAAGAATTTACAGTAAGAATAGAAAAGACTGAGTTGGAGTGGAAACTGCAGGGCAAAGAGGCTAACTGACATTTTAAGGTCATGCAACAGGTAAATGTCAGAACCTGGGAGAGAATTCAGGTCTTCCTTTCTCAAGCACCTTCTCATTTCCTACACTGGACCATGCTGTAGCAACTTGATATTCCTGTTGATTTTAATGCCTCATCTCTTGAGCAACTACCCTAATTCCAGCCATCAGTACTGAGTTGCTGTTGTTACTGGAGTGGCACTAATCTCATTGTGTAGACCAGGAGAGCTACTATTTTAGCAAGCGGAGATGTGATTTAATTCACCTATGCAAGCAGCTTTTAACACCTCTTATTCTTAAGGTTGCTCCACAGTTCCCATTATAAGATTCTGTTTTCAGTTGCTTGTAACTTTACTAGACTTTAACCCTTTTACCCTTGTTGGGTACCAAACTGACTCGTTTAGAAAGTTTCAGCAGAAATGGTTCAGCTTTATAAGATAATGAAATTGGGGAAGATATATATAATTTTGCTAGTGCATACAAAAAGAAATTCTTATGTTCTAAAGCAACCAACCATCTCATGTTTTCCAGGACAGTCCTGAATTTTTAGACTCTGTCCCAGTACCCCCAAGGTTCCCTAGAAATGGGATTCTTGTTCTGAATTTGAAAAACTGGCCTTGGATAGGCACCAAGGAAGCATCTTGCTCAGAGCTAGCATTTTATAAATTGCAATTGCACAGGCTCCTAAACTGTCAATTGCAGTGCTGCTATTATTTGGGGCAAAACAGACTAGATGACATCAATTTCATGGCTAATGATAACCATATATGTAGGACACTGCATCTGAGATTTTGTTCCCTGAAAGCTGGCCACTTTATTACCTCCTTTTTATTAAAATGTTAGAGCACTTGCATGCCTTGGAGCAAAGGACTGAAACTTGAACTGCAGGGGAAGGGCAGTAGTGTCCAGAGACATGTCTTTTGCCATGCCTGTAAAAATTCATCTTTATTTGTCCAAATTAGGATCTTCTATAACTGGCATATTACAGATGATCAGCTGAGATTTCTTAGTTTGGCACATAGCATCTCTGAAGATTCTGAGTTGAGTGTTAGCCTCCAGTTTCTCCTTTTGGCAGCCAGGGGCTATGCTGGCATCAGGCACAGGAATGGAGAGAAGGGAGACTGCTTTTCCTGTGTTCAAAAAACACCCCCTTCTGGAACCGAGACATTGAAGGAAATAAAAAAATAGCTTGACTAATGTAGAGAAATGAAACAGGGTGGGGGGGAGTATGAGTCAGAAAGGGGGTGGACAGGAGCAGATGGGAGGAGAGGGAACTATATGAATTCAGAGGTGGAGGGGGATGGATAGGAACAGGGGTTTGAAGGAAGGAGGTGTGGGGGGTAGATAAAAGCTGGGGGGAAAAGGGCAGTGTTTAGGAGTCTGAAAAGATAAAGACTGGCTGGAAGCAGATGGAAAGAACGGTCTGCAACTTTTAAAGCACACACCTAGAAATGAACCCAGCAGTCTTGAATCTCTGTATTTCTTTGCTGTCAGCAAATAGCTGCAAATCCACTGATAAAATGGCTATGTCATTCCTACACAGTTGCCTGCCCACAGAGAGGATAACAATCTACTACCTCTGCTAATTACCCAGTTATATCAAATGATAGAAATCCGAGTGATGCATCTAAAAGTTTGATTTCACATGATAAAATGGGGGGGGTTCTTCTGAAAATAGGAGATTTCATCTATTTTTCATTAGAAGATTACCTCCAGAAACTATGTGAAAAGGAAGTTACAGCTGCAAAATTAAGTGTTCAAACTGTAAAGTGTCACAACCCAAGGGTGTGATTTTGTGTGCGCGCGCTTCGGCACTGCTGAATTATTTCCCGCCACGAGGAGCTTTTTTTGCAAGGTGCATTTCTCAGTTGCAAAGAGAAAACCCCGGTTTAAAGGAGTTCCCGCCATTCGCATGCAAATTTGTGTCCCACTATTGGCTGTTTCTAAATTATTCCCACGTGGCGGCTAGTGATTGGCTTGCTAGCCGTATAAGAGGCTTGAGCGGTTTCCACCCAAGTTGGAGGACTCCACAACCATCTGGAGGAGGAGGAGGAGGAGGAGGAGGAGGAGGAGGAGGAGGAGGAGGAGGAGGAGGAGGAGGAGGAGGAGGAGGAGGAGGAGGAGGAGGACTTCATGTTTCGTGAAGAACTCCAAGTGCTGCGGAGCCTAACGGACCCAGTGTGTACCTTAAGAAGGCTATAAGGGTCTGATCAACCTCTGGCCTCTCCCCGTCGCCGAGCGCGATCCCTCGACGAAACCCTTCCCTATGTGCAAGTTCCATGGAGCCTAGCAAACTTCGTGTGAGTGTATCCAGAGCTCTTCTCTGAGTTGTTTTCTCTGGTTGACACGACGGGCTCGCGTTTTTAGAGCCTTCAGCTGGATTGGGCTAGAGTTCGTGAGTTTAGAACTCTTGTCTGCTTTTCTTCTTTCCTGTCTGTAACTGCAACTCAAGCAAGCTTTCCTGCCTGCACCGTGACCATCTACGGTGTAAGTAAAATAATCTTTAATCAACCGCTATGCGTCCGTGCCTAATTCTAGTCCGCCGGCCTGCATTCCCCGACTGGCGTGCCAGGGCTGCTGGCCACAGCCCGCCGCGTACCCCCGAGGGCCTCGGACCGCTCAAGGCCCGCACATAAGGAAATGCCAACATTAAAGTTGCTTGTGCAATCTTAATTCATCCCCCTTGTGCTGATTCATTTATAATATAATCTTTAATTAGATAATCACATTTTCCTTAGTTCTGGCATTTCCTAAATTTTGACTTGGCCATCATAATATTTTAAGGTAATACTTTTTTGGATGTAATACAGCTTAAAGAAGTAAAAAAAGAGCAGCAGTCTATTTTTAAATTTTTCTGTAGGTTACCTTTAATACAAACAGCTTTCAGTAACATAGGATACTATGCATAGCAGCTTTTACCATGGAGTATTACAGGAGATTTTACTGTACTTAAATCACTCCAATTTCTCTCTAGATCACAGAAAGATAAAAGATTGTGATAAAAAGAGAGCTGTTTGTCAGGCTGGAAAGATTTGAGGGAGGTTTTTAGAAGATGGAGAGGGTTTAAATGCATCATGTGAAAACAAAATCCTTCATCACCAGGATGAGAGAGACTTGATATCAGCTTTAAAATTAATCCAACATGAATCATTCTCTCACTAATTGACCAAAGCTTTCTAATGCTGAAAAATCCTTTCTAAAGGAGAAGAGAATTTGGGAGAATACATTTTAAGCACAAGGTAAAGCATAGAACAATAGAAGTCAGTTTAGTGACGAATAATTAGAGACATAGAAGTCTTTACATGTGTTTCTAATGTCACCTCAGATCATTATTATGTTTATCGCTCACTGTTCCTATTTGTGACCTTTCAATATTTTTCTGAGTTTAAAAAGTGAAAATTAATTCAATCAACTTAGTTTTTAAGCACTTCCTAACACTACAATGGGATATTTATTTTAAATAAGTTTCTGTTGTAATATTTTTAAAAGGAAATATTTCAGTTGATAGTCTTGTTTTTACTAAGTATAAAATTTTAAACATAACATGGTACTGAAGTTGTCCCCATTCATGAGGCACCCAAGAATATTTGCCTGTAGGTTGTCTTAGCAGAGGACAGGCTGCTTGTTAAAGCTCTGAAAGAACTGCTAGAAAATCTGCTTGTTAGGCAATTTGTGGTTAGTGAACTAACTAACAGTAACGCTTTCTGAAGTGCAGATTTAACAGTATTCCTTCCATTCTGTCAGTATAGCATATATAGGTGCATGTTATATAAGCAGCTCTGGCTCCAGTGTATTAGATTTGTCCTAGTCCTCATCACATCCTCCTTTCAGGTTTCCATAAGAACTAGCAGGACTAGGGCCCCTGGCAGGACCTGTTAATCACATCTTAAATAGTAACATGGCCACCTGTTCAGACAATTAATGGTGCCACAAAACACAAAACCAGTCACAAAATTATTCCACAAAATATGTGTAACAATTTTCTGGCTGGTTTCCAAAACATCTTAAACTAAAGCTGATTATGGCTGCATGGCAGAGCTTTGTTGACATTTCTACCAGCCCTGGGACCACATCAAAGTCTTCAGCTGGCTCTGGTATGGTCCAGGGTGAGGAACCACAGTCAGCTGATTGTGGAAACATGGATCAGATCCCAATTGCACACTGCAATTGTCAGTTCCAGCCCTGGGACCACATGGGTTCACCAGACACCCAGATTTCAACTGGTGCAGGGGGAGCCCAGGATCATGATTGAGATCATGATCCTGGCCCTCCCTGCATTGGCAAGTAGTAGCAACACAACTGGGATCTAATCCTCAATCCCACCATTGCACGTCCTGTCATGCATGTGTGGCATGACAGGAGATGCAATTGTTGGGATCTGGGAAGAGATCCCACCATGCCATTAAATGAACGGGTGCTAGAGGCCTAGGCGAACACTCTGCAAGGACAGAGCAGTGTAACTGTAATTTGTTTGTGGAACCTAACTAACCACAGAGTCAACAGTAAGAGAGGGGAATGGCATTAAAGTGGCCATATCATGCTATAGAACCATGAAAAATGTATGTGGAAGCTGATGCAGCTACTATCTGTAGTGTACTAAGGCATTGCTGACCTTTCACTTTTGTAACTCCTAAATGCAAACAGTAAAACAATTCCTTTTGTTGCAGGTTGTAGCAGGGTTGTTTAATTCTGTCTCTTAAGAAGATTGACAAGTGTAACAACTATATGAAAATGGAATGTTTCTAACCTCAGGTCCTCTTGCAGTATTTGTTGCCTTTTGACCCACATTCAGCAACTTCTCTAACTTCTTTGGTTAGCTTAACTTTTAAAAATATTTTTTAAATTACTTTTTAAACAATATATTTTCTTTGTATAAGAACAAGTCTTAAAGGCATTATCCAAACTATGAAAAAATATATGATAAACTGTTGTGTGATAAAGGATGCAGAAAGAAGTGACAGCCTTCACCTGATCTGGCCCCAGAAAGCAGTCTACAGTTGTGACCAAACAGAATTGCGTGGCTGCAGACCGCTTTAAAAGGGTCTGATCCCACAAAAATCTGAACCCTCATTGCATGAGCGTTCGGATGAACATGTTCCAAAATGAAGCACTTTCTGTAACTTGTGTCTGCAGAGCTCCCAGACTGTCACTGTTTTCAGAATGGGAGGGAAGAAAGGGAACAGAGGGAGTTTGGTCTGAGGGGGTTTTCAGATGGTGCTGGAGGGTCAGGTGGGTGGATTGGAGCCCTTCCCCCCCGCCCCCCTGCCAGAGGAGGGTCTGGGACAAGGAGTTGGGGATTCCAGCTGCTTGCAGTCTGGTTGCTATAGCAATGCCACTCCCACTTCCCAGTCTGGATGCTGTTTCAGAATGGGAGGGGGGAAAGGGAACAGAGGGAGGTCATTCTTGGGGTTCCCCAGCCAATGCTGGAGGGTGGGATGGGTGGGCTGGAGCCCCTCCACAATAGTGAACTTCTGTTGGGTCTGGGGGATCACTGCAACTCATAGCGCTTCCTGCAAAGCACTGTGAATTGCAATGGAGAACTGCTCTTCTGTCTGTGCCCAAATACACCAATGTTAAGTAGCTTGTGACAGCAGTTTCCTTGAAGGTTTCACTAATGTTTTGTCCTTCAAACCCCAAATTTGGGCAGGAGACAAGGGAGAGGCATAGGCAGTGGGAGAAAATATTATGGGGTGGGCGGGGGCCTGAATACAACTTAAAAGATATTTCTACTGTGCTGTTACAGAGACACTGCCCAGCAGGTAAGTGTGGGGGGAGAGGGGCACTGGGGAGCAAAGGGAAAGGGGGGGAGCAGATAGAGGCCTCTACAGTGAGGGAGGTAGTGGGGCAGAGTCAGGGGCAGGGACTGGGGTAAATGAGACCCTGGGGTGGGTCATGGGATAGTTGGAGCCCCAGGCGACTCATCCAGGGGTGCAGGCAGGCTCCCATCACTGTGCACACCCCAGGGGAGGCACTGGGGGCATGTGCCCCCTGGATTTGTGTACGGGGTAGAAGCAGGTTGCTACTGTGCACTGAGGCTCTGTGCCCCACTGCAGTTGCCCTGGGAGCCACACGCTGGCTGCACCACATCCCCTACCTGCCCAGTGGTAGGAGGCACATGGTGTTCCATGGCTCCCATGGAAATGGAATAAAATATCTGGGGAATACACTGTGTGTATGCAAGCAACAGAGAATATTGCATAAGACTAGCCAGGTAACTGTAAACTCTACATTGAGCAGTGGTATTTAAATATATACATCATTGATTTCAAGTTCTTATCATGCCAGAGAAAAAAAACTTCACAGGTCAAGTAAACAGTCAGTGTTAAGGGGCAATTAAAGAGTATACTTGTGGCTCCTGCCAGGACCAGCAAGACAGTGAGCACATCTACATATTCATTAATGGGCTGTAATTATGATGCATTAAGTTTAGTACCTGTAATGACAGGTCTTAACTTAATGTGCTGTAATCAGCACTACTGCACATTAGTGCAGTTGAACCCTTTTTTGTGATGTTAATGTGCGTTAGACTATATCTACTGTGCATTAGCACAGGTTTTGCCCACTGCACTAATGTGCAGAATTAGTCTTCTGCGCATTAAGCATCTGGTGTAGACACACCAGTGAGAACTAAAACAGAGGCCAGGTTGAACAGATTTAAGAGCTGGTACTGTAAAGTCTGACTCTCTCACATTCATGCTTACTTACACAAGTAAGGTTGTACAGCATCCAGCCCTTAGTGAGGTATATTTTGTGTTGATGAGCAACGCTGCACTTCCTATTAATTCCTTCATTCCCATAAATACTCTTCCTGCACTTTATCTTCATTGTGTATTCAGTGTTAAAGGTTGACTCTGTTCTGAGCAGGCTGATCCTTGTGAAGGGAAAAGCATGGGGCAAGAGAAAAGCCCCAAGACTCACTTAAAGAACACTTACCTCAGGAAGGGCAGGATGCTCAGCTAGTGTTTGCTCCCTGCAAACAGGTGAATGGAAGGCACAGGAGGGTATTTCCAGTGCAGAAAAGAGGCAGCTGAAGGAAGACCACACCTGGCAGATGGAGACAATACCGGGAGTCTCCCTTGCCAGCAGCTGCCTGCGGCCAGCGGCAGGAGGAGACAGATTCTCTAACTAGAGTGGTCAGAGGGCCACTAATCAACTTCAGGCCCTGATACACGTGCAAGTGATTTATCTAAATGTGGATTCAACTACATCCAATTTAGATGCACCCATTGCCTACAGGGGTGGTATACATTCATTCGGTTATATGTGTTATGTACCTTGTAGCGCCACTGGATGGTGTTTACATGCCATGATGTTTTTTATAGAGTAGATTCATGTGAGTCGAATTTTCATGCTTCCAGTGGCGCTGTTCTAGGCAGAAAATATATCTGTTTAATTTTAATTTAGCTTTAATTACTTATCTTTAGTTTAAATACTCTGAAAGCTTAAATATTTAACCTTAAAAAAATAAATGAATATTAAAAGATTAAATACTTAATATTTAAATAGTTAGCTTTAATAATTTAGCTTTAATTTAGCTGTAATTAATAGTATGTATGTATGTACGTATGTAAAATAAATTAAAGCTTTCCTCTCTGCAAAGAATAAAATGTCTTTGCTTGCTATTCTGAGCCTGGTTTCTTCTTGGGGGATGGGGTGGGGAGGAGATGGCCATCCCACCATTGTTTATGGTAAAGGGGCTACTTGACTTCACAGTGGTAGCAATTACCAAGTTAATTGCTCACTAATTGCTCCTACGTGCTAGCCTCATTTCTATCCATTTGCTTGTGAAACGTTATTGTTGTGGACTGAAGAGAGGATCTCAGAAAGGTCAGCCCTCTGGGGTGCAGGTTGTAGCCATGTTGGGCTGACATAGGCAGACAAGGTTCTTTGGGTAAATCTGATATCTTTTGTTGGACCAACTCAAATCATTGAATACATTCTTCTTTGCAAGGTTTTGGGTACAAATGTATTTAGGGTATTTGTACCTGAAAGCTTGCAAAGAAGAATTTTTCCAACTATTTGAGATGGTCTAATGAAAGAAGTTAGCCTTCAGGGATTGGTTTGGCAAACCCTGTGCTAAAGGACTGGCACAGCTCTGTTAACATGTCAGTCACAGTGTGGCCCACACTTCACAGTGTGGCGTATCTTCACCTGCCTTCCAGCGCAAGTTCCCCTAGCATGGATGAGTGGATAAAACTTAATGTAAAAACTAGCCCCAGTTATATGTCCGTGGGAGACAGCAATGTAGCAATGTTGTAGAAAAGCTCTGCAGACTTACTATCCAACTAACCCTAACATCTCTCTCAACAGCCTATCTGACCACTGTTTTCTCACAGGGTCCAAAGTCAAGGAAAATATGCAGGCAGTGGAAAAGAGCTGGGGAAAGGGATGTGCCTGAAAAGAACAGCATTTCTATTTCACAGCCTCATTCCCAGCAGCTAGCAGTGCAAGTGAAGTAGTGTACACAAACATGAGAAGCACAGCAAGTGGTACACACCATGGGGAAGCCAAAGAGCAATGTGAAAGCAGAAACATATACAGCAATAAGTGATATGTTTCCACTGGAATCTGGAGGACAGCTTCCAACTTCTGAGCTGCAGCAGTGGTACACCAAGCCCCTTTTAGTGTCATGCACAAAGCTAGTGCATGTCAGGGAATCCCCAAGGAATGGGAGACATGGAGCATTTAAAATACAAGGAATCTCGGTGCTGAAGAGTCATTATCTTTATAGCTTTGGGTGCAGGGGAAGAAGCAGTTGGATCATTCACTCCTGATTTAAACCATATTCTTCCTTTACTTTCCCTAACAAAAAGAAGACCACTGATTTTTATTTATCTCCATTTCTCTAAGAATCCTTTTTTCTTGAATGGTTACTATAGAAACTACAAGCAAACACATACACACATGAAAAATATATATTTTAAATAGATAGATCATCTAGGTAGCTAGTGTCTTTCATTCCCTTAGCCTAGCTGTAATCCTGCATATGTTTACAGAAAAGGGTAAATTGCCTGACCCCTTCAGGAAAAACAACCCAAGCCTGTATTCCTTCACAACTTGAACAAAGAAGAAGCCAAATTCAACACCCTGCCTGACATCTGACACCTTCAGGTAATGCTTCAGCTATTATCTGCTCCTAATTTACATTCTCACAGAGCAGCTTTTTACAAACTGACCTTTCCACTCAGGAGAGACCCCATTATCTCTGGTTTCTCCTCTGCAAGATGAAGTTTCCTTTCTACCTGGAAGAACTCTTAACACCTTTGATTTCTCCTTTGCCTGATGAAGGGTGTCTGAGCCCAAAAGCTTGCAAAGATTTTTTTTTTTTTTGCAACTATTTAATTGGCCTAATAAAAGATATCACCTCTGCCCCAAGAGTTTTACCCCCACAGCAGTAACAACACAGTGTTGGTAGCAACAGAACCATCTTTATTTGGAGGATATGAGTTTCCAGAACTTGGCATGATTCCTGGTAGAGTACTAGCAGTTTCAATACACATCACACTCCAGCTTAAGCTTGGCCTTTAAGCATACTGGAGCTCCCTCTGTCTGCTGGTGTGGTGCGCACTCCTACGACAGCTGTCCTACTGCGCCGGCCAATCCGCAGCCAGCATGAACTGATGAATCAGGGTGGATGCGGTACCTGTGGTCCTGCTGTCTGCACCTCTGCTGGCCCTGCAGGTAAGTACCAGCCCTCGTGTCCCGGTCGTGCCTATGCCCAGCCTCCAATCACTGATAGGGTTGTCTCTCGGGGCCTCGCCACCTCCTTGCTGTGACATCATCCCGTTATTGTGTACGTCAAGCAGCTACTTTCAGTGTTGGCAAATACCAGCTCCATCTCACACCCGTGTCTGATTCCTGCACTGAGCGTGCCCAGTCTCAGGTTCATCTCACACCCATGTCTGCACCCTGCACTGGGTGTGCCTGGTCTCAGCACCCTCTCACACCCATATCTGAGTCATTATTACACCACAGGGAATTATCCACAGAAAAATTCAAAGTTATGCAAAATTAATTACTTTTTAAAAAATTAAACTAAATATAACACAATTTGAACCTTCTTTAGAAATATATGCAGGTACTTGTGTGTCGGAGGGTGTCGGGCGTGGGGATTTGTGGGCTGTGTGTGAGGGGGTTTGTGAAGGTGTGGGGATGTGTGTGTGGGTGGGATTTTAGGGGGATCGTTGGTATGGCAGTGTGTGGGGTTTGTAGGGGAGTGTGGACTCCCCCTCCATATTCTTTCTCCCCTGTGCACAGCCCCCCACGCACACACCCCCAGTATACCCACTCAGAACAAGGAAGAGTGGAAATAAGAAATTAGAGGCTCTGGAGCTATACCTAGTGGACAAACTACATAACTCTCAACAACGACAGACTCTAAATCACATTTGCATGACAGATGTTACAAAACCAGTCACAGAACCTGGTTCAACTACATGTGGTTCAGCTAAACTGCATCCATCGAGCTTTAGTTATCACATGATGATTGGGTCCCTAAATGAGATTTAACCCCATGCACATATATCATGTTACGGTTTTTAACATATTATTGGGTTTTAAAGTGTAACATCTATCTTCGCCTTTCCTTGTGACCTGTTGGAATAGGAATACCTTGGAGATGGCCAGCTAAACATTAAAGCTATGGAACCACTAGTAAGCATTCCTAGAGTTAAGGGGTCCAGCCCTGGTGTTTTCTGTGTTTCTTTTTTTGTTTTTGTTGTCTCTTCCCTGGTGTGGGTAGAGTAAGTGGAGGGAGAATTCTCCTCCTGGAAGTATGCTCTGAAGCTTCTCACCCCGAGAACCCAACCCAGGAAGAAGAACCCAGTGAGAAGATTTTTTGTGTGGAAAGTGGAGTTGTCCTTACAGGGGCAGACCCAAATTAATGGACCCAGGAGCCCAGAAACGGACATTGGCCTCATTAGTCCTGTTTGTTCACTTAGCTATTAGATTAGGTCCTCTAAGAAACTGAGCTTGGATGCTTATCTTGTACGCTTGGATGCTTATCTTGCTGGGGTGATCTGACCCCAGCTGACTTCCTGCCCCTTGGGCAGAGGGCTGGACCCGATGATCTTGCAAGGTCCTTTCCAGCCCTAATGTCTATGAAATCTATGAGCCAGACTACTTAACCCAGGAATGGGGGATGCTTTAATGGCCTGGTGGACTTGAAATGGACTGATCTGAGTGTTGGCAAATACCTGGCCTAAAAAAGGGGTGAGGACTTTGAGAGAACTGGCCTTAGCTGGCCCAAGAGAAGGAGTTAAACTTTGGGGTATCTATTGGCCCCACTAGTGCTGAACTGTCAGTGACCATGGAGTAACATATGATTCAGGCCCTGATGTCAAGAATTTCAAAATTGGTAAGGATAGGTGTGAGAGGGGAGGCAGGAGCCCCCACACCAGCGTGGCCCAGACCCTGATCAGCATGCCCCGACACTTACTGCAGAAACAGAGACAGGTGGCAGCTGGGAAGAGACCCGAACGTGGATGCCAGCAGTTTCACAGCTGCCTGAGCCTGCGTATTGGGGAGAGCTGGGGGCATGGTTCCCAAGTAGTGTGGACTGCTCAAAAGGCAGCTGGGGAACCAGCTGGTGGTGAGCCAGGGAGGGAGAAGAGAAACACCAGCTGGGAGATGCTGGCTCCAGAGCTGGGAGGCTTCAGCTGTAGCCCCAGCTACCCGGGGAAGGAGCCAGTCATCCACCAGGGGACCCCAACTGGTGTGGCCGGAGGCAGGCTCAGGGATCAGCAAGGGCAAAGGAGCCCCACTGAGGGGCAGCAACCAGGAGGGACGCTGCTGGGGAGTGGCATGGCTCTGACTGGGAGCCCAGGTACCGTGGTTGAGGGCAGACCCTCAAGCCCGCAGCTATCCTCAGACAGCCTCGGAGGGGGCAAAGCATGGAGACTGCAAACCCCCTGAAGGAGGAGAGGGGTGACACTGGCAGGGAGGACCAGGAAGATGGGACCTCAGGTTAGCCGGGCTCCAGGGCAGGGACTCCAGAAGAACCGGTAGGAAAGGGGCATAGGGTTGCCCCCGCCTGTGAGAAGGGAGGGGATGAATAAGTGCCCTGAAGGGAGAGAAAAGGGACCCCGAGAGAGAGAGAGAAAGAGGGAGACGATCTCGGGAGCTCCACTGGCAGACACTGGCATTTTCAGTTAAGTTACAGTGGACCCTGGCTGGGGCAAGTTTATTTTTCTAGAAGAGGGGAAACCAGCCCAAAGACAAGGGGTGGACCCCTGAAGGGTAATGGTCAGGAAGACCCAGCCCTTTCAAGGACGGCAGCGTGGGGAAGACCTTCGAGGAGCAGCATCTACCCAGGCCGAGGATATGGTAAGGGTGGGTAAAGGGGAGGTTTGGAGCCCCACGAAGACACCCACAGGGTCGAGACCCCTCTGGGCCCCCAACAGGGAACTGCCTCCCCAACAATAACATCGAAGACATGGCAGGAGAAAAAAGGGGCAGCGCCCAGACCATCTAGGTGGCACTGGAATAGGGTTTCACCCTGACATCGCTGGGGGGCAAGGTGCTGACAAAGAGGTCCCCAAAACCTTACAACACCTACCAGTGACAGTAGGGTATATGGGGAGGCAGAGCCCCACAAAGAAAACCCTCCAAAGGAATCATCAGGATCTTTGCCAACCCAGCATCCAGATCCCAATAGTTAATAGTGCATCCAGACATGGCAGACAAGAACAGGATATCAGAAGTTGGTGGTGGTGATACAGTCTGTTGCCTCAATGACTTAAGTAAGATGCCAGGCAGATGGGGGCGATAGCCATACAGCACCTATCCCTGACAATCCTGTATTTAATTGTGTTTGTTTTGTTTTTATTGAAATATAATTTTTTATTGAAGCCAAGATAAATTTTTTTCCTCAGAATTAATAAGTGTAAAATAACAGGGCCAAATAAAACCTTGTTGAAAGAGCTTGCAGCTCTACCAAGATTAGGTGGCCTCGCTCTGCTTGCCACAAAGCTGTTTATTTAATCATTCATAACTAAACTCCACAATCTAGACAAGGTACTTCATTGCAGTAGTGTTAACAAAATGGTATGAACTGTCTGAACCATTTTTGTTAGCTCTACAAAAAATGAATACAGCTTTTGTGTTACAACTCTGAATGTGCCAAGTGCAGTTTCACAAATCATTGTGGTGCCATCTAGTGGTTATTGAATATATGTCTATAAAGCGATTTTTTGTTTGTTTGTTTCATTATAGCAAGAATTCCTGGTAGCATGTGACAATAAAGGGAGTAAGGAAACCAGTAGTCATTTTAGCCAAGAAGTATAGTGAACTCACCTGAAAGTGTTTCTTATAAATGAAAACATCTTTACATTTTGAAAAGTGATACGTGGAGTACTGCAAGGATCAGTTCTGAGTTTAATTCTGTTGTATTTAAATGTAAGCCAAATTCAGGTAAAATCATCGGTGGGTATGATGATATTTGGGTATTAGCTAGTAGAGAACTGTGAAGTAATCCTATTTATAAACAGAAAGGTCATTAGCTACGTTAGTCTGAAGTCAGGCCAAAGGTAGGGTAGAGATGCATTTTATGGACTAATAGAATCAGAGATGCATAAGCTTTTGTGAGCAAGACCTGACTTCATCAGGTTCTACTGAGCTCTTGCTCACAAAAGCTTATGCATCTCTCAATCCAGTTAGTCCATTAGATACGTCTCTACTCTGTGTTTATGCTTTTCATAAACTGGGTTAGAAACAGTGGTAGGCCTGTTGGGTATATGCAACGTGCAGAATAATATAGAGAAAAAAATATGAGGAGAAATATTAAGAGAAAATATAATTTTTTTTTTCTGAGGGACAATAATAGCACATTTAATAAATGCATTTTGGGGATTTATGGACAGAAGTACTAAACTGATAATTCAAATAGTGTCCTTACACTTTAGAAGGAACTAGAAAATAAGATCTTTGATTTTTGGTCATGTAACAAGGATTTACAGGGATTGAGATGTCATAGGGAAGGTTAACAAGATGACTCACAGGATTAGGGAACTTAATTATACAGAATGTCCAGGAAAAATGGATTTCTTATTATGAGGAAACAGAAAACAGAGGAAGAGATTATGAAAAGAATTAACTGAGATATATAAAATTTTCAACAGAATAGCAGCAGTACTGGAGTAGTACAGCAGATGCTCATAACATAAATACTTTCTGTAGCTTTCTGGAGGTAATATTTTCATCAATGTCAGAGAAAGTTTCTTGCCAATTCTCTTTACAAAAGAAGAACACTGTGATCCAGACTGATGCAGTAGGGAGGAAATTAAGGATCCTCAGAGCCGAAAATATTTTTCTAAAAAATATCCTTTTGGAATAGTAATATATAACTCTATCAGCCAGATTCTCTGGTTTAACGCCACCGAATCAATAATATGGTATGTATTGTTGAGAAATGTCTACAACTTCATTATGTATATTGGTTCCCGCCATATTCATTTAATGGCTTTTTTAGATAAATAGAAAAAGAGGATCAGAAGGAATGTGGCCAAATTCATTCTGAAAATCTTGTTATTTAACTTGTGGTAATAATTTCTGAGGCAGTGTCCTGAGTATGTATTATCTTCTAGAGAAAACAATCTCTGTGTTTGTACAATCTGTGTTTGTATTTTCAAATGTTCCTGGGGTTTTCTTCTGTGATTCCCTTTTAAATGCAGCACAGATAGAAAACTGTTTGAAAAATGGTATTTTGTCACCCTATATATTTACTCTTCCTCTTTAAGGAAGCCCAAATTCTTGCTCTACTGATCAAAACAAATACACTGGAGGGTAGGGCTAGGATTCAGAAGGACCTAGATTAATTGGAGTGTTACAGGTTCGTAAGGCCAAAAAGGTTCCCACTTGTGAACCTGGGGACCTAACAGTTATCTTCATCCATTCACTCTCTGGCCACACCTTTGATGGGAGAATATATAAAAGAATTAATAAACAGAAGATAATTGCAAATCACACAGCTGATTTTATATAATGCTCATTAATTCCTTACCGAAGTTACCTGTTGTGGGCTTGTCTGAAGCAATAATCAACAAAGTCCCAATGCACAGTCTTTTATGCCTGGTGAGATACCAACAACTACTCTCACCCTATATTCTCTCTTCTCTATTTTGGTTTTCCAGGGTGTCCCTGAGAGCCACATCCTCCCGTCTACCGGAGTGGTCTCACCCCTCACTCTTACAGGTAAATCGTCTCCTTCTCCGAAGCAGGTTGTCAGTTCTAACAAGTCACTGTCGCGTTCCCGTGCCTCTGCACGGGCTGCCTCTAGCTTCATGGTTGCTCTCTCTCACACTCTATTCCCCTTCTGAGGGTTGAGGCTTGTAGGTGGTGCACTTTTCAATGCTTTCCTGTTTCTTTCTGGTAAATGATCAGTATTTCTCTTTACAAGTATTTGAATCTTCCACTGCAGGACACCATTTGATGATGTTATTTCCTGAGGCCAGCATCTCTGACTCCTGGTAAGTTTACTCATATCGCTTCGTAACAGGGCATTTATCTCCCTGTTATATGGAGAACTGGCCCAAAAGGAATCTCATGAGGTTCAAAAAGGACAGGTGCAAAGTCCTGCACTAAGGCAGAACAATCCCATGCACTGGTACAGGCTGGGGCGGACTGGCTGGGCAGCAGCTCTGCAGAAAAGGACTTGGGGGTTACAGTGGACAATAAACTGAATATAAGCCAGCAGTGTGCCCTTGTTGCCGAGAAGGCTAATGGCATACTGGGCTGCATTGGTAAGTGTGTTGTCAATAGGTCAAGGGAAGTGATTATTCCCCTTTATTCAGCACTGGTGAGGTCACATCTGGAGTACTGTGTTCAGTTTTGGGACCCCACTACAGAAAGAATGTGGACAAATTGAAGAGAGTTCAGCAGAGGTTGACAAGAATGGTCAGGGGGCAATGTCAGATTATGACATGCTGAGGCCCTAAACTATTTCCAGTTTAAGAGGCCCCATATGATAAAAATAATCCAATGTACAGTATGTATATTTTTGTCATATTAGAATGAAAATGTACATATTTAATTTTCCCATATGTCCTTTATCTCTGTTATTTACCAACTTATTATTATAAAACTTGTTATTGAGTCAGGTTTTTTTTCTTATTTAGAGGCCCCTCATATTGTGGGGCCCTAAGCTGTAGCTTAAGTAGTTTAAGCCTAAATCTGGCCCTCTGAGGGGGGCTGGGGGAAATGACTTATGAGGAAAGACTAGGGGGACTGGGCTTATTTACTCTAGAGAAGAGGAGACTGAGAAGAGACTTAATAGCAGTCTTCAACTACTTGAAAGGGGGGGGGTTGAAAAAGGGTGGAGCTAGGCTATTCTCAGTGGTGGCAGATGATAGAACAAGGAGCAACAATCTCAAGTTAAAGCAAGGGAAATTTATTGTTAGAGATTAAGAAGAATTTTCTCATTAGAAGGGTAGTAAACACTGGAACCCGGCTAAAACAAAGATTAGGCTGGGATGATCTAGTTGGGGATGGTCCTGTTTTGAGCAGGGGGTTGGACTAAATGACCTCCTGAGGTCCCTTCCAACCCTAACTTTGTGGGATTCTATGATTTACAAATGCAGGTTCTCCATAGCTATGGGGCTATGACAATGTACAGCAGCTGAGAATTCTCCCACTGTGTGGAAGAATGTGTTGGAATCTAATCTGAATCATGCAATATCAGTAGAATTATTAAGTAAATTCCTGCTGCTATTTGTTCTTTATCATGGCAATACCAAAAAGAATATAGCTTGATTATCATTATGTTATAAACTCCAAAGCTGAATTTATAAGATTTGCAATGGGGAAAAAAAAATCTTTCAGTTTTTTAAGCTGAGCAAAGCTGATCTAGTAATCACAGGTAGCACAGAAACAAGTTACAGAAGACACCTTTTAGAAATGTCTTCATTGGATGAGGGTTCAGCTTTTCACCAGAATCACCATTTTTTAAGCAGTCTGCAGCCATGTACTTGTGTTTGATCACAGCTATAAACTGCTTTCTGTTGCCAGATCAGGCAAAAATGTCACTTCTGTCTGCACTCTAAAAGACTATATACATGGATCCTCACAACCCCAAGGTTTCTTTTCATCACATTACATAGACAGAAATTCTTTTTCATAGCTAGCATCCTCCACACTGTGGCATTATTACAGTAAGGCATTTTTTTAAAAAGCTGAACTCCTTTTCAACCTACATTTTGCAAAATAAAACCAGTGTAAACTTTCTGTGCATCATCTCTACAAAATTAATGAAGAGGTTATTTGACAAACTGAACAAAGTGTAATTTTAAACGTGAAACTTGGGTTTGTTGGGTCAGCGTCTACACGTGCATTACTGCGCATGAGAAAACTCCTCAGCAGTGTAGTACTTGTATTTACAAATACTACCCTGATGCAGAGTTTATTCCTGCTCCCTAATAGGTGTGCACATGTAGACACCACGATGTTTACTGTGGAACTAATTAGTCAGCTCTGCAGTATATGTCTCATGTAGATGCACCCCCTGTCGCTTAACAAAATTACATTTTACTTTGTATGTATTATTCAGTTACGGTGATTGCTTTGTATAATCAAGCCAATTTGTAAAATAAATAGTGACCATAACATAATCACATTCAACATTCAAGTGGGAGGGTAAGCCAAAAAAGGTTGACTACACCTTTTATATACAGTTTTAAGATAGGAAATTACAGAAAAATGAGGAAGTTAGAAGTTTAAAGGAGCAGTCAGCAATGTTACAAGCCTGCAGGAAGCTGGAAGCTCTTTAAAAATACCATATTAGAGGCTCAGGAAAAGAGCATGCCACAAATCAAAAAGGGTACCAAACGGTCTAATAAAACCTTTGCATGGTTCAATAGCCGGGTTAAGGAGGCATTCAAACCAAAAAGGCATCCTTTAAAAAAATGGAAGGTGTGCCCAAATGAGGAAAACAAGAAAGGTCACAACTCTGGTAAGTCAAGTTTAAAATTAAAATGAAACAAGCCAAAAAAGAATTTGAGCAACATCTAACAAAATATGCTAAAGTTAATAATAGGCAGACAAGGTTCCTTGGGTGAATTTGATATCTTTTATTAGACCAACCCAAATAGTTGGAGAAAAGTTATTAAGCATGCTTTCGGGTTCAAAAACCCTTCGTCAGGCTAAGGAAGTTTCAGCAGTTGGTGTGTGCTCTTTCTAGATGGAAAGTTAATAATATAATTTTAAAAAATACATCAGAAACAGGAAGCCAGATAGAGAATCAGTGGTGACCAGAGTGCAAAAGGTGCACTATGGGATGATGAGGCCATAGCAGAGAAACTAAACAAACTCTTTGTCTTGGTGTTTATCGCAGAAGATACTGGGGAAATTCCCATGCCAGATCAATCTTTCTAGTAGATGGATCTGAAGAGTTGGACCACTCAAGTTCAAACAAGAGTTCTGAAGAATTCAAAAGTGAACTTGCAGAATTGCTGGTAATAATATGTAACCTATCATTACAAACAGCCTCCATGCCAGAATACTGGCAGATTGCCAACATAACATCTATGTTCAAAAAAGGCTCCAAAGGCAATCCTGCGAACTACGGCCCAGTGACTCTTACTTCCATACCTGGCAAGTTGGTAAAAACTACAGTAAAGGATAAAATCATCAGCAGTCACATGGACAAATATGATCTGCTGGGGAGGAGTTAACATGGTTTTTGTAAAAGCAAATCCAGCCTCACTGACATGCTGAAGTTCTTTGAGGGTGTCAACAAGTACGTGAACAAGGAGGATTTGCTTGACATAATATTTTTGGATTTTCAAAAAGCATTCAACAAGGTCCCTCACCAAGGACCTTTTGAAAAACCTGCATTGCCATAGGATCAGAGGAAAGGTTCTTACATGGACTGAGAGCTGGTTAAAAGATAGAAAGCAAATATAGGGCTAAATGGTCACCTTTCAGGATGGAGGGAGGTCAAAAGTGGGGTCCCACAGAGATTTGTGCTAGGTCCCATTTTGTTTAACATTTTCATCAATGACCTGGAAATGCAGTAAAATATCCAGATTTGTAGATGATACCAAATTATTCTGTGTAGTCAAGTCCCCAACTGATGGAGACAAGCTGTAGAAAGATCTCACCAAGCTAAGAGGGCAAAAAAATAGCACATTAACTTCAGTGTTGACAAGGGCTGATAATGCATAGGTGATGTGTGCCTCCTGAGGTTGCGGGGGCATGGCGACTGCCCGCAGGTGGCCATGTGAGCATCAGTAGTGAGGGAAGGCCGAGTGGGGACCGTCTGCAGGCGGCTGTGGCAGCGTTGGCAGGGGGGTCCCCCCGCAGCCAATTGCTGACAGGGGGAGTCCCCCCGCAGCCGGATGCTGAGCCCAGAAGTGCCAGCAGCACTTCTCAGGGGGGCACCTTCTCAGGGGGGCACATGAAGCAGTTGTCATACCAGGAGAGACTAAAAAAGGCTAGGACTCTTCAGTTTGGAATGGAGAAGGCTGGGGGGATATAATGGAGGTCCATGATATCATGAAGGGTATGGACCAAGTGAACAAAGAACTGTTGTTCACTAAGTCCCAGAATACTAGCCATAGGGAGAACCCTTTGAAATTAGTAGGTGACAGGTCACTAACAAGAGAAAGAAGATAAAACGTGTAGTAACTTGTGGGATTCATTGCCACAGGAAGTGGTGGAGGCAGGTAGCATAGCCAGGCTCAAAAAGTGACTGGATAAATTCATGGATGATAGCTCTGTTCATGGGTACTGAAAAGAACAGTTATGCTGTGTCCACACAAGCGTGGACGTTGTGCGGGCTGGGAGCGATCCGGGCCCTTTTTTCGTGCCGCGGGCTGTGGCCAGCAGCCCGGGCACACTGGGTCGGAGAAAGCAGGCGACATGCTAGAATTAGGCACGGACGCGTAATGGTTGATTCAAGATTGTTTACTTACACCGTAGATGGTCGCGGTGTAGGCTGGACAGTTTCCCAGGCAAAGCTCCGCTTAAATCCCCAGTTTAGGGACTCGGACAAAATCTGACTCACTCACACGGAGTTGTCGAGGCTCCGTGGGTCCTTTTTGCGTGCAGGGAAGAGGGATACGTCGAGGATTGCGCTCAGCGACGGGGAGAAGAATCGATAGGTGATCAGTCTATTGATCAGCAGCCGCAGGTTAACTCTGCAGCGTGCTCAAAGTTCTCCTGATGTTCGTGGAGTCCTCCCTTGCGGGGTTCTCCTCAGAGTTCTCCAACTTGGGCGGAAACCACTCAAGCCTCTTATACGGCTAGCAAGCCAATCGCTAGCCGCCACGTGGGAATATTTTAACACTAGCCAATAATGGGGCTCGAATTTTAATACAAATGGCAGGAACTCCTTGCAACGTGCATTTCTATGCTGCAAAGAAGAAATGCTCCCTGCAAAGAAAGCTTCAAAACGGTGGGAAAATAATTCAGTGGTGCCAAAGCACACACAAAAACAAAAATCACACCTTTGGGTTGTGACAGACGTTTGTTTCCCTGGGGACAGGAAGCAGCGGCACACCTTGTGCTGCTACTAGTTGTCCCCGGGAAATGCCTGTGCCATGCACCCTCTGATGTGCAGCTGGTTATCCCAGGTCGGGTAGGGGAAGCTGTGGCCAGCACTGGGCTGTCCACAGCAGCCTTACCAGGGCTCCTGGGGATCTGCTGGGGCTGTAGCAGCAGCAATCCTGCCACTTGGAGCCTGGCCGGGAGCCAGAGTGTGGATCCAGCCAGGCAGACTCTGGTTTTAGGAGGCACGAGCTGTCCCCATCTGCACCACCCTGGTTTTTTTCATGGTTTTTCTTCACCCCAGGATTTCCCATGGTCAACCCTGCCCACCCCCCCCAACCCCCTGCCCCCCCCACTCCCGTGCTGCTATTTTGCAGCATGGAGTACACCTGAATGTGCAGTACGTGGCACTGCAGACATACCTGCGGTGCCAAATACTGCACTGCTACTCTTGTCTGGATGTGGCCTTAGAGGTGTTTCCTCTGGCATCTCTAACCCACCAATAAAAGGTGGATGCCAGGGAGGGTATTGAACAGGGTACTGATCACTCTAGAGGTATCTGGTTCGATGCTTTCCCTGTATAGCATCAACTCCAACCAGTGTTGGAGACTGGGCAAGATGCTCCATTGGTCCGGCTTATTATAGCACTTATATTCATATGTTTGTAACTAGACAAAAGAAAGAAGAACAAGCCTTGATATCTGCCTCTGCAAATGACCAGCTGTTGTGACTATGAGAAAAAACACTTTATGCTTCTGAGCCACCTGCTGCTTGGCTGTTGAAGAGACAGAGTTTAAAGAGACACAGGTTGTAAACTGTTTGGGACATATATTGTCTCTTATGATAGGCCAGTATCACCTCTCTAAGTACGGCCAGTACTAGACGGTTCAGAATGAACTGACATAATGTAAAGCTCTGAAATAATCTTTAGAAAAGAAGTTTCTTTCTTATTTCCTCACAATTAGTACTTGGTCTAAACGCTGAAGCTTGACAGTTTAACATGCTAACTCATTTTTTAACCTAGCTAAACTAATTGAGAAAAAAATATTGAAACCTCTTTTCAGACGTTTGTCTGAAAAGTCTTTTCAGACTTTTACTAAGTTTTGGGCTCAATGATATATTGTGGCATTCAGTTTCCCAGTTAGATTATACATTGTGTAGGAAAGTGTGTCTTTTTTCACCTTCAGCATTTTTGCCTTTGAATTTTATTAAACATCTTTTTTATATTCTAAGAAAGTAAATAGAAGTACCTATTTACCATTCATATAATTTCTCATTGATTTTATATACCTCCACAACCTGAACTCTTTTGCGCTCTCTACATTAAATAGTCCAATTATTTTTCCAAATTCTCTTCAGGGGGAAGTCTTTCCATGTCTAATTATTTTCCTCACTTATCTCAGATCCCTTTACATCTGGACAATGCATTGTGCTATATAATTTCCCCTAGTAAAGTAGCAGAGATATCAGAAAATGTTTAAAAAACAGACTGAACTTTTGAGATTAGAATCTTATCCTGGGAATCGTGATAGAATTTTATAATATTCTTTTGGTTTCCCCCTTTTTCTCCAAGTAGGTAAAACTGAATACAATGATAATCAAATTATGCATGTCAATTTATGCATCAAATTATAAATAAATCAGGGCCAACCCAAGACAGTGCCTGGACATAGAGATATTTTTAAGTATAGAAGATTGAATTTTAGGGATTGTTACATGTTTTATCTACTAATCTCATATCATGCTTGATCTAATCTCCTATAGAACATTTCATAATAGCCTACATAACATGAATTTTCTATTTCATAAATGAAGAAATATACAAGATGTAATTTGAAAAAATTCCAACAATGTGCACTAGCAGATTAAAGATTAAACTCAAATTCAAAATGTAGGGAAAAAATCATTTTGTCACAAAATTCCATTAAGTGGCATAGAAAAAATGGCAAGTACCTAGCTATTACTGTCTTAGTATTTTTTTTTTAATTTGCTACTGACAGAATTTACCATAAAAGGTTTATGGGTATATTGTCATCTGAAAGCATTGAAAAAACAGGCATGTAAATACTAACGTTTTGAAATCAGAATATACTCAGTAGAAAGTACCTTTTACTGAAACAGGCAACAAGAACTAGTGTTTCTGTTAATACAAGTGTAATTGCAATAAATATTGGAGTTATATAAAACCTGTGTAACCAGGTTTTCAGTCTCTTTTGTTTATAATTTTTAGGATAACTGTGATAAATCACTTCATCTTTCTGATTGGATCTCATCTTTCTTTGCTGGTATCAGCTTAGTTGTCATCTATGCAAAATTCAGAATCTAGACCCAGGGCTGTTGACCTGTGAGTTCGGGGCTATTTCCTAAGAAAGGTCCATAATAAAAAACAAGAAAATTACCCAGAGTAGGATCCATTTCCTGTCCACTCCAGCACTCTGATTCAGTAAACCTGTAGAAGTGAAATCAATAATGGAAAGCTATTGGCAAAAAAATGGAAAAGGTACCTCAATTACTGTTTTTGTTAGTAACAGATGATGATACATAGTGACAAAATACTATGGTGATATAAAACTTTTATATTTTTTATTTATATATTACCTGCCTATACATATAATTAATGTCCATAAAGCTATGCTTTATTTCTCATCTTTCTTTTACTAAGATCGTTTAAATAAATCTCACAACAGCGCTTATCAAGTACACATTATTCCCATTGTATGGATGGATAAACGAAGGCAGAGAAATAACATGATTTAAGAGTAAAATGATACAAGTAAATTAGTGACATATCAAGTACAAGTGAAGTAAATACAAGTAAATTAGTGACATAGTGACAAACAGTATCCAACTGTCTTAATTTCCAATGTGCTGCTCTAACCACTGGGCAACAACATTTGTTTATACATTTCTTTTGTAAAAACACAGGGCTTACTTTGATGTTATCAGAGCAGGATTGAAAAGGTAAGAAGCCAAACCTAATGAATAAAGATAATAACTCTGGATATCATCTTACAGTTCCTTAATACACTTGGACTTGACTGACAATATCACTAAGACCTCTTTACAGTTCTTTGGCAGCAAGATAATACAGTCTCTTGACTACTTGGGGTACCTGACCCCTAGAAATAGTGGCCAGGAAAAGCTGTCTTCTAGAGAGAAGGAACGTGCGTGGCTGAACATTTTTGACAAAACTGAGTAACACTGAACTGTTTCAGTTCAGCACTGTTGTGGGATTTCACAGCAGCTTAGTACTGTTGTAGGTTTGAGTTGAACGTCAATGAGACTGATAAGTTTAACCTATGTCCTTTATTTAAGATAGCTCTAATAGTTAAGTGTATGCATCCACTCAAAACAAAACCTCTTCAGGAATTTACAACCTCTGGGTGAAGGGCTTTGGTTAAGTATTGTTCTCAGAAGTGTGTGCATGTGTGCATGCACATATGTAGGTGAGAAAACAAACATGACAGAGAAACTGAGGCCAGAAAGCCTGAAATGAGACTTTCCAAGTTTATGCTTGTAATGAGGATGGCAGAAACAAAAGCTACCCCAACAGGAAGAGCTTTATTCAGCTGCTTCTCTCTGGCCCCAGTCCCCAGAGCCCTGTTGCTAATGTGGCCAACATGAGCAAGGTACTCAAAAGCATGGATCAGTGCAACCCCAAGAATCTGGTCATTTAGGTGGAGACCCCAGCAAGGAAGAAAGCATACAGCCTGAAGGCCAAGCTGGTTGTGCTCAAACTGTATCAGATCAGTCTTGCTTTTTTTCCTAAACCAGTCATAGCTTACATCACGGGTGAACAAAATACAGCCCAGGGGCCAGATCTGGCCCACCAGGCCATTCTATCTGGCCTGCAGAAGCCCTAAAAAAATTAGAAAATTAATATTTATTTGATCCTGGCTGCCTGTCAAAGATGACAGGAGCTAGGGGCAGTAGTACTCAGGGGAAGCCAGTGGCAGGACCCACCAGCAAGGCCCGCCCAGCCCCAGCCCCCCAACCAGAAGACCCTACCTAGCAGAGGCTTCTGGCCTGGGACCATGGGGCTGTTCCTGCTTCCCTGCACCGCAGAGGGAAATGTGGCCCTTGACAGCTTGCCAAAACTCAGTAAGTGGCCCTCCACCCGAAATAATTGCCCGCCTCTGGCTTACATCCTGCTCAAAGTCTTGTTCAGCCTTCCATGCATGAACTTCATCCTCTGCAAATGTCTGATCAATCTGGTTATCAAGAAGGGGGGTCAATCCTCTATCTGGAGAAGTTATTGGAGACCAGCCACTTCAGGCCTTCTGGCAAGCCTTTGGGACTCCGTATGGCATCAGATTTGAATGCTTCACAGTAGGATATTAATCTACCATGCTGGGAATGATCACATATTAACCAAATGGACAACAACACCTTTCAGACAACAATGTGGACCAGAAAACAAGACTGAGCAGAAACCCCCTGGGGCAAAATCTTAATTTGCAATCAGGACAATATCCAACTCCAAAACGTAATAAAGGTGAATTTCCATAGTATCTTTGGTAGTTTAAGAGTAATGTTGTAGTGGTAATGGTCCAGAAATTATGCAAGAAGCAAGGATTTCTTAGGATGATATCTTTTATCTAACTATAGAGCTGAGACAATGTGAGGCAAGCTTTTGAATGTAAGAATTTCTTCCTTGGGTCTCACAGAGTCCCCAGCATCAGGTTGTGACCTGCTTGTTGCTCTCATGAAAAACCTGCTGTATTCTTTTAAATATCACTATACCTTGGGAGCAGGAGTGATTTTGGAGAGAAAACCTTGCGTGACCCCGGGGTAAGCCCAGCAAGTGGGGGTTTGGGACAGGGCGCTGGCTGAAAGAGCTGTGGGGTCATAAGGAAGCGAACAGTCTCTGCTCACCAGCTTGCTCTGGTGTTCAAGAAAACAGAACTTTGTACGTCCCTGGAAAGAGACAGGATTGCAGCAAAGATATGCCTTGGGTGCAGCCCCACTTGTTCCTCCACACAGGAATTTTTTTTTAATTCAAATTTTCTATATTCCAAGTCGAATTAGCCAAAACAAATTCCAAATCTGAGTCAGTCCAGAACCACAAGTGGCCCTACTACAGGCAAACATCCTCCACCCCCATCTGAGGCTTCAGATGTTTCCAAAACCTTTGGTGGGCATCCTACTTGCAGGCCCAAGCCTGGAGGTTTGGATGCCCCCCAGTTTTGCTTGCTCCCAGCTGTATGGCCCCAAGGAGCAAGCTAGGGAGGAGTCTCCCATTTCCATAAAGTGGGCATAAGCCCAGGTTAACTATGCATTACCTATGCGCATTAGTGATGCATAGGGGGTGCATGCGGGTGCACATGCACCCTGAGATTGGTGCATGGCCACCTACAGGAGCTCCCCGCTTGGCCTGCCTCCACTGCTGACACTGCTGCGGCTGCCCACTTGCCGCCGCCATGCCCCTGCTGCAGACACTGCCCCGAGGGCAGTTGCCATATCCCACCAGCCTCCAGATGCACGCAGCATTTATGCCTATGCGGGGACTACCCCATGCCAGCAGAGTGGTCTTCCCTGGGTGCAACTAGGAAACCACCGCAGTGATCATGGTATTTCCTCTTGCCAGGCAAGCATAGGACTACACTTGATCTGGGCCCACAAAAATAGGAATAATCCTCAAGTCCTTGAGTCTGGGCAATTTCACAGCACCTGCTGGCTCCTTGGACTCGTTGGAGGGCCAGCTGGCCAGCGTGCTCTGCTCCACGCCCCCCATGGGTGCACTCTGAACTTCACTCTCGTGCTTTGGCGACACACAGTGCACGCGCACCCCCTAAGCGTGGCGGTGCACCCCCTGCAAAAAAGGTGCCGCTAACATTGCCGGGCTGCCTGCTGCAGATCGTCACTTGCCACCCCAGCACCACTGGCGGCGTCTGCGGGCGGCCACTGCCTGGTCACCGCTGGCCACTGCCGATGCTGCCGGTGGCGTCTGGGGGCGCTCGCCACCCCCCGCCCCATCGCCAACAGCGCCGTGGCGCCTGCGGGGGCTTGCTGTCCCCCAGCCCCCGGCGTCCCTGCTTTGGATTCCATTTGCCCCACTCACTCACTCACGTGCCCCGAGCGCCCCCACTCTGATTACGGGGGAATTGCATAGCTGGAGGCTCACGTTGCGCCCTGGCACATGGCAGGCCTGGCCCGGGCACGCTCCCACCAGTGCCCAGCTCTGGGAGCGCCCCTCAGGGGTTGTCCCAAGCAGCAACGATCCCCGGCGAGCCTCCCGGGGCCGTGACCCGCCACCCCTGCAGGAGCGGGGGCCGGGCGCGGGGCGGCGCTGTGCGGGAGCGGGGGGCGGGGCCGGGCCCGCCCCGCGCGGGGAGGCGGCGCAGCCCAAGAGCGCGCGCCGAGCGGGGGGGCGCCTCGGGCGGCGCTGATGGCGGCGGCGGGAGCGGGGCGGCAGCGGCAGGAGCTGGACAACGTAAGCGCGAGGGGAGCTGCTGCGATGTCGCGGTCGCGCCCTGCTTGCTGCCCCCGTGCCTTGCAGGGCCGGGGGCAGCCGCCGGGCCAGGGCAGGGCCGGGCCGGGCCGGGCCGGCGCCTCCCACAGCTGCGCATCACGTGGGGGCTGCGGGACCCGCTGCTTTGGGCCCCCCAGAAGGGGAGGGAGGCGCGGGGGAGAGCGCAGGGCAGGTGCATTTCTCCCACCGCGGGCTCTTCCTGTCTGGGGTTAGGCCAGTCCGGGCGTGGAAAGGCAGAGGCTTCTTCCTCCCGGTTGTTTTTGCCTGTCCGGGAAGGGAGAGGGGCTGTGGTGCTTCCCTGTCCCACCCCTGCCCAGCTAGGCCACCGGCTGTGGGGGTCTATGAGGAGGTGGCAGCTTGAGGGGGGCAGTCACCTGAAAACGCAGGGCACTGGGCTGAGGAAAGCCCTTCCAGCGCCCTGTCCCCAAGGCTGCTTGGGTCCTGTCGGGCTCGCAGGAAACTGGCTTTGCTGTTGCAGGTGCTGGCAGGTTCTCGGTGCAGAAATGCCAGCGTCCGGCTGCAGGACGGCAACACGGCTAGGTGCTGGGCATGTGTGCGCTGGGCTATCTGTGAGAGGTCAAGAAAGGGAGGTTTGCACGCTCTCCCAAGTATGGCTGCCAAGGTTGTTTGCAAGCATGGTTGGAAGCTGCCAGCCTGATGCTCCCTTCTCTCCCACACCTTGATCTGGAAAGGAGATCTGAGCAGAAGAGTACAAACTTTCTGCTCCACATAACAGCTAGTCCTATTAGTGACAAAGCAAGCTGTGACTCGCTGTGATTTGAGCAAGCTGGTTTTTGGCCTGGACTACACTATACATGCGTTGACCTAATTAGAACATCTTGATGTTGGCTTCTGATTTAAATTGGAGCCAATGCCTCATGTCAGGCACTTTAATATTAGCTGTGTTTTTCTTCCAGCTGTCATGGGCATCATCGTATGAAGAAAATCTTTGGGAGACATTAAGTCTTGTAAATTGTTGGCTTCTTCCATGTGAAGATGAGTTGCAATTAAGTGTTGCAAAATGCTTCCCTCAAGGAAACTCTAGTATGGTAAAACCTGTTTTGATAAAGTACAAGAATAAATTGGATAACCATTGTATTGTACAAGCCATGCCCATAACATGAAGGGCACCTATTGACTACTGCTGAAAGGATCAAAAAACTCACCAGATAGCCTGTGGGGTTACATAGGGGATACAGACCTTTTTTTAAGGTTGCTTTTGAATGCTTGCTCTGCAAAATTTGTATTGCATCTCATAGCTGGAAGTGGCAAGTGAAAAGACAAATATTTAGTGTTTTGACTTTTGAGTGGTTTTTGGAGCGCACTTAATACTACCCTCCTTTCTCCTAAAGGAAAGGCAGTCTTTGCAGAGTTCTTGTAGCTGTTGAGAACTACAACAAGAAGGTTACCTATAAAAGAGGCATTCTGATGCTGTAGTTGTAATAGTTGAATCAGCTGAGAATGAAATGGGCACCTATCACTAGTGTGGCAGCTCAGCTGATGTCTTGTCTGTCTCAGTTTAGATTTTGAAGAGCATGAAAAGGAGTAGGGATCCATGCAAGACTCAAAAGGTGAGGGTGTTTGGAGAGGAGGAGCTGATATTCTCTACCACCTTGGAATTGGTATGAAGCTAGGCCTAGTCCTGCAGCTTTATGTAGACATGAAATGCCCTACTACAGCAGTCGCGAACTTTTTTGTGTTGCTGGGTGGGAATAACTCGGCTTGGGTCAGAGGCTGGCTAGCCAGCGCTAAGATCCATGTGCCTCTGCTTCCCCCTGGCACCTGGCCATGGCGCAAGCAAAGAACGCACCACTGAAAACTAAAGCCCCCAGATTCATGAGTTGGATCCAGTGGCTCCATGGGCTGGATCTGGTCTGCAGGCTGTAGGTCACAGACCCCCTAGATCAGTGGTTCCCAACCTTTTTAGACTGCAGACCAGCATACTGCAGACCAAAAGGAACTGACATAGTGTGGACCAGCAGCTGCCAGTCTGCAGTATGCCGGTAACTTCTGGACTAGCAGCCAACCCTCCTGTGGACCAGCAGGCAACCCTTTGTGGCCCAGTATTGGGCTGTAGCCCGGGGGTTGGGAACCTCTGCCCTAGGTACTATATCAAAGTCTCCAGAGATGTCCAGCAGTCTGAGAACAAAGATCTCTCCTACTTCACAAGCATCTTTGTGTTGTATTGTATTCTGAATTCTCATTGTGTAGCATCTGCAATGGTTGCTGATGTTGCATGTTATTGGAGTTCTGTGATTTGTTAAAATTATTCTGCCCTGGAATAGGAATTTGAAGAGATCATCAGGATAAGTAGCTAGCTTCTCAAGAACTGGGGTGGCCTGTCTTTATCAAGAATGATAGTCCACACTTGGACTGTTTCTATTAATGATGGGCATGTTGTTCTTCACTGGGTTCAACCAGCCAGAAGAGCAAGGATCTTGCTGTTATTTTCCTGACTTAAGGAGGGAGTGGCTTGGAGCAGTGTTTCTCAACCTGTGGTATGTGTACCCCTGGGGTACACAAGATGTGGGAGGGGAGTAAGCAGGTGCTGAATTTTGAGTTTGACCCATCCCCCTACTTGGCAGGTTGGAGGCATCTTTGCCTGTTCGGGCCGGAAGTTCCAGTGCACCGCACTCCCCAGCATCAGTGTGCCAGGGGACAGGGAGGACAGCCCTGCACAGGCTGCTTTCCCCGGGCCGTGGTCCATGAGGAAGAAGTGGGACTCAGCTTGTGGCGGCAAACCAGAAGTGCCACGGTGGGACTTCCAGTTTCACTTTTGCCATGTTGATTGGCAGGTGGTATGGAAGGTACCAAAGGTTGAGAACCACTGCCTTGGAGGAAGGTGTTGATAGTAATGGTCAGTGGGTGGCTTCACTACCTGGCACTATCACCTTGAGTTTAAATAACTTTGCTGGAGGGCAAGTTGAAAACCTATAGATAGGCTTTCAGTCTGTCTCCAGAGGACTACTTGGTATAGTTTTAAACTGATATCTAAGGCTTTGTGTGCATTATATTTCAGCTCTAGCCAGTTAGGAACAGATTTTAAGTGCCTATAAAAATCATATTTTGAAACTGCTGTGACTCTATAAACTCCCACTTATTTAAAACCTGATCAGTAAGCTCTATGTGCCTTATAAGAAATCTTGTAATTTTTGTAAATTTCCTGCACAGCATCAGAAGAAAGATATTGTGAAGTACAATTAATTAATAGCTCAGCAAAAAACAAGCCTTTTTAAATACTCCCAAGAAGGATGTGACAGTTGCATAAGGTAAGGGACTCTTGCTGGGGGAACATAATTATAAGAATATGAATAAAAACATAAACTGTATTCTGACAGAACTAAGTAATTATCATTACACTTTTTTTTTTAAAAGCACATGAGCAGGTCAGGTATAAGAGGTAGGTATCTCATCTACTTATGTGCTTTTGAAAAATCCCACAAGATGCCTATTGACATGTTCAGGGTCTAAATTGCTTTGGTAATTGGGCCAGATGTGCTTCAAGTTTTCTAGAATAGGAAATACTGTTCTCTCCTACCAGTTTGCTGTTCAGAGAGGGAACCTACCTTTTCTTCAGAGTTGAACAGTTGAGAATTGATATGAACCAACTTTCATCCAATTGAATCTACATGAAGAATCTTCATGCACCTGATACCTCAGTGGAACCCACTTGAGATGATACTCTTCTGTACAATGAAACTTGAAAGTCCTTTCCTTTGGAGTAAATGCCAATATTTACATTCTATTGTAAAGATAAAAGATATTCTTAGTGCAACAGATTACGCTGATATATATCTATCTAGCTTAAGGTGACTTCAAAATTAGAGAAGCTGTCCAATTTTGAATATATTAATTAAAGGGTTCCATTAAAAAAAAAAAAAAAATTGTACTAAGATATGCTCCAGCAGGGGGTGGTGTGTGAACTGGTGACAGAACTGGTTAAAAGAGAAACACACTGCTCTAAAACTCTTGGTTCAGAGATGTTTTTAGTTGGTCTAATAAAAGGTATTACCTCTGAACCAGGAGTTTTTAGAGCTTTGTGTTTCTCTTTTTTTTTCCTCCAGACCAACACAGCTACAGAATAGATCCTGGGAATTGGTTAAAAGTTTAGACTTTAGAATGGGGTCTCCGTGCGTCTCTCTCTCTGTCTCTCTCCAAATTAAATTTTTTGGCAAGTTATCTGAAAAACGCTTTACAAAGTGTATAGGCAACAAACAAAACCTAAATGAAGGTCCTGATTCTGCAACTCCTTAAGCACGCTTTGCTTTTTTAATTGGAGAAGTGGTATGAGCAGGATGACACTTGTGTGGAAGAGTCTGATCATTTAAAAGGTGCAGTAAACTCTACAGTTTGTGATTTGGAAAGGGGAGAGGGAATTGCTTTTAAATTTAAAGAAAAGAATGGTTTAAACTTCATACTAACTTTGCTATCCTGTTTACACTGTTGTTCACACTCTGGCCAAAACCTTCAAAAATAGGATCTTGCATTTAGCCTTATAATAGTGAGACTTGGAAGAACAGGTGTTGCTGACTTTAACCAAGGTTTGTAGTACTGTATGAGTATAGCTTTGTCAAAGCATTTAGCTTTCTTGAGTTAGAAGTTCCACGTATCAGATGGTTGTGCTGATTGTGAACAGAACATTCTATTTTTCCATCACTTTTGACTCTGATGCAGTAATCCTCATTCTTCCAGCATAGATAAACACTAGATGGTTGTCAAACTTAGCAGGAAAACATATCCATATAAATCTAAACAGAAAACTAAGTTTCCAGGAAACTAAAGGTTTTTATACAAAATGTTCTTGAATCTTGTTTTGTAGGTTTCAATGGCTGAAGATCTAACAATAAGTTGTATACAATTTCCCTCAACCAGGTAGTAATAGAAGCAGAAATTGAAAGGGTTTTTTTGTTTGTTTGTGGTTGGGGGTGGGGAGGGTGTTCACTGCAGTATGTCTACAACCCCTATTATATACCAGGGCCTTTAGTTACTGTTTGGTGTTTTTGTTAGAATGGCATATGATCTGTCCTGAAAAGAACCCCCCTGAAATGTGGATGTGAAAGAAGGGCACATCTGATTAGAGCTTGCTGCAGTCAGGAAACTCAAGGGTTGAAAAGTTCTTTCCTTTCAGATTTCTTTCCTTCCTCTTACTGGAACATCTCCTAATGGTAAACTAATAAATAAATTTGAGTCTGAGCAGATAAGTTTGTAAGACTTCTGTGTCTAGGAATCCTTAGACATCCATAGAACATCCCTCTTACTCTTAGAAGCCAGGGAGTAGTTTTCATCTCTTCTGAGCCTCTGAAGAGTATTTCTGCTTGTCTGATTAGGTGATCACTCAGCTCCTAACCAAAAAAAACCCATTGTGGGGCAGGAGTATTGGAGGATTTTTTAATTTTTTTTTTTTTTTTAAGGCTGGTGAGCTAAGTGAGCAACAATCAGTCTCTCTTCATAAATCTGTTTCTTGCAGAAAACACAAAGTCCAAAGGCAAAGAGCAGTTTGTATAAGAGGAATGGCTGGCCTTGAGCAATTCTCTTCTTGGAAAGTAATCGTAAGAACTATAGTATATTTTAAGTAAGACTATAAATATCAGTTGTCCCAACTTGCTTCTTTCCCAAAGATCCCTAAGGCTTGTAGGATGCAAACAATTCCCATGGACTTTAAATTAGTTGCATATGTTCTGCAAATACAAGCTTTAGGTCTGAATTTTTTTCCAAATGGTCATAGCTGATTACTGGGTGGTCAGCTTCTGCTGCCCCGTATTGTGAGGTTTTTCAGGGTGTATTAAGGATAGAGTTGATTTCACCATCATTATGACCTCTCATGCTTGCTTCAATGTCAAAGGTGGGCTATTGCTGATGGTGAAATGGTTTTGGTGTCTGCCTACAAACTAGCTAATGCTGTCACTGGGACATGCGAGAGCTGCATGAAACAAACACATCTTATCAGTGTCTTCCTGCTTTCTATGACGATGACCTAAAAACTAATGGTTTGACAGGTCTACATTGTCACTGCTCAATAATACTTCCCTAACTGTCTAAGAGCAAATCCTAGACTGTCTAGTTCGATGGAACTACACTGAGAAGAACCTAGTGCCCTGTGCCTAGCAGGACATTCTAGGAAATGCTGAAGGGCTGCTGGTGTGCTGCAGGCTAGTTGTAGAATGAAGAGGTGAATGGTTTTGGATAATTGGAGACTAAAATACACATTTCTGGAATGGTACTCTGGGTATTGAAGCAGTTGAAATGTATTCTGTTGAAGGTAGCATTTGGCACGCTGGAAAACCATCTAGACCACTCTTGTTTTGGAGTGCAAGATGTTTACAGTCTGATAGGGCATGCTAATAGAACGTGATGCCCTATGTCAAGGCTATAGCAGGCTGAATACCACGTCTTCAGCTGTCAATCTGTATTCTCTATTACTTCATCCACATGGTAGCAGGTAGCTTTGCTTTCAGATCAGAGAATAATTTTACTGCTTTCTTTGTTTCCAGTCTTTGATGTGTATTTTCTTGGTAAGAGATTCAGTGTAACAAAAGGGCTTTTAAGACTAATAAGTTTGTTTTAGTTCTTATACTTGACAGCCTTCCAGACAGCCCTAGATTTCAGTAAATACATCTTGCTTCCCTGTTTGCATTTGCATCTCATGATTTGGCCTCCTGAGCCAACCTGTGGGTCTTAGGTAGCCTGCACGTGACACAAGTCTGGAGCTGCTGCCCACTTAACAAGTTCTGCTCGTAAGGTGTGCTGCAAAAAAATTAACACCAGTGGGCACGTATGTGCTTTTTTTTTTTGTTCATAGTGTATGGGGAAGGGCCTCAAAGTTGAAAGGGATTTTTCCTTTATAATTTTTGGAAATGTTAAAACTAGCCTTGAGGAGTTTTCATAATTAAAGGGCTATCCTCCTGGATTTTTTGGTCAGCCTTACTCAAAGACGTATGACTTGATGCTTTGACGGTATACCCCACCAAATAGCTAGTTATTAAATCAAATGAATGTATTTAGGAAAATCGTAATGGAAGTTGCCATGTTCTAAAAGTGTAAGCATTCTAAAATAATAGTGCCCAAACATTTTGCTCGCCAGGCCTGATGGCCAGTGCCAGGCTGGCCCACAGGCTGGATCTGCCATACAAGGCAGGCCTGTCCAGGGCCCAGTCCTGCCATGTAGCAACGGCCTGCCCAGGGGTGATCCAGCCACATGGGGCTTGGAAATCTGGTGGTGGTGGGGATGGTGGTGACATTCATTGCCACCAGTCTGCCACTGCTAAATTTCTGGACCCTTGGGGAGCCTTGTGGGCCAAGTGTCATGGCTGTGTGTGGCCTGCAAGCCAGGGGTTGAGCACCCCTGTCCTAGAACATCCAGTCTGCTGAGACTTTCCTTTTGGCCTACACAGCTTCTAGCGGGGCTGAATGAGGGCTGGGGCCTACCACAGAATCCAGGGCTGATGGGTCTTGCTGGACTTGGCCGTCAGTGTTCAGTGGTGAGCGAGAGCTATATGGGGGTGTTTTTTTGTATTTTGTGTGTGGGGGGGGGTATTTTATTTTATTTTTATTGGCTTTGTTCTTTTTCAAACTGGATTGCTGCAGCAGAGGCAGAAGATATTACGCTGAGAGGCAGAAGAAATCAAATTTGCAAATGTGTTTATGAACTTGATCTCTACACCCAAGGAAGCTGGAAGCTACAGTAATGAAAGCAGTATAAGAGCAGACTTATGGTACTGACTTGGTTCGTCAGAGCTTTAGCAGCCAAAAAACCCTACAAAATCCCCCTAAAAAATGCAACAGCAGGCAACTGGTTTAGAGCTGACTTGTCAGGTTTTCTAAAAATATTAAGACCCCTGAAATACATTCAGCTGTGGTAACTTTGCTGCTCCCAACCAAGGTTTTTTGTGGGGACATTGTGATCTGGCACAGGCTTTTCAAGATCCCAAGTTTTATTGTTTGTAACCAGTAGGCAAAAACTGTTGACATTTGTGGCCAAGTAACTAAAGGCTGCCAGTGATGCGATTGTGACCTTTACTGTCTCGTGAGGTGAGAGCTGATGATTGTCTACTAGCATCATCAGAAGAAAACATACAGGAGGGAAAAGCTAGTAACAAAGAGGAACAAACAACAAAGTTCACAGTGTGTATGGTCTTCACACTCTGTCTCCTCCCCCCCCTCCCCCAAACATCAGCCCAAAGTTAAACATTTCTAAAGATAACTCTCTTTTTTTTAATGACTTCCATTCAGCCAAGTACCAGAAGCACTCTATTTAAAAAACCTTTTGAGGGCTAAAGGCTCCCTCCAGAATGGGCAGTTTGGTTGTGGTATGGTCATCTAATGTCAGTTTCTTACAACCCAATATTTTGTCAAACTAAATATCTCTTAGTTTTAGTATGTGACTTGAGGAATGGCACATGATACTATCTTAATTGGTGTTCTTATAAAACAGCACAAAGTATTGTTGTACAAGAGGTTGCCAACAAACATCTTTAAAAGGTGTGTGTGGGAGGGGCATGCAAGGAGGAAGGGTGGAATACACCAAATAGACATGCTTCCCTGCAAAGCTGTTCTGAAGCTTCCTTTTCTTAAATTTCAGGGGTCCTTGGAGATAACTCAGAGCACAGAAGATGATCATCTACTTGACACACCACTCCTTCCATCTCATGCATTGCATTCCCGGCTGAGACCAAGATTCTATACTATTCCGACAGTTTTCATTGCCAATTTTTTGTTGCTTATACATGTAAGTTTTAGGGGAGGGGAAGGCTGTGTACAGACGTTCCCCCTCTACCAGGAGAATCGCCATTCTCCCAGTAGAAACCACAAGCGTACAAACATTCACAGTGCTTATCCCAGACCAAAAATGGTGGTTCCAGGAGAAAAATAACCTGACTCTAGCCAGGTAGAAGTATTTGCAGGAGAGTTTCTCCTGGAGAACAAATGCTTGTACACTTTCCCATGACTTAACTGCTCCTGGGGATCAAGAGGAGTAGAGCTTAGGGAAAGGCTTGCATGCCTTCTTCTGGAGAACAGGGTCATCCTGGTCTAGAGATGGCCTAGGGTAACAACTGTACCTGCTCCTCCTGTAAACCAGGGAGAGAAAGAAGCAGCAGCTGCCAACTTCTCTCTGCAAGCTCCTTGCACACTGGCATCCACCAAGTGGGTTGCAGGAAGGGGACATTGCTATGCTGCTCGGTCCACTTGGCTCCCATGGGAGCAATGCCACAAGGGGAGCAATGCCACAAGCCTCTTGCCTGCTTTGCATTCCAGAGCCCACAGACTGAGACGCAAGTACTTTGCCATGCTACTTGGGTCCCCCTGGGAGCAGGGGAGGGGGAGGCGGTTGCAGTTTAACTAAGCTTTTCTGGGTTAACTAATGCCTAGTAAATGGGTTGGTATGACTACTTTTTCTCCTAAAATTGTAGGTGCTAACCCTAATTTTTTACCTTTTTCCCCAGGTTGCATTTGTTGTCTTAGTATTTTTAGCAGTCATGTTTTGTTCTTATCCTCACCCAAATGAAGATAAGTGCCCTAAAAACTACACCTATCCTTTTAAGGTACAGACTGTAGTAGTAATTGCAAAAGTAATTCTATGGATTCTGCTTGTTCTGTTTGAACGGTATGTCCAGTATCATCACAGCAAAGCCAGAAGCCGAGGCTACCTCTCAATCTACCGATCGACTAGACATCTTAAAAGGCTTCCGCTAGTGGTACACTCAACAGGTGAGCTGACCTTGTTTGTATTTTTGGCTGTTTCTGTTAATTTACACTGCTAAATATTGCGAGCTTGGTAAATATTACTTGGGAGTAAATTGGTAAATATTGTGAGCTGAAGCATTTAATAGGCACACAGACTTCAAAGCCTTTCTAAAGTAAGATGGATAGAAAGGCTTTGAATAGTACCACAGCTGGTTCTGTGTGTGGCACATGGCAGATTAGGGAGGGAATAGGCAGCAAGCATGGTGGCACATTGGTAGGGAAGCAGAGCAGCAGACTGGGCAGAATAAGGGGATCAGGGTGGCACTCGGGATGGGGCATGCCTAATATGTGGCATTCCTCGCAAAAACAGTTGGCTTCCATTTTTCTAGAAAGCTTACAGCCTTCTGATCTGGACTCTGCAATCAAATTTCAGAAATTTTCATCTTTGTCAAACTTCTTAACAAGAATAAATTACATTTGAGGATGGAAAAATAGAATTGAGATATGTGGCATCTTTAGAATAAAGGGTGGATATAGGAATAGTTAGATGGTCAGTTCATGCAAGTTTCTGCAGCTGCATATGTGAAAAGATCCTTTCCAAGAGATGCCCTCCAAGGCTGTGTCCACATGAGCGCAGGTGTTCGTTTCCCTGGGGACAAGCAGCAGCAACACACTTTATGCCGCTCCTACTTGTCCCTGGGGAATGCCCATGCCACCGTGCCTTCTGGCATGGGGCAGGTTACCCTAGGTGGGGTAGGGGAGGCTGGTGCCAGCCACTGTGCCAGCCCCAGCAGCCTTACCTGGGAGTCTCGGGGAGCTGCAGCACTCCTGGAGTTGGGAGCCTGGCCGGCAGCCAGACCATGGCTCCAGCCAGCCAGGCTCCAGTTTTGAGCGGCACACACTGCTGCCACATAAACTGCCCCGCTATTTTTATCTTTTTTTGGCATGGTGTTTTTTTGTTGTGTGGTTTTTTTGACCCCGGAATCTCTGGGTTAAAAAAACAAAAACAACAGTCCTATGCTTCAAGGTAGCTGTGCAGGGAACAACCACATGTGTGATGTGTGGCATCACAGACGGGTCCATGGCACCACGTACGACACATACGCACTTGTCTGGATGCAGCCTGAAAGTACAGAATGGAACAATGAAAAGTAAAAGGCCCTTGGCATCAGCATTCCCTTTGTCACTATCCAAGCATACTTGACTTCTAATGAAAACAATGAGCTGCCTGTGGCTAAAGTTTCAGTTGGCTAATATTGGGTAAAATAAAAATGTCCTCAGCCATCAACAGGGTGATCAGTTTAACTTTGCTTTTCTTTTTCTGGGGAGAAGCCGATTTGTGGTAGTATTCTACAGTTTTACTCTTTCCTGACTTCAGGGATGGCATGGAAAACCTCCTTTTTACTGAGAAGCTCTTGCCCACTTTCCAGGAAAAAAAAATCTAATTCCTTGTCAAAAATGAATTTATGGTGACTTTAGAAAGGGATTCTTGCTGTAGGAACTATTGACTGAGTTGAGAACACGCTGTACTTTGGATAAGTGAACAATAAACTTCACCCACCAATCCTGATAGCCAGTAGAATTACAGTTTTAGTTTCAGTTTTACATGTCCAAAAGCCTAAATTTCCCTCAGGTGGGAGAAACATCAGGATATGGCCACTAGGTAGAGCTCTGACAATGAGAATTGATGCCTAAAGTGCAATCCAGAATCAAGCTGCAACAAGCCTGGCTTTTTTTCTAATACTTTCAGACAAAGAGGTGCTTTGGGGTTTTTTTTTCTCCTGTAAGTTTGTGGCATCTAGTACCCGTAATGGTTAAAGTCTAAAGTATATAACAATACAAGCTAAACGTTGTTTGGTATGGAGAACTTTTGATTTCACCATAGTGAAAGAACAGTGAAGTGAAAACTCTCATTTTGGCTCTAACTAGTTTAGCTATCTATCCTGGAATAACCAGGATACTTCTAAAGCCAGGAAGTTCAAAGCTGTCTTCTACTGTGTCTTCTACATGGATGCTTCCATTAAATTGCTTAGAATATCATAGGAACTCTGTAGCATGGAAAGAAGCACCTGATCTGTACTCTGAAGAACTTCTTGTCTGTTTTAGATGGGACCAAATCTACATGCATAGAGGGATGGGTTGGTTTGAGAACAGCTGGAGGTTACAAAAGAGAGTTAATGAGGGTGCATGCTGTGTATAGCAATGGTTCATATCTTTTCCTTCCCACTCATATGGAAGAATTCAGTACCAAGAGAACTGAATAAAATCAAGCTTGTGATCTGTTGGACTTTATTTGGAAGGTCATTTCATAACTCAGAATAGCAGAATATCTTCCTTTTTCACATACTACTTATAATAACATACACTTTCAGTCATTGAGACAGGTGTTTAAAACTCCTCCCTGCATACAGAGATGACTTTGTACTTCTGTGTGTGTTTAACCGTTAAAATTCACTTACATAAGTTAAACTGAAGTGATGGCTTTATGGTAGTATCACTGTAAGCACAGAGCTCTGACTGGATATGCAGAACAAGATTATACCAAAAATTCAGAGTATTAGAAAGTATAAAAGATGCTTACACAAGAGCACATAGCTGTCTGCCTTGGTTGTGATTTGAGATTTCAAGAGATTCAGAACCCAAGCTCAGGATCTTGTTGGACTAGATGAATGTTATGATCTGAAGGACCTATGTACCCTAACATGTTCACAAGTAACAGCAGTCAAAGGACTGTAATCTATTTATTACTTAAACTTTTATGGAAGTAAAGGCAATTTATTTGCCCCATTATTTTTTCATAACATGGCTAAACAAACTAGCCCAGCAAAAACAGATTTGGGGAAGGAGTTTTGAGTGATTTGTTACTAATTGGCTAGATTGTAACAATTGGGAAATGTTGTTAATATTTGTTTCAGGAAATGCAGCCCTGCTTCTGATACTATCGGCTCAGCATTCTTTTCCTGACAATAACAGAATATATCTGTATATAATTCTGGGAATCCTAGCTCTGGAGCTGATTTGTTCTCTGACGTCCCTAGTCATTTACACAGGTGAGCACTTTAATCATTGTCTTTGAATATTATCTCCTCACTAACTACTAAACTCCTTTCCTCTGCTCTCTTAGCATAATGCTCTACCTCTTAGCACCATATGACTCTGCATTGCAGCTACGCATGTAGAAGTGGGTCCTTCATACCACCCCTGCTCTCGGTGAAGATAATTCAAATGTTCTGGTTAAAACAAACAGGATGGTCTTTGTTAGATTTGGTTTGATCTTTACATGTTGTCAAATAAAAAGCTAGAATTGGTGGTAGCAAAACTGAAGTCACTTGTTCATGAAGCTACAGTGAAATTGCAATATTTTTAAGAGTAGTTAATGCCAAACATACCATGGTAAAAGTGGTTTGGAAGCCCACCAGCAAATAAAGATCAATCTTCTCACCAGAGTGTCAACCATGGCACTTAAAGAGAAATATGCATCTTGCTCTGTGTGTGTGTGTGTGTGAGCTCTCTAGGCTTGTGGAACTTCTAAATATCTGAGCTTATGACTGACACTTCACAGCTTTTAAACCTACAGTTCCCTTTTCTAATTCCTTTTTCTTTCAACCTCTTCTTCCCGTTTCCCCCCAAAATTAACCTGGTATTTCTGAAACGTAGAACTCCTCTAAAAATGCCACTTTTCAGCCTCCTGAAAGCTTTCTTCCAAGCAGCCTATCTAATTATGTGAAGCTGCTTTAAACATTTTGGAGTACTGTGGCATACCTGTATCCTATGTTAACATCTTAAACCTGTCTTGCAGGATTACTTTTGTACAAGGTTGACATATCACTGAACTATTATACAAATATGAAACAGAACTATTCTGGGGTGACTACCTTTTAATGATGACAAGAGCCAAAAAAGCAAGAAACATAATTAAATATCTAATTTTCTTTTAAACTTTGTCACTCCCTGTAAATGAAACACACAGATTCATAGATGCAGGGTCAGAAGGGACCCAAGTAGATCTTCAAGTCCGACCCCCTGCCCTGAGCAGGAGAGAATACTGGGCTCATATGATGCCAGCTAGGTAATTGTCAAGCCTCCTCTTAAAGACCCCCAAGGTAGGGGGTCCAGCACCACTTCCCTTGGAAGTTGATTTCAGACCCTAGCCACCCCGACTGCGAAATAGTGCCTTCTAATGTCCAGCCTCAAAAAACTTATGGCTGTTATTCCTTGTTACTCAGGGAGGTGCTCGGGTGAACAGGGTCTCTCCTATTCCCCCGGTTCCCCCTGGTAAGTTTATAGATGACTACCAGGTCTCCTCTCAGCCTTCTCTTGTAAAATAACTTTGTTATAAAATACAACTTTTAGGATTAGAGAAAAAGTTAGTAACTTGTACCTGCAGAATGTTATTACCAGTATAATATACACTTTTATATTCTGCAAAATAACGCACCTTAAATATGTATTTAATGTATTTTTATATTGGTGTTGAGGTTAAAATAGACATCATCATAAGGCTGAAAAACTAATTGGAGCCTCTGAATAGTTATAGATGAGGAATATAGATATTAAATACTTATTAACATTGGAAAAACTGACCAATCTATGTACTACAGATAATGAGTAGAATTGCTGTAGCAGAAGAGTTAACTATACATTCTCAACAGGCCTTTAACAAAAATGAAACAAACAAACAAAAAAAAAAGGTTTATTTGTAGGTGAGCACGTTTGTTAAAATCAAGGGCAGGCCAAATCCGGCCTGCCAGGCACTCCATCTGACTCATGGCACCCAACAACTAATTGTACCTCTCCCTGTCCTTCTCACGAGGGTGGGAGTGAGGCACTCACAATGCACACCCTTCCGCCAACATACCTGTTGTGCCTCACTCCTCAGACGCTTGTGGGTGAAAGGGCCTGACCCAGTCAGCATGCAGCTTCCATGTGGGGCTACTGCTATAGCTGCCAGTAGACCTGCTCGGGTTTCCCAGTGTCCTGCTCACTCTGAGCAGCAGGTAGGGAAGTAGCAGGGGCAGGGGTGGCAGGGAAACTGCAGCTGGGTGGGAGCACAGAGCATGGGGCTGGGGCTGGCAGCAGCACAGATCCCATGATGGCGGCAGTATGGACCTTGGGTGGGCAGACTGTAGGTATGAGGGAAGGATCCCCTACAGATACAGACAGACTTACACACACACTTCCCTATTGCATGCATTGCCTACAGGCAGCAGCAGCAGGTGGGGGTGCTAGTGTCCAGCACAGGCACTAATGCCCAGTGACACGTGGCTCCAGCCAGTGCTACACAGTGGGGCGAGGAGCACAGCCTGGCTGGGCTGCTTTTATCGCCGGGGTTCCCCATTGTGTGCATGCAGCTCCCGCACTCATGTGCCACCAGAGGAAAACTCCACACACTGGAACTGGCTGCCTTCCCTGGGACCTGCGCAGCAGGGGGCAGGGAAGGCAGCTGGCTCTAGTGTGTGGAATGTGAGTGCAGGAGTTGCATGTGCTTGGCAGGGAGCCCCAGCAATAGAGGCAGCCTGACTGGGCTGTGCTCCTCACCCCCATGTGCAGTGCTGGGCATGCGCACCCTAAGCGCCCCTGCCTGATGGTGCTGCTGCCTGTAGGAGCTGTGTGCCATATGGGGGAGGGGTCTTCACACCCTCCCTCACCCCATAAACATAGCACACCCACACCCTGCCCTCACAACCTTCCCACATATACCCCCCCCAACATTCCCTATTGCTCCTCACACACACGCCACCCCATCATGTTCATGCGCGCAATACAAAACTAAGATTTTATTTTTAGATATGCAATCACCTCTATCTATAATACACTACACTCTATATGCACAAATACAAATCATGATGACAAATATTTTTTGTAATAAAACTAAAATATAGTAGGTGTTAGAAGGTCAAGGGGAGGGACTTCCAGTGGCAAAGGTCAGGGGTTAGGGGGCAGAACTTCTGGTCCCAAGATGGTGACCAGGGGCTAAGGCAGCTGTCAAGGGGTGGGGCTATCAACGAGGCCCTGCAGAGCTCACCAAACCTCGGTAAGCAGCCCTCCAGCCAAAATAATTGCCTGCCCCGGTTTAAAAGATACCAGATACTCTCATAGTAAAAAATGTGAGAAACTTAAAATATTTAGGAATATACAACTCATGCATATGCAGGTAACTAGTAATGCCCTAGTTATGTTCCCTCATTTTCAAAAGTTAAAACACAAGGTGCAGAAGTAGTATTTGGATTTCTACCACAAGCAGAATAACCCTAATTTTTTTTTAAGAAAGTAGTTCAGCAAGGAAAGATTTGGAATCCTGTTGTCTACTTCTGATTTGAACTTTCTGACACATTCTTTCTCTATTAGAAAAGCTCTTACCATTTTCAACCTCCACACTGTTCCTTAAATGAAGGTACCAGGCAATTCTAAAAGGTTCTGCTTTCAAAAATTTGTGTTTCTAAACAAAGTGCTTTTCATCCTTAAGCTTCTTGATGCCTCAGAGCAGAAAAAGGGAATGCCTTTCTCAGACTTGTTCTTTTGTACTATTCTAACTAATAATCAACTGGTAGAAAAAGTTAGTTTCTATAGTAGCATCTGAAGATATACTTCATTCTCTAAACCTTCCTGGGCCTAAATAAATGTTTGCTGTAATTGAGCTTCATGCCTATTTAAAGATGAGGAATCTCTCTGTCTTTCTGTAATCCCTAATTGATGTAGATTTAAGCTATACTGTAAACTAGATAGGCAGAGGATATTGGCATGAGAGGAGTGAGAGACTCAGTGCCACATAATACCTTGACATACACAAGAAATGCTGTTTAAGGTCAGACTGAAGCTGTCCTGAAACAAAATGTCTGTTGGGTCACAGAAGAGATTCTAATGCCACTTTCAGTCCAGTGTTTGTCCTCAGTTTTTCTGCCCTCGGTTTTATCTTTGTCTGATAGAACAGAAAATTACCTGACTGCAAACATGAAGGCTTTTTAACTGGATGGTAGGCTTGTTATCTTGCAACTTACAGCTTAGAGGACCATGCTTTTTCTCATTGTATGTAAGGTTCTTCCTGCAAAACAAACACTTGATAGGGATCCATTTACTAGTAAGGTAATGTCACTTAAAGTGGCTAGCTTAAAACGGAAGTGGTGATAAACACAGTTAGTAATTTTGGAAGCTAGGGTTTATGCTAACCCCCAACAAGAATTTGCATTGTAGACACTCTGTCTACACAGGTGACTTGTGTCTCTTTAGGTGTGCTAGCAAATGTGATCTAATGTCAACCTGACCTGAAGAACTCTGAAACATCTCAAGTTTGATAACTTATCCAATTTATGAAATAAAGGAATGACCTCTGGTATCTCTTTTCCCCTTTAGAAGTATTGTGGTTTAATCTTTCCTAGTTTTGTGAGACTGTTAAACAAAAATCATCTGGGTTTTTTATGTATTACACCATTAACTCAGGAAAATAACTTCAAAGAGCTGCACCATGTTAACCAGATGACTCCTGGTCAGTAAAGAGAGAGCCTTCCCCTAGCAAAGAAATAGGTAATTATCTTTTTGAATTGCCAGATCAGTGGCAGTCCTAATTAGTGATTAGTTACAAAACTTAATTTTTTTTAAATATTGAATAACATGCACACTCTAAGGTCAGTCATTGATAATTGCTTTGTAGTTGCAGCTAAAACATGTTTTGCTCTTAGTGAAGGGTTAAGGGTTAACATGTCCAACCTGGCATATTTTTATACTGTTGATCATGTGCTGTTAGTTGCAGTTCCTCTTACATTATTCTAGGTAAATGCCTCAAAACAAAACTGAAAATGTTGAACTGGGGAGAAGTAGACCTATATGTATAATCTGAAAAATCACTTAAAGACAGAAAATGGCTGTAGTATACAATAGTACTTATCCATAGTGTGTTACATGAGTCACTCATCTAGTTGGTGTCATCTGAAATTTTGATGCAGTTTGAGAAACATTTAAACAATGCTCAGAAGTGGCTGTACATATGCAAACTAGCTTTACTTAAATAAAGGCAGTGTGATGTTCTAAATTTTGCATATGGATCTATGGTATATGGAAACAACCTGTGAATAATCATTCTGTCTTTTAGACTTTGTAGCAGTTCACTATAGTTTGTAAACTTTTTGGTTAGGGCAAATCTTGTAGGTGTGGTAGAGGAGGGGGACATGTTTTTTGCAGCATGAATGGTGTAAAGGGCTACTATGGGGCAGTCTTCCAGTTAAGAAAGCCATGTTGATAGGGGATCTCTTAAATGAATTATAAATTTCCAAACCTCTGCTAAACCTAGATATTTAATAACTTTTGTTCAGTCTCCCCTATGTACTTGTCACCCTGTTAAATAGCTTGCTGCATCCCAGACCTTTGTTACTTTTCAAGAGTGTGTGTGTCATTCATAGTATGGAAAGAGTATACCATTAATGACTGAGTGGTGGGAACTTTCTAGTATTCGTGCAGATCTGGAAATTTGGCTGTAATACTGTTTTTAATGGGAATGCAATAAACCAGTTCAGACTTGCCTACATGAAACAAAGCTTGTTTCTGTGTGCCACTTACTTGGAGTAAATACCTTTGTTTTATAAACCACTTCAATTTGGTATTACACTAAGGAAGTTAGCTAAAGAAGGTTAACTGTAGTTATTTCTATGTAGGCGTGTATTAGAGATGAGGGAAACGAATAATGCACTATTATGCTGAAATGACTACATATTGGGTTATACCAATTTTAACAGCTTTGGTAGGGAGGGAAAAATCACTTGCTAACCTTAAATAGCTAAACTAGCATACAGAAGTTGTCAAACAACTAACCTCTCAATTCAGTAGAGGTCACTGAACAGATTATGGCTTGGTCTTTATGGAACTCAAACTAATGATATGCGGACAGGTGACTTAATATCTGACCAAGAAGCATTCTGGGGTAGGGATACTTCAAAAAGTACTTGTTAAGTAAATTAACTTCTCTGTGTTCATGACTGCCCCAGGAAGCATCCTATGAATTGTGAGTCTGTTAGACGCTTTCCACTATTTTTGTAAACTTGTTTTTGTTTTTATAATGCTGAATAAGAATAATGCACCCATCCAATACAGTTTAAGTTCCTTTGTCGTCTTAAGTGTCTTTTTGTGTAGACTGATGCCCTCATAGAATTGGTAAATTTAATTACAAGTTAAGCTCAAAGCGTTAACAGAATGACCTATAAATCAGTTCTGTAGTATTTATTCTGTGAAGGACAGTTTATTCTTTCCCCTTCATTTGTCTTGAGTAACTTGGTTTCCCAAGATCATCTTGTGAGTGCTCTTACTGGCATTAGATGGTGCTGTACTTCAGATGTTGAGCCTATTATTTCAACAGGGCAGTTCATGCGCTAATGTACTTAGGCCAGATTGAAATATTTATACAGTGTAACATTCAGTGTCTCTTTCTAATGCTCTGTTCTTACTCTGAGCAAGGTTCTCAGTGCTTTCAGTTGCCAAGAAGAGAGAATGAAGGTTCCAGGTTGAAAGTCCTTCCTCCCCTTCCATGCCTATTAACTTAATAGTCTTCATTCATGATACCCTGGAATGTCTGTCTTTGATACTTAATGTCTGAGGTGGAAGCAGATCACTAAGGGCCAATCTGGTCTGATTACTTTACAACTTTTCCATGACACTTCTGACTGATCATAGGAGTAACTGAGGCAGGCAACCTGCCTCTGCCTAGCAGGTGGTCTAGTAAAACAATCTTCATCTAAGAAAGAGGTTGGTGGGACAAGAGCCCTGACTACGAGCTGGCACCTAAACCCTTATTTTAACATTATTTTTGCCTCGCTTAATATTCTGACTCGATATTAGTCTAAATTAGTTCAAAATAAGGCTGAGAACCTTATTCAGTCTAGCTAAAGGAAAGAAATATTAAAAAAACCCTTTTGTTAGTGTCCAAAGCCTTTGTGATACAGTCTCTATACTTGGGCCGCTTGCAGCTCTCACAGCTACTGACAGTGCCACAGCCTCTAAGGCCTACTCTTTTACTAGTTTGAGCAGTGACAGGAAAAGGCAGTTCCCAACTTGTAACTTGAATCCTTTGTTTGGTGTCTTTCCTTTTTGCCTAGCTGCCACTTCAAGGTATTTTGGAGTCTGCTTAAGCCAAGTAGAAAAGTCCTGGATATAATGTCCTTCTACAGTTGTTTAAGTCCTCTCTAACTACTTTTTTAAACTTTTTCCATTGCAGTAAAAATAAGCAATTTCAACAAGGCAAAATCCAGGCCTGATATAATTGAAGAAGAAAAAATGTACGCTTACCCCTGCCATATTATCTCAGAAACTGGATTCAGGTAATCTCTTCTGTCTTAAACTCTCATTCATAAATTTTCTAGGTAATAAAAAATAGTGCTGGTAATTCAGTTAGGGTTAAAAAAAAAAAAAAGGATCTTAAAGCTGCCAGCAAAAGTAGATAAGTAGTAACATTTCTTGAGGGACTTGTGTAATGTGAGCATGTTAGAAATGGAACATGGTACAGTGTTGACATGCTGTTATAGATATTTACAAACTGGTTTATGGACCAGTTAATCCATGTGCACACTATGGAAAGAGAACTTTTAATACGTTGGTTAATTATAAAATATTAGGATAGCCATAGTTCAGATCAGCAAGCGAAGAAAGGTCACTTACCTTGCAGTAACTGATTATTTGAGATGTTCTGTGAACGTACAGGCAGTCCTCAGACTTATGACACAGTTGGTTCATGAAAATCGTGTCTTAAGTCAAAACATTGCAACTTGGAACCAATTTTTCCCATGTTGTAAATGGGGGGTTGATTCCTGAACCAAGGCCCGATTACCCTATTTTCACCAAAAATAACCTAGGACTTTGTATTCAGTCAATTTATAGATGAGTAATATAGCTACATTAATGTATTTATATTGTAAGTAACAATCCAATTGATTTGGAAGGACTTCTTTGAGGAGGCTTTGCTGGACTTTTTGAAGGGTTCTTGGCTAGAAGGGTTTTTCTCAGGAGTCTTGGCTGCAGGTTTTTCTGGAGTCTTGTTTGCTTTCTTAAAGAAGATGTCCAAGGAAGTTTGGACAGATGTTCTCCAGAGAGATGGGTGACACAGCGAATTTGTTCGCTGGCGTGACTTGGTGTCAGATCAAGTGTTGTGAAGTCGAAACTGACATCAGAAAGTTGAAACAGAGTGTCAATTTATAAACACTAAGTGCAAAACATTGTAAGTTGAGGACTGCCTGTAGCTCTGACTTGGGCATGTGTGTGTCTTTTGTGGAAAAAAAAAAAAAAGTTCTGCTAAAAACTAGGGCTGGTCCCTACTCTTAAGGTTACCATATTTCCAGGTCCAAAAAGGACACCTTTTGGGGTGAGGGGCTGGTGGAAATATGATGGGGAAGGGGGGGCAGTGACATGCTGGTGCCCTGCCCCTACCCATTCTGTTGCCCCTCACTGACGAGCCACAATGCTGCCCCCCCCCCCCCCCCCCCCCAGTTCCCCTCGCTCCCAAACTGCAGTACCCTGCCCCCCACACATTGCTGATGCCTCTCTCCCAACCCACAGTCCCCTGGCACTGCCAGTGCCCTGCACATCAACCCACAGTCACCCATCCCGTCCCCCCATACCTCTTATGCCCAATCCACAGCCCCTTCCAGCCCTGCCAGTGCCCCTCACTCCTGGCCTGCAGTTCCTGCATTGTGCACGCACTGGCTCACGCACAGTCCCTGTCCCTGGTTGCCAGAGCCTACACGGGGAGCACATGACCCCCTGGCAGCCATTCGCATTGCCTGCTGTTTCCAGCCCCAAGCATCCAGCCCAGAAGAGCAGAAAACCCAGACATTTGCTCTTATTTTAAAAACCTACCCAGATGTAGCACAGGGGTCCAAAAAAAAGGGCATGTCCGGGAAAACTTGGACGTATGGTAACCCTACACTCTATTCTCACAGGTCAGGTAGAGTAATCTCTGCTGTGCTGAACTCCATTCTGCATACACACAAATAGCATTTGAATGTACAGATATTCAAAAGATGTACGCTGATCTTTTATTTATTTATTTATTTTTTTAGTTTGCCTTGTCTCCATTGGCATTTAATACTTGATAGCTAGCATGCATTAAAATGTTCTTCCCCTCTTGCCTTCCCTCTCCATCCCAGTCCATATGTAGCTTTTTATTGTGACCAGCCCTCTTTAAAGGTATATTGTAACATGGCCCTTCTTATTTTTTGCTGATGTGAAGCTGTTGATTTAAGCACATGTACATATTTACCCCACTTAGAGTTTAAGACGACACCATGCCCCCACCATGGGAAAAATATAAATTTGTTATAATTTGCTTTGTATATAATCTAATTATTGGAGGGTCATTTTATATTTTCAGGGGGCACCACTGAAGCAGGGGAAAAAAACTAGTGGAGGGTAGGCAGACTATCTCGCCCAGTCACTTGCTCTACTAGTACCTGGCCAAGTCAGGGCTGGAGCCACAGCAGGTTCCTGCCCCATACTGTGTGATCTCAGCCCTGCTCACTGTGTACCACCCCCTGCCATCCCTTGACCCCTCTCCATGTACTCTCTGGGTAAGGGCTGTGCTGGACCCAGAGCCACAGCAGTCTCCTGCCCTGGGCTGTACTCAAATCTAAGACTAGTTTTCTCTTCTCCCCACAATCCCATGTTGAATGGGTGTGGTGGGTAACCACTTGTTTTGGATTTCAGTAATTTTTTTTATAAATATGTGTTATCAGTGTAAGCAGTTTGAGTAGCTGCTAGAACAATTGCTAGGTGAATGGATTACTGAGTGGTGGAAGAAGAGTAGTCTATGAAACAAAGGATTATCTTGATTTGGGAGACTTAACACTTACATGAACTTCTGTATGATTGGCGAAGCCTTAAGATCTTCAGCCTGTGAAAAGAGTCTTGAAAAGTTGTTTATTATTATAACTAATTGTTAATAGAGAGCTAATTTACGTTGGCAGTCTGTTTTACCCTAAAGACTAAGTGAATGAATGAGTTCCTTTTTATTCAAAGTGATTCTGCCCATACCCCACATGTTATACTAGCTACAGCAAAGTAAAATAAGCCTGCTGTATGTGGGTGCAGCACCAAAGAATTTCTTTGGTGTTCCACAGAATTCTAGCCTCTCAATTTTACATTCATCTAGATAATTCTCCAAACAAAAATAAAATCCCAACAACTCTGTAATCTGTTTCCATGATGTTTTGTAACTATACAGAGTGTAGTAAAAGAGTTTAACATGTGTTACAAAACGCTACTCCCTACTACAAAATATGGCATAGTTGTTTAGCTATTTAATTCCCTATCCTTTCCTTCAGACCAAAGTTGTATTGCTTAAAGTTCAGCTGTAACTTCTTCTGTTGGTCCAAATTGTTGTCTCTTAGTAAGAAAACAAGAAGAACTACTCCAAACGCTATCTATATTTTTTGGTTAAGTATTATTAGTTACTGCCTGTCTTGCTATTAGCCAGTGATGGTGTATTTGAAACTTTTGTTACAGTGATTATTTATGACTTTCTCCTTCCCTGTCTTGTGCTTGTCAGGGAAAATTCAAGTTTGGAAGAAATTGTTGAAAAGCAAGGAGATGTGATAGAATATCTTCAACGACACAATGCACTGCTCAGCAGGAGATTACTGGCATTAACCTCACAGCAGATCAGAGGTTAGAATGTTTGCAAAGCTGCTGCTATACATCAAGAATCCAAAGCAATGTAATCCAATTTGGACAGAAGACTTCCATAATCCTTGGAAAGAGGAAAGGTTTTTGGATGAATGAATGGTCATGGTGCGCACCTTGTTACAACTGGAAAGATTGTCTAGACTTTATCAAATTGTTTAGTTTTGAACAGACATTCTGTTTCTTGGACTCTTTTTAACTCCTGATGGGCTAAAGCTGGATCCAAGTTTAGCTGTGTAACCTTATTCAACAGTACTCTTATTTTTCATTGCTGTAACTTTTTAACTCCAAGCTGCCAAAGCCTCTTGTACTTCCTGAACTCAAACATTTACTTTCCAAATTGAAAGAGCGTAGGGTGTAAACTCTCCTTAGTTTGTTTCCTGATGGTAGAGGTTGAATCACTAAACACTTTGTCAAATCAGTGTTCTACCTATTTCTTTAAGTTGTATAGGTCTTAAAACTCAGTATACGCACTTCTGCAGTTAGTCTGTTGGGGAAGTTGCAAAAACTTGTGTTCTGGATCAGTGTCTTTTTGCTTCTTAAAGGGAAATTGAACTATAGTGTATAAGAGGGAAATTAATCAAATGCCAAAAGCTGGTGTCTGATCAAAAACCTCTAACTGGCCCAAAGAAAAGCAGAATTTCACTTAAGTAAGTGTAGTATATAATAACTAAATGCATCATGGCTAAAGTGACTGAGCAGCTGAACAGAACTTTGTGCTGACAAGTTTTCTGTAGCTTGAATTTTTACTAAATGGTTCCAAAAACTTCAAAAGTAGGAATTATTGTTTTGTGTAATGATACGAACCAAGGTGAAATATAAATTAAGGGAGAAGGCTTCTGTGTTAAATATGTTAAATCCAGTTTATGTGAATATTTAAAGCTGTTTTGTCTTAAGACAGGTACGGTATTAAGTTTAAATCCTATAAAAGGTGCTGCGCTCTTGAATACAAAATTGATGACCGTTGATACCTTTTGACTCAAACATGTGGGAGGGGTCATGCAACAAAAGGGAATAGAAAACTAATCGCACCATATTTTGGAATGACCATTCCCTTCCTATGTACTTTGAGCAAATTTTATATAGAAACTAGTCTGTTAGGCTTATGCCATCATCTCAGATATCAGAGTATACAATACCACTCTCACATTCCTAATTAATTTTTCTGTTTGCTTGTTTCCCAAGTCTTTTGCTTCCAACGTACTCTCTACTCATCTTGTCTGCAAGATCTTGTCTTTTAGGGGAGACAGATTAGTCTCTGAGTAAAAATGGGAAAAATCTCTTAGCAAATGTTGGGAGTGGTGGCCTCAGAGTTCTATACAGGAAAACCAAAAGAAAACTAACACGGCCTATTTTGGTTCTAGGATACAATTTGGGATCTAGTTCCATAATTGTTCACTATGTTGCATAGTACTCTGACTTACGGGACAAAACAGGAATGTTGGAAACTTGCTGCTAATACTACCAAGTGTGTTTTGGTTTCTTTCCTCCTTTAGCTGTATTTTCTTAAATGCAGCCAGGATTTTATACTAAATGTTTGAGAAACAAATATCTTGTTTTTAGAACTCAGGTTTTGATGTGATTATTGTATAACCATTTATATAATTTGTATGAAAAGCAGTAAATGCGACTCTGGATATTTGTGCACAATAAATGCAACTAAGGAAAAATATAAAGCCTCTCCTGTTGATGGTATTTAATTAAAATGGAATCTCAAAAAGTATGAAGCAGTATAAAACAGCAAAACGCACTTTCATTTAATCTGCAGTTTGAGATTACAGTATCAATGTTCATACAGGGATCTCTTTTCTTTGCAGATTTTGACCATGTTCCTTTTTACTTCTTGAACAAGACCTGGAATGAAAGTGATAATAAAGTTAGTTGCCAGTGAATTGTGCGTGTTTTGCTTTTTTTTTAAGACCTGGTGGCTATCCTGTCATGGGTAAGGTCTCTCCCTACTCTGTATTTCTCCTGGTCTGGAAACAGCAAGCCATTGGTTGACTTTGAACAATCTTGCTGAAGCTAGTTAAAACTTCACTTATAGCAAAGCTTTTAACTGTCCATGTAGCCTAACTATCCTATAGGGACTGATTCTGTGGTAGAGCTTTTAGAGGGGAAGAAGCTAATTTGGTCATAGGCAACAGTGTATTACTTCTGCTAAAGCTTTATGGAGAACTTTTAAATGATTTATTTCAGCTTTGCTTTTCTGACTTCTTGCATCAGGAAAGAAATGTCAACATCTATAAGAGTTTGCAGAATTAGCAGATTGACATACCCCTAATTACATCAACCACGGAGGGGTGGGGGGAATAATTTTATTTTTTTTTATAAGGTGTTCTAATCATCTATAGAAACTGATAGGGAAAGATGCAAAAGGAAACAAAAAACTGAATTAGGCCTGCTCTCAGTCCTTGAGCTAAACGAAGGCCTTTCTGTGTGAACTCTTTTTAATAAATAAGGTAGGGATGCCTGTAGACATGTGGGACATCTGCTCTCACATGCAGTGTCAGAGCAGACTCTATAGTCTCCTGGAGTATGCTAATTAGCATGCTTCAGCAGCCCTGGAGTACTCATGCTGCAAAATGCTGTGGGTGCTTTAACTAAAGCTCATCAAACAGTGCCTGACAGCCACTCTAATTCAAATAGCCCCCTCTCTCCTGGGAGCATGTGTAAAGATGCCCTAGATGACTGAAAATTAGTGGGCAGAAATTAGGGAGCAGAGTGAGCCTCTGCCTTATTACCTCTCTAATGGGTTTTAGGGGAGATTTGGATGGGAAGGAATTAATTACTGAGGGGTTTTTGAAGCAATCGGACTCAACTATTTCAGGAATTCTGTTCTGTCCTTCACATTTGCCTTCACTTCATCCCCCTGACATGCTGATGACATACTAGTGGGGACCTCTTGACCCTTGCCACCATCCTGTTGGAGTTTTGGCCTCCACTGTTCCTCCTGTTTATAAGTCTCCATAATGTAACTAAAGGACAAAATACTTAGTACATTACTTAGTGTAAGATGTAGTCCAGGTTTATGGGATGGTGTCCTGACTGAGAGTTGTGTAGAAACTCTGCATTCTTGAACCAAGTGATGTTAGTGACCCAATTGTATACGATTAACAAATACAGTAGAGCCAAGATTTAGGCCGAAAAGTGAGTTAGCATATGCCTGAGTTGATTGAAGATGTGGTTGGTTAGCCTGTGAGAGAAGATCAGTTCAGATGACTGATGTATGATTGACAGGTGAATAACTGATATTGGCCAGTGCATGCGGGGTGATTTTTTCCCCCCCATAAAAGGTGCTGACCAGACCTGGTTCTTGTAGACCACCAAGGTGAGTCTCTACATGCAGGGAAAATTCCTGTAGCAAAAAAAATGGGGAAAAAAGTGGTGCAAAGCACACATCAGTAGCATGTGCCAGAACAAACGGAGGACTGGCTATCTAGAGCAATGCTCTGGCTGCTGGCCGGGCTCTATGCTACCAGATCTATACCCCTGCTGCACAGGATAGCAGGTCCTCCCCAGCCCCTACCTGGGACAATTTGCTGTATGCTGAACTGCATGTGCAGCGGTGTGCAATGAGGCACAAAGCAACAGTGCAAATTTGTGCTGCTGCTATTTGTGCCTCTACAAGAGTCCACCCCACAACGTGGGGACCCATCCCCAGGGATGCGTGACCACGAGGGATTTTGAGAACTGTGTGCTGTTCTGCCTGTGCTGGAGCCAAGGTGAGCCTGGAGAAGCTGGAGGGAGCCTGACTGATGCTGGGACTGAAGCTGAAGCTGGGAGTGAAGAAACTGAAAGATTGCATGTGCTTGTATTGAGACTTTTGTGTTCGTCTCTTGCACTGAAGAGATAGGTGGCAGTGTATCTTGCTCTCCAGGAGATGGCAGAGTGTGAAGGCTGGAGGACCTGGGAGGCCAATAGCTCCTTGTTCTATACATGTTCTTAATTTTTATTCTCTCTTGTCATTGATAAATTGATGGTTGTTGTCATCCTTTGTTAATAAATACCCTTTCCCCTATGTGAATGTGTGGAAGTGAGTTATTTTGTTTGGGGACCCAACCCAATTAATTATGACAAGGGTCTGATAGATGGCCCACACCCCTGACTGCCCCAATGATAAATTTTACTGTTGATTATAAGTAGTTGCATAATTAGTTTTCCTGTTCCAACAATACCAATAAGGAGAGAGAACCCAAAATGTGAAACAATACTGGTTTGCCACCTTTTTGTATTATTTTCATTCCCTGGTACATTTTCCTGTTCCACTTTTCTGTTTGCACCCTAGACCACTGTGGCACCAACAGAAGCCTTGGACCGAGAGGCTGGTAAAAGAAGTTTAAGATGGCCACATACATGATATCTCCTGTTGAGGGATGTGAGCCTGAGTCCAGAGCAGCAGCAATCGTGATAAGCTTGCCAGCCCAAAACATCTTTCTGTGCCTGAGCAGCTGACTTGCTTCCTGAGATAAACACAGCTCTTTTTTTTTTCTCCCTTCCTTTGTTTCTTTGTGTTCCCCTTGTGTCATTTTGCTTTTGTCAAAGGTAAAACTAACCTGTTTTGCTCCTGACCAGGCCTATTGGAATGAAATCAACCATTATTCCCTTTTTTTTTAAAAGGGACTTTAAGCTGGTTCTGCAAAGCCTATTTCAATTTTATAATGCTCTTGCTTTGATTTTTATGTATCTGTCTCTTTTCCAGCACTGGCATGAATTTTCTGTTGTTTGCCTTGGCACTAAGGCAGCTGATGCCTTTGTAAGCAAAACGCAGAATTCAACTGTTTGTACAGTAACAGGGTTATGTTAACATTTTTATTTGCTGGGGACATTTATCCCAGCAGTGTCCACTATTCATTCCCTGATCTCTTAAACAGCCTAAACTTAAAATTTTTGTTTCAGGTGTACATTTGGTTCTCCTAAACTGCCACTTGTTAATTCAAGAATTTGCCAGACAGTTGCAAGAACAACTGAAATGTAGATGGAGATTTTTTTATTGAAGAAGAATTGGTGGAAGCCAAGCAAAGATGGGCAAATCTTGAAAACAGCAAAAATGCTTTGCATACAAATGGGCACAAATCAGAAATCTGACTACAATAATATAGCATGTGAAGGAGGAGGCAGCTTGAAAATCAAATCCATTCTGTTCTAGTGCTGCTGTTGTCCCCCTGCTTTAACTGTGCCTGCTCAGGATGCTGTCTTATGTTGTATCAGGGTTGATGGTAGTTATACTAAGAGGTTAGATTATGGATTGTTATAGGATGGTTTGAATAGGGATGAACCTACCTCAGACAGGGGATTGGACTAGACCTCTGGCCCTATTTCCCTATGATTCTATAATTCTGTTCTTAAATTACTTCTTTCAAAATGTGAATAAGGAAAGCAGCAAGGATGATGCTAGTAACCAATTAAAGGACAGATGAGAAAGGGCATGTACACATCCCTTTCTGTTTCCCCCATGGAAAACATCTGTTGAGCAGCCACATTACTACTTAGTTTTGTACAGAGCCAAGCGCTCATTACAGATGGAAAACAGCTTGCACAAAAATACAAAAACAATATTGGAACATTTTTTCCTACTTGACTTGCCAATTTTGCACCATTTGGTCATATACTAATCTTTTCTATTCTTGCAGTCTTTTTTAAAGTGTCCAGGATTGGCTTACCTATGCTTGTCAGAGGATGAGCGCAATGGGGTTGCAAATCGGGTTCAGTCTTTCAGATATCACCAAAATATTCTTGCAGTGTAAAGATACAACATTATCAAGCAAGGCAGCATGGAAAATAGGAAAATACAAGCACATTTGGAAAAATGATGCTTAAATGATTTGAGAGCATCCCTGAAAATTGGAAGTTACCAGGAATTTATATAAAAGTTAATATGCAACTATCTTTATATTTTATTGTGTTTAATTTTTCGCAAGTTTTCTTCATGTGAAGGAGATGTTGAAGAACAACCTATTAGGAATGTTATTCCTGGCATTTTCACCTGTAAGAAAATCCACTTAGGTTATTCAATAACTGCAATGTTCTTCACAATAGTTTGATTTTTTTAAATTAGAATGACTGAACTGAACATGCAGTTATACTAACTTATGCATATTTGAGCAAGTGCTCGTGGTATCTACATAATTATTACCAAAGCCCACATGGGTAAGACCAGTGATAGCAGTTGCAGATAGCATCATATAACCTATCATTAGCCTCACAAATAGTAGTAGTAGTACTAATTCAACTGGGGAAGAACTAATGTATTTTTGAAACCCCATTTAATATTTTATAATCCAAATTTAAAATGGATTAAAGGCATAGGCTTATCCTTGCTGCACGTTTATGCTAGTGATAGTTAAAGTCAATATATAATTTAAAATACCTGCCATGGTGCATATGTTTTAACCTGGGTTCTTGAAAATAGGCACCAAATAAAAAATGACCCAAGTGACTGCAATATTTAATGAAGGTCTATTGCTGTAAAACCTTACAAATCTCCAAGATCAAGGCTTTAATTCAAAGCTGAAAGTGTCTCTGTGCATCCTGGCTGCCATGCACTGCATTTCCCTCTGAGGGTTTCACTGGCTAATGTGGCCCATCCTGTCCTCCTCTTGCCTGCCCATCCCTACCTCCTCCCTCTCTCCTCCCTGTAAAAAACATCATCCCGAAAGCATGTAGTGTAGGGAAGAAAGGAGTGGGTCTCCTACTAGGGCAGGGGGTGAAAGCACCCACTTGGAATGACAAATGGGCTTAGCCTGTCTGTTTTTCTCCTGCCCCCTGCTACTCCCATTCAGCCACTCAGAGGAGAGGGATATGGATGCTTGCCCCACTTCCCTGGTTGGGCAAGCTCATGTAGGGGTTTAGGGTTGCTTATTTTCTCCATTTGTCCCTGTCTTCTCCCATCACCCCAAACCTCCCTCCAGAGGAGGCTGCCACATGTCTAGAAACACCCTGGTTCTGCTGTGCAGGGGGCATTCGCTACTGGCGAATGCCCAACCTTGCCCCTTGGAGCTCAGGTGGCATACTCCAACATGGGGTAGAACTGCCCCAGCTTTGCCCCCGCCTGCCACTACTATTTGCAGCCCACGCTGCACAGCCTCCCAGGGGCGAAGGCAGGGAAGGGGTGAGACATGGTGGGTAGCCTTGCCTGAAGGGAAGGAGGTATGGGTGGAGCCACAGGACCCGGGAGCAGCCACCTTTGGCCCTGAGGTCTGTTCTAGACTGCCTCTGCCTAAAGAGGAAGCTCCTTTTCCTCCCGGAGTAACTGCCATGGCTGCCATAGTGGTTCTCCCTGTCTTGTCACAGGAGCTTTTAAGCCAAAGTTACATCCTTTCAGGGTTCAAAATACTGGGGAGCTTGGGGGAGTTGTCTCCCCTCCATAAGAGACAAGAGCCCACCTGTAAGATTTGAAAATCATAACCTGCGGGGGGGTCTCTGATTTTATTAGGGCATCATGATGGGCAGCCTAATTTTTTTTACAGACCCACCCCCCCCAGTGTCAAAGTGTAATTCGAACCCTGCATCCTCAGCTGGACGCATGGACAGGTGATCTGACCAAGATGTCTGTGCAAAAGGGGACTGAATCTGCCTCACCAATGAGCCAAGACATGGGCTACTGCAGAGATCCTCAACCTGAGACTGAGGCACCCTGGGATACCCTGAGATCCTTTCAAGGGTGCTGTGGGGTGCCCACGCAGTATAAGCACTATTTAGGTGTACAAACATGATTCACGGAAGACACCCTGGGATTTCAAACAGGAATCCAGAGTGTTAAAAACATTCTGTTTTGCTCTTTCTAAGTTCTTTGCACCAAAAGACTTGCTCTAGTATTTTTTCCATAGTCAAAGAATGAGTGAAAGCTAAGATTTGGCATTTTCTGAGGGTGCCTGGAGTCTAAAAAGGTTGAGAGCTACTGAGGACTGTTGTGTCTGTTGCTTTCTCAGGGGAGAGAGCCATTTTTCTCCATCCACCAGTGGATGTTTCTGGGGATTCTTAAAAATGTAGTCTTTGATTTGGCCTTTGACTTTTGCCACCAAATCCTCTTTGGCTGGGTAAAAGTATAAATATAGTTCTATATGAGGATTGAAAGAAAATTGGTGTCAGATAATTATAGCGTGCACATTGTAGAGGAAATAAGGCTTTAATGCCACAAACCTCACAGCTGAATCAACTGCTCCAATTTCCCTTGTTTCTAGTGCATTTTATACTTAAAAAAACATCCATCCTAAAGTGCTCTACGCATTTAAGCTATGCACCTCTCATTTCATTTGCTGCTGTTGTATAGTCGGTTTGGGAATAACACATTCTAACCATAATGGTGCACAATTGGAAATGCAGGAGTTGCTTAGTAGGCAGAGTGTATGCAGAACAGACAGATTAATACTTGTTTTTCTGAAATATTCAATGATTGCTAATGACTGCAATGGATCTTATTCTGGACTTAATATTGTAGCCAAAAATATCACTTTCAACCAGGAAATCATTATAGTTAAATTGCAGTTTTGTGGAAACCATGAAAACAGCGTTGTCTGTGATCACTGTGATTTCCAACAAAATCAACCAACACCGCCCCCCTCCCCAAATTAGCAGTGAGGAGCAGGGCCACTGCAGAATGGCCTCAAAATCGGTTCAAAATTGCAGACTGCCCTCAAAATGTGCACCGTGAGCAGGCTGCGAAAAACCCGTTGTCTTGCCACAACTTGGGAAGGTCCCTAATTATAGTATTTCACCATGGGAAAGGGTAGGATCTGAATGAAGCACAAACACCACTTTCTGTTAACACACTGAAGTTTTGAACCATTCATTACAGCCCTCCTTAGGTGTGACTCTGGAAACACTTGCATCAAGTTACTTATGTGTGTTGTACATGAGGAGTCCCAGAGCTTAGTGGCACTATATATAAACAATATATAGTGCTTGCAGATTTGAGGTCCTGGGTTGTGATTACCTACTGGGTCTCAGCCAGGGCAATAAAGACTCAGACAAATTGAATTAATGTTTTTCACTGTAGTGGTCCTATGAAATTAATCTTATTGCATGTATTCTGTTTTTTATTTAAGAACAACTTTGTTCCTTAGGTTTGAACATTGTTCCTCCATCTCAAGTAGAATTTTCTTGGTGTCTCATTTCTACAAAAAGACCAACATTAATAATAGGTTTTATTTAGGTAAGGGAAAAATGATAAAACCCCTGCTAAGAGCATGTACCATCTACTTGCACCAAAATATGCATGTTTTATCCCCAGTGTTCAGTGTTTATAAGTGCTTTTTGAATAGACATTTTATGCTCACATGTGTGTGTGCTATATAAAGAAAAACAGATTTCTCCCAGAAAAACACCTGTATAGGGTTACATAGTTCTAGAATAGCACATGTACATTAAATACTGATATTTATATCATATTTAAGCTGATCTAAAATACATTTTGCAATAAATGTATTTTTAGCTAAATCTCTTGTATTTTAAAACTTTGTATGATTATGTAATCTGTTCAAGTCTAACCTACAGAAGGTGAAACCTGTAGTGACAGTGTGGAAACAACATTTGGGTAGACAAAACTGTCAACAACCTCAGCCTGAAACAATACAAAAGAAATAAAAGCACCATCATCATTGACTTAAGAAGCAGTGATTGGGTACTTAACTAAATATAGAAGCATGTTGTGATGTTTTTAATATTAAAAAATTTCATATTTCATGGGAAAAAATGCAGTTTATCACTGTTGCTATGTACAAGGAAAGAAGATAAAAATTTTCAAGAATAGCATCACCAGTATAAAAATTACATAACGTTTTAAAGTGTGTTGTACTTTGGCAACTGTGTTTGAATTTTGAGGACCACATCTTGCCCTGGGTGACAGTAAATCCCATGTGACCCAGAGCTAAATATGACTATGATATTTATAGACTATGTATGTTGAATTAAGGAAGTATTACCAAGCTTTATTCTCCTATAATTTCTTTTTTCCAAACTGGAAGAAGAGAATTAAATTAGTTTATTATGCTTTGGGAACATGCCACTCTGTTCCTCACCACAGCTTCACATTTATCTCCATTTCCTGCTGACCTACTATTATGTTATTTTGTATTTCCTTCTAAATAGCAAATTAATTTAAAGAAAACTGAATTTCAAATAAAATGTGTTAAGACCCCTTGTGTAAAAGACCCCATATAAACTCCTTCTATGCTCTTGGATATCTTTTCCACATTTCAAAAACCCAAGTTTTGAATTTGGCAGCTTGAGATATGTATGTATGTGTGAATTGGATTTTTAGTGACATTAGATGAGTTCCTTGTATACTTGCATTCTGATTTTTAACTGACAGCCTCCATTTGTTTGTTCAAAAGCCTATAGATATTCACTCTTGGTGGCTCTGATCTCACAGCCACACACAGAGATGGATTCAGTTCAATGGTATTTCTTGCTTGAGCTAGTTTTGGCAGGATCATGATCCAGTTGTCTTGCACGTGCGTGCGTGTGTATAGGTGATTACATTTTTGCATGCAAAATCCATGGAGCTTGCAGGGGTAAATTCCACACTCTAAATGATAATATATCCCAGAAATTCAATGCACACAATTCATGAGTTCAATTGCAAATCAGACCCTTTGGTCCCAATTCTGTTCTCCTTGAAGTTGATAGCAAAATTCCTGTTGATGTGACTGGTAGGATGAGTTATATGGGATACTGCAATTTTAGGTAAGTACAGGCAATCAAAAAGCCCTAGGCTGAATCAATTCAATCTTCACAGGTTAGTCTAAATTGTATAGATTGAAACAATAAGCAAGTGAACAGACATTCACTTTTGATTCTGGAAATGCAGCCATGTACCTGCAATGGCAGCAAAAAGCCATGCGGACTTTAGAGCTGGGGCAGGCAAAATATGGCCCATGGGCCAGATCCAGCCCACCAGGCAATTTCATCTGGCCTGTGGTTGGGTGCCTACCAATTTACTGTATCTGACCCGGCCCAGCCCCGGGCTGCTCCTGCTGTGCCTGCATGGGGCTGAGTCCCGCTCACTCCTGTGGTGGCAGCCCATGCTGCACTCCCACCCTCGCACTTGGGATGGCCTTGACCCCAGCCCTGAAGGTAGGGAAGCAGTGATGGGTGGGGGGAGTTGCAGCTGCAGACAAGTGGGGGGGAAGTGATGGCAGTGGGCAGAGGGGAAGATGTGGCAGCAGCAGAAGTGGTGACAATGAAGCAGCAGCAAGGAGGCAGGTGGGAGTGAAGGGCCTGCACTGGTGCCCCAGGGCTGTGACCAGTGGAGGCCCAGGGCAGGGTGGGTTGGCAGAAGCATGGAGCTCAGGGCATGGGGTCCACCTGGTTCTATCATGCGGGGCTCCCTGGGGCTCATATGCAGTTCCCATGTTCTCCACCCAAGCTGTGCATCTCCAGGAATGCCCTGGACAATGGAGCCAACGGCCTGGCCCCACTCACTGCCACGTGCATACTGTGGGGAATGGCAGGAAGCTCTGTGTTATGGAACCGGTCTGGCTCTGCCCCTCTCTCTGCCACCCCGGTCAAGCCCCATGACCTGTACTGCCAGCTTCATTGCGTGGGGCTTCCCTTGGTGGTGTGGGACTCAGGCAAAGAACCCAGGAACTGTATGTGAGTCCTGCGCAAGGGAGCTGGCAGCCCAGCCATGTGCAGTCTTGGGGCTTGCCAGGACTGTGCACCACCAGGGAGGCTCTGACTGCTGTGAACCATGAGTGCCCCGAGGACCTGCTGCTGCTTCTGCTAGCAGTGGGGGCTGTATGCAATGGGGGGAAGTGAGGAGGGTGTGTTTGTAGTGGGGGCCCTACATGCATGCTCCACCATACAGATGCACCCACATCCCCCCATGCACACCCCACACACCCTCTCCATCCGCAGCCCCCACAACCCCTCCCCACACACACATCCCCACAAACACACTCCCCAATAAACCCCATACACACACACACACACACACACACAGCCCCTACAAACTCCATATCCACGCACACTCACATGCCCACAAACCCTACACATCCACATACACTCATTCCCCCACACCCCATATACAGTTCCCCACCAACCCAATAACCATACCACCTCCATAACCTCCACACATACCCATACCCTCCCCCACATACACACACACCCCCACGGTCTCCCCCACAAATCCCATACCCACCCACCCATATTCCCCACATCCCTCCAAACCCCCAGCCCCCCACAATATACAAAAGTAAGTCTTCATTTTAAGCCATTATGCAATCACCTCTATGCACACTATGCAAACACACACAAATCAAAATGTGTTTCGGGGAGGTATAAAACATCATGGGATGCTGAGGGGACTGTGAGTTAACTTGAATCTAGAGGGGATCTGGCACAGAATTTTGATAAACTGATGTAACCTAAATCAGTTAAGTCTGATACTACATCCACCCAGGTTTATTTTAAACCAGTTTTGGCCATTTTGAAAATGTTTTATGAAGCACTGAACTTCTTTTGTGTTACAGATTTAAACCGGCTTCCGATTGTTTGTACTGGTTTGTGTAATTTCTGTCCCTAGCCTATGTACTTTTTAAACTCAACAGAGCATCGGGTTTTTAGTTGATAGTACTCATCTTTGCAAGGAAGGAGTTAATGCTGGGTTAGGCTTTTGCTCTTCAAATAGGTCTTCAAACAAGACCACTTTCTTTGCTGCCAAGGTTGCTGCTTGTACAATTTAATTTTACTTGCTAGAGAATTAACTTTTAAAAGGCTTAATGTGGTTTATAAGACTTGCATTTAATTAAACATTAAGATGCTGTATTGCAACTGCCTTGTGTCATGTTATCATGGTGCCATGATACAGCATCCTGGTATTCTATTGTCTGATAGGTATGTGGAAGTAGTTTGTAATAAGTTGCTAACATCAGAATTATTTCAATATTTTCAGAAAGGGAATGTGTTTTAAGAAACTGTTGAGAATGTTACCTCAAATGAATAGTTAATTTTCTTTAGTTATTTCAGAAATTGGGGGGGATTTTTTTTACATCAATCCCATATGAAATTTATAAAAGGAAGTAGACCAGTTCTCCATTATCTTTGGATGCAAGGCCCTTTATATGCAAAGAATATAAAATTTAAAAATGTACAAAGTGTATTTAAAATGAAACATTAACATGATACTTGAAGTGCATATTTTTTTTACAAAATATACAGCCACTTTGCTATTTTATAAACGTAGCAATCAAAGGTTACCAGCTGTGTTTCTACTAAGATGTTTTTGTGATATACAACATGACTAAAAATGAACAAAGACATTCAAAATTATTTTCTAAAGTCTAGTTTGTCATTTTGCTTTCCAAGACAGTCTAGTACTGTAGTTAACAACATCTTTTCCATCCATAAATGAACATGCACCTGTAGCCCTCTATATTTTGTTTTTCTTAATATTTTAGCAAAATTAACTGAATAATTATGGTTATATATAAACATACAATACCATTAAAAACACCAGAACTTATATATTCATTCTTTACAATGTAATTATTAAATAGCTGCTTCAGAATTCTTGTTTTTTTTAATATTCTGCTATTATGTCTAAAAAGAAAAGTATACATAGACATGTGAAAGGTAAGTAACACCTGTTAAAAACAAAAGCTTTTAAAAGTGGTACAACTGCTCTCATTTTGGAAAGCTTTCTTTTTTCAGTAGCAATTTCACTGTTACCCTCATTGCTATATGTTGGTGTGTTGAAATGGTTGACTATTTTTATGGCACTGATGATTTTCCACAGTTCCAAATTGAGGTCATGTTTGAGTCCATTGTTTTTCTCCACTTAGAGAAATCTGAAACTCCTGTGAAGCTGTTCCAATACAAGTCTGATAAGGTTCTGAATGCTTACAGATGATGGCTTACATGTGGACACCTGCACTGGCTAGCATGCTGCAGCTAGCCGATTTTCTTGATTGGTCTTCTCTGTTTCATTCTTCTTTCTGTTAGAAATTGTGAATTGTACGACAAAAGCACTATTACATTAAATTAAAAATCATTATCTTGTTAAGCTGTGCTTATTTTTAAACATACTAATTGCTGTTCAGTAAAGCCCAACCTTTTGACATAAAGAAAATATAGGCTTTTCAAGACTAGTGTGATTGCTTAAAGGTTTTGGACAGCAAAGCATTATTTCAGTTTTGTGCCATTTTTATAATCCTACTGACATGCAATTGCAAGGATCTGTGAAGAGCATGTGTTGTTAAAACAAAACAACAAAAAGAAAATAGTCAAACATTCTTAACTTCTGGCCCAGGAAGGAAGGGCTTGCTTTCTTTATAAGGGCTCTTTCACTGTAGTGCCACATTCCATATCATGTGTTCCTTTGACTTGGAGGAACTATGTACTACAGAAAATCAGGATGGATCAGACAGATTTTCTTTTTGTGGTTTGTTTTACTTGTGCTGTTTGGGTGCAGTGCTTGTTGTGAAAGCCAATACACCGAATTTTCAAATACATTAGAAAGGTCTAGTGTGACAGCTCAGTTTCCAGGGGTATAAAAGGTAGTCTTTACAATGATAGGACATTGGTTAAGTAGACTGTCTTAAACTTATGTGCCTGTGTTGGGACTTGGGAGATTTGGGTTCAGTTTTAGCTTTGCCTCAGCCTGGCTGTGACTTTGGGCAAATCATTTAATCTCTCTCTGCCTCAATTCTCTATCCTTAGAAGGAAGATTATAGTACTTCCTTTGTCTATCTATATCGTAAACACCTTGTGGTAGGAACTGTCTCATTACAGCTGCTGTGAATAAATAATAATGCTAAAAAACCCATAAAAATATACCATTATTATTCAATACATACATATTAATTTTAGAAAACATAAATGGAATTTTACAGTTCTGTATTGGGATTTTTGACTTTCCAGTTCGTATTGGATACCCGTACAAGTCATCAGAAATCCTACTGGACAGAATGGTCCTTTTGAAGGGTCTCATAAATCCATTTCATGCTTTTGACATTTGAACTTACCTATAACTTTTACAAAATTTAGGGGAATCACAAAATCATAGTGGCTGCTTCTAAGTAGGTTTCAAGTGATTTTCCCCCTCAGACACTTGAAAGTCAGCCAGATTCTTTGTTCCAAGTCTTTGAGGATGCAGCTTTTGGAAGTGTTGGAAATGGCCTCTCTAGAGGAATTGCTTGCCTACAGTACTTTAATGGCTGCATAAGGACAAATGTTGTACTCAGTACCTATGTGTGTGCCCATCAATTGATTATTTGAAAGGGAAATATCTCTAACAATGAAAAGCACTTTATGAATCTACTTCTGCAACAAGAAGGGGAGAAGGAAAACAGGCATTTGTGAGATCTTTTATAAATCTAATGCAGCACTTGAACACATTAATCATGACATCTCAAGCTATGAATATAGGAAAATTCCTTAAAAATGTGAATTTTGAAAAACTTCAGCAGAAGACTGTTTTAGATCTTGTCTTGGTTTTTTCTAGTTGTAGAAGTGATCAAAAAATCAAGTATGAACACAGGCGATGTTTTCATTATTATTTCAAATTCTGAATTTTGACAAAAATTTTTGATGTTTTTCAACCAGATCTAATTGAGCCTAAGAGCTCAATTCTGCTTGATTATGCAAATAGCTTCTTTATTTATAATGAGTACCTCCACTGAGATCAATGAGATTACTCACGTAAGTGAAGTTACTCAGGTATGTAAATATTTGTTGGGTTGGGGCCTAAAACTAGACAGGAATGTAAACTGAAATTGAAAGCCCACTTAAAATTTTAAGGAATTGCTGATAATCCACAACTCTGAACTCAGGAGAAGCTTCAATGCTCCTCTTCCCTTCCCCCAGTGAAGTCCTCTGGATTTCTAAACATCTTGACAGAATAGGATTATAACAATCTTTAACTAAATGCCTGTACAATAGGTTATGAATTAATAAGTGCATTGTTTTGCTATGTCATTGACTTTTTTGTTACAAGAAATCAACTCCACAAATGAAAGCAGATAAGTTTGAAAATAGCTTTTAGTCTAGCAAATTGATATTCTGTAAGAAAAATAATACAACAGTAAGTGCACATTTATCACTCAGACAATGCAATCTGAAGCCAAATGCATTATATATTATTTCAGGGGCCCATTAGAGAAAAGGTAGATGGTCTCAGAACAGACAGTCTCCAGCCTATGGATACTAAATGTGGCGCTGAGGGAAGGGGGGTGTTGAGTTCACTACTTTAATCAGAACTGAAGCAAGATATTCAACATAGAATCAACAAGCCTCCTGCTCCTAGACCTAAATTCTATGTCCCTTCCTATCATTCAGCTCACTTACCTGCTGCCTACTGAATGAGCTGATCTGATTGCTTTAGCTGGTTATGTTCATGTTGTCACTGATGAGGAATCTCATCTAATCTGTCTTCTGTTGAAATCAACATGTAAATGGACCTTCATCTTCAATAGTGAATAATTATTTGGAAAGATGTTTCCTTAAACATATTGACATATGTCCAATAAGAAATCACAATGGTTGAGAGAGGGGAAAAAATAAGGTGTTATAACATGCACCTTGAAATACGCTAATTTCTGCCTTGGTAAAGCAATACAGGAGTAAATCTGGAGTTATTCTGAAAACATCTTAATCTGTCCTTAGCCTTGCAAGTTTACCAGTGTCCTGTGATCTATGTATGCTATATACACATGCAAAGAGTATTTATAGCCCAACACTATCTAGTGGGGAGGGAGTGAGGATATCCTTAGATAGTTGATTTTGGGGTGTGGATGTGTATTTTTTGCAAACTAATTACTGCATAGGTAAGATTCTGGATATTTTGTGGCATTTTTAGAAGTGTCTTCTGCTCTTTGTTTTTTCTCGCTGCCAACAGAGCAAACAAATCTCTCTGTTCCTCCTAGTACAAATTCTGTCATCATTTATTTATTATACCAAAATGCCTGGAGCTACAGCATTATCTTGATATATAACAAAGAGTTTAGAAGATGCAAAACTATTGATTCCATGTTTTATTCATCTTTAAATTGCATTCTTCCCTGAAAGGGACTCTTGGTATCCTTTTGATGCCTACCTACCCTAGTATATTTACATATTCTACCTGCATGCTTCTAGAATTGCTTAGTATTTGAATGCATATGCTGTAATCATCTATAAAGCATTGATGTTGTGTACTTGCATAGGCTTTCATCCAAGGACCTCAAAGCCCTTTGCTGACATTAAGTTTCACAGACCCCTTTGAAGTAGATAAATGCCATTATATTGATAGGGATGCCTTGGGCAAGGAAGGATCAAGTGAGTTGCCTCAGGCCACACAGGAAGTTAGTGTCACAACTATCACCTAGAAGTCCAGGCTAGAGTCAAAGTCTAACCACAAACTATGTCTTTCTTTTTAAAAAAAAACTTTTGGAGTGTGTTCTGCCTGAAAGACAAATTGCAAAAGGGAAAATAATTGCACTGGAAGGTGTTTTTAGCAAAACAGCCTTTCAGATCTAACAGACCCAAGAGTTTTCAGTCTTGAATGCCTGAGAAAAGGAGGAAGTTTGTACTTGCCTATTGAGAGGCGAAGATGGAAAATTAAGGCAGGACAGTCCCTTATCAGGAATTAATTCACTCCCATGCAAAATGTGCTCTGCAGAGCACCCTTGAGTCATGTCCAGTGTCCCTAGTGAAACTGGATTCCTATGGAGTTTAAACAAATACTGCTTTTTCCCCACTGTGACTTTTTAAAAGCCCTATTTTCAGTACAAATCACAAAGACTTGAGACCAAGTTAAATCATGTCTGTGGTTTGGTTAGTAAAATGTGCCTCCAACTGTTTTGAAACCTAGGTATAATTTAGAAATGTGCTTTTCCTGGAGAGTGCGCTCAGCTGCCCACACAGCCTTTCCAGAGAAATGCAGGGAGAGGCTTTGATAATTACATCCTCCTGGCGCCTGATTTTATTACCAAACACTTATGAATTACCATTGCCTAAATTTAGCAAAGCAACACCGGCTTGAAGATCCCTCAGGGGAAAGGCACTCTGGAGTGGAGAGGCATGCATCTCCTGTGAGCGCAGTTGTGTCTGTGTAGTTTTCTGCGCAGGACCAGGTTAGCTGAAAGTCAGAAGAGAAAGTCAGATCACAGGGTTGGAATAGCAAGAGGCTTCAGTGATCGTTTGATTTTTTTTTCCCCAAATCAACTGATGACTGCAAAGAACATGGGAAGCAGGGTTCACAGTGGACATCAGTGTTGTTCACTGAACAAGTGGGTTAACGATTCCCCACTGGCTGATAGCTAGGGATCTGTGGATAGTAAAGTACTTCTGAGTACTAAACAGGAAAGCAACAGAAAGGTGGACAGACTTCTGACACTGAATTTTCCATTTTCTCAGACCTTCCCCTCCTTGTCCTTAAAAGCCCCCTGCCTACCTTTTTTTGAATATTCATTAACAAAAGCATTGATTCCTTCCCATCTCAGACATAGTACCAAGTGCAGCTCTCATCTCTTTGCTTGGAAGGAGGACCACATCTGAGACACTTCTTTCTCGATTGGATTAAACTTAACAGCAGAGTCAGCAATGCAACCACCACTGGGCTACACTGATCCTTGGTTCCCCTCTTTGCCTTGAGGAGAAAAGTGAATTTCCTTTGGAAGGAGTGACTGCTGGTATAATTACCTGAACTGCCTAACTATGAGAGCTATAAGAGTTTGCCCAAGATCAGACAGGGAGACAGTGGCAGAAACAGGATTAGAGCCCAACTACTACTTGGACTTGTGATTCTGTATGTTATCCTTCTAAAACCCTGACTATGTGTTAAGTTTGTGACATACCAGGTACCTGTTTTGATTGTGGCTTAATCTTCCACGGAAAGCAGTAAGTAAACCTGCACTGAAGCCAGGTAGAACTTTCTTTTCCCTCCAACTCAATGCTCGCATCAATTCTACAACCGTTTTGCATATGGATTGCTCCTTAAGTGTCCCAATCTGCCCATCTCAACCTAGCCATGGCTGCTATTGACCTGCCTTCAGCTCAGTTTCATTCTGTTGCATTGTGATTTTTATCAGGGCATAGTGACAACTCTGTTGTAAAAGCTGAAGCTAAAATGCCTTGGATGCTCCATACCAACATAATGTACCATGTAGCTGAGCACTTGCTGCCCAGTTGAGGAGCTGAACAGTGCATCTGATGGTGCTTTGTTCTGAATCGCAATACCGTATCTGTCTGCTTTGAGTCCAGTATCTTTTGACCTCCTAGTAGTTAAAAGTGATCAGGTGTATGGTGCATCCTCTCTACTACTGATATATATTGGGCTTTTAAAGAAAAACATCCCAATGTAGTACGGTACCTAAAAATTCTGAAACATCTCACAGCAAGAAACTAATCTTAAGTCTACCAAGTGCTTTCATAAAGCATGCAGATTAATACAAAGTAATATTAAGACACAATTCCTACCTGGTCTCTGGCCAGTGGTAAGAAGTAGACTCAGCAAGAGGAAAAACACAAAATGAAGGAGCTGCGGGAATCTCATCTTACAGTCACAGCAAGTAGCACCAGTATTTGATAATACTTGGAGTAGATCAAACAATCCTTTCAAGGCTCTGCAGTGCCTGTGTGTCTCCCTCACATCCTATGACCAGCTAACAGAGTGAACTGCCAGCTGCATTTTCCAGCAAGGTTAATGATCACATAAGACAAGGTTACTGGTTCTGCACTGTGGTCAGTGCCTCCCTCTTTCCCCTCTTTTTGTCACTCCCCCTTATTTTCCATAAGTAAACAATGAAGGAATGAAAGGTCCATGTAAACAGTAGCTTCTGTCAATGTATATGGGGCAAGGGGTCCTGTGAACAATGGAGCGACTTTGCTTTAAATTCAACCCAGGCAGGGAGAAATATGTTAAACAAGGAACCATGTTCCCTCCCCCCATTTGCAACTGTTTAAACTTTGCATTGCCCATATTGGTCCCACATGCAGAAAGCAATGGAAATGACAGGAAGTCTCCACCCCCCCCCTCTTTTGTCCCTTCTGAAAGAATTCTGAAGCACATACTTAAGGTTACCCAAAAGCATTGTGGTCCTTGTCAATGCCCAAATGCTTTCCCTCTTCTAAAGTAGCTGCGAAGTAGTGCCCATTCAAGGCAAAACTGTAAGCTATTAAACTTAACATGTGGCTTTTGTACTATCAAGTGTTTCTACAGGATCAGAATATGCTGGACTGAATGTATATGACTTCTGGCTGTTATTTGGTAAAATAAAAAGGGTACAGGTTTGGGTTTTCCGCAGCAAAATACTGACAGAAGGTGGAACAGGATGTTATATAGCTCAAACCTACCTACACACTACACTATACACTGTACAGCATAAATCAGTTTTAACAAGACTGTGCTGAAAGTCTGACCTAATAAAAATACAGATACACAAACCTGTAGAGGAGAGAGAGCTACAAGTTAAAATTTGGCCAAACTCTTACTTAATGACGTCCTGCTGCTTTCTTGTAGTGGCAGACAGACTACTATCATGGAAAATTGATTTTATCAATCATTCAGACTGTGTAAAGAATAACTTATTTGCAGATTTTAAATCAATCCTGATGAAATAATAAATAATTCCTTGCCTGCAGTTATCCCTGCTTTATGGTTCAGACTACATATGGAGTACATGGACTACAGATGCTAAGGCACATTAAGAGATTAAACAGCTTCCACATGAGATGCCTGCATAAAATCCTGAAAATAAAGTGAGAAACAGAATACCAAACACAGAGGCGCTGAAGCGTGCGGGACTAACACACCTAGAATCCATTATAAAGAAGAGGAGGTTGCGATGGATCAACCATGTCAGGAGAATGGGAGGAGACTGTATCCCCAAGAATATTTTGTACAGTGAGATTCAAGACAGCTTGAGAAAGTACACTTGCCCTCTATAGTGGTACCACAGTGTTTGCAATAATGATACAAAGTCTTTCAATATCCATGTAGAAAGCTTGGAGGAGCATGCATAATCAATCCCCTCCAGTCTGATGGGAACATCTGGCACTGGGTGCAGCACAACATGATGCTGCTCTGATCCAGGGGATGGAAACAAAGTGAGAAAGGAGAAAGCAGCATCCTGTAAATGTGGACTCCAAATCAGACAATGCTTGGATCTGTGAAAGTTGTACCAAGCTGTGTTGCTCTCAAATTAGGCTTGTCAGCCACAAGCAGATTCATCAGGCACCTGACTGCGCACACCACAATCCCGATGATTGACAGTGGCCTGTATATTATTATAGTCCTGTTAAAGAATTATTGAAGGTGGTTTAAAACAGAGAGAAAAAGGGGACAGGCTTTTTATTAAATTATATGGGTGGTGTTTTGTCATTGTTTATCATTCAGAGATTTCTACTGGTTTAATTCCTATTAAATTTTATAACATTTATTCATAAGAAAAGGGACACTGGATTTGATCTGGATAACATATATTTGTAAACAGCACTGTGTGAAAGGTGTAACCTGTAGTTCGATCCATACAAGGGAAATAATTTTTGATGATTAGAACTTAAAACTGGTGGAGCATAGAAACTTTTTTTACACTTCTCTTTACAAGTTAATGGGATTGCTAAATTTGTCTGTCCATTCTTTTTGTGACTCCTCAGATTAGACTTCCATGTTATTATTGTGATTGTAACTATTATTATTAGGTTATATATAGTTGAAGTAATTCTGAGAAATCAGGGTGCCATTGTACTGACTCCTGCACAAATACATTGTGGTGGACAGTCCTTACCCTAAAGAGCTTATAGTTTGAAACAGCAGGAGGGAGTGGGAACAACAGAAGAAAGTGGAAAAATTGTTTGCCCAAGATCACATAGGGAGGCAGTGGCAGAAACAGAATTAGAGCCAAGATGTCCCAAATCTCAGCTCCATGCCATATCCACAGGAACTCATTTAGTGTTGTGTAAACGTGGTCTTTATGAACTAGACAAAGCTGGCCAATTCCTTCATTCGCCCCATAAATGATGATGACTTCCAACTGAAAGCAAACTGCATTAGATTGAAACCAATAACCTAAAGGTGAAAAGCACCTGGATTCCAAGGTGATAGATACTTTGTAAATACTTACAAAGTCGAAAGAATGCCTGGACCTTTGCCAGCCTCCCAGGCTATCCAGTCCATTCATGGTCCTACAACTTTTAGAGCCTACAAACATTTTGAATTAAAGTGATTTATCTGAAGATACAAATATGTTTGGAGACTAAGATGAGATTCAGTGCTCTAAGTTCAGTCCTTTACATTTCTAGCTGCATAGTACCTTCAATATATTCTATATTAAAGCTTAAAAAGGATTATTTCTTTTTCTATATGAAAGTTTTAAAAGGGTTATAAGATGGTTATATCACAGATTTCCTAGAAAATTGGCTTAAGTTAGAACATTTTTTGACAGGCATCTGCTGTGGAAATTGCTGACATAAGCAATAGTTTTGCAGCTTGGTTTTATGACTCTTGAGAAATTATATTTCTTCCAAATATAATCTTTTTCTTGTCATTTTCAATGCCTGAAATGAGACAAAACCCAACCAGATGAAAAAAGGTGGCTTATATTCCTACCCTTCAGCACCTTGTTTTCCATCTAGTTCAAGAGGCATCAGAAAGCATCAGAAAGCTACACTGCATCAGAAAGCTACACTGAGAACAGACCCAGTATAGGGAAGCGAGGCAGATACTATGTAAAATAGTTCCCTGGATCAAGACTCCCATTGTCACCCTTTTCTGTAGTTTGTTGAAGCACCAGAAGAGTAAGATTGAATGTATACTTTTAATATTCATGTATATTGGTGCTATTCCTCCACTAGGTAGATTTCTCCAAATTGGATGTATTTACCTGCTTACATCCTGGAAGCAAAAGTGCAGTTAACATCATTTACTTAAAAGAAAAAACAAGCTTTGTCTATTATTCTTTTGTTTTGACCTCCCTAATACCTAATATAAACAGAACAAGTTGCAGTGACTATAGTTAAGACTGTTCAACACTTCAATAAGGTCCTGTTTTCAGGTTAAAACTTTACCAAATTTAAACTATTATTACTGACATTTTCTATGCTGGGTATCCACTTTAAGCCAGATATTTATTTCTTTAATTTTTGTGAGGGAAAGTTTCAACTCTAATTGCTGTACAATTTTTGGAAACAAGTTTAGGGGACAACATGCTGTTTTGCCACGTTAGAGTATAGAAGGGCTTTCAACCAGTTCAAGTCAAAGCTCTAGTGACTCTATATATTTTGGAATAAAGCTTCGAAATTTGGCCTAGGGGCCTACCATAGTGTTAGCAAAGTGCTTTCTTTGGAAAGAGCCTTGAGATCTACTGATATAAAACACTTTAGAAAGTTTAGTATTATTATTTATTTTGTTTAGTATTATTATTTATTTTGTTATCCTTGCTAATTGCTTAGATTGCTTAGATTTGACTAAGTTATAAGTTTCTGAAGAAATCTCACTTCACACATACTGCTCGTGCTTAGAATTTGGCAGCTAAATTCTCAGAAGATTTTGCCTGTTCTGTGTGTCAGATTGCATATCATGAATAATATTTTATCTCAGTAGCAGTAAAGCTGAGCTCTCTAGTTGATGGTCCACAGACTGTATGCGGCCTGAGAGCTGTTAATGTGCAGCCCACAGACCCCGGCAGCAACCTTCTTCACTGCCAAACAGCAGGGAAGTGCCTGCAGGTCCATGGGCCACCTGTGCAGATCATACAGAACAAGGCTGCGTACCTTACAGCAGGGAGCTGCTAGCAGACAGGGCAGGGGGGGTCTGGATGCTGTCAGCACAGCCTGCACAGCAGAGGGGCCACATGCTGCCGGCACAGCCTGTACAGTGAGGGGGATGCCTGGAGGGAAGCACCGGGTGGCCCACACCCTCAGCACAGTTGACAGCCCTGCAGAAGAGGGCTGCAGGGGCTAAGCAGGACCCTGCGGTTTCTCCTTTTAGCGACTTAGGGCTCCTGTGATACTGGGCACTGAAAGGAACAAAGAGACTGTGTTTTTCACACTGAATGCTTTTCCTGATGGTGCCTAGGAAGCACTGAGAAAAATTAAGCAATCAGACATGAATGCAGAGAGTAGAGATGGGAAAGACAAAGTGTGGGAGAGGGGTTAGAAGCAAGAGCTGGGAGCTGGAAAATGGCACGAGGGGATGGGAGAGTAAAAACACAGTTCTTATCTGATGCTTTGGTCACGTAAGACAAAATTATCAAAATGGTCAGGGTGTGTTCCGTGTTTTCTCAGTACTTACCATTAGATACCTGGGGTCTCCTTTGCAGAACTGCTGGTTACTCATAACTGCAACCGAGGTTAGTGGATGTTTTAAACATATTAAGTGCTAAAATGCCACATAAGGCATAAGGCAAATGTCACATAAGAGAACAGCAGCAGTGTCTCCCAATGCCTGAGCAAAGGTGTTTGTGCCCGAAAGCTTGCAAAGAACTTTTCCCAACTCTTTAGTTGGTCTAATAAAAGATATCACATCTACCCAAAGAACCTTGTCTGAATATGTCCTTAGACCAACATGGCTACAACCAACAACCCTGCAAAATGTCACATAAGACTTTTCTAAAAACCCCCCCAAACCTCCAGTTGGTTGACATGTTTGATAATTTTGGCTTTAATCTATGTGTTTCAGTTTCCTGTGTGCAAAATGGAGATAATAACAAAACTTCACTTCCCAGAGATATTGTTAAGATAAGCTCATGGGTGTTTGTAAAGATCTAAGACACTATGAGGAAAGCAACATAGTTCTGTTCTGAAAAGTAGCCATAAAAATTAAGCTCCATATTTATTTTGTCTTAGTGACTTCAGATAAAATTTAACATCAAAACAATGTTCTAATTCTTAACCTTTCCAATTCAGTGGGAGCTGTAGTAAAAGTCAACTTGTGACTTCTGCTTTAGGACTAAAGATCCTTCAAATGGAATTCAGTTAACAATTCTGTTGGCATAAGAACTAGGCCACAAGCCATCCTATTATCCCACAGAAGCAGTTGCCTCTCCTAGGGTAACAGTAGTAAAAAAGAGGTTTAGTCATCAGTCAAACCTGGGCTCATCTACACTTTTTTAATTGTGTCTTAGATACTGCACATTTAGTTTAGTACTTCCTTAATAAAGTACTAACTAAATGTGCAGTACCTAGAGTTACTGTGCAGTAGTGCCGGTGTGCGGTTATTTAGTAATACTTACTGTGCATTAGGGGTGTGTAAAATGAGCTGTATTTGATTCAGATTTGGATTCGGCCTGAATCAGGGACAAGGATTTGATTCATTGATTCAGATCACTGTCATGATTCGATTTGGTCGAATCCGAATGTGAAGATACGATGCTGATTCGGAGAATCAGCGATTTGGCCATAGACACAGCTTTAAATGTTTTTTCTACGTATCTCAAAGTATCAGGCACAGCTCGTGAATGCTGCAAAGGTGGGGCGGATGGAGCATCCCACAGGAGCATCCCATAGGAGCGCAGGGGGCCCCCCCATGTGCTTTGCAGCAGTCCTGGAAGTGGACCGGAAGTACCTCCCCGGAGGACCACACCCACCCCAGTTCAGAGGTTGGTTGTGGTGGGACCCTGGGTGCCCTACCAGACCCAGGAGGCACCAGTTAACGAGCCGGGGGGCAGGGAGAGGGTCCCCCGCACACTTTGCGGTAGACCTGGAAGAGGACCAGAAGTGCTTCTGGTCCACTTCTGTGTCCACTACTGAGCGTGCTGGGGACTCCCCCACACTCCTGTGGGATGCTCCATCCACCCCACCATCTCAGCATTCATGAGCCACCTGGTATGTAGAAAAAACATTTAAAGCTGTGTCTGAATCATCGAATCTCTCCAAATCAATTCAGAGGGTTCCGATTTGATTCAGAGAGAGATTAAAGGGTCTCCTGATTCAATTTGGATTTGGAGATTCGGCTGCCGAATTGGGCTGAATCTCTCCGAATCAAATCAGCAACCAAAGCTTCACACAGCCCTACTGTGCATTAGCCTAATAACACTGCTCAGTAGGCTATTAGTACAGTTTTTGCAGTGACATGCTACTGCGTGGTGTTATTAAGCTAAGATGCAGGAAGTGTCTCATGTAGATAAGCCCTCTGATGCTGAGTATAATTCAGTAGAAGGATGTCCCACCAGTGTATGGAGATTTCTGTTTTACCTAGCAAGGGGATTTATGATAAATGCAACAGCAAGTTATGTAGATTACTGCTTTGGAATGTTTAAGGGGGGAAAAGTCAGCAAAAAATATGTCTAAACAGATTTACATTTTAAAATGGTACTGAGGCACATGCAATGCATTTTTAGCACAAATTTTATAGGGATTATTATCCCATGGTTTTACTGTGGAGATATGCCCGTTGGAATGATGTAGAGGCACAGAGGCTACTGCAGTTAGAAAGTACATATTTGCATTTAGGCCAAGTACATATTTCTGCAGTAGACCATAATGCTAAGACCTGGGATACTGCAGTGTATTTCTAAATCGAGAGATGTGGTTTAGGACATTTTTTAAAGATGTCATTTTAAAATAGTTTGGCCATCATCTACACTGACGAACTAAACCATGTTAGAAACAATTTTAACCAGAACTGTATTTTAACTGAGATTAAGGATAGCTCTAAAATGCATATAAGGTCCAGGCACTTTAAGCATAAAGTAGAGCATAAAAGAATCATGCACTGGGGACTATGTATTAATATTTACTGTACTCTCAAGCATTCACTTGATTGGCATTTTGTAAAATATCTCCATTAAGGGAGGAAGTTCCCTTAACTAACAATGTGCATTTTCTGAACTAGAAGGTAATTAGGAGGGCAGGTTTCTACATACAATATTCACATCAAAAATCTAGGCAAATTCAAACATCAATTTTTGCAATATACTCTTTAGGGACAAAGAAGAAGTATTGTAAAACACAGATAAATTTGCCGTCTTTATTGGTTTTTGTTGTTGAGTGATTTTTTCTGTAAGGAGGCCACCAATGTATGAAAAAATCATACATCCATGTACATGAGTGTCATCAAAGACTGGGAAAATATTCTGTCTTTTTCTTTTTAGTTTTTGTTTTGTGCATTTCAAAGCACTTTGTGTCAGGGCAGTTTCTTTGCTGGTTGCTGGTCAGTAGCACTTCCTGTCTAGGGTACTAGTACAATAATGGCACTTGCTGATACTGATTGGGAAGTAGATGATCTATACACTCTTTCCCAGGCCCTGACAGTGCATTTATGAGTGACAGGAGGAAGAACACTAAAAATATAGTAGTCTTGTACATGCTAAAAGAGAAATAGGGTGAGGGCTTAGGCAAGGGGGGAACCCTATGGGTTTTCTCCTTCCTCTGAAGCACTGGCTGGATATCAAATGGAAGGCTCAGATATGTATAACCTACTCTGCATTTTCTGCAGTTTTAGATTATAAACTTTTGTGGTTTGGGGCCATCTGCTTGTTTTTTGTATGGCACTTCACATGGCATGGGTCCTGATCCAAGGGTCTCCTGAGTGCTAGTGCAATACAAGAAATAAATGCTATCAGTAAGAGCAAGGAGAAAGAATGTTGGGGAGTGACAATCCTTTCCACTTATCCCTTCTTTTGTATGCTTTTGCAGAATTGATACATTTTAATATTGAAACCAGACCTAAGCGCTTACCTGATGAATCTGAATATCTCCAAAAGAGGCTTTAGAAATTATTAAATTAGGAAAGTACCTATCTACTGAAGCAGATTTCTGGTAATGTTCTGTTTTTTCTTTCTTTTTTTTTAAATACACAACACAGATGCATGGGGCTTGTAGCCATCTTTATTTGTAAAATTGTTCTCTGTAAAGGTTTTAGCTAGGTATTTTAAATATTTCATTTGGAACAATAACCCATCCATAAAAAATATTTTTAAAAGCAGAGCAAAACAAATGCTTAGAGGGAAAGAAAATCACCTAGTTTTCCCCTGACCTGCAGAATGGCCAAAAATACTGTGCTTCTGCAAGATTCTCAGCCCGAAATGGCTTGCAATCCAGAATCAGTTGTTTTTTTTTCTGTTAGTACTGGCTATAATTTTCAAGCATTTTAAATCTAAGCAGACATTTATGTTGCTAGGAATTAATAATGCAAAGCTTGCTTGTAACATTCAAATGTGAAGCTATCTTGTGATATATGCCCTAGGTCTCTCAAAGGAAAGTCTTTAAGTAAAGTCCTCATTATACTGAAGTGAAATCTGTGATAAGTGGAGGGAAATACCAAAAAAATAAAATAAAATAAAATAAAAAATCCAGAAGAACAGTTGCAAGAAGCACAGATTTTTTTGTGGGTGATATCTTTCTTAATTTCTACATTTCCTCAAGTCCTTATCTCTTGCAGATTTCCTGGACCATCGCAGCAACAACATCACTTCAATACTACCAAAAGAACAAGTGTTAAGATGATCTTTAATATGGTCACATAAGAGAGAAGATTTTAACTGCACATTTTAGTGCAGATTACATTTTATGCTCAGGTTTCCCCTGCCCCCAAGAAATAATTGCAGCTATACTTTTTTATGTTTACATCTAAGTTTTAGGGATGCTTTGAATAAAAGATCAAATCCTTTTTTTAAATGATCACACAGCTGCAAATAATATTTTTAGCAACATATATTATATTATTGTGTAAATTTCAGCTAGTTTTCTAGAGAGCAGTTTTTAAGTTTAGATTTTCTATTTAACTGATCCTTTATCTCTTCTGGATGTGGCCAGTCATTAGCAGATGCAAACTTTTAGTGGGGGAAGGGTGAGGATGTTCCTGGTGAATTCCTTGTGTAGACAGGAAGAGACTGAAGAGGCGAGTAGTTGCCTGGGAGAGAATTTCAAATGATTCTACGGTGTTTTTCTGTTCCTGACTGTACGTAACATATTTGATTTGCAGATTTAATTGAATCTTTATCGCTGCAAGTTATCATAGGGAATGCTTGCCAGAAAGCAGCACTGTATGTAGCAGCATCGCCAATAGTTTTCTTATTGAGTCAAATATGATTTCTTCTTATTTTTGAGCAGCTTTAAAATTTGCAAACGTTTCTTCAGGTCAGTCTGAACTATAAATCCTCTTCAAATCCTGGAAACAATTATCACCTTTGCAATGAGGTGCCACATATATTTTACATATGAATCTTCGCAGGATGCATCAGGGACCTCCAGGTTTTTTCTTTAAACTCTGGCTCTTGACAGAACATGGATTAGCTATTTGGCTCTATCCTATAGCAACTGCTGAGCCTCTGGCCTGTCACTTTTTTTTCTATCTGATTTATATCTTTATTTGCCGTGAACAGGAAGGTCAGACATTCTTCTGCTGACACAACAGGAGAGGAGAAAACTGCAAAGGCAGAGGATATGCATAGGATTGTTCATATTGGTAACCTTCCTTTGCACTAGGAAGGAAGAGCTGCTCATTCCTAAACAAGTATAAAGAAAAAAAGATTCAGGTATAGATCTTAATAAAACAAAACTCTTAGAGAAAGAACCTTGGCAAAAACTGCAGTCCAGTATAGTAAATTAGTTAAAAGTTTGAATCATGGAGCTCAGCTTATCTTTTGTTCTGCTTATCTGTGTTACTATGAAAAGGGACATTTTCCCAGACTGTCACATGTTAAATATTTGGTCTATTGAAATATGGTAGATTGCCCACTCTTAATCTGGTTTGTAGATAATTAGCATCAGCTCCAAGGGTAGGGCAGGTGTTTTGTTAGCTTTTGGGGTATTGTCTGTTTCAACATAATAATAAATGATTTTGTAGGTGCCTTTCTGGGTGTTTAATTTTTTAAATATGCAGGGCAAATTGACCCCATGTAAAGAGTGACTGAAAATGAACATCTAATACCTTGTCTACACTGGGCAGTAATGGTAGCAATGGTGGCAGATTATATGGCAGGGATTGTCAGCATTTTAAGCACTGCATTGTCTAGACCTGCTCTGAATGATACAGAAGGTCTGATGCTTATGGTGGGTCCATACTCACATTTGCAACATTCCTATGCTATAGGAGTTGCTCTAAATAGGGAAATAGTGGGGGAAAAGCTTAGTACAGAAAGAAAGGTACTACCTACTGAGCCCTGCTATCCCTGGTTCAGTGGAAACCAAGCTACTTGAGACTTATTAAGGTCCAGAGGCTTTTGACACTAATGGGTATCCATATTGTCTGTCCCTGTTGGAAGACCAAAGACTGAACCAGAATGGGCAGTATTATAATACACAATGGGTACATCTACATGTGCAATTTGCATGTAGCAATAAACTCCAGCACAGTTCACACCAGAGTTTATTTCACCTGGGTGCAGCATTTACACGTGCACCTGGGACTGGATGTTGAGCCAGGGTGGAGCTGCCCTGGGCTAGCAGGGAGCCTGGGTGCTCAACCTGCCAGCCTGGAGTTACTCTTCCCCAGCTCACCTGCAGAGGAGCTGACTGGGGCACAAGGATCCCAGCCAGCCTTGGTTATAATCTACACATGCGTTTCGGCACATGTAAATACTCCATTGTAGAGTAGTACTTTTTCCAGGCAGCACCATCCTATGGCAGAGTTAATTAATTTACTGCACCCTCATACAGGTACACATGTAGATGGCGATGCTTTACTATGAGTTTAGTCAGCTCCACATAGATTCATAGATTCATAGATGTTAGGGTCGCAAGGGACCTCAATAGATCATCGAGTCCGACCCCCTGCATAGGCAGGAAAGAGTGCTGGGTCTAGATGACCCCAGCTAGATGCTTATCCAACCTCCTCTTGAAGACCCCCAGGGTAGGGGAGAGCACCACCTCCCTTGGGAGCCCGTTCCAGACCTTGGCCACTCGAACTGTGAAGAAGTTCTTCCTAATGTCTAGTCTAAATCTGCTCTCTGCTAGCTTGTGGCCATTATTTCTTGTAACCCCCGGGGGAACCTTGGTGAATAAAACCTCACCAATTCCCTTCTGTGCCCCCGTGATGAACTTATAGGCAGCCACAAGGTCGCCTCTCAACCTTCTCTTGTGGAGGCTGAAGAGGTCCAGGTGCCCCAGTCTCTCCTCATAGGGCTTGGTCTGCAAGCCCTTAACCATACGAGTGGCCCTTCTCTGGACCCTCTCCAGGTTATCCGCATCCCTCTTAAAGTGCGGTGCCCAGAATTGCACGCAGTACTCCAACTGAGGTCTGACCAGCGCCCGATAGAGGGGAAGTATCACCTCTTTGGATCTATTCGTCATGCATCTGTTGATGCATGATAAAGTGCCATTGGCTTTTCTGATGGCTTCGTCACACTGCCAACTCATGTCCATCTTGGAGTCCACTAGGACTCCAAGATCCCTTTCCACTTCCGTGCTACCCAGCAGGTCATTCCCTAGGCTGTAGGTATGCTGGACATTTTTCCTCCCTAGGTGCAGCACTTTGCATTTCTCCTTGTTGAACTGCATTCTGTTGTTTTCTGCCCACTTGTCCAACATGTCCAGGTCTGCTTGCAGCTGTTCCCTGCCCTCCGGCATGTCCACTTCTCCCCATAGCTTTGTGTCATCCGCAGACTTGGACAGAGTACACTTCACTCCCTCGTCCAAGTCGCTGATGAAGACATTAAAGAATATCGGTCCAAGGACCGAGCCCTGCAGGACCCCACTGCCCACACCCTTCCAGGTCGAAACCGACCCATCCACCACGACTCTTTGGGTGTGACCCTCTAGCCAATTCGCCACCCACCGGGCTGTGTAGTCATCCAAGTCACAGCCTCTTAACTTGTTCACCAGTATGGGGTGGGATACCGTATCAAAGGCCTTCCTGAAGTCTAAGTATACGACATCCACCCCTCCTCCTGTGTCCAGGCATTTTGTAAGCTGGCCATAAAAAGAGACTAGATTAGTCAGGCACGATCTTCCTGCTATGAACCTGTGCTGGTTTCCCCTCAGCATAATTTGTCCTGCTGGGCTCTCGCAAATGTGAGCCTTGATCATTTTTTCAAAGACTTTGCCTAGGATGGAGGTAAGGCTGACTGGCCTATAGTTGCCTGGGTCCTCCTTCCTCCCCTTCTTGAAAATGGGGACCACATTGGCCCTTTTCCAGTCCTCCGGGACTTGCCCCGTGCTCCACGAGCATTCAAATATTCCCGCCAGTGGCTGTGCAATGATGTCAGCCAGTGCCTTCAGTACCCTTGGATGGAGCTCATCCGGGCCTGCTGACTTAAACGCATCTAGTTCTTCCAAGAGACTCTGCACCATCTCAGGGTCTACGCATGGCAGTCTGGCGCCTTGCTGCTGCCTCTCTACAAACCCAGTGAGAGACTTGTCGTGCTCCTCTCTTAGGAACACTGAGGTAAAGAACTTGTTGAGGAGTTCAGCCTTGTCCCCCCGTCCGTCACCAATTGTTTCTGCCCATTTAGCAGCGGTCCTATTCCTCCCTGGGCCTTCCTTTTACTCCCTATATATCTAAAGAACAATTTCTTGTTGTCCTTTACTTGGGATGCCATCCTCAGCTCCATGGTAACTTTGGCCCGTCTAACTGCCTCCCTACAAGCACGAGCAGAGGAGGTATATTCGTCTTTGGTGATCTCTCCCTGTTTCCACTCTTTATATGTTCCCCTTTTGGCCCTTAGGCTGCTCTGGATTTCTCTGGTCAGCCAAGGAAGCCTCCTGGCCCCTTTCCCTCTTTTTTCTCACATCGGGATCATCTCCCTTTGTGCCCGAAGGATCATTTCCTTAAGGCACGACCACCCTTCTTGGGCTCCCATCACTTCAAAACTCTTACTCTGCAGTGCGTCCTTGACTAATCGCCTGAGTTCATTGAAATCAGCTTTCCTAAAGTCTAGCACTTTCACCCTACTAGTTACCTAGTACAGTAAAGCACACGTGTAGATGCACCCAGTAAAGGGCACAATGTGAGAACCAAATCAAATAGACTATAGCATCCTTTCACAGGCAGAGCTAGGATTTTAAAAAGAAGGGTGCAGCAAATATATCTGGCATCATAGCTTAAACATGGGGGTTGCGGTGAGATGCTGTTGGAGTCCTAGACTGGCCTGGAACACCTTCAAGTGGCAGAGAGGGAGCAGGTGCAGGAAGCGGGCATCTGCCCATAACTGCTGTCCCCTTCCAGGCCCAGCACCCCATGCAGTTGCTCCTCACAGCCCCTGGCTACAGCAGGGCAGGAGCAGCCCTGAGATCCCTCCCTCTGTGCCAAGGAGCCAGCAGCAGCAGGCAGATCCCCTAGGGCAAATCCTCCTCTTCCAACACTTAGTCCCAGTGGGCAGATTCCATGATGAGACAGGGCTGCCAGCATAGCAGACAAACTCCCTTAAGCTCCTGCCTGCTGGGGCTGCTTTTTCCCAGTCCAGGTGGTCAGGATGGAGTTGGCAGCCCAATGTCATTTGCTGCTCTGTCCCTGTTCACCCTGCCTCAGGTGCCAGTGACCCATCTGCCCAGAGCATGCATCTAGAGGAAGCCTGCCTGTTCACATCGGTGGGTCCCAAACCAGCTGGGCATGGGGTTGCCACCTCCCCCAGTCCTTACCACACCCCATCTATGGGAGCAGCTTGTGCCTGGGCTGGCAGCCATAGCTTGTTCACAGCAGCAGTATGGAGGTTAACCATGGCTTGGTGCAAGTAGAGGGAAGCATCTCCACTGAGCAGGAGTCTGCACCAAGCAGGGTTTGCCTGCGTTGGAGTTTAGCATGTCTGCTGCTGCTACTATATGGGCTGTTTAGTGTACTTAGCACCCCCACTGCCAGACCAGGGTCCCCAGCTCCCAATTTCACTTAAGAGAGCCAACACCCATGCTATTAGACTCGGAAAGCATCTGACAATGCCAGCTGCAGGGAGCGGCTGGTGTGGGGTGCTGGGCTTGGTTGGGGATGGCAATAGTAGCGGATAAGTCCTTGCTTCCTACCCCTGCTTCCTAGCTGGTCCTTCCCCACAGCATTCTCCATCAGCTCAGGCGCTCCAGCTGCAAGGAGTGGCTTCACAGGGTGCTGGACTCAGCAAGGGACAGCAGCAGTGGGTGAGCCCCCCTCTTCCCAGGCCTGTCCTCTGGCTGGCCTGCCAAGGTCCTCAGCTGGCCCCAGGGAGGGGAAAATCTCACTGTATAATACAGTGGAAGGGGGGTCATTTGCACCAGTACCCTAAGCTCCCCCCAAGACCCATCAGTACACCCAGAAGCCCTTAGAAGTGACTCTTTGAAATAGAGTTGAGGTAGCTATTCCACTGGCATGGGAGAAGTGTATAGGATTTTTTTAAGTCTCTGATTATACCTTACTTAAGGATAAAGGGTCTAATCCAATGCCCATTGAAATAAGCATGGGTCTCTATTGACTGCAGAGTCATGTCCTAAGGAAGGACTCCCATTTCCAGGCCTGTGGAATAATGTTGTTTATTTATTTTTTTATTTCTATGAGCATTAGAGTCACTCAAAGAGAAACAACTAAATACTCAGGTAGGGAAATTGCATTCAGTTGTGAAATGTGGGTTACATAAGGTTACATGGCAAAACATGACATACTCTTAGGAAATATAGCTCATGAGACATGTTGCATCATATCTTTAGAAACATTCCGTTGGTTTTGGCAATGCTCTTCTGTTTAATTTTATGTGGGTAGTAAATATTTTCAGGTTGCAAATTTCTAGTAAACAGTCAGCAAATTCTGTGTGGCCTGCAATCTGGAGGAACTTTACCTTGCAAAGTCTTATTACTGTTTTAATGCAGGCATGTTTTGTAAAAGATGTGGCCTCTTCCCCATCCCAGTTATCTTCAACTGCAGATTCTACATCCCTTCAGACATACAAGGATAAGTTTGCTATTCTAGACAGTATGCTAACATAAACCAGATCTGTAGACTTCACTTCTTTGTTGAACAGTTATTCACTTAGTTTACAAGTGGCTTCTGTGTGGAGGTGTATTCTGTTTATAACTGTGCCCTTACTATATTGTTTGGCCATGTCTTTGTGAAAAAAAAAGCATGTTTTCTCCACAGATGAGAAATGATATTTTCAGCTAATTTCCCATATGAACAAACAGTGAAAAGAAATCTGTTACCCCTTGTTACATTTCACAAATAAATCCTGAGGCAGATATTTTTAGAGCAGCGGTTCCCAAACTCTGACAGATTGTGTACCACCAGTTTAAAATGATACAACCTTAAGCACCACCGGACAATTTTTTGTCATATGAACTAATTATAATAAATCTGATAACATGTACCACTGACAGGTTGTCTATGTACCACTGGTGGTACATGTACCACAGATTGGGAACTGCTGTTTTAGAGGTTTATGGACAATGCTTTTATGTACCGTGCATCAGAATAAGCATGTCTATAATATTTTACAGGGCGAAGAGTAGAGGTATTGCAGCATATTGTTCCGATTCTAGTGTATTCAAACAGTATTGTTACCAAGGCAGGTAAAAAGTAATGCAAAATAGCAGCCCCCTTTGTCAGCAGCCCAGCCATTGCCCCCTGTGCTTCTACTGTCCAGGGTGCAAAACTACCCAGCTACACCTCTGCTGTCAGTCGTTTAAACAGTTCTTGCTTTCTTGTCAGTTTTTAATGGGGGTTACATACAAAAGCAAGGATTTTGAGATTAGATAGTAAAAATGTGATGGAAGGGTATATACTGGAAACGATGAGTGGCTCTGTATAGGCTTGAGTCTTTCCAGAAGCTTGAGAGCTACTACAGATTTACTTTCAGAGTCAAGTGATAAATCTGTTGATATGATCACAGTTTCCTTTAATGTATTCATTATTCAAGTTTATTGAAAGAATCTCTCTTGAAGGTTTACCCTTTGGGTCAGAGATCAGAGACTAAATTCAAACTCAGCTGTATTGCTCCTTGACATTAGGTCATGCAAGTAACTCAGTATTGTATTTCCCTGATTAAGCAAATACACAAACATTTGCCCCCCAAATTAAAATTAACTTTTGATTAATTCTCAGGACATGTGTCAGTAAACTCAGAATGATCCAATATTTGCAGAAAATGACCATGGTCATAGCTAAAATTAGCTCAATTAAACATTCATATATTCATAGGATACTTATTTGCATTACCTAGCAACTATGCTTAAAGCATCTGAATTTCATGTAATTTGAGCTGTGACATAAGACCAAATTATTGGACTAATTTTCAAATTTAGTTATTTCAAGCAATATGGTTCTAAAAAAGTTAAAATAAAAATTAGAATGCATATTTAAGGTTGCAAAAACAGTTTGTAACTTGAACCTCCTGTTTTTTTGTTAGCTCACAACTTCATGAAACTATTACATTTAAGTTATTTAAGGACTAGTTTGTGTCATAGGATGAATTAAAAAAATAGGTGTAAACTGAACTGGGAAATTATTTCTCCCATTAGAAAAAAACAGAACATTCTGGCTTCTTTCCGAAGTCTACCTTTAAATGGGAATTGAAAGTTGAGTATAGCACAAACCTAGACTTGAGTGAGAAGTACCTTTTGAGTGTTATTTAGAAAATTAATTTTAATTGTTTTGAAAAATTTCAAGTTGCATATTGTACATACACTATCTTATGCATATCTTTTTTCTGAATTTGTCTGGTATGCAGCTGGTAACTGGCTGCGGATTTATACAAGTGTGAGGAAGTATAACTGGGGGGCAATGAGGAGAGGGCTTGTATAGGTATAGCAGGTGAAAGCATTAATTGGCTTAAAAAAACCGTTTCCTTGTTCTCTATCTGAGGAGCGTTTCAGTATGATGGTCACAGTCCCAAGGCTGTTTGCAGACTGGCAGCTACAAAAGCCATCGTTTTTTGAACAAAGAAAAAATTAGGCTTGGAAATCACTGAGATACCTTGGGTTAGAGCTTAGCCTGTTTGCATGTGATGGGGAAAGGTGGCTATGTAAAGTCCTGATTGTTAGCACCGTCTGGGGCTGTATTTTGGGGCCTGTGTAATATACTTTTCATTTATGAGAAGGCTCCAAGATGCTGTTATAACTACCAGAGATGGCCAGAATATGGTATAGTGTTCATACTGGGAGTAGGGTTCATAGAGTGGGAATGAGACTTGAGACAGCAATCTAGCTCTGTGCAATCAGGGATTCCCTGGTGTGTAGGGAATCCCCACTTGCGTGTTCAAGGCCTATTTCCTTTGTGCTGTCAGAATGATGCAAAGGAGACATAGCAGAGGTCCAAGGAATATTGTCTCATGAAGCCCTTTTTTTTTTTATGAAGTCACTTTCCAAAATATAACTGCATGTGAAATGAGGATTCCTTGCAACTGCTGTTATTTTCACTAGTTTTGGTTCCCTTCGATAAACTGCTTTTTTGTTTGTTTGTAAGACTGTCCCATCTTACACATATATACAGTGCTAAGATAGCTTTAGAAAGTCATTATTAACAAAACTATTACAGGGAATTGCCACCTACTGCTTACAGAATATTAACCTGTATACAGGCTTATATTCTGTAAGCAGCTGGTGGCAATTCCCTGCAATATTGTTGCTAATAGTGATTTTCTTGAGCTATCTTAGTAGTATTCCTCACAGAGGTATGAATCTAAGGGTTTGTTATCACTGCAGAGACTGCAGTTCATGTACACAACTAGCTAGCTTTAAACTAGCTCGCTTGGTTAGTGGCAGTATAGCTATATAGTAGTGCAATAGCTAACAACTAAGTTCCTTGAGTAGGTTTTTCAGCCTACTTTCAGTTCCTTACTACTGCAGCTATGCTGTCAGCAATAGCAAGACTGGAATGTAGACTTACTGTATAAGGAGACACCTTTAAAAATTGCAGTAATTTAAAGTAATATTTGGGGTGTTTGTGTTATATTATGTATCCCACCTATGATTTTTTTTTCATAAAAAAATAAAAATAGAACTAGGCCACAGTCTTTTCCAGCATGGCAATCCTTATATTCAGCTATGAACAAGTGAGGGTTATACAATCCAAGTAATAGGATTCTTCTGATGGTAAACTGGTCTTTTAGTAGGATTAACTCAAACAAACCCCCCCCCCCAACCAATTATGAAGGGAGGAAGAAAGAGTGCCTCATTTGGGGGTGGACTGCTCTTCTTTATTCTGTTTTTTCAAACATAAAGTACTGTAAGATGAGGTTTTTTTCCCCCCAAGCAGCATGGAGAACACCCCCCCTCCCCACCCCCTCCCATCTTACATTTATATACAAGGAAATCTCATTAAATACATTGTCTATCATTAAACTGCTGCCAAAAGCAGCATGTGCTCAGTAATGAAAACCAGCTATGAAGTTGATTAAATGCAGGCAACACTGGGCGTGACTATAAAACACTTGGCCCATATTGGGCAAATATGCTGATGGAAACCTTTCTTTTTGTGTGGCCCTTAAAAAAAACACCTGGCGTTTGCTCCCCCAGGAGTGACTGAGCACGAGGCCTGGAGGTACTTCAATACCAAGCTAGCACTCCGAGAGGCTGGAACAAGCTCCAGCACCCTCCCCTGGTGCCAAAAATGCTGACAGGAATCTTTTTTTATGGCCCTTAAAAATGGGTGTGTTCCTTCCACAGGGAATTGGCAACAGGCCTGGAGGTACTGCAATACCAGGCTGGCACCAGGAGGATCTAAGTCAGCCCTGACGCTCTTCCCTAGGGGCCAAAAAATTATTAGAAAATGTTAAAAGTTCAGGATGAGAAAGTTTGAAGCATAAGGAAATACAGAGGACCTGAGAGAGGGGCTACTTAGCAGAGGGTGAGGATAGAGGTGTGAACGCAACTAAGACATACAAAAAACTAGAACTCTTGGCTCCAAAATGATACCTTTTATTAGATCAACTGGAAATTTCCAGTTGATCTAATAAAAGGTATCATTTTGGAACCAAGAGTTCTAGTTTTGTGTGTGTCTTTTTGTCTCAGACCAACACGGCTACCAAGTACACCCCTGAATGCAACTAAGTAACATACGAAACATGCAGCCAACTGAGCCTGGGGATGAGGGGAGGCAATGCTTATATAGCAAAGAATATACAGAAAACCATACACAACAATACCTCATTTGAGTAGGGAGATGGCTTGTAGGTACGCACACAGGTACAAATAGTGACATGTGAGACCCAACTGTGGGGGTAGGGAAGAGTCCAGGATTTAGAAAGTCCTTGGAATCTTCTACATTTGATCTGAGCACAAAAGGCCAAGATGCTAATGGGAACCTCCCACAGGGTTAGTGCAGGCTATCTGGATCAAATATATAGTAGCACCCATTGCATGCAGTCCCCCTCCCCTCAGTGTTGACTCTTTCAGGTCATGGTGAGCTGCTACGGTGAATGCATTTCGATTTCCTCTTCACTTCCACAGCTGAGCTGTCTTTCTTTACCATTCCCAATGATTCTTGTTCCTTCACTAGCCTTAAATGTCTGGCAAACATCACCAAATCAGGCCCCAAACAGTTTACTCCAAATCCCTCTGTTGCCCCTTCTTTCAGCCTGTCAAATATGATTAGTGTGGCCCTGTCCTTCATGAGGTCCTTCATGAGGTGGATCAGGACCAGGCTGCCCTGTGCCTTATTTGCATATACATTTTTGGAAGATCCCAGGACTCATGACAAGGGCACCCTGTTCCAGTCATGAGTGGGAGGTTGATTAGCACATGGATCCTTAGTAGGGGTATGTGGAATATACACACATACTGAGCTGTGCTAAGTTGTGGGGCCATCATGGCTTGAAACATTATTGACTCTGCAGGGTCCCTGTCCAATAAGTCATGAGCCTTTTGGTTTTGGACTAATATCATGCATAGTTTGTAGATCTGGGTCCATGAAGACAGTTTTCCTTAAGAGTCTGGGACATCTTCTTCTGGCATGGTTTAGTACCCACTGAGGAGTTGGGTCTTAAAGGTTAAAGCCCACTTTATGGAAATGGGAGGCTCCTCCCGAGCTTGCTCCTGCACCCATATGGCTGAGGGCAGGCAAAACCTGGGGGGCATCCGAACCCCAAACCTCCGGGTTTGGGCCTGCATGTAGGATGCCTGCCAAAAGATGTTGAAAATAACTGAAGCTCCTGGTGGAGGTGGAGGATGTTTGCCGGTTGTAGGGCCACTTACGGTTCTGGACCGACTCATGGATTTGGATTTGATTTGGTATAGAATCCAATTGTTGAAGGTTTGCCTTGAATTTTTCTCCCTCCCACTGCTATAGCAGGGAAAATAAATCTGGCAGGGGGCCTATAGCCCCCTTGTGTTCCACTCCCCTGCCAACTTCTGCCCCCTGAAGTCTCCACCCCTCTTTACTGTCAGACCCTGCTCCCCCTGAGCATATGGAAGAGAGGGGCAAATTTGAAACACTGACCTTAAAATAAACATGCCCATATGCAAATTACTACAGGTACCCATAGACTTAGTTCATTCAGAATTGATGCAGTTTACCATTTTTTTAAATTGCTGCAGGTTTTGGCACAGGTACTCCTTAAACACTATTTTTTAAAGAAATGTTTTGTGTTCCAAGCCAAATCTGCCTGGCAAATTATAAAAAAAATGTATAATTTTTCCATATATAGAATATAATTACTTGGGGGGGGGGGTTGTCTTATATTCAGGTTTTCTTATATTTGAGTAAATACAGTAAGTTCTGAAAGGTTCATTGTATTTAATTTTATGAGTCTCTATTGCTCTTGATTGAGAGGTGCTTCATGATGACCTTAGCCTGAAGATTTATAAAGAAACATTTCATTTAACATTTCTTGTAACAGATGTTATGATGTAGAGTTGTCAGTGTAAATTTTGAAACATTCATATTGTAGTTATCTGCTTTGTGTGAAATTACTCCTTTAACAAAAACTAACTTGAATTCAAGATTAAGGCTTACTTTTATCATAATTTCTACATTTTTAAACATTTCAAAAGGATCATTGTTAGTATGCTTCAACTGTTATACCTTATCCTGCGGTGTGATACCAGTTAGGTAAATGTTTGGCAATTGAACAAAATCAAATGATGATCATATTATATTGAATTGTTCTGAATGGTTGCAGTTTCTATTGACATCAGTGGGTACTGCAGGTATTAAGCATCCTTCATCACCTATGCAAGAAATCCAGCAACACACTTGGTCATGTGATTACTCCCAGCCATGGGAGTAAGCCTGTTGACTTCAGTGGTGCTACTCAAAGTTATACACAGGTGTACTTTGGGTTGAGGTCAGAGAGAACAGACAAGCTGTTGTTTGGAAGGCTTCATTATGACAAAAGACTGTTGCAAATATCTTTATCTGGCATATTAAGTTGTGGCTCATTGAGTTGTATTATCAACATTTGATTTACATGATTTCCTTTCTTAAAACTGTAACTTTTTATTTGACTGCAGCACACAATACCGTCATAAAAACCATATTTAATGTATCCTTGTTGTACCCTTGCCTAGGAATTATGCTTAGAGATGATGTGATGCATGCAGTGCCATGAAAGTAATGAAATTTGACCAATAAACATCTTTCTTGTCAGATCAGCCACATAATACAAAAGCAGCCCCCCCATTTCAGCCATTATGAAAGGGTGTTTTGCATTCACCACACATTGTCTCTGGTATTATTGATATAATATAGATTGACAGATGCTACTACTGCATTGCAGTGGCTGTTTTCAAAAAGTCAAGAGTAAGTGAGGTAATAGTCCATAAATGGAAAGAAATAAAATCTTAAATAAGATAATTTATAAGAGAAGTATTTTCTTAAGTGTTTAAGCAGGAGCTGGGGAGAAAGAAAGCTGCCTTTAGAACATTTTCTGAGGGCAGCCTTGATATGGTGAGTTGAGGATTTCAAAGCCATTTCAAGTTAGGAAACAGGCCATACATGCACTATATAAGAATAACACATTAAATGCAAATATAAATAACTTGGGCTTAATACACAAAACCTCTCTTCAAATTAAGGGTAGAAGTCACTTAGAAATATTGGCATAAAAATACAAAAGGACAAATTTCTTTTCAATCCTTGCCTTGCATTCACCTGTTGCGGGGAGAGGGAGGCTTGGAGCCTGCCTGCACTGGCCCAGTCCAGCAGGTGGGGGCACTCCAGCAGCAGCTCAGAAGGCTGCCAGACCACCCTCTCTCCCCTGCCCTCCCACCATCTGGGAACTGTCAGCAACAGCTGGGGGAAGAGGGGTATGAAGCCCCCCTGCCAGGGTCTTGTGGGGAGCTGGGCTGGGCCTGTGTAGCCTGCATGCCTCCTTTTCGTGCAGCTGGGTGTGGGGGGGAAGGGAGTCCCCTCCTGCTGCACGTGCCCCCCCCCAGCTACCCCTTCTGGGGTCTTGTGGGGAGCTGGGCCAGACTCATGTGGCAAGGGGGCTCCCTTCCCCCCTTGCCCTCACTCAAATGTCTTCAGAGTGGCAGCCTTGTGGCTGCCATGCCCAGAGTTTGGGTCAAGGAAACAGAGCTCCCTACACTGTACAGGCGCATCCCGGCTCCCACCAAGACCCCAGGAGGGGTAACCTGGTCAAGCCCATGGGGCAGGGGGCCCTCTCTCCCACCCCAACTCTGGGCATGAACAGCCTTGGGTAAAGGAAAGAATGGAGCCCCCCACCATGTGGGTCTGGCCTGGCTACCCCTGCTAGGGTCTTGGGAGGAGCTGGGTTGGCCTGCAAGACAGGGAGGCTCTATTCCCCTGACCCATACTCTGGGCATGGCAGCTGCAAGGCTGCCACTCTGAAGATACTTGCATGGTGGGCAGGGGGAAGGGAGACCCCTGGACTCATGGGTCTGGCCCAGCTCCCCACAAGACCCCAGCCCAGGTAGCCTGGAAGGGCACACGTAGCAGTGGGGGTTCCCTTCCCCCACTGGCCTGGCTGCTCAAGGAGAAGACAGATGTTTGCTATCTCCTCTCTGTGATAGCCCCACAAAGCCACATGGGATATGGGTGGAATCACCTGAAATTAACCCTCTCAGGTATCTCCTGGGAAGGAACTCTGCCTTCCTTTTTATTGAAATAGTATCTAGAAAAAATGTAGGCTCGACTGGGTCAGTTTATACTAGTGTAGTGTTGATAGAACATAAAACAACTAGAACTAGAGATGGTCTGGAAATAAACTGGTATTTATTTTCTGTAAGAAGTTGTGAAGGGAACAAAGTTGTTTTCAAGGTCTAGAGTTCTTTGATTTAGTAAAATATGAGAATTATGGAGATTTTTTTCAGTGAAGAAACAGATGTTAACAAAAATAGAGATTTTTTTCTAATAAAAATATTCATTTAAAAAAAATTGAAAAAAATTAGAAATAATTCCAGCTAACCTAACCTGTAGTCGTTTCCTCCAATTGTTATAGACAACTGAACCCCTCCACAATGTAGCAAACTTGTTGCAATTTCATATTTACAATGTTTCAGCTAACTTGCATTGCTACAAGAGCATGAAGATGGATGAAGATGTAATGGTTATTTTTTAACAGCTAATGTGCACAGCTAAGGCAATGCTCCCTCCCCTTTTAAAGAGGTTGAAAAGTGCATTTGTCCATAGAAGAGCATAATTTCAGGAAGCTTTCATGTGCTGCATAGTTACTTGTCCCATAGCGCCTAGTTCGTATATACATTGCAGCTAATCACAACAAATATATTAATTGGCATTTTGTTTAGATTTTGAAGTCATTCTACACTAAAACCAATAGCTTCACTTCTTGATTTTGCAAATTTTTCCCAGCTTTTGTCTAGTTGCTAGCCCACTGGATACATTAAAAAAAATGTGGTGTTGCTTCTATACATATTTCCAGCTAAAGACAAGAAACCACCCAGTTGTTCAAACATTGTATATTGGGTTCATAGCTCCAAACCACACCCCAAAACTGACAAAGACTGCTTTTGTCTCACTGACATATATGTTTAATTTATATGGCCTCATATATCTAACTTTATGTTACAGACTAGATGGAGAGAAATATTTTTAGAGCTGATTGGTAATTGTTGAGAAACAGTTATGTTCTTTGCCCTACCCTTAGTAAAATATTCTGGGTTAAAGCTAATGAATGATCAAATATCTTCCAAACAATCTTCATTGTTAAAGTCAACACTACTTGCCACCTGCAGAAAAGAATACAGTGTTTCAGTACCAGTGGGTGGGAGGAGCAGGGAAGAAAATTTTGGTGTGGTTACGTGACCAATTCTATGTGATTTGTAATGGGGTTGGATTTTTTAAAGATAATATATAAAATTTAGAGAATGACAACATTATTCTCTATTACCTTCAATAGGTTCTATAAAGAACCAGTAGTTCTATAGATGGCTTTATCATACCTATCTTTTTTTAAAGTAAAGAGATTCAAAATCATCTGGCTTTGCACATTGTGGGCACGTCTACATGTGCACATTTACTGCACAGTAACTAAATTACTGCTCACTGTGGGTGCACATCTACATGTGCACACCTGAACAGCACAGTAAATATGGTGACTTACGCCGACTTTAGCGTAAATTTGATACCTGCATATTTTGATACCTGCAAATTTGATACCTGCATACCTGCAAAATTTGATACCTGCATAATGCAGGTATCAAATTTACATCCAATTAGTTACTGCACAGTAACGCATGTATAGATGCCTTATTGAGCAGTACAACTGTGTGTGTGGACTGACTTGGGACTAACTAATTAACACCTGCACATGTAGAAGCCAGCTTATTCCCACTTATTGCACAGTAAATTTTAGCCAACATAAATGCATGTGTAGACACACCCAGCACCACCCAGCAGGTCCTAGATAACCACATATTTCCTATCACTTACCTGTTTTGTCCTCCTTCCCCTCTGTTTCTAGATCATTTGTAGCACCTTTTTTTTGCCTTTTGCCCTTAAATTAAGCTATGTCTAGGAAGGAATTATACACATATATGATTCTATATACTGTAAGTATATAGATCCTATATACTATGAGAATAAACTATGGAACCACTCATGTTCTTGGAAGGTAAGCTTGTCATAAGTCTTTGCAAATGTAGGTATCAGGCCTAGGCACCTCTACATATGCATTAATGCTCTTTAGTGAATGCACATTAAATCTATTACCTCCATTGTGAGGTACAAGGAAAATGCGCATTGGTCTGTCTTAATGCGCATTAACTAAAGATCCCTTACCTGGGGTCCTGGGGGGTCTCCCAGGGCAGCAGTGCCACTGAGCTGGCTGCTTAGAGCCTGGCTGGCAGCCAGAGCATAGGTCTAATAAGGCAGGCTCCAGTTTCTGGTGGCTCATGCACCGGGATGCTTTTTTTACTGACAGTTTTTTCTGATACCAATATCTCCTAATTAGTAGAGTGGTAAAAGTGTGCACATGTGCCACATGCAGTACATGGCACAACAAATAGGTTTGAAGCACTGCACACTGCATGTGCGCTCTTGTCAGGATACACCCAGGGGTTTCAAATAGAAATCTATAGGCTAGGGACAGAAGTTACATATAAACCAGTTTAAGTGATCAGAAATGGCTTAAACCTGTAACAAAACAGAAGTTCACTGCATATAAACCAGTTTCAAAATTGCTGAAACTGGTTTAAGATAACCCTGGTTGAATGTAGGAACAGACTTAACTGATCTGGGTCAAACTTCTGTCCTAGACCCCTTCCTGGTTCAAGTTAAATCACAGTCCCCCAGCATGCTTTCCAGCCCTGGGCTGGGCTGTGCTGTCTGCTTCAGAGAGCAGGCCTAGCCCTGCCCTTCTGCTCCTTAACTGGATCAGTGAGGGCTGGCTGACAAGAGGTTGCGGGGAGGGCAAGCCCAGCTGGGGATACAGGCCAGTCTATGGGGGGAACTAGCTCCCCCAGGCAAACCCCAGCTGGGGTCTGGGGGAGGGGGGCTAAACACCCCTATCCCCACTTACTGCTGGCTGCAACTGTGGACTACAAATTCCAGAGGCGTCTGGAAGCAAGTAGAGGAAGTAATGAACAACCGTGTAGAGTCTTGCTGCTGTAATACTGGACTGCAAATCCCAGAGATCTTGGGGTAGCAGAAGAGGAAGTGAACACACAGCCAGAAAGCCATGCTCTAGTGCCCCCTGGTTTCTGGCCTGAGCCACTGCAGGCATGTGGCTGCATTTCCTGAATCCAAGGTAAATGTCTGTTCACTTCTGTTTCAATTTAATCTGTGCAGTTTAGACTAATCAATTCAGCCTTGGGCTTTTTCATTTTCTGTACTTAGCCATAGTGTTAAAAATATTCTGACCTAGTGGTGCTCAGTCTTTTGGTCTCACAGGCCAGATAAGTAGTCCAAAGCTGGGTTGAGCCCCGTGTGCCAGAATCAGACCCTAGTGCCTGGCACTGTCCCCTCCCTGCTCTGCACAGAGGGATTGGGCCCCAGTGGCCTGGTACTATCCTCTCTAAGCCCCTCACACTACTGGGATTGGGTCCTGTGGTTAGGTATTTCTCCTGTCTGGCCCTACATGCTAGGATTAGACACCCAATCCAGTGCACAGGGCCTGGGGTTACTGTATGTCTGGAAATTTGGTAGCAGAGAAGAGGTACCATTGCTCCCCTGCTGCCAAATTTCTAGAGTCATGGGAGCCCTGTGTGCCAGGTGGCATGATGCTGCGGGTTAGATTTGGCCCATGAGCCGGGGGGGGGGGGGGTGTTGAACACCACTGTTCTAAGCTGTTGTGGTCTTTCTGAGTGTTTTGCAGCAGAATTTCCCTATTATTTTTCTGTAGTCAAAAAACAAGTGAAAGCTTAGAGGTGGCATTTTCCAAGGTGTGGCTTGAGAGTACTGAGGGGTGCCCTGTGTCTAAAAAGGTTGAGATCCATTGCCCTAACCATGCAAAAGATCCACAGAAAAATTATAATGCAAGACCCACAAAAACAACTCATTTGTATAATCCAGACTTGGGAATTTGCTAGATAATGGTATCCTGGCCTCATGTTTACTGTTCGGCCAATTAAAGTTAATTCTGAATGATACTGATTATTTCCAAAAGACCATCTTGGCATTGTATAATACAAATAAACTCTACAAAAAGAGACATCTCTCTTACAGTGTCATTAGCTGTCTGACCTAAAGAAAAATAGTATCTTGCTGTTGTAATGCCCATCTATAGCAGGAATGACAGGAATCAGATGTTTTTATCACTGTTATGTGGAAATGTGTTCAGAGCAGGAATTTAAGACATAGTTAATCACCTGAATGTTGTTCAACCTAAGACCTTAGTAGCAATGCAGATTCATCTTTTCTAGTATCATAATGTGACTTCTGCCTTTTCTTATAGTGATTCATCCACCCAACTACAAGAAAATCAGACTAGATAAAGACAGCAGACCCGTACCAATATCTAGTAGAGGTCATTTTTGAAAGTTGTGCAGAATACTTGTGTTTTAAAGGAGGTAGAAGTTTGTTTGTATAGCTGTGTTTTTAGTACTTCACAGCTAAGAATACAGCAGGGGATTGCTTGTGCTATCGAAGTGCAAAGAGTTATAATGATAAATTCTGTATTATGACAGCCTGTATGAAATAGCAGTGGTTATTATAGGGTGATTATATGAATATGTAATCCAGGACTACTGCATGCTTTTCATGTTTTTCAGCTCTTTTTAGCTAGGCAGTTTTGGTACAGAAAAAGCTATGATGAACTCTTGTTTCTCGTTTCATTTTTTTTAGCTTCTAGTTTCAACGAGTCAGTGGGGAAATAAATTACTCCAAGTAAATAAAGCCAGGTTTCTTAATGGACCTGAAGCCCAAGGCAGGCATTGATTTAAATCTGCACAGACTGAATGCAAGGGGGCATTCTGTTATTTATTACATCTCACTGAACAGGTTCTATTTATTAATGCATTCTGGCATCTATGAAAGCACAATGTCATCTGGTTAATTTAAAAGTAAAATGTTAAAATTTCTACTCAATGGCTTAGCAAATAAACACATGCCATAGATTACATTCACCTTTCACCCACACACTGCTTTTGTGCCTCTTGCTTTGGTCACATATTTCATATCCCCAAGATAGTCCCATTCGTTCTGTTTCAGGTATTTATAAGGCTTCTATTAAGCAGTTATGGAATATGAGCGTCTTCAATAAACGACTAGATAAGAGATTTGACAAAGGTATCTGTTTACAAGTGATGATGTTTTGATACACATAAGTAGAAATTAAATTAAATAAGTAAGCAGAAATTAAATATCAGTTCAGTATAGAGGTTTTCTTTGATTTAACAATCAAATGTGGTGTCTGTTGTGCTCCATGCTCTGAGGCTTGGACCTCCTTTTCCTGTCATGTGGAAAGAGATGCACTGTGCACCTGCAGACGGAAGCACCTTGGAAGAGGTCAGGAAGTTGATGAATGAATAGGTTCTTGTCTGAAGAAGAACATGGGAGAAAATAATTAAAAGAGAAATTAGTGGCATAGCTTCAGCTATGGTAGTGAAGACTGGCCTGGCAAAGGACTACAGTTATGATGCAGACAGAGGTTTGCTAGGCCTCTCTACAGTGCCAGGGGTCTATGATTTGATTGCACCTAAACAGGTTAATCCCTCAGAGTACAAGCCTGCAGCCTAGCCCCACCCTGAGGCCCACTACTGTTAATGAAGACAAACACCAAGGTAAGGGTTAATAAGCAAATCTGTATTATAAGCCCAAGGTGTCAACACCCATAACAACATGAACTAATCAACCACCATTGAACAGAACACTGTATACAGCTATGTACAGAGCAATACTGGCGTGTCACTAGCGGTGGCAGCCATGAGCACTGACACACGGTTGCAGGGGCTGCTATCAGATCCCCCTCAGACAGAGCATTTCTATCCTTTCCTCCACAAGCGAAGTCCTCGGAGACCTCTGAGGAGAAAGGTGATACATTACCCGTCCTAGGGGGACGAAGGTAAGTATCTCAGGTGAAACTCAGGTGCATCTTGGTGGACTTGTCCTTGTCCCCATGCACACCACTCAGCACCCTCACTCCCAGTCTTCCCCCGCCTCTCACACATGGGCACCACTCACTTCTACCACATCCCAGCAGATTCAACGCTACACAGATCTCTCAGGATCTCAGCCATGATACCCAGGCGTACACCATCAGTCACATATATCTGCATCTACACAGCCTCTCAACGTACACACTCCCCCTGCACACACGCTCATGCGCGCACACGCTGAGGCAATGGGTCAAGACCTGTTTTATGGTGGCCACCTCACGCCACCTGTCAATCATGCCAGTGGTCCAATCACAACTCATTCATTCCAATCAATCAGTAACACTGGCAACGCATAGGGGGTGCATGTGGGTGCCTGTGCACCCCCTGAGCATGGCAGTGCACCACTTGCGGTCGCCACTTGCCACCCCCTGCTCGTTGTTGCTGACGCCGCCAGCAGCATCTGCAGGCTGTCCACGATTGCCACTGGCTGCTGTGGGTGGTTGCCAACCGCTGATTGGCACTTGCCACCTCCCCCCCCCCCCAACAGTGCCGCCAGCCTCTGGGGGCACGCAGTGTCCAGGATCATTAACATCACTGTCTTGGACCAATCACATTAATTATTACCACATAAACCGATTAACATAATTTTCCCACTCTGCTGTTATATAATGAGGGTTCAGCTGTGCATGCCTCAGTTTCCTAAGTAGGCCATAGCACCATCAAGGTCAGAAGTGTAGATGTTCCAGAGACTTCTAACCTCTAGCCATCCTACGCATGCGTAATCAATACTATGTCTAGGCCAGGACTCGCACTGCTTACAGTAGAGGTATGTGAGAATCAGGTTACACAGAGCGGTGCCAGTAAGGATAAAGAGTGTAAACGCTGAAGCAGGAGGCAAGGCAGAGCTAGTGGAAGTGCTCTAAAATAGAGCCGGTTGTGGTCAGGATCAGGTAAGGCAGGTATTTTGTACAGCAATCTTTCGGATAGGTTGAAGGTTATAGAATGGGTGTGAGCGAAGCCACAATGGCAGAGGTTGTAGTAAACGAGACAGAAGATCATATGGGCTCGTGCAGGGTTTTGTAGCAGGGCTAATGAGGAAAACGTTAGCCGTAGGAGCTGTCGTGTATCTGTGAAAGTGAAGCGGTACGCAAACATTCCACAGATTATTAGTCTGAAGGACGGGGAGACATTTCCATCGGTCACTTGGGAGTTGAGAAGTTCAGTTTTAATTGAATTGGGGACATCCAGCAAGAGGTCAGAGAGGCAGTCAGGAATGTGCATGGAAGTGTGGGGGAGGTAGCGGGGGTAGAGAGAAGAATGAGAGTTGCAGGCAAAGGTGCTGGCCAGCAGTGGTTCCACTAGGGGTGCAGCAGTCAGGGACTTTTTTCAAGTTCCCAAAGCTGGTATTAAACTCCCCCTTCCCCTCCATGTTCAGCAGCATGTCCCTCTCCTCCTCCCCTCCCCTCATTACAGCTACCACTGTCCCTGGCTGACTTGGGTGGGGAGAGCTGCAGAGCTGCTTCCGCCCTGCTCCAGTCAGGCTTCAGGCCCAGTTTGGAAGAGCAGCACAACAGTGTGACAGGCAGTTTCCTCCTCCCTGCCCAGAGCCCCTGGGTGTTTGCTGGCTTGGGAGCACACTCAGTGAGGGAAAACCCACCCAGTGCCACCATTGCTGCTGCTGTTATCCCCAGCTGAGCCCTGCTTCCCACAAAGACCTGCTGGAGTGGGGCAGGAGTGGTTCTGGAGCTCCTCCTGCCCCCGAGTCTGCCAGGGACAGGGAGGGCAGCAGCAGCAGTGGTGATAGTGGTGGTGAGGGAGAGAATAGGAGAGCAAGGGAGGGAATGTACTGCTGAACACAGAGGACAGGGAGTACCAAGAGTGGGGGCCTAAGATTTTTACCTAATTTGAGGATTTAAAAAACACAGTGCTGCCATGGCAAGATCTACCCCTCTCCCCCGGTGAGGGGGGAAACTGGGAGTAGAGGTGCAGCCACTCCTGCAGCGCCAGTCTCTGTTTTACAAAACCCTGCATCCATCCATGACTTTGACTGGAGCTGTGTAATTTAGATGAGGCTTTCATGCTAGGTGGGGGAATATGTACAAAGACATAGAGAAGCAAGGACAGAGCCTCTACAGACCAAGCAGATTGGGAGCAGGAGTCCCAGTTGGAGACAGTGCAGGAGTAGTGAATAGAGAGCTGTGCAGGACCCAAAATTTCTCTCCCCTGGAAAGTTTTGAATGTCCAACCAAAATAGAGTTCCAGATTTTTCCACAGCAAGACTTTAAACAAAAAATCTTGGGAAAACTAAAGCAAATATTTAAAAAAAAGTCTGATTTCACTTCCCATGCTCTCTGCCTTGTATATTTCACAGCAGCCTGCTTGACAGGTTACTGAGAAACCTGGGCCACTGAGGAACTGAAGGCTAGTAGCTGAGGAAACATTTTAATTCATATGAATAAGCATTTTTACTGGAAAACCTTTGATTTTCTCTAGTGGAGACTTTGGTTTGAGCTTCCTGTTCAGACTTGCCTTTCTCTAGTCTGGCACACGGCCTGTTAGGGGTTAGCATGACTCCCACCCAGCTGCTGCTGACCCCTGGGCCTCTCCCTGTCTTCTCTGGTTTCCATTACATGCTCCTGCCCCAGGGCAGCAGTGCAGTATGCACAGGCCATGGTGCTGGGGAAGCTGGCAGCCCAGAGTGCCTGTACAGTGCGGTGCAATAGGAGAGCCTATAGGGGGAGATGAAGGTGAGGCAGGACCCCATATGGGAGGTTCAGGAAAGGGTTGGGGGCAGCCACCCACACCACAATGCAGTGTTTGCCTTTGTATGCAGCATACAACCTGGGAGACCTGTAGCTCCCAATAGGGTGATCCCCAGTGGCATGGACCATGGGACAGGCACTCCCTAGCCCCTTAGAATTGGACTGCCCTGCTTTAGGTGCTGTGGAGGAAGGATGAAAACATGGAGGTTCTGATGCAGAGAGTGGATCAAGTTTCCAGGAGAAAAATGTCATCAGTGGTAAGAAAGCTACATGTTTTGAAGCCGTGATGGGAGTGTAAGGGCAATCCAGCATGTAACGGGCTCCTGTCATGTGACTGCTCTGCGTGGGGAAGCTGTAAAGGGAAGGCAGAAGCAGGCTCAGAGGTTGCTGTGGAAGGGGTTCCAATCTTCCCTGACCTGGCTGATGCAGTGTAGGCCTCACATGCAGTTTGAGCTGATTGGTCCTAGTACTAAATGTTGTTTTTGGATGTTCAGCTGGCTTTAAAGAAGGGATGTGAAGTAACCTGTAATTGTGACTTTCACAAGTGTGTTATTTAGTAATGTAAATACAGTTGGCTTCTAGCTCTGATAGCTTTAACATACAGGCCTGTCTTTAGGAGATAGCTAGGTTGCTTTCCTTTGTCAAAGACCTCAGGCAGTGTCCATGGCACTCCCTATGGGCAGGCCTAGCCAGCAGCATTTTTGTCTTGCCCACCCTCTTCTCTGTGTGCTATTCAAACCTATCCCACTCACAGGCTACCAGGAAGTTCAGATCACATTTCAGATCAGTGGGTTGGGTTGCAGAGTGGGAGTGCATGCCCACCCTGACCGTTGTTCCAACCTGGGGGTAGGAATGTTACAGGTTTTGGCCTTTTATTTCAGGGCAGCACTGGTTTCTGGGAATGGTGGGACAGGGGGATGGGTGGTGGGAGAGGAGGAGGAAGACAGAGGAAGGAGGGGGAATTGGTGAAAAACACAGGCCTACCATTTCCCTTGGGTTCCATGCCAAGGATCTTATATTAAACAGTTTAGGACTGCTCCATCACCTCTTTGGGCTGCTTTCTACTTCTCCTTCTGCTTAATCAGCAGCCTGTCTCAAATTATTCCTTCTGCAGCCCCTCTTCCTGCCACTTGATTCTACCTCCATGTCAGATATATCTAACCAGCTCCTTAATCACAGTTGGGGAGGCAATTAGCCCATCCAGTACCCCTTTTTTGGACAGTCATAACGTGGGGGCTAGCCTAGCCTATCACCCAATTGTAGATTTAAAAGATTACACCCCCTGCATAGATGCAGTAATATTTATACAGATCTATGTTCTATGGCAGAATAACAATTCCTGTATGGCAGAATAACAATTCCTGTATGGGAATAAGTATAATTATATATCAGTATGAGCCAGTTGCGTAGTGATATGATTGTAGCCATACTGTAGCTATTACTGATATAATTATTTCAAGAAAAATGACACCTCTAACCCAAATAATTTATACAAGGAAAAATTAGATTGGGACTATGGATTATGTGCTGTTCTTCTGGTGGTTTGTTTCTATATCATAGCAACTACTAACCAGTCATCTATGCCATGCTGGGAAGGTGTTTTCTGCTGAGATTAGTGATCAGCAGGTTTCTGGTAGAAAATAATTGTGCAAAGCAATCTTATGACCATAATTTCTGACAGTATGTGAAATGCTTTCCCAGAAATTATTTTTCAGATATGTTAAGAACCTGGGGCTAACTACAATGAAGGCCGGCTGAATTGCCCATGTAGGGAGGGATGTGTGGGAAATAGGGTCTGCTTCATTTTAGGTTATTTTTTGTGTAAGAATATCATTTGTGGACAGGTTGAGAAAGGAGGCTGTTCAGACTGAAAATTATGACTTTTAAAAGATTAGTTTTTGTACCAGAAGTAATTCTATAATCTCTTTGCATCCTCCATTATGATTTTGTATTGGTGTGCGATTAGGTTTGTCATAACAATGCACCCCCTTGACTAAGTGCAAGGGCATGAGATGTGACATTCCACATTGTGAGTCAGAATGGGATCCTGGGGGCCCAGCACTACCGTCTCTCACCAGGACTGGCACCACCCCTGCTTGGCCCCCCATACTGGGATTTGGTCATGGGTCCCAGTGCCAGCCACACCTGTCTGGCTTGCATACTGGGATTAGGTGATGGATATAGCACACAGGACCTGGGGCTTCCCATGGGTCTGGAGATTTGGCACCAGTCCACCACCAAATTTCTGGACCTGTGGAGAGCTCCACAGGCTAGATGACATGGCACTGTGGGCTGGAGGTTGAGGACCTCTGGTTTATACAGGTGTTTTTTCTCTTCCTTGAAGTTTAATTTTCTACCTGTCTAACCTGTGGTGGTGTCTCTTTGGGTGCCAATACACATTCATGAGGCTGCTGTGATGCAGTGTAATTAAAGTGCGTTGGAGCGACTAGATTAATCAAGTCTGCTGCAGTGTGGTAATTACCATGCTCCAGCCAGTGTCACGTGTATCAGAGCCCCTGTGCTGCAAAATGGCAGTGGGTGTGCTTTAACTAAATGAACTTTAGTTAAAGCACCCCTGCCACCATTTTTCAGCATGAGGATGCTGCTACACATGACATGCTCTGGGCGCTTTAATTAGAATGGCTCTTGGATGCTTTAATTAAATCCTGGCCCCCACTCCCCCAGCTCCCACAACATGTGTATAAATGCCTTTTGGTTCTATCTTCCTTGTTCACTCCTTCTTTTTCTTCCCTTAGAGGGACTGAGACTATTGGTATGATTAAAGACCCAAAGCTAGGAAGGCACCTGGTTCAGAGTAGTGGTTCAGCCATTGTTCCCTATTGCTTATCCTAATTTCCTGCACTCAAACAGGGAAATGGAATTCCATCAGGTAGGCAGTGTGTGCATTAAAGTGGAAGAGGAGGTAGTACACCAGGGGACCTTAGTAACAGAGAGTGTCTGTGTTTTCGCCAATGCATGCACAGCATATTGTATTAATCAACCTATTTATTTCATCTGAAAATCTAAGGTGTAATGACTATGCACTAGCCTTCATGGGGAAAGTGCACAATCTTATTGACATTAGCCATGTCCATCCTCCCTTAATTCTTCCTACTCTTTTGTTACCCATTTTGTTGTGTTGCAGGCTGTGAATGTGTGGAATTATCTGTAGGCTCAGGCCTCAGTTACTAAACTCACTGGGGCAGTGATCCTACCTTGTATTGGTTTGGAAGGCACCTAGTGCCCTCTGGTGCTGTTAAGAAAAAAACTGGATAATATATTTTGAATGGTCTTGTTTTTCCTATCCCTCACAACATGGACACACTGGGGGACCAGCAAAAGTGCAGAAAGCTGAGTCTGTTGTTCAGTATATCTTAGTGACCAGCAAAACATTGCAGCATCATTATGATAACAAATAAGACTTTATAAACTGGAATTTCTCTAGACTGATCCAGTTTTAGACCAGAGGACCAGGTGTGACTGAAAGGAGTGGATAAGAAGCCACAGGGGTGCTACAGGGGCATCCAGTACAGAGCCCTTCCAGGGTCTGGTACCTAGTGGGCTTCATGGGGCAGAAGTCCACTTTAGAAGGAGGCAGAAACAAGAGCAGCCTTGCTCTGGATCAGGGACAACAGGGAAGGCTAAGATGAACTCAGAGCAGACTTGCCTTTGGTCAGGGACACCATAGAGGCTGAGACAAGGCATAAGACTAGGGTGGCCATGAGTCCTGGTTTGCCTGGGACACTCCAACGTTCTGTAGCTTGGTCCTGGTCAGCTGGTCAAAAGGCCTGGGCCAGAGTCCAGAGGGGAGGCAGAGAGGTATGGTGCACCAGGAAGGCACCACTGCTTCTAGGTGGCAGTGAGGTAGGTGGACTGGAGCAGGCTCTACCCTGCCCACACATGGCATGTCCTTGCTCCTGCATAGGAGCAGTGGTGCCTGCCCAGCTGCCTGGCTGGTGCATCAGGCTGCTCCACCTCTCTGCCGGGCTCTGGCCCAGGACTTTTGACCAACTGGCCGGGACCAGGCTCTGGAATCCTGGAGTAAGACAGGGCCAAGGGGCCCACAGATCAGAAACACAGAGAGGGTGGATGTAGAGAGCTAGCCCCAAATAAATGGGCCAGGGCTGGCAGCCTACAGCCAGAGAAAAGGGAGGTTAAACCCAAGAGGACTTAGGCGCTCCAAAAGAACTAAGCTGTGGATGGAGTAACATCTGAGAGGCATAGGCATGGCTGTAGAGGCAAAAGGATATCACAAATTTAGCCCTTAAGGCACTTTGGGGCCAGCGGGGTCAGAAGCCCATAAGGGCCAAGAGACTGTGGGCCAAAGGGGGAGAGTCAAAACCCAAATTTGAGAAGGGCCAAGTATGCAGTGCACCTTGTGCCACAGCTACATGTTCCCAAGGAACGCCTGTGCGCCACACCCTTTGGTGTCAGCAGGCTACACCAGGTAGGGTAGGGGAGGCACTGGCCCCAGCAGCTGGCCCTTGCAGCCCCAGCAGCTTTACTTGGGGTCCTGGAGCCCTTCCGGGGCTGCAGCAGCAGCAATTCCACTGCACGGAGCTTGGCCAGCAGCCAGGGCATAGCTTCAGGTGGCCTGGCTCCACTTTTGAGTGGTGTGTGCTGCTTGTGTGTGTGCATTGCTCCGCTTTTTTTTTCTGAATATCCAGGGGTCAAAAAACCCACAGAAAAGAAAGCGGAACAACGCATACACAGGCAGTACGCCCTTGTAGCATGGAGAGCATCTAAATGTGTGGTATGTGGTGCCGCAGATGTGTTTGTGGTACCACATACCACATGGTCGCACTTGTCTGGACACGGCCTAAGAGGCTGGAGTGGGAGTCAGGCAGGATCAAAGCAATCAGTAGAGGGCATCACAGGGGCCCTTGGGCACCATCCTGTTATATCACCATTCCAGAAAGGTATGTTTATATGGAACTGCTTCACTTGGTAGTAAGTGCAAGTGATATGTCATCTAGATTTGATCCCTCTTATTTTGTATAGAATGAAGTTTGAAGTGCCTTTTAATTGGTAGAGAAAATATGCTTGGCTGACAGATTTTAAATATTTGGGGAGATTATCCCTCCATTTGCTCCTTTGGGGAAGAAATTGAAGCCACGAGAGTCACTGCTCATGAATCTTTTATTCTTATTGCACGGACACAACTGAGAACTTGATTACTATAGAGCTTGAGAAACTCCTGGATTTAGTTATAACATTAATTTATTTCTATTGTAGTAGAATCGAAAATAGTCTGTTCCCTTGTTACATTTATTTGCCTAGTTTAAAAGTGTATTCCAAATAAGAATTGCTTGTGTCAATTGAATGCCAGTTTTATGTATAAATTACAGTGCTCTTGGTTTCATTGTTCTTACAGCATGCTGACTGTGTGATTTCTGGCAATATTTGGAATAATGACAAAAGGTTGCTGTTGTGTGTAATTGAAATTTTGCCCATCTGATCATGGTGGCATTTAGGGGCAGATAGTGGACCCAGTATTCAAAATGTTTTAAAGATTTTGTTAGGGTTACCATTTTTGTGGGAGAGATGGATGTTTCTCGAAGTCTGAATTACTGTAAGTGAGACCTTAGAACCAGGTCCCCTTATGTGGAGATCATCAGAATTTGGATGGTTGAAAAAAATGACAAAGTCTTGGTAGCACTGTGATTTCTTCATTTTTTATTCACAAACAATATTGCCATTATTTGATCAGGTCTATCTAAGGCTTTCATATTGCCTGGAATTTTTGAAGTTTTTGATTTAAGTAATATTAAATATATTCAATTGTATTATGGGCAGAAATGTATAATATATGCTACTGTTTTTCTGGTTGATTTTATTGTAAGAGAATATTTGAACACTTCCTTATAATAATTGGCAAAAGAAACAAGTTGTTAAATAGCTACTGAACACTGACTGCCTATTGTTTGTCTGCTTTGCTTCTTGGATGTTTCCAGCCGTGATACAGTACTTTTGGTGTCAACAATGGCCTGTGAAGAATTTGCTCTGTGAATACCAAGCAGTTCTTTTACTAAAAAAAAAAAAGAAGCTAGATGGCAGGAGAATGGCAGGAGGTTGATACATATCTCTGCATGACAAGGTTTCTATAAAAGATTAATCCTTAAGGAAAAACATGCACTTTCATCCTGGAAGCTGCCCACTCCTGCAACAGATAGATTCTGATCTTGACCCTTTGTTTGGTGGAGCAGAGCTTTTATCACTTCGCCATCAGAACCTGACGGCTCCTAAAGTGTTTTATTTCTGAAGGAGGGACAAGTGACCAACCTTTCTGCTGAGTTCATACTGATAGGTGACATAAAAATTGCTGTTTTTTCTTACGTAAAGCCCTTGAGATACAGAACCTTTCACCCGGAGATCCCATCTTCGGTGTCATCTGCATAAAACCAGTGATTTGTTTTCCAGACGTATTGTGCATTGGCCTGTAGGGTATGTAGAAGTCAAGTAGCCTTACCTGTGGAATCTTGCAGTGGGACTACATTATATCTTTTCCAAGAGAAATATTTTGTTGGATGTCTTTTCGTTTCTTGTTTACTTCTACAGGGTCAGTTTTACATACTGTAGTTTTTGCAGATACTTAGTTACAAATTCTGTCACCCTTATTCATGTTGCGTAGCATTTACTCAATGAGTTTTAAGGCTCTAGATGAAGTAAGGCTTTCAGAATCTGGTTTTTGGATTGTATTCAGATAACTCATGCTGAACTCTGCAGAGTAAACTCCTACTGAAGTGAGTGTGTCTCCACAGAGAGTGCAATCCCAAGTTTCTGGTTGGGTTTCAGTAGTTCTTTGTTTTACCATTTTGAATGCAGTAGTAGGAAAGAAAAACCAAACATTTTATACAATATTCATAGGCTATAAAAGTAATTGTCTTGGAAATGGAAGTTTCCATCCCCTGCATGGAGATAAATAAGGATTACTTATTTGTAAAAGCCTTAATCATACAGGACCTCTTATGCTAGGTGCTGCATAAATATGGGACAAAAAGATGGTCCTTGTCTCAAACAGATAAGAGTCTAATGCAAACTGAATGCAACTAATGCCACAAAACTGCCTGATTCTGTGGACACCCTAAACAGTGACCTGAGGCATGAACTCCCTTCTACTCTATTAATCTTACTGGAGTCTTAGTTTCGTGATGACATTTCAATGTCTATACTAATTCAATCAGTAATTGCTTTAGTGGATAGAAAGAAGTGGGAGTGAAACACAGTCAGGTTGGAGCTGTTCCACAGAATGAAATACAGAGTGGGGAATGAAAAAAGAGAGAAGGGAAAGGAAGAGAAAACAGAGAAAGGAGGCTAAAGTGAGGAACAACAGATAGAAATAGTGAAGACTTTAACAGGGATTTATCATTGAACAATAAAACTAAGTGATAAGGCACTGAATAAGTAATAGCTAAATGTTTAGATAATACATAAAAGCTACATTCTCCTCTCAGTTTTTGTAAAAATATGCTGATGGCAATGGCCTTTACACTATGGGAGTGTATAATTCAGAATTAAATACAGGGTGGTAATTAAATATAGAATCTGGCTCTTTCCTCAGAACGAGTTTGACACCTCAATTCCTGTCAGGCCATTTTGTAACTGATAACTTTGGGAGTAATATTAGGTGGAGGGAAGTGCATTACTTTGAGTCAAATTTAATTCCTTTGACAGTAAAACATTTTTTGCACATCAACTTTTTAGCCATCTGAGAGGACTGCACTGTCAATATAGTATTTTAAAAGCAATGTACAGTACTATATTATATCATTACATATAAGCAATATAATACTCTTAAAGCAATATCAGACCTACTGATGCTGAAAATAACTATTTAGAACACAGAGGGAGCAACAAGGGCCAGTAATTTACTAACACAGAAGAGATCATATGATCCAAGATGTAGAATTTAACAAGACCATTAAACTGAATATTGACAAGAAATCAGTACTAATCTATTATCTCCACCTTTCTGATCAAGAAACACAAACACTCAGCCTAGGCTGGAAAGCATGTACTGCTGGAGATTCCATACTTTCTTTAGACGTTAAAATATTATATTATTAATTGGCAGATTAGTAGTAGCAAGAGGTGGCTTTGGCCACCTACATGCTGTCTTTGCCACAAAGTGAAGAGAAAAAAAAAATTAAATTATTCTTTAGTTAGCATTTGTGAGTTTCTAGTATGTTAGGATCTCAAATTAGAGATCCTAACATGCTGAATGAGAAGGCAGTTGGGAGAGAAAAGCACCCCCCCCAGCCTTGTACTGCCCCCCCCCCCCACCCCCAGCTGGGTGTTGCATAGGGCAGGAGGGGGAAGCCTGTAGTGGGGGCTTTACTCCCCCCACCCACCTGGAATTGGGAGCCGGGTACAATTATCCTAGCTTCGGGTGGGCAGGAGGAGTGAAGGCTTCCCTCTTGTATTGGGGAGACCCCAGTTAGGGGTCTGGTCCCAGCCTGGGGGGTCTGGGTTCCCCCCACCATTTCTTCAGCCAGTCTGGATGCTGAAACAGGGGCATGGGTGGGGGAATCAAGACCAGCTCTTGCCTCTGGGTGGGCCAGGGGAGTAAAGCCTCCACTGTGGGTTCCCTCTGTCTCCCCTGCCCCCGTGTGCCATGGATACCCTGACTAGGGTCCAGTGCTGGGCTGGGTTGGTGGGGGGGGGGTGTTTTCCCTCACCCCCCTGCCCCTAAAGTTTAAAGTCTAATATTAAGTCTGGTAAGTCTCAAACAGTGTCACAGACAGAACAACAAAAAAGCCAAGAGATGCCTTTATATATGATTTAAAATATGTACAAAGACCCTTGTTACAACATAATTCTTTACTGAGTAGTGTTGGGATGTTTGCCCTGTGCTACAAAGACATAAAGATGCAATCCTGGTCCTAGAGGCTAGGTACAGACATTCAAAAGCCTAAGACAGAATCAAACCAAGTTATTTGGTTTCCCATCAGGGGCATAGTTTAGATTGGTAGCAAACAGAACACAGATTTGTCCTTTGGTGGGAGGGAGGGAGAGTTGTGGGGAGGGTGGCCGTGGCAAGTCTTAGACCGGGTTCCACTATTTTACGTGGAACAGTATGTGTGTGGAAACCCTCTGTTCTTTTAGGGGCATAGACCAGTTTTGTGAGCTGAACTTCTGTTCTGTTACTTAAATAGACAGGTTTCTGATCACCTGTACTGGTAAAAATGTAAAAGTGTAACAAACTGGCCAGACAGTTTACAATCTAAATTAGATATATAAAATATAGTTCACACACAGACTGCATGATGAGTGTAAAATTACAATAAAGTAAAATAGCAATAACAGAATAACAGCTATTCTTTGATGGCATCAGAACCTGCAAGCATTTCTATGGACTTCCAAATGATAGAGACATGGGTAGTTAATTATCTCTGGATCTCTCAAAATGACTGTTTTAAAGGCCTGCCAGATTTCATGCCCCAGAGTCTCTGCCCATCTGCTGGCTGACTTTTCTTCTCTGCTTGCTGCTAAATGCTTTCTCAAACACATACAACCTTTCACTTGGCTTTCACCCTCTTTCCCTGGCTTTCATTGTATTTTGTTTGGTTTTTTTCATACAGTATTTACTCTCTTTAATCTAAAAGCCCTCCATGGACTTGTGGTACTCTACCTTCTGGCACTCTGCTCATTCACATGTATTCTCACTCTGTGCTCCCAGTTCTGTGTACCTGGTTTCTGTGCCTCTGTGCAGTCTAGTCACTGTATCCCAAAATGATTTACAGTGTTAAATAATAGATAATAGGAGGTATGCCATCTCTTTTGTGTATTCTGTCATCTGGAACAGTTTTTCTTTAAATCTCCAGCTGATTTCATGGCATAGCTGAAAACACCATTTTCATCCTTGCTTTTGCCACTCCTCTGCCCTCTATTATTTATTACTTACTTTTGTCATTTTATTTAACTCTATGAAGCCATTTTGGATTAAATTCAAGAAGAACAAGAAGAAGACCAAACCTGGTTCATAGTGCTGGTGAAATTAAGAGGCTGACACTTATTTTCTTCTGAACCTTTTTTACTCTGTTGAAAGGAAGGTTTTTTTGCAAGTGAAATTTAATTCTGTTTTCATGCATGAATCCTTACCCTGGTACACTTTTTTTTGCCACAGAGAAGAGAAAGATCTTTATTGTAATGTGTTTAAAAGTAACTCTTCTAGCTGTTGGATGCTGACGCTTTAGCTCAGGGGTATCCAACCTTTTTGAATGTGGGGCTGGATCATTAACTTTTTATCACCCAGTGGGCTAGCAAGCCATATTCAAAGACCTCACAGGAAGCGGTATCACTTCACCCCCCCGAAACAAAAGTACAGTGTTTACTTTCATTTCCTGTTGCAGCACCTCGGGCCTAAGAAAACAGCTTGGAGGGCTGCATGGCGGCCCGCAGGCTGTATGTTGGATAAGCCTGCATTAGCTCTATAGTGCTTTCTGGCTATGAGACTATTGTACTTTGAGTGTGTCTACACAAGAAAATGCAGCAAGCATGATTCAGAGAGACCTGAAATTGCTCTGAATAGAATAATTGGCTTTAATGAAAAGTGCCATTGTATAGGGTTTCTCCTAAGTCCTAACTATATGGTGCAGATGGATTATACAAATATCAAATAAAAATGCATTTAGGCTGCTTTCAGACTAAAAAGAAAACCAAAATGTCACTTTAAACTCCATGTGGCCCTGTGCCAAGCCCAGCGCATGCCCAGAAGGGGCATTGTGTTAGTTGGACCCAGATCACCCAATGTCTATATAGATCAGGCGCTTCAGTGTGGCTTTTATGGAGCTCTTATTTAATACCTTATTGAATCAGCTTTAGATAAAAGCGCCAAAAAGCCCCGCTAAAGCTCCTGATCTATATAGATGCTGCAGAGCCAGCTTGAACTAATGCACTGCTTCTTCTGTTAAAGCACTTTTTTTTTTTTTTTTTTTTGGTTTGTTTTCCAGGTCTGTCAGCACCCTTAGTGGACATCATGTGCCTGAATCTAATTAAAGGTGAAAAAAGACCTTTGGTGGGAATTGCACTGCTCCTTGAACCTCTAAAAAGTCCAGGTAAAGTGTTTGTTTTCCTGTAGGGCTACTTGTGATTGGTTATTGTATTTGGTAGAATTACTGATTGGTAATTAGCTGGTATTATAGCTGGTAGTAACTACTGCTCCTCAGTGAAGCAAGTTTAAAGTTGTAGGCAGCAAAAGAAGTTCTGAGTTTTTTCCTTGTCTTCCATAAAAGTGATTTTGATGTAGTTACTGAGGGAAAGATTAAAGAACAGTCTTTATAACTGAACTCCTTGAGTATTAGATTTTCCTCAGTGGTATGCTGGGGACTGGCATATTTAACATCTGGCTAAGGACCATATTCTCCCTCTTCCTTACCCCAGCAGATTTGGAACTCCTGTTCCATCCTTAGAGGGGAAAATGGGCTCCCAGGAACATTGGCTGGCTCTCATAAAGTGAGAGGACAGGATAGTTTTCGGAATATCCTGGCTTGGTTCTTTCGTGCCTTCCCTATGGGCATAGCAGGAGCTTTTGCCCCATATGGCACCACTAGGTGATGAGGATGGAAAGCTGGGCCTATATTCCAGGTACAGTAAGATGTGAATGGGAGTCCAGCAATAGTCCCAGCAAACCTTCTGTTTCATCTACTCAGTCTCACGGGGTCTGGTAATTCTGCTTGAAGGTAGGAGGGCTGGGCTTTTTGGAGTGTTCAGTAACCTTGGCAGGCTACCAGCATTTTTTCCTGAGGAGCTGCAAGTGATAGAGAGGAGAGGGTGATTTGATTTTATTTTTTTACAGAATACTTCACAACTGAGTTAAATCCAAATAGGCAAAGAAAAAGCATCTTTATACACTGAGGAGTTCCTCCTTGCTGAGAATCAAAGACCTATTGCAAGCAATGAAGTCATTTGAAGTTTTTTTTTAGCTGTTTAAAGTTTCTTAAAACAAAGTTACTTTATAATAGTGTTAGGCAACATGCATAGATGCCTCTACAAACTCCACTAAGATCAAGAGGAGATTGATGAGGGCCTGGGATCTCAATGAATCATAGATTTGTAGAAGTTTAGGGTTGGAAGGGACCTTAGGATGTCATCAAGTCCAACCTCCTGCTCAAAGCAGGACCATCCCCAACTAGATCATCCCAGCCAAGACTGTCTACTTGGGTCTTAAAAACCTCAAAGGACAGAGATTCTACAACCTCTCTCAGTAATCTTTTCCAGTGCTTTACTATCTTCCTAGTGAGAGAGTTTTTCCTAATATCTAACCTAAACTTCCCTTGCTTCAGCTTGAGACCATTGCTTCATGTTCTGTTATCTGCCACCACTGAGAAAAGTCTATTCCATCCTCTTTGTAACCATTCTTCAGGCTGTTATTAATCCCCATCTCAGCCTTTTTTCTCCAGACTAAATAAACCTAGTTCCCTCAGCCTCTCCTCCTAAATCATGGGCCCCAGCCCTCTAACCAGTTTTATTTCTGTCTGCTCGAGTCTCTCCAATTTATCCACATCCTTTCTTTAGTGGGGGCCCAAAACGGGACACAGTGCTCTAGATGTGGCCTCACCAGTTCTGAATAAAGGGGAATAATCACTTCCCTTGAGCTGCTGGCAACACTCCTAAAACAGCACAATATGCTGTTAGCTCTGCAACAAAGGCACACTATTGGCTCATCTTCAGTTTATTGTCCACTATACCCTCCTAGGTCCTTTTCTGCAGAGCTACTGCCCAGCCAGTCAGTTCCCAGTCTGTACCGGTGCATGGAATTGTTTTGTCCTAAGTGCAGGACTTTGTGCTTGTCCTTGTTGAACCTCATGAAATTTATTTTGGTTTAGTCCTCCAAATTGTCTAGATGTCTCTGAACCCCGCCCTTACCGTCCAGTCCATCTACTTCTCCACCCAGCTTGGTGTTATCTGTAAACTTGCTGAGGGTGCACCTGATCCCTTCTTCCTACCCCATGACAGCCCTTAATTTTCAATGATTCTATGATTCTGTATTACAGAGTTTGACTGGTGTAAATATGTCACCCAATGGTAGGGGGATGTACCTGATTTGGTTTTGGTAGCAAATCACTTCTCAACACAGCTCTACAACAGCAGACTTCTGTTTTTGCCATTCAGGGAAGTTGGTGTAATTTTTGCATGGAAAAACTTTCTTCTAGTTGACATGTCTACATCTCAGAGGCTTTACTACTCTGTCATCCTAGCTATGTTGGTGGCAGACCCATGGAGTAAGCTAAGCTTTAGCAAAGATGTTCTCAGTTAAATCATGGGCTGGGCAAGTGACCTGCCTTTTTGGACTCATTTTATCTTGTTTTGAAACTTGGATACCTGAGAAGGGGTGGAACTTGGATGTGACTTAACTGGGGGAGCCTACTAATCATTTAAGACCTAGAGGCAAACTGAGGCAGAGTCAGTAGTACCATGTTAAGCCAAAGGGCAGTGCTGTGGAGGCTATCTCTACCACAAGGTGTTGCTGCCAGCTTTCTCTGTCCTTTATACCAAATCTTGTGAAGGGAAAAACTGATAATGAAGTCTCATAAAATGGATTATTTTATAGGATTAGTTACTTATGTCCCTTATTTTGCAAGCTGAACTTGCAGGATTAGGGCCAAAGTTCCATCCTGTGCAATTTTGAGATGCATAGATGTTTGAGTCTGTCCCCCTGCCCTGGGGAGGAAAGAGTGCTGGGGTCAGATGACCCCAGCCAGGTGCATGTCTAGTCTTCTTTTAAAGACCCACAAGGTAGGGGAGAGCACTACCTTCCTTGGAAGCCCATTCCAGATTTTGGCAACCCTTACCATAAAGAAGTTCTTTTTTATGTCCAATCTAAATCTGGTCTCCATCAGTTTGTGGCTGTTGTTCCTAGTTACTCTAAGTGGTGCCCTGGTAAACAGAGCATCTCCTATTCCTTGCTGTCCCCCCCGATGAATTTGTAAGCGGTCACAAGATCACCTCTCAGCTTTCTTTTGCAGAGGCTGAAGAGATCCAGGGCCCTCAAGCTCTCCTCATTGGGTTTTGCCTGCAGGCCCCTAACTCTATGAGTGACCCTCCTCTCACATCCCTCTTGAAGTGCAGCGCCCAAAACTGGATGCAGTACTCCAACTGCAGCCTGACCAATGCCGCATAAAGGGGAAGTATCACCTTCTTGGACCTGTTTGTCATGCACCTGCTAATGCATGATAAAGTGTGGTTAGCTTTACTGATCACTTCGTCACATTGACAACTCATGTTGTGCAGGTCATAAGCTATTAGCCATATTACTAGACTGAAATCTATGAACACAAATAGAGCAAAATTTACAAAGAATAATTTTTCCTCCAATTTGTTTCTAAAGAATTTATTTTAATTTAGTTCACTAGAGCCTGGGATCCTAAGGCTCTTCTATTAATACATTTTACATAAACTTAAATATAAATTTGGTCTGTTACTGCCATCCATAAAAACAAGTTCTCTGACTAAAAATGCTCAGTTTGCTGAAATAAGTAGCTTAGTCTGACACTTTTAGTTTGGGGTTTGAGGTTTTAAAAGTAGCTATGGTTGGATTTCTCAGATTAAAGTTTCTTTGAACTTGGTTCGGAACTGAAGGTAGATAAAAATTAATTTTTGTGCTACTTGGACCCCATGCAAGTCAGAACTTGGCTCAAAGTAGAATTTAAGCATTTTTAGAAGTCTTTGAATGTGCCATGCGTTTGAGTTACTTAGGCAAATTGATGTGATGGAATCCTTCTTTTATGTCACCATCTGACTAGCATAGGTTTTTGTGACCTAACATTGCAACTGTTTATATTTATATTTCCACTTTTATTTTTCTGAAGTTTGGTGAAGTCTCTATTTCCTATCCTCAACCTGAGCTACTAGTTTGGAACAGAGGACAGATGCCAAAAAATATTATTTTTTACCTTCAGATAGAGGTTGGATGTTGGGAAAGTCAGCACAAGAAGTTAGTACTCTTATGATCAAACTCTATAGATTGTTCAAATTTCAGTCAGGGAGATTCAGTATTGTTCATGCTTTTTCCCATTACTAAAGAGTTATCCAAGGAGAAAGGAACTCTTCTTAGCTCTTAGCCCTGGGCGGGCTGGGAGCGGTCCGAGGCTTTTGGGGGCGCACGGCGGGCTGTGGCTGGGAGCCCGCAACGGTAGGGCGGGTACTTTTGCATGACAGACTAGAATTAGGCATGGACTCATAGCGGTTAATTAAAGATTATTTTACTTACACCGTAGGTGGTTGCAGTGCAGGCAGGAAAAACTTTCTTGAGTTGCAGTTACAGACAAACACAAGTGGAGTTTGCTAGGCTCCACCAAAGACACACTCGCGGAGTTTGCTAGGCTCCGCAAAAACAAACACGACAGAGCTCTGGATACCCTTGACGAGCGCGCAAAACCGTAGATACGTCTTAAGAATTTAACGAACGAGACGGAAAGAGGTTGGCGGTTGATCAGGCCACCGAACTCCTCTGAAACACACATAAAGTTTCTATTACTCTGCCGTGTGCTCAGAGTCCCCACGAGATGGTTGTGGAGTCCTCTACAACTTGGGCGGAAACTGCTCTAACCTTTTGTACGGCTAGCAAGCCAATCGCTAGCCGCCACGTGGGAATAATTTAGAAACAGCCAATAGTGGGAAACAAATTTACATACGGGTGGTGGGAACTCCTTTGCACCGGGGTTTTCTCTCTGCAGCTGAGAATTGCACCATGCAAAGAAAGCTCCATGTGGCGGGAAATAATTCTGCAGTGCCGAAGTGCACGCACAATCATTGGGTCATGACATCCTCCCTTGTTGAAGGCACAGCTGAATTATATTACATGCTCGTCACTCGGGTCGCCAGTAGCTCTTACAACGGGTTGTTGAACTAAACAGGTAAACACAAAATCAGACAACATAATAAATTCGTCCTCCAGGGATCAAATCAAATAATAGCCAGCACAAATACATACACACATAATTATATTCATAATAAAGAATTGAACTATCAGGGCTTCAGTGGGCGTCATGGCGAAGTCGCGCGTCAAGCCCTCACTTCTTTGATGATGTTGTCCTTCTTGGGGCTTCTCTCCGCCACGCACTCTGAATTCCGGATCTGTGAAAAGAATTCTCTTAAAACAGTTATTTTATTAATATTACAAAATTCACATGGAACCACACGACAAGGCGGTCAATTAAACTCACTATCACTCCCAAAACATATAATACAGGTGTTTGAACACGACTCTACTCTGGACAACCCTCTCTTGTACGCTCAACAAGATGAAAGTGTTGAGGATTTGTCATCCAGTTCTTCTAAATAATGAAAAACTAACTCATACGCCAGTTGCCATTGGCCTGCGTCCCCTAAAATCCAAAGTTGCCGCTTATTGAGTCCAGAACGCTGTAGGAGAAATCCAAACATGAATCGCTTCTCTGGTGTTCTCTGTGGCAACAGTGGGAGATCGGATTCACGATGTCTTGTGCTTTGAGCCTCGGTTGGGTATCGATGTTCCTGATCGCTGGATATTTTGGGCTCCGTTAGGATACGCAGCCATGACAACTGACGAAGAAGATTACTCAAACTCCATGGACATGAGTCCTAGCCATGAGACTAGAGCCTCGTCGGATTCCATCCCAGATTCTCCGTAAAGGTTTTGTAGCTCCGCCCAAACATGAGTGCGACAGGTGGCAGCGCAAACTGCACCCTGTGCATCAGTCACTCGGTTGATCGTGGCTACAGGACGAGCTGTTACTTCGGGAGTCAGTGCTGTTATTGTTTCAGGCAGGCGAGGCGGATGCACTCCTCTGCTCGATTTTCCCTTCCGTCGGCAAGAAGGCTTAGTCGCCGGAAGCGACGTTGCGTCGGTGGGCAGGGTCGCCGGCCGAACTCCCGCGGGTTCCTCCAAAGCTCCACCCTTCTCTTCTGGTTCTTTCACACGGTCTCCCTCTTGCTCGGCGCCATCTTGGAGTGGCGTCTCAAGATTTTCTTTCGCAGCCGCCTCTTTGACCGCTTGAACGGCCATACGCAGCTGGGCTCTCAAACTTGCATTTTGCTGCATTAGATCAGTTATAGTACGGAAAGTTGCAACCAACATTTTCCCCTTGTCGTACCTCGGGGCTACTCTCTCATCTGCGGCACGTTCCTCCGTCTCCAGATCTTCGCGGAGCTCGGATGGACGCTCGCAACCCCTCAATTTAGATGCCACCATAAAGGGGGCGAACTGGTCGATCGGCACCAGTTCTTCACTCTCTTGAGCACATCACGAGCAACGGGCACACTCCTGGGTGAGGGTCGGGTTTACTGCGCCTGCCGGGTTGACTCTGGCGAGGGACACAGTCTCGAGGGGCCTAAATAGGACCCGCTCATCATTCATTATACACCCGAATGCTGCGGGGTGAAGATACACTTCCCTCTCTCTTGGGGCTCCGTCTTTGGAAGCTCCCTCTTCTCCCTTCAGCGAAAGATGTCCGCTGATAAACCTTTCACCCGTTCCGCCCGCCCAGTGGTAAGCGATATGCACCTCTAGTTTTATGATGTTTTCTACTTGGTGTTTTCCACTGCGCCAAGGGCAGTTCTTAACTAATTCTAGTTCCATCGTGCCTTCCCCGGATCTCATCCTCGTCGCCATGTGGAGGCCAGGAGCGGTCCGAGGCTTTCGGGGGCGCGCGGCGGGCTGTGGCTGGGAGCCCGCAATGGTAGGGCGGGTACTTTTACACAACGGACTAAAATTAGGCATGGACTCGTAGCAGTTAATTAAAGATTATTTTACTTACACCGTAGGTGGTCGCGGTGCAGGCAGAAAAAACTTTCTTGAGTTGCAGTTACAGACAAACACAAGTGGAGTTTGCTAGGCTCTGCAAAAACAAACATGACAGAGCTCTGGATACCCTTGACGAGTGCACAAAACCGTAGATACGCACAATCATTGTGTCATGACAAGCCCCAGTTCCATAGTCCATTCAGTAAAGCAAGTAGATGTGTTCTTAAGTTCCAGTGACTTTAGCAAGTGCTCAAGTAGTTTATTGAATGGAGATAAATTTAAGCTTATGCTTAAATACACCTGAGAAGTGAGGCATATTGCTCTGATCCTACCAAGTACAGATTGAGCTTCTTGTAGAATTTGCTTAATGTTCCCAACTCCTCATGGTGGCAGGATGGGGCCCTAAATATCGGGGAGGCAATGTACATAAATCCTTATTATATGTTAGTAGGCTCTTGGAAGGCCAGCTGAAGTTCATCTGCCTTTCTGATAGCTGAGCTGCCCTCTACTAATACTAAGAGGAGCATGGGTAAGATTGATGGTGGGGTAGCAGCTTAAGATGAATTAGCTTGGCTGACTGTGCCCACCCACCAAAATCTCAACCTTTTCCTGCAGAAGGGGAAGGCTGTACAGTATGCAATAGAATCCAGATCATTTGTCTTGAGATAGTTTGCAACTTGCTAATTTGCCACAGGTTGCTAAGTGGAGAACAGGCTATGCAGCTTTTTGCTGCAGCTTTTTCATCAAAAGGCACAGCATCAGTTAGGGCTGATCAGTGGTCTTGTGTAGCTGTTTGGAGAAATACAGCCTTTTGGGATAAAAGTTGTAGTACCCAGCTGGAACTCCTTAGCAATCTCACAGAGCAGTTTGCTTTTCCTCTAAATAACCCCCAGTGGGTTTGTAAACTCTCTCTACACCAGGGCCATGAAACCTAACTCTATGAACTATCTGAGTACTATAATACATGCCTTTGGTCAGATCTGCGTAGCAAATGTACATCCACACTTGCATATCTGAGTGGTACTATCTGTCTCCAAAGTACTAAACTTCTTAAATGAAATGATTCTGCTTCTTACACTCCCACAGCAGCTAGACACAAGAAGTATGTTGAAGACAAGCAACACATTGATTTAAATGGCCCACAACAAATGGTACTCAAAGCTTCTCTCTGTCTCTCACTCACTTATAGGATATCACTACTGAAACCCATGGAAAGGAGATGCACCTTAATATCTTTAAATGTTACCTTAGATATAGCTTAAATAGCAGATATTTAGCTATTCAGCACAGGTGGTTAACTCACCATGGTACCTTAAAACTTGTCTAAATTTAGCCCAACCATGCAGTTGGTGTAATAAAAGATAACACCCACAAAAATCCTTGCCTTTTGCATATTTCCTGGATCACATGAACTACAACATAACTTCAGCACTGTGCAAAGTGGTGCAACTGAAAAATGCCATCACTGACCAAATGTGGGGAGAACAGAACACATAGATATGATAAGCAGACACTGTAGCTGAGGTTACAAATGGAAATAGCAGGTATTATGATACTTCTATACATAGGAGTGCCTTAAATGCTAGCCCAAATGCTTTCCCATGCAAAGGCAGAGAATAAAATGAGGGCTAAAAGTTGAAAGGAAAGCACATCTGGTCCTATCATGGAGCTCATTGGAGAGGTGGAAGAGTAGAATTGAACCCTTTTGCTTCCAGGGGAATTTTCCCTTCACTGGGGATAACAGAATGCACCATGCAGTTTACTTTATATAGGGTAATTTGAGGGGCTGCATTAGACATAAAGTTCTTGTTTTATTCTGCCTTTTGCTATCATTTCTGGTCACCGTCACTTTCTCCATGGATTTTTAATGACTTTCGGCTCTGCACAGGACCACACTGGGTTTCTTTTTATTCAGATGAAAAAAGAGAGCCAATTTGGTTGCCAATTGTGATTCCTTCAGTGCTGACAGCTCCAATAATAATGACACCACTGTCAGATAAGTGTTATGCCTGGCTGGAATTAATGAAAAGCAGTGCAAGAAAGCATGACGTTTTTACAGTTGCATGTGTTTGGTGAGCAACAGAATGGTGGGGAGGACAGTAAGAAATCACTCAGAATAGTCTTTGCCTTCAGAAATCCAAGAGCCAAGGGAGGGAGGCAAAAGAATGGAGACAAATTGGGAAAAAGAAAGAAAAATCTTAAACACAGGAGGTTAATTTAAATGACACAATGAAAAGAGCTAATTGTTGTTCAGTTAAGAGAAACGTGTGACCGCCATTAAATAGGGGAACACAAAAGGCTGGGTAGGTGAGTTAAAACAGCCTGGCTTTTATTTTCTCTTCCTCTCAATAGTGCCTTCCTCTCTCCATTAACCCCCATTCTTTTGATTTTCACCCTGGATTTCTTTCTCTCTTGCATTTCATCTAGGCATTATCCCTTTTTGTCTTATTTTGTCCTTCCTATCTTTCTTCTCCCTCCTTTTCCCTTCTCCAAATCTCATCTTCCACTTCTCTAGTCCTGCCTTTTCTAATCACTTCCCAAAGCTGTGTGTATGTGTGTACGCATGGCTGTGTATATGGTGGAACCATGGGCCGCAGCAGCAGGTAAGGGAGGCTACTTAGGGCCTTGTGCTAAGTCCACATGCACTATACCTCAGGGTGCTAAAGGGCCAGTTCAAAGCTCTATTCTAGTTTTAGCTTTCCTGGAGCCTGAATCCCTCCAATCATGTCTACGCTGCTTCTATATCGAGGCTGGAAGTACCACAGAGAAACATGCCCTTCCCACTTGCTCCCACTGTGCCCATGGGAAATACCAGAAATCAAGTGGCCACTTTAATGTGTTTCACTTTATAGGCCCCTGCTAGATGTGCTCGCAAAGGCATGATTGGATCTGATGTGCAATCCACACAATCACATTTCCTGACATACTACACATGCATGGCAGAAGGTATGATGATGGGATCATCAGAAGGTATGATGGTGGTACAGCGGGGGCATGGGATCATGATCATGATCCCAGGCTCCCCCTGCACTGGCAAGTAGCAAGCTCCCATGCCTGGGAACCCCCAGTTGGTAGAGCTCCCAGCTGTAGGGGGCACAACATGCCATCACATGGCTGAGCCCCACCAGTTGATGGGACTCCCTACCCCTGAGTACATGGTGGGCTCCCATGGCTATGAACCCCATAAACTGGGGGATGCCAGCCTCAGGGGTGCATGGTGTGCCCCTGAGGCTGGGAGACCAGATCAGTTGATAGGACTCCTAGCTGCAGGAGCACACTTGGCCAAATGTTCAACTAATGGCATTGTACAAAGCCACAAAGCCACAAAGTTATTATACATTTTTGTGGAATCATTTTGTGGCTTATTGCTTGTTTTATGATGCCATTCATTGCTTTAACATGTGGCCAGGTTACAACTTAAGATGTGATTCATAGTTTCATAGTTGGTAGGGTCGGAAGGGACCTAAGCAGATAATCTAGTCCGACCCCCTGCCATGGGCAGGAAAGGATGCTGGGGTCAAATGACCCCAGCTAGGTGGCTGTCTAGCCTCCTTTTGAAGACCCCCTGGGTAGGGGCAAGCACCACTTCCCTTGGAAGTTGGTTCCAGATCCTAGCCACCCTGACAGTGAAGTAGCACCTCCTGATCTCTAGCCTGAATCTACTGTCAGTCAACTTATGGCCGTTGTTCCTTGTTACCACCGGTAGTGCTTGGGGGAACAGGGACTCTCCCATTGCCTGCTGGTCCCCCTTGGCAAGTTTATAGGTGGCTACCAGTTCCCCTCTCAGTCTTCTTTTGTGGAGGCTGAACAGGTTTAGGTCCCATAGCCTCTTCTTGTAAGGCCTGCCCTGCTGCCCCCTAATCATGCAAGTGGCCCTCCTCTGGACCCTCTCAATGCTGTCCACATCTCTCCTGAAGTGCAGCGCCCAGAACTGGACGCAGTACTTCAACTGCGGCCTGACCAATGTCACATAGAGGGGGAGGATCACCTCCTCGGACCTGCTCGTGATGCATCTGTGGATGCATGACAAAGTGTGGTTGGCCTTCCTGACTGCGTCCCCACATTGGTGGCCGATGTTCATCTTGGAATCAGTAGTGATTCCAAGATCCTTCTCTGCCTCTGTGCTGATGAGAAGGGAGTTCCCCAGCCTGTAGGTATGCTGCTGGTTCTTCCTCCTCAGGTGCAACACCTTGCACTTGTCCATATTGAAACCCATCCTATTCTCATCAGCCCATCTCTAACCTGTCGAGGTCTAGTTGTAGCCTGTCCCCCTCTTCTAGCGTGCTCGCTTCTCCCCACATTTTAGTGTCATCTGTGAACTTGAACAAGGTGCTTTTCACCTCCTCGTCCAAATCACCGATGAATATATTGAACAGTGCAGGCCCCAGGACCGAGCCCTGGGGAACCCTTCTACCCACATCTCTCCAGGTCAAAAACGACCCATCCACCACCACTATCCGGGTGCGGCCCTCCAGTCAATTTGCAACCCATCTGACTGTGTAGGCATTGACACCACAGATGCCTAATTTTTTTAATGAGGATGGGGTAAGAGACAGTGTCAAAGGCCTTCCTAAAGTCCAGGAAGACTATGTCCACTGCGACACCTGCATCCAAGGCTTTTGTGACCTGGTCACAGAAGGCCACCAGGTTGGTCTGACAGGACCTGCCTCTAATGAACCCATGTTGGTTGCCCCTAAGCATAAACTCCCCTGCTGGCCCCTTGCAGATGTGCTCCTGGATAATTTTCTCAAAGAGCTTCCCCAGGACTGAGGTAAGACTAACAGGCCTATAGTTTCCTGGGTCCTCTTTCCTTCCTTTTTTTGAAAATGGGGACCACATTGGCCCGTTTCCAGTCATCAGGCACCTCAACAGAGCACCACGAGTGTTTGTAAAGCTGTGCCAGGGGTCCTGCAATGATCTGTGCCAGTTCCCTAAGCACTCTGGGGTGGAAATCATCAGGACCTGCTGATTTGAAAACATCTAGTCCCTCCAGAAGTTCCCTGACTAGGTCCTCACTGACTCTGGGCCTGGCTGCGCCTCCCCTGGGTCCATCCAGAATCCCAGTGCGGGGGATGTCCCTGTCCCTGGTCAGAAAAATGGAAGCAAAGAATCTGTTAAAGAGATTAGCTTTGTCATCTGGTGCTACCACCAGATTACCAAGCATGTCCTGCAGAGGCCCTACATTATTTGGCACCTTCTTTTTACCCCATATGCATTTAAAAAAGAACTTCTTGTTATCTTTGATCTGGGTCTCTAGTCCCAGTTCCATCTCTGCCTTTTCTTCTTAATAGCCCCCCTACAATCTTGAGCCAAGGAGGTATAATACTTCTTGGTGATGGCCCCTCCCTTCCATTGGGTGTACACCTCCTTTTTGGCTTTGAGGCATTCATGGATGCTTTTGGTGAGCCATGGGGGCTTTTGAGCACTCTTGCCCCCTTTGATCCGTGTGGGGATTGTCACGCTTTGTGCTTGGAGGATTGTCTCCTTAAGGAACGACCACTCTTCTTGGACTCCCAACTCCCCTCCCCTCCGGGACCTCAGTGCCTCCCCGACTAGTCTCCTTACCTCATTGAAATCTGCCCTCCTGAAGTCCAGGGCTGCTGCCTTGCTGCGGGCCTTTGACACCCTGCACTGGATGGTAAATTCCAGTAGGTGATGGCTGCTATCGCCCAGGTGGTCGAGCACCCACAGTCCCCTCACCAGGTTGTCGCCTGTGGCCAGGACCAGGTCCAACAAGGCATTTCCCCTGGTGGGACTATGTACCTCCTGGATTAGGTAGAGGTCCTGTAACTCGGCTAGGAACCTACGTGAGCGGTCAGACCTGGCTGACTGCTCTTCCCAGCAGATGTCCGGGTAGTTTAGGTCACCCATGATGACCATGTCCCTTGACTTAACTGCCTCCACGAGCTGACCTGAGAATTCCCGGTCTAGCTCTTCTCCCTGTCTTAATTGTAATGTTGTAATCATGTCATAACTGTAATGTGTGGTAGGGGCCATAGTGAGCAACAGTCCTTAGGCCTGAGACAGAAAGTGATTCTGGGCATGCACTTAATGCCACTCTAAAGGTTCTATGAAGCCTAATTTCCAGGATCTGTTGCTTATAGTGGGAGCAAGTGGAGAGGGTATGCTTCTCACTGGAACTCCTAGGCTTACCATGGACAGAGTGTGGTGATAAGCCCAGGGCTAGATTAAGCCTTTAGTGGGTCCTAGGCAAACAAACTTGTGGGCCCTGTGCCAATTGAGACCCCCGTCTCCACCCCAGTGCTGCTGCCTGCAGGGTGTGGGGCTTGGAACCACTGCTAAGAAGCAGCTGCAGTGGCATGGAGGCCAGCAGACGGGAGGGGAGGGGAAGGGAAGGGATGCTGACAGGGCCATTCATGCCACCACTGTGGAGGGAAGGACTAGAGCTCAGGGACCTAGGCACGTGCCTAGTTTGCCTATGCATTAATCCAACCCTGGATAAGCCCTCAGGGACTATAGTTGGCTCTGCAAACTCCTGTATACCAGATAGTGCTGAACAGCACTGTCCTAGCTCTGTGGCTGCCCAGATGGGGTCAACCATAGAGGTGGGCTGTCAGGAAGATTACTTTTTGTTCTCTTCATGGTGAAGTTGTGACAACCTTTAGCTTATTCCTTTTAACACCTTTAACTCAGAAAGTGTCATGTAAATTGGATAAAGTCCAGTGGCAAAGATTGCAAATGTCCCTTAATGATTACAACTAAGTGATTACATAACAATTAGAAGTCCATTTAAAACACAAAATTTATGAAGGATATAAAAATGTCCCTACAACTTGGTTAGGACTCTCTATCCTATTTTTTGTTTGTGTGTGTGTTGTAAGATGATAGTCTTCTGCTATATTATCTTTTATTGTTTGTTTACATCAGGTGTTGCTCTCCTGCATAGAGATGTATCTTGCTGATTCATTCTAAACTCCAGATAATGTGGGTCTGATTGGCTCCCACCTAGACATACAAAGGGATTTGGAGCATCTTCTCTGGGGCAGAGAGAAGTAGGGGCAGAGGCAAAAAGCCTTGGTAGTAAGAGAAAATTCTTTAGTGCATAAGCATTCAGTGGAATTCATTGCTGAAGGAGGTTAGTGAATCACAGATGCTGTAACTAGATTCAAAAGATCGTTACCTTTGCAAACTAAGATTTTTAAAAGTAATCTAATCTAATCTTAGACTTCAGGTTCAGAAGGGAATTTCTCCTTCACACTTGCATGCATAATTGACTTAGTGCATTATGATGTTAATGACCTGCCTCTGAAGTAGGTGATATTGGGCATTGTAAAGAGGTGCCCACTCTTCTAACATGGTAAAAAAGAATGGGAGCATTTGTTGAAGACAAAAGGTCTATTTAAAATATGATGCTTAAGCAAACAAGCAGTAAATCTCCACAACAGCCAAAACAGGTAATCTGAAAATTCCATATTGTTTTTCTAAAGGGATCTGTCTGGTGAAAATTCCTCTGCAGAAAGTGAGTAATAATTTACAGGGCCATTAAAGACTTTGAAGTTTCCTTGAACCAAGTCTCTTTAAAAAAAAACAAACCCCACCCTAAAACCTTTACCATGAATATTTCATCCAGCTACACTGTAGAACACTAGCCATCAAACAAAATCCATGCTTGCCGCCAGTACCCACTAAAGAACCTTTACTCAAAGCATTTCTTTTCCTGGAGCACTGATATATTCCTTAACTTTTCATCTATCTTCTGTTTATAACATTGCTTAGTTAATGAGGTTAAAGTTACGTTGTGGTAATACAACCACTTTGCAAAAACCTAATTTAAGCAATAGACTGAAACATAGTTATTCCCTTTGAAGCAACAGTGGCTAGATGCTGAAAAGCATGGGCATTCTGGTCGGAACATATCAGAGCTTATGTTTTAAAAAATGAATCTAGTTTTGATTATGAAAGTGGTCACCTTGGAATGGTTGGTTGGTTTTGCAGGCACTTTTAATCTTCACCGATGTAATTTTTGTTTAAAATGTGCATATATTTGATATTTTTATCAATAGTTTACTAATGTTTTTTGTTTACGTTAGCCATTTGGTTTTGATTTCTGCTTCTCTTCCCTCACCCCTGAATCTTCAGTATATAAGATGACAAAAATCAGTAAACTCCAGCTACTCCACAAAGGATAAGCACTGTCATCTTGCTAGATCTTATAAACAAGGTATGGACTGGTTGTTACTCCAGCTATTTTGAGGGAACAAGAATGCACGCAGGGAAGATGCATATCTTATTCAGCAGCTTGTAACCACTATGTCATCACCTAGAGAACTATTTTTTCTACTTTACATTTCAAAGTTTAGACACTCAGACCTTCCAAATGTTAAAATAAATTGCTGGCTGATCCTGAATAACTTTCTAGATGAAGCCTGTAATGTTGCTGTTTAATTTGACTGTGATCTGTTTTTCACTGCTTTATGGTTTTCATACTTCTGGCAACATGTATATTAAAAGCCAGCTATCTAGTATACTTCCAATGGTTCTTTATTATACAAGGTTCAGAGATTCACTTGTGAAGGGAGAGAATCAAATTTGCTATTGTCAATTCTCTCTTATATAAAAATAATACTAGAGGGCCAGACATCCCAAATCCCTTTTAAACCCTAGGATAGAAAGCTTAAATGTATTTGAAGCTGTTTGTCACACATGACAAAAGTCATACATATAATTTGTATCCATAGTGTGCGTGTCACCAGTTAACTGTGACTGAACATCACAAGGCAGGAGAGTGTCTATAGTGACTTCACTGAACACATTGTTTGCACAGGCAAAGTTAAAAGAACCCCTGTGCACCTAGATGCACCAGTCCGTATCAGCTACAATAGTTCTCTGAAATGTTGGCAAATATATTCCTTCTAGTTCTTTCTAGGCAGTATAGCTTTCTGAGTGAGCAGAGCTGAAAGGACTCAAACTAGTCAAAGGAAAAAAGCTAGGTTAGCCTCAACTGCAGTGGATTAGCATCATCCTATCCTTGTCTCAGCTATGCAGGCCTTCAAAGCCAGACACCAAGGTGATAAGCATCAAGAATGCTGGGCCTTTATCTCTTTCTGCCAGCTTTCTCCAATAAGCATTTACACCACCAAATTTGTATACGGTTCTTCAATTTTGTTACCTTTCTTTGACTGAGTTTTCACTGGCATGTGTTTGATGCCAGTGAAAAAAGAAACCAAAGAATGAAAGAGGAAAAAAAAAAGGCTGGTGGCATAACAGGTCCTTTCTTGGGAATGAACCCCTCCACCTTAACAAAACAGAACAGTCAGACAAAGGAGTATTTAATATGAAACAATCCCTGTAGAGAGTGAATAACTTAAGCCAGGTAGTGAATCAAGGTCTGACCAGAAGCTCCTTGATGTAGACAGTGGTAAGTGTCCCATTGTCTCCAAAGGGCTTGAGGCTGTGCCACTATTTGACTGATGACCTGGCAGACCTGTGAGAATTATCCCATATAAAAAGGATGGAAGCCTTTCTATAGTCATCAAGGTTGTGCTCCCATAAGCAGTTTTTCAGTAAACCACTACACATTTAGTGTTTTTTCACCACTCTTCTGCAATATTGTCTCAAATCATTTTATGCTACATCAATCTTGCTAACGATGAGAAAAAAGACACTGAGATATATGGCTAATATGACATCACTATGGGTTAATCCTTTATTATTATTACATATATTACTTCAGACTTCCATCAAAACTTAAGTGAGTATTTAACAAAGAATGCACAGTTCTCAAAATTAAAGAGCAAGTAAATGATGCACCCAATAAAACTATGGTGTCCTGGGTCTCCCATTGTGTGTTGCTGTAGGAAAAAAGGATAATAAGCATCTCTCTTTCCTGTTTACTCACCTTAACTTTTTAAGCTTGGACCATTTGGGTGATACACTGTCTGCTGGAAAGATCACACAATGAAAACAGTTAAGTTACTTTTAATTAGGAAACTGCTATGCAGAACGCAAAGATAGAGCCTTACAAGTTTGAGAAACATGTTTTTATACAGTTTTTGCACCAAAAAAACAAACGAACCAGCAGACAAAACCCTTTAGACCTTCTGGGCAGTAGGAAAAGGCCTTTGTTTCTGTTGCTCCATTTCTGCTGTCATTGGGTGTATCTACACACGCATTAGATCTGGGAGTGGTTTACTCATGAGTAAAGTACTCATGAGTAAATGCTCCCGTGCAAGTGCCTACACATGCAGGGAAATGGGAGCAGATTTGCTCCTAATAGCAGTAAGCTGCTCCTGCTTCCTGGGGCCTTGCAATGGGCCCCTGCTGCCACCAGGGGGAGCTCTAGACCCCCCCCCCCCTGCTAGCCCAGGGAGCACTGGGCCAGGAGACAGCTGTCTCTTGACCAGGGTTGGAACATTACTCCTTGCCTCCAGGGGACTGCCTGCTGCTGGGGTGGGAACAATTTCCCCCTGCCCTGGCAGCAGGGAGCTCCTGGTACAGGCTCCCTAATTAAGGCAGGGGACTGGGAAAGAGCTGTAGGGAAGAGGCAGGTCCCAGCCCCCTGCCCCAATCCATGATGGGGTACCTAGCAATGAGCCCCAAGCCAGGGGCTTGCTACTAGCTGCCCTACCAGTGCATGGGGTAGGGGTCTGGGACCTGCTCCACGTCTGTAGCTCTTTCCAGGCCCTGTGCCTCAACCATCTAATTGGGACATGGAGCTGGGACCTGCGCCTAACTGGGACAGTTCCTTGTCCCTACTCTGCAATTGCAGGGCGGTGGCTGGAGTGTCTGTTCCCTGCTCAGCTCCATGATTGCAGAGCTGAGTGGGGAACAGGTTCTCCAGCTCCTGCCAGCAGGGAGCTCCCAGCACCAGCTTCCAAGGTCATGGAGCTGGCATTGGGAGATAAGGATCTCCCAGCCCCCTGCTCCCTGATCATGATCTGAAAGTAGAGGACTTGGAGTTCCCTGCTGCTGGGGAAGGGGGACATAGTCCCCACCTGGGCTTTTGTAGCACAGCCCACCCCAACAGCAGGCAGCTCCTGTGGGCAGGGAGTAATCTTCTGCCCCCTGGTGGCTGACTGACTGGGATCAGATTTACCATCAGTCAGGTGTCTATATGAGCACTACGGTGTAGTAAGTAATCGCAAGTAAATTTGCTACTTGCATTTGCAGGTAGCGAATTTACTCACAATTAGTGAAGTTTACTATGCCATAAGCATGTGCATGTACAACTGCACACGCTTGCTGTGCAGTAAACTATGCTACTGCACAGTAAAGCATCTCTTGTAGGCACACCCATTGTGTGGTTCTTCATAACCACCTCTTTGGGTGGCTACAAAGACACAGGAGGCTACATTCCTTTGCATTGCATATCATCCCTATGTTAACCTTCAGGGGAATATAAGAAATGGAAAAGAACACTTAGCTACCATAGAATGGAATAAACAAAACCCCATAAATGTGCCTTTTTTTTCCTTATTCAAGAAAGAATGCATGTGCAGGAGCATGTGGACCCCTGAAGGGGAATGTGGGAAAATGGACAGTGACCTCTTAGACTTAGAACCTATATGGACCTGTGTGGCTGAAATGTGGGCTATCTTTGTTGAATTAAGCTGTAAAACTTTGGGTTCGAATTATATTTAATGAATCAAGTGCCAACTAGAATCCACAGGCAGATTCTTAATAATAAGTGTACAGCTGCACATTTTACTCTGAGGGTAACCAGATGATTGATGACTGTTGACTGCCACCATTAGCTTTTGGACTTGCAGTCTTTTTCCCAACCAAGCCAGTAGCAGTTGGACCACTGGATGTAGCAGACCAAAATACAGACTGGGTTTCAGAATTTGTCTTTAAATTGGTGAAAGATAAAGTATTAGAAATGTCACTGCTTCCATTGGACAGCCCTTCTAAAGACTTTAATCCCATATCATTACTGAATCTCAGGTGGTATATGTTGTCATAGGCTCACTGATTCCAGAAGAGCAATGCCATTTATATACATAGCTTGTTGATCTGCCCTGCCTGCATGTAGACATCTTTTGAATGTCAAAACTTGTCCTAATATTCAATGTATGCTCACAATGGCCTATACAGATACTTTCTCTTTAGATTAAAACCAGGTAAAATTAGCAGGAGCAATAAGAACATCAGGGCTAAGTACAGACAGTCAAAAAGCTTGAGGCAGAATTGATTAAAACTAGACAGCTTCCTCTAAATTGCATAAACTGAACCAATAACCAACTGAACTGATGTTCAGTTTTCAATTGGGAAGGCAGGGGGAGGCCAGCACTGACCCAGGCCAGTAGGTTGGGGGCACTAGAGCACGTCTCTCAGCCTGCTGGCCATTGCCAGCCCAGGCGAATGAAGTCATCCCTGTTTAGCTCCCCAGCACATGCCCCCAACCCCATGCTGTCTCCTTACAGGGGGTTGAGGAGCCCTCTGTCCAGGTGCTGACCCAACTTGGAGGAGCCTTTCCTCAGGGGGGGTTCCCTCAGCCTGGGGTCGCCTAGCTCAGCACAGCCCTGGGGAGCTGAGGGAAATTTCACAGATTCACAGAAGTTTTGGGCTGGAAGGGACCTCGTGAGATCATTGGGACCAGCCCCCCTGCTCTGGGCAGGAAAGATTAGTGGGGTCAAATAACTCCAGCAAGGTATGTGTGCAGTCTCCTTTTGAAGATCTCCAGGGTAGGTGCCTGTACCACTCCTCCTGGGAGTCTATTCCAGAGTCTGGTCACATGAACCATGAAGAAGTTTTTCCTTATATCCAGTCTGAAACCTTCTTCTGGGACAGGGGTTGGCAACGTTTTTGGGCAGGGTGCCAAAAACACCTGCCACCTCAATTTGTAAGATGTTGGTGTGCCAGGGGCAGACAGAGGAGGAGCTGCAAGGGGCCCGATCCTTGTTGTGGCATTGCAACCCTGGCCCCTTCTCTGCCGTCTGCCTCAAGGCCTGCGTGCCAGGCAAAATGCCTCCACATGCCACACTTTGGCACCTGTGCCAGGGGATGCCTACTCCTGTTCTTGGAGTTTATGACCATTGCTCCTGGTTCTCCCCTGGGGTGCTTTGGTGAATAGTTGTCCGCCTAACCCCTGATGTTCTCCCCTGATCTATTTGTAAGCTGCCACCAAATCCCCACAAAGTCTTTTCTTTTCTAGGCTGAACAGTCCCAAATCTGTCAGCCTTTCCTCATATGGCTTGCTCTTCAGGCCTCAAACCATATGAGTGGCTTTTTTCTGGACTCTCTCAACCTTCTCCATTTCTCCCCTGCCCCCTTCCCAGGTGCTGATTGCTTCAGCTGCTGCCACAGAGGGGAGGGAGAAGGAGTCTTCTGGGCTAGGTGCCTGTCTGTGCAGCCCAGCACGGGGGCACATGTGAGCCCCTGCTTTGCCGGGCGGGGAAGGGAGGGGGCTTCGCCTGACCCCAGCCCATGGTTCTTCAGCCCAGGGCAGCCCCAGGGATCTGAGGGGAATTCTTCCCCTCTTGCTTCCCCACAGCTGCTGCCTCAGCCACTGCAAATCTCAGGGATAGCAGCCTCAGGGAACAGAGGAATTCTCCCATTCCCCTGCAACTGCTTGCCTCGGACTCACAGTGGTTGAGGCAAACAGCTCTGGGGTTTGGGAGGGGAAGAATTTCCCTTGGGTCCCTGTGGCTGGGGGACCCTGGGCTGGGGTGTGGGAAGCCCCCCAAAGCAGGGGGTCCCCAGGTCCCCCATACTGGGCTGCATGAGCAGGCACCCAGCTGGGAGAACTTTTTTTCCCACCATCCTGTGGCAGCAGCTGAAGCAATCTGTAGCTGGGAAGGGGGAGGAGAGGGGAATTCCCCTCAGTTCCTTGGGGCTGCCCTGGGCTAGGGGACCCTGGGCCAGGGTGGAGGAAGTTCCCTGAGGCAGGGCATCCCTGGTACCCACACCCTGGGTGGCCTTGGGAACTCCTTCCCCGCTTCCTCCTGTGGCAGCAGCTGAGTCAAGCAGCTGTGTCAGAGAAGGGGAGGTGGGGAATTCCCCCAGCTCCCTGGTGTTGCCAGGAAGCAGGCTAGGGAGTGGAGGAGTGGGGAAGCGTCTCTTCCATGGGAGTAGACTGCACAGTCCTGGGCTGCAAAGCTTCTGGGACTCTGGGGACTGTGAGTTTACTTGAATCAGGAAGGGGTCTGGGACAGAAGGTCCACAAACTGGTTTGATCTAAATCAGTTAATAGGGCTGTGCAAAACGGCACCGTTCCATTTTGACTTGTGTTTCAACGTTGTGATGGAACAGCATTTTGTTTTAAATTTCGTTTTGATTCGAAACCTCTGTTCTGTTTCGTTTTGTCAAAACAGTTTCACTGTTTCGCTCATAGGTTATAATGGGGAAGCCCAAAAAAGCCTATAACTTTGTCATTTCCTGCCAGATATGGATGAAACTTGCAGAAATGATAGCCCATTCTGAGTGCATGAAGCCTGCCAGGTTTCAAGGAGATAGGTGCTGGGGTTTCAGGGAAACTGCACCTCAAAGTCTTGAAAGCAAAATACTCATGTCATGTGTATGTATTAAGCCACAGTGGGGTCAAAACTGCAGGCATGCTAGACCCTGCTGAGGCCACAAAGCCTGCCAAGTTACAAGGAGATAGGTGCAGGGGTTTGGGGGAAAGTGCACCTTGAACTAAGAACAAGCAAAATTCGTGACATGGGTGACACCGTGTGTGTTAAGGCACAGCAGGGTGAAAGCTGCAGGACTGCTAGCTTTCAAGGAGATAGGTGCAGGGGCTTCTGGGTTCTGGGGCCCTGCACCTCTGACTGCTGACAGGCAAAACTCATGACATGGGTGCTTATGGGACTGTGTCTGTCTTGGGGCATGGGGGGGGGAACTGCAGGCCTGCTAGGCCCTGCTGTAGCCACAAAGCCTGCCAGCTGCCAAGGAGATAGGTTGCAGGGGGGTTCTGGGGCCCTGCACCTATAGCTGCTGACAGGCAAAACTTATGATATGGGTGGGTGACACTGTGTGTGTTAAGTTGCACCTTCACTCAACTGACACCAAGGCAGAAAGCAGGGCTGCCTTTTATGCAGTTTTTCCATCCCTCCCCCAGAGCACTGGGATTGGAAGGGACCTCAGGAAAGGATGACAGTCACTAGCCAGCTACACAGTCAATAAATGAGAGCGCTCCTTCCTCCCCTTCCCCCTCGTCTCCTTACTTTAGTTTCTGTTTCCCTGCAGGCAAGCCCAGTTTGAGCTTCAAAACTCGAAACGTTTCGAAAATTTCAAAACATTTCAACTTGCCTTGTTTCATTTTGAGGCTGTTTCGAAGTTCTCTTTTTCATTTCGATTTTGCTGTTTTGAGCTCAAAATGAGTTGAAATAGCGTCAAAACGAAACTGCCAGCAAAAATTTGCACAATTTCAGTTAAGTCTGATACTATATCCATCTAAGTTAGTTTGAAAGTGGTTTAAATGTACTGAACTTTTGTTCTGTTACAGGGTTAAACCAGTTTCTGATCACTTAGGGTGCAAATAGAAGTGCAGCTCCCAGCTGTAACTCAGAACAATTTCTGCAAAATTGTTACAACATTACCCCAGACCAAACAGATGCTCACTGTTGGTTCCAGGGAGAGGGAAATCTAGCTGTGGCTGGAAGCCTGAAGCCAGGTTCCCATAGCAATTGTCAGGGCTTCCTGCCAGTGCTCCCTATTTTCAGAATGGACGGGGGGCGAGAGGGAGGGGAAGCAGTGGAGGGATCTAATTCTTGGTGCTCCTCACCTGGTGCTGAAGGGTGGGTGAATTGGAGACCTCCCATCTCAGGGGGGCTGCAATATACCTGCCCCATCCTCCAGGGGGGGCTAAAAATTCCCAGACTGAATTCCCTCTGCTTCCTTTTCCCCTCTCTCATTCTGAAAACAGCAATAGGTTGGGAGCTCCACAGACACAAGTTACAAAAGACACTACATTTTGTAACACCTTTATCTGATACCTCATGCAATGAGAGGTCATATTTTTACCCAGTCGGCCATTTTTAAGCTGTATGCAGCTGTGCACTTGTGTTTGGTCTCAGCTATAAACTGCTTTCTGTGGCCAGATCAGGCAAAAACTGTCACTTCTGTCTGCACCCCTAAACTGGTTTATGTGTAACTTCTGTCCCTAGCCCAAGACTTTTTGTACAGTCACCAGTTTAATTAAAGCTATTATGTAATCTCTTTAGACCAGTCTAAATGTATGTAGACAGTTATTTTTTATAGCTTAGCATTTTGGGAACCTCAGTTTAGGGCCTGTCTTCCAGAGACATTTTGTAAAACTGTGATGAGTAATTCATAGACAGATTTTTTCTTGATTAAGAATTATACTCTCACATGTCTTTAAGAATCTGGACATATTTGTAAAATAGAGATTGTAGTAGAACACTGTTGTGAGGATAAATATATTAATTAAATGCATCAATTAATTTAATTTACATAGTTGAAATCCACAAATGTTAGGTCACAGGAGCAAGCCTTAATTAGTTCCTTGTAGGGAGGGTCTGGTTTCTTTAAATAACCTCTTTTTTGATAGATTTGGAGTGTTGTAACTGTGATAATCCAGGAAATGTCTAAATTGCGGAAGGGCATCTGAGGCCCAAAAGCTTGTCCAACAGTTCTCCCAACTATAGAGTTGGTCCAATAAAAGATATATCTTCTTTGGCTAAAAGAAAAAAAATCCTTTACATTTACTTGAGGCAATTAAACATTAATAAAAGCAAAATTTATATCCAAAATGTAAAATGGAGCAGAGATCAAATTATGTTCCAGAAAATAAAATATCATTTAGAGTCTTTTTCTCAGACAAAATTATCAGAACTGCTTCTTTGTCTGACATCTCTTTCTTCTGAGTAGGTAACTTGACCTGTGTAAAACAGTGCTCTGACTTCCTATATTTATCACATCAAAGGACTTTGATTAAGAAGACAAATAATTAAATGACCCAGAACACAGGTAAATGATACTTTTAGGATCAAAGGAATTTCCTATAAATACTTTGTGGTTTTCAGTTTACCAGTTAGAGGATTGTCCATTGCTGGCAATAGTTGTATAGTGTAGTAATTGTTGGCTGTTAATTCAAGTGAGCATTCTTGAAACAGGACCTTCTTGTTTGTGTTTGTCACGGCGGGGTCCTTGCGGAGGGCCGTGATCTCCTTGAGGTCCCTCGCTCCGTGTCAGGCCGGCCCAAGGCACCCTCTAATTCTCGCCCGCCACGTCTTGTTGGAACATATGTATATAGTTGGGAGGCTGCCTATGACTCCCTGGGCACGGCTACTCGGGACCTCTGTCCCCGCGGTTCTTCCGGACCCCCTGGGGGTCTCCCAATACGGTGGGTGTTCCTCGGACACCCTAGCCTTATGGGCTATGCGTGGCTCCTACCAGCCCCTAATACCACGCCCCAAGCCTCGCAGATGTAATAGACGTTGTTAGGTCTGCACACCCGCTTCCCGGGCCTCCTCTATAGTGTAGCCCACTCTGGGCTCTCTCTCATGCCCAGCCTCCCGCTGGGCCTCCCCTGATGGTGCGGTCCCGCTCAGGGACTCCCTAGCGGGCCCTGACCCTTCCCTGGCCAACCGCACGGATACCCTCTCTGACCCCGGGTCACCGCGCTGCTACTCCCTGTCTTCTCGGGGCAACCACAGCGCCCTGCCTCCGTCTGAGGGGTGTTGCCGCACTAGCCTGCGGCCGGGCTCGCTATGCCTGTCTCGGGCTCCTCAGTAATTGCCCCTCTCTAGGGCTCCTCAGTAATTGCCCCTCTCTCTAGGGCTCCTCAGTATGGCGCTCCCCCTCTTTGGGGCTCGCCATGCCCACACGGGGCTTCTCAATAATGTACTATGGCGCTCCCCCTCTTTGGGGCTCGCCGTGCCCACCCTGGGCTTCTCAATAAAACCGCCCCTTTCCCTGGGGCTGGGGTCTATGTCCCCCGCACGCGATCCAGGGTCTACATCCCCCGTCTGCAACCTACTGGTCGCGCTCCTCGCCGCCAGTCGGTCCCACACTGGCATGCGAGCTGCGCCTTCACCAGCACTGTAAAATTAATGCGCCCTCTTGGCACTAGCCAGAGCCCTCACTGGCGCTAGGGCACCCCACACTCTCTGGGGCCCCTATGACTGAGGTCAACGCTCCTCTCTGAGCTCAACTGAGCCCACAACTCCGCCCTGTAAATCTCAGGGCCTAGCGTGCCCTCACTGGCGCCGAGGCGCCCCACACCAGCGTGGGGCCCTCTATGAGGCCTCCTCCAACCCCTACAGCCTCACCCAAGCCTCCGGGTGTAATGAACAGAGCCAAACATAAACTAGAGCCTCCTGGCTATAACACAAACATAAAGCCCCCCTGGCTAAACCATAGTGCCCCATCCTCTCAGGGCTATCATGAGCTGTACTTGCAAGTCGGGCTTCTCCCCATATCTCGGCTGAGGGAGCTCCTGCCTTTCCGGCTGCTGGCAGAGAACTACCAGCCTGGCTTCAGCCCTGAGCTTTATAAGGGCCAGGCCCTGCCTCCTATAGGCAGCTGGTTCCCCTTGGTTGCTCCGGCAACCCGCAGCTGCACTCATTACCCGGGCAACCCTCAGCTGGGCTCGTTATGTCAGGCCGGGGCACGCTCACTCGCTCTCTGGCAGTTTCTCCTCTCTAGGAGCAGGCACTAAGGTGCCCTGCGACAGTGTTCATCATTTGAGACTATATAAATTGCTAATTGTTTGGGGAAAGTATAAAGATAGAGACAGGACTCTGTCATATCTCCATTTCTATAGCTTGCCTACCTACTGACACACTGTCAGCAATCCCTCATGGTCGAGGATGATCAGCATGTACTGTCACACGGGGGTTATAAAACACATTTAAAATTAAATGGAAAGTTGACACTATACTGTTTCCAAGGCTGGAAAGGGTATTTGGCTGAGAGCTTGCTGAATAGGAAGAGAGCCCAGAATAGCTTTTTGACAGTAGTTCTTCATGTAGATGGTCTTATTCAGTGGTAGGAGTATCTTTTTTAGTCCATTTTGAAGTGGATTAACTGTAAGTCATAAAAAGGCACTCATAGAGGTAGGATAAAAATATCCAGGTGGTGAGCTTATGTGAAGAGACACAAATTCACACTTTGATTTGTACTGTCTGAGATTCCCTTTGTAGAAGAGCCCTGAGTATCTCATGTGGAGTTATGCTACAGTAACCATATTTTTTTTCAGAGAAAGGGATGTGCCCGTCCCAGCCTGCTTGCGGTCATTCCTCACTTTCCTTTTGGAAAATAAGTGTTTGATTCTGCTGCACTTGGTAATTCCCTAGATATCAAAGGCATCTGACTCTTTGGGTATTTTATGGATGTGTCAAATTAGCCATTGGTTTGGCTTTGGGAATCCACATGAGAGAGAAATAGAAACAGTACCTATGTTAGGAAGTAGTTCGACTCCTTCAGGCTTCTCTAAAATTGACAGCTAAGGGTTGTACTTCCTACTTCAAATTATTCCGAGGAAGCAGACAAGGCTCAAAAGAACAGTTATCTTGCCAACTGTACTGGCTGAGAGAATAAAAAAGATTATCAGAGAATAGCAAGCTATCTCCTGATGCAAGATAATAGATGTGCGGTACAGGAAAAGGGTGCAAAGGGAATAAGAGGAGGAGTGAAAAAGATAAGAATCAAACCAAAAAGAGAATGAACCAGGAGAGATAAGAAAGTAACCATATAAAAGAAAGATTTATAGAAGTGTTATTCAACAGAAGAAAAAAAAGATGCTCACTTGCTCTAGACACAATGTGTAAATTGATGCAGTGCTCCTGAAAATCAGCATGCTACATTGTCATACATCTGTTGAGAATCAAAACGTGAATGTTATGTGGTGTCACAAATTGGGCAGCGGGGGAGAAAATCTTACAAAAAGAAGTAAAAGTCTACTGTGACAGTCTGACAAATTTTTGTATAATTTATTAAATAACTTTCATTATAGACAAATATTCAGGTAGCGGAGTGAAGGAAAAACTTGTATCAGTGTCTTATATTATACATAGTTTACCGTATATGTGCTTTATATTGCTGTTGCATTATGGTTTTAAAAGGGATTTAAATACATTACGGTGCATAATAATTAGTTTAGTTTAGTGTGTTTGGTATCTGATCACAGTTCCATATTTTCTACATCAGGCTTTCCTCCATATAATTTCTCAATTAATTAATTATAGTTATAATTTTCTTAGATAATGATATCTTTTTCTGTCACTTCCAGTTAATAAATTATTGAAACTTAAGCAAGAAAACAATGGTTCAGTAAGAATGGGAAAAAGCCAGCTTATGCAGAAATTGTTAATTTTAGTTGTTTGGGCAGAATTGAAGAGCAACCACTGCAAAATCTTGAAAAACAATACTTTTACCAGGAAAACGTTTGTGCTTTGAATACAGTAATCCTTTTCTGGAGCCACTTCCTTGGAATGTTTTACACAAAATGGTTGACATTCACCTTGGATGGGGAGACCTCTTCACAGAACATAAGAGCCAGTTCCCTAATGCATACAATAGGAATGGACAAACGGGTTTTGGGGGTATTGAATGGGTACTGAAGTCTCATACCTGAAGTCAGTAGAATGGCAAGACAAGAATTTCCTCATGGGTGATTTGTGTGGCATGGAATTCTTTGCTTTAGGCCTTTTGCAGCTTGATGAATTTAGTCGTGTGTGATAAAATAACTGTGAGGTTACTGGCAATTGGAGAAGAAATATGTAATAATGTCACAAGACAGATGGAGGAGAATTCAGAACTCATTAGAGTTAAAGCTGATTATATTGTCTCATTAAAGAGCATAATAAAGCATTACCATCATAATAACTTAAAACTGTGGTTAATAATAGAACTGAACATAGAACTTTAATCTGCATCTCATTAATAACATTTACTTTCTCTTTACTGTACTATTGTACGCTTCATTGTTTCCTGTATCTCTTCATATTTAGGTGATTAATTAGTGGATGACTGCATGACACTTTTAATGTTCCAGGTGCTTTTATAACTGGAAAGTATTAACATAATATGGTAATAACATGGGATGCAGTTGTATTCCTTGCAGTAACATCTGCCTATGTTTCCTTGGAACAACCAGGCCTTATCTGCACAGGAAAGTTGTGCTGGTTTAACTTCAGTTTTGACACCTACACAAACCCTAGGAGGACACTTACTTTCATTTAAAAATGACATTTTTGGTTTAGCTTATACACTGTGAATTTAAGCTAACCCAAAAGAGCCACTCTTGCATCTGTGTAAGGCATCCATTTGGGAGTTTGCTGTGGTTTAACTAGTATCTATTTAAATTCAAACCCTTGATAATGCTGGTATAATTTTCCTATGCAGATTTGTCCTTGGTCTGTTAAATAGTTTCTGCTGATTCATTGGTTCATCATCACCCTGTTGGTTATAAGTGAGGTAGAAGTGGTTCTCTTGGGGGTGGGGAGGAGCGTAAAGTGGGAAGGACAAACAATTTGAAGGGAGGAGCTCTAGGAGCAGCTAAATGTGCAGAGTGAGTTTGCTGAACTTTCCTACCTTATTGGGGTCACTTGCCACATGCCAGAATGCGTGTGGTATGGGCATTTCCTGGGGACAACTAGCAGCGGCTCACCTCTGCTGATTCATTGGCTCATCACCCTATTAGTTATAAGTAAGGTAGAAGTGGCTCTCTTGGAGGTGGAGAGAGGGTAAAGTGGGAAGGCCAAACAGTTTAAAGGGAGGAGCTCTAGGAGCAGCCAAGTGTCCCCGGGGAGCCAAATGTCCATGCACGTTTGGATGTGGCCCAGGGCAGAAAATGAGTGTACAGCTGCCAAACCATACTCCAAGCTTTGAAAACTGGACCATAAATCTTCATAAAGCCATGCTTCATTTAAGGGACAAACCCACTGGCGGAAAAGGTATGTTTTCAGATACCATTTGCACGAGATACTGAATGAAACAACTATGCTGAGAAAAGCACGTTTATGCCTATATAAGCCTTGTTTACATTACAGCTTTTGTTAACATAGAAATGTTGCACCAAAACCATACCTGACTAATCTTATACCAGGCAAAAATTTCTAGTGTAACTCCAGTCTTGGTTAATGTCTCATTTTGGGCTTTCAATTTCCAGGCCAGGAGCCAATTGATTAATACTTAGATTAGGGGGTTTCATGGAGTAGCACTTCTCTTTGAGTTTCAGCAGTGCTGCTGGGCTGAGAAGAGACAGGGCAGGCAGGGTTTCTTGGGAAGTCTATCCTTCTGTCTCTCCTCTTACTGATTCTTGATCCCCATTAAAGGGGAACCAAAAAGGTGAGAGGAGAGAGCCTGGTCACATCAGGAGATCAAGCTAAAGCTGAGGAGAAACCAGTATGCAGCTAGTGGAGGCAACAAGTGATAAGGCTGTGGCTTTCTAGGGTGGCTTGGGAGGAAAGCATAAATCAATGCTAGTTGACACAAAGACTAAGAGAGGCCTCAGGAGGGAGGTGGAGGGAGAGAATAGATGTGGCAGGGAAGAGCTAGTCATTTTCACTTACCTCCAGTCCCTCATTAAAAGACAGGAATGATTATACCTGAAAGCAGGGGTGCCAAACTTACCCTATGCCCCAGACCAGAGCTGGACAAGAGGGTAGGTGGTAAAGCCAGCAGCAGAGCAAGCGGTAGCTCTGGTGGTGTGGTAAGAGGTTGCAGGCCAAGTGGCTACTTGCTACAGCAGAGGTGGCAAAAGCAGCAGTGGCTGTGGGCCAAGTAGCTGTAAGGTAAGTGGGACTGTGTTGACAGCCCTCACTCACCCAGCTGTTGATGGGTCCAACAGGGCCCCAAGGTCCCAGATTCTGCCACAGGCCCCACATCCTCCTAGCCCTACACCCAAATTCCCTGGTCAACCAGTAACCTGGCAGGCCAGATCCAGCCCCCAAGCTATATGTTTGACACCCATGGTCTAAGGGTCAAAGAATAACATTAACAGATTTTGAAAGGAACCTTTCTAGTTCTCTTCAGCTAGAAAGAAGTGGTAAGAAGAAGGTCAGGAGCTAAAGCAGGAATTTGGGACAAACTTAGTCATTTGACAGGAATAAGTTATTCCCCTCACTTCCTTGGAAGACATTGACAGTATTATGCTTGGATACTGTTTAGGCCTATGCAATAATTTAAATTCAGGGATGCAGTGAATCCATTGTCTTCATAACTTTGTGTTGGATACTGCAATATATTTAACGATGTGAACGGTTGGTGAAAGGCTGGATAGCTATGAGTTCAACTCTGCATGTGTAAATTAGAACTTCCTTTTACTGCATGTAAATTCTGTTTGTAACATATTAGAGTTGAAGTATATTACTGTGCAGCTGAGGGAATTAGTAACATAATATAGAATTATGTACCTATTAACCAGGTTGATAGGGATCAGAAGATATTGATATAAAAATGCTCTTTATTGGCCAATATGTGCATTCCAGTTTGTGCTGTAACAGTTGACATATCTAGCTATCTTATTGACAATCTCAGCATAAGGCCAAGCTGCCCTGCCAGAGATGGTCTTTCCAGTGCAGGGTTATGGCCCACATTAGCAAGTTAGCTTAGTAGGTGAGTAGCTACATTGTTGTATCAAGTTAAACATGCTCTATGGATAAATGAAGAGTTCATACTCAAGGCCTGTCAGATGGGCATCTTTCACAAGCAACCAATCAGCAACCAATCAGCTACTCAGCTTTTCAAGGGTCAGATTTAAGCTTGCCAGTTGTTAGAAGTCAAAAAACAATACTTGTTTAAAGCTGCTACTGAACTAATGAGAAGTTTGGAAAATGATTTTCCTATTACTTTTCAGTCAGCTTCAGTTTTTTCTTATAATTAACATACATTAAATACCTAATTTCCACAGTGATGCTGTACAAAACTTCATTACAGAAATATTATCCTGCTCCTTCTCTTTAAGTGGCCATTATGGATATAACAACTAACACATTATTATGAAATATTCTCTAAGCATAATAGGTACAGAGAGTGAAATCCTGTGAAGGACCCAACTGTAACTCCTCCAGTTAAAGTTTTCTGCCGTCAGTTACTGGAGCAGATGTGCTCCGTTAAAGGCTCTGATAGTTTTATTAAGGCTGAGAAGTGGGGTTGTAAAAAGGTGCTGAAGCTGCCTCATAGGACATGGTTCATTAACTGTTACTGTCATGTCTGGATTCCATCTGATCAATGAGCAGCTCCTTCCTTTCTGTCGCATCCTTCATTTCACCATTGCCAGGTGACCAGCTTCCACATCCACCTTTATCAGCAGTGTATCTAGTAACTAGTGTGAAAAGTACTTCTCATCCTAAATCACTTCAGTCACACTTACATGATTTTTTCTCTTGTCCACTTTTTTCCTTTTCCTCTTTTCTTCCTGTGAGCAGTGTTCCTTGGCTGGGAAGAAAAGGAATAGCATTAATACAAAGCATTGGGGTATGTTCTTGTGATTATTTGTAAGAGTTGGTTATGTAAAATACTTTCCTTTTAAGGAAACTTTTTGTTAATAAGATTCTGACATCTAAAAAAATAGAAAATGTAAAAGGCTGATGAAGCACTCAGCATCCTGTTGGATCCACTTTGCTGTGGTGGGGTGAAGAAGTAATGTTTTAACTGCCACTTGCATCAGCAAACAGCCTAAGTGATAATATACTGTCCATCTGTAAATTTCTTTATTAGAATTAACAGCATAAAAAGCAGCATTATCTCCAAGGGTAATGGAAAGTAATATTAGTGGGAAAATGAATACATGAAATAAAGGCCTTGGTTGACTTTAGTACAGATTATCTGTAAATTACCTCATGGCAGTTTGGTGTCATGTGTAAAATGGCCAGTATATTGCGGCATCTTTGTGGTTAATGATAAATAATTTGACATAGATGCTGAAATTACTCTTATCACTAATAGATTCCTTTGCAAAGCCTTAGAATCTGACTTGAAATTCTAAGGTTTTGTATAACCCAGAACTGTCTAATTGTAATCTCCTGTGTCTCTCCACCGGACATCGTGCATGCGACTTCCACTCGAGCCTTGCCTTGGCTTCTTCGGGATGAATGGGCCAGTCGCCAGGCGACTTTGGGTGGTGCGCCAGGAGTCTCGCCTGCCATGTCTTTGATGACCTGTTATTTCAATCAGGAGGATGATGTTTTGTTCCCAACTCCCCTGATGTTTCCCCCAGGGTTGCTCCCTTCACAGGTCTTTCATGAGGCTCTGCCTCCCCTACACCCCGCCTACCACCAACCATGATGGAACCATTCATTGTCGAGGATGGTGTTCCAGGTTGCAGCCATGCTCGAGTCCCCTGGGTCTGATGGCCATAGTGACACCGCCTTTCACCGTGGGTGTCTTTGGTGGCTCTCTCTCTTCATCTGTATAGTGTCCGTGTTTGGCACCGCCCTATTCTCAGGTGCCTTGTCCCACTTCTGGGTTTGGCTTTGGCTGTCTGTCAGCTGCTGCTGACCTGCCATGCCACTGGGTCCTACTGGGCTCCAGCCTTCGTCGGAGGTCAAGGCTGTCCACAGTGGCTCCGTGGACGGCACTTCCAATCTAGGCTGCCTATGAAGTCCTGGGGCAAAGTCCTGCCTATGAAGTCCCACCGCATCCTGGCTTCACGAGGTAAGCCTTTTTCACATTAATCTACAAATCTAAATAATAAACTGCATATTTTAAATCCAAGAAATAATTATACATTATCTGCTAATCTTTGAGTGTTTTCTAGGGTGAATAATCTACTATAATATCTGTGGAACAGTTGACAAAAGTGATAAAAATCTGCCATGCAGTTAAATGGTTCTGTATTTCAGATCTGCTGACAAGATTTCTCCATCTTCTCCCCAAAAGATACTAAAAAGTTTTCCCTTTCTTTAAAATAAAAATGCACGTTGTTAAACAGTAGTCTGATTAGCATGTTGGGTGGTTGGAAGATTGAATAAACTGCTGAAGTCAGCTATAGACGTTAGAAGCTGAATTAAATAAAGAAGAACCTGGAAACATGGAATTAACATAATAAAGTATAAGTTTAATGCTATTCACTGGGCACATCTATACATTCATTAATGCTCAGTGCCTACTGCATATTAAAGTTAGTACTTGTGTAATCAAGTACTAAATAAGTCCGCTGTAGGCTTCCATACTGCGTATTAATGTGATCGTATGCTTGTTGTGTGATGCTTAATGCTCAGTAGACTAATACTACTGCGAATTAGCATATTAGCACCATTTTTACTGCACATGCTAATGCTTGGTAGAATTAGTCTGCTGCACATTAAGCATCTTGTAGACACACCCACCGAGTTTAGAAGGGCAAGCCTTGATGTGGTTGCTTTCTCTTGGTTCTTAATGTCGGGAATGTCATCAGAATCCTTCATTTAATCTCCCAGATGTTTGATTAAATTATACTCAGTAAAAAATGTGAAAACTAATAGATTATTGAAATAACCAGTCCTTATAAAATTTTCTTATTTTGCGAACAGATTTTTTTTTCTACCCGGAGGCATCATGGTTTTTATAAAGCCATCTAAATTCTTCAACAATCCATCTGGTTTGAAATCTTATTATTTAAAAATAAATGTTTATACTTGTATTTGACTTGTTTCCTTCTTCCCCCTCCCCCCCCCCATCCCCCTTATCTTAGGTGAATTTATTAGCCTGCCTCCCTTTTAATATCTGTGTTAACCAAATAAGGACCTGTTCAATTTTCTCTATAAATATGATATTTAGTTACTCTCTAAGGAAGGAGAGATTTAAATATACTCATAGCCCCAATTTTTTATGCAAAGCTTGCAAGTTTTCAATCTCCAGTGTTAATTCACTACTTCTGTTTCTGTTTCTCTTATCCTCTGGGAAGCTGGGCTAATTAATTTCTCTGTTACTGATTTATACACATCTCCAGCTGGGTTTTATAGATATTTGAGCTTTACTAGTAGTATCAAAATATATCTTAGGTTCTGTTTTGGTAATATCCAAACTTTAGAATCCTTCATTAAAGAGTTTTTCAGTTTCTATAGGATTCTCATTATTGACTTTACATTTTGTTACAAACACTGCATGGACTGCTAAAAGGTATCAGATATAAGCTTTGAGATTATCCTGTCAATGAGAATGAAGTTAGGATACGCTTGGTGGTAGTGTATAAATTTATAGGGTTAGGAAAAAGAGGCATATTGAGGGGAGGAAAGCAATGTGAGGGGAGCTGGTACCTCCAAGGGTTATGAAGCTCAGCTTGATTTAAGTATTTCCTTGATTTTATATAACTTTCTGCTTTTGCATCTCTAGTTCCTATTCCCCTTTCTCTATTATTGCCCAGTTCTTCCTATTATCAGGAGCCCGGGTGCTAAATAACCTATTTTCCATTTAACAAAATATTTTAATTGTTATAGGTCAGAGGTGAGCAAAATAAAGCCTGTGGGCCAGATCTGGCCCACCAAGTGATTCTATCTGGTCCATGGAAGGTCCCTTGGGCCCACCTGGCCAAGGCGTGGGAGGGCAGCCCAGGCTGTGGCACATGCGGATGGTCCTGCCACCCCCAGATGAAGAGGTGCTGCCTGGCATGGAGCACAGCCCATCCTATCCCCATGTGTGGCTCTTGGCCACACCAGGAGCTGTAGTATGAGGGGCCAAGTGTAGAGCCAGCTCCTGTCACAGGGACATGTGGGGAGCAGATCACAGTTCTACCCTAGACCCCGGTCCTACACTGTCACTGCCCCACAATCCTAGCCCTGGCCCGAGCCCTGCCTGTCTGTTCTGTTCCCAGATACCACTCCTTTCCTGCCCATGACCCCATCCCATCTTCCTGGCTGAGTGCACCCTGTCCATGGAGGTCCTGGGCCAGTCTACATGGAGACCCTGCTCACCTGCTCTGTCCCAGAGGTGGGTGCAGGATGGATTGGCCTGGGCTGGATAGGACCAATTGGCATCAGTTGCAATTACCCCTCTCCTCCCACACTGTACTGGGTGGTGTAAACAGCTGTGATGGGGACGGGTTGAGGCTGAGTCAGCACCACAACCCAGTCCTCAACAGCTCACCAGTGGGCCCTCCAGCCCAAATAATTACCCACCCCTGTTATAAGCCATGAAAAATATACTATCTTTTATATTTAGAATAAAGTATTAAGCCATAATCTAATTTTGTTTTTTCTGTATCTGAATCACTACTGCTCTCAAATTTGTGCTGTTGTCTTGTTGATGAATCTTTGGGTTGTTCTTCCTTTTTCAATTAACTGATAATAATAAAATATCTCAAGTGTCTACCTAATCCAGTCCTTAAAATTTCCAAGGATGAAGTTGCCATAATTTCTCTAGGTAGCTTATTCCAATGCTTGACTACCCTCAGTATCAGAAAGTTCTTCCTAATATCCAACCTAAATTTCCTCTGCTGCAGCTTGAAGCCATTTTTCCTAGTCCTATCCCTTACAGCTACAGAGAAAAACCCATCTCTGTCCTCTTTGTAGACCACAGGTGGGCCAAATCTGGCCCATGGGCCAAATCTGGCCCAGTAGGCAAATTGCATCTGGCTTGTGGGTGGGTACCTACCAGTTCACCATATACGGCCTGGCCCTGGGCTGCCCCTGCTGTGTTTGCACAGGGCTGTGCTGCATTTACTCCTGCAGGGGGAGTATGTGGTGTGCTCCCATGCTTGCCCGTGGGATGGCCCTGACCCCAGTCCCACAGGTAGGGAAGTGAAGGTGGGTGGGAGAAGGGCGGCAGCAGCAGGCAGAGGAAGTGTTGTTGGTGGTGGCAGCTAGGGAAGTGGTGATGGCAGCGGGTGGGGATGTGACGGGGCAGTGGGCAGGTAAGAAAGTAGGGAAGTGACAGGGGAAGGGTGGCAGCAGTGGGTGGGGAAGTGGTGGTGGTGGGGGATGGGATTGGTGGTGGTGGGCAGTGGGAGTGGTGGTGATGGTGGTGAGGGGTGGGAGTGATTGTGGTGGCAGAAATTACAGTGGAGGGGATTGGTGGTGGTGGTGGGCAGGAGCGAAGTGGCAGCTGGGCAGAAATGTGGGGCCTGTGCCAGTGCCTCAGGGCCAGGGCTGGCAGGGACCCAGGGCAGGGTAGCAGGAGCACAGAGCCCAGGCTGGTGAGGGCATGGGGTCCACCTGGCTCCATTGCACAGGGCTCGCATGCAGTTCCCAAGTTGTCTGCCCAAGTCGTGTGCCTCTGGAGGGAGTGCTGTGTGATGGAGCTGACAGCCCAGCCCTCCGTGCTGCTATGTGCAGGTCATGAGGAACCATAGGGAGCTCCACATTGTGAAGCTGGGCTGGCTCCTCCCCAATCCCTGCCACCTTGGCTGAGCTCCATGATCTGTGCTGCCGGCTTCATTGATGGGGCTTCCTCTGGTGGTGCGGGGCTCAGGCATGTGATCTCCGCACAACGGAGCCTGTAGTCTGGCCTTATGGAGTCCTGGGGCTCACTGGGATAGTGTGCCACCAGGGGGCTCTGCCTGCTGCTGCCACTGGTGGCAGGGGTTATGCGCAATGTGGGGGCGTGTTTGTAGGGGGGCCCCCCACACACACACCACCATATATATGCACTCACACTTCTCACATATTTCCCCAGCCACCCTCCCTCTCTGGACTCCCCAGAGACCCTAAAAACCCCATACCCACTCACGCACACCCACACATCCCCCCATACCCACCCTTCACATCTACATATACCCCAACATCCTACACACACTGCACATGCACACACTTACCCACAGTACCCCCTACACCTACCCATACCCCCACACAAATCCACCCCACCCCTCCTACATACACACACACACACCCACAGTCCTCCACAAACCCCACACTGCCCCACACATACCCCCTCATACCCTTGCAGATCCCCTCCATAACCTACAAGAGTAAGATTTCATTTTGAGCTATTACGCAATTGTCTCTATATATACATGATGCAACACACACACAAATCAGGACAAAAATATTTTAAAATATGCTATAGTAGATGTTTGATTTTTTTAGTATATAATTTTTTTTCCAGTTCCAAGATGGCACACCCACTTCCTAAAAGGAGTACTTCCATGGGAAGGGGAGGGACTTAGGGTGGCCAAAGTCAGGGGTTGGGGTGGGACTTCTGGTTCCAAGATAATGACCAGGGAGTGGGGCACCTGTCAAGGGGCGGGGCTACTCTTGTGGCCCTCGACAGCTCACCTAAACTCGTTAAGAGGCTCTCCAGCCAAAATAATTGCCCACCCCTGTTCTAGACTGTTACCTGCTCAGTCTTCTCTTCTTCAGACTAAATAATCCTTGTTCTTTTAGCTGTTCCTCATAATTCATATTTCCCAGGCCTCTAATACTTTTTATTGCTCTCCACTAACTCTTGCCAGTCTCTTCATATCTTGTTTGAAGTGTGGGTCCCTCAAAATGGACACAACACTCCATATGAAGTCTCACCAGTATTAAACAGAGTGGAAGAATCACTTCACTTGATTTGCAAGCAACATTCCTGTTAATATAAGCCAGTAAGATGTTGGCGTCCTGTACAACAAGAGCATACAGTTGGCTCATATTCAGTGTATGGTTTACTTTAAGTCCTAGGTCCTTTTCTGCAATACTACAGCCTAGCCAGTTATTCCCCAGTCTGTATTTGTGCAGGACTTTGCACTTGTCTTGAAATCTGATTAATGTGTTAGCCAATTAACCATGTCCTTCCATTGTAAATCTCTCTTAACAGTTATTTGGATCCTTCATAAAAAAAAACATAAAAAAAATTACTTGCTAATTTAAGCCAGTTTCTACCTCTTTTCTACCTCTACTTTATTACAGTGAAGTAGCTCATTGCTACTGTGCAGTAGCACTGGAGGGAAAAATTGTGCGGTGATGATACTGCACAGTAATGCCGGTTACTGCTATGCAAGTACTAAGTGACTGCACAGTAACAACAGTGCAGTCCCCCGTTTGTGTAGACATGGCTGCTCAGTTTTTAGTTGCTCTTCCCTGATTCTCAGTTAAAGTAGTTGGGCTGTTCCCTACTTTAATACCGGGTGAGACCATTGCTCACTTTGGCAGGAGATTTCAAAAAGAACTAGCCTCAGAGAGGCTGCAGATGTTTCTGTTTCCCTTACAGCTACTGATATCCCATTCCCTGTCCCCATCATTTTGGAGCTAGCTCCCAGGATGCCCACTGGGCCCACTAGTGTATGTTTCTTTCTGGCACCACACCATTTCTCATATTTCTTATATGAGTAACAGGAAAAATAATGGAAAACTGATCCAGGGTTCAGTTGATAACCAGTTAAAGATTAGACATATCTCTCATGGCAGTCAGCATTAAAACAGGTCTTGTTAAACCTGTTTTTAATTTTTGCTGAGATTACAAGGTTAGTGAATAAAAGTAACTGGATACTTCCGTGAGGCTTTCACTCAGTACCTCTGGTCATTCTTAAGAAATTAGCACTATACAACATCAATTTCCTATTTAGGACTTTGTGAGTGTGACTTTTGGGAGGATAAAAGCACTCTTACTTTTTCCTATGGATCCCATTTTAAAAATTCATTTTCCATCAAAAAGCATTATGTTAGCTCTAGAAAACAGTCATGCAACTCACTGAGTAAAAGCCTTGTCTTGTTTAATTTGGAAGAGCTGAAATGGCCATTTTGTTGATAAACAGCAGTTTATCAAAATCTCAGGTTTTAATGTCTAGAGTCCAGTGTTGTTGGTACAGAAATTTGGGCAGAATTTTTATTGCTTCTGCAAACCTTCACTTTCCTCCAAATCAAGCAAAACAGACATAACAAAGGGTATAGGGCTGCATAATGAAAACAAGGAAATAGCAAGAATCCATTTTATGTTGAGCCATATTTCTAAGACTTCAGTGAAGTCAGAGAATGTAGGATGAAATGCTGCTGTTGTGCTGTGGTTAATTAAAAAGCATATCAAGGTAGAGGTAAAGGCAGAAGTGGTAGTGATATTACTAAAAGTTGAAGAAGTATTTAAAAAATACTTATACATTGAAGTAGCTTTCATGTTAGTAAAAGTCAGGAAAATCTCAGTTTCTGTACTGTATCTTAGAAGAATAAGCATATGTCTTCAGTCAGATACATTAAAAGACAAACTTAAGAAGCAGCAAGTTCCCCAGTAGACAGTCTGAACAAAGTAAAGTGTGGGGGTGGGCTGCCTTTCACAGCTGACCATATGAGCCTGCAACATAGATGTGGAATGCTTTATTACATGGCAGTGGAGGTGGTAGTAGTAGGAACAGATCACAATTGGCATTATTCTAAGCCTGGGGTGGGCAAGATGCGCACCGCAGTCCAGATGTGGCCTGCCAGGCCATTCTATCTGGCCTGCGGGGCCCCTAAAAAATGTAGAAAATTAATATTTATCAGCCCCTGGCTACCTGTCATGCAGCCCTCTATGGCTTGCCAAAACTCAGTAAGTGGCCCTCCGCCCAAAATAATTGCCTGCCCCTGTACTAAGCATAAGTGATTTCTAACAAATGGTTGTAAATCAGAAATGATACAGAAGTAGGGCTGGAAGGGACCTCCAGAGGTCATCTAGTCCAACCCCATGCCAGAGGCAGGATCATCCCTGTCTAAGTCATTCTATACAAATCCATAATCTAATCTCTTAGCAAAGCTACCATCAACCCAGACACAACACAAGACACAACAACCTAACCTGCCACAGGTAAAGCAGGGGTGACCATGGCAGTGAACATCCTGCTTCTGTAAAAGGTTGTTAATATACTCTCAAGAGATCCCAGGAAGAGGTCCTCCCCTCTCCCCCTCTCCACACCTCTCTCCCACAGAGGAAGGCAAAAACCCCCACAGCCATACCAGTTTGACCATGGGGTAAATTCTTTCTGACCCCAAATACGGTGATTGTCTGACCTTGAGCAGAGGGGCAAGACCTGCTAGCCAGGAACCTCTAGTTTTAAGTCCCAGCAAGAGCACTGGCACACCCCAGTCAAAATCCTCAGCCTTATCTACAGTCACCATTTCATTCCTCTGAGGAAGGCTTAACACGCCCCCCTGCCCCCCTCGCTTCCCCCCCGAAAAATAGTACTTGTCAAAAACAGTCAAAATGTTGTCAAAGCTAAAAAAGTATAGAATATGCTAAAGCGATCTGACCTAATATATCAGTTGCAGCTAGAGCAATACCAGGAAGTTGATTTTTTTTTCTTGCAGACACACAAGGGGCTTCAACTACATAGTAGTAAAATATTCCTATTGCCCTTCAGAACGTATAACATCATTTGAACTAATTTTTTTAGAAGAAAAAGATGGGATTTTGTGTACAGTTTGCTGTGTTGATGGTATATCTACACAGAGGGAAAAAACTGGCTTTCATTATTGATAATTTAACTTTATTGATTGCAAATGCCCTCTGTAATATGTTACTGCTTGTGCCGTGTTGATTGTCTCAGAGTATACACTCATTTTCAGTTTCAATTTGCTATGGCTCACCTCATGCGAACAGGCGAAATAAAATATTCTTGTTAGGATAAAGTTATTCATACTGGGCATGTCTACACGAGACACTGACTGCACAGTAGTATTACATGACAAAAACCGTGCTGAGACAAAATACTGTGCAGTAATGTCACTTAACACAGTAACTTAGTGTTCGCTGATGCTACTGCTCAGTAACTTCCGTTACCGCACAGTTATTTAGTACTTGCTTATACAAGTGCTAAATAAAATGCACAGTAATCACTGTGTAGTATCGTCTTGTGTAGATGCACCTGCTGGTAGTCAATCACAGAAGTAGTGGAAATGTAGCGATTGAGCATAATAAGGAGATGGCATAACCTTGCTGATAAGACTAATTCATTTCTAGATATAGAAAAAATGTAAGGGTTAAGCTGCTTTTAATAGTGATTAGTGTTAATTTTAATTTAACACTGCCTCAGTAGTAATAATAATGCTGTTATGTAATTAAAGATTAAACATGAGTGTGATGAAAAAAAGAAGGTATTCTTGTGTTGGCAAATGTTTATCATGTTTTTCACACTGGTAACTTGCTTGAATTTATGATTTCCTTAATTTTTTTTTGTTTGGATTATTTAAGGAAGTGAATGCTACCTTTTCGCTCTCAGTAAATATTTTTAGGATGGGAAAATAAAATGGACAGTTTTTCAAGTGTGATTTAATTAATGTTTGCAAGGTACATGGAAGAGTTTAAATTTGTGGCAGGTGATTAGTGATTATCTAATAGGAAACTACCATGTGAAATTAATTGTTCGCTTGTTGTAAAAGCTGACTACTCTGTTCTTCAGTTCTACTCAGGCCTTTTTTATATTCACAGTTACAGCTGTTTGACTTGGTCTGTTTTGTCTACAAAAAGCCCAGAATATTTTCAGAAATGCTGTGAAAACTGAAATAATTGCCATGATAACAAATGCAAGAATAGAGAGTTTATGGATTAGGTCATTAGATATTTTTATAAAATATTATTTTTGCTGACTATGAGTTTCATGCCTATTTTTCACAGTCAGAAAGTTGTCATCATAACTTTCCTTGCAAATACCCCTCTCACCTCTTTTGTATTACTAGAAGAACATTTGCTCTGTCTATTGTCAACCTTGTTAATTTTTTTAAGAGCGAGTTATTGCTTTTAATAAGTGATGTAAGTTTCCATTATGACCTAAGCTCTGTGGTTTGTTCCTTATAAGAGGACTGAACTACACTGACCATTCTGAATACTTGGATTCACCTAATTAGCTTCAAACTCATGAAGGTGGTCCCAAAGGCTGACAAATGGGAACATATCCCTGTAAAAGTAAAGACCATGCAGAAGAAAAACAGTTCTCTCTTTCTTTGGTGCCAGCAACAACAAAGTTACATGCCTCTTTCTTTCCTGGATAGACAGTCCACAGGAAGAAAAGGTGAAAGACTTGAGTCATCACAAGCTCAGCCTGACCAGTCTGTAACCTAGCAAAAGACCCTTCTTGCATTATGAGCTCCTACGAAGTTCTGTTGTTCAGTTTCAGAAAACAATCACAGGATTTAAAAGAGCCCAATAATAAAAAGAAGAAGTTCTTCAAACTCTTTATTTTTACCGTTAATAGAGGGAGCCTTATCTCTGTATTTATTTTGTGAGTGAGTGCTTTAGTAATTCATTCACTAATGACCAGGCTGTCAATTAGAACTCATAAGCTCTTTAAAGCTACTGCTAGTTTTTTGGTTGTATCCATGTTGGTCTGAGGACATAGGTAGGCCAGGTTCTTTGGGTAGATGTGAGTCGGAAAGAAGTTTTTTGCAAGCTTTTGGGAGCAATCACCCTTCTTCAGGCATAGGAAGTCTCTGCTGTTTTGAGACCCCAAGAAATGAAAGAAGCTAATTGTGTGACAGGATGTCAGTGAGAATGTAAATACAGCAAAAGCTTTGTTATCCAGCACCCATGGGGTTTGGGCCAGCTACCTGAGAAGCCCAAACAGGCGTCTTTGCCTGTTTGGGGTGCTGCCCCTCTGGCCACGTCCAGTGTGCCGCTGCCCCTCCCTGGTGTCAATGTGCTGGGGGACAGGGAGGGGGGACCTGCACAGGCATGCCCCGGGCTCCCCTCCCTGGCATCAGTGTGCCACGTCAGTGTGCTGGGGACAGGGAGGGGGACCCTGCACAGGCTGCTTTGCCCCAGGCTGTGGGGGCTCAGCGAAGCCAGAAGTTTCATGGTGGGCACTTCCGGTTTTGCTTTTGCTATGTTGACTGGCATGCTGGTTAATGGAGCATGCCGGTTTGTAAGGTGGCGGATAACGCGGCTTTTGCTATAGGTAGAAATTAGGAAAATAAAAGGTAGAGAAGGGAAGGGAGGGGTAAAAATGAGGGAAAAAAGCCAAAAGGTGAGTAAGGGAGACTCTGCAGGAGTATATTTTTAAGGTAGAAGAGAGGCCTCCTTTCTACCTTGAAAATCTACTCCTGTAAAGTCTCCCTTACTCATCTTTGGCTTTTCCCACCCTGCCCCCACCCTCCCTTCCCTGCTCTACCTTTTGTTTTCCTAATTTCCACCTATTTATAGTCTCACTGACATCCTGTCACACTTTTAGCTTCTTTCATTCCTTGGAGTCTCAGAACAACAGAGACTTTCTATGCCACTGATTTAAAATTGTATATGATTTAACCACCACCTTTGAGAAGAGCCTGAAGAAAAATTTCATGTTGTTGTGTGAAGACAGAAGTGAGAGAGAGGTAAGGGCAATAAATGCTCACTGGGTACATCTACACAAGACACTTTACTGTGCAGTAGTGTAGTTTACTGTGCAGTAAGCATGTATATCTACATGTACTCATGCTCACAGTGCAGTAAATGACGCTACTCATGAGTAAATATGCTACTTGCAAATGCAAGTAGCAAATTTACATGCAAGTAGTTACTGTGCAGAAATGCATGTGTAGATGTCAACCAGAAGCAGACTTGCTCCCAGTCAGCCCTGCCAGTAGTGGGGCATTTTGAGGCTAGTCCCAGGGCTTGGTGGCTGGGAGCCTCTCTTGCCCTAGGGCTGGGCAGGCTCTATGGCAGCCCGAGCCTCAGGTCCTTAAAAGCTTGCAGGTAGTTTGTGCCCTGGGGCACACATGCAGGGGGCCTGATGACTTTCCAGGCCCCTGTGTCCCCCTAGGCAAGCTGCAGGCCAGCTGCATCAACCTGCCTGCACCCTGGTGCTGATGCCTGGCACTGCAGTGCTGTGCGCCTGCCAGGCCTGCGCTGTTCAGAACTGCAAGCTGCTCCAGGCTCCTGGCAGGCCTGTCAGCACCCAGGCCCAGTACCAGGCAGCTCCTGGCCACTGGGGCTGGCTCCAGCCTGTAGGTGCTGTGGGACATTGCGTCGCCACAGGGTTGCCAGTTCTGTGCTGTGTCCCTGTGCTGGGACCCTGTGCCCAGGCCTGGCAGCACAGGGACAACCACGCAGAGGCCTGGAGAGCTGGTGTGGGAGCCCTGATGGCCTCATCATTGCCCATGCCCATATTCACTACCCAGGGCCCCAGCTGGTCCATGGAGGAAACTCTGGGGTGAGGTGGAAGTGCAACGCCATTTCATGTGGTGCAGGTGCTCTAACACCCATGTATACGAGGGGCTGTCAGGCTGGATGTGAGAGCATGGGCATGACTGGTCAGTGTGGCAGTGCCACATGAAGATCAAAGCCTTGCGGCACAGTGAGTCACCATCACTGACCACAGTTGTTGGTCAGAGAGTGTGTGCAAGTCCCTACTCTTCATGTGGCAACTGATAGAGATCCTTGCACCCTGGGACCCAAGCCACAGCCAGCTGTGTACAGCAGCATGCGTGGCCTGCCTGAGCACCCACCCTGGTCTGGCACCCGCAGTGACGTATCAGTGCGGGAGGGTCTCTCAGGGCATCAGCAGCCTATTCCACTGAGCCCACCACCTGCAGCCTCCACCAGCAGCTTGGGAAACCTGGGCCAGTGCCTGCCCCAACAACTCTGCAGCTTCAGCCCCAGACAGGAGGCACAGCCAGCCATGTCACCACTGGCTGCCAGCAGTACCAGCTTCTCCCTGGGAGGGGAGGGGTGCTTCCCGCATGCCGCGCCCCACACTGCGGTCACACTGTTGGGAGCTGCACACCATGGCTGCCAGTTGGGACTTAGTGGAGCCACCACCCATGCCAGTCCCAGCCATGTGGTAAGGCTCGCAATGTGGAGAGGGCCCTGGCCCCTGCCCCTGCCCTGTGCCTGGTCCCTGCCCCACCTCCCTACTGAGCCCACCTACACTCTCATGGACCCCAGGTTCCCTGCCACAGCATGCAGGGAGGCAGGGGACAGTGCAAATCTTGATTGAGCAGTCCATGCCCCCTTTCTGTGTCCCCCTCCTCTCTTCTCCACACCACTCTGTGGGCGTGGGCCTTCTTCACAGCTAGGTGGGCAGGGCCTCTCGCATACCAAGGAATGTGTCAACACCAGTGGCGATGTCTTCCTCAGGGCAGGGATGTGTAGTGCAGCCACAGGTGGCCCTCTAGGTGGTGGCAGAGGTTGTGGGGCAGCCTGGGCATGGCCTCCATGCTATCAAAGCTCAGGGCCCAATGCCCTGACCCCAGATTTGAGCCCAGACAGCATATGGCCCCTAGTACAGAGCGTCTTATCTCTGAAATGTTGCAATCTCTTACAACCACCTTCTTTCTCATAGCTTTGCAGGCCTTGCAGCTGCATGTGGGGGAGAGGCCACAGTTGACAGCTAGGATGCACACTGAGGGTCACCACTACCCACATCTGGGGCCCTGCGGATGCAATGGCTTCACCAGAGTTGGACTCAGGGCCACGCCATCCTCCTGTACCAGCTGCTGATGATATTGGAGGCCCGTCTGGCAGACATATGGGCCTGCCAGGTGGAAGATGTGGCCTGTGAGGATGCACAGGACCAGGCAGACTGGGAGTTCCAGTTGCAGCTCCTAGCCCTGGAGTGAGAGTGGGTGGAGGCCCTGCCAGAACAGACTGCAGTCCTGGGCAGGGTGGTGCAGGCCACGGACAACACCCGCCAGGTGCTGGACACCATTCTGGCCCTGGCAGTCACCTTTGTGTTGCCCGCTGCCTGGCCCCTGACCCTAGCCCCATCTGCCCCCTGGTATGCACCACGCAGGTATGCACCATGCAGCAGCATGCCCCTTCGTGGACCTGCGGGAGTGATGATGGCTTAAACCCTCTAGCTAAAATTACCCAAATGGGTAGCTCCTGCACAGCCCTGATGGAATAGGGCTCTGAAGCTTCCCCCATACTGAGAGAGCAGGGAAAGTAGCAGTTGGGGGAAGGGGAAAAGGAAGAGGAGGGGGCATGACTCAGACCACAGAGGGGAAGGGGAAGAATCTCATCTTCTTTTGGGATTTTAAAAATATCCCCAGAAGTTCCCAAGCTGGGATCCAGTTTGAAAGGTGGGGTGCAGCCATGACATTGCACTCCTTTTGGATCCCTCCCTGGATAAAATACAGTTATTTTGTAACTAACTACTTATAAAAATGTTTCTAAAACATCTAATGCCTTTAGTTATCTTTACAATTATAATATATACTACATAAGGACATCCATTAGAATTCTAAATTGTATTTTGATAGATCATAGTAGAACCTTTCATCTTGCCCTTGTCAGCAGTGCATTTTCCTGCTGTACAGAACTTGTGCATAATTTAAAACCGAATTCAGGTGGAGTTCATATAACCTGAACTCTTTTAGGATTATTTAAAAAATATTTCCCAAATATAGTGTTTATTTTAAGACTCTTTTATTTGTTGAAGGATCTTGTTCATATGTATGTGACTTTCTACAGCTGCTGTTCTCTTCTGCAAAGGAGAAAGAATGATACAAAGGGAGATCTATCTGCAGTAATTAGGCTCCTAACTATTAAGAAAAAAAAGGGGAAGAAAGCCTCTCAAATGAAGCAAATTGAAGCTGAAGTGTAAGGTTACAGAACTGATGCAGTTCTATAATATAACCTTATGTCTAAAGGGTAAAAGCTATTTTGAAGGATGGCTCATGGCTATGGAATGAACTATAGAAACTATTCCTCAGCCTGCCTTGTCTAATAAACACATAGCAACTTTTGGCAGGGGAGACAGTTTTGGCATGCAGTTCTTACCTCCATCCCCATGGGCAGGATGAGAGGGAATGTATCACATATGGGAGATGTTTTTCATTTAACTGATGATCTACTGGAAGTTACTTTTGGGCTGCTTACCCCTCCCAAACTTCCCTCCACCAAAAACAGGCACTTTACTTAAAATTTGGTGCATTCCAGCCCATGCATGCCCAGAAGAGGCAGTGCCTTAGTTGGACCCAACTTGCCCGATGTCTGTATACATGGGGTGCTTTAGTGGGGCTTTTTTGGTGCTTTTATTTAATAGCTGACTGAATCAGCTTCAGCTAAAAGTGGCAAATAACCCTGCTGGTCTATACAGATGCTGCAGAGCCAGGTCAAAGTAATGCAGTGCTTCTTTCAGTAAAGCACATTTTGTTTGTTTGTTTTTAACCTCTGCAAGCAGTTGGATACTATGGTGACTGGGATAGAATAAAAACCCATTTGGAACCTACAATAGAATGACATGAACCAGTGAGTGAGTTGACTGGCTCTGACACCCAGATTTCAAAGGTTCACATACTACTATAAAGGAAGATCAATGTAAATCTAAGTACATGCTCATACATGTGGGCATGCAGAATTTTGAGCATGCTGCTGAGATGATGGACTGGAAGTGGCCATTTGGGTTACTGAGTCGTCTTTTTTTTTTCCTCCCTTGTCAACTCATTTTCTTTTCTTCCACTTTGTTCTTCAGTGCAGCAATACTATATTTTCTTTCCTGGTGTTTCTTCCACTTCCTTGATTTCACATTCACATTCTTCCATGGGGTCATCTTACTCATCTAACTGTCTGCCCTTCAGGTTTTCGTCTTTGGTAACTATCTGCAAATCTTGAGCTGTTTCTTCATTCTCTTCTCCCATACCTTCAAATCCCTTTCTAAATCCCACTATTGTCATTGTCTTCAGCAGCACTTTTAGTCCTAAAGGCTTTTCTTCCATGGCTAATAACAGAAGCAATTTCCACTCAAGAATAATGTACATACACTAGCTTTTGTGTCCAATCATCCTCACTCTTCTTCAGGTTTGTGTTCATTTCCAGCATTGCCTCACTAGCCATAATAGTGTTCTCTTCCTAGTCTCTATCCTTAGAGAAGAAAGAATTACCTTAATAATCTCAAACTTCCACAAACTCCTTTGTTTTCTGCTCTCTATTTTGCTGGTACCACTGATTAATGGTCACTTTGTGTATAAGGGTAAGTTCATATTACACAATGCTGAAATGTGAGGAACAACCCAGTTGGCTGTAAAAAACCTAGTTCAGATACTGGAAGCTGTCAGCTGTGGTAGCATAGATCACTGCTTAAGCTAATTTGCCTTGCTAAGAAGCAGGACTCATTTACAGCTAGCTTGAATATGTCTGTGTCACACTGGCTGTGTCTACACAAGACTCTGATTGTACAGTCATTGCCCGTATAAAAGTACTAAATGACTGTGCAGTAACTGGAGTTACTGCGCAGTAGCATCACCAAACAGCTTTTTCATGATGCTGACTGCACAGTAGCTCAAGACTACTGCTTAGTAGTGTTGTATCATGCTTTCTGCCACATGATGCTTCTGCATGGTAGTCATGGGCTACTGTGTAGTCAGTGTCTCATGTAGATGTGGCCACTGAAGGGCATTGGCGACACAGAGGGGTGAGCATGGTGATGCACCCCCTGCAAAAAGGCACCGCTGACACTGCCGGCAGCGCCTGCAGGAGGTTGTCACTCACCACCCCTTCTTCCTGCCATCGACACTGCTGGCGGCATCTGCGGGTGGTCTGCTGCAGGTGTTCGCTGACCACTGCCCGGCACTTGCCATCCCCCCCCAGCAGTGCTGTGGCCACCTACAGGAGCTCCCTGCTTGCCGCGGCCATGCTCCCACGGCCAACAGTGCTGTCGCCGCCTGTGAGAGCTCGTCACGCCCCCCCAGTCTCCGGGGGCATGTGGCATTCATGCTGAAGGGTGTAGTATGACCATTTCTAAGATTTTTGCCTAGGGGTGGTCCTGCGTCCTTGTTTGCTCATCAGCAGTGATCAAAGTAGGAAGGCTTTTACACACTCATCATCTGGAATGTTTCTCCCCTATTTGCAACATCTGGCTCCTAAAAGATCCTGTCTGAACATATCCTGACACAGGTGGGTATGCAGGAATTCTATATATGATATTAAAATGAGGATGGTAGAATTAAAACTGGGAAGGCAGAGAGTGAGTAAGACTAAATGGAACACATTTGTGGGTGGTTTTTGTTGCCTGCCCAAAACTTAAACAATTAGGGTTTTTTTTTAAATCTGGAAGGAAGATCATATTCCTTTTTCCTGGTACCTACTATTTTTTTAGTAACAGCACATATCTCCCAGAGAGAGCAATGAGGTTTTATATTTATGACTTCAGTGAGGGAGTCATCTAATCAAGGGTTATTATCCAACAACTCAAAAGCAATCCTGAGTCTAATATGGATTGACTGTAATCCTAAAACCATATTTACAGCCCTTCAGGGATTCCTGGGAAAGACTTGATATTCAGCTCTAACTCCCACATTGTTAATTTGAAAACCTATGGCTGTTCTTTTCTTTCTTCTCTCCCTCCTTCTTATAGACAGCCTTCAAAGTCTGCTTATTTTAGCTGGATGCTGACATAAGAGGGAGATAACTATTAAGTGTATCTGTCCTAAATGGTAGTGTTCTGAAAGATCCTTGGCATGTATGCATGCTTGTGGTCTTTCTTGATTTCTATCTTTATACTTGCTTCTGACTTAGTAGATTTCCTCTAATGTTTTCTCGGAAAAAACAGAAATGTAAACAAACTATTTTTCCACACAGACAAACTCTCTTTTGAGCTTGCAAGTGGGCTTTTAGGTTATTTCATTTTAGTAAAGTCATTTGACTTCAATCGGTGCAATGCCTTCTTTTAACGATCCATTTATTATGCTACTTCACAGCTGAAACCCTGACCTTAAACGACGTAGATGCACTTGCCAGGCTAGTGTTGTCTGCATATTTAGCAATAGAACTGTACTGCTGGTGCAGCTCTGCATGAGCTTGGAGGTTAGGGACAAAGTATTGAGGCCAAGATTCAAACTGGTTCCCTCAGGGCCTGAGGCAAGGGGGGCAGTGCATGCTGCAGGGAGAAGAGCTCTGGATGGAGAGGGGTCTGACGGGCCAAGGAGGAAGGACTCCAGGCTGCAGTAAATTACCTTAGTTTTGTATCTGTTTGGCTGTTTTTAGCAAATACTGTAGACTGAGTTTAGTTTGGGACCCTCTCCCAATGAAGTCTGCGCTTGCGCAGTGATGTATTCTTCAAAGAATTTGCTGGACTATATTGGAGCTGCTGAACTTTTTAACTACTGACCTGATTTGAGAGATTAAGCATGCATGGTAGAGAATGTAAGCATCACAGGAAACTCAGGTACCTTTTCTGACATAAAATGAGCTAGCCACTTTGACTGGCAGATGAGTAGCAACATGGATGGTGGAACAGATGATTGGTGGTAGGAAAGATTGACAGATGACAACCTTGCATGATTGCAAGGATGAAAGAGGAGTGACACTGTGTGAATGATGGTATTTAAAGTGAATGCGAGTTCCTCAGTGTGTGGCATTCAAATCAGTTCAAGTGAGCAAGAGTGCGTGTGCATGGTTTTGTGAGGTGTGAGTGGGAGTTTGTTCCAGTTGGTGTGGTTGATCTGTTTGGTAGGTGTAAGAGGAGTGCAAAGCAGAAACCTTCATCTGTAAGAGTGAAGCTGCTGCTGCATCTTATCTACACCTTGGAGTCCCCAGGGGGCTGTAAAGTGCAGCAAGTTTACACCTGAGGGAGCCTGCCTGCACTTAGACACAGAAGCATTGCAGCTGCCTTCTGACTGGGATGCTGGTCAAAGGGTAGGCCTCTCAGAGTGCTTGTCTCCTTCAGATCCCCACCTGAATGGGATCAGATTCTCCCCATATTGATTGGGTTGGTTACTGACTTGGTTTGGCATTCTCTTCACTGGATTCTGGTTTTGGTAAAGTACTGCCATCAGCCTGTTGCTTGTTCCCAGTTCTGTGACCCCAGTTCTATACCACAGTGATATTGCGTGGTTTTGTCCTGCTATACTTCTTCATTTCTCCCTTCCCTTTGTTTGTTATTTGATAAATCTGTTTTCTGTCCTGGGCATGATGTTAAACTGCATCTTTTGCTGCCTTGTGGACACTTCTTAGTTGAAGAAAGGCTAAGCGACTTCACCCTGACAGAAAAGGTGCTCACATTGAAGTGATAGGCAGTTAGCAGTTCTATTCAGGTTGTTCTCTGGGAAAAGCTACAACCTCTGTCACTGAATGTCTAGACTAATTCTGGCCTTTGGATTTTTGCTCAGTGGTGTAACTGGGACAACAGCTCTGTGGCAGCCTCCGCTCCTCCAGAACTCTGCCCGGCCGTATGCGCTGAAGGTCTTGGCAAGATGGTCGCAGGGATCTGATAGAGGCATAAAGGCCCTGAGGCAGCTACCAAGACTTCCAAGCAGCCCTATTTAGGGATGGCCTGCTTGCCTCACATGAAGGGGACCCTAGAAAAGACAGGTCAAACAAACCTTGCCTCACTACTTAACTGATTTTATAAACAGAATTGCTTGCTGGAATATACAGACTTTGACCCCTGGTTATGACTTTGATCTGGATTCATATCTGAGGAAAATGGCTATGTTGAGTAATGAGTTTGCATGTTTCAGAACTGATATTGCACCTCTTTTGGAAACTTGGCTCTCAGATACAGATTAAGGAGAAGGACAATACCACATACTGGCATGGCAAACCTGAAGGAGTAAGGAGAGAGCATGATGTAGGTTTTGCCATGAGAAATGAATTTATGTCATTGTGCAAAGCTCCAATTGCAGTGTCCATATGTAATATGACACTTTGAGTTAGACTACTGAAGGGATTCATCAACCACTCCCTTGTCTATGCTCCAACTCTGCAGGCTAGTGATGAGGAGAAGAACAGGTCCTGTCAACAGCTGGAAGAACTGATCGGCAGGATTCCACAGAAGGAACCCATCCCAGTACTTGGAGACTTCAGTGCAAGAGTTGGGTCCAATGCTGAGATCTGGCCTGGGTAGACATGGCATTGGACATACGAATGACAGAGAGTTCTTGAGTTCTTTGTCAGTCAAGGCTTACCAGTGACCAACACTTTCTTTTCTGGTATCAGAAGAAGAACATCATAGAGATACCCAAGGTCCAAGCAGTGGTATCAGCTGTACTTGGTAGTGACAAGACGTACACACTTGAAAAATGTCCTGCACTGTGAGAGTCCGTAGGGTACTCACTGGGAGTACATCCCCGGCCAGGAGCACGGACCTCAGTATATCAGAACGTCGACACTGTGACAGAAGCTCCCCATCCACCCCTGCCCGGCTTTACCTCCTCACCAGATGAAGCAGATTGGGGCTAATCCGCTGTGGGGGCAATATCTGGGGGCGGGAAATGGAGTGGAGAGGGAGAGAAGGACAGCAGGAAAGGAGAAGGAGGAAGCCCGGGAGCTGGAGACATTGGAGGAAGGCTGTGAAGCTGCTGGCAGACTCCAAGAGGTAACAAAGCCCCAGTCATTTGGTACCAGACTCCAACAGCATCCAAAGGAAGACAAAGACCCAGCAATAAGATTTCAGTTAACCCCAAAGAAAACTAAAATAAGAAGAGAGTAAAGAAATTAGTTTCAAGTGGGTCCTTTTGTCATTTTGATCCTGAGGCTTTGGGCACTGGGGGGTGGGAGGCAGCCCCGATGGTTGATCCAAGTGTAGGACAGGTAGTCACCACCTCCCTTTCATGAACATCTTCTTATCATCAAAGTCATGGGAGGCAGGAAGAAAGGGCACCAGACCTCATCCAGATCGACCATAAGGGGTGCAGCCACTCTGAGGGGACCAGTGAATGTCAGCGGGATGTAGGGGTACACGCCTGTACCCGGTGACTACCCGACATGCACACACACATAATTTCAAAGCACAAACTGTGACACAGACCACTCCCTTGTCTACTGCAAAGTGAAATTTCAAGCTAAGAAGATCTACTGCAATAAACCTGACAGACAATCTTGTACTGACTTGTGCCAAATCAATGAACCTGTCAAGAAACGTTGTTTCAAGAAGAAGTAGCAAAATCAGCAAGAATGAATGAAACTGCATCAGATGCATAGGAAGTCCTGAAGACAAGTATGTACAATGCAGCAATCAAGAGTTTTGGGAAGAGTATTAAGGAAAACATTGACTGGTCTGTAGACCATTCAGAGGTACTGCTGCCACTCATTGGGAGAAAAATAACTGCCCTAGTCACCTACAAGTTTACTCCTACTACTGGAGTAAGCAACTGGAGAGGTGGATTGAGCACTATGGAATGATATACTCAAGGGAGTCTGTAGTAGACCAACATGGACTGGGTTTGAACTTATGACTTCATTGCCTGGGTTTGAAGTTATGACTTTGCTAGATGTCAAACCTACACTAAAGGCACTTGAACAATTCATCAGAAATATTCCCAATAACAAAACTTGATTTGACTGTTTACCTGCTGAAATCTACAAATGTGCAAACAAAGCCTTGCTGCAAAGATTGCATGAGGTACTGCTACTCTGTTGGAAGGACGAAACTGTTCCCCAAGATTTCAAGGATGCTCATTTCATCCAACCCTATAAAAACAAAGGAGACAGAAATGACTGTAATAACCACAGAGGTATATCTCTTCTCAACATTGTGGGAAAAATCTTAAGCCATATTCTTTTACCTAGACTTCAAACATTAGCTGAGATGATCTATCCTGAGGGCCAGTGTTGCTTCTGCTTGGACAAGTCCACCATAGGTCTTCTTTGTAAGACAGCTGCAGGAAAAGTGCACACAGAAGCGTATCCCACTGTACATGGCTTTTATAGACTTAACAAAAACCTTTGACATGGTTAGTTGTTTAGGGTTTTACACTGTTTTGAAGAAGCTTGGTTGTCCACCTATAGAGTCTTCTATGCTGGCCTGATCCCATCCACCAGAGCCAGCTGAGCGTTTCAGTCCAACCACACAGGCCAGATTCTGTCATGCAGTTACCCTACCCAGCAGTGCGATCTAATATCATCTGACCTGTGGTCTTTCCCATGTGTCTAGAAATTCACAGTAGGGGAATGGCAATTAACACTGCCACTGCTCCCCCATTGTCAAATTTCCGGACCTGTGGGGAAATCTGTGCACCAGAGATTGAGCATCGCTGGTATAGAGTGGTCAACATTTAAATACCTGTCAATTACCTTAGATAGGTAAACAAGTATCTTTAGTATCACATGAAGTACATATGCAAAGAGTAGTCCTGAGGTTAATGTGAGTCTTTCCTGCCTTCAATGAGTTTTGAATCAGGCCCACTTTGTGGTAGTGTAGGTATTCCCTAAAGTACAGGCAGGAAAGTACAGAGCATACACCAAATGCCACAGAAGGCCAGGACTACATGAACAAAGTAGAACTGCTTCAGGGCAATTGCTTGCAAAGGAACAGCTTTCCCAGGGAGACACAATCTTGCCATGGGATTAACTTATCCTGTACTGGAATAAAGATAAAAATTCCTGGGTTAGGGCATATTTACTTTGTTTAAAGGGGATATTACAACATAGTGTGTGTGCGTGCGCGTGCACACATGTGTGTGTGTGTGTGCACACCTGGGACTTTCCCTGTTTTATGTATTCATGTTATTTAAAAATCATTTTTCAGATGTCATAATTATATAACTCAATAATACTTCTGTAATGGTCCATAGCACTAAAATGTTCAGTAATGTTCTATAGTAACGAGAGATATTACTAAAGAATTAGAGATATTTACAAATAAATTGGAAAAGTCTTGATATTTAGGACAATGACCTATTCTTACTATTGTCAATGGAATATTGATGCTTGTATATGATGTTGATGAGGGCCTAAAAATAATTATATTAAATATTGCCATTGACTTTAAGAGCATTTAGGATTAGTTTATAAGTAGAAAAAAGGAGATCATTAAACAGTAATCTTTAACAATCTTTAATACAGTGAATTATGCCATGCTAAGAGGCAAAAAAGTAACTAAAGCTAGGTGTACTTTGGTTTAGAATATGAAGAAAAATGTTTTTTTTTAAACCTAGAGAACACATTGCATTACTCACATACATTCTGATAGTGCCCCTCTGGAATGGGAGAGAGACATTAAACTTTCAAATCAATCTAGGTCACCCTAAATGTTATTACAAAGGCATTGGGGGGAGGGGGGAAGGTGTGTGTGTGGGGGGAGGGTGGTGGGGTGTCTCATGAGTTAAGGAAGGTTAAGCATTCATTCCCCAGGGCTTCTTTCTGCACATCTATCTTTGCTGCTATGTGCTTTGATTTATTTTTTCTCCCAGTAAGCAGTAAATGTGTGGCCTAGTCTTTATCCCTGAAAACGTACTGAGATTGTTTGTAGGTAATACAGACTTTAGCATCACTGTAGCTGTGGGAACATTCTGAACTAGGAAGACTCATATTACAGTGATTAACTCTTTCCTTTTTCTCAGTGTAATTGGATTTTATCAACCACGGAAAACAGATCAAATACCTCCAAATGTTGTTTCACTTTTCTTTCAGGCAATGTGTAGGGCTTTGTCTTTATCGCACTCATACTATAAAGTAGTAATTGCTATTCTATCTTTATTGTCCCCTTCGGGGTGGATTTTGGAAGACTTGTTCTATATCAGCTTTTTAGATATAACTGGTATAACTGTAAGTTTACCGACATTTAACTAGCATGAGCTTTTTCTTACAATAAAGATAAATGGATCAGGGATTTGCTTGTCTCCAAGGATGTCTACAATCCAGATACTGTATGACCTCATAAGTTTCTATAGAAGTTCTAATCAATGATCTGTGTGACCCTGATAACTTCTGCAGCCCTTCAGCCTGTGTTAGTTTCTACATGTGAGAGGCAATGTTACACTTTGCCTCTATTTAAGTACAAGTGATTCTCAAATTTGCACATCTTCAAGGTCAAAAAACATCCATGGTTTCCAATTTGCCCTTTGCAGCAAACGCTTTCAACATGTCCATTTTACTGGGTAGAGAATGAGACTGATTTACCACTGCATTACTAGAGCTGTACACCAGCGTGACTCCATTGACACAGACGATTGATTAGAGCTTTTATAAAACCTTGTACGGTCACAGCATATTTGAATGTTGGGCATCCCAGAAGATGAGCATGATTCACTTTAGGGTATAACATGCTCCCTTTGACATCTATTCTGTGGCAGTAAATGGACTTTTGCTGTCTATGTAGCACCTTCTTGAGCCTTTAATTACGGAAATAAATTAATTACTGTGTTACCTTAGTGACTCCCTCCCTTCCCCCAATGGAGTCATTGATATAAAAATGAAGTAACACAAAGTACATTGAATGATCTGTCATTCAGTGTAGGGTTTGTACAGAGCCTGGAGGCCCTTTCATTAATTGTATACAGGCACCATGCAACATAGATAGGGCAAGAACCCCAGATTATGATCTGCCAAGATTCCAGAGGGGCTTCTTTCATAGTGGGATATAGGTTCAGCATCTATTCCCATTCAGTGCTTCAGTTCTCTGAGGCTATCTATTGGAGTGCTAGCTAGTGTCCAAAGCAGTGGTTTCTGTGGTATAGATAACTGCATCTTTTCCATGTAGGAAGGAGGAAGTAATGGAAAACATCCTTGTAAAGGGTGGTATAATTAGGAAAAATTTCTCCTGTGTAGCCTTGTCCAGGAGGCAGGATAAGGGCAGGAAAGCAACCAGCCAATGCCAGGGATCCCAAGGACTTTGATAGTCCAATGATATAACTTATTAGGACAGCAACTTATTGCAGTTTCTCCTTTCCTCCAGTCCTTGACCATTTATTTGGTTGAAGTGTTGTGTTAATGTTGACTTATTGAAGGCAGGGATGCACTAACCAACAGGAATGGAAACGGAGTGAATGCTGAAAGACAGAGTATTAAATAATGTGGTAATTTTTTACATCGGCTAGGCACTGACATTCAAAAAGCCTGAGCCTGAATTGATTCAATCTTTGTAGGTTAGTCTAACCTGGTTAGGCTGAACTGGTTTGTAACTGGACAGACATTCTCTCTGGACTGAGAAAATTCAAGGACATGCCTGCAGTGGCACAGGCTACAAGCTGGGAGGTGCTAGAGCAGCCCTCCCTTCCCTTGTACAGAACTGAGCTGAGAGGGGCGTGGCCAGGCCCCAGCAGGACCTCTGATTAGGGAGGTCTCCTTTCACCAACCCTGGTTGCTCAAGGGGTAGGAATATTGCCAGACCCCAAGCCCCTGCTAGCACTCTGAGGAAATGGGGGATTGGGAGGTGCAGTGCATGCATCTGTTGATGATACGGAGCTGTTCGATCTTCCTCCCTGTTTCTTTATACTGTCTGCAGCAAACTGGAAGGCAGGCAAGTCAGCAGGGAGCTGATAACAGTGTTTATCACCTCATCAGCAAAACAACAGCCTCTCTCCGTTAGTTAAAACTCTTCTTAAACAGCTTACCAGCTGACCTGTTGATTAGCTCCAAAATGCCCTAAGTGGTTATTTGCCTGACTGCCTGTCCCAGTGAAACTGGAGACATGTACAGACACTTCTCACCATTCGGTAGCATACCACATGCCTAGGGTCCATGGGGCTGGGGTCCATGCTGTGGGATATGGGAGGGAGGGAGGGGGGATTCCTGCTTAAGCAGTGAGCAGTGGGTAGGGGTGTAGGGCAGGGAGAAGCCAGGCAGACCCTGTTGTGCCTGCAGTCTGTGCCAGAGCTCCAGCCAGGGAGCAGAGGGGAGGGGCCAGCCTTGCTGTGGAACTAAAAGCCCCACCCAGCCTAGACAGCATGCTGGGATGCTGGGGGAGTCTGGTTTATCTTAAACCAGCAAGAGGTCTGGAACAGACATTGCATAGAACAGTTTGATCCAAATCAGTTAAGTCTGATACTACATTCAACCAGGTTTATCTCAAACCAGTTTCATCGATTTTCAAACTGGTTTATGTGCATGGAACATCTGTTCTGTTACAGGCTTAAACCAGTTTCTGATCACTTAAACTGGTTTATGTGTAATGTCTGTCCCTAGCCATAAGGTCTGTTACTCTGTAAGGGGACCATAGTGCACCATGTCATTCTCGCTAATTTTCCTGCCACACCAAAGGATGTGCATTCAGACATCCATGTTCCAGGCAGTCTTTTTCAAAAGGAAGCCGATTGTGTTTTCTTAAGCAAGTTGTCCAGGGTTCTCCCATTTCTATAATATGTTTTATAATTAATCCACAATTCTGTAGCCCTGTTAAGATTGGTTTATATTTTATAGCAACAAGTAATTTAGATTTTATCATTTTAATATGTGCAAGAAATATTTCCCTCTTTGACCTCTAAAGTGGCTAAAGAGCAGTGGCAATGGGATTTGAATATGTCTCTGCGTGCCTTGGAATTAACAGACTTTTAAACTCTACTGTTGCTTTTTGTTAAAACAAAACAAAAAGCAAGAAGCCTGTGTAACATGGACTTTTAAAGATAATTCAATAAAAGGCTTAACTTAGGATGCCAAAGAAATCAATCTACAGCCAACTCTTTATCCCTAATGCCTTGATTTTTCATTCCATCCCACCACAATGCAGCTAGAACAACTAAATGCTGTTCTGCAGAATGCTAGGTATTAATTACAGGAATACAAGGGACCTCAGGGATCATCTAGTCCCACCCCTTTCACAAAATCAGGGATGAACTATTCCTAAAGTGCATCCTGGTTCACTGGCTCAGGTCTCTCTGGTCCTGGCTTAAGCTGGAACTGTTCTTTTCATTAACAGCCAAAGCTTTCAAAGGTATGTATGGTTCAGAGGCAACAATAGGGTTACCATATTTTCAGGTCCAAAAAAGAGTACACTTGTCACCGGAGAAAGGGGTGGGGGTAGGGAGGAGGAATATGATGGGGGGGAGAGCAGGGGAATATGATGGGGGGGGCAATGACATGCCAGTGCCTTGCCCCTGCCCATTCTGTTGCCCCTCACTGGCAAGCCACCAGCCCCAGCCCTGCTGCTGCCTCTCACTTCAGACCCTCTGACCCCAGCACTGCCACTGCCCCTCATTCCCAAAGAGCAGTACGCTGCCTCCCACCCCTTGCTGGTGCCCCTCATAACTGACCCGCAGACCCCTGGAGCTGCCAGTGTGCGTGCACACACACGCACTTTCTCTCTCTCTCTCATTCTCTTTCTCTGTTTACCTGCTTTGCCAGAGCCCACACAGGGAGTACGTGACCCCCAACAGCCAGTCATTTTACCTCGTGCTCCCAGCCCCAAGCAGCCAGCCTGGGAGAGCAGAAAACCCAGACATTTGCTCTTATTTTAAAAACCTGCCTGCACACAGCACAGGGGTCCAAAAAAGAGGACATATTCAGGAAAACCCAGATGTAAGGTAACCCTAGGCAACAAGAACATAACCCTAGGGGGTTACATTTAAAATGAAATGGATGTTTTAAAAAAAGTTGTATTTACTTCATTTAATGGAAGTCGTCCCTCCCCTCCCCCCCTTCCCCCCCCCCCCCCCCACACACTGCTGCTTGCTGTTGAAGCTGGGCCCCTGGATAGAAAGGAATGCAGGAGCCCAGAAGGGAGCTAGAATGAAAGAAAGCAAGAGACAATACCACTCTGTAACCCAGTGAGGAGGTCCTTCTCCTGTTAGGGGGTTTATACAGAATACATTAATATTATGCATTGATAAATTTTACACCAGTCTTATTCACTCTACAGAATTCACAGAGATGATCATGGATGGCAGTTCAGAAAAGGCATTGCTTTCTTCAGAAAAGTTTGTTGCTGTAAATTAACCATTACTTATAATTGCTGTCACCGAAGGACTATAGAGAGAAATTGTATAAGCCTGCTGGGTTATATGGAGGCCTGTAGTTATATGTCTGTAGGTTTGTATGCTTTTAGTCTATTCAGAATTGGTAGAGGTTAATTTACCAACACTGACTTAACCATAGACACTTTTCAATAGGTGTTGACATATTCCCGTTGTTGGATGGACACTAAATATCTGCTAATGTGTTCAGTTTCATGCATCAGTATCTCAAATGACAGATATATTCAAGACTCATTTGGACTCTGCAAATTCAGCATACAAACACAGGTTCTCTATACTTTAAATCTGCTACTTTCTTAAATCTGTATATTTGTGAAGTAGATTAGTGGTAGCTGGGATTACTCTGCTCCCCATGCTTGTGAGTGGGAGGCACAAAAGTGTCCAAGATGTTTTATAGTCTAAAAGGTAGCTGCTGACTATAGGATTTCAGGTTCATGTGTATGGAATGTACACATCTTGCACTGGGATCTGTGTAGGCCAGTGCTCTGAGAAAGGGGGTTACTTCAGTGTATCTCAATTCCCTGAGATGCCTTTTGTGAATGCAAATCCCATATGAATCGCTGTTCATCCTCAGTGATATGGAGTCTGACCTGAATTCCTCTACTCATGGAAGTGCTCAGGACTCCACATCAGTAACCCTAAGTTTGGGATGCAGGTGAGCAAAGGTACCTTGAAGAACTCCAGTTACCATAAGATAAATAATCTCCTTTGTCAAAGGGTAGTTTCATGGAAGTAGTTTGATCCTTCCTTGTCTCTATGTATCTAGTTCTGTTCCTTTCTGATAATAAAGAATATGCATTTGTAGATGGAAGGGAATGGATGTCACAGGACAAACTTGGTTCCCTGCTGGTAATTTCTTTTTCTCTTGCTGCTTGGAAATATCTGTTCAAATGGAACAAAATATTAGCTTTATTCCATGGATATTCAGTGTATGCAAATGAAATCAAGTTTCCTTGAGGCAAAAATCCCCTAACTGAATAAAAGTACTCCCTTGCCAGCTTCTGTGCTTGGTATGGCTTGTCACGCAATGGAGATATGAACTGCAAGACAGGCATTTTAATTTTCAAACTTGTAATTTTAATTCACACTGAGACTGTTGGGAACAAGGCTGCCAGGAAAATCATGAGTTGCTTCTGATGATTTTTCTTTAAGTAGAGCAGATAGTGGGTCATGACAAATGGAGAACTCCCTCCAGTGGGAGATTTATTGCATGAACTCTACTTGAAACTGTGCTCTTCTTATGACTGTCTCTCCTTGGCAGTAAATGCATTATAAGCTATTAATGTGTGCTGCTCCATTTATCCTCTTACAATAAATTCACAAGCATTTCTTAAAACAAAACTCTCTAAAGCACAATGTGTTTATCCTCAGGAAGCTGCACTCTGCAAAAGAAGGTGGAAAAGATCTAAATTGGAAACAAAGGGCTTGGATTCATGAAAGGGCCAAAGGTCAAATAGTTAGATGTAGACAGCATTTGGACCTATGTAGCATGCATGGGAAGCTGCCCCATCCCCACTTTATGCTCTGTAGAACAGCAGCAATGTGGTTGGAGAATGGAAGGACAGCTCCATGTAAGGTATGAGGGTGGCCCTAGCATACTGCACCCTCAATGAGAGTGGGAGAGCTATGTCAACAGCATGTACTTCCCAAAACAATCTGCATCCTTGGGGATCTTGTTACAATGTGCCTCTTGCAGCATAGGTTGTGTTAGATGGTAATGTGCTCCATTTGGGATCCAATGGAAGTGAAATGTCAGGACACACACAGCAAAATAAGGTATTCTGTAAGCATGTTGGGCATATTCCAGCTCTTATCTCTTCTGTAGGTTTCTATACTATTCAGGTAGCAACATTCTGCACCCATAAGTCCCTGTCATTTTAAATTGGTTTTCCTTATAACATTTTTGTGCTCAGCAAAAGTGATGGCGTGACAGCTCTAATCATTTAAAATTCTCTATTTACACAATAAGGCAACAACACTGGAAGATTTCCCACAATGCTCCAACAAGATGCTTCAAGCTTTCTGAGTAGTGCCTATCTGTAAAGGAGAGGTTAGTTCATGCTCCAGGCCCATTCATTTTTGGTTTTAGTGCTGAAGTACCTTAGCTGCCAATATGATGGTTGTATTTGAAATATAGGTGCTTGTAGGAACTAAACTTCCACACAGGCTGATGAGTTCTTTTCATACAGTTAAGCTGGGTGAAGGCTGATGTGGCCTGGATCTCAAGAAATGTTACATAGATGAAAAGTTGCATATCTCATCACTCTTAGCCATCTGTGAGGTATGTAGATCTCTAATTAAAAGGAGATTTCATTCTGTTTATTTCATCTTGCATATAGAGGATCCTTGTTTGTTGCAAGGTGTGATAGGGAACCCCTACCCTTGTTACTAGGAAGAGGGAGTGTAGCTGGGGCAAATGGGAGAAAGCCTGAAAACAAGAGGCAGCAGGTGTGAGCGGCCTGTGTAAACTGAGCCACTGCCTAGCAGTCAGGCTGCTGATGGGGGAATCAGCAGCACCAGAGCCCTAGGAGTGGAGAGCTGGGTCAGATGTCTGTAAAGGAGCTGGTCTTGGAGTGATATAAGTCCAACCTCTGTACATGGAGGGGGGGTGGGGGGGATTCTGACCCTGGCTGTTACAGGGCAAAGAGCTCTGAAGAAAACTGACTTCAGACTACGAGTGTGGCCAGCCCAGACAAGGTACCTGAGGGGGCTGGAGAAACAACTCTGTCCTAGGTAGGAGGACTAGAGGATACAGAGACCCAAGGAGGGGTTTATGTTTGAGTTGGAACTATTTGGGTTGGTGTTCTGTATTCGAGTTCTACTGGAGCTTTGGGTAGTGGCAACAGGGGAGATTTGGAGGCCATGTGACACAGTACTAGGCATGCTGTGCAGAATGAGACATGATCTAGGCAGGGACATGAAGCCCTAAGGCCTGGGAGTGACCTCTAAGGCAGTGGACCTGGGCTGAGGGCTTGGCCAGAGAAAAGGGGGTCAAGGCCAGGTTGGCTCAAACCCTGACAAGTGTTTTGAGGCCTGAGGGAGAGGCTGTCCTAAAGGGGAAGCACCCCAAGGGAAGCCTGGAAACCCTAGAACTGAGCCTGGGTGGAGAAGCCTTGGGATGGAGCCAAAACAGGAGGACAACCACAGAAGCTACTCCCAACCTCCAGGGACAACCTACCTAGTATATTAGCAGCAACATCAAAAGCATGGTAGGTGATTAACTGGAGGCAAGGAGTGGGGGCAGGGAGTCCAGCAGGCAAGTCTGACCCTGGTGAGCATTAGGCACCAGGGTTGATCCATGAGCTTGCTACACAAGGCAGCTGTCTATTTGTTTCTGCTCACAGACAGATTATCAAATGGAGATACAGTCATACTGTCACAGAGAATGCTACCTCTATTTGTTTGCTACTATCTGAAAGAGCTCACTGAAATGTATGTGGTTTGCTTGATGCATATGGGAGAAAGTACAGCCAACCAGCTTTTATTTAATTTTCTCCAGTGTACAAAAATAAAACCCAAGTAATACTTCCCTCACAGAAGATTGCTGAATTGAAATACTGTATGTATTAGGGCTGGCCAACTCTGAAGATGTTGAGGATTGTGTGCTGCATGGGATTCTAGGGCTAGGGACAGACATTACACATAAACCAGTTTAAGTGATCAGAAACTGGTTTAAACCTGTAACAGAACAGAAGCTCAGTGCACATAAATCAGTTTCAAAATGGCTGAAACCGGTTTGAGATAAACCTGGTTGAATGTACTAACAGACTTAATTGATTGAGCTCAAACCGGTTTATGCAATGTTTGTTCTAGACCCCTTCCTGGTTTAAGTTAAACTTGAGTCTCCCAGCATACTGGCATGCTCTCTGGGCTGGGCTCTCGGCTGCAGTGGAGCAGGGCTGGCTTTGCCCCTCTACTCCTTAGCCAGAGCAGGGACAGGCAGGGTGGGGGACTGGCCAGATGCTGGCCCCACAAAGGAGCAGGGAAGAGGTTCATTCCCCCTACTCCTTCCCCTGTTCTGCCAGGATGACTGGCTACTCCAGTGTTGGGGGCATGGCCAGCCCCAGGTGGAGGCCTGGAGTGAACTGGCCAGGCAGGGGGTTGAACTCCCTCCTCCCTGTCCCACAGACCCAAGTCGGGCGCTGCCTGGCACTCCCCACTTGCTGACACAGCAGCAGGGACACAGCCAGATACTGGCTGGCATGGCCCCATTAGGCGCGGAACAGGGAGGGGGGTTATTCCCTTCTCTACACCCACTGCCCCTGGGGGACCACAGCAGGGTCTGTCCACCCTCACCACCACCACTGCCGCTCACTCCTTGCACAGGGCTGAGCGGCAAGATAAGTCTGCTCCTGCCCCCTCTGCCAGACATTGGAGGGAGGGGGGGTTCCCTTCCCTGCCTCCTCGCCTAGGGGGCCCTGTTGGCTGGGCTCTGGTTGCACTCCCACACTGCTGCTGGAGTGGCAAGGAGGCAGGGCTGTGACAGGGCAGCAGCCCCTACCATAGTGTCTGAGGAGTATGAGCCTTATCCCAGTGGGGGGCCAGAAACGGGGGTCAGTGCTGCTGTGGACTGAGGTGAGCGGCAGCACTGGGGCTTGGAGGGGGCCATCACTCCCCCAACCTCCCCCAGTGCTGCTGCCACTGCTGCTTGCCTTATGCAGTCTGTGGCAGCTTTCCCTGGCTGCGGTGTGGCTGCCCCCTCTGGGAAGAGACTTGCGCTCCAGGACACTGTGTCAGGGTCTGCTGCCTCTGTCAGGGTCACTCACCCCTTGCCACTTCAGTGGCAGGTGTGGGGCCAGAGGCTGGCTGGCAGGGTCCCTTAAGTAAGGGGAAGGGAGGGGGGTTATTTCCCGCTCTGTCCTGAGGGGACTGCAGCGGGGTTTGCTCACCCTGATTGCCACCACCGCCACTTGTTCAGATGCTGGAGGTAGAGGAGAAATAATCCCACTCCTTACCCTGCTACTTAAGGGGCCCTGCTGGCTGGCCTCTGGCCCTGGAGTGGTTACGGGGTGCAACCACTATCAGTGTCCTGGAGTGTGCGCCTCTTCCTGGGGGGGTGGCGTGCTGTGGGTGAAGAAAGCTTCTGCAGACTGCATGAGGTGAACAGCAACTGTGGCAGTGCTGGGGAGGGTTTGGGGGGTGATGACCCCCTTCAAGCCCCGGTGCTGCTGCTCACTGTAGTCCATGGCACCTTTGAGCCCCACTCATGGCCCCCTATCCAGGAAGAGGCTTGTGCTCCCAGGACTAGGACAGGGGCTGCTGTCCCATCAGGGCCCTGCCCTCTTGCCACTTCAGTGGCAGGGCAGGGGCATGGCCAGAGCCCAGCTGGCAGGGTCTCTTAGGCAGGGGGCAGAGAGGGGGATTTGCTCCTCCCTCTGGCATCTGGTGGAGGGGGCAGGAGGTGCCTTATCTTGCCGCTCAGCCCCACACAGGGAGTGAGTGGTGGCAGTGGTTGGGGCGGGTAGACTCTGCTATGGTTCCCCGGGCGCAGTGGGGGTAGAGGGGGGAATAACCCCCCTTCCTGCCCCCTTGTCTCAGTGGGCCATGCGAGTTGGTGTTTGGCCATGCCATGGTCCTGCCGCTGCAGCAGTGAGGTGGAAGTGCCTGGTGGACCCCAGCTCAGGTGCCAGTGGGACAGGGAGGCAGGAATTGAACCCCTCCCTGGCCAATTCATTCCAAGATACTGCTGGGGCTGGCCATGACGCCCAGCACAGCTTCCCTGCAGCCCAGGGCTGCTCTAGTGCCCCCCAGCTCCTGGCCTGAGCCAGTTTTGGCATGTGCCTGCATTTCGTGAATGTGTGTTCACTTGCAAATTGGTTCAATCTAGGCAAGTTAAACTAACTTAATCAGGCTCCGGCTTTTTCAGTGTCTGTCCCAAGCCCAGATGTGCTGTGCTGTGGGTGCCCACCATGCCACATTACAAAGGCATTCGCTCTCCCGTTGCACCATGCTGCACTGTGTGGATTTCCCCACAAACCACAAGGTCCCTAGTTCCCACAGGGTGAGCTGCCCTGCACTCAGGGGCAGGAGCAGAAGCTCCAAAAGGGAGGAAGGGCCTGGAGACATAGCAACAGCAGCAGCTGGTGCTGTGGCGGGGAGCAGTATCCAGGCAGGAGCGTGCAGGTGGCAAATGTAATGCCTTGTGGGCTAGGCCTGTGCAAAGTGGCTAGTATTTGCTTTGGATTCAGCCAGTTCAGGGGACAGTGATTTGATTCGATGATTTGAATCACTGTCCCGAATCGATTAGACTTAATCTGATTTAGAGATTCACTTGCTGCTGAATCTCCGAATCAGCTCCATCCCCCCACCCGCTCTCCCAGCACCATTAATGGCTGCCCCACCCAGTCCCAGCTCCCAGCTCTTTTGAAAAAAAAAAAGCCTGGCACTCACTGGCTGCTGCCAGGTGATCCCCGCTGCCCCCACTGCCCCATGCTATGTGGGGGGCTCTGTTACGAGCCCATACCCCCTGCCTGCTCTCCCAGCCCCAGCTCCTGGCTCTTTAAAAAGAAAAGAAAACAAACAAACCGCCTACTCACTGGCTTCTGCTAGGCGGGGAGATGATCCCTGCTGCCCCCCACTGCTCCGTGCTATGTGGGGGACTCTGCCACAAGCCCCCAGAAGGTCTGATGGCCACTGCAGCAGTTGGTGGGTCGAGGCTTTTTTTTTTTTTTTTAAATGAGCCGGGAGCTGGGACCGGGTGGGCCAACCATGGGGTTGGGGGGGGGCGCTGGGGGCTGGGAGAATGTGGGGGTCAGGGGGGCTGGGAGACCAGGCAGGGGATGGGGCCTGGCAGGGGTCCCCTCATGGTCCCCTCCTCCAGCCCCCTCTCCTCCACCCCCTACTTACGAACACGGAGTCCAGGTCCAGCTACCTGTGGCAGTCAGTGAGGACTGCCTGAATCTCCGAAGCTCTGTGAATCTTTTCTGAATCGATTTGGAGAGCTTCGAATTGATTTGGACCTTTTAATTGGTCTCCTGATTCGATTTGGATTTGGAGATTCAGCGGCTGAATTGAGCCAAATCTCCAACGAATCGAATCAGCACCCGAAGCTTCGCACAGCCCTCTTGGACAGCCCTGGTTTATACCATGCTTGTTTTCTGTACAAGCAGAATAAAATACAGAGGAGAAAGGAAAGTGATTCTTTGTAACAGCTAGTGAAAAATATCTGACCAGTGCAGTGTAAGGAAGCATCTAGGAGAATGGGGTTCTTGACCCTACATGTCATGTCATGTATCAACATGTTAGCTCTGGAGTAGAACATTTATTTCTAATGTATAAATAATAAAAATGAGTACTGAGAAGGCACTGGGCTCACATTCTTTGATTATCCCTGTCACTCAGGCAGCTGCCTTTTTGTCTGAGGTATCCTGCTTCTGAAGGTCTTTTTGATTTGTGAATCTGATTCAATAAAAGTATTCTGCTTTTCTGTCTATATTGAGCATGTTATAAATTACTCAGCTCTCAGCTAATGGAAAGATAATAGCCTTGCTCTGTTATTAGTTGCCAGCCTTCTGTTAAATTTGGAGTTTGAGCAAGATTGGAAGAGGAGGAAAGGACAGAGGCATGGTAACAGGGGTTAATGGTTGAATAAGGCAGGAGGACATTGCTAGAATATTGTATTAGCATAGAAAGTGGGATTTACTCCCATGAGGGTTCAGTGAATGCCCTGAATGTGAAGTATCTGGAGTACAATCTTTACCTGAGACATGAGAACTAGCCCTTTTGTAGATGCCAAGAGTTACAGTACATTTTTCATCTGTCAACCCTCATAAAAGGAGACTATGCTAATTCCAAATGGATGAGAAAGTCAACTTCTCATTTCAGGATCCTGATAGCAATGTTTCAGGATTGGTAAAAATCTGATAGGCAAAACATTTTCACATCATTTCTCCCCTAATAAGACAGTAGCAGCAAGTTCAGACCCTGCTAAATACCACATCAGAGTGAAAAGGACCAGACTGAGTGGCAGAAGGGCATTTCTTTTTTTTTAACTGAGTCAGTAACTCTGGCTTGCAGTGTCTACACACTTTCAAGCTGCTAATCAGAGATTTGACAAACTTCCCTTTTTAACTTTTTACGGCATATGCCTTAAAACAAACAAATACTAGCTTATTCCCATGCACAGCCTTTACTATAGCTGCACCCCCCCCCCCAAAAATTTTGTTGCCAAGGGTCCTGCTGCATCTTTATCCTTTCCCATAGATGCTGCCTTTACATGGACCGTGAGTGGCTGCTGAACAAAAAGAGCACTACAAACCCCTCACAGAAAATGCTGTTTATGTCCATACTCTGAATAAGACCAGTTCTCATGGCAACCAGATTTTCCCCACAGACATGCTTATTGTTTTCCCACACTTCCCCCTTCTGTGTAAAAGTTATGTAACCCCAGTGGAGCAGAATGGTTTGAAAAAATCTAATTGGAATACAAACTGCACCCACTTTGACACTTAGTTACCTTCCATGTTGTTGAATATTGTTTCACAAATACAGAGAGACCTGTACATGACACAACTCTTTTTGAGCAGCTTGTTTCACAAGAGTGCCTGAAAGGTTCCTCAACTGCATGGGGAACAATCCTTATTAGCCTATCACTGTTGTGAAGCAAGGCATTCGTGACCGCCCCCCCCCCCCAATATTTTTTTTTACATAACACAAAATTACCCTGTAGAACTCACTGTCTCAAGGTATTTTGGAGACCAGGCATTATATCATCAAGGACATCAAAGCACTCTTTTTCCACACACCTTCAATCCTGAAAGGCCATGGGGGGGAGGGGGACACACAGTAGGGACGGGGGACTGGAGCAATAATTTGGAGCATAAAAGGCATGGACAAAAGTGACAATTTTTGCCTGCTCTGGCCCTTGAAAGTGCTCTACAGCTGTGACCAGACAGAAGTGCATAGCTGCAAAGCTCTTTAAAAGGGCCAGATCCTGCAAAAATCTGAATCCTTATTTCAGAGGGAGTTTGGTTTGGGGTTTTTTCAGTTGGGGCCTGAGGTAGGGGCTCCAATCTGCCTACCCCACCTCCCATCCACCCTCTAAAATGAGCTCCCCTGCTTCCTTCCCTCACTTCCTATTATGAAAACAGCTCAGAGCCTGGGCGGGAGGAGGGGCCATTGCTAGGGGAAACTGACTGCAGACTCATTTCCCAACCTCCCCTCTCCCCTGGACCCAGCAGGTAACTTCTGTTTGGTGTGCAGGATTGTTGTAACTCAGAACACTTCCTGCAAAGCGTTATGAGTTACAGCGGGGAATTGTTCTTCTGTCTGTGCCCTTAAAGGACCTGCTTTGCTGGTCAGGCTTGTCATAGCTCATCATGCTCTGAACCTGCTGCCTAACTACCCCATGATGTCCCTGACTGTAGTATGTGGAGAAATCGGTGGCATAGTGATGACTATACCAGGTGTACATCCATAACAAGGGAGTCCTCAGCCACTGCCTTAAAGCAGCTTTAGCTCTTTATAAAAATGACAGAAACTTTATGTTGGGAGCAAGATGAGTTTTTTTCACAATTTTTTACAACAGCTTTTCACAATTTTCAGTCATCTGCTAAGAGGAACCAATGATGTGGCCCTAATCAGCAGGACCCACAGGAAAATGATACACTAACTTGTACTATACAGTCATCCTCAGACTGTCAGGCTAAACACTTATAAGTGTATAAGCTCTCAAACATTAGAGCACACTCCCCTTATGGAACAACTATTCATTATGGGATTACTGGCATTTTACTCTGAACCATGGGCCACTGTGTGCACTTTGAGCAAGGGTATTTTACTAGAGAAATCTTTGTTCTGATCCAATATGACAGTTGTAGTCTTCTGATTGTTATTGGTCCCAGGACTGGCTGCAGTTCTTTGTATTTTGTAGGAAATGAATCAGTTTCTAAGCACATATACTACAAAATGGTCTAATAAAAAGATAATTCATTGTTATACTGAGAAACTATATAGCATTACCCCAAATTTAGATTATTTTATTTACCTGCATTATGGTCACGAGGGTCACTGTAGATGGAAGCCAGGGAAAACAAGGAGAAAATGACAAAAGCCAACAAGATGAAAGCAACTTCTAGGTTTGTGAAAGGCAGCTCCATGAACTGTTAATGTTTCACCTAGAATGAAATGTAAACGTTTACATGTCATGTTGTAGAGGAAAAATGGTTTGAATAGAGTAGCTTAGTTTTTGGTCAGGAGGATACTAGATCCTGGTCAAACTGGTTAAGTGACTTTAGCGGTCAAGGAAACAATTCTGTTTGCTCACAGAAAGAAGGCAGATCCTGTACTAACCCCATGCAATGTACGGTAAGGAGCCTTTCCCTGTGGCACATTTAGAGTTTGAGGGTCAATCTATTTTGAGAGTAGCATTGAAAAAAAGCTCCACATAGCTGAGGTTATTTTATTACAGGAAGGTAATTCTTGGTCCCTCTAAAATAAAACTGAGTTAGGAAAATATCATGCTAGAAATCTGTAGGAAAGTAGGGCAGAAAGAAAGAAGCAAGCCTGAGCCTTTCTTCAGGGTCAGGAAGGGTATAGTCAAACTGAAGCTAGTGCTCTAGTCCAGGAACCCTAAAGTCAAGGGGAGTTTGGAATGCTTAGTTCATCCTGAAATTAGTTGCTACTAGCAATCTACTGTAATAAAAAAAACAAAGACTTCAATAAATTTGTATAGTAAGTACTCAGAAACTCTGAAGCAGATGATTAGAAAGAATAAGATGGAAAAAAAAAAGGAAAGTCTCCACTTACTGACTGCCAGGGTTTGGTGTGAGTATTCCAGGGATCTCTTGGCCTGAAGTTTTAAAATTGAAACATGCTTATAAAATGACTCAGCAGTATGACCTTGAGCTAATCACTCTGAGTCGGGAGTATTTAGTGCAGTGTGGTTTCCTGATGCTTTTCATTTGCTGCCTTCCACATGCAAGGTACAGTACACATCATAATAGAAGCTCAAGTGGTGAAAGCGCTAAAAAGGTTGCATACTTCAACAAGTGCTTTCCTTACACCTACCTACAGGATAGTAATAACGTTCATGTAAATAGCAGCAACAGAAGGTGGAGAATTGCTGTGTGGGCTTTCAGTACTGAGTACTCTACATTGTAAAACGTTTTGAATTGTAAACTGTAGTAAAATATTACCATACTAAGAAAATAGGACGCAGTTTTATTGCTAAGGAATAGGAGGGAATGTTTAAGCAGTATACAAAATACAAAATGATTAAAATGCACAGCTTTGATATAAATAAGAATTTGTATTTCTAAAAGCTTGTTTAAAGTTGAAGAGTATCAAAGCTCTTTACAAACCTTTAGAAGAATGCAGGGGCACAGAAAGGTGAGGGCAAAATACCTGTATGAAGTAATAGGGGCCTGATGTCACTGAACTGTTTAGCATCCTATTCCCCTCAGATTAACATGAATTTACACTGCTCTATTCTTTCCTTTTCTAACCCCCAGCTAATGCTGCCTTGCTAGGTTTAAAGCTTTTATTCATGTGTATAATGCATCCTTTATATACTGTGTGTATCTGAGTGCAGAATTATGAGGGAGAACATAAATTTACAATGCTTTCATTGAGTTTTCAGATTCCATTTACACTTTCTTTTTTAAAAGGTGGCTTGTAGAGAAAAATAAAAGTTTGTGCCCTTATTTACTTAAAGATGGATAAATAATACTGGAAAGGTTACTTTAAAAGGGTTTTATTTCCTTCCAGCTTTTTACACTTGAAGTACCAGATCTATTCTACTATGGCTCCACTGAAGAAGTCTTTGGAGACCTAGTGATGTTATGATAGCAACACAGACTGAAAACAGATCAACTAGGAGGGAAGGTACTTTTATTCAGATAGTTTCAACTCTTTAGGTTGAATTCAGAGGTGTTGTGTGATAAGTTAGTTTTCCCAAATATTATATATCCCTAAACTGGATGTAATGAAATCTGAGTTTTACTCTTATGCTTAGACTTCTTACAGTTACTTTACTTGACAGCCTACCCTCTGTCCTGCATGGGAAAGGGAATGCTGTCACTTGGCAGACAGCCCAGGGAGGGTTTCAGCCCCAGAAGAAAGCCCCCCGCCACATCAGTTGACTGGCAAGAAGGGGGCTTCCTCTTGCAGTTCTTGCCCCAGGATAATAGTTCCCATTCCTTTCTGACCCAGAACAGTGCAGGGAGAGAAGGGGACATTCTGCTGTGGTGGCAAGGTTCCGGGATCCTTGCTGCTCTGTCACAGCATCTAGCTCTGCCTCACGTTGCTTCAGGTCATCCTGGAGCAGTGTGGGCAAGGCGGGAGCATTCTGCTATGGCAGCAAGGCTTGGCATAGCAGTCTGCCTCATCCTACACTGCTCTGGGTTGACCCTGAGCATTGAGGGACAGGTGGGGACATTTTGCCACAGCAGGAACCCCTTCCAGGAGCATTTCCATTGCAGGAGAATGCTCCCCTCCCACTACTTCCCATCAACCAGCTAATTGATGGGAAATTGAACCATTCTTCTACTGGGAGAACCCATTCTTGGAAGGTCACCCTAATCAAATGATTGGCAGGAGGTGTGGATAATTTTTCAGGGCAGGGTCCCCACAGGGCTCTCTGACAGCTTGCTCCTGAGTGGGCTATCAGGGAACCAGTGCTCTCCCTCCCTCCTTCCTTCTCCCTTGAAGCGAGGTATGGAGAGCAGAAGACTGAGACATTGGGCATCTTTCACACCCAAGACAAGTATACAGGCATTCTTATTAGATCAGGAGGAGGAAAATCTGCCTCATAGATCTAACTACATATTTGCAGAAGGGCCAAGTCTCTTTTGCAAAAAATCTCTCCCAACATCTGTACAGCAATTTTTGCACTGTTGGTTCATGGTCTTACATGGCTACCATTAACTTCCCATATGCACACTGTTAGTGCTAAGAATGGCTCCAATAGGCACTTTGTGGAGTAAGCCATATATTTTAGAGCTTGTATTAGTTTTTACTGCAAGTGGCCACATGGGAAAGTAGTATGTAGTAGAAAATGTAGTAGAAAATGTGCTTTAAAATTTCACCTTGATTTACTGCATCATAAATACTCCCCTGTAGGAAGCCCTAATCTGAAGGAAAAAAAACATTTTTTTTCCATTAATACTTCTTTCTAGTTCTCACTGTGTGAATTATACTAACAACTGATTCAAACTCTGTGGGCCTTTTTCTACTAACACATTTTACTAACTGTTTAGAGAAAAAAATCTTTGTTAAAGATTGAAGCATCTTGTCTCTTTACTTGAGGGATGAGAAATCCAATTGCATTTCTCTAGTTTAACAGATAATCCTTTACCAAAAATAAGGAAGGCAACATATACTATTTTTGATGCCTGCTAGATGCAAACAGAAAAAGAAGCTGTAATAACCCAAATGTAAACACAAATATAAACAACAATTTAATTATCTGGTTCTTCAGTTCTTATGCACACAAAGAAATGGCACAAACTATTAATTTCCTTTGAAGGACATATTTCATCAGACTGACCAAATTTTATTTATAATGCTGTCTTTTGATTTTTTGTTAATTAAATCCCGTATCAGCCATTCATAAATTTCATAGAGGTTAGGACTGGAAGGGACCTCACGAGATCATCAGGTCCAGCTCCCTGCCATTATTTTCCCCAGACTGAACTCAGGCTGAAGACCTGCAATTGCTCACATCATCATATTTTGACCCTTTTAACATATTGCCAATATATGGCTGTCCCCCATCATTCCTCTGAACTTTTATCATGTCTTAAAATTATTGAAATATTAATAACCGAGAGTATTCCTGAGAAGCTCTTTCGTATGAGGTTTTCAGATCTAGTGATTTAGGATGTACGCAGAAGGAAGGGACTTGTAATAGTGCTGTAACTTTTGCTCTTTACACAGAGTGCTAAAAGTTACAGTGCAATCAAACACAACAGCCTTTTGGCAATGGGGGAAAGGGAGGGGGCACGGGGGGGGGGGGAGCTCAGAGCTTCCTTGCACTGGCCAAGGCTAGGAGGCAGAAGGCGCTGTCACATTCCTCTCAGCATGTTCTGCAGGCCCTGGGGACTGCCAGAGACTGCCAAGCACAGCCAAAGAGGCTAGCCATAGCCAAGCAGCCTGCCTTCCTGGGGCTGCTTTATCCAGTGACTGCCTTTCATCGCAGCCCCACCTCCTGCCTCTGGCCACAAAGTGCCACAGCCTGGCTGGGGGGATAGGGGTGTCTCCCCCACAATGTTCCCAGGACTGGAGGAGCCAGCAGCCCAGCCGGGTGCAGTGTGTGGGGGGAGAGGCACACCTGGAGGAGAAAGCAGTGGGGAGAGACCTCTTCCGGTGCTGTGCACCCAGCTGGGCTGCCAGCTCCCCCCAGTCCTAGGGGCACTGCAGGAAGAGACGCCATTCTCCCTTCCTTCTGCTCAGGGTGGCTCTCAACTGGCTAGAAGGAGGAAGTGGGGCTGGGATGAGAGGCTGTCACTGAGAGTCCCGGGGCAGGGCTGGCCTGGCACTGGGGCAGGCAGAAGAGACAAGCTTTGCCTACCGAAGGCTAGAGCACAGCCCTGTGCAGAGGCCCATGGGATGCAGGTGGCATCATCCGGAAGTAATCCTCACTGTGAACCTGCACACAGATTCGCTAAGGCGGTCTTCCCTAGAGTGTCTTCATCTGATAACTTGCCAGGTAAGGGTTAAATTTTCATTTTATTGGCCATTTTTAAAAGCGCTTTGCAGCTGTGAATGTTTCAGAGGCCTCATCCTGTGAAAACTGTAACCTCTGTATGCACCCTTATTGATGCCCAGCTTCAGTAGTTGCGGTTTAATGGGCTCCTAATTTACTTGTGGGAATAAAAGTATTTGATCCTCTTATGTGTATCATCTGGGTATGATACAGAAATAGAGAGCAGAAATATTTTCTTCAGATTCCTATGTTGGGAATTCCCAGTTCAGATCATTCCCAAAACATATATTTATATTTTCCATTTCAATAAAAGCATCACAATTATAATTGAGCCAAGTATATATATTATAGATAGTATAGGTGTTGGCTTGATTTTTGAAATACAGATTATTGCTCATTTTAATATCTTCACTGAAATACCTGCCTTTAGAGGGGTATTTTTAAGATGCTTTAAAATGGTATCACTGTCAATCACTTTCAAATTTGATAGTAATAGTGGGCATCATTTTGGAAGTGATCAGGTCTGCTTTAGTTCAATTCATTTTAAGCCCTCATTTTTCTTAGGACTGGTATATATTACAGTCACTGCTTGTTAGTAGCAACCTGTCTGTGCCCAGGTGTTATATTGTTCCTAACTAGCTGTTGCTATTATAGGGACCATCAACTAAATGCCTGTTATAGAAAATGTTCCAGGGGAAATGTTGCTGGAAAGAGATTGTTGCTTTTAGCAGGTATTGCTGCAAGTGAGCATTGACTATATTTCATAGTTGAAAGTGAATCAAAACTCTTCTCTTCTCCAGCAAACAGAAACATAATAGTTTGTTTGACAAGTTAGGCAGCTAATCTGTAGTTTATTAAAGGCTTTCCAAGAGACTGAATAAGAATTCAGACTATAATTCTTTTATACAATTCCCAAAGAAACTTCATTTCTATCCCTGTCTATGGTGATTCTCCAAATAAGATTTTACCCATGTTAAAGATTTCTTTATATGAAATACAAATGGTTCCCGCACTCTGCTCAGAGTTCAGGCCATACAACAAATTGAACCCCAGACAAGACTTACAATGCCCCAAGAGAAAGTTTCTTGAGTAGAGTTGGTGAAAATGCTTCAGATGTTATTGGAATGACCCTTACTTTCCCCTTTGAGAAGCCAGCACTGTGAGTGTCTAAGACTTGTAGATCTCAGGTGCCAAGGCAGATGCTTGTCCTTCTAAGCAGACTAATCTTTGCAAATGTCTGGTCATCTTATCCAGTCAAATAGATGCTATAAGAAGCTTTCTTGACATTTTCATTATAAAAGTCTAATTGCCATTTTTATTAGAACTCCTGGGATTTTGACACTACATAACTTGAGACTATTTCAACACGAACAATCTTCCCAGAAGGGAGAATTAATTAAAATACAGTTACTCATGAGGAGAGTGTGAATTCACTTAGTAGGTGACTGAGCACAAGGCATCTGCTAATATTGCTTCTGCAACCCAAGGTACTATACAAAGAACTATGGAAAAAATGATTTACAGAAGAGCTTTCTGGCAATGACTGGGATTTATAGAGAAGAAGAAAGAGTAATGCAAGTACAGGAGTGAACTGGTCTCACATTGTTGTAAAGTAGGAATAGCTCCACTGTAATCGAAAGAGTTAGCTGGTAAAACCAATGTAAATGAAATCTGACTCAGACACATATTCATAGGGTGCATCTACACATGCTATTAATGCAATTGAATAAACTCTGGTGCAGTTCGCGCTGGAGTTTATTGCTCCTGGGCAACACATTTACAAATGTGCATGTGGGCGGGGTCATTGAGCAGGGTTGGAGCAGCCCTGGCTGGTAGTGGGTCCAGGGGGTCAGCCTGTTAGCCTGGGACTGCTCCAATACGGCTTGGCGTTTACACATGGCTGGGGCACAAGGGTGCGCTAGTGCAGGGCTAGCTAGCAGGCAACACCCTCACTGGGTCCAGGATCTCTTCCTGAGTCATTGTTGCAATGCAAATGCAAACATATCTATTACTCTTTTTCTGGATAAAGTCTGAAAAATGCAAAGCAATTGCTTATTGAAGGTAGATTCACTAGACACATACTTAAAAAGAGAGAGAATAAACAATGAAATAACTTCTCTGCACTTATTTGCCAGTGTCTAATTTAAACTGTAGTGTGCAAGGACAGTAGTGGTGACATCGGCATAAGTGTGTTGGATTTCTCATCCCAAACAGACAGCTATATCAATGATTATGACTATCCTCCCTGCCAACACCTCTAAATGCTGCTCACGGATTCTGTATATACTTGGTGAAGGTTAAAAGGAAAGGATAATGTTAACTACTCTGAACCTTAAAACATTGAAATTGGAGTGAAATGAAGCTAGAGAACTGAAGGCTGTTTACTTTTAGAGCATTTGAAAGACTGTTATAGGCAGACTGAGTGCAATTTTCCTGGGTTTTGCCAAAATTTGTAGTAGTTCTCAGTCTATTCCATAGAGCATAAAAACTATTTGATTTAATATCATTGTCACATTTGCAAAAGTTAAGCTGTAAATTGATGATCAGATATGATATGTTAAATTACCCTGGTATTAATTGTATGCTATGGTTGTTTTTTAAATACTGCTGGCCCTAATATCCTTCACACTTCATTATTCTAAATCACTTTAGCATTAATTACCTGATAGCAATTTTTTTTTCAAACAGGAGATTCCTGGTACTGGTAGAATTTAGGCAACAGGTTTTTTCAGCCTGACATTACTACCTAAATCCCCCTAGATTAAAAATTTTACAAAGTGTGTTCAGCATATCCTGTCCTGTCCTGTCCTGTCCTGTCCTGTCCTCTTTTGCAGCTGTCAAGTATTGTTTGGGGAGAAGTATTGTTATGGGAGAAACTTGACCCATACAATACTCCAATGGACCCACTGTAGTCATTTCATTTCACTGGATTAGGTGCACAAACTCCATACAAGTGTCTGAAATGTTAGTCAAGAAACACCTCAAATAATGTTTGGTGAGGGAGATTGTGGTGTAGGAAGGCTCTGAAGGTGGTCCACTAGACAGCCAAAAGATGATTTCTGGGGACAAGAGGAAAGGAAGCCAGAGTGTGGTTTAGTGAGAGGGCCAGAAGTTTTCCAGTTACTGCCAATGTATTTTATCTGATGATAAAACGATTAACATATCCGTTTTAGCTGATGATAAAAATACAATGCAGAAACACCGTTGGGAGTGCTGGGGATCAAAACCTAGGTGAAAGGTACTGCTATGCAGACACCCAACCTCACTCTGCAAACATCTCCAGAACTGGAAGTGCTATACCAGTGTTAGCACACGACTGTGGCTAGGCTAATAAACCGTCCTTCTCAGTAGAACTAAGTTCAGGGCAGCATCATTGTAAAGTTTTTATCTTGCTTTCAATTCTGGAACTCATGTATACAGAGCTGGTTCATGTATCTCTTTGGCTAGGGACAGACATTACACATAAACTGGTTTAAGTGATCAGAAACTGGTTTAAACCTGTAACAGAGCAGATATTCAGTGCATGTAAACCAGTTTGAAAATGGCTGAAACCGGTTTGCGATAAACCTGGCTGAATGTAGTATCAGACTTTACTGATTTGGGTCAAACTGATTTATGTAATGTCTCTCCCAGACCCCTCACTGGTTTAAGATAAATCAGAGTCCCCAGCATCCTGGCATGCTCTCTGGACTGGGCAGGGCTCTCTGCTCCACAGCAGGGCTGGCCCCTCCCCTCTGCTGCATCGCTGGAGCTTGGCAGTCTCTGCAGGCATCTGCCTGGCTTCTGCTCCTTCCTCCCCACCCCACTCTGTGTTAGGTAGGCATTCCCCCATCCCTCTCAGCATTAGCTAGCAGATCACATGCTGGCTACAGTCTGTGCTGCGGGAGATGACAGAGGCAGACAGGCTATTTGGAGCTATTCAACAGGTAGCTCAATGTCCTTCCTTGGAAAAGCTGTTTAAGAGCTGTTTGCTCCCCCCACCTCTCCCTCACCACTCCCTGCTAAGCAGGAATTCCCCCTCCCCTCTGCATTGCGGAGAAGATATCTGTGTATTAGCTAGCAGACCACATGCTAAGTCTGTGTTGAATCAACAGGCAGAATCAACAGGTAGCTGTTAATGTCCCTCTGTTTTCTTAATGGGGCAATAAACACTGGGGAGATGGGGGTGACACTGTTATCAGCCCCCCCAGCCCCCACTTCTTGCCTGTCAATTTGCTGCAGACAGTATACAGAAGCAGGGAGGGAGATTGAAAAGCTCCGTATCAGCAAAAGATGCATGCACTGCACATACCCACTTTGCCTCAGTGCTAGCTGGGGGCTGTCAACACTCCCACCCCTTGACCAGTGAGCCAGGAAAAGCCTGGGACTGCAGGCAGGCTGAGGGTTTACACTCCTCCCTAATCAGAGCCTCCTGCTAGGACTTGGCCACAGCCCCCTCAGCTCAGCTCTGCAAGCGAAGGGAGGGCTGCTTTAGCACCCTTGGCTTCCAGCCTGAGCCACTGCAGGCATGTGCCTAATTTTCTCAGTCTAGAGGGATTGTCTGTATGGTTGGAAATTGGTTCAGCCTAGCCAGGTTAGACTAACCTGGAAAGGTTGAATCAGTTCAGGCTCAGGCTGTTTGAATGTCTGTCCCTAGCTTTTATGGTACTTCTCTGCACTATGCAGTGATACCTACAGTTACTCTATATACTGGATAAAATTCTGCCTTGGTTTGTAGCCCAGAAAGCACCATTAATGCCAGTACATCAGGTATACCTTTGATGTACTTCTGACCTCAGTGAGATAAATTTTTTCTAATAATGTTCTTAACATTGTAAAGCATAACTAAACCTCATGCTTGAAAATGTTTTACAATTGGTTAGGATTTTTAGATAATGGTGTCACCTGAGTTCTTAAGGAATGTCATCTGGCAACATGGACACATTTAGACATATGTAGCCATTATACTCTTATTTGGATTATATTTCTGAGCCACGAACACTGTTATAGCAGTAAATAGTGATAGTAAGGAAAGCGAAGAAAAATGGGTTTGGATTTATTTCAGTATAACTAAATTAAGAGGTTTCTCTGGTGATGGATAGTATTTTCAGAAGTACCTGAGTCTCCTTGATTATCAAGAAGGTTCTCAAGTCTCATGGCAGGTGAGGAATGCTGCCATAAAGCCCCATTAGTTTGCTTCTGATTAGTGTGTGCCAGTAGCCAGAAATTAGGCAGTAAGTTGCTTTCAACCTTTTTTCATTTGCAGACCCCTAAAAAATTTCAAATGGAGGTGTGGAGCCCTGTGCAAATTTTGATTGGAGACGAGGACCGCTTTGAATTGTAAGTGTGGGTATTCACATACTTTTGATTCATCATAGTCATCTTTCATGGACCCCTTAGACATAATCTGTGGACCCCCAGGGTTCTGCAAACCACAGGTTGAAAACCACTGGTCTAAGCCAGTTTAGTGCAGCCCTGAACATGCACCCAGAGCTGATCTCAGGCTTCTGACTCAGGTGTGTTTCTTGGCTAAATTGCATAATATCTGGGCTCTGATGCATACTGAGAACACATTAGGTGGCAGGGTATTCTTTTGGCCAACATTCCTCATATTGGAACAGTAGAGCAGTGTATACCTGCTAAGACACTTTTACAAGTGTTTCTCCATTAATCAGAATGTTTGTGTGGCTGCTTGACACAGATTTCAAAACGGATGCTAAACAGAGCCATCTACTGGTGTTGAGGTACAAGAATCACTAATGACAGAAGAGATGCAAAACAAATAATAAAAACAATGTAAACATACTTTATTAAAGCGAAAAACATCTACGTAATATAGTTTCTCACTGCAGATGCCAGTTGTGAAAAGAGAAATACACAGGCAGATTAAAAGCAAATTAATTGGACTGAGTGTAAATAAAATGATGAAAGAATTTATCTTTATATCATCAGCTTGCAGGTTTATAAATCCATGGGATTTGTGTGTTTACTTCCCCAATACAGTTGTAAAAACTTAACCTATACTACTCTAAATAATAAATTACTTTGTGGAAATCATTAGTGTCAATGAATAATCAAAATTGGTGTACATATCCTGTCATTATCATGAACATAGAAAATGTGCTATCATTCTCAAAAAGATAGGGCTTATACCTTTGGGATGTATATATGTTAATACCACATGGGTGCTTTTTAGATTAAAGTAAATGGATATTTTTGTGTGACACCTAGAATGTGAGTTGCTTAATAAAGTAGTAACCCATCACTCAGACACTTCTATGTGTTAACTTGAAAGTTCTCCAAATATCATCTACCTCTTAATATCCTAATGCAAATCTTGAATGGAAAGCAAAGAAAGAAATTCTGTGTATACTAATTTAATATATTTTAAGTTTTTTTCTTATTTAAAAAAACTAAGAGCCAGCTCCTGCTTTTTAACATTACCTGACTCTTTCACATTTCCTATTTAGACAAGAATTATTTCTCAGTAACATTTGATTTTTGTGATAAAATGTGAAATAGCTTGAACTAAGTATTGCTTCCAAGTGACTAAAGTCACATTCAGCTCATTTCAAATTGCTTTAGGGCTTTTGTTGTTCTGAACCAGGAAGCAGATTTATCAGGGTGTCTTAACCACATTTATCATCTCTTCTTACCATTGAGACTAGAAGAGTCACAGGGTCTCCCAGGAAAACTAAAATAGAATATTAAGAATTACCTTGACTGTGGATACCTTGCATAAAGTAGCCATGGCAGCAGTAGAATCAGGACTGCTAGCTCTAAGAAAAACAGAAAAAATCCTCTTTCTGATAAAAACCGGTGGAAAGATGCACTGCAGTAAACTGCCTCTCAGGCTATCTTAATACAGTCTTATTTATGTAGGAGAAATACATTAACTCTGCCTCTCTCCTCTTTCTATAATACATGCATTTACTACAGAGAATACTATTGCAAAAATTACATGTAACTTTCAATTTTTACTTTCTAGCAAGTGCTCCTCCATTAATGGATAGAAAAGAAAGATTTGGGATAAGAAAAAGATTTAAAAAAAATCACTGAGAAGTCAAAAACAGCTGAACAGATATATGTTCCATATATGCTCTGTGGATAATCTTCCATGTATCAAAGATTAGTGGGCTACTGGATGGGGTCCCAGCACTCCCTTCCCCTAATGGGAGGAGATTATTCTAGAGCAGTGTTTTTTCTACCTCTTTTTCATTTGTGGACCCCTGGAAAATTTTGAATGGAGGTACAAACCCCTTTGAATCGTAAGCGTGGGAATTCACATACTTTTGATTGATCAAAGTAATCTTTTGTGGACCCCTTAAACATAGTGTGCAGGCCCCCAGGGGCCAGCGGTTCAGTTTGAAAACTGCTGTTCTAGAGCTAGGCAGGAGTATGTGAAAGGGTAATTTGTAGGGTTTCCTTTCTTCTCCTAATCCTGCAAGAGCCCATCTTCCTTGTGGAGGAGCAATGAATCAGGAAATAATGTGCCTAAGGGAGACGAGGACATAGCTAGCTGAACAGATACCCTGCAAAGTGTATCTGTGCCCGTTAGGTATATGCACAGGAATTAACTGTGACAGGGGGCTATCTTGCAGCTGGTCAAATCATTGGCCCACCCATCTGCCTCACTTGCCACACCTTTGATGTCACTGATAATTAGTTGTTTACAAGGTGGGAGGCTGCCCATTTAATGCCCAATGCTAAGGGCATCTGTAGAAGTACCTGTGCCTATCCTGTGAAGCACATCTCAACATTTCCACGGGATCTCTTACAGTTTCATTTCTCTTATGAGCAGACAGCATGTCCCTACTGTTCTATAACTGGGACTGGTGTACGGGCAACTACTTTCGCCTGCCATAACTTGTTCTTCTATATAACTTGGGAGGAAGATCTTAATTTCTATGCGTGCTGTCCTTAATCCAGCCTTGGTGCTGTCTTCTGAGGTTCCGCCTCCCCTACACCCCAGTTTACTCCAGTCTTTGAGATCTTAAATAGATGTTCCAGGGCGCACAGACTACGCTTTCCTATAGTGCCTTCTGAGGTAGGTAATATATAAAGCAAAATAATACACAACTCAAAAATCACTTCAGGGCTTAGTCCCTTCTCACAGTCCTCTAGCTCAGAGTCCTTGTCTTGCAAGACCCTTTTGGATGTTAGGGTCTGCAGTAAGAATGGTCACCTGTGAATCACTCTGGGCCCCACTGTACTCGAAATCCTTCTCTGTCTTCTCTTTCAGGTCCAACGGCCCCGGTCAGGCCCCAATCACCTGTCCCTGACTAGTAGGACCAACCTGTGGGTAAGTCGTTCAGCTTCTCTGAGTCACCTTGGTGGGTGCTTTCCACCATTCACCTTTCCCAGGGCTTCCAGACCTTGCTTCTGGTCCATCTGTCTTTTCAGGTCGGGCTGTTTTTAACTTGGGTGTGGGATTCCTTAAGTGCCAGTGGCATGCACTTATAAAGCATGATCAAACCAGTATTGAGTTTCCCCAGTGCTTGTCTTTTCATTCAGAGCTATTTTTTGTGACTGCTCCTCTACATTGCACCAACTCTGCAGGTAAGGTTTTTCTCATATTTCTTTTACACTGTCACAGCATCACACAGAGCTCTGAACCTTCCCTTATGCTGTGTCCCATACCTCACAGATAGCATCAGTATCTGGCTTTGGCCCCAAGATGGACCTCATTCCATGCCCACCTGGCATTTGGACCCCACCTAGATCCCTCCTACTCAGGTGGTCTATTCCACCATCATTCTGGGCGGCAAAACTCCTTAATCCCTTTTCTCTCATGACTGTGGCCCCCTCCAGGACCTTTGACTTCACTGGCCCTGGCTTCACCTCTAGGCCAGTTGGGACTCAGCCTCTAGTCCTGGCCGCCCCTTGCGGTGGGCACTCTAGCCCCAGTATGGGCCAGCGAGGTTATTTTGGGTAGGTACAGAACCACTTGCCCTTGCACTCCCTTATGGGTCTGTCTTCTCGGGCTCCTCTTAACATATCTTGCTCTCTACTCAGGCCGGCCTATGTGCAGTCCTTTGGGCCCCCTCATATGAACCCTACTCTATGTGGCCCATGCGCATTCCTTCAGACCTGCCATACAGACCCTACTCTGCACAGCCCAATCAATCATTTTTATGCCCCTTCACTGGGGCTACTACACTGCCTCATCATTGGGGCACTCACCCTTACGTCCCTTGGGTCTCAGGCCTCTGATAGCAATGCCTGGACCCTTTCCTGTCCCCTCTATGGGGTAACCCACCAGGTCATGAGGGCTGAGGCTATATAATGTCCCATACTCACCTTTCACTAGGTGTGGCACTGGTGTGCCATTTCCTGGGGACCCCTCTGCCACAGGCAGCCCCATCACACCATTCTACCCCACCAGGGTGTAGTTTTAGGTCATTCCCCGGCACCAGGAACCTCCTTCATCCCCATAATTCCTACCCTTCATCTCCAGGTGTTCTGGGAGCAGCAGCTTTGGCTGGGTAATGTTCTGCCTCCAGCTCCCTGCAGCAACTGCTTGCTTAGCTATGACGGCCTGGGTTTATAGTGAGGCTGCTCAGCTCCATCCTACAATCTGGAAGCCCCCTTCTGGTCATGTGCCTGCCTTGTTGAATCGCACCCCACCTGCTAGCTGCTCCACAGCCTGCTCAAATCTGTTAAAGCAACAGGCACCAAAGGTGCCCTGAAACGTAACATAATTCCAATCAGCATAAGCTCCTTGGAGATGCCTGCATCCATGTTGGAGTGGGCCAAGAGGATTGGTGGAGGTCTGGGCAGAGATGCTATGGCAACAAAATATGGAGGGGAGTGTGCTGCTATGATGAGGAAGAATGAACCAGACTTCTCTCTGAATAAGCTGATATACTGTATAGCTTTGGCCTCCTCTCCTCAGACCCTCCAAGTGGTCATACACCCCTGCTTCCTGTCCAGGCCTCTTTGTTCTCGTAAAGGGTATTCCAAGGAAATTCTGAGATATTAGGGGTGCACTGATAGAGATTTTTGGGGTTGATACCAATATCTGTTTTTTAAGGTGGCATATCAGCCGATACTAATCCAATTTCTGATATGGCATGGAGAGCTGCCTCCAGCTGGTAAGTCCATTGTGGTGGAAGGGGAGTGGGGAGAGAAGAGGCTTGGGGTAGGCAGATCAACCCCCATCCCCTCAGTGAGGGAATGGAACAGGGGCAGGGGCAGGAGCTGCCCAGCCGGGGTTGGGGGGTGGGGAGGACGGACCCATGGCTCATCAACAGGGGCAGCTCCCATCACTGCATGCAACCTGGGAAGGCACGGGGGGGAGGGGAGTGTGCCCCCAGATCTGTGTAGGGTGGGGTGAGCTGCAGTTGCAGGCAGGAGCTGGGGCTGTACCTGGCTCTTTTTGCTGGGGGCTGGGCTAGGAGCAAGGGCTACAGAAGGGACTACAGGCAACTCCAGATTTCACTGTACCTCCCTCTCAGTGCCATAGCCACCATGTGCCCAGCACAGCTCCAGATCAATACCTTGCCTCCCCCCACATGCTGGGAGGGAGCTACAGCATAATTTGGGGTGGCTGCAGCCCCCTTTGTAGCTCCTACTGTGATCCTAGCCCCTACTGAGAAGAGCCTGGCATAGCCTTGGCTCCAGCCTGCAGCCGCAGTGTGCCTGCCCCACCACACCCTACCCTGAACAGATCTGGGGGGACACGCCCCCCCCCGGTCCCCCATGCCCTTCCAGGGTGCAAGCAGCTGTGGGAGCCACCCCCCAATCAGCCTCTGGTCCGTCCTACACCCCACCCCCGACCCCACCTAGGCAACACCTGCTTCTGCCCCTGCCTCTGTCCCTTTCCTCACCAAGGGGGGGTGTTTATCTGCACCCTACCATGCCCCTTCTCTTCCCCCTCCCCTTCCACCACAATGAACTTACCAGCTGGAGGCAGCTGTCCACACTTCCAGGCTGCGCTCCTCATTGCCTGAGTCCTATGCTGCGGCTGCATGCACGCACAAGCATTTATTGGCCAAAGTATTGGCCCCATCGGGCCAATTTCCAACACAGCCAATTTGCTTTATATCGGTACCGATCCGATATCAGACCAATGTATCAGTGCATCTTAATGAGATATACCTCTAGGGGATTTGTAAGATGGCTCTGATGCTTTCCAAATGATGCCTATAATGATACTGAGCTTGGAAAAGGCAGTAAAGAGAATTTAGGTAGTAAAAAAACACTGTTAAAGAAGCTCAAAGGCATCTACTAACATGTCATGAGAACTCAGTGAAGCTCCACTCCTTCATAAGAATGCACAGGCAGAATCCTACTTGCAGGCCTGTGGAAGCACCGGAGTGATTTACAGAAGTGTGATGATAAAAGCCTTGTTGAAGCACACAATACAATTTGAAGCAACTCCCCCTCCCCTGCTCCGGCCCGCCGCCAAAAAATCAGCCCAGCTCTCAAAGAATGTGGCTGTGGATAAATTGTGAGTCTAGTTATATTTGGATTTAAACCAGTGGTGCTCAAGGCTTTGGGCTGGTGACCCAGGTGAATGTTAATGGGTGGGTCTACAGGCCAGATCAGGCCATACACCTCCCAGGAGGTGGGTTCCAGGGGCATGCTGGCATTGGGCTCCAGGGCTCCATGCCACCCTTGTGCACTGGGATCAGGCTTAAGGGCCCTGTGCTGCCCCCACCTGGCCCCCATGTGCCAGGATCAGGCTCGGCACCTTGCACTGCTGTCACTTGGCCCCTTGTGCCATGTTCAGGTTCCTTTCTTGTGCACTATAGTATACACGGTCACAGCTTGTGGGGCTCCCAGAGATCTGTGGTGAGCCCTGTGGACTGAATGACATGGCATCAGGAGCAGGATCTGGCCTGCAGGCCAGAAGTTGAGCACCCCTAATTTAAACAATTTTTCCTAGCAAATTTTTCATACTTGCTTGTTTTAAACTTTCATTGTATAAAAAAACCCAAAACTCTTTACTAAGTATACAGTCATAACCATGTTTACAAAGATATACAACCAGCTCTAAATTAAGCTATCCCCAGGGCAGGGGAGTAGTAGCTTTACAATCATTCTTTGCCTGATATTTATCAAAGGAATTACCTGAGAAGAACCCTTCTTCAAAGATATCTTGATAGATTGGCATTTTAACACTCTTCAGAGCCATATCCTGATACCCTTATTCACTGGCTAGGATTCTATCCAAGTGGGTGTTTTGCCACCAAATTCAGTGAGACACAGATTTAATTCTCTGACTGCAAGTGGTTCCCTTGATTTGCATAGAACTACTCACAAAGTAAGGGTGCTAATTGACATGAGCAGAGATATCAGAGTCTAGCCCAGAAAAATGTAGGGAAAAAAGAATGAGAGAAAGACAAGAAAATTAAAATGTGCTATTTTTAATTTGGACATGTAACTTAAAAAAAAATATATATATATATGTATATAATTGGTTGGGACAAAACAATTCCCTAGTGGGATCTGGTCTAAACTGATAATCTGATGTTTCAGGAGGTTTTTTGTTCGATATAGTCACACTTCTCTTCGTAAATCTAGATCGTTTCTTGGTAGAAAAAAAATAATAAGGAGGTTTTAAAAAAAATTTCCATCAGTTACATGGGACAGATCACAATATGTAGCTGAGACAAAAGACTTACATGGAACAAGCAAAAAAACCTCTAAAATATGTGTACTTACCAACCCATAGTATTCCTGCCACTGGAAGGGAATGCGGGTAACAAAGTGAAAATATCATCTGCGATAATCTTTCTGTACTTCCTAGCAAGTTCTGAAGTCAGCTAACATATAGGTATTGCCCCACACAATACGTCAAATGTCATTAGTCTTTTACCAAATTGAGAGTGAGACTTTGACAGTTTGGACCCCACCGATGGCGCCTCTCGTCTAGTACAAACGCTAGAGAAGTAGGAATGAGATACTCACATTTCTTTTAGGTCCTGCTTAAGTTGCATATGTCTTGGTAAATGCCAAAGCCTATGACATATACAGGCTGCTGTGAGGTACAAGGTTCATTTAGTAGGTGACACATGAAACTGTGACGTGTTCAACTTCAGCCCAATTATTGTTTGTTATTACTGATAACATATAGTAACTACTTTACAGATATCAGGTTAAGTAAATATGATCTTTGTAAGCAATTAACTTTGTAATTCTTTTTCTTAAATGCAATGGAATATAGAACACTGGTTTTAATTACGTATTTAGTTGTTTTTCAGTTATGTCTTATATAGTAAAAATAATTAATACAGGCTGCCCATTACTTGGGGAAGATTACAAGATGCAAGTGTAGTCTTAATCACATTCAAATAAAATATATATTAGTCTAACTTACCCAAATGAACAAGATTATTATTATGGATGATTGTCTCATAGAATTTCTTTAGGGAACATTATTTTCTTATATTATCCTGTAACTGTTTCATCTAGGGTTTTTTGAGAAAAATGGGAATTGGGTTCAATATTAGAAAATGTTTTAGTAGTGAAGGAAAGGTGACATTGGAAAGATTGGTTCAAGTATGTTACTGAAACACCATAACAAAAGGAATTAAATAAATTTATTATACTTACTACTTTATTAGCCTTTGCCACTTCAGGGAACACAGCCTCAACTCTGTCTCATAACAATTATTTCATAGTCTGATTATCTATATCACTGAGATATAATGATCAGATCTTTAATGGGAGTAAATCAGCCTATTTCCATTAAAGAAATAAAACAAACAAACCAAAAACTCTAACATACACCAAATGAGGTTCTGGCTCATTGTCTAATGTAATGTGTAACAAAAAAGATTTCTCCTTGAGCTTGCATTTTTCTCAGCCAATACATTTATTTCTAATGTCCCCATCTTTTGGTACCTAACTCCCATATACCCAATGGAAAATAACATAATTTCCATTTGAAATACTATAATCTCTCTTACCCACACATTTATTTCTTGCCATGGCTTGACTGCTTCCAGGACATGAATTAGGTCATTCAAAGATAACTTAAGGGTCTTCATACTGCACTGCAATCTTCAGTATAGAAAGATACACAGTCAAAGACACAAGACTGAGTAGGAAGAGAGAAGCTGGGGCCAGATATAAGTAAAAAGGAAGAGCAGGAGCTTCTGAAGAAGTAGTTGGAGAGGGAAGTGAAGAACAGAAGACAGGAGGAGTAAGTGTCAAAAGCAGAAAATGACAGTGTCAAAACCAGAAAATAGATCAAGGAGAATAAGAACAGAGAAGAGGCCTTTGGACGTGGCTATAAGGAAATTATCAATTATCTTGGTATATGCTAAACTCTTTGAACCTTCTGTGGGCTTTATTTGTTAAGCCTGAATATTTTTGTCTTCTCTGGTTTCTTGTTCAGCATTATCCTTTTACAAATGACTTCATGCACAATATTCTATATATTGCTGTAATGAAGCTGTGCAGTGGTAACAATAGTGGAGGTAACAGAAATGTACCAGGGCAGAGTATTCATGATATGGATCATCTGTTTCAAATACAGAGTAGTGTGCAGGTTTTAATAGCTGTGACATAACTTGGTCTTAAAAGCCTCTTTGAAAAGAAAAGTAAAGTATACCTTGTTTAAGCATTTGTCTTTCTCAGACTGTTACAAAAAACAAGTCAATGCAATATGTAGCAAAAAAATTACCAATATTCATAGGGTTTGACTTTATTAATAAATAAATCAACAATCACGCATGGATTCAAGCCAAACTTGGTTGCTTCCAGGGTACCTACTTCAAGGCTGCTCGGACAACATCCGCTGTCTTCCTGTATTATCTCAGTAGAGAAGCAGGTGACCTACATTAGTAAATTAGCAAAGCATACATAACATTTTTTACAGAATCAGAATCTGGCTAGTAGGTAGGGCTGTGTGAAGTTTCAATGGTTGTTTTGTTTTGGTGCTGTTTTGACTCATTTTGTGCTCGAACCAGTGAAATAGAAACAAAACGAAGGGCTTTGAAACATCCTCAAAACGAAATGAGGCCAGTCAAAATGTTTTGAAAGTTTTGAAATGTATTGAATTTTGAAGCAGCTAGTTGGGTGGTAGGAGACAGGGGAGAGTGCTGGGCTAATCACAACACTGGGGAACTCAGCCAGGCTGGATGAAGCCCCTCTTGCAGCCTGGCTGAGTTCCTAGCTCATCGCAGTGCTGGGGAACTCAGCTGGGCTGGAGGAGGCACTTCTTCCAGCCTGGCTGAGTTCCCCAGCACTGTGATTGGCTGGAAACTCAGCCCAGCTGGAGGAGGCACTTCCCCCAGCCGGGCTCAGTTCCTCAGCACTGGGTCCGAGGAGGCAGGAGCAGCATCCTGTGATTGGGCAGGCAGACTGCAGGGGGCTGTGGGAGCTCTGCTGGACTCCTCCTGGGGGTGCGGGCCCCTGATCTGCCTGCTGGATCACAGGGTGCTGCTCCTGCTCCCCAGCTCCTGCTTGTCAGCATCCTGAGGTACAGTGTCCTAGAAACCTCTGTACCTATATCCTTGAAATTTGGCAGGCTTCATGCCCTCAGAAGGGGCTACCATCGCTGCAAGTTTCATAGCAATCAGACAAGACATGACAAAGTTATAGGCTGTTTCATGTTTCCCCATTATAGCCTATGGGCAAAACGTTGAAACAGCAAAACCATTTGACAAAACAGAACGGAACAGTGCTTTTGAAATGAAACAAAACTTGAAACAAAATACTGTTCCATCGAAATGTCAAAACGGATGTCGAAGCAGAACACTACTGTTTCGCACAGCCCGACTAGTAGATAGAGTTTTAAAGAAACATTGTTGACCTGTTGCAACTTTGTTACTGGGCTTCTAGGCTAGAAAAAAAATAGGTGCTGGTGAACCAGCCCTACATACAATTTGTTCTTACTTATATTTGCAGGTACTTCATATTCAGGCACAGTTTAGCTGCACTTTCTGTTAAGAACAATTGTGACAAGTAGTTTCTAGTTTCTTTGTCTTCTGGATATTACTGTCTTTTTCTGAATGCATATCAGATACCTAGCTTATTCCAGTGTCTTTTGCACTGCTATCCACATTCTGCTTCATGGTTTTTTCTACCTAGCCAATGAAAAAATGAGCCATGTGGCTAGACTTTCATTGAAGACTGGTAGAATGTATTTCCATTAATTATTGATGACATTATAACTCATCAGTGGTGGAGCAAAATGTTGTCAATTATGAAAGGCCATGAATAACTATGAAAATAAATATCATATTTAGTCACTGTGATTGAATATCCTTTATCTTATAAGCCAGCAGCTTCTGCTTTTATATCAGTGCTTATTATATTTGAATGGCAAAGGTCTGGAATACTGATCAGTATATATTTTTAGCGCTGGATGAGCCTTAGAGCTGGATGAGTCTTAGAAGTACTGTAGACAGAGAAGGCAGCAAATGTAGATAGGCAACAGGTGTCTGAAAAGAATAATAGTAAAGCTTAAGGTGTTTTGATAAATACATCCACATTTGTTGCTGTAGTAGTATGTTACTGGTAAGTGAAGGGAGATAGGATAACAGAATATTATACAAACAATTGATTTCAGCGCTTTGTGTGATCATATTAAATATAGAAACAAGGTGGAGCAAACTGATTTTATTAGCATGAGTTTGGGGAAAACACGTTATTCGCAAGTGTCAAACTCACAAATGAGTTCTGTAGGTCATTTCAAAATGTCACTCCAAATTTTCATACTTCTTTGTATGGATGTATATGTTACAAACATGAATAGTTCGGGCAGGTTAACGTTATATTCAGATTCATTTTTTTTATTCCCTGGTCAGCAAAGCCAAGAACTTTAATTGTCACAGTCCTGATTCTCATATAATTAAATCAATGCAAAACCAATTTAAATGAGAAGAGAATTGAGCCTTAGGGCTAAGTACAAATATCCCGAAAGCCTGAGATGGAATTGATCCAAGTTACACAGTTTTCCGTAAGCGATGTAGTATAGATCGGTAGTGAACAGAACGCACATTTGCCCTTTGGTGGGGGGAAGGGCGTGTACATTTTAGACTAGGTTCCATCAGTTTTAAACCAATCTGTCTGCTAAACTTCCATTCTGTTATGGGTCTAAACCAGTATTGTATTACCTGTACTGGTAAAACCGTAATGTCTGTACCTGGCCTAGGAGTTTAACTATACAGAGAACTGAAAGAAAAATGAGTCCGAGACATGACCAAAATGTTAATCTTTTATAAGAGGCCTTCAAATGGCTAAACTGAGTGCAGGTTCCATTATGCAGAGCTTCAGGGTACCTATACAAGTGGTCCAATGTGTTCCAATTGGAACACATTGGAGTAGACTTGACTAATCAATTAAACTCATTTAATTAACTAATCACTTAATCTAATTATATTGCACTAGTGTGCCCTGCCATCATGTGTATTCAGCATCTTGCATCTCAAAATGGTGGCAGGGGTGCTTTAATTAAAACTTGGCAAATGAACTTTAGTTAAAGTACCCCTGCGGCCATTTTGAAATGTAGGATGCTGAATATATAGGGGTGTGTGTGTGTGTGTGTGTGTGTGTGTGTGTTTGTATCTTTTATAGTTGCCAATGTTGTTTTCTTAATGAGCAGAAATAATACTCGCATCTGATTGGAATACTTTAGATACCTTCTTTAAACAAGGACATCTGCATCCAAATTGTGGGATAATGGAAGTGCCTGCATTTCACTTGAACAATAAACAGACCCATTATTGTTTTCAGAAATCAGTTGCTATGCTATAATGGTACTCCTAAATATTGAGGAATCATCCTAGATAGCCCAGTGATTTTTTTATAGGAGAGTGTTCTGTGTTAAAAACCCATAATGAGCTTCTCCAGAAACTCACTGGGACTTCTTGGAGAGCTGATGCCGATGCACTGAGAACAACAGCCATAGCACTGGTCTACTCTTTGGCAGAATACACTGGTCTACTCTTTGGCAGAATCAGTATTAACACTGATAAAGCTGACACAACTTAACCAAGCAATGCGAATCATTGCAGGAACAATCCAATCTGCCCCTCTTCAGTGGCTCCTTATTTTTAATAACATACATCCTTTCCCATTTAGAAGAAAAATGCTTTAACTAAATTATAGACAAAAATAAAAAATAACCTACAGCTGCCTATACATGAAGATCTTTTAAACCCACTGCATCTGAGATTAAAATCTAGACATCCTGCTTGGAGAACAGCAATTCAACTTGAGCAAGACTCATTTAACTTCCAAGATGCCTGGATACAAGAGTGACTCAATTCACCTCCTAGTACAGAGGTAAAATTATTATTACAAATCCCACCATTAGGCCAGCTGGCTTTGATCTCCCTAGATATCTTTGGTCTTCTCTAAACTGAATTGAGACAGGACCCGGCAGATGTGGATTTCAGTTACATTGATGGGTTTGGACTAGCTTACTAAACTGCGACTGTGGTGCCTCTTTCCAAACTTTGAATCACATGACTTCTGAATGCCCTCTCCATGAATTTAATGGAACTTTATTGGATCTGCACAACACTATACCTGAGACAATCAGCTGGCTGCAAAATTTGGACATAATATTTGAATACGTTTCTTCTTGCTTTGTGATCACTGTATCATCATATGCTAAAAAACTCCCCAGAAAAACAAAACCTTTTATTATATTATATGCAACAGGAGAGAAGCCTGGGTAAACAGGAATTTCATCAATAAGCTTAAATGTAAAAAAAGCAATCTTATAAAAAGTGGAAACTTGGTTATTGTACTAAGGAAGAATATTGTGTGAGGAATAAAATTAGGACAGTAGTCTGACCTTGATACTTGGAAAGATTAGGAAGTTGGTCATCAAGAAGTCTATTGTGAAATACTGAGAGGAGAATGAGGTGATCAGGAATAACCAGCATGGATTCACCAAGAGCAAGACTGCCTGACCAACCTGATTTCCAATGAGGCAACCTTTACTGTATAAAGTGAAAGGCCCTGTGGATAGGGGGAGAGCAGTGGATGTGACATACTTTGAATGTAGCAAAGATTTTGACACCGTCTCCCACACCATTCTCCTTAAGATAAAGAAATACAGGCTAGATGAAAGAACTGTAAGGTGGATTCACAATTGGTTGGATTGTCATGCTCAGCAAGTAGTCATCAATGGCTTATTGTGTTGTTGGGAGGAAATATCAAATGGGTTCCCTCAGGAGTCTGTCCTAGGTCTGGTATTATTTAATACCTTCATTATTTATTTGGATTATAGGATTAAGTGTATGCTTAGCAAACCTGCACGTGACACCAAGTTCTATGGAGTTGCAGACACTCTGGAGATCAGGGCTAGGATCAGGAATGACCTGAATAGATTGAAAAAATGAACCTCAATCAATCAGATGAAATTCAACAAGGACAAGTGCTAATCCTTGCACTTGGGATGGAATAATTTCATACACAAATAGAGACTGGGAAATAACTTGCTAGGCTGTAGTATTGCAGAGAAGAACCAGGAGGTCACAATGAATCATAAGCTGAATATGAGCCAACAGCATCTTACTGAGAAAAAGCCAACGGCATACAGTATTAGCAGGAGTGTCACTTGCAGATCAATGAGACTTGATTTTTCTGTTTTATTCAGCACTGGTGAAGCCTCACTAGGAGTACTGTGTCCAGTTATGGGCACTTCAAGAAGGATGTAGATCAGGGGTGTCCAACCTTTTTGAATGTGGGGCCAGATTATGAACTTTTATCACCCAATGGGCCGGCGAGCCATATTCAAAGACCTCACAGGAAGTGGTATCACATCAGGAAGTGATGTCACGTGACCTTTGACACCAATGAAGTTGCAGGAAGTGACAATGAAATGGGTCTAACCAGTTCAAAACTCTCCCTCTCTATAGCATCCACCTCTGCCACTGTTTGGGCCAGGATACTGAGCTAGATGGATCCACGGGGCTTACCAAGCATGGCACTTTTTACGGTCTTACATTCAGAAGCTCTTATGTTCTTTGGCTGAGCTTCCAAACTATGGCTGAGATTTGCAAAAAGGGGTAGATAGGCATGTTACAAAATTGTCATAAAAGATTTGGAGCCCTCTAAATCCCATTCATTTTAATGGAAGTTGGCCTTTGACTCAGCTTTGAAAATCTCAGCCCAAGGTGCCAACCAAATAAGTCAAAATATATTTTGCATTTCTATGCATTGTATCTATGTGGGGCTCTCAGGATGAGCCCAGCCGGAGCAGCAGGGGCTCATGTGCACTTTCCCCCTACCTGCGCTGGTCAGTTCTGAGCAGTACCTGCTCAGGACTGACCAGTGCAGGCAGGGGGGAAATGCAGCTCAGCTCTGTCCCGTCCCGAGTGGCGCACAGTTCTGCTGCTACTTCTGCTGGCCGGTGCAGACCCGGCTGGGCTCCTCCCATACCCAGTAGCATGTGGGAAGCCAGCTTCAGCTGCATGCCGCTTTTCCTGGCTGGTGCTGACCCGACTGGGTCTGTCCCATCTGGAGCAGCATGCAGCTGAAGCCAGGTTCCCACATGCTGCTGGGATGGGAGGAGCCTGGCCAGGTCTGCACCGGGCAGCAGAAGTGGTGGCGGAGCCGTGTGCCGCTCGGGACGGGACAAGCCCAGCCACAGCAGCAGGGACTGAGCTACATTTTCCCCCTGCCTGCACTGGTCAGACCCGAGCGGCACATGGCTTCACCGCGGCTTCTGCTGGCTGGTGCAGACCTGGCCAGGCTCCTCCTGTCCCCAGCAGTATGCAGCTGAAACCAGCTTCTCATGTGCTGCTGGGGACGGGAGGAGGCCGGCCAAGTCTGCACTGGCCAGTGTCATAACCCAATGATTTTTAGTGCCTCAGCACATTGGAATTTTCCCACCACATGGAGCTTTCTTTGCACGGTGGATTTCTCAGCTGCAGAGAGAAAACCCCGGTGCAAAAGAGTTCCCGCCACGCGTATGCAAATTTGTGTCCCACTATTGGTCAATTCTAAATTATTCCTACCTGCTGGCTAGCGATTGGTTTGCTAACCGTATAAAAGGTTAGAGCAGTTTCCACCCAAGTTGGAGGACCCCTCAACCATCTCATGGGGAACTCTAAGTGTGCTGTGGAGCCTAGCAAACTCCACGTGTGTCTTGGAGGAGAACTTAGGGACCTGATCAGACTCTAACCACTCCCCATCATTGTGGAAATATTGACGTACCCCCGAGTTGAGCGCTCGTGGAGTCGCACACCGACGACTCATCTCGGTTTGCTTCGAAGAGAGATCTCACCGCTGTGTGTTTGTGTGCAACTTAATTCAAGCAAGTTTTCTTCCTGCACTGCGACCATTGGCAGTGTAAGTAAAGCTTTCTTTATACAACCAATACGCTTCCATGCCTAACTCTATTCCATCGTGGAAAAACCCCACCTGACGATCCGGGCTACTGGCCATAGCCTTAGACCGCCCTTGGCTCCCACAGCCAGCAGAAGCGGCAGTGGAGCCGTGTGCTGCTTGGGACAGGATGAACCCGGCTGGAGCAGCAGGGGCTCAGCTGCACTTTCCCCCTACCTGTGCCGGTCAGTCCCAAGTGGCACATGGCTCCGCTGCTGCTTCTGCTGGCCCGTGCCAACCTGGCCAGGCTCCTCCCATCCCCAGCAGCACGTGGGAAGCCGGTATCAGCTGCGTGCCGCTCCGGATGGGACAGACCTGCCGGGGTCGGCACCAGCCAGCAGAAGCCGCAGCGGAGCCGTGTGCTGCTCGGGACTGACCGGTGCAGGTAGGGGGAAAGTGCAGCTGAGCCCTGCTGCTCCGGCTGGACTCATCCTGTCCCGAGCGGCACATGGCTACTCCTCTTCCCACATGCACCGCGTTGGCAATGTCAAGCTGATGCGGTGCGTGTGGGAACCTTGTCCCTTCTCCAGCCCTCCAGAAGCCATTAGGAAGCTGCTGAGGGGTTGGGGGAGGGACAAGGGATGGGAACGAAAGTAAACAGTGTTTACTTTTGTTTCCCATCTCAGCACCGTGGGCCTCAGAAAATGGCTTGGCGGGCTGCATGTTGGACAAGCCTGGTCTAACTTTATTAATACAACAAGTATCATCTTAACAGCTTCTGTATTCAGAGAGAGTAAAACATTCAGTACAATAATCTCACCTAACCCCAGATGTTCCTTTGCTCAACAGAAAAAGATGGCCACTCAGTTCCTGGAAGCAAAGGGTACATCGTGGGCTGGAACAGTCCAGACAGGTGTTGAAAGCTGGATTTATGACAATGACAAACTTTCTTGCTGCCCGCTTCTCATGCTTTTCTTCACTTCTTTTATGGCTTTCTGCTTTTGAATAGATCTCTGTGCAGTCAGCATACTGCCCATCTTTTATTCCATCAACATATTCCTCTGTCTAACAGATCCATTACAAGCACACCTCTTAATTTGGCCTTTTTCTGATGTCTTATTTGGACATTGTCAATTGGTCTCCCTTATCACCTTTCATTAATATAGCCAATTCTGTCATCCCTCTGATTTAGCTGTTAGTGCCAAGTTCAGTTAATTGGGCCTAGTAACAAGGCCATCGCTATATTATGTTAAAATAACTTCTCACAATGATAAAAAAGAAAAGATATAATATAATAATCACCTATGAGCTCTACAAAAACAACTCAAAGACAGCTAATAATAAAAAACAAAAGTTAATAACGACAAAACTTAAGCAGTGATTAAATAATGCTAAAGTATAAACAGTACTGTTCAGGTGACAATAATTTGGATCTTATTCAGCACTGGATGCTGAATACAAGGCATGATCTGTGGCTTAGCAGAGCTGCTAACCACAAGACAGAATGATATATTAAAAATATATTGCAAGATGCTTAAGCAACCAGATTTTGCTTATGAATGCTTATGCTAAGCCGGCCATGTGCTAATGCTAAGTAACCATCTTAACTGTGTCAACCATTGTCTGAGAAAAAAGCAGCAAGCGAATCTGTGTGAGTCTGTGTGCTGTGAACCAGCTACAGTGAGGCATGAGATAAGATAAAGGGGCCCCCAAAAAGGTGGAAGATGGTACAACCTAAGACAAAAACAGACTGGAATGTGAAAAACAATACGTAATTGGTAACAGAATCCAAGATGAACATATGCAAAAAGGTGACTAGTGATTGGTGAAGAAGCCTCCAGAAGCTCCTAGGTTTTGGTCAAAGTCTGCCCATTGACAGAAGAAAAGTCAAGGGCTTAGACATGCACTACATGCTGTAGGCAGTGTCGGTGGTGGGGACGAGGCTGGAGAACATCCATTGAAGCCACCGGCGGCAGGGACAGGGCTGCAGAACACCCACACAAGTCACCAGCAGTCTCGGCGGCAGGGATGGGGCTGGTAAGCATCTGCAGATGCCGCTGGTGGCGTCACAAGTGGGGACAGGGCTGGCAAGCATCCGCAGAAGCTGCTGGTGGTGGCGGCAGAAACGGCCCTGTCAGGGGGGCACATGCCTCTCCGTGCCCCACCCTACCAATTGCCTATGGCTGGGCTGGGCTGCTGCATTTCTAGTCAGGTAGTGCTGAAGGTGTCAACTGACTTCATAGCTCATGCTCATCTCCCTGATTCAGGCTAATCTCTCTGCACTCCACAGGTGTTAACAACCCTCTATCCTTTTTAATGGTCTTGATGTTTCACTTCTCAAATGCTCCTTTCTTTGCAATATTGCTGCCTGTTAGCCATTCCTGGTAATGTCTCTCTCCTATTTCGCAGCCATACAGACTGTTTTTAGTTCTAGTTAAAAAACTTAACTCAAGTAAGGTAACATTAATTTAGGTGTAGAACTGATTCGCAGTCAGGGTGTTGGCCAAATCTAGGATTTAAGCAAATAAAGTCATCAGCCAATTAGTAGTTCAGTGAGTGAGGGCTAATGTGTGCAGTCTAAACTGCAGCATGTATCAACTGGATGCTCAGACCACTCTGGAAAGGAGCCAGGTATCATTCAACAACGCACTTCTCCAACATGAATTTTAAACTGGAACTAACTATGACAGTTTATTAACCACAACAAATGCCAACTGGCAAATACAAAATCTATTATACTATTTTAAAACAGCTTGGTATACTAAACATACACTAATTCCTATTCTTTACATTATTATACACTGGGGTACATACAAGACTCACAGACATAGAACAGCAAGAGGAAAGGCGGGGATATACTTGCCTCAGGATGCAGTAGTGTTAACTGAATTCCCGTCTGTGTTGGGGAAGTTCAGTCACAAGCTGCCCTTCAGGTACACCTCCTGTCACCACCTCTCACACAGTCTCTCAAACAAGTTGACACCCTCACAAGCCGTGCACGCTCTCCCAGGCACCCACAGATGCACACACACGCCTTCTGAGGTGAAGGATCCTTTTCTATCTAGACTGCACACGGCATTCAGAACTGACAGCACCTCCTTCAGGTGATAACGGACCTTTTGTGCATGGCACCCTATTTTCTACCTGTGGCCCTCTGCCTTTCACTACCGCAGGCTGCAGGGCCACCGAAAGGTCAAACTACGTAAACAGCCTTACAGGAGCACCTACATGAGATGCTGCTGCGCAGTCGTTACTGTGCATTTATTTAGTTCTTGTATCAACAAAAACAAATTCTTGTATAAACAGGTACTAAATAAATGGGCAGTAATGTGAGTTACTGCTCAGTAGCACCAGCGAACACCTTGTTTGTGACATGACTGCGCAGTACCCTAACAGTACCGCACCGTAACATCCCATCACACAATGCTACCACACAGCAGTGTTGGGCTACTGCGCAGTCAGTGTCTCTTGTAAACGCACCTTGTATTGGAGGCACTGTCTGGGCAATCAGGTTTTGTTTCATGAATCTGATTAAGAGACCTACATTTAGCAATAATGAATCTAGTGCTAATGACATACTATCTTTTAACTATGTTGACTATATTTTGTCTAGTTTGTTTTTAACTAGAAATATGAACTAGCAAATTGGTGCACATTCCAATAGTTATATATTTTGATTGCATTCAACTTGAACTGAATAATATAGCACTTGCCCCTAGTATATTAGTAATGCTTTTCGTTCCTCTTTAACAGGAGCAAAAAATCTGTGAGGATGTGCTACACTATCTGCACCCCGCTTTTCAAAATCCTACATCAGCCCAGGCTGCTGTGATAAAGCCACTGACTTCAGCAGGCAAGAGCCTACCCTCATACAAGAGGTAATGGAAAGGGCCAAATTCTGTGGCTAGATAATTATACATGGAGTGCCCCATATCTGCCACAGGTGCCTTGCATATGCAACAAAGGATAGCATTTGGTCTGAAAACATGTACCAAAGGTAATGCAGCTCACCTGAACTAAGGAATATTTTCTTCTTTTTTACCACTTATGCGTTGCTCCAGAGAGGGAGAAAGGGACTTCTGCTTTTTGTAAAACTTTATTATATCACTATTAAAAACAAGTGGTGAATGTGGAAAGGTATGTGGCCCTCTCATGGGCTAAGCATGAATAGGGTGCAATATGTCCTGCTTTGGCTGGGATGGTCCCATATTTTGTAGGCTGGTTCCGGCTGGTTGGTCAAAATTTAAACAGAAGGCCCGGAACTGCAAGGGCACGGGCCCAGTGTGGCAGGGAGGCAGAGGAGCACGGTGGAAGAGGAAGCTTGAAGCCGGAATAAGGGGAAGAGAGAGCAGCGTGCGCGTGGATGGCATTTGGTCTGAAAACACCTGCATCAGCTGTTTTATGACTATCATAGGTTACTGCTCGACTTTTATTGAACCAACTACTCCCTCTTTCTGACTCGCCTTCTTTTGGAGGTTGCAACATAGTGGTCTTTTATACAAACTACTCTGCCACAAGTAGCCCCACCACATTTCCACCAGCTTCTCCAGTCAGATGCAGTTGATGGTCAGTTGCTAATCACCATCTAGGCCAGACTAGAACTCCTGTGCTATTGGTGCCACCCCTTCCAGGATGCTGAGGGGCAGGGGTGGATCGTGCTTCACAGTCAGATCACTGTTGATTGTTAATACTTTTGTCCCATTTTGTATCAGGTCATTCAGTTGTGAAACGTCTTTGGGAACTGTTGGGACACATGCATGCACGTTCCCGTCTCTGTTTTCTTGTCCCAATGCCTTGGGCAGCAGGAGTTTCTTTGGTTTCAGCAAAATGTGGTTGTGAGCAGTGGTGCCCAAATCCGTTTAGTTGCCTTGACCATGCACTCCAGCCTCTTGGATGCCAACTCTTATGGCCAGACAGTTTGGCGCTCAATAACTCCCACTCACAGGGCACACTCTCCAACGCACCCGCCACATGTTATCTTTTAAGAAAGAGGGAGGGTCCTTGGTCATTTGTGGTTGCCCCCACAAGTAGGTCAAGTTGCCAGTCCTCAGGGCTCCTCCTCCCTTTATACTCCTTCCACATGCCAACCGGTTCTTACAGAGTAACCAGGCTACAGTTGTTTTCCTGGGAGCCCTGAGAAAAATCCGAGTTGCTCCTTCAGTGCTCCTCTGAATGAAGCAATGCTCTCTGGGGCTTCTCTCCTCATTGAGCCACTCTTGCTCTCATGCGAGGTTAGGGCCCCTCTGGCTGGAGATTCCAGTTTGGTGAGCAGACTTCTTCCCTACTCATTTCACTGCTACCGAGGCTTGGCTGCAGCTGGGCTTTGCGCTCCATCCTCCAGGCTCCCCAGGCTCACCCTTTCTGTTGGCATGGGGCGCGCTCCAATCCGTACCCAGCACAAAGTGATGAATCAGGGTGGCTGCAGTGCTTGTGGTTCTGCTGCCTGCAGCACTGCCAGTCCTGCAGGTAAGTATTCAGGTGTGTAGGTCCTTGCCACACATATGCCTGCCATCTGACTGCTGGCAGGACTGCCCCTGGGGACCTCGCTATTCTGGCCGCACTCACCGAAGTGCACCCACTGCAACAGTCTTGCACTTCCTTCAGTGTGAACATAATTTACACTTTGCACTGTTGGCTGTAATGAAGAGAAAAATAAACAAGTTAGAGAAAAGTAGGTTAAACAAATACCACAAGGTGGAGAGTCACTGGCTGAATAGCTAAAAGATAAATGTATCCATGTGAGAATGGCAGGAGTCTTGCAGGGGCCCGTCTTGGTCCCGGAGTGGCTCAACACGTTTATTTCTGACTTGGATGCTGCAATAAATTGCTTCCCGAGAAAATCTAAAGAAGATATGAAGCTAGGAGGGATTGAAAACACAATGAAGGACAGGGGCACGATGCAGAAGGACCCTGGTAGCCTGAAAAGCTAGGTTAGAACCAACAAGATGAAGATCAATGCTGACAAATGCAAGGTGCTGCCCTTTGGGCAGAAGAATCAAAAACATAACAAAACAGGCGAGACATAGCTGGATGTCAGATGTACTGAGAAAGATCTGGGAATCTTGGTAGATGAAAGACTCAATAGGAGTCTGCAGCGTGATGCAGCTGCACAAAAGGCAAAGCTCCCAGAGTCCGCCATTAAGGGGAGGAGGAAACAAAGTGAAGCTTCCTTTTCCAAACCTCCTGTTAAGAAAATGTCCATTTTTAACCAGAGAGGGATCTTGTAGTAATCTGTGGGGGCAGGGATGGGGGGCAACAGGTTAGGTAGGTGTACCCCGTACCCACCCTGAGTACCACTCTGATCCACTTCCCTTGCTTGAACTGCTGCTGTGCTTTCTCCTCCCATCCTCTCCTCCCTGCCTGCTCTTCTGCTCTGCTCAACCTGTTGCTGAGCTGGCCATCCCCTCCCCAGTTTGCTGTATGCCACACACAAAGGCTGCTTCTGCCACTTGTGGCACTCATGCCTCAGGTTGGGCATCCCTGTTCTAATCTGTCTCCATCCCCACATCCCCGAGCTGCTACCTCTCCACCACTTCAGAACCCTGCTGATATTTCTCTATTGCCTTGTCCCCGTTCCTCCCTACTGCTGCCTCATACCCATGCTCCTCGTACTCCATAGGCTCATCTCCTTGCTCCTCATACTTCGGAGGCTCATCTCCTTGCTTCTCACACTCCATACACTCAATTCATTGCTCCTCATACTCCATGCACTCCTCTCCTTGCTCCTCGCACTCCATACACTCATCTCCTTGCTTCTTGCACTCCATACAGTACATCTTGTCCCTCACACTTCATAGACTCATCTCCTTGCTCTAGCACTGCATACACTCATCTCCTTGCTCCTCATACTCCATACGCTCATCTCCTTGCTCTTTGTACTCCATACACTCATCGCTTTGCTCCTTACACTCCATTCGCTCATCTCCTTGCTCTTCCCACTCCATATACTCAAAACCTTGCTCCTCATACTCCATATGTTCATCCATACTCATTTTCACACCAACGGAAAACTTTTCGCACACTGTCACTGCTCTTCTGAGGGCAGAGGAAAGCAGAAGTAAAACAGGTAGGGGAAGGTGAAGAGGAGCCAACATTTATCATGTCAAAGCCTTTGTGATGTCACCGTCCCACTGCCCAATAGCTTGAGGCCCTCTCCAAGGCTCTGATGATGTCACAGTGGGACACAGCTTGCAGGACTGATGTCCTGACCCTCGCCAGCCCAGCAAAGCTTGCAGTCATTTCCCCTTGAATGCGCTGGATCACCCCCTTCATGCACTCATGATTCTGGGCACCAATCAGGTGATGCATTAATATAGCACAGGCTTTTGCCTAGGTGACCCTGACTTGTCCAGCTTTGTATATTAGGAGGTCAGAAGGGGCCTGAGGATGAAAGCCAAAGTTCACCCCAACACATTTAGCAATTAGGTGCAGGTTTTAAATATTGAGGGTGATTGACCACTGGAAGCAGCAACCATTGGAAGCAGCAGTGACGAATTCTTCGTTGCTTACTATCTTCTTACAAAGACCAGTGTTTTTCTGGAAGATGTGTCTTAGGCAAGCACAAGTAACTGAACCCATGACCAGAACAATAGTTGGAAGTGTAGTCCCCATGGGAGGTCAGACTGGATGATCTCACAGACCCTTCAGGCCATAAACTCGATAGGTCTGTTGTCCAAGCCCTGTGATTTCCTAGTGCTGCTCTGTCAAAGAAGATTCCTTTCAGATCATGGCCTGGGTCCTCCCTTCTCACCCTCTCCCTTCTTACCTTCTTGTTTGTAAGAAACAAGAAGGTAAGAAACAATGGGCCCCTTGGGACTCGGAGCGGGGGGGCAGCAAAGGCACCAGTCGCAGGGCTCAAGTGCCTATATACTAATGCTAGGAGCATGGGGAACAAGCAGCATGAATCAGCGCTCCTGCTTGCACTAAACACCTATGACTTAGTGGGGCTAACAGAGACCTGGTGGGATTCATCCCATGACTGGGTGGTACATATTGAGGGCTATAGATTGTATAGAAAGGACAGGTCGGGGAAGAAAGGGGTGGGGGGGTTGCACTTTATGTCAGTGAGCAATATACATCAACCCTCATCAAGACAGAATCCGAGGTTGAGGAAGTAGAAGGATTGTGGGTTAGGCTACATGGGGGGCAAGGAGAAAGGGATTTGGTGGTAGGGGTCTGCTACAGACCCCCACACCAAGGGGAAGAAATAGATGCGGGGCTCCTGAGGCAACTCTCGGAGACCATAAAAGCTAAAGAGGCGGTAGTCATGGGGGACCTAAACTACCCGGACATCTGCTGGGAGACACAGACAGCAAGGTCCCATTGCTCACGCAGGTTTCTAACCTGTGTACAGGACCTCCACCTGACACAGGAGGTACACGGTCCCACTAGGGGGAATGCCATACTGGATCTGGTATTGGCAACGGGAGATGACATGATAGGGGACCTCCAGATTGGTAGCCATTTGGGAGACAGTGATCACCTTATAATAGAATTCAACATAAGACGGCGAGTGGGTAAGGGAACTAGTAGGGTGAAAGTGCTAGACTTTAGGAAAGCTGATCTCAATGCACTCAGGCGATTAGTCAAGGAAGCACTGCAGAGTAGGAGTTTTGATGGGATGGGAGCCCAAGAAGGGTGGCTGTGCCTAAAGGAAACGATCCTTCGGGCACAAAGCAAGATGATCCCCGAGCGAGGCAAAAGAGGGAAAGGGGCCAGGAGGCTTCCATGGCTGACCAGAGAAATCCAGGGCGGCCTAAGGGCCAAAAGGGGAGCACATAAAAAGTGGAAACAGGGTGAGATCACTAAAGATGAATATACCTCCTCTCCTCGCGCTTGTAGGGAGGCAGTTAGGCGGGCCAAAGCTACCATGGAGCTGAGGATGGCAACCCAAGTAAAAGACAACAAGAAATTGTTTTTTAGATATATTGGGAGTAAAAGGAAGGCCCAGGGAGGAATAGGACCGCTGCTAAATGGGCAGAAACAATTGGTGACAGATAGGGGGGACAAGGCTGAACTCCTCAACGAGTTCTTTGCCTCAGTGTTCCTAAGTGAGGGGCACGACAAGTCTCTCACTGGGGTTGTAGAGAGGCAGCAGCAAGGCACCAGACTTCCATACGTAGATCCTGAGGTGGTGCAGAGTCATTTGGAAGAACTGGATGCCTTTAAATCGGCAGGCCCGGATGGGCTCCATCCGAGGGTGCTGAAGGCACTGGCCGACATCATTGCAGAGCCACTGGCGGGAATATTCGAACGCTCGTGGCGCACGGGCCAAGTCCCAGAAGACTGGAAAAGGGCTAACGTGGTCCCCATTTTCAAAAAGGGGAGGAAGGAGGACCCGGGCAACTATAGGCCGGTCAGTCTCACCTCCATCCTTGGTAAAGTCTTTGAAAAAATTATCAAGGCTCACATTTGTGAGAGCCCGGCAGGGCAAATTATGCTGAGGGGAAACCAGCACGGGTTTATGGCGGGCAGATCGTGCCTGACCAACCTAGTCTCTTTCTATGACCGGGTTACGAAATGCCTGGACACAGGAGGAGGGGTGGATGTCGTATACTTAGACTTCAGGAAGGCCTTCGATACGGTATCCCACCCCATACTGGTGAACAAGCTAAGAGGCTGTGATGTGGATGACTGCACAGTCCAGTGGGTGGTGAATTGGCTAGAGGGTCGCACCCAAAGAGTCGTGGTAGATGGGTCGGTCTCAACCTGGAAGGCTGTGGGCAGCGGGGTCCCGCAGGGCTCGGTCCTCGGACCGATACTCTTTAACGTCTTCATCAGCGACTTGGACGAGGGAGTGAAATGTACTCTGTCCAAGTTTGCAGATGACACAAAGCTATGGGGAGAAGTGGACACGCCGGAGGGCAGGGAACAGCTGCAGGCAGACCTGGATAGGTTGCACAAGTGGGCTGAAAACAACAGAATGCAGTTCAACAAGGAGAAATGCAAAGTGCTGCACCTAGGGAGGAAAAATGTCCAGCACACCTACAGCCTAGGGAATGACCTGCTGGGTGGCACAGAGGTGGAAAGACTCCAAGATGAACATAAGTCGGCAGTGTGACGAAGCCATCAGAAAAGCCAATGGCACTTTATCGTGCATCAGCAGATGCATGACGAATAGGTCCAGGGAGGTGATACTTCCCCTCTATAGGGCGTTGGTCAGACCGCAGTTGGAGTACTGCGTGCAATTCTGGGCGCCACACTTCAAGAAGGATGCGGATAACCTGGAGAGGGTACAGCGAAGGGCGACTCGTATGGTCAAGGGCCTGCAGACCAAGCCCTACGAGGAGAGACTAGAGAAACTGGACCTTTTCAGCCTCCGCAAGAGAAGGTTGAGAGGCGACCTTGTGGCTACCTATAAGTTCATCACGGGGGCACAAAGGGAATTGGTGAGGATTTATTCACCAAGGCGCCCCCGGGGGTTACAAGAAACAATGGCCACAAGCTAGCAGAGAGCAGATTTAGATTGGACATTAGGAAGAACTTCTTCACGGTTCGAGTGACCAAGGTCTGGAACGGGCTCCCAAGGGAGGTGGTGCTCTCCCCTACCCTGTGGGTCTTCAAGAGGAGGTTAGACGAGTATCTAGCTGGGGTCATCTAGACCCAGCACTCTTTCCTGCTTACGCAGGGGGTCGGACTTGATGATCTATTGAGGTCCCTTCCGACCCTAACATCTATGAATCTATGAATCTATGAATTCTCGCTCACTCAGTCCAACATGTTCATTCCCAAGACACAGGGAATATTCTAAATGCCGCCAGCTCATCCTGCCTCGATCATGCAAAGCCAGAGAAAAACAGGGGCAAATCTTCCTTAGAGGAGCACGCCATGGAATTGGTTCTCCACTCACGTACAATAGAAGTAGGGAGTGACCAGGGCTGCAGTTGGGGCCCGGTGCCTAATGGCTTAGCAGCAGTCAGGGCCTGGCACTCTCAGGTCTCAAGAAGAGTCTGGATCTGGTACTTGAAGGCCCAGCAACAGTTTGGGCCCGACACCTCAGGCCTTTGCAGCGGTCGGAGCATGGTGCCTTGGTGCTTAGGAACTGCAGGGGTCTGACGCCTGAGGCCTTAGTACAAGTTTAGGCCCGGCCACTTGTTCCTTAGCAACAGCCTGGGGCTGCAGCCTTAGCAACTGTATGGCCTGGTACCTGAGGCCTTGGTAGAGATCAGGGCCTGAAGTCCTCTGCCCTTAACAAGGAGTACTCCGTTTTCCCAGAATTGGAAGTGCTTCTCCATTGACTGCCTTGGACACTAGCCTACAGGGTTGAAGGCTCCTTTCTGTCTCTGTTGTGTCTGGTTCCCATACTTGACTTTGTACAAAGGATATCACTTGATACAGGCTGAGGAGGCATGATCATAGGCTTGCTTCACCTGATCACAGACTGGATGTTACCCTCACTGCTCACAAAAAAAAAAAATCACATCACCAGCATATGCTCTCAACCTAACTGGGGGCCAGCAGCTGGGGCTGTGGCCAGTGCAGGCCCATCAGGCCCACTGCTGTAGCACCTGTAGCTCAGTAGTTCGGGCATAGAGCATTGCAGAGGGAGAGAGAGCAGCTCTGTCAGACATCCCTGCATGCTGGGAATGGGGCACGTAAGCTCTCTGTTCACTTTCAGGAGCAGAGAGAGGTTCCAGTACAGGAGCCAGATGGTTGATGTGAAAGCAGGCCCAGAGTATGAAATAGAAGTTGTGGCTGACCGTTTGAGATGGTTGGTCAGAGCACTGGTCCTGTACACAGGAGCCATAGCAGTTGCCAGCTCTTAATGTTACCAGATCCCCTTTGTTGGGCAGCAGTGCGATGGCTGCTCACCAGCAGCTGGCCAGGAGGATCCTATGTTTGAAGCTGTCCTGGAAGATGGGCAGAGGTCTGGGCTGAGGAGGGGCCAAAACATCTTGGAGAATTTGACGGGTAATCAGTCAAGGCCTGGCACCTTCCCCATGGCAAGCTCTTCAACTAGCAGCAGTCAGTTTTGCCCAGGGACATCTCTGAGCTGCTCAGCCTCAGACATGGAGCATTTGGGGAGGCCCTTATGCAACTGTTGTTTGGCCTCTGGGCAGGTAGCCTCACCTCTAAACAGCTCCTTGTCGAAGCTAACAGCACTCTTTCAGATCTTGATAGGATCTGTGAGCACCTGGGTCCCACTGGGTTGTACAGTGACCGATGATTTCTTATTCTGTGCACTTTTTCTTTAGGTTGAAAAAAGCGCCGAGTCATGGCATCAGGCTCTGTGAGTTCTTGGAAGGAGGTTCAAGTTCTTGCACCCTGGGTCAAACCCTCTGCCAGTTCTCTCAAGGCACATTTCCTGGAGCTTGAGGCTCTCGTACAGACTGTGGTCATTATCAGCATCCCTCAAGGTAGCCTTAAGCTCCACAATATCTTCCTCAAGTTCTTGCATATGCAGTGGTGGTCTTGGATTGCCTTGTGTATTCTGTTGGCAGAAAAAGACCCAAGTCACGGCATCAGTGTCTGTGAGTTCTTGGAAGCAGGTTCAAGTTCTTGCATCCTGGGTCAAACCCTCTACCAGTTGCCTGCCTATGGCCTTAGACCGACAGAGCTACAAATAAGAGCCCTGTACCAGTACTCGTAAGCACTCTTCCTGGAGACTGAGACTCTCATACAGCCAGTGTGTTAGCACAGCTGTCCACCAGATAATGCTTAGGGAATCGTTAAAGCACAGTTAACCCTTAAATGGAGCGTGAATTATGAATGAAGACAACTCTGTGTCCCAAAATCGAAGTTCCAGTTCAATGCAGACAACTCAGCATCTTAAAATCTAACAGCTTGGACAACTCGGTGTCCTAAATTCAAAATGCAGGCAAGTTGGTGTCAGACAACTCAGTGTCTTAAAATCAAAGTCTTGGACAACTCGGTTTCCTCAAATTAAAGTCTAACTCAGGGGGTGTCCAACCCTTTTGAATGTGGGGCCGGATCATGAACTTTTTATCACCCAGTGGGCCGGCGAGCCATATTCAAAGACCGCACAGGAAGTGGTATCACATCAGGAAGTGATGTCACGTGACCTTTGACACCAATGAAGTTGCAGGAAGTGAAAATGAAATGGGTCTAACCAGTTCAAAACTCTCCCTCTCTGTAGCATCCACCTCTGCCACTGTTCGGGCCAGGATACTGAGCTAGCTGGATCACAGGGTTTACCAAGCATGGCACTTTTTACGGTCTTACATTCAGAAGCTCTTATGTTCTTTGGCTGAGCTTCCAAACTATGGCTGAGATTTGCAAAAAAGGGTAGATAGGCATGTTACAAAGTTGCCATAAAAGATTTGGAGCCCTCTAAATCCCATTCATTTTAATGGAATTTGGTTTTTGACTCAGCTTTGAAAATCTCAGCCCAAGGTTGCCAACCAAATAAGTCAAAATATAGTTTGCATTTCTATGCAGTGCATCTATGTGGGGCTCTCCAAGCATTTTACAAATGTTAAATGAACCTCAGGACGAGCCCAGCCGAAGCAGCAGAGGCTCAGCTGCACTTTCCCCCTACCTGGGCTGGTCGGTTCCGAGCGGCACACAGCTCCGCTGCCACTTCTGCTGGCTGGTGCTGACCCGGGTGCGTCTGTCCCATCCGGAGCAGCACGCAGGTGAAGCTGGCTTCCCATGTGCTACTGGGGACGGGAGGAGCCCGGCCGGGTCGGCACCGGCCAGGAGAAGCGGCAGCGGAGCCATGTGCCTCTTGGGACTGACAGGTGCAGGCAGGGGGAAAATGCAGCTGAGCCCCTGCTGCTCCGGCTGGGCTCGTCCCATTCCGTCCTGAGTGGCACACGGTTCCGCCGCCGCTTCTGCTGGCTGGTGCAGACCCGGCCGGACTCCTCCCATGCCCAGTAGCATGTGGGAAGCCAGCTTCAGATGCATGCCGCTTTTCCTGGCCGGTGCTGACCCGGCTGGATCCGTCCCATCTGGAGCATCATGCGGCTGAAGCTGGATTCCCACATGCTGCTGGGGACGGGAGGAGCCCGGCTGGGTCTGCACCGGCCAGCAGAAGTGGCGGCAGAGCTGTGTGCCACTCCGGAGAAGACGAGCCCAGCTGGAGCAGCAGGGGCTGAGCTGCATTTTTCCCCTGCCTGCACCAGTCAGTCCTGAGCGGCACATAGCTCCACCGCGGCTTCTGCTGGCCGGTGCAGACCTTTCCAGGCTCCTCCTGTTCCCAGCAGTATGCAGCTGAAACCAGCTTCTCATGTGCTGCTGGGGACGGAAGGAGCCCGGCCAAGTCTGCATCAGCCTGCAGAAGCAGCAGCGGAGCCGTGTGCTGCTCGGGACGGGATGAGCCTGGCCGGAGCTGCAAGGGCTCAGCTGCACTTTCCCCCTACCTGTGCCCATCAGTCCTGGGCGGCACATGGCTCCGCCGTCACTTCTGCTTGCCGGTGCCAACCTGGTTGGGCTCCTCCAGTCCCCAGCAGCACATGGGAAGCCAGCTTCAGCTGCGTGCCGCTCCAGATGGGACAGACCCGCCGGGGTCGGCATTAGCCAGCAGAAGCGGCAGCGGAGCCGTGTGCCTCTCAGGACTGATCAGCGCAGGTAGGCAGAAAGTGCAGCTGAGTCCCTGCTGCTCCGGTTGGGCTCATCCTGTTTCAAGCGGCACACGGCTACTCTGCTTCACACATGCACTGCGTCTGCAACATCAAGCTGACGCGGTGCATGTGGGAACCTTGTTGCTTCCCCAGTCTTTCAGCAGCCATTAGGAAGCTGCTGTGGAGTTGGGGGAGGGACAAGGGGTGGGAACAAATATAAACAATGTTTACTTTCATTTCCCATTGCAGCACTGTGGGCCTCAGAAAATGGCTTGGTGGCCCACATGGCGGCCCGTGGGCCATATGTTGGACAAGCCTGATGTACATAGATTGGAAAGAGTCTAGTGGAGAATGATAAAAACAATTAGAGCCCTGTGAAGCAAGCTTATGAGGAAAGGATGAAAGAACTAGGGTTATTTGGCCTGGAGAAGAGAAGTGAGTGGGCATTTGATAACAGTGTTCATATACCTTCAGATAAGGACAGGTACGGAAATGGAGATGGAGATGGACTTTTTTCCATTGAAATGTCAAGATGGGCTTTTCTCTGTGATTGTAGGGCAGAGGGCTAGGAGCAATGGCTTCAAGTTTCAGCAGGAGAACTTTAAATTGGAGATTAGGAGGACGCTCAAGAATTAGAAGAGTCTATGTAAAGAAATTGTGGGATCTTTATCCTTGGAACCTTTCAAGAGCAGGTTAGACAGGTGTTTGCCTGTGCTGGGTTAGTCAGGGATGATCTTGCCTCGATCAGGGGGCTGGACTCAATGTTCTCGTGAGGTCCCTTCCATCCCTACTTTCTTATGGTCCTGTACAGAAATTCTATCTTTGGATCAGGCCATCTTTACTGTATTTCAGGCAAGTACAATTTTGGAGGGAGATATGGCAGCTGAGGGGAGGTGTTCTTGCAGGTTGACTTGAAAGTTGTTAGAGAACAATGTTTTATTAAGTTTCTCAGGTTGCCACCATATTATAATAAAACTGAAGCAGATTGTCACAGGACAGTTTGCTCTCTAAAAAAAATGGTTTCAGCTAAGCATAGTTTAGCTACCTCACAGCTGAGACTCATCTGAAAAGACAGCAGGTGTCTGCAGAGGACAGATGTGTGCAGGTTAGTTTCTGTGACAGGTTTTGTAGCAGGGTGACTTTTAGGCAGGCGAGTCTTTTGAGAATATAGATGTGTAATGCATCGACAATAAAAGAGCAAATGATTTACGTATGCTTAAAGGCCAAAGTAACAGAAAATGGGCTAAGTATAAATGAAAATTGGTCCCTGCCTTGCACTTTCAACAAGCAATTCCGGAGGGAATAACAGTTTATTTATATGTTACTTCCTCAGGAAATGTTTTTATTTATGAAATAAGATTTTATATTGTAAGACTATAAGGAGCATACATACGCTCTGTGGGCTAGGATGTAATAGGACTTAATATCTTCTAATTTTCACTGGCTGAATTGTAACTAATGAAACATAGTGCTTTAATAGTGCTTTTCTTTGCCCTAGATATTTGCATTGTGAATAAAGAGGGTTAGGCAAACTGAAAGAAAATTGCTTCCTATAACACTTGGTTTAGCTCTTTGTTTAAGGTTTTCTCATTGCAGTCTTTATATCCTGAATTTTTAAGCCTACTTATGGAAGAACTGCTTTCTCTTTATGATTTCCTTCAATGAGATACAGGATATTTGCTTGTCAGTTGTTGCTGTTGAATAGGAGAAAGCAATTTTGTAGTGCTTATTGCTGTGTTGCTAGACCTAATTATGTATTGCCTCATTTTTTCTTTTTTATATGTAGATAAGAGGCCACAGCCCTCTTTCTTTTAATGTATTTTGTGATTGCCATTAGTTTATAGGTTTTCCTGAATTTTTCAAAGTTCAGGACAGCTCTCAGCTAAATGGCTGTGCTCTCACTACTGGCCACAGAATCATTTCAGTTGCTGCCAAGCCTATGGCCAAATAAAAGAGGAAGTTTGAAAGACAAATAAAAGAGGCCTTACACATTAAAAATAACTATTAAGAGGCCTCATGAAGATGAAAAATAAACCAGAAGATAAAGAATAAACCAGAAAATAACCTGTCTAGTTTTAACACCACATTAGTCCATGACCATGAGATTTTTAAATTTTTTTTTAAAGAATTCTGTGATGAAAAATAACATCCAATGGTTTTACCTGGAAGGTAGGACACCATGGCATCTACATGTGCATTAACACACTTTTTACTTAATGCGTATTAAAGTTAGGCAGGAAAGGTTCTTTGAATAGATGTGATATCTTCTATTAGACTAACTAAACAGTTGGAAAAATTGTTCTTTGCAAGCTTTAGGGCACAAACACCCTTATTTAAGCATAGGGAGAGTCTGTTCTCTCCCTATTCCTGAAGAAGGGTGCTTGTTTCTGAAACATGAGTTGCCATTACATAAGATGTTCTGGGCACTTTAATTAGAGCAGATCTTGTAGCCACTTTAAAGGTTCCCCCCCCCCCAGCACATATGTAAACACTCTTAGATATATTCGTGCATTCCTGTTGGTGCTGGTGTATGAGAAAACAGAATTAAGTCCTCCGCCTCTAAAGCAATGAATCAACAGTGGGTTTATCTACACATTCAGTTAGTGTAGCACAGTAAACTCCAGCGCGATTTGTGCCAGAGTTAACAGCTTCTGGGTGCTGTGTCACCCAGGACTGCAGCAGTTTGAGTCAGGGTGGAGCATTCCTGGGCTGGCAGCAGGCTTGGGGTCAGTCCCAGGCTCTAGGTCAAGGCGTCAGGCAGTGGAGGGGTTGGCTGGGCCACAAGAGTGCCCAAAGAGCAGAACCATTTGGCTAGGTGGCAGGCAGGGATCTGGTTCCCTGGAGCCTGGGCTGACTGTGTGCAATTTATGCCCAGGTCAGCATTTGCACGTGTATTTAGGTGCAGTTATTTTTGCCGCCGTAAGATAATACTGTTCCGGACAGTACTATCTTAGGATGGTGAAAATTAGTTTGCTGTGGTCTAATAGCATTGCATGTGTAGACTGCGATGATTTACTGGCAGCAAATTAGTCTACTATGCAGGTAAGTGTAAGTGTGGATGCACCCAGTGAATAGTGCTCAGCTCATGCAATGCAGCAATTAATACAGACAGTATTTAATTGGGGAAAAGCTAACAGCAGGAAGTAGAATATGTTGAATGGTCTGTTAAATGACTTCAGTATCTTTTATTTCCACATTTATTTACTCAGTCAAACACCTTTTATAAACCCTATAATCTGTCAACACGCCCCAACCCCAGTTCTGTCATTGCTTTGGAAGCTATTTTGGGGACTCACTATGTCCCTAGCACCACTACGACTTAGTAGATGTCATTCTTTTGGACATTTCAATGATAAATATAGCTGATAAAGCACAACATTGTCCTCCATAGAGTCATTTATCTAAGAAAAAGTTTATCTGCTGCTCTGGATGTTTAAAGAAGCTAAAGTAATAAATATCTGTTGATATCATTTGCGATGCAGGATTATCAATCATTGTGCATTTCATACTATTATCCTTGGAATATTATTTGGATTAGCTGTCTAGTCATGAGCCTGTACTTTACAATTCTCTTTAGAGCACCAGGAAATCTATAATTTACCAGTATAACTCAATTTCCAGCTTTGATAGGTTGATAAATAAAAGTAGCTCTACTTTTTTTCCTCTAGTATGATTTAAAAATATTTCTTCCCATATGTAAAATGCTGCATTTTGAATGTTATAGTAATAATGTCTAGCATGAGTTTTGAGCTGTTTCCAGTATCTCTGTTAAATGGGGCATCTCTACTCCCCACTGAAACTACCAAAATTAACACATGCATTAAAAATCAATGAAACAATAATTTCAGATAAAAATATAGGAAGTAACAAAATACGCACTTAGCTCTACCATCCAACTGTGTTGGTACTTCTGTCCCCTTCCTGTCTCCTTTGTTTTGTATCTAGTTTATTCTGACTGGGATCTTGGTCTGAGGACTACATGGGCAGAGACATGCAAACTCACATGGCCCTGAAATCTGTGGGGCTGCAGATAGGATCTGTTTTTTTGGTTTTTTTACAGATTCTCTTTCATAACAGGCTAGGAGCTTATACTGTAAAAGTCTTTGGGATATGTGGTCTGCTTTCAGATCTCCGAGAAATGCCTACAGTGGCCTTTATAAATAATAAGTAACTATCAGTTCCTAGAATTAATCAACTATAGTAAAATGCATTTCAAATTACCACATGCAACTCCTTCAAAATAAAAATCCATTGGTCAGTTTCAACGTAGAGATAAAACTGGATGCAATCAGCTGTGCTGCTTCAACATACAAGGCATTCTCAGGAGTGGATTTCTGGCATTGTGGATCAATTACTGTATAAAAGATTATTATATCCAGCTATTCAATCATAATAGTAAAACACTGGTAGAGTATATAAAGGAAAAGTGAACATGATCCTGATGTCTAAATGTAGAAGTCTAAAACAAGAAATAAGATACCTGGAGCCTTGACAAAAGCTTTCTACTTGGGAGGCAGCTGTGGTTGGTTTCAAATATGAGGAGAAAAGCAAAACCAATTTAGGAACATATGACTTTAATAGGGCTCATTCTTGGTCTGTTTTGACTTAGTCACTGCTCTCTGCTGAAGATGCATGAATACTATGCAAATGATCATTTGATCCAAGGTATGATCGTCTTTTGCTTCTTGACCTGATGGTCTCAGATCCAATATTGTATCTTCTACTTTAAGGTTGATCTTCGCGCACAGTCTACAGACAGATGTAACAACTGTACCAATATCAAATGATACAGATAGAAGTTACTATGATGGAATTATTATGGCTGCATACTTCGGTTGAAATAACAGTATCACAGAACTGTTGTAACTGTCTCATTTAGGCTTAAAGTTACAGTAATTTAGCTGACTTATCTCTATAGGACCATACAGGCCTAACAGTTATCTTCTAGCATCTGATGTGCATTCCCAAGCAGCAGCTCACCCTCCTCTTTTTTAAAGTGGTTAAAATGTGTATTTGTCCAAGATTTACACAATATTCAGATGTTTTTCTAGACAATATCCAAGTAAGTCCATGTGGCAGAAATGGAGCTGATAGCAATAATAGCATAAGGTATCCTTGCAGCATAGGTTAAATTCACCAACAAATTCCAAAACCAACATAGGTTAAATTCCAAAACCAACAATACTTGGCAAGATAAGATCTCATAAAGACCTTGTTCCTGTAGTGTGTCATTTTTCCTTTCTGATTAGTTGAAAATTCATATTGTGGATTATGTTGACTTGGATGATGATGTGTGGACTAAATGTTTGATCTGGAATGAAACTTGCTCAGGCAAAATTATTAGATATTAGTACAAACAAGATAGACCACTTGCTGAGATTAGCCAGAGGCACCTATGCATGCTCATTGGCTTTCTGCATGTATCTTCGTAGACAATGCATACTGGAAATGAAAACCATAAAATCTTGGTTAAGATGGTGATACTTGTATTGACAAGTTTTCTTTCCTTGGGCTGACGTGAAAATGGTGATTTTTAAAGAGGGATGGGGGTGGGGAGGAGAAAGGGAGAGTGGGATGGGGAGAGGGAGAAAGCTAAATTTATTAGCTGTATTCTAAGGGCATATTTATCAAAAAGTTGCCACATGCTATTTGAATGGTATCTTGAATAATCTACTGGGCATCATTGAGCAGAGATCTCTATACTCTTCCTAGCAATAGTGTATTGTTATTAATGCTTCCAAATAAAGAATGTTTGTGAATAATTTCAGCTCTTAACTCTTTTCACTAGTGTTCTCCTAAAGTCATGTGACCTTCAGCTGTAGCTCAAACTCTTCCCTTTTTAAAGAATCCTTCATTGTATGAAGATTTGGTAGTGTCCTTTAAACCTTTGTAAAAATAGAGGTTTATAGGAGTGATTGTTGGACAAAATTTTCATCCTAGTTCTGCAAACGCAAGGTTTCTGAATAGGTGGGATAAATATATACGTTTTCAAGTTCTTCTCCAAGCTGAATGAAGACTCTCTCTTTTGTTAGGTTTGCCAGTCACTTTGCAGAACCAGGTGTAATGCTACCATACCAAGCCTAAAATTTCAGAATGAATGTGCCTTCACTAAAGTGGCACAAGGGGGCACCATTGTCAACGTCATAACTGCAAAGCTCAGTAAATGCAATCTTCTTTACATACTGCATTACTGGCTTTTTTTTTTTTTTTTAGAGGAATGCAAACTCTCACGTGCCTATGGCAACAGAGATGGAGAGCTTTTTCTAGAAAGCTTTACAGGATCGACTAGTGCTGGAGTCAAGTATCAAGATGTATTCCATGTTATTTTTATTGGACCAACTTTATAGTTGGAAGAGATGATAAACAAGCTTTCCAAATAGATTAGGTCACCTGAGCAAGGGCACTGTGTGCACTAAAGTTTGTAAACATAACTCCTAATGAAGACAGGACAGATCTGCAACTTAGACTAGTGATAAAGATAGCTTAATAGAAGATAAATATTAGCAATCAAATTTTCCTTCTGGTATGTTTCCTAGGCCCTTGTGGCTACAATATTGCTCTGAGTAATAATTCAGCATTCTCCAGAATGGAGAACTGGCCCATCAGTACCACATAACTCTCATGCAGAAGGGAAAGATTAATTAAAGAAGAGTCAATTTTCTCCTGTTACTGAATGCTAGGTATTAATTTAACTTTTCTTTGATGAAGAAAGCATCCAGCCAGATAAGGTTCTTTTGCTGCTATGATCTAGCTAGGGAATGTTACAGCCTTCTAGCAGGAAAAGAATGAATGTGTCTATCTTTTCTTCTACATGCTTCCACCAAGTGCTGTAATATTGATCCTTTGCAGTACGTATCTAGTGATAGATTTTTTAAAGCTAATAGGCAATATTCTTAGAAAACAGTTTGCTCTTTCTAATGTATCCAAATGCGTTCATATAACGGAATCACAAACATAAGACAGAGGCAAAGTCACGCCTGGTTTAAATCTGTCTCCTTCAGTAATTTTCATTTGAATGGGCCTGATGTCTTTATTTGTCTGCCTTGTATCGATTGTATTTCACATGCATTGTTATAGATGAACAGGCATGAATAATACATAGTGTTCCACCTTTCTTTTTAAAGCAGTTTAATCTATATCCTAAGTTTGGCAATATGTCTTTCTTTTCATCAATAAGATGGATAAACAAAGAGAACAAACCTCCAAGTAGTTATGTAGTATTTGTCACTGTCAGACTAAGGGAGTCTCTGCTTTTTTGTATTGTGTAAACAGTCTGATTCTTTAAACTGCAGGGCTCAGTTTGATGTGGTTAGGCCAGTGTCACTTCCAAGGAAGAAACCTGTTGTTTCCTCCCTACACAGACTTTTCTTTGGCCCTTCTGCAGGACCCTTCAGTGGTGGAAGGGGAGGTTTCATTTCAGTTCCTGTACCCAGGATGTGTTTTACCTTCTTCTAGCAACTCAAGATGAATTCATCCATTTCATTTGGATTGATCTAACTAGAACAGTTCAATCTAAATGCCCATCTCTGCAGAGCAGTTAAACCCCTGTTTGAGGGGTTAAATTGGACAAAAAATGGCTGGGCCCATCTAAGTTAGTTCACTTACATTGGGAATGGATTAACCTGATCTACCAAACACCTGTACATGTTTGAAGTGCAGCCCCAGGGCTGAGAAAGCCCAGTCTCTTTCACCAGCCCTGAGGCTGTACTCTTCCCCCTCCCCACCCCCCACCCTGACCAGGCTATTTTTACATGTCTGACCTCCCTACCCATGGATGGACAACTGCCCTCTGCGGACTCACCAACCCCCTCTACAGACCCATTCACTTCCCTCCTGATAATGCCAGCCCCTTCCCCCACTCCAAGTTACTCCAGGTTCCTGGTGTGGCTCCCAGCACTGGTGAATAGCTCTCGCTCTACAGTCATGTGGCTTAAGGCAAGCTGTGACACCAGAGACCAGGTGCAAGGAATGACTGTACGCACCCTCCCTAAACCACTTCTTGCCTCTAATGCTCTCCTTAGCAGCTTGTTCTTTTTTCCATTTAGTTTGAGACTTTTTTTATGAAGCATAAGCTTTTGTAAGCAACAGCTTGCTTTGTCAGTTAGACTAGGGACAGACATGCAAAAAGCCTGAGCCTGAGTTGATTCAATCTTTGCAGGTTAGTCAAACCTGCCTGGATTGAATTAGTTTGCAACTGTACAGACATCCCCTCTGGACTGAGGAAATGCAGGCACATGCCTTCAGTGGCTCAGGCAAGAAGCCAGGGGACACTAAAGCAGCCTCTCTTCCCTTCCACAGTACTAAGCTGAGAGAGGGTGTGGCCAGGCCCCAGCAGGACCTCTGATTAGGGAGGGGTGTAAACCCCCACCCTGCCTGCACAGTCCCAGGCTTTTTCCTGCTCGCTGTTCAGGGGGTAGGAGTGTTGCCAGTCCCCCGACCCCAATTAGCACTCTGGAGGCAGGTCATGGTGGTGGGACAGTGGAGGGAGTGGGGGGATACAAATCTTTTCCCTGCTCCTTTGTGAGGCCGGTGTCCATCAGGACCCCCACCCCTGCCTGTCCCTGCTCTGGCTGGGGAGCAGAGGGACGGGGCCAGCCCTGCTCTGCTGGAGCAGAGAACCCAGCCCAGAGAGCATGCTGGGGACTCTGGTTTAAGTTAAACCAGGAAGGGGTCTGAGACAGACATTACATAAACTGGTTTAAGCCAAATCAGTTAAGTCATCTAGGTTTATCTCAAACATTCATCCACGTTTATCCCAAACCAGTTTCAGCCATTTTGAAACTGGTATATGTGCACTGAACTTATGTCCTGTTACAGGTTTAAACCAGTTTCTGATAATTTAAATCAGTTTGTGTCATGTCTTTCCCTAGCCTTAGTCTATAAGGTGCATCGCTACCCTGCTTTCTGTCTAGCCTACTGCCCCTTGGAGTATTTTTATAGCCATAGGATCATAGGAAAGAAGGGCTGGAAGCGATCTTATGAATTCACCTAGTCCAACCCCTTTGTCCAAGCCAGATTCACCCCTGACTAAACCATCCCAGGCAAGTGTCTGACTAACCTACTCTTGAAAACTTCCAAGGATGGAGATTTCACAATGTCTCTTTGTAGCCTGTTCCATTCTTGACTATCCTTATAATCAGAAAGTTCCTCCTAATCTCCAACCTGCTCAAGCTCCTAGTCCTCCCCCATGGCCACAGAGAAAAGCACATCTCCATCTTTCCTGTAATCACCCTTCAGGTATTTGAAGATTGTTATCAAATCCCCATTCAGTCTCTTCTCCAGACTAAGTAATCCCAGTTCTTTTATCCTAAACTCATATGTCCTGCACCAATACACCAGCATATTTTATGCAGGTAAAGGGCAGGCAGTAAAGTATTATATAAAATGTCCAGAAAGAATGCTTTAAAAATAGAGAGGTGAGAACAAGAGCATAGATGTTCAGACTGTTCTCTAAATCTTTAAAGTATAAGAAATAGAACTTAAATAATATACTTGTATGAGTATGATGCTATACATTTGATTGTGAATCTACTTCATAAAACAAAGAGAGGTAGTTAGCCATGTTAGTGTGCTTCTGCTGGCCTTCATTCCTTAATATTTCCATGGCTGGGGATTCCAGTTAGCCCAGATGGAATCATTTCAACCACTTTGTTCTGTAATCCTAGAGAACACAATAATTAAAATTCCGGGGTTTCTAATCTCTTTTCTACAGTGGAGCTCCTGTCTCTGGTATGACTAACAGGGCATGAGTGAGACCTTTAGTTTCTCGACAGGCTTCTCTATAGTAAGGTATGATGGAGTATGGGGGTTACTGTAATATTTCTGTCTTTATCGGTGTTCAATTGTAATCATGTTGTGTGCCTCAGTTTCCCCCTGGCTATGATGATCTGTTGAGGTCCCTTCTGACCCTAGCATCTATGAACTTATAAAGAGGGAAAAGAAAGGCTTAGAGACAGTGGGCACATCCAGACAAGCCCGCATGTGCCTCTTGCAGCATCTCAAACCCCTTTGAGATGCTGCAAGAGGCATGTGCCGGAACAAAAAAAAACAACCCCCCCCAAAACAAATGATCCTCGTGCTATAAATTTGCAGCAGGGGAGCAAAATTAGACCTCTGGATATCCAGGGGTCAAACAATACCCCGGGGGGGGGGAAATAAAACGGGTCAGGGCATGGTCCCTAGCTTGGGGCTGGAGACAAGCAGGAGAAGGAGTAGGGGGCTGTAGAGAAGCCCCTGCTTTCTCCAGCCTCCTACTCATTCTCTGCTACTGCTGGTGAGTGTGGGGGGGCTGGGGGAAACAAGCCTTCTGCTTGTTCTCCTGTTTTCTCCAGCCTCCTGCTTGTTCTCATCTCTGGCCTCTGGAAGCTGGAAAAGAGCAGGGGCTGGAGACCAGTGGCGGGGCATGGAGAGAGCTGTAGCCCCTGGGGGGGCCTGGGACCCTGCAGGCAGGGTAGTCCTTGTGTTGTGTGTGGGGGGGGCTCTGCCCTGTGGGGGGCAAGGGACCAGTGGTGATGTGTAGGGGGTGCACGTGCATCCCCTCAGAAAAGGCACTGCTGACAGTATCGGTGTCTGTGGGCAGTTAACAATCGCTGCTGGCCACCACTGTTGCTGCCAGCAGTGTCTGTGGGTGGCTTACCACCCCTACCCCCACTGCCGACCATGCCAGCTGCATGTGCGGGAGCTCCCTGCTTAACACTGCCGCCACGCTCCCACTGCTGCCAGTGCCACCATGCCCCATCAGCCGCCGGGGGCACGCGGTATTCATACAGGGGACCCAGCCCTCCTAAGCAGCCCCTGCACCCACAGTGACTCACTTCCCCCCACCCCCCTTCCTCCCTCCTGCAAACACTACATCCCCCCCATCACACACGAACCCCCCCCTACAAATCCCACATCCTCCCCCCAATCACACACCCGCCACGTGCCAAGGAAACCAAAAGCAAACATTAAAAGATATAGAGATTTAGGATTTATTTTATTATGATGCTAGAGACACTGATAGGCTTCCAAATTTCTTTAACATTGTAAATATAGCATTAAAACATTGCCCATCTGATCAGTCCCCCTTTCTTTCTCTCTTTTGTTCTAATTGTGTAACAATGTGGATTTTGGGGTACTTTAAACAGTGAATTTGGGACGCTGCTTCAGCAGTCTAGCTGACACAAGGGACTAGTGTCCCCAGATACCAGTTGGCTGGGCCCCAGAAGCTCCTGTCTATTTGTATGTTCCAGAGATGATGGGCCTTAAGGCCCACCTAGTTACCTGATAGCCCCCGCTACTGTGGGGGGCCAAAGTTTGAAAAATACAACTAATTTAAACTTTTTTTTTTTGTGGGACAACTAAGGAACAAAAGGGTAGGAGTGATGTGGGAGTTATAGGTTCAAAGTGTGAAAAGAAGTTAGCTGGAGGGGGACACCGAGCAGAGCCCCCTGGGCCACATTTACCAGTCCTCAAAGGCATCCAAGGAGCCGGTGGATGCCACCCATTGGTTTTCTACGCATGTTTCCAGGCAAAGAAGTCAGAGGAAAGTGGCACCACAGTCTCCAGGCACCTTCCCGGCCAGAATCTCCTTTCTGGTCAAATACAGGCCCATTTGGCCAAGGCCAGGAGGAGGTTGACCAGGAGGTCCCGGGACTTGGTGGGGCCGTGGATGGGGTGACCAAAAACAAGAAGGTGGGGGGTGAAATTCAACCAGAACCTCAAAAGGAGGCTCTGGAGGTGGAGGGGCTGCAGCCTGGTGCACTTGAAGGTCATGTGCGCCAGGGTCTCCCTCTGCCCGCAGAAGGGGCAAGAGATCGGGGTATCCATGAAGCTCACCACATACACCCATGGTGATGGCTCCATGGAGGAGCTGCTAGCTAAGGTTCCCAGTGGCTCATGGGATGAGGGCGGAGTATAGACTCAGCCACTGGGGTGCCCCAGCCATGCCCTCACCCAGCAGGTACTGCCACTTGGTGTCTGGGCAGGATGTGAGGGTGGTATGATGGACAGTGCAGCACACCAGCATGTAGAGGTGACAGCGATGGATGGTGGACTGGTCTGGTGTACTCTAGCCAGCTCAGGTGGTGGAGCAGGGAGCTCTGTGAAACTGCGCGAGGCACCAGCCCCATGACAAATTCTGGTGGGCTGGAGGACATGGGGGTGGGGGGCGGGGACCGCCATCGTGCACAACCTGGTCAATAAAGGAAAGGGCGTTGGAAGGTAGGACAGATTTCACCTCCTGGACCAGATGGCAGGTTGCATGTGTTGTGGGTAGATCCATGCGCTGGGCCAGTGCAGAGGGGTCCACCCACTCCTACCTATCGTAGTCCAGGAGGTCTCCAATATGCGTGACACCAGCCAGAATCAACCTCTGCCACAACTGGGGCGCCTCTGCTGTCGGCACCTCCAGCTGGGGGTTCCAGAGGAGGGGCTTGATGAACAGGTTGGCACCCTGGGCAACTGTTGCAGGGGACCTAGAGGCAGAGATCAGCCTTCAGGCTCAGAGGAGGTCCTGGTAGAAATCTGGCAGCCCTCGCAGGCCCTGCTGGGAGAAACCCCACAGACTGAGGAGCTGCCAGTTGTATCAGAGCTCCCAGAAGTGGTGGAGGAAAGCATGCCCCAGGTGGCCCCATGCTGCATGGCTGCCGACACTGCATAGCAGTTGCTGCAGGGCCTGAAGGTGAAAGGCCAAGACCTGGCTGCGCAGGCAAACCAGGCCCTGGCTGCCCTCCTGTAAGGGGAGGCTCAGGACCTCTGCAGTGACCCAGTGTCATCCCGGCCAGAAAAAAACTCCAGTGCCCATCTCTGGGGTCCTGCCAGGACCTCAGGGGGCACAGGCAGGGTGTGCAAGCAGTGCCAGAGCATGGACAGGACCAGCTGGTTCAGCACCAGCACTCTCCCATGCAGTGAGAGAAATTGCAGGAGCCCTGCCCATGTCCAGAGCCACTCCACCACCCTTGCATCTAGCTGGTGCCAGTTCTCTGGTGGGGAAGGGTCTGTGGGGGACAGGTAAACCCCCAAGTAGAGCAGCAAGTCTATGCCCCAGTGGATCCCGTCAAGCATGGGTGAGAGTGAGCCCACCTGCCACCTATCACCCACCACCAGGCCAAAGCTCCTGACCCAGTTGACCTGGGCAGAGGAGGCCTCCAAATACAATGCTTGGCAGGCCTCCACCTGCACCAGGTCACCTGAGTCCTGGACCACAAGGACTGTCATCAGTATATGCCAACACTGGTCCTGGCAGCTGCACTGGTGGCTCCCGGAGCATCAATCCTGCCATGCCCTTCCTCGTTCTCCTGCGGAAGCATTCCAGGGCCAAGAAATACAGCTAGCCTGACAGCAGGCAGCCTTGACGCACTCCTCTCCTGAACAGGATGGGCTCCGTCAGGGTCCAATTGAGCTTGACCAAACATTCTGCAGAGGAGTACAGGACTTGGAGAGCCCACACAAAGTGGGGCCCAAAGCCAAAGGGCCACAGCATGCCTGTGAGATACCTGTGATCCATTCTGTCAAATGTCTTCTCCTGGTCCAGAGATAGGAGGGCAAAAGACAGGCCCTCCCAGAGTGCTAGCTCCAGGAGGTCCCGAACCAGGTACAGGTTGTCGAAGATGGAATGTCTGGGCACCGTGTACATCAGGGCAGGATGGATCAGGTCCATCAGCACAGACCGCAGGCACAGCAAGATGGCCTTCACTACCACCTTGTAGTCTGTGCAGAGGAAGGACACAGGATGCCAATTCCCTAGGTCACAGTGATCTCCCTTCTTCAGTAGGAGGGTCAGCATGGCCCTCTGGCACAACAGGGGGAGATCCCCACTTCACTCGGATTCGACCCAGACTGCAGCAAGGTCTGGGCCGAGGACATCCCAGAAAGCCCGGTAGAATTCCGAGGTTAGTCTGTCAATGCTTGGAGCCTTGTTGCCAGACATCAGATGGAGCGAGAGGAGCTTCCAGCCTGTCGTGATCACCCAAGCTGACCTGTGGGATTCCCTCCCACAGGTCCAAAAGGCCTTGGCATTGGTCGGATCCAGGGAGAAGAGCTCTTCACAGAAGGCCCGTGCATGCTGGTGCATCTCGCCTGGATCCATGAGGGGGGTGCCGTCACCCACCAGAAGGCAGGTGATGTACTTCTTGGCCCCCTGCCTCCTCTCCAGGGCATAGAAGAAGCGGGAGCTGCAGTCCATCTCCTAAAGCAGCTGGATGCATGAGCGGACAAATGCACCGCAGGCATGGTGGTCGTCCAGAGTATGAAGCTCTTCCCACCTCTCCCAACACTCTCCACAGAGGGACAGGTTATTTAGGTCAGTTGCCAGACACCTCTCCCGCTCCAACACTTCCTGCTCAAACTGCTCCTGGACCGCCTCCCTTTGCTGGGTGTACCCCCGAGTGTAGCCAAGGCAAAAAAGTCAGATGTGCATCTTCTCCACATCCCACCATCTCTGAGCCAAGGGGAAGGCTGCCCGTTGCTCCTGCCAGGCCAGCTAGAACTCCTGGAAAGCCTCACTGAAACCCACATCCTCCAGCAGGCTGTCATTCAACTGCCAGTACGCCGACTCCAGACAGCCAGGCCATAGCGTGGCCTGGGCCCAGACAAGGTGGTCATCATGGGGTGGGCTGGGTGCCAAAGGAGTGGCCCCAGGCAAAGTGCAGCAAAGAGATATAAACCCGGTCTAACCAGGAGTGGAATGCCTGCTCCTCCCCCACCCTCACATAAGTGAAGGCAGGGGGTTCAGTGGGGTGACAGGCATGCCAGACATCCACCAGAGAGTAGTCCATCAAGATCTCCCTAAGGACACCCACAGCGGCCTGGTTCCGCTCCTTGCCTGACTGGTCTCACGCATCTAGGGTGACATTAAAGTCCCCACCAAGGACCAGGGGTTTGGGTTGTAGCCATGTTGGTCTAAGGACATAGGCAGACAAGGTTCCTTGGGTGAATTTAATATCTTTTATTAGACCAACCCAAATGGTTGGAGAATAGTTATTAAGCAAGCTTTCGGGTTCAAAAACCCTTCATCAGGCTAAGGAAGCTTCAGCAGTTGGTGTGTGTTCCTTCTGGATGGAATGAAAAGTAAAGAAGCCAGGGGCTGGGCTGGGCTGGGGAATCAGTTGCCAGGCAGATTATAATGTATCAAAAATCCAATGTCTATGTTTAGTCCATGATGTCTAGTATCCAGCAGGTTGATGAAATGGAGTTCATAGGCTCGTCTCTGGGAAGTATTGTGTAAGTTTCCCTTGAGGATCAGGACTGAGAGATTGGAGAGGGAGTGGCCCTCCTGTGAGAAATGTGCCCCCACCGGTAATTGAGTGTTTCTGTCTTTGATGGATTTCCGGTGTGCATTCATTCTGGTGCGCAGTTGTTGTCTGGTCTCTCCTACATATCTTCCATCAGGGCATTTGGTGCATTGGATGAGGTATATTACATTTCTGGAGGTGCAGCTGTAAGATCCAGGGATGCTGATGGCTCTGTTGTGGGGTGTAGTAATAGTGGGGGTGGTGGAGATGTGTGGGCAGGTTTTGCATTTCTTGTCCTGGCACGGTCTGGATCCTTTTGGTGTGTTCTGGGGTTGAGGAAGTTTGCTTCTGGTGATGAGGTTGGCGAGGTTCAGTGCTTGTCTGAAGGCTAGGATGGGTGGCTCTGGGAAGATCTTTTTAAGAATAGGGTCTCTTTCTAATATGGGTTGCAATTTTTTGAGGATTTTCCGTACAGGTTCAAGGGAGGGGTGATAGGTCATAACCAGCAGTGTGCGATTTGTGGGGGTTTTTCTTCTGTACTGCAGCAGTTCTTCACGTGGTATCCAGGTGGCTCTTTCAAACGTGCGATCTACCTCTCTGGAGGAGTGTCCTTGCTGGGTGAAAGCCTTTTTAAGATTGGTGAGGTGGCAATCCCGGGTGTTCTCTTCAGTACACATGTGGTGGTATCTGAGGGCTTGGCTGTATATCACAACTTTTTTAGTTCGTTTAGGGTGATTGCTGGTTCTGTGCAGATATGTATGTTGGTCTGTGGGTTTCTTGTATACTGTGGTCTGTATTTTACCCTTGTGGATACTGATCATTGTGTCTAAAAAGGAGATGTTGGTGCTGGAGTATTCTAAAGAAAATCGGATGGAGGGATGGTGACTTGAATTTCTGGTGGAACTCAATCAGATATTGCAGGTTCTCAGTCCAAATGATGAAGATGTCATCGATGTATCGTAAGTACAGCAAGGGATTGATGGTGCAGTTCTTAAGGAAGTCTTCTTCCAGGTGGCTCATAAAAAGGTTGGCATACTGTGGGGCCATTTTAGCGCCCATAGCTATTCCCATCATCTGGAGGAAGTGTTGATTATTAAGAGTGAAATTGTTGTGTGTGAGGATGAAGTGTATAAGGTCAGTAATATCTTTGGGTCTGTATTCTGGGTTGTAATCTTGTTCCTGTAGATATGTAAGGCAGGCTTGGATGCCATCCTGGTGTGGGATGTTGGTATATAGGCTGGTAACGTCCATGGTGGCTAGGAGGGTGTTGCTGGGAAGGTGGTCTATGTTTTTAAGTTTCCGTAGAAAGTCTGTAGTGTCTTGTACAAAACTTGCTCTGTGGGTGACAAGTGGTTTTAGGATTGATTCAACGAAATCTGATATTTCCTCGGTTAGGGTCCCATGGTTGGATATGATAGGTCTGCCAGGGTTGCCTTGTTTGTGGATTTTAGGGAGCATGTAAAAAGTCCCTGGGTTAGGTAGCGGGGGGATCAAGGTCTGTAGTTTTTCTTGTAGTCTTGATGGAAGTGATTTGATAGTATTGCTGAGTTTTTTGGTGAAATGATCAAATCAAATGATCAAATCATTTCCATCAAGACTACAAGCAGCCCTGAAACCTCCTGTGGGGATCGCCCGTTTGAGCTTTCCCGGGGGTGGGGTGTCAGGCACAGCTGGGGAGGCCCCTGGAAGCTGGGCCGCTCCTTCCCCCTATGTGGTGGTCTTGGGAGGGGGAGAGAAGTCCTCCACATCAGAGGGCTCCAGCTGTGCCTGGGCCTTCCTCTTGACTTTATGCCCAGAGGGGACCTGCACCCACTCAGCCATCAGGTAGTCCTCAGGTGGACAGGCTCCAGCAAGAGAAGGTGAGGGCTGGGGCGGGGGGGGGGGGGAAGGCAGCCATGACAGGGGTATGACTAGGGGAAGGGGGTCCCTGCTCCCTCTCTCCCCCCAGTTGCTGGTGCCCTCCCTGCGTCTCCACTAGACTTGGTTGGGGGGCAGGGTCCCTTGAGCTCACAGGTGGTCTCGTAGTTGTGGCTAGAGTGCTGGGGCGGGGTATGAGGGGGGTGGGGCACCAGTGGTAGGGGCACCCCTTTTCCCAGTGAGACCCAGAGATGCCCTCTCCTCCTGGCCCATTGGGCACTCATGATGCGAGTGCCCTGGGGCACAGCCCCGGAAGCACTGCAGGTCCCCCAGTGTATAGAAAATCCTCACCAGGGCCCCCCCAATAAGGAATTACCAGGCACCCCTCAGCCTCTAGCGAACACTCCCATCACCAGCTGGATCATAACCTAGCAACAGAAAGAGTGCACGTGGTGGAGGCCAGGGTCTCAACACCCCAGTGAGTGTGACACCACCAGGGAGATAACTCTCCCCAAGGTTTGGAGTTGGGGGAGTAAGGCCCAATTAAAGGAGGGATGGAGGGAGGACCACCCTGGTCCCCAGCTCTTCTAGAGGCTCAAGGGGGGGTGGGGATGTATTTGCCCTCCACCACGAGCCCCTTCTCTACCGCCTTTTGTGCAGTGGCCTCCGAGGCAAGGAAAAAGACCCCCTTGCCATGAAAGCAGGAGGCTGCCATGATCTTGGGGGCCCGCACTACCCAAGCCAGGGTCTGCACCCAGGTCTCAAAGTGTAGGTTCTCCTGCTTGGGCAGTTGGCACTTTACCCCATGCCTGTGGGTGAGTGCTGGAAAGGGGGCCCCACTGCCCAAGTTAGAAGGGTTGGTGGTGGAGGGTTCAGGCCCCCTGGCTTTGGGTCTCCCCATAGCTGACTGTGCATAGCTGTGGTTCCCCCCCCCCCAGGGAGCCATCTTGGTGGGGCCTGAGCTACTGCCAGGGACAGGCCTAATGGGTGTGCTGGCTGGTGTAGTGCACCTGGTCCCCTCAGGCACTGGTGGTCTAGGCTTCAGGGCAGGGGCCTTGCCCTTTCCACCCCTAGCTGTGGAGGAGGCTGAAGAGGAGCCCTTCCCACTGACCTTGGTCCCCAATGATCCTCCCCCGGGGGAGGCCTGGCTAGGGATGACCCCCTGGCCCTGTTGGTTCCCTACCAGAGTCCCACCTGCCCCTGCAGTGGAGGTTGCAGACTTCTCCACCCCTGGAGGAGGTTGGTTGAACTCTGCCTCTGGGGTGGAGGCTGCAGGGGCATGCATCTCTTTGGGGGCTTGGCTGGGATCCACCCCATAGTGGGGGCTGCAGGAAGCTCTGCAGGGGCATCTGCCCCACCAGAAGGTTCCTGCCCTGCCATTGTTTCACATGAGGGCAGGGAAGATGATAAAAACAAAATATCCCGTGGGGCTGGTGAATCTAGTAGGGGCAGGCTGGGGTTGTGGGGCAGAAGGAGGATAGGGAGGAAGGGGGTTGAAGCTCACTGAGCTACAGCCCCACAGGAAAAAACAAAACAAAACAGGAGACCTATGCTTTGGGAATATGGGGGGGGGAGGGGGAACCCCCCCAACAACAAAACCACACATACAAGGGCTGGGGAAACTCAGACTGGCTTACTCAGCCACACAGCAAACACCAGATTGGGGGAGTAGACCACAGAATTTACCACACAAGGGCAAAAACAAAACAAAACAAAACATAGAGAAGGCTGCTGAGGCAGGTGTAAAAGATGGCTGGAGCAGTGGAGGGGCTTTGTTTGTGGAAGATCTGTCCAGAAGCTCCTCAGTCCTCCAGCTGGGCACTCAGCAGCAGAGCAGTCAGCAGGAAGACAAATCAGGATCAGATGCAGTGAGGTAGCTGTGGGGGAGGGTAGAAGCAGTCAGTCAATTAGGAAGTGATCCAGTGCAGGTGTGGTGCCAGGTGGTGCAGCAAGGAATCTCCCTCTCTCCTGTGAGAGGGCAGCAGCAGAAACAATGGCAGCAGCAGCAATGGTAGGAGCCATCCAGTTCAGCCACTCAGGGCATGCTTTTAGTGAAAGTGGTGGTGAAGGTGGGGATGGCCTGCCAAGGCAGCTAGGGCAGGCAAGGTTCCTTAAGGCTCTGGCAGTGATGGTGGGGGAGGGGCCCACAGGCAGTGCAGGCTCCCTCCCCAGGCTGTCCCCTGACTGTGGCTTGGCAGGGTTGCAACATGCAGCAGAGGACCCCCCAGGGGGAGGGGGTGCAGCAACCACCCAAGGCAGGAAGAGGTGCAGCTAACTTACTCCAAAATCTCTGAGACCAAGCCAGCAGTTAATAGTAGCCAGAGGCAGGAAAGGGCCTGCCTTCTTCTCCCCAGAAGTTCCTGAGACCAAGGTTGCAGCACCCAGCCACAGCAGCCTGGGACAGGAAGGGATATAGCTAACTTCCTCCCAGAGGCTCCTCCCCCAGAAGTTCCTGAGAGCAAGTAGCCCTAGGCTGCTTGCCAGGGCATCTTTTTATATTGCTGGGGACAGCACAGGTGCTGGCCCCAGGCTCTAGCTCCCCCTGGCTGCAGATCTGGGAGGAGCCAGGCAGGGTTATTTTGCCCCAAGTGGCAGAACTTGCTCCACACCAAAGTGCATCTCCGAGCATGTGTGCTGAGGCAAAATGCCTTAGCTCAAATTTGCACCGATTCTATTTGAGCTGCTGCAAGCACATATGCTTGCATATGTGGACATACCCAGTGAAGCCAGAGTTGCTTGCAAAGTGAGAGGAGAAAGGTAGTTAACCATATTATTTTGAAGTCAGGCAGAAGGCAGGATAGATTTACACCTGATAAACCAAGTCAGAAGTACATATCATGAGCTTTTGTGAGCTTTTAATTACTTCATCAGATAAGAGAGTACCTGATTTAGTTAGTCTATATGGTGCAATTCCACCCTGTCTTGTAAGTGAGACACCTTCAACAGACTTTCTGCAAAAGACTTGAACGGCTTTGATTTCAACAAAAGGTGGGGATTGAAGGTAACACTGAGAAGGTGTTAACTCTGAGATAAACACAACAGTGGAGCGAGGAAAATGAACAAGCAGGTTGTCAGCTGCTTTGGAGAGAATTTAACGTGAGAGACTAGGAGAGGAGCTTTGGGTGCTCAGGATCCGGAAAGTCTGAAAAGGGAACAGTGGAGTATCTTTGGAGGTGCACACAGCTGTGTGGTTTGGACTGGGGACAGAGAGACTGTTTAACCTGTTTGGGGAGGCAAGAGGGCATAGAACCTCTGGCTGGGGGCATTTGTCCCTGTAAATGCCTTTTCTGAAGAGACTTGAAATTTTGGGTAGTGCGGGGTCTCCCTAGTAGGAGTTAAAGTCCCGCTCTCAGGAGTAGAACTGGATGCTAGCTCCTTGTTTCAGGGCCATAGACTACCAGGGAAGGTGACAGGTTCCCTAACCGCCACCAGCAGGGAGCTCCCAGTGCCAGTTCCACAACCATGGGGCCAGTGCTGGGAGATAAGGATCTCCCAGCCCCCGCTGCCTGATCACTATCTCAGAGTCTAGGGACTTGGAGGTCCCTGTTGCGAAGGCAGGGGGTTATTGTCCCCTTCTGGGCTCCAGTGGCAGAGCAATCTCCACCCCCCCGGGTGTCTGGCTGACCAGGAGCAGATTTGCTCCTGGTCGGGCACCTACACAAACACTAGCACGCAGTAACTACTCACAAGTAAATTTGCTACTTGTATTTGCAGGTGGCAAATTTACTTGTGACTAGTGAGATTTACTGTGCAGTAATCAAGTGCATATGTAGACGCACATGCTTACTGCGTAGTAAACTACACTATTCACAGTAAAGTGCCTCATGTAAACGTGCCCACTGAGTCACAAAGATTTGATTTATCCTTTCTCAGCAATGTCACTATCAGCTAAGATGGGAAGATATTTTAGGATATCATTGCCTGTGGATTCCAATGAATTTTTTTCCCACTCAAGGTGTGATGGAGGATCCATCTGTCAACTCAGGGTTTTGTCTGACAAGGTCTTGCCTACACCAGAAAATTTAGAAGCTATATTCTGTAATCTCCACCTGCCACCCTGTAAGGACACACATGTTTTGGTATCAGAATACCTTTTTCAGTTTCATGTGAACTCCTTTCTAAGTGTCATAAGCTAACCCCCAAAAAGGATGCTCTTATTTTGGGAATAAATCTGTTCCCATGGCAGTGTAACTGTAATTGCCTCTTAAAATATCCTGAAAAGCCATTTCTTATGTAGAAGTGGCTGATAGAGTGAGGGATGTCATTTGACTGGAAAGCTGGGGTGATTTTAGATGTCTTTTATTTACATCAGTTGCTGTGAAGCTCTCATAAGGTTGACAAGTTGTTTAAAATGCATGCTGTAGTAAAAACCTTCGTAATATGGAGATTGCCTGGATGATGGCAATTCATTACTAATTGCATTTTTAAAAATTAAAGGGTTTCAGAAGCTTGTGCAATATATGTATACCTTCTTAAGATATGCTAAGAGCAATGTAGGTACAAGTCCTTATCTGGAGTAAATTTAATGTAACCCCACTCAAAGGAGCTCCCTCAGTACACATCTCTTAAACTCTTAAACTGACTTCTGACTTCCATTTGGGAGTCCAGGTAAAGAAAGGCAATGTTTCATTAGTGTGGGAATAGCTAAGCGCTCCCACATTGCCCCCACATTAGCATCATATCATGAATTTTGGACCTTTTCCTTGCATTTTGCCATAGAGATAGGCACCTTAGATCCCCTAAATTACAGATGCTAACAATGATCTATAATTCCACAATTTTATTATCTCTTTCAACTTGGAAGGAAACACATCCTGCGTTGAGCACTATACTGAAACTTTGGATTGTGATCCATCACAGTGACATTTTAGCTTTTTAAAAGATGGCTGTCATCCAGGGTCCATGATACATAAATAGAATTTGAAACTTACTAAATTTGTGGGAGTGATACATCAAAGAGAGTAGGACAGGGTGATGTTTTACATATTAAATCAGTTCTAGCAGCATGTATTTCACCCAACTTGAATCAAAATTCATTGGAGTCAGTGTTTTCTAGAATGTGTACCAGAAAGTAATAAATCTCTGATGCTTGGGAACTTTTTATAGGTTACTAAATCGGATGATCTTCAAATTCATGAAAGGTTCACATAGGCAATTAATCCTTTGTCAAATGATAAATTTGAAGCATAGAAAACATCATGGGCGACAGGTGCCTCCAGTGGCCACTCAGCAGCCGGGGGTGGGGTGTCCCCCACAGCCAATCTTGCCAATTGGAGGGGGGTCCCCCTGTGGACAATTGCGCCAACTGGGAAGTGCAAGCAAGGCACCCGGAAGTGCCAGTGGCACTTCTCCTGGTGCCCCCACTCCCTGGCCAGTGCTCACAGTGGGGGCACCGGTGCTTCCATGAGCCCCCCTGCCCATCGCCTAAGCAAGGAGTGCTGGCTGTGAAGGGGTGCACCAGTGCTCTTGGGGTGCACATGCATCCCCAGGCACTCCCTATACGCTGCCACTGGAAAACATAATCCCTGACCGGTTTTGATTGCTTGTGGCCATGTCTACATGAGATGCTTTGCTGCACAGTAGCTTGTTACTAATGCACAGTTGTATCACGAGGCATGAACCATGGTGAGACGCTGCTGCACAGCAGTAATGTGCTATTATGCAGTAGTAACGAGCTACTGCACCGTCAGCATCACCAGGAAGCCATGCAGGGACGCTACTGCGCAGTAACGCTTGTTACTGCACAGTCAGTCAGTACTTGGGTGAGCATCTTATGTAGATATGGCCAGTGGGTGGCAAACAAATTGAACAAAGGATTGTCTAATACAAAAAAGTTAAATGTATAACTGGATATGTATTCCAACCAAAAAAAAAATTATGTTTATATTGTTTTTTCTTAGAGCTGTTAGAATATTGTTTCCTTTAAGCAATAACAAATTTAGTACAAACAAAACTATATTAATGTAACCTTGAGGTTAAGATTTTACATGTGCACACATGAAGTAATTTGTTATCACAGTTGCCACAGCAACTGTAATTTAGACATATAGCATAGGTAGTAGGGCATGAATAGTAACACAGAATACTGCAGCATGAAGCAATATGGGATAAAGACTCAGATTGGAGTCAGAAATTTTTGAAGTCTGCTTTTTTGTCTGTATATGATTAATACTTAGCTTGATTCTTCACTGTTGACATGAATCGGAATTTCACCATTGAATTGTGTAGGAGCAAGATTAGACCTCTCAAGACAACATTAATGACCTGATTCTGCAAAGACTTCTTCATATTTTTAAATAGCTCTATTGATTTCAGCAGGACTGCTCTTAAATTCAAAATTAAGCCCATGTACAAGCTGTTGCTAGCTCCAGGCCTTACCAGCTCTCTGGATTATTTTCCTGTTCTGTGTAATGGGAACAAATCTACTTGCCTACCTCTAAATGATGTTGTGAAGCTTGTTTTATTGAATGAAAAGCATTTAGAAGTTAAGGGCAAAATACTCCTGGCATTATGTTGGGGGTGGAGGGGGTGGGTGGGAAGGGGCAGCTCCCAGCAGTGGTTAAGGTGTGGGCTCCTTTCATCTGCCTGCTGGATGTCTTGTACTAACTTAAGTCTTGGGGATTCTCTATGCTCAGATTTCTCCCCTATAAAACTGGCTTCTCAGAATTTCCTAGCAGTTGTGCATACGACTAACATTTTAAAATAGTGATTTTTTTTATGCAACTATAACACATTATTTCTGAATAGAACCCATATGACAAAAGGTCTTACAAGAGTGGTTTAAACTAACTCAAGATGTGGAAATAGAGCATCAAGTGATGCTTTACAGCTACTTCTTAGAGGAACTTGTAAGGATGTAAATACAGACTTGATTAAATTTTAGTTCTGTTCTCCTAATCATGTCACAAGTTATACACGGAACCTTAAAACAGGTCAGTTTAGAGATCCTTCATATTTAAACTATATATTCCAAGAGGTTCACTGATGCACAAACTGGCTTCAATAAAGGGAAAAAAATGGCAAATTTAATTTGGTTCCATGCCCCTTTTCATAGCTGCTGTGAAAAATGTTTGCACTCTAGTAACAGAAATGGACACTTGCTAAATACTGTATGATATTGACTGGGCAATTCACCAAATTAAAACTGAAAAATATAGTAGTAGGTTTATAGATTTTCCATATTCTGAATTCCTTTAGCATAGCCAAGTGTGACCATGTTTTTTGTTGATCTCCTTTCTGAACAAGAGACTTGGATAACTTTCAAGTCATAGAGAGTGGCAGCACATACAGGAATTTCTTCAGTTAGGAAGCCATCTCCAGCCTCCTTTGTATCCATGCAGGTCTTGCTAGGGTTGTTTTTTTGGAAGGGGTTTATCTACCTGCAGGGCCAGCCCATCCTATCCTGTGAAACCTGCAGCCACAGGGGACTCCGCAGCAAAGGGGTCCCCTGCAGCCGAGAACACTCCAGTGCCCGCCACTTCCCCCTCCGCCCCCCTGCTGCTGCCACCACCACCACTACCAGCTTCTGTGGGCAATCACAACCCTTGGTCACCGATGCCTTCTCTCAGTGGGCCCCAAAACTATAATTTGCAGGGGGGGCCCAAAAAACTGTGGGGCAGGCCTGTCTACATGCCTTATGGGGTGCCAGTTTTGGAGGCTTTCAAACTGTGCCTTGATTCTGGGTAGCAGCACAGAGTTTCTTAAGGGCCTAGTATCACAAACCTGTCTGCAGGAGATTCCCAGAACCCCAATTTTCTCCCCGCTTTGCTACCACCTGCCCCAAAGAACAGTCTGAGTTTACCCTGGGATAGCTTCCTATCCCAGCTAGCCTCAACTCCACTGCTCTTATATTGGACCTTGCAGATGCAAGAAAGGATTCTCTGCCAGTTCCAGGTGCACCCTCCCAACCCCCCTGCCCCCCCCCCAACTTTGGGCTGAGAAGAAATTATAGATTCCTCCCTTTGTAGAGAGAGTTATCCCAAAGTATTGCTTGCCCACACTTTCCAGAGCAACCACTAAGGAGACAAAACAACAAAATGATTTATTAAATGATAGAAAACAATTATACATGCAAAACAGATCACAGGTTTGGAGACAGAAAAGCAAAACAAGTAAATTTTCTTACCTTCTCATCTGGCTACCCCTTAGCCCTCCTGAAAGCTCTGCCAGCTTTCTTAGAGATCAGTCTTTCTGCTCATTCTAACAGTCCTGGCACCTGGGGTCATTGAACTCCCAAAGCCTCAAAGACACTGATTCCATCCTAACTACTCTCTAAAGTATCTGCAACTCAGCCCCCTCCCACCCTCCCTCTTCAATGTTATTTTAATTGGCCATCCAGTACCCCCACAGAAGTTTCTGGCCTCCTTGGCTACCTGGCAAACCTCTGGCCTGATGCACCATTCCTCTTGGATGCCTTTGCTATAGAGGAGCTGATTTCCCTTGTCAAAGCTTTGGGTTGTGCTAAATACCTCACTTGACTGTATTCCAGTTACATAAAGAAAATACAGTACATGAAAATATGAAAATGATAAAGATGAACATAGCTTCACGCTAGCCACAAATACACCTAATAAAGAGAATATTTATGCATGCCACATGGTGAACTCCAAAGATAACTTGGTTTGGGGTGAATCCCTGAAACTTAGATTCAGACAAACATAAAGGTCTGTTCATAATACTGAGATATATACCCAAGCCTTGGTAACTCAGAGATCATTTAGCATCATACTAAATTTAGTAGCATTGAGCATCATCATCCACACCTGACCAGCCCTGGGGAACAATTTCATTAGAATTTATTGTAGATTTACTCTGAGCACAGGTTATTATGTTATATAAATAGTAGTTAACCTACGGACTCGCCTTGATGCCAGGCCCCAACTGCCCAAGGAAGTGTTTTACTGCCGTGGTCTACCTACAAACTTCATCTCTAAGGGCCAGAGTTCAGTTTCCAGTTGGGAGGGTACTCTTCAAGCTCCTGGCCATACAACACAGCATCTCCTTTGCCTGCCATCCACAGACATCCAGAAGAGCAGACTAGGTGAGCCAATCATGTCCCAGAACAGTACTTCAGATACTAACTCAGTTTTCAGCAAGACAACAAGGTATCTCTGCTCCCACTGGCCACATTTCTATACAGTAACTTTTTCTAGTCCTCTGAACAACAGACTCCCTTCTACTCTAGTTTTGGGTTCCACTCATGGTTTCACCCTTTGCTTCTTAATGTCTCTTTAGTACATAACAAAACTTAACTGGTCCAGAGCCTCCACAAGTTCATGAGGAGCTGAAGGATCACCTTGAGATGGCTAAATACAGCTATAAAATATACAGATTTGTGCTGACTGGTTTTGCTGTTGAACATTTAATCACACAACAGTTGCTCCAAGCTCCTATTTTCACTTTTGCTTCCTTTCCTGTTTCCTGATTTTTGCCCCTAGTCCTTGGCTTATGCCCCAGCTGCTGTTATTAGTTTCTGCCCTTCAGCTTTTATCTTGATTCCAGGCCATGCCCCTAACTATTTGGGTCAGACCGATAACTTCCTGTTCTCTTAAAAGATGGCATGCAAGAGACCAGGGAAGAAAGACAAAGCAAAGGCACTTATGAGAAAAGTAAGAAAAAAGTGACAGTGAAGGAGATGGGAGGAATGTAGAGACATAAGAAGGGAGGGGGGAGGATCAGAATTGAGATGCTTTAAAGTTTCAATACCTCTGCAACATCTGATATTCTCTGCATATATTAACACATTGGAATGCCTCAGAGGCTAAGAAAGTTGTTGATTAAGATCCAAAACAACAATGGGTGTGACAGGAAAACACATTAACCTATATCAAAGGGAGAATCCAGAGCTGATTACGTAGATTTGATGAAGCAAAAGGGAGGTAATTATTTATATTCCTTTTTTATAAAGTATTTATTTTCTCTTTTGTATATTCAGACATGAAAGCTGTAAGTGGATATAAAAGTTGTACAGCATCAAAATAAACAGAAATAGAACACTCCAAACCTAGAGGAAGGGAAAAAGAAATATGATTGCTTAAAGGAACATGTTGAAGAATGAATCATGTATTTATTAAAGCATTCACTGAAGGTTTATTTAAAGAATGTACCAACCAAAAAATTACAACAGTCAAATCTGTGTTCAGGTACTGGCATCCACATGCAGTTGTCTTTCATGTCAAGCACAAGTATATCCAAGGACAGGATTTTTACACAGCAGTTCCCACAATCCTTTGCCACACTTGATTTGGCTAAAAGTATCATGAGAATGTGGAAAATTTGAGTTATGTTTTATAGGTCAGATTTTGCCATTGTTACAGAGGTTAAGTAGTATCTGAGAACATCATAATCTAGCCTTTTGGGCTAGGGACAGAAATTACACATAAACTGGTATAAGTGATTGGAAACCAGTTCAAATCTGTAACAGAGGTTCAGTGCATATAAGCTAGAGGTATGCAAAGCAGGCCCTATTTGAATCGGATTTGGATTCTGGCCGACTCAGGGATGGTGATTCAATTAGCTGATTCAGTTCACTGTTTCTGATTTGATTTGGCCAATCCGAATCTGAAGATTCAATGCTGATTCGGAGAATCAGTGATTTGGACACGGACACAGCTTTACAAGTTTATTCTTCATACCCTGAGGTAGCAGGCGTGGCTCATGATCGCTGCGATGCTGGGGTGCATGGACCATCCCACCGAAGTGTGGGGGTCTCTCCATGATCTCGGCAGTAAACCTGGAAGTGGACCGGAGGTACTTTCAGTTCACTTCTGGGTCTGCTAGGGAGCACTCAGGGCTCCCCCCCTGCACCCTCCGGCTCAGTGATCAGCCACAGGGAGACCCCAGATTCCCCCCACCCATACCCAGGAGGCACCAGTCACTGAGCTGGGAGGGCGTGGGAGGGTTTCTGGTTCACTTCTGGGTCTGCTGTTGAGCATGCTGGGGAGCCCCCATGTAAAAAACATTTAAAGCTGTCTCTATGTCCGAATATCTGAATCTTTCCAAATCTCTCCAAATTGATTTGGAGGGTTCCTATTTGATTCGGAGAGATTAAAGGGTCCTCTGATTTGATTTAGCTTTGGAGATTTGGTCACCAAATCAGGCCAAATCTCCACTGAATTAAAATTTCGATCAAGCAGCTGTAAAACTTCACCAAGCACTGAAATTGTCTTGCAATTCTGTTTTCCAAAACCCCCTATTATTCTGGGATATTTAACTTGATTAGAACTAGTGTTTAATTCAGCTCTAATTAAAACTGTAACTTGTTTGCACTATCACAAAATTTACAAGGCAAATTATTATGTACATCCTAGTCATTTACATAATGGCATTCTGCATTTATTTTTATTAGTTTTCAGTTTATTGTACAAAATACCCGTCATGGTGCAAGCAATGAAGATTGCCAGATATTTTAATATTTCAGCTGGATTACATTACTTTTGGTAACTGAGTAAATTATTGTAAACCAATAACAATCTGCTTTTGGGGTTTTTTAAAGCAGAGTTTGCATGTAAGTCTTATCTAGAAATATTCAGAAATGAACAAATCTTTTGGTCTAAAGTTACAATGGATTAAGTAGCATTCTTGCTAGAAGTTATTTGCAGGATTAATTCCACTGTAATTCCTAGTTTTCACTGCTGATAACTTTTACAGTGATAAAAAATTATTTTGGCTTGAAATGGTGTGTAAATACTGTGGTGATAGATGCAAACAAAATACCTTGGTAGAAATGGCTCAACCACAATTTTAGCCTAAAAATGTGTGGAAAATGTAAAGCAAATCAAACAAATTACACATCTCTTTAAAAAGTACGTCTCTCTCTCTCTCTCTCTCTCTCCTTCTCAAAAGCAGCTGTGAAGAGATTGGTTTTCTTGGGAATTGGTAATAGACTACTGAGCCTTTTGTATCAAGGCTAGCAGTTTCACTGTTGCTCAAATCAGAGCTGATGGTTACACAGCGGAGAGAATTTCTCACTGTGGAGGTATGCACCCTGCCTTGAATGATTTGCTGTTCAGAGTACAATTCCTACCTACCCCTGATGTACTGGCAAAAAAAGCCTTTTCAAAAAGGGCAATCTGATTCCTTATGCCCCTTTTGGGGTATTTTGAGGCTACTGCTAACTCATCTAGTCATCTTCTCCAATCACCCTGACATTTCTGATTGTCCTAGAATGGAGGTGACAAAAATCATCAATAATTGAAAGCACTGACACAATGATCCATTGCAGCAAACCTATAAGAGACATTATGATACATTACATCTCTGTAGTAGATAAACATTATGGTGTTAATATGGCTATAATCTGAAATACAGATTTAAATAAATGATGAAAATGTTAATCTGTATGTACAGTAGAGAGTTTAGTTTTAAAACATTAATAGTTTGGCAATTTCACATTTCTTTTCAAATTCCAGAATAAACAAATTCAAAGGACAGGCCTTAGTGTAGCTATTCACTGTGAGGCAGACCATTAAGTCATACAATTCCTATTATTATTAATGGAAATTGATATAGTTAACCTCTGATGAGGTATCATACTGCACTTATGTGCTTCTGAAATAATTTTATTAAGCATGGCAGGGAAGTACTATAACTAGTTAGGGAGGAACACATTCTAAAATGCCCTTCTGTGAAAATAAATACATGGAGAATGACTTTCTTTCAGTTGAAATCTTTCAATTATTTAGGAAAAGTAGTACAAAACCTGATCATTTCAGCTTAAAAAGTTTTTGAGGGGAGGAGTTTTCAGGACTTGATTTTTTTTCCAAAGAAAATACCATTTTCCAGCCAGTTGTAAAATGGACACAACATTGGATTCAAAACTAATCCATTTTGAACTAGAATTTGAGGCTGAACCAGGTTCCGGAATGTTAAAATTTTTCAATCTTGTCTTCTGGCATTTTGTCCTAAAGTGGCAGAAATCTTGCACGATCAACAGTAATTTAATGTGGTTAAAATAATAGTCTGTTTAATGTGTCTCTTCTATGTCTTTTTTTCTTTCCCTATAAACTGCTTTTTAACACTTTTAGTCTGCAAAATCTGCACAAGATTTTTTTTTAGTTGTTATGTAGGTATTATTACGCCGGCATTTTAAAAGTGATAAAATAGCAATCTAAAATCTGGTGTAGACAATCATATTCTAGCATGCCAGTGGCTTTAATTTAACTTAAACTCCTCCTCGTGTAGTAGGCAAGGATTTTGGGGGTGATATCTTTTATTGGACTAATTGCATGGTTGGGATAGACTTAGACAAGCTTTTGGGTAATATAGTACCTTTCCTTAGGTATCTGGGAGAGAAGGCAATAGACAGAGCTGTAGTGAGCTCCTTTAGTGCCCAGGGAAGGGATGGGGACACAGCTTTACCTGCCCTGGCTCTTTGCACTCTGGAGGCAGCTTCTACTGCTACAGCTGCTGCTGTAGCAGCATGGGTTGGGTTGCAGCAGCCCAGCAGCATGAGGTCTTCCCCTTCTGCCTGTGACAGGGGCAAGCTTTCATGCCCAGTGCAAGCACCAGCTTGCCCCCTGTCTATGGGTCCACCACCCACTTTACTCTCCCGCCACACCTTGATGTAATAATATTGATGTAATAATTAGGCAGGAGGCTGCCCATTATACACTCCGATACTGGGGGGCTATCCGTGGCTCCATTCCATCCCTACATCATGGTCCAAGCCTTGCAGATGGCATCTTAGGCAGTCAACTCAACCATCCCCTTTGCCCATTAGCTGTGGCCCCTTTCCTGGGACATTTGGCTTCCCTTTAAGCCCTGGCCCCATCTCAGCCCAGTTGGGACCCTGAGCTTATTTGCTCTATATGGGCATCCCTTGCTGTGAAGCACAGGAGGATACTCACCTGGGGTGTTCCGTTGGCCACAGGCATAGGTCTGGCCAGAATAACACCTCCACTCTACTGCGGGAGCTCCCAGTCCACCCCAGATCTTTTTTACCACCTTGTCAGGTGAGGCGGATTGGCGGGAATCTGTGGCCAGTTCAATAGCTGGGGCCAAGCAGGGAACCAAGGAAGAACAGGGAAGTGAAGGCAGAAGATGGTGGGCAGATAGGATGATTGTGATACCCAGCCCGAGACTGAAGTCCCTGGGAATGGGGCAAGAGACCAATCGGGTCTCAGAAGCTCGGAAGAGCTCTCACTAAAGAAAAGAGAAAGGAGAGGGTGTGAACCAGCGGTCAGTCGTGGTTGGGGCAGGAAAGTCATCACTCCTCCCTTTTCTTTTACAACCTATACAACCTTTTACAACCTATACAGTTATATCTCTCTTAATCTAAGTGTTGACAAGCAGAACCTGTCTTATTACCTCTCTCCTGCAAATGCAATCTTGCCTTATCTGGGCAAATCCAGATTATGTATGGTTTCACACAAGGGTAGCAAGAGCCTTTTATGCATTCATTTTTCCTCTTAGCCATCTATAACTAGTGTACAGTCTCAGCAGTATTACAAAGGTAAATAATTTAATAGAAGAACATGGTATTCATAAATTTGTCACATAGTTTCATCCTAATTATACGTTTGGTAAATTGCTATTGACTGTTGTGATATTCACTTAGAAATTATTATTATTACTATAATGGGGTAATTATACCACTCCCTAGGTTATGTAATTTAGATATAGATTACAACACTATAATTAGTGATCTACCTAAATTGGGGCAGAAGTTCGTGGTGCAGTGGTGCCTTTAATGTAGCTCTTTTTGCCATTCACCCCAGCACAGAGTGGCCAAGAGGCAATTAACACTGCTGCTTTTGCCTCAGCATTGTGAGCATGAATGGAAGACATGGTAAAAAGAGCAAAATTAAATGTGCTGCTGTGCCATCAACTTCCACCACAGTTTGGGTATATCCCTAAGTATAGTTTTATAGCCACAGAAGAATGGTCCTTTGTAGAAAAGCCCTAGAAACTTTGGTTATGTCTGCACCACTTCCCCAGTGCTCCCTGGAGTATGCCAGAGCTGGAAATGAGGCAGTGAAGTTGCTTTGGGAGCCTGAGGCATATTTAGGCAATTTTGAAGCATGTTAGGCAGTGGTAGCAGTTGCTATTTTTGTTCCCCTTGTTCTTTCGGTTGGTACCCAGGGTTGGTGCCCATCTTGCCCTTGCCCTTGCCCTTAGTTACAGAATCACTTTGGGTACCCTTCTGTTGCTGCTTCCTATTGCTGGAGACCGATATCTTGAAAGTGTTGGCACAGGTGCCCATAGAGCAGCTGCATTTCCTCCTTTCTGGATTTTGTGTGCAGACCAGGAGCAGATAAATGAGGTGTGCTTGAACCATGCCCTTGGAGCCCTGGGAAAGTAGTATAAACATATCCTTTGTGCATGAGTGTGAATGAGTGAACCTTCCCATCACTGATGAGGCCCCAAATCGTTTACTGTATAAAGTGTAGTTATATTTTTGCAAGATAATAGAAGTTGGTTTTGCTTTTTGTTTGTTTTGGGCTAATACCCAGAGATACTTTTTTTCCTGATGGACGTTTTCTTCCCATGGTCTCAAATCATCCTTCCTTCTTGTGACTGGGTGACCCAATCAGTTACCCTTTTTCCCAGTCTGGTCTTGGTCCTCCACCTCACTCACTTGCCACACTTTGTTGGTAAAGAAATAATTAGAAGAGGAGAGGTCAACAATCATATGGTATGGGACTAGAATGTACATGTCCTAGCTTTAGCCATAGGGCTCTGCCTCCTCTACACTCTGTCCACACTACACCTGTTGGAGTTGGTAATGATGATTTACTTTGTCAATGAACCTTTTTCCTTGAGCAAGCATGCAACATGCCCCAGCTCATGCACTGTAGAAATTTGGTTATCCCCACATGGATATTCCCTCAGAGAAGTGAAGGGTTCTGTCTAAGTATATTACTTCTGTCCCAGTAGGAATCTCAATTATCCTCGGCAATATAGCCCCCTCCCAGTTCCCAGAGGGTGGTGGGGCATAAGATGACCCTCTCCTCAGTAAAGTCGTCTCCTCTTTGTTTACCCACACCTTCTTTACAGGTCCAAAAAGGGACTGGGTCTGGCTCGAATTGTCTCCTTTCTCTACAAGTCCCTGCTCAGACGCACTTCTGTCTTCTTTCTAATAAAGTGACCCCTCATGGCTCAGCCACTGTTAGTCAGCTCTTGTGAAAACTCACTCACTTTTCCTTCTCCTGGCTTCAGGTGCTCCTCCATGGTATGGGCTTTCTGGGTCCTCAGTTCCCCTCTGTCTCTGCACAGGTCTCACAGGAGCCCTGTGCTGTTCTGGCTCCTTCTCCCCCTCCCCAGAGGATCTGTGCCCTGGCCAGCTTTCTACCTGGCCTTCCAGGCACTCAGCCAATCAACATTGGCTCCCAGGATGAGCCCCCCTGTGGGCCAGTGAACCCTTCTACTTTCCCAGCGGTGTCCCCACTGCTGCCCGGTAAAAGCACAGCTGCTGACTCAGCATCCCGGAAAGTACCTTTCCTTTCTTTTCCTGCTTTTCCTTCCTTTGGAACAGGGGCCATAGGTGGTACAGTAACTTGTCCATGGTAACTATGCAATTTTGCTCAGGTAATTTAGTAGTACTACTTTCCCATGATCCTGAAAAGTAGGTATAGTACTTTGCATAGGCCTGTGTAAGTAAGTAGGGCTGGCAGGAACCTCATTAGGTCATCTAGTCCAGCTCCCTAAATCATCCCAGCCAAGTGTCTAAGTTGCTTTTGAAAATGTCCAGGGATGGAGATTCCACAGTTTCTCTAGGTAGCATGTTCCAATACTTGATAACCCTCATTATCAGAAATGTCTTCTTAATCTCCAATTTAAATTTCTTCTGCTGAAGTTTGAGGTTACTGCTTATAGCCCTATTCCCTACAGCCACAGAAAACATCCCATCTTCACCCTTTCTATAATTGCCCTTTAGGTATTTGAAGTCTGTTGTCAAATCCATCCTCAGCCTTCTCTTTTGCAGATTAAATAACTCTAGTTATTTAATACCTTCCTCATAAACCATGCTTCACAGGCCCCTGATTATTTTTGTTGCTCTATGCTGAACTCCTTTCAAACTGTCCACGTTTTTTGAAGTGTGAGGCCCAAAATTGAACACTGCTCCCAGAGAGGCCTCACCAGTGTTGAGTACAGCAGAAAAATCAATTCCCTTGATTTGCAAATAACACTTCTGTTAATACAACCCTGTATGGTGTATATATATATATATATATATATATAAACAAAGCTTTTACTGTATGTGTGTGTGTGTGTGTGTGTGTGTGTATAAGTAAAAAATATACTTATATATACAGTAAAAGTTTTGTTATCCGGCACCCATGGGGAACGGAGGGTGCCAGATAACAAACTATGCTGGATAACTGAGTGGCCCGAACAGGCATCTTTGCCTGTTTGGGCCGCCACCTGTCCTGCTGTATCTGGGGTGCCACCGCCCCTCCGGCCACATTGCCACCCCTCCTGCTGCATCACTGCCCCTCCTGCGGGCCCCGAGGGACAGGGAGGGGGAACCCACGCAGGCTGCTATGCCCCAGGCTGTGGGGGCTTGGCAGCACAGGCTGCTTTCTTCTAGGCTGTGGGGGCTCCATGAAACTGAAAGTGCCACGGTGGGCACTTACGCTTTAACTTTTCCCTTACAAGCCCTTACAAGCCAGCATACTGGTTAACAAAGCATGCTGGCTTGTAAGGTGCTGGATAACTCAGCTTTTACTTATATATAAATAAGAGCTTATAGTCCACTGTAACCCCAAGGTGTTTCTCTGCATTAGTGCATCCTACCAAGTCATTCCCCAGCCTGTATTTGTGAATGCAATTATTCTGTGCCAAGTGCAGGACTTTGCACTTGTTCTTAATGAATTTCATCTAATCAGTTCTGATCCAGTTTATCTAGGTCATTCTGGATCTTACCAGTACCCTCCAGAGTGTCCACAGCTGCACCCAATTTGGTGTTGTCTGCATATTTTTTAAGTGTGACCTCAGCCCCATTGTCTGAATCATTAATAAAATATTGAACAATACTGGACCCAGGACGGACCCCTGGGGAACCCCACTCAATATCTCCTCCCAACTAGACTAAGCCATTGATGACTACTTATTGCACACAATGATCCAACCAGTTTTGTATTCACCTTACAGTTCTTTATAGTTTAATCTTCTACATAAAGTCACAATTTTGATTTGTGTTGCAGGGGGAGGTGTATGTTCTCAAAAATACTTGTAAACTCACAAAAGATCAGATTTTGATCTGGCACATTATTTGTAAGTGTGGATAATATCTGAGGTTCATTTAGTTATTCTGCATTTATACCAGTGTAAATGTGCTTAAAACATGGCTGCTAAGCATGGAAATGCAGTGATTTTTTTCAGTGTCTCACATGCACATGCATATTTATAAGAGTGCTCATTGTATCCAGCTTTGAATGTATACAAGGAAATTAGATTCTGCCAACTTTTTCACATTGAGCTTTATTTTAAGAGCACTTACACTGAAGTGAATATGAATGCTTGAAAAATGAGATACTATTCTTCAGCATAAGAGTGACACAATCTAGTCTTTAGAATTGTTTTGAGTTGATTGTTTTTTAAACTCTTTTTATAGATTAATCAAATACTATCAGTGGAAGGAAACACAAAGGAATATAACTTCTATTTATGCTTCTAAAGATTTTTTTCATGTCACTTTATGTCACTGTATTGTCATATTGAATTTAATTACTTTGATATATTCTGATAACTTAGGGTCTGTTTGAAGACAAAATCTCTGTGAATCTTATTATGAAAGATTTTTTTGAATTTGCATAGCCTTTGCCAAGAGTTCAGCAGGTCCATTAGGGTTACAGGTTTACCTTTAAAGCATACTTTTAAAGCATACCTTTAAAGCATATTAAATCTGTAGAATGTAATGCCATCATAAAGTTAGAATAGTTTTAGAGCAGTTAAGGCTTAATGCTAGCTCAAACCTGCACAACTATGTCTTGTCACTAGAGGGCCTGGTGAGCAGGGGCATGGACAGGAGCTGGGACTCTATCCTTCATCTGGGGTGGGAGAGGAAAGTGGGGATGGGTGGTGGCATGCAGCTCAGAGGAGGAGAAATCACCATGGAACTGTAGCCTCTTTCACTCTGCAGCCAGCAGGAGCCAACTAGTGTCATGGGTGGGAAGGGAAAAGTCTTGAAAATAAACTGATTGAAGTGAATGGGAAAGGGGGAGAAATAAAGAGACATAAAGAGAAAGGAGTGAAAAAAAAAAGAATGTAAAAAAAAAAAAGGACCAACATCTTGCACATTTCACTGAACTGAGATTTGATTAGGGGAGAGGGGGAAAGGGTGGATTAGCACTTTCCCTCAGGCAGAGCTGAGACCCAGTAGGTTTGTTACATGCATGCCACAATGGGGCAGTGCTAAGACCCAGGGGGCCTGCTGTATGCTACACCAGAGTACAGCTGAGACCAGCGGGTTTGCTGTATGCATGCTGCACTGGAGCAGAGCTGAGACGAAGCCAGGCAATGGTTTCCATTCTCTGGCTTATTGTCTTTACAGAAGTAGGGAGTAGGACTGTTGTTGCTGTTCACACAGGGGTGCTAAAGCAAACAGCAAACTGGTGATCTGTATGTAGGTGCTCAGAGTGGCCAGGGTGTACTGTGGTCACACCCTCTCAGGCAGGAGTGGGTGTTGGCTTGGGGCCAGCACCACTCCCATGAACAGTAGAGTTCAGGAGGGTTGAAAATTTGCCCATGGAGACAAGAAGTGGGAAGGGCTGGGAATGGCGTGCTGGAAGAATGTTAGATTGTTTTATCACCCCAGAGCAGACTAACAATATCCTAGAATGACTTAGGTAAAACAGATAAAAAATAATCCTCACTTGAAGTGGCATAACTTTGAAGCATTTAAAGCAGTGGTTCTCAGCCTTTTTCCTTCTGGGACCTATTTGCAAAGATCCATGGCCTGTCCTCAGCCACACACCCCTGATCCTGCAGTACCCAACCCCCAGTCCCTGGCTTCCCTGGGCCATGGTAGTGTCCCATCCCCAGCGCTGCCAGAGGGGCCCCCATCTGCCCCCATCCTACTTGGGCCAGAGCACAGTGGCTGTGGCGGCTCCAGCTCATGTGGACAGTAGCAAAGTGAGTCCAACCATGGCATGGGCTGGAGGTAGGAGGAGGAGAGGCCTGTGGCATACCTCTTGCCTTGAGCTGGGGCTTCTGTGCTATGCCAGGCAGCCTGGTCATGGCCCATCCCCACCCCCTGAGCAGGGTCTCCTGGCTGCCCTGTTCCTGTAAGCATGGGCACCAGCCGCAGGGCCGCCAGCCCAGCCATGCAGCTCTCCCCCATTCCTTTCCCCCACTGGAAGGGGCAGGCACCTTCCTGCTGCTCCTCTGCCCTGCTGCAGCTCGTGACCCTTTGAAATATTCTTGCTACCCACTCTTGGGTTGTGACCCACAGGTTGTGAAATGCTGATTTAGAGGGTACTGAGCATGGGTTAACACCCTTTAATGGGTGAATGCTCCCATTTTAAGTGCCTTTATGATGTTTTAAAGGTAAATAGTAACACCACATTTAGTTAGGTACTTTTCGACCTTTGCTAGGAAATTAACATCTCAAGATGATATTGCATCATTTAATGGGAGGAAGAGTAAAATGGGATTATAATTTTATAATCTATAACACCCACGTAGTAAAAAGAAAGAGTTATGTTGTTGCTCATGTTTAATTTTTCATTAAAATATCTCAAATAAGTTTAGAGTCAAACCTCTAATGCAAAAAACATCATGCTAAAGGGCTGAAGTGTGTTGGCAGTAAGAGCTTGATGTGCTATCTCTGGGCATGGAGAATGCCATGCAGTTATGCAGATAGACTACTGACAGATTCCCCACTATACACAGGGGAATCACCCCCTTCTGCACTCCACTTAGCTTGAAAAAGGATACTATGCTATCTGAAAGCTTGCTAGAAACATCAATCCACCTCCAAGTTGGTCTAATAGAAGACATCAATTTGAACCAAAAGACTCTGTTTATCATGCTGTTATGCAGGCATTTAGCCATGTGCATGATTAGGTGCTAAAGTAAAACCTTTTAAAAAGCAACATTTCAAGAGTGCTGAAGCTGAACTCTCCTGCCTCAGTACATCACTAATTGTAGTGAAATGGAGTAAAAGCTGGTTTGGTCAGAATGTTTTCTGTACACAATAACTCTGCAATATGGTTTCTGATTCACTAGAGTTTCAGATGAGTGAACATGAGACTTTAAACCCACAGAAGTTTAAAGGATGATTTTCCAGCTCTGTTTAAGCCTGGTTTCCTTTGTGTGTGCACTGATTTGAACCTTTCAGATTTGGGGCATATTGAGCAGTCTTTAGAACTGAAGGCCTTGTCCTACCTGTTTTGTGCCTAGACATGTTGAGTAGCAATTGCATGTACTCTCCTGTATCTCTGTCCTGATTTTTCTCAGATGACAGGCTAATTCTTTTTCTAGGGATATTCAATACATGGCCTTTCCACTGAAATGAATGTTTTATTACAGTGATAGGAATAATGGAGCAGTACTATATTGCAGGAAAAAATCAAGCAAAAGGGCTGAGCCATCAATTTCCAGTCTTAAGTGAAGAAAATTCAGAGTATTAATTAAAGACACAAACACTTTTTACATCTATAACCACGATGAAGAGGCTTTAGGTGTGTGAGAGAACTAAATATTTTAACACAGATGTTAAATTAAAGAGCCAGGGCCAAAGGAAAAAAAAATAGAAGTAAAGTTGGTTGGAAGCACAATAAAAAGATTAATGAGAGATGATAGCTATAGCCACCTAATGGTATGATTAAATGTCAACTCTATTTCATTAAAATTTTGATTTCTTCAAGTAGAGGTAGTCTGTCATTTCTTAGCCTGTCACACATGATGCACTGTCTGATTTGTTCTCTTTACATCCAATTGATCTGTCTTTTGCAATATTTGTTCTTGTTTGTATACAAGGCAGATTCCAGTCAAAGCAAACGAGTGTTCTCCAGAAGAATGCTATCCTGATGGACCAAATGGATACGAGCAAAACCACTGAGTGATTTCCAGTGTAAAAAGAAAATGTAGGTCATACTATAATAAAGTCTGCTGGGGGGAATTTAGTTTTTGTCCAGTACCTGCAATGAAAACATAATTTTGATTATCAGGCTCGAAAAGGCTCTCTCACAAATAAATAGTTAATCATAAGCAAGCAATTGGCATGAGGAGCATACTTATATAGACCGTGGGCTATATCTCCAGCTTGATTCAAACAGAGATATATAAATTTATTGAAAAAGAAAATCTGGCCCACATTTTTAACCTAAAACTGATAAAAGACATTGAAATGGCAGATTTTAATATTTTGGCTGCCTCCAGTTTTGTGAACACATTAACTGCATGTCCAAAAGTTAGTTGCCTGATGTCTCTCACACGGTCCTTAAACATTGTATGGGAGACAGCTAAATGTTGTTATTCATCCTTGTAGTCAGTTGTCTTTGATGGCTGGAGGCTGCATGTAGTTCTTTAATAACTGTCCTGGAGTTTTTATTGATAAATTTTGTATATCTAACTTATCAAGATTGCAAGATCTCTATTTTACAATTGTAATGATTGTAACTGAGAGAGAGCTATACATTTGAACTACAGTAGACATAACAAACAAAACATAAGAAAATATCTTAAGTCTTAATATCCAAACAGACCGATTTGGGACTTTTTGGGGGGGGGGGGGAGTATTTTTAAGACTTTTCCTGCCACAGTTTTATTCCAGATTTGTGCTGATGTAACTCCACTGATTGCAAGAGTTACACCAAAAGTAAAACTGTAGTGTCATAGTGGCAGGGTTGTCAACTGTCCATAAATTTATGGACACTTTGTAAATAACCAGGCTAAAAATGCTGAAGCACAGACAGAGTATAGCAGCAACACCTGATGTCCAAAAGGGAGCATAGCACCCTATGGGGAGCTCTTCTCAGGCCCTTGTGGCTCACAGGACTCTCCATAGCTCCTTCCCCAACCCCCAACCATGTGTTGGTACTACTGCTGGTGCTGTCTTCCATCTGCCTATAATACTGATGTGTGGGAGATAGGCAGACAGTGGCCCTTCTTTTGGAGGTCTGGCCAGGATGAGGGGAGTGGAGCTTGCAGGATCATGCTGGGTAGTGAGCTGGGGTGGGGGGCAGCATGGTCCAGGGTGCTTTCAGGGGTACCAGGGGCGTGAGTAGGGGACCCCTGGGGTAGGGGCAGCAGGGTGTAAAAGCAGCCAAGTAGGGTTGCAAACCCAAGAATTATTATTATTATTTTACAAATAACCTGCAAATTTTTTATTGACAGACAAAAATTTTTACTTTGGTTTGAACCTGGCCCTTGCTCAGCGTCTGGTAGAAGGGGTCAATTTGCATTATGTAGAGCATATATCAGTAAAAAGTTGTCAGTAAAAAGTTTTCAGATTGTCAGTAAAAAATTATCTTGGATTGGCAAACCTGAGCAGCCAGTGAATTAGGATCATCATATTTTTAAAAGGACGCTACATATTAAATTTTACTTACTGTCATGATTTTCACTGTAGATTCCAAATGCAGTGACCAGAGCAAAAACCAACATAGCAAATAGAATCATTGCCATTTCTAGTTCAGTAAATGGTGAGCCCATAAGATAGACCTTCCCAAGATCTGTTGAAAATGGAAAAGGAAAATATGTTGTAGCATTTTGTAACACCTACATCTTCCCTTAAAAATCGTAAGTAATCAGAGAATGGTATCTAAGCTACTACACTTATTTTCTATTCTAAATGTAGGATAAGATCGTAACATCCTAAATATTACTGTACATACCAATGAGGTATGTCTCCTGTTATGCACAAAGTCAGTCTAGATCATCATCATAATTCATTCCAGTATTAAAATAAGAATTTTAAATTTACACTCTTAAAAGAAACAAAATAAGCAGCTAACTATAGTAAAACAGCTAATAATATTGGTAATTGGTAAGCAGAAATTTATGAGACTATCTTGATAAACAAATTTCACCCAAAATGTAGTCTTTAAATTCTAACAAAACCATGACTGATGGCAAACCAAAAGGACCATATTATTGGCACAAGAACCCTAATGTGAAGGACGGGTAGGAAGAGCAGGAAGGGACCAGTGTGGCTAACCAGCAAACTCTCTAGTGGATTGAAATTCAGAAAGGAATCTTACAAAAACTGGAAACTTGGCCATATTATTAGGGATGTATATAAGAATATATCATGGGCATGCAGGAAGAAAATCAGGAAGATCAAGGCATGTAACAAAATGCAGCTAGACAGGAGTATAAAAAGCAATAAAAAACAGTGAACAAGTATATTACAAGCAAGATGAAGATGAAGGGATGTGTAAGTCCCTTACTGAATGGAGAGAGCAAAATAATAATGGATGATGCAGAGAACGTTGAGTTATTTAATGACTCTTTACTTCAGTCTTAAACAAGGTCAGCTGTTAGATGGTGAATATAGTTGGCAACAAGGATAGGGGAAGAGCTACTCACCCTAGTGTAGGTAAGAACAGGCTAGAGATTACACAAAGAAGCTGTATGTTGTGAAGTCCTCAAGACTGGATGAGATTCTTCCTAGAGTACTCAAGAAATTGACAAAGTACTTGGAGAGCTGCTAGCTATTCTCTTTGAGAACTTGTGGAGGTTGGCTGAGGTCCAAGACAATAGGAAACGCACAAATATAGTGCCTTTCTTTCTGAAGGAGGACAAGGAGGGTGTGGGGAATTGACCTTGATACCTTAAAATATTATGGTGCATGTCTTCAAGGAACCTATATCTAACAAAATAGACCTAGAGGATAACAACATGGTCAGGAACAGCCAATGTGGGTTTGTCAAAATCAAGGTATGCTCTACCAACCTGATATCCTTTTGTAACAAGGTGACAGGCTTTATGGAGGTGGGAAAAGCAGTGGATGTGACATACCTTGACTTCAGAAAGTCTTTCAGCACAGTCTCTGTCCTGGGTCCAGTAATAAAGATGTTTAACACCTGGGTCCAATAATAAAGATGCATAACATGTTATGCAGGCCCCTGCATGTTATGCAGGGGCCTGTCCCCAGGACAGGCCCCTGGGGGACACCATTTGGTACTTCTTCCAAATCTGAGTCTCTGATGACTAGCCTTTGAGTATGATGTCCAGCCTATTTATTATCTATCCACCTTACAGTGGTTTAATCTAGAATGTATTTCTTTACTCACTAATGAGAATGTCTTGCGAGACTGTGTTGAAAGCTTTTCTAAGGACTTCATAGACCGATCAACCTGTGAAGTTGTGTTTGGAACATTTTGAGTTGGTGAGCATCTGCTTTGACTAGCTACTAACCTAATATTTTTTAACTTCTACTGCTACTTCAATTTTAATTAGAATTGTATCTGTTAGGGTTTAATAAACTTGACTTTAGTTTAGGACAACCATGTCTTAGTCTCCTTGCCTGGTATAAGACCCATTACTGAGTCATGGGGAGGCAACAAACTGGTGGAGAATGCTGGCACCAGGTAACAGGTTTGGACTGTGTAGGTTCTCTCATATTGTCCGGACTGTGGATGTAGGTCCAGCAACATAGCACGGTCATTTTTGGTCTGCAAAGGGATGCAGGTCAGATTGTTTCATTTTGGGAGATCTAAGGCACATGTTTTTAAGACACGACGGTGGGTTTAGGTTATCAGATGATTGTGGCTGGAGATTATCTGTTTAGTCTTTAGACAAGGTCTTCCCCCAGGCACAACTGTAGATGCAGGTTATCAGGCAACTGCGGATGTAGGCTGTCTGAACTGTAGGATGTAGGCTGTCTGAAATTATGCAAGGAGCTAAAGATAGCTATACAATTGGGAAGAAGGCTATAAAGAGTAACCAGGAGGGGAATCAAGGCAAACTCTTGGCTCCCCCATGGAAAGAGCAAACTTGTCTGGCACCCCCAGTTTAATCCTTGTTGTCATTGACACCCATTAAGTATAAAAGCTAAACTGTTTCTATGTAGGTTAAAATTTGACACAAAGTGGGGTGGCACTAAAGCAAATAATATTAATTGATATGGGTGCCTGATTTTTAATTGTAAGTAATGAAAAAAATAAGAGCAACTTGAATAAATACGGTTTGCACAAATAAATTTGACTAGCTTACAGAAGCTGATAAGATAATTCAGTTTCATAAAAAAGGCTTCTCGGGTATCTGAAATCAAGAATCTCCAGAGCTCAGGACAGGTGAAAGAGGCAAACCACACTGCCTCTTTCACTGCCTGTGAAATTACTCCCCACTAAGCCATGACTGGCAGAAAAAAATGCAGATGCCCAAGCTTTAAAGGTAAAATGTAATCAGATAGACAGGCATATTTGGCCACTTGAAAAAACTGTCAAAAAAAAGTTGGTGACCTGGTCATGGACCAGGCTTACTAGAAAAAAAAACCCCTATGCATTGTGCTCCATGAGGGCTAGACCTGCCAGAATTGTAAATAAGGCTACTCCTACTATGTATCAAATTAAAATACAGTCAAGGGGAAAGGAAATCAAATTAAAATGGGTCCACACATCACAATCAAAGGCTTGAAAAGGGGGCAAAACCTGAATAAAAATAACCAGATGTTTAGCAAGGTATCCGCCTTTGCAGTTTCTTCATTTTGTTTTGCAGGTTAAAAATGCATTTCCCATGGAACATTCAACAAAAGAAATACATCCATGGGTTTCCAACAAATGAGTAAGTAAAATGCTTTTTATAATATGTAAAGGAAGAGACACCTGAGCAAGGTGTTAGTAAACACAGGTGCTTCCTTTCCTATATTAAGTAATGAGTCCTCCCCTTTCCAATTCTGGAAGGCAAATATAGGAAAGTCCCTTACAGGATTCAATGAAAAGGAGACCAAAACTCCTTTACCAAACCAAGAAATTTATTTTTACAAAGAAGCAGAAAAAAATAATTTACATGTAATTCCTCAGGGGCACCAGTGTGCAGCCTTTAAAATAAATCGGGTTTTGACGTTGCATTGGGACTGAAGAAGGCATGTGAGCCAGCCAGCACCCAAAGGTGTGAGCTAAAAATAAGCTGAAATGTGGGAACAGTTACCTGATCAATACCAAACCTCAGTGATATGTTGATGATTCCTAATTCATGGACCCATGCATGAAGTTATCTGTGCAATATTATAAATTATTCAAGATAAAGGATTTAAAGTTAACAAACTAAAAGCTCAATTAGTACACCAGGAGGTAAAAGATTTGGGAATCATTTTAGGCCAGCATGGTCGAACTCCAGATGCCCAGTGGGTGAAAAATTGATTGAAAAAGTGATTGAAAAATTACCAGGTCCCACCAATGCTCATTCATTAAGGGCCGCCGCTACCCTAACTTTAAGTTATCCATACTATCATTTTATAAGAAAAAATAAAATTATTAAAGAGCTAGCTTTAATTGAAGGCTATCAATAACTTCCCCAACAAAGTGGGGAGCTCTTTGATTTATGTTTCTTTATAGAAAGGCTGATGAACCGTGAGGCCTCAGAACCAGCAATAGAATCAACAGCGTCTTCCTTACTTAAGCCATGTTTTTTCTACAACAAGAAAAACTGTCTTGTCTGTTTTGTGTTGTTCATTTTGTTGTTTAATTTATTTTAGCTGCTAAGAGTTTAGATGCATATGAATATCATGTAGATATAATAAAAAATATTTGGGATACACCATTTGAAAATTAAACGTGTCTGTGGATCCCAGACCAGAACACTTCCATCCAGCTTGGCCTGGAAGGATGCCCTAATCCTTGGAGTAAAAAGTGGCAGTTTATATGGGAATTCCAGGTTAAAGGCAAAACATTTTTGGTAAGATGGCATTTACAGGGTGGTAATGTGTGTACTCTTTATAAATCTGGCAGAAGATCTATACATGCATACACATATATAGATACATATATGTGTGTGTATATACATATACACATACTCACACACATACATAGACATATATATATATATAACATTATATATATATATAACATTTGTTTTGTTTTTGTTACTTTCCACAAAATCCCATTGGCATTTACATGTAAACTATAATGCTAACTTACGAGATTGTGTGTGGAAAACCTTAATAACCAATTGTTTTAAAGGAAACAGAAATATGTGGAGTCAGAGCTTCCCTAAACCTGGAACCCATGTGCCAGGAGGATGGTTGGGAACAAAATTAAATTTGGCTCAATAATGGTGCAATGCCATTTGGACAGCTGCAGCAAATTGGAAAGTAGGTCTGTCCTTTGCAATTTGAATTATCAAAGGATTTATCAACTATAAACTGGCAAGTACCTGGGAAAGAATCCCCCTAGTGGTACATATGCCATCTGGAGAGGCACACAGGTTCTATGGCAAATGTCACACACAATCCTGATAGTGGCAAAAATTTTGAAATTAATAAGGATCCATGGTATGTTTGGTAATTTGGAAAGAAGCCTGCTCATGGGGATCAAGCGATGTAAAACTCATATTTGAGAGGGCCATGTAACTTTGAAGGGTGAAGATGGGAGTTATATGACTGTTGAGTTTTACTCAACTTTGGAAGTAACTGAAAGTAGTAAACCCCCTTTCTGTAATGCTCCATCATGGTGTTCAGCAATATTAGCACATGCTTTCAGTTGGATCCCACAAATAAAGGTAACATTGTGTATTGTAATTGGGCTTCAGGAGTCCAAAGTGATCTCTTAGTTGGAAAATTCTCCCATCCAATTACCTGCTCTAGTACAACAAGCTATTAAGGAAATTCAAATAGATTTAAAGGGACTTAATTTGGCCACGGCTGTTCCAAAATGTGCCCCCTGTGTGTAAACCAGTCATCAAAGTTGGAAGCAATGAATAAAGTGTGATGTGCTATTGAGTGCAGTTGCTAGAGCAGGACCGGGAACAGCTGTTTTAGACAGTGCCAATAGCAAAGTTTTGGCTAACAAACTGAGCTACACTACTGCTGAAATGCAAAAGATTATCAGGGCCTTAGCTGGATCATTATCCTGTCTAGGGCTGGGAGACAAACTGGTGGGAGACATTCTATCCATATTACAGCAGGTTATATAGGATAATGACCAAGTGATCATCACTGCCACTGACACACTAATTTGATACAATGTCTCCCTGGTTCTAGCTTGTATGCAGGCACAGGCCCTAAGTCAAAGTTTAGTTATTCAAATAATTTGTTCAGGCCTTCAGGGTCACTTTCCTATCAAACTAAAAAAGAATGTATGGGATCATGCCTCTATGACAGAAAGAAACCTTTCTGTTGGGTGGAAGTTGACCTCTTTTGTATATAAGGAAGCACAATAACAAATTGTTCCTCATATAGTCACTGTTGGTGCTAATTCTCAAATTCCTATATACCCACTGGTGTCAGTGGGTCTTTAAGTTAGTGAAGGAGTTGTCATGTACCCACAATATCATGCACAATACCATGATACTATATAAAGAGTGGGTGCATGGGAAATAATTAACTTGAAAGGGTGCTTGACTCATGAGGATGTGGGGTATGTGTGTGAAGATCATAATTTGCAAATATGGGATGAATGCTTGAACGAACAACATTCATCCATGTATTTTTTATATGATCAGTGAAAATCATTCTGCAGTAGTTTATGGTGAGAAAAGATGTATTTGTGTACGAACACACTGTCCCTATGTAATGCTTGATCAAATTTGATTGTATTTAATGGCATTTTCCATTAACCAAAGTTTTTGTAATGTTTCATCTACCAAAAGTTGTAAGCTTAAATACTTTGTGTCTTGTTGGACAACACAGAGTACCCAGGCTAGACCATGGGTTTATAAAAACATTACTGATAACCCCTACCCAGAGGAGTTATCAAAGCAGGGAATTGTTGAGACCCAGAGGCCTTCGGGCCTGGGTTTGACCGTTGTGATCAGCTCAAACTGAATGCTTATCTTGAACTGTGGTCAAAACCTGCACCCAAGGAAAGGACAAGATGGAAAAATAGTGTCCCTAGCTTAAAATGAATCAGGAAGTAGGTTAACTAAATTGAAAAAATATAACCTGGGCAACAGAAGAACAGTTAAAGCAAAACCTACCCCCATCTAAGAATGAAAATGACCTCAGAATAGAAAATTCCAGTTACAGATAACCATATATGGCAAACAGAAACAAGCTGTTTAATATATGCATTAGGAGGAAGGCTTAAGTTAATGTTATATATTAAGAAATGCAAGCTATATGGTATATAAACAGAGATGAGAGAGTGTAGCCTTCAGAACATTCCTGAGGAATGCCTGAAGAGATCCTGTCACTGATCCAAGATCCTGTCTTGACATCAGACGTGGAAGCCAGGAGCCCTGGATAAGACTTCACAGCCTGATCAACCTGTGAAGTTGTATATTTCAGGGTGGTGAGCATCTGCTTTGACTAGCTACAAACCTAAGAATTTTAAACTGCTACTGCTACTTCAATTTTAATTAGAATTGTATCTGTTAGGGTTCAATAAACTTGCCTTTAGTTTAGGACAACCATGTCTTAGTCTCCATTATAGCATCATACAGGCGCAAGATCTCCTTGTCCTCCTTCAGAAAGAAAGGCACTATATTTGTGCGTTTCCTATTGTCTTGGACCTCAGCCAACCTCCACAAGTTCTCAAAGAGAATAGCTAGCAGCTCTCCAAGTACTTTGTCAATTTCTTGAGTACTCTAGGAAGAATCTCATCCAGTCTTGAGGACTTCACAACATACAGCTTCTTTGTGTAATCTCTAGCCTGTTCTTACCTACACTAGGGTGAGTAGCTCTTCCCCTATCCTTGTTGCCAACTATATTCACCATCTAACAGCTGACCTTGTTTAAGACTGAAGTAAAGAGTCATTAAATAACTCAACGTTCTCTGCATCATCCATTATTATTTTGCTCTCTCCATTCAGTAAGGGCCCTACTCGTCCCTTCATCTTCATCTTGCTTGTAATATCCTTGTTCAATTTTTTTTATTGTTTTTTATAACTTTGTCTAGCTGCATTTTGATACATGCCCTGATCTTCCTGATTTTCTTCCTGCATGCCCATGGTATATTCTTATACACATCCCTAATAATATGGCCAAGTTTCCATTTTTTGTGCAGGACTTGTTAAACTTCTTTGTTCATGATATGAAGTGGGGCTGTCCAACTGGCAGTCCACTGGCCATATCTAGCCTGTGAGGAGTTAACATATGGCCTGCAGGCTTCTGCTAAGCCTTCACTTGTACCCATTTCTCCTGCAGCTGCTCTAATCTGGTCTCTGGGGCATAGAAGAAGGCTGGGAGCTTTCTCATTGCATAGCAGAAGGGGGACTTGCATTGCCCACCAAAAGGCAGTAGGGAAATTTGCTGGCCATGAGGGGGTCCAAGAAGCCCATGTGGCATTTAGCCCATGCAGCTTGAGGCTTAAGGTCTGAAACTGACTGTGCAGTCCCCTGCTGCTTAGAAGTTGGATAGCTCTGATTTGGAGGATGGGACTCAGTGCACCATTAGCAAAACTGCAGATGGCAGAAAACTGGGTTAAGTTGCAGATGCTTTGGAGGCTGGGATTAACATTTTAAATGACCCTGATAAAATGGAAAAAAGCTCCAAAATTAATCAGATGAAATTCAATAAGGGCAATTGCCAAGTCCTGTACTTAGGGTAGAATTATTACATGCACAAAAACAAACTGAGCAATAGCTGGCTGTGCTTCAGTGCTGCAGAAAAGGACCTGAGGGTTATAGTGGACAATAAGCTTAATATGAACCAACAGTATGCTCTTGTTGCAAAAAAACCCAACAGCGTATGGGGTTGTATTTATAGGAGTGTCACCTTTGTGTCAAGGGAAGTGATTCTTTTACTCTTTTCAGCACTAGTGAGCAAGCCCTGTGAGAGGAATTTGGGGCCTGGCACATCTTTGGTAGTTGAGTTCCCCCTACTTCCCATTCTGCAAACAGAAAATAAAACAGAAAATATGATTTTGGCAGCCCTGTACCTTCACACTTTTCTTCTCATAGACCTGTTTGTGAGGCCTCACAAACAGGTACTGTATTTCAAGAAAGCACAGACAAACTGGAAAGAGTCCATTTGAAGGCAACCAAAATGATTAGAGGTCTAAGAAACATGACTTACGGGGAGAGGCTAGAAGAACGGGTATTATGTAATCTGAAGAAAAGAAGACTGAGGGGGGGAAGGTAGGATTTGATAACATCCTTCAAATAGCTGAAGGGTGGTTATAAAGAAAATGGTAATAGACTATTTTTGTAGCTGCAGTGGGCAAAACAAGATGTGATTAGAAACCTGTTGTCTGTAGGCTGGATCCAGCCAATGGAGCCATTGGATCTGGTCCATGGAGTGTGGGATGTCAATGGTGTTAAGCAGCTGGGATGCTTTGCTCATGCTGCACTGTGGCAGGGTGGTGGGGAGAAACAGCAGCAGCCAAGTCCTAACAGTGATCCACCTTTGATCCAAGTTAGGTTATTCTAGCCTGCCTCTAGAAAACATTGCTGGCCCCTGCTGTAGGCAATTAAAAGGTGCATATCTAGACCGCTGTGCCAGGAAAGCCATAGAGGGCACAACCCCATGAGCATACACTTGCAGGGGTGTGCGTTCCTCACAGGACAAATAGCAGAGGCACATATTTGTGCTGCTGCTAGTTGTCCCCTGACATGCCCTTGCAAATTGCTGGGCTGGCTCCAGCAGCCTTACCTGGAGTCTTGGGGGTCTCATGGGGCAGCAGTGGGGCTGAGCTGGTCACTCAGACCCTGGCAGGCAGCCAGAGTGTGGTTCTGGCCAGCCTGGTTCCCTTTCTGGTACCTCAGGTTCCCTTTCTGGTAGCTGCTGCGTGCACTGTGCCACTTTTCTTAGTGGTGTTTTTTGTTTTGGAGGGTTTTTTTTACAGTAGGACCTCCCAGTGTCAAAAAACCCACCACACTGTAAATTAGCAGCGCACCAGACATGTGAATGTGTACCACGTGTGGTTTGTGGTGCTGGAAATTGCACATGCACACTTGTAGAGGCACGCCCAGAAAGTTTTGGCCTAGATCCTGTTCCAGATTTAAGGAACTCAGATTTAAATGCTGCTTATCTCCAATTTATGGGCCAGCTCTCAGAATTATGGTCACATGAAAGACCCACATTCTAGACTTGCCTCAACAGAGGTATTTTGTATTCACATCCTTCATTACCCAGAAGAATGCCTTAACTACTAAACAAGGCTGAGGGTATATTTCATGCTTCCTGTTGAAGCTGAGCCACTAGGCAACCAGAAATATGAGATTCATGGGGTTACCATTTAGCCAGTCTCCAAAGAGGAAAACGTTTCTAATCTGTCTTGTAAAGGTTAAAGCAAACATCTTATTACACAGTATGCCAAGTGGGATTACTCTGCTGCTGGTGAATGTGGGGTGTCTGCTGTTACCATAGAAGCATAAAACAGACTGGTTGAAAATAGTAGTGGCTACTACTGCAGCAACTAGCAGTCTATCGACAACAGATGATTTTGCAATGGAAGTAATGCTGCTTAAAGCCTTCTGTAGCAGATGAATGATAAGATGCTACCTTTGACTGTGGTGGCTACCTTGGATTTAGATAAGTTTTCTAGAACAAAATCATTTTGTCACAGACTCAGGCTTCTGAGCAGTGGTTACACAGCATTATAAACCTGAAGTTCTAGCTTCTTCCATAGCTGTTGAGTAATGGGTGATGTTAAAGGATGGAGTATTTTTGACTAGTGAAACTTAGGGAATATTTCTGATCTTGTTCACCAGCATGGGAGCAGGCAACTATCAGTTGGAGAAGCTTGTATAAAGTGGCCTATATTTTGCTGTTGTTGTAGCAGATGGGCTCGTTCACTCTTGTTAAACCTAAGGTTGGAAGAGAGAGAGAGCAGAATAAAGAGACATTCAAACTTGGATAGAAAATTTGGGTGTATAGTGTGTTTTCTGAATTCAGGAAAGTGGTAAGTTCGGAAGAATGTAGTCTCTTGAGGATAATTGAATGGAATTAGTCCCATTGCCTGTGTGACATACTATAGCAACTTAGATTTTTGGTTTACTCTATTTATCTTATAGGATTGGCTTTTATTACATCGCATCATCTCATTTCAGTGCTATTTCACTAAAAAGTGGTATGTGATAACACACTTTACGGAAAGGGTGCTTCTTACACTGAAGCTTCTTCAACTGGTTTTAATAAGAAAGACAAAGAACATATACATGAATCATAATAACTTGTACTGGTAGAGTTTGGATGAAAAGTTCTTAAACTTTAGTTTATCTTTTTCCTTTAATAATGGTCTTTTTTCTATAATGCATCATTACATATATGTGAAGGAGGGTCTTCTCTTCAGGGATCCACATTACTCTCATCTGTATAATTTCTAGGTAGAAAGCCAATGACATCCAGTGGCAGTATAGATTAATCACAGGTATGTCATTCTCTAGGGAAGTGGGGGGGCAGCCTTTTCGCAGGTATGGTATAAATGCACCCTCCCCAAGTGCTGGTTCAATCCTTTTCCTTAACCTGATCTGCTGCTCAACTTTCTGCCTTTTTCCCTGTGTTCCCTGCCCAGTTTGCTCCTCTACCTTCTGCCCTATCTGCCACTCTGCTGCCTTTCCCTTCCCAAGTCTGCTGCATGCCACTTACAGAGGCTGCCTGTAACACTTGTATTGCACGTACTACAGGGTGGCCATAGAGAGATCTTCAAGAATGCACACACTTTCTTTAAATTTGATCACCAATATAGTGGTATCTTCTGAGAACTGAGGTTCCAAATCTAAGTCTCCAAGTGTGCCTGTGTATGTCTGAGTAAAAGCAAAAATATCTTGTTGGTCTATAGCACCTCCAGATGGATGCAGACTCCAGTGGAAACAATAATAAGTCTGCAGCCAGGATAGTTGCCACATAACAAATCTGTGAATGCAACAGAAATAGTGTTCTGGAATACAGACTGAAAAAAGCTATAGAGTGCTTTAAGACAGTTGTTGTGTGTGTTAAGAGACTTATTCTTCTAAAGTATCTATTTGAGACATTTAACTTAGGGGTGCACCAATAGAGATTTTTTGGACCAATACTGATGGCCGATTTTTAACGAGCTATATTGGCTGATACCGATTCAATTGCCGATATGCAGCTGGGCAGCATGGAAAGTAGCATCAAGCTGGTAAGTCTGTTGTGAGGATAGGGAGAAGAAAAGGGGTGTGGGGCAGGGGGACAGATCAAGGCCCCTGTGGTGAGGGAGAGAGTGGGCTGGGGCTGGGACAGAAGTAGGGGCAGGTGCTGCACAGCCAGGATGGAGCATGGGATGGAGCCACAAGCAGCTCATTCAGGGATTTGCGGGGGGGCGGCTACCACTGCTGTGTGCACCCCTGGTAGGGCATGGGGGGCTTGTGTCCCCGGATCTGTGCACGGGGTGAGGGTGGGCTGCCACTGGGGCTGGGGGCAGCACCCAGTTCTTTCTGGCAGGGAGCTGGGCCAGGCTGCACTTGGGGTGGGCAGTGGTGGTGCTGGGAGGGAGGCTACCAGGGGGGCTGCAGCCACCCCAAAATTTGCCATAACCGCCACTCCTAGCACTGTAGCAGCCCACGCTGAGCACAGCCCGGCCCAGTCCCCCTGCTGAGAAGAGCTTGGCACTGCCCCCGGCCCCAGCCCCACTCCCTCTCTCACCACTGGGGCCTCAGTCTGCACCCCCCCGCCCCCATACCCCTTCCCTAACAACAGACTTACCAGTCAAACCCAGCTACTCTCCACACTGCCAGGTTGCGCTCCTGGCCTCCTGTGTGCTACACTGCAGCTGTGCACATGCATGGGGCATTTATTGGCGACATTACCAGCCAAAAAAACCAATTGACAATAATGTCAATTTTCCTTATATCAGTGCCGAACTGGTATGTGACTGGTGTATCGGTGCACCTCTAATCTAAACATAAAGGGGCTGTAACCTATTCAGGATTTGTCTCTGTCACATACACTGCTAAGCACATTGTCTGCACTTAATACCTAGGCATGAATAATAATGTGGGCAAAATCAGTCTGATGTTCAAAAAAAGCTGCTATGAGTGTCTTGTCACACCTGCCAAAAGTTGAGAACATACACAAATCCAAGTTAAAGCTAAGACCTGCTGCTTATACTCAAACCAAAGTGAAAGGACAAATCTGGTACGTCAAATCCACATAAGTTCCACTTTTTACCTGGGTATCAGTTCTGATGTGTCAAATGCCCTTTTAAAGGCATTTTGACATTGTGTGTACCACAAAGGTCAATTAATTCAGACTATTTTGGACAATATGGAGGAATCCAAATATGAGGATTCCTCATCTTGCCTCTCTTTATAGATAGGAGCATGCAACTTAAGTGGAATATGATTCCACTGAAGCTTCTTCAACTGGTTTTAATAAGGGAGGCAAAGAACAAGCACATGAATCATAGTAACTGGTACAGGTAGAGTTTGCTTGAAAGGTTCCTGATGTCAGCCTCTGAACAGCTGATTCTAGTAAATGACTTAACTGTATAAACATATGACTGTTAATGGCAAAGTTCAATCAAGATCTGTATTCTGATCAAATTGGTTACCTGTACTAATGACTATTAGTTATTTATGAATATCCTTTGAAAGACCAATCCCACACAGTGAGCCCAGTTTTTGACTAAGATCAGGGGCCAGCAGTGTTTTTCAGGGGGTGGTTGGAATAACTCAGCTTGGGTCTCAGCTCCCTCTCCACGGAAGCCCCCCACTGCTGAATGCTGTTGAAGGCATGGCTGCATGGGGCACCACCTCCATGCTGAGACACATGGAGACAGGGGAACAGCCAGCTCAGAACTACCTGCTGCCTCACACTATGCTCCAGCCAGCTGCTCTGTGGCTTCCTGAGGTGTAGCGTGCCTCAGTTTGGGTGCTCTGCAGCACATTGAGATGGGGAAGCAGGCAGCCATTCCCTTTCCAGGTGCTTTGCCCTGCTTTTATTATTAGGGTTGTTGTTTTTTTCTGTGGGGAAGTCCTGGTAGCAAATTAGCAGCATGGCACATGGTTTAATGTGCCAGGTGTGCGATTTGTGGCACTACAAAGAGGTTTGTAGCACCACAAACCACACGTGCCTGCATGTGTGGATGCAGCCAGAGAGTGCAAATGTGGGAGAAGCAATAATAAGCTGAACTATGTGGAGGACACGATTGCTGTGTGAAGGCTCTTCCCAGCGACTGGAACAAGACAGTGAGGTTTTGTTTATTTGCTTCATTTCAAGACTCTGTTTGTTGTGGAGCAGCCTGGAAAAGACTGCTTAATGCTAGGGCTGGCTGAGCAGTTGCTCAGGGATTGAAAGCTTACCTGAAGAAGCCCAAAGGGGTGGCAGCGTGCTTACAGTTACCAGTCCTTGATTTGTTGTGGTTGCTGCTATTCATCTGGAGCTCAGCAGATAATTTCACATCAACTTCTTATAACTAACTTCTTTATCATATACACTCTACAGCATTAGCTCATACTTGCACTAGAAATACCACTATAGCAGTTACAAATCATTCCCAATGATAGCTACTGACCATCTTAGAAACAGAAATATAAAAATGGAAGACACCCCATTCACATGATTCTCCACAAGAGGAAAAAAAATCTTACTAGACAAATTCTTAAGATGGTTAACTAACCCAAAGGTCAAATAAAATTTAACTAAGTTGTTATTTCCTTAACATAAGTCACAAAATGTTATGGGAATTTGGTCTGTTATTTAGCATGACTAAAAAACCTTTATCTTAATAAGCACACAAAACCTAATAAAAGGCATAAAAAGCAACAGAAATTGTACATGATTATATATAAGTAATGTAAACAGTAGGTTAAGCCTAATGAGACAGTTAATGGTGTCTGTAGAGATATGACTCTTTGTTCATAGCTTTTTCAGAAATTTCAGGTCTCAAATCTAATATGTTAGTGGCATTTTTAATTAAATTGTAGCTTTTCTACATGTAATTATAAGAAGAACTTAATTAGTCAAACAAAGGTCATTGTTATGTGGGATAACAAGACCAAATTCTATATTTCTATCAGGCTTCATTAATTGAATCCCAGCTAATTCTTTACCACAGCAAAATGAGAATTTACTACTACTTACAGAATTTAAAATAAAATAAAATAACTTATTCTAGTTTTGGAAATTGTAGGTTCTATACTAGAGTATTGGAATCCTGGTGGTTGGTTGTGTTAGTTTGAAGTCACATAGAAGGTAGGGCATGATAACACCTACATTTTTTTATGCAGAGGCCTAGCATTTGACAAAGTAGATTGTTGCCCAAAGTAGCTCATTGTTTTCTGAACCTATTAATCTCTAAGGGCATCTATACACGTGCTCCAGGATGGAGGTTGGAAGCAGGAGGGCACATTAATTAGAGTGGCTCTGAGAGCTGCTCTAATTAAAGCTCCCACAGCGTCACATATATTCAGCATCCCATCCATCAAAATGGCAGCAGGGGCACTTTAGCTAAAGCTCATTCAATGAGCTTTAGTTAAAGCATCCCCTCCACCATTTTGAAACGTGAGGATGCTGAATACACGTGATGTGGATGCTACATGCTAATTAGCATGCTCCAGCAGAATCTCAGCAGACTCAATTACTCGAGTGTTCTCTGTGTGCTAATTAGCTTGTGTTGGAGCAGAGGTCCATCATGTGTATAGGTGCCCTAAGGTTCTACCCTGCCTTACTTTATGCCCTCTAGTTGCCCAAAAGGAAGAGAGCATACATACTTTTTCTGGATATGAAAATGGTTAATACCAAATAATCATTCTAAATGACATCTGAAATGCTTCAAATGAAAAATAGGAAGGAAAATATTGTTAAAAGTTGTATAATCAAAGCTGTCCCTGATGCTCCATTTTCTAGGAGTTTTCTTAGATGTGATTTCACAAACATGTTCAAATGCCTATAACTAGATGTGGGCAAAGTATTTTCAAGAGAACAGGGTTCCATTTTAAACTAGCATGCTTCAAGGGAGCACAAAGCGCCAGCTCCTAGTCTACCTTTTGGCCACCTAAATGGACTTTCTAAATGGATTTAGTGCCTAAGTGTGACTATTCCACCCTGCTCACATCCCTGAAAAACGTTTAACACAACTCCTTTTGTAATGTGCTATTATTTAGGCCCTAGATCAGTGGTTCTCAACCTTTTCGGAGTCAGAGCACCCTTCCACAAGTTTTTAGAACGTGACAGTATCCCCAATCAAGTATCACAGTTGTATTCAACTTACCTCAGTGGTTCTCCACCAGATGCCACTGTAATCAGATAGAATTGCCCTGTGTGTTTAATGTACAGCCAGAGCAATCAATCCTGCATGGCATCTCCTAGAAAGAGGTGTATGAGACATGTGGAATTGTCTCATGCATCTCTGTTTCTGGAAGGAGTGTGTGTGTGTGGTGAGGAGATGGTGGATGGATGGGGCAGTGCTGCAGCCCAAGCCAGCTGTCCTGCCTGCTTAAAGGTTATCAAAAAACACTAATGCACGAGAAGTGTGTGTGTGTGTGCTGCAATCCTATGCAGAAGGCAATTTACCTGACTGTGCTAGTGGTGCCAGTTTCACACCACCCCTAGGTGGGTCTTAGATCACCTCGATTGAGCACCACTGCCCTAGGTCTTAGTCATAAAAGACAACAAGGAACAGGAAGGCTTACTTTATCCATTCATTTTTTTCAGGGAGCCAAGCACAGTGGAATACACAGTGGTTTGTGTACTTAGTTGCTTAATAGATAGAGTAGGACTGGGCATGGGAGTTTTGATCATTTTTGTTTGGGGAAAAGATTGAAATGAATAGTTTTCACTTTATTGCTTTGATAAGGTGAAAATATTTCATTACAATAAAGTTAACAAAGTCCATTTAATTGGCGTTGTTTAATTCTTCAACTTGTTCTTCTAAATGAAATAGTATAATCATTCCAAATATATCTTTTCCCTAGAATCTTTATTCCTTAGACAATTTCAACCCTTTATTCTGATTTGGAAAACAAATTTTGACTTGCCTAAATTTTCCATTGATCAGAAATTTCATTTCGTGATGAGTTCTAACAGAAAGACTAGTTAGCCAGAAACAAGACACAGGATTTTAACTTAGCTTTGGGATAAATGGCAACTTAAATATTGTAATCAGGTACTGTGACTCAATGTTAATTATTTTTACAATCTACTAAAATAAAGGCATTTCTCTTGATTATAGTTCGTCTAGAGATGCTTCCTATTTTCCTGGTCTTTTTTAAGGAATAATGGAAGGCCTGAAATGTAGATCTGTCAGCTGATTTCCTTTAGCTGTATGTATTATGGTAAAGGCTAAGACTGGAATAAAAAGAAGGGTCTCTTTTTCCATGTGATTTCTTTGTAAAATCCGCCCTTAATCCTTGAGAGGCAAGCATGGTTGCCTCATCCATTTCTCAGACCCTGCCTCTCTACCCCCCTGCTTTGAACCGGGGATGATCATCCCTGCCAGTGGCCTGGATGTGTTCTCTTTCTCTTTCTCTCTCTTCAATCTTTATTATAAGAAATACAAGAAAGACTAAATTGTTCAGGTGTGGGAAAGTTAAATGTTTGTGCACCTAGCTCAGCTAGCTGGGGAACATATGCATCCTGTTGGATACATACTGAATGAGTCAGTGATCCGCAGGAGCAATTATTACTTTTTCTACTACATCTCATTAACTGGATTATCTGAACACCTATTCTATTTTTAGTTTTTAAAACTGCATCTTCATTTATCTGTACAGAAGACAGGGAAAAAAGATCTGAAGATTTCTAAAATGAAAATACCAAAACATTTCTACCTTGTTTATTTGCTTCTTTTCACATGTAATAGAGGTATCTTTTTGTAATAACCAACCATAAGCCCTTCTCAAAAGCAAGTTATTTGCACAGTAGAATGACATTTTGTTACACAATAGCTAGATGTAATCCCAAGTAACTCCCAATTAACATGGGGCAGAGACATTTTTAGCAACTTTATATTCCCCACTAGGAAAGCACCATCTGGCACGTTTTTCTAAAAGTGTGAACCTAGCATTTTGAATGTAGGTTCACAAAAAAATCTTCTAATAATGGAGATAGTTTGATTGTCAATCATCATGAAAAAAGAACTCAAGTGGTTTATCTGAGTTTCCCCAATTGAAAGAATATCTGTCAATCAGCACTATTTGATACTGTTAGTATTGTAACAAAAAAACCCGAGCGGACAGCATTAGGCAACATTTCAGTGAAAGAATCTGGCATTTGACTTTATCATCCTTCACCATGAGGGCTATACATTTTAAAACAGACAAAATATACTTGTGTTGCAATGATAATTGAAAAATTCATATTTGCATAGTGTCACTGTTTCTTCAACACTTAACCACATCAGAGGCTCAAAGGATTTGGGAACCCAAACGAGCCATCTGCTAGCAACACAAATGTTAAGGAGCTCAACATCAGGTGGGCAAGGTTTGTTATAGGCATTTGAGTCTCAAAAAAGGAGCATCTTTTTTCAATATCACTTTGGAAAACTGGAACAACAACAACAGCTTTCAACATGTACATTACAAGCAATGCATGGTGAAAATGCAACATCCCAAATGAGGCCTCTCACAAACAAAAGTAATGATGTTTTCTCTGAAATGCCCATATTTGGGGCGATTAATTCTTTTCAGATGTTTCGGATCTTCTTTCTCAGAAAATCTTTTTACATTAATGCTTTTAGTAATTAGTCCAGAGGATGATTATTTGCACTAATTTGGCTGAGATTGATTTGCAAACAATTGGTAGTCCTAGTAGAATCACTCAAAAGGAATCCAGATGCCTCAGTTACCAAAGTATTTATTACAGTGGTTGTACAGAACCCTGGAGCAGTTCCACAGTAAGTACAAACTACAGAAAGAAGGCCCTCACAAACCACTGCAAGGTGCAGGAGGTGGTGTGGAAAAGGGACATTGTGTTGCCTATGGACCTACTCTAGCTGCCAGGCCATGTGGGAGAGCATCTTCCATAAGGACATGCAGAGAAACACAGAAACATGAATTGGCAAGTAGCCCCCGAAGAGCTCCCACCTTGAGTGCAGTGGCACAGAGAGGGGAAGAGAAGCCAATCATACTGCCCCAGGGAAACCTGCCTAAGGAAGGCAGAAATAACTGACCACATCCTGTGGTACTGTTCATATGCCGAAGTGATGTGGCAAAAAGTTTTCAAGATGGTGATAGGGGTCACAGTCCTGACAAGAGAAGTGGTGCTGTTTGGGCACCTGTGCTAGCAACAGGGGACCCTGATGGCGCACTTTGATGAATTCATCTCCTGCTTCAGAAACACCCTGTGGAAGACCAGGAACCTGTACAGGAACACAAACCTCTCAATAGAGGCCTGTGTCAAAATGGAACTAAGCAAGATGCAAGGGTACTATAAGGTGGAAGATGTTGAGGAGGAGATGGTAGGAATCATATGGAAAAGGATGGACTGGCAAAGACTGTTCAGGGGTGGGACCCCTGAAGAAAACAATGAAGGTGAGGACGATGACAGCAGCAAAGCCAACAAGAGAGAAGATGGCAATAACAGCAATGACTGAAAAGACTGGGAAATAGATGGGGATGGAAAAGGAGGGATAGGGGCGAAGTTGCATCATTGTGACTAGCAAGGGTGATGGTGATATATATGCGGGACCAAGGGTGATGGTGATGGACATGCGGGACATGTGGGAGCGTGGGTACATGGTGTAGATATTGTGATGGGAATGTCTATTGTATAATTGCAATTATGTGCTTTGGACTATCGAGTGAGCCATAGTGACCATGGGACAGGTTGGGAAAGGTATCATGGTGTGTGTGTGTGTGTGTGTGTGTGTGTGTGTGTGTGTGTTTTATTTATTTATTTATTGCAACCCCCCCCAGTTGTTACTTTGAGAGAGCTTTTTGTTTTGTGCAATGTACAAGGGCAGTGCCTGTAATCCAAATCTCAGCTTTGACTTTACTTATCCACCTATTGTCTGAAGCAGCACACACATCCTAGCTTTGTAAAACTGCATTCTTGCTGCTCCTTGTTTGGAAAATTGCTAAAATGAAGGAGAGGCAGCACAACTGGGTTTCTGTGACCACTTAAATAGCAGTTCCTTGTCATCAGAACTCAGGTCACTGGAAATTAAACTGTCAGATAAAAGCCTAGGATTCTGCTGAACCAACTTTAATTTTTCTTCAGGAACATTACCCAGGTCTGAGGCATCACCTCACATGTATATTGCTTCTGTGTTATGATCAGAATAAAGCTATGCCTGCCTCTATTCTTTTAATTAGCTGTATGAAGTTAGGCTGTGCAGTGAATCAACAGTATTTTGTGGAGGATTTTGAGATTTTTTGTTCTAGTACAAGAGTGAAAGAAGAACATTTCAATATTTTTCAAAAGAAAATTCAGAAAACCATGTCCCAACCTTATTATGATATTGTATTGTATAACACAAAACAAAATAAATAGATAACTTTCCATGGGAAATTTTCTATTTCTAATAATTCATTATTTCATATAATTTATCAGTAAAAATGAATGGATGCCAATACAATATTAGGCAAGTGTGGCAGTTTCAAAGTTGTAATTAATGTTTTTCAGGTGATTATCCCTAGGAATCGTGTGAGAGAATACATATATGTTTTACTGATTTATAAACAGGGGGGTAAATACACTCACATAATAATCCAAACCAAAAATCAAGTTTTGAATTCACCTGATTGGCTGTGCAGGTCAAATCAAAACCAAAGTTAACATTTTTATTTCATCTCAGACTGCAAGTGAAAGCAAAACCAAAACTGTGATTAATTTTTGTTTCACTTTCAGTTCAGCAAACACACAGATCAGTGTCTCATTTCTTTTCTTGAATTGGGGAAGTTGGAAGTGTTTGCATAAGTTCTGTTAGTTTTTTAGTGCTTTTGGTTTCAAGTAGTCATAATAATGCCTAACCAGAAAAAAACTAATGTGTGGCATTATTATAGTGAAGTTTAAGCCACTGAAGGAAGGAAGGAAGTTAGTAGATAATATTGCAGGCAGGAGTATGCTAACAATGCAACAATAATGAAGAAACATTTAATAACATGTAGAAACTGTCCTGAAAGAGCATAAGCCATATACAGAAATCTAATATAACGAAGTGGTGGAACAACATCATCTGAGAAAAGTCTACTTCAGGAATCCTATGTAAGTAAACAAATTAATTTATTAAACAACATACCTATATTGCTTTAAAACATTATAATTTTAAAAGTTGTTAATGCAACTCTGGACTATTATTTATTTATTTAAAATATTTGTATCCTGCTTTTCTGCTTGTACTAATCACCCAAAATAGCTATGGCTTAACAATATATATTTTTTAAATTACATAATAGATAAATAGTTAACTATTTCAACCCAGAAAGACAAGCTGAGTCCTCTGGCCAGTGGCAGAGGCCAGACTATACTTCCCTTTAGCTCTGCAGTCCCAGGGCAACTGAGAAGCAAGTTGAGCAACAAAGTATTCTTTCTGGCAGGGAGGGTGGAAGCAAGCTCCCTGCCACTTCTCCTTCTCCTTCTGATGGATGAGGCCAGACTAGAATAGGTTACAATAAAAATCTTTCCCCCTTTTTGTTGCAGGAACTTAGTAGCTCAAGTAAGTGATATAGCAGATTTGCAAAAAATGGAAAATGAAACTGTTGATCTTCCAGGTCTGGTGGAAGAAGAAGCAGGATCCTTGATTTCAAGATCACTATCACCAGATATATGATCCCCCATGAGCAGCTGTTCAAGACAGTCAAGCTTTTTATCAAGTTTTGTGGACAAAATGTCAAAAGAAGATCAAGAAAAAGCAGATGAGATGTTAGCTCGAGCTATAGTTGCAGGCGGTACACCTCTTTCCATACCTGAAAATCAATACTGGAAGGAACATTACAAACTAATTCGCCTGTCATATAAGTTACCATCACATTATCGCTTATCACTTTGTGTCTTAGATATAGAGTATGACAGAGACCCAGCAATGGTTATTCAAAGGATTGGCCAAGCAGAATCACTGACTCTGATGTCAGATGGACGGACTGATATACAAGGAAATCTTTTATTGAACATAATGTTAGCAACACCTGAACCAATATTCCTGAAAGCAATTGCTACCAAATCTTTTCATTGTACAGGTGAATATGTAGCCAAATTACTGAGTGAAGAGATTGAAAGTGCAGGTCCCTCCAGGGTACAAGCCCTTGTAACTGATAATGCAAGTAACATGAAAGTTATGTGGCAAATATTAAAGGCAAAGTATCCTCATTTGGCTGTCTTGCTCCTGGGTTGAATCTTCTGGCAAAAGATATAGTAAGTGGGAATACAATGACAAAGATATTGGCAAACTGCAAAGCGATTGTGAAGGTAGTCAACTATCCTCATGTTGCTAATCAGACTTTGAAGAAATTATAGAAAAAGAAGCAGGGGAAGGAAAGTGCACTTTTATTGCCAGGAGAAAATAAATGGGGCTCGGCTACAAAGTGTTTACATAGTTTGCAGCTCACAAAGAACTGTTTCCAGTGTGCTTCAATAGATGACAGTATCCCAGATTACTCCCATGAACATTTGGAAGCAGATCCTCGCCAATCATGTGTTTTGGGTTCAAGGAGCATTCCATTTGCTACTACCAGTTTCAGTGGCTATCAAAAAACTTGAAGGAGATACTCCAAGCCTTTTGAATATTCCAGAGATAGTCAGACAACTGAATGAAAATCTAATTGAGCTTTTGCCTTCTTCACCTCTCTCCAAAAAAGAAGTAGTGAAACAAATGTTTACTAAGAGATCTGAGTTTTGCTCTCATCCAGTTCATCTGGCAGCAAACCTTTTGGATCCTCAACACAGAGGACTAAGAATGTCCCCAACATTGACCATATAGCTGTGATGACAGACATTGCCAAGTACCGCGCTAAAGAAAAACTTCAGAGCAGACATTTTGTGGGCAGCAGAGAACATGCCTCCTCTCACATGGTGGAAGGGATACTGTAACACCCGACTGTTGTCCAGGATAGCTCTAAGGATCCTAAGCATTCCACCAACAGCAGCTTCTTATGAACAGAACTGGAAGGCTTTCAGCAAAATCAAAACAAAAAAGAGGAATAGACTAACAAATGAATGCACTGCTAAGCTTGTTTCTATTCCTGAAAATCTCTTGCTTCTGGAGTCAGAAGCACAATTAGTAAAGAAGATGCAGTATAAGTTGCCTTTGCCCATAGACTCATTGGTAAAACCATCCATTAGTGAAGGAGAATGTGGTTCAAGTCGTTCTTAATCAGATTTGCTTTAATTTTATTCTGAACTGGAACTAATAAGTAGTGCAAGTGATTCTACAGATAGTGACAGTGAAACTGGAGGTGCCACAATGACCTCAGTGCAAGAGAGTTAAACTCTGTTGAAGTAGATGAGTGGACAACCATGGCATACCATTCATAGTTCTTTCGGTGTGCTAAAATTAGTGTGTCAACTGTTTTCAGTGCCTTTGTTTTTTTTCTTAAATTTAAACAAATAATGTAAAAGAAGTATATGCTATTGTGTATTGTCTTTACATTTTTACAAGTATTCCAATAAAAATAATACCTTTCCACATAAACCTTTGAATTTGTTTGCCTATAACATTTAAACCACATTAAATGTGCTGTATTTAATTTTTTTCCCAATCAAATATTTCAGTTAAAATACTTGTGGCTACTGGAACATAAAATTTACATGGGAGTACTTTTTAGTTTTGTTTACTAAATGTAAGACAAATAAACATGCTAAATCTATTCATGCTCTATCTGGAAAACCCACATCTCTGGTGAGTCCTAAGTACAATTGCTTCAATGCAGAGGACATGCTGCATGTCACACAGTCAGACCCTTGATGCCTGCATAATATTTCAGTTTCCTTGCTACCCTGTTGGGTAATGTGTAACAAACCAGAATGAGGGTGCACAGCGGCATTGATCTAGGATCAGACCAGAACACAAATGTTGACACAGGATCACAACTTCATACCATCTATACTCCCTTTCTCTGAGTGGGGAGTAGGTTACCTTCTTTTTTTGCCCCATTGTGCAGAGTGTCTGTTCTCCTTCTCTATTCTGTACTTTACTGAGGGGCATGGCCAGGGTTCTTCTTGGGCCTTGCCAACTTTGTTTCAGTGGTGAGTACCAGTTGAGCAACCTTGATTATCTTCTGTACACCCAGTCACAGTGTCACAGGAGTGGAAGAGGGGAATTAGGGAGTCCTTGCTCCTTTGTAAAGATCAGTATGTTCTGTAACAAGCTGTTTTTCTTAAAATCATATTAAATAACTCAAGTGTTTCATCTGCATTGCTTTCTGTGCAACTACAGCATTCAGAAACATGCTCCTACAGAAGCTATCCCAGCCTGAAAATGTTTTCATGTGAATTTGCTTGCTAATAGTGAGGCACTGAACTTGAAAGGTTCTATAATCCTGTATAACTCTCTGTAGGCTACCTAAACTGTTTAGAGCATGAAGTCTAATCATCTTAAATCCCATCCAATATACCTATTAGTAGGAAAAAAATGCAACACTGAAGTTAGACTTACCACTGGAATGCCATCAAGCAACGTGACAAACGGCACAGCACCTGGGTAGAGAGATGGTCAGCTTGCTTCTTCTGTGTTTGTTCTTTAGAAAATAGTTGAACTCCTGAAATTCAATACTAGATGTCATATGATCCATTTCTCACATTAGGCTTTATCCAAGTTTTCACTCTTCTAGTGAAATGCATTGTTTAATTAACCTGGGCAGCATTACAAGCAAATACAGTCTGTATATTTTCCAAAGTAATAATAAAAATATGTTTATCTTTTCAAAGAAACAAAATGCCTGAAATATTTTCAGTCTCTCTTTTAGGGGCATGTTGGTACAGCATTATATTTTACTTTATTTGTCATGCTGGTGGATAGAGTTTCGTGCAGAGACTAAGGTGAACTCTTGAATGTTAGTGAACAGGTGTAATGTGTATCCTAACAACCTGAAGTCAGGGGGAGCCAGAAATCCTACTAAATCATTTATCAGGTACAATTTAATTTTTATATGTCTTCTTTCTGTGCTGTAAATGGAGAAAGGTTTTGAAAATTGATTTGCATTTAATCCATCTAATTTCTACGTGGGTGTTCACATATTGGTGAAAGTTGGATTTTCTAGATAAGCAAGTAAAACTGTTTTGTCATACTAATGTTTGAGCCTAATATGTGATAGATTACATAGCCTAGAAAATGGAAGATAGATAGCAAAGTACAGACATTCCATAACCCTGAGGCAAAATTGCTCAAATCTATGTGGTTTTCTGTAAGTGGCGCAGGTTAGACTGGGATTGAACATAACAGAAGTTCATTTTCAGTGGGGGCAGGCAGGCATGCTGCCTGCTCTGGCCAAGCCAGCAGGTAGGGGATGATTCCATATGTCCCCCATGTGCCCCTTGGCCCCCTAGGGCTGCCAAGGAAAGCTGAGCGGCCCCATAGCAGCTGCTGCAATCTCCTAGTTTGGGGCTGCACAGGGCTGAGACCACAGCAACTACAATCTTTCAGCCTGGGGGTTTTACACAGCCCAAGGCTGGGAGATCCAGCAGCTGCCATCTCCCAGCCCATCATAGCCCTAAGGCTGGGAGATCTGGCAGCTGCCATCTCCTAGCCCAGAGGTTTCACACAGCCCCAAGGCTAGGAGACTGTGACAGCGTCCATCTCCCAGCCCTGAGGCTGGGAGACGGTGGTAGCTGTGATCTCTCAGCCTGGTGCAGCTACCATCTCCCAGTCCTCAGATCTCCAGTGAACAGCCCAGTTGTATTTCAGGAATCATGCTAGGCACCTGCTGCTGAGCACCTGCTGTTTCCTGGACCTCCGAGGGGCCTGATCCTTCATTTTGCTGAATGCCATGCCCTCTTCTCCCTGCCTAGGGACATTGTGTAAAGACAGAAAATTCCTGATACACACACACTCCCTTTGCTTGCCCCCATGCCCCTTCCTGCTTGTGGCTGACAGCTTAGAGCAGCCAAGCTCAGGTGAGTTCTAGCTAGTCTACATGCAAGGGGGCGAGGGGGTTGTTGGGGAAGGTGCAAAGCATTTTGGGATGATGGGGGACTGCGAGGTAACTTGAGTTGGGAAGGGATCTGGAACATAAGTTTAATAGACTGGTTTAACCTAAATCAGTTAAGTCTGATACTACATTCATCCAGGTCCATCTTAAATCATGTTTGGACATTTGAAACTGGTCTATGCGCACTGAATTTATGTTCTGTTACAGGTTTAAACTGGTTTCTGATCACTTATACCAGTTTATGTGTAATTACTGTCCCTAACCCTAATGTTCAACATTTCATAGCATAGGCGATGCATAGGGAGGGCACTGGGGGGAAGGGGGCGCACTGAAAGCATTGGTGCCCTCCTGCCCCCCTGAGCAAGCACTCTGGCTAGTACAGGGGCATGGAGGCAGTAGTGCCCCCCCTGAAATTGGCTCTGCTGGCAGCGTGTCGGCGTGCTTGGCGACTGGCTGCTGGGCTCCCCCCCAATTGCCAGCTGGCTGCTGGGGGACCCCCTCCCTGGTTGAGCCCTGCTGGTGCCCCGTCCCAGACTCAGGAGGCACCAGTCATCCATGTTTCACAGGTAACTTTTTAAAGTGAGACATCACTTTAGCAGATATGATCTTGCATATTTAAACTACATTTAAACCATCTGTGGATTATATCCAATATGTATATATCCTTTATCCTTATGGGGTGCAAGAGGCTAAAAGGTTACAATAGTGTAACTATAGAGCAATATATTTAAAAATAGATGCATTGAAAAGTGGTTCATAGTTCTCTGCATTATTCAGGATAACTATTTGCATTTCTGTTTAGTTTCTTAACATTCAGTAGTATAGATGGAGTATATTATGGCACTTATAGTTAAAGTCATCTGACATTTCCCATTCTAAAACACTTTTGGTTATTTTAAATTATGTTAAAATTTAACATTTGGCCTAAGACTTCCATGCTAAGAATTGGTCTCAGGCTGATTGCCCTCATCCCTCACAAAGTTTCAACAAAAAGATTCAGCCATTCTAGAATAATATTAAGGGAAAATACATTGCTTTATCCTGTCTAGCACCCTATTTTTGTACTAAAAAATGCAACATTTAAGAGTTTCATCAAGAAACTCTATCACTTTCATACTTTGGAGATGAGTTTTGAAATTTGAAAGAGGTATCAGCCTTTTTGTCTTTCCTTGAAAATTAATCCACATATGAAAATTGGAAATGAAGTTGAAATTAGCCTTCTGCAACAAGCAAAGGAGATGGAGATGGTTAAAATAAGGAAATGAAGGCTTCAATTGAGCAAAGTACAGTGTTCCCTATTCAGGAAAGCAACTTTTAATAGGACACCATTTAAGCTTAAATCCTACTGAAGTCAATGCAACTAAAGAATGTTTAAAATCAAGGAAAAATCCTGCCAGGAGCAGGGGGCTAGACTAGTTGACCTCCTAAGACCCCTTCCAGTCCTGTTATTCTATGCTTCTATAAATGTTAAAATGCTATCCAGATTAGAATGGGCTTAAACATATGTGCAAGTGCATGCATCTAACTTCCCTTAGAATGAATGGGAGCTAAAGATATAACCGTGAGCCTGGGATCTAAGTCATTGTCTTAAACTAGAAAGTACTGCTACCTGAAGTTCTGTTGTCACTGAACTCCCATCAGCCATCAGTGTGTATACATTACTAAACTTGTAGTGGCTTTGCCCATCTTCACAGCAAGTTCTCTGGGCCTCCCCCAGGGAATTGTGTCTCAGTAGTACCTTTCTGGCCGTTAAGCATTTCATAGATTCATAGATTCTAGGGTCGGAAGGGACCTCAATAGATCATTGAGTCCAACTCCCTGCATAGGCAGGAAAGAGTGCTGAGTTCAGATGACCCCAGCTAGATGCTTATCTAACCTCCTCTTGAAGACCCCCAGGGTAGGGGAGAGCACCACCTCCCTTGGGAGCCCATTCCAGACTTTGGCCACTCGAACTGTGAAGAAGTTCTTCCTAATGTCTAGTCTAAATCTGCTCTCTGCTAGCTTATGGCCATTATTTCTTGTAACCCCCAGGGGCGCCTTGGTGAATAAAGCCTCACCAATTCCCTTCTGTGCCCCCATGATGAACTTATAGGCAGCCACAAGGTCGCCTCTCAACCTTCTCTTGCGGAGGCTGAAGAAGTCCAGGTGCCCTAGTCTCTCCTCATAGGGCTTGGCCTGCAAGCCCTTAACCATAAGAGTGGCCCTTCTCTGGACCCTCTCCAGGTTATCCACATCCCTCTTGAAGTGCAGCGCCCAAAATTGCACGCAGTATTCCAACTGCGGTCTGACCAGTGCCCGATGGAGGGGAAGTATCACCTCCTGAGTTCTGTTCGTCATGCATCTGCTGATGCACGATAAAGTGCCATTAGCTTTTCTGATGACTTCGTCACACTGACAACTCATGGTCATCTTGGAGTCCACTAGGACTCCAAGATGCCTTTCCGCTTCTGTGCCACCAAGCAGGTCATTTCCTAGGCAGTAGGTGTGCTGAACATTTTTCCTCCCTAGGTGCAGCACTTTGCATTTCTCTTTGTTGAATTGCATTCTGTTGTTTTCCGCCCACATGTCCAACCTGTCCAGGTCTGCTTGTAGTTGTTCCCTGCCCTCCGGTGTGTCCACTTCTCCCCACAGTTTTGTGTCATCTGCAAACTTGGACAGAGTACACTTCACTCCCTCGTCCAAGTCGCTGATGAAGACATTGAAAAGTATCGGTCCAAGGACTGAGTCCTGCGGGACCCCACTGCCCACACCCTTCCAGGTCGATACCGACCCATCCACTACGACTCTCTGGGTACGACCCTCTAACCAATTTGCCACCCACCGGACTGTGTAGTCATCCAAGTCACAGCCTCTTAACTTGTTCACCAGTATGGTGTGGGATACCGTATCGAAGGCCTTCCTGAAGTCTAAGTAAATGACGTCAACCCCTACTCCTGCATCCAGGTGTTTTGTAACCTGGTCATAAAAAGAGACTAGATTAGTAAGGCATGATCTACCTGCTACAAACCTGTGCTGGTTTCCCCTCAGCATAATTTTTCCTGCTGGGCTCTCACAAATGTGAGCCTTGATAATTTTTTCAAAGACTTTGCCAAGGATGGAGGTGAGACTGACTGGCTTATAGTTGCCTGGGTCCTCCTTCCTCCCCTTCTTGAAAATGGGGACCACATTGGCCCTTCTTCAGTCCTCTGGGACCTGGCCCGTGCGCCATGAGTGTTCAAATATGCCCACCAGTGGCTGTGCAATGACGTCAGCCAGTGCCTTCAGTACCCTTAGATGGAGCTCATCTGGGGCTGCTGACTTAAAGGCATCCAGTTCCTCCAAGTGCCTCTGCACCATCTCAGGGTCTACGCTTGGTAGTCTGGCGCCCTGCTGCTGCCTCTCTACAATCCCAGTGGGAGACTTGTCTTGCCCCTCACTTAGGAACACTGAGGCAAAGAACTCATTGAGGAGTTCAGCCTTGTCCCCACTATCCGTCATGCTTTCCCTAATGTGATTGAGTCTTTCCTCATCATGGATCAAGCCATGCTTTTATGTCTGTTGCCACCTCAATGGTAGGAATGAGCAACAGCAGTACTGGGAAGCTATGGAAGAAGACTGGGCAGCGTACATACAACAAACACTGCAGTGAATAACTAGGAAGTGTTAGCTTATGGAAATAGTTACAAACCAATTGGGCATCTGAGTGCAGGAACTAGCACAGCTGATGGAACTGAATTGTCCTGCAATTATGCATTCACAAGACTAGATTTCTATATCTGCATGCAGTGATTTGACAAGGACAAGAGCAGTTTTTCATATTGATCATCAGGTAGTGATTATTCTGAAGCTACTAACTCCACACTGTTATCAATTAGCTGGTAAAGAGTTTAGTGTCAGAAAATCTAGGGTTGGGATGGCCATTATTAAGGTGTGCAAAGCCATCAGACATGTCCTTTTGCAGATACTTACAACACTATGCAACACCAATGATATAATACAACTGTTTGAGGTAAAAGGGGTCCCTAACTATGGTAGGGTTATATATGAAACTCATGCTTTTTCTGGTCATGTCCCCTACTAGCCTTCATATACATCAGCAAAGGGTCCTTACTCATGGTGATGCAGACACTGGTGGTTGATAGAGACCTCTTTAAGGACATCAAGTGTTTGCTGGTTGAGAAAGGTGCACAACATGCACTTTGTAACATGAATGTAATGCATGGAAAAGCAGGAGGAACAGGGGAATGGGGGGTGCAGTCTGTAAAACTGTGCTGGCTGTTAATTTGGACTACAGCTCCCAGGAACCCCCAAGACTGGGAGGGGGGGCAAGGGAAAAAGGAGGAGGAAACTTGAGGCTGGAGTAAGGGAGAGAGCAGTGTGCGCATGGAACCTGGTTCCCTACACAAAGGAGTCCACAGAGGAGCTGGAGATCTTACTACTGGGGTCAGCCAGGACTGTGGACTGAAGAAGCTGGACTCAGGCTTGGGGGCATCTGCACACTGCTGGTTGAGTGCTCTAGGAAATAAAGACTTATTTAGGGAGGGTGGGGAGAAATTAAGGTACAGAGTGTATAGTACCAGTGTTGGTATTTCTTTACATTTACGTGTTACCTTCCTTTGGCCCATTGGCTTGTGACCCCAGTCCCTATGATTTTCTCTGTAAAAGTGTGATCTCCCCCTTGCTTCTCATGTCAGTTTATGGGGCTAAAGGGTTGCCACCAATTTGTGGCAAAGTGGGATTATGAAGGGAGGCTATCGCACAAATGAGGCAAATGGGGATTGGTGGTCACAGGCCATAAAGCAGAGAGCAAACTGCTGCATTACGCGTATAGATTTTGTTCGTTGTATGTCAGGGGTTTTCAACTTTTTTAATAGTGTACCCCTGGCAGCCAGATGCAGACTGGGGTGGGGGGTGTGCAGCCGGGGTGGTGCAGGCCTCAGAGGGGTGCCGCAGCCCTTGCCTCCCCACTCCAGCCCTGCTCCTGGGAGGCGGCGGTGCGGGATGGTGGGTGGCAGCACTCCATCCCTGTCTACCTGTGTGCGCTCCCTAGGGTCTTCCCAAGTACCCCCTGGTTGACATCCCCTGTTGTATGGGCATTTGATCAGGGAGGAGAAGTCAGGAGCACACACCCCAGCCCTAGAGTCACCAGCCTTGTGAATGGTCATGGAGACATTGAGAGAGATCTGAGGTGAACTGGATCAGCTCAAAAAGAGTATGAAAACCCAGTCCCAGAGCAGACGTTGAAGGGGAGATCCTCCTAAACCATAGCAGCTGGGGTGTCATCAGGAGAATGCTTATGATGAATACTGACATTGTGGCAACCATGATCACTTCCTGAGGAAATACCCAGAGAGAAGATGGCATTCAGGGCAGTGAAAATGAGGTGGGCAAGGGAGAGGAGCCCACCCAATGCTAGCAGACACAGAGGTCCACAGAATTTTCAATATGGGCAAGTGCAAAGTCCTGCACTTAAGTTGGGACAACCCCATGCATCAGTACAGAGTGGGGACTAACTGGCTAAGCAGCAGTTCTGCAGAAAAGGATCTGGGGTTTACAGCGAACAATAAGCTGAAGATGTGCTAACAGTGTGCCGTTGTTGCAAAGATAGATAACAACTCCCTGGGCTGCATTAATAGCAGAATTGAGAGCAAATTGAGGGAAATGATTATTCCCCTCTGTTCAGGAGTTAGCCCTACATATGTGGTTAAATATATATCAGTGTTGTCTTACATTTACATAGTGTCTTCATGTCAGAAAACCCACAGAGCCTTTTCAACAAAACTTCACTTTTAAAGAACTATGAACAGAGTAACATGATGATACATAACCTGCAGAGCTGAAAAGGATTAAACTCTGCATGGTCATGCCAATATAATTGTGTTCACAGCTTGTAATTTGCAATCAATTCTGCTATCAGGACCCCAATAAAGAAATGATTGTTTTCTTTTCTGGACACACAATAACAGTGCAGAGTAGGAGGCTGTCATGCAATCCTTCTGTGAAATAGTGGGGAATCCCCTCACATTCCTACTGAATTAAATGAGCATCCCTGGGTGAGTTGCTGCTCATGCTGTGGATAGTGGTATGGACTCTTGGACAGCATTGTCTATCTATGCAAGTCTGTGACTTCCATAAGTTTCTTAAAAACTATGGTGTATTTGAAAGCTTATGATGTAATGAAATATGTTTATAGGAGAACAATGCACTCTCCAAGTGCAATGCAAAACCTGCAGATAGATTTTACGGTGGCTTTTATTGAAGAAAAAGGATTTAAAAAATCTCAGGAAAAGTAAGTGTGTTCAAAAATTTAAAAGAATCTTTAAAGAGTTAGCTTACAGTATAAACTCTCTACTCTTCAGTCACTTAGCCAAACAATCTGACCCTCTTAGATAGGCAGGACCATATTGGAAAAGGGCCAATGTGGTGCCCGTTTTTAAGAAGGGGAGAAGGGATGAGCCGGGTAACTTCAGGCCAGTCAGACTTACTTCTATCCTTGGGAAAATACTGGAAAAAAATCATCGAAGAGCACATTTGTGAAGGCCCAGCAGGGGAAATCATGCTGAAAGAAAACCAGCACGGGTTTATCACAGGTAGATCCTGCCTGACAAACCTTATTGCCTTTTATGACCAGGTCACACTGCCTTGACACAGGAGCTGAGACTGATGTCATCTACCTGGACTTTAAGAAGGCCTGTGACACAGTTTCGTACCCTATTCTCATAGGGGAGTTAGCAGGCTGTGGAGTGGATGCTTACACGGTCAGGTGGGTGGCCAACTGGCTTAGGGACTGCACCCAGAGAGTGGTGGTGGACACGTCATTCTCAGCCTGGAAGGAGGTGGGCAGTGGTGTCCTGCAGGGTTCGGTCCTTGGACCGGTGTTATTTAATATCTTCATCAGTGATTTGGATGAGGGTGTGGTGAGCACCCTCTCTAAGTTCGCAGATGATACCAAGCTATGGGGGAAAGTTAACACACCAGAGGGCAGGGAGGAGATACAGGCCAACCTGGACGGTTTGGACCAATGGGCAGAATGAAATAGGATGCGATTCAACAAAGATAAATGCCGGGTACTCCACCTAGGGAGGAGGAATCCCCAGCACACCTATAGATTGGGAGATGACCTCCTCAGCAGCTCAGCAGCTGAGAGGGATCTTGGAGTCATAGTTGACTCCAAGATGAACATGAGCCAGCAGTGTAACAAAGCCATCAACAAGGCCAATCACACCTTGTCATGTATTAGCAGATGCATGACCAACAGATTAAGGGAAGTGATGCTCCCCCTCTATGCATCATTGGTCAGGCCACAGTTTGAGTACTGTGTCCAGTTTTGGGTGCCACACTTCAAGGGACACGGAGAATCTGGAGAGGGTTCAGAGGAGAGCCACTCGCATGATTAGCAGTCTCCGTGAAAGACCCTACGAGGGAAGGTTGAGGGATCTGGATCTCTTCAGCCTTCACAAGAGATGTCTGAGGGGAGACCTTGTAGCTGCCTGTAAGTTTATCAAGGGAGGACAACAGGGAATTGGAGATGCGCTATTTACCAGAGCACCCGTAGGAGTAACTAGGAATAATGGGTGCAAACTAGTGGAGAGTAGATTCAGGTTAGACATTAGGAAGACATTTTTTACAGTAAGGGTGGCCAGAATTTCGAATGGGCTTCCAAGAGAGGTGATTCAGTCACCTAACTTGGAGGTCTTCAAGAGGAGGCTTGATAGACACCTGGCTGGGGTTATCTGACCTTGGTCCTCTTTCCTGCCAGGGGCAGGGGGTCGGACACGATGATCCATTGTGGTCCGTTCTGACTCTACAATCTATGAATCTGTATTATAAATCTCATGAACCTTTTTCTTTACATTGTACAATTTCCATTTCTGGTTCTAAACAAACCAGAAAATGAAAAGATTGATATGGAAAATCACTCACCTTTTATTTGGTGGGCAACTTCTAAAGGGTAAATACATGACAATTAGATATTTTTAATAAATGGTAACCAGTTATTGTAGATCACAGACACCAACCGGCCAACAGGTTTCTTATAATCAACCACAACCACGCTGATGTATGTTATAGATGGCTATAATAGCTACTCATGTTTGTAACTTGTTTCTGATGCATACTAATAATGTATTATTTATTTATTAACTATTCATGAATGTACTGTCTATATAATGTGAGACTGGAAGTAGTTATCAAGTAGTTTTCAATTGTTTATCAAAACTTTGCTTCACTCTAGAAATAACATATAGTAATAATACTCAGCAAGTAAGGATTAGTGCTGGTAAGGAAATGTTAGTGTTTTTAAGAATTGTGAGAAAAAAAAATTTTGTGGTGTTACAGGGCAAAAGTGACTTTTACCCTTACCTTTCTCACAGTCTCTCTATTGGCACCCTTTCCAGATGACCTGTACTACCCTAAGTGAAAGCCAGTGATTCATTCCAGCTTTAGGCTAGATTGATCAGCTTGAACTGACCCTGCCCAATATTGTGTTTGGAGGAAACTCTCTATAGTGACTGCCTCTCTGAATATCTGAACTCCCTATTTAGGGCACAGACAGTGGTGCAGCTTTCTGCTGTAACTCAGAACGTTTTGCTGGAATCGTTCTATGTAACAACAATCCCCCAGACCAAACAGAAATTCACTACTGATTCTAACTGGTGGCAATGGCCTCTGCTCCCTGCCAGGCTGTGCTATTTTCAGAATGGGATGGGGGAAAGGGAGCAGAGGAAGCTTGTTCTAGGGGTTCCTCAGCCAGTGCTGGAGGGTGGGGTGGATTGGAGCCGCCCCACCCTTCAACCCCTACAACAAGCTCCCTCAGCTCCACTTTCCCTCTTCCGTTCTGAAAACAGCAACAGGCTGGCTGGCAGTGTAGAGGCAACTAACAGAAGACATAATGTTTTCAAACATCTTCATCTCAACCCTCAGGAGGGTTCAGATTTTCACCTGATTGGCTGTTTTTTAAGTGGTCTGCAGCTGAGCACTTATGTTTGGTCACGGCTATAGTCTGCTTTTTGAGGCCAGATCAGGCAAAAATTGTCCCTTTTGCGCCCTTAGCCTAACGCTCATTTCACACGCAATCTTTTATTCTTTCTTTGTTTAAGAGGCCATGCCTTAAGATTTTCTGATATTTTGAGCAGGTCTCTTAAACTGGATGAAATTGTTTTATGTATTGTTTTATGTATGGTGCACTTGAGCAGCATGCAATTGAATTAATCATTGCTAGGCCCCTGGACAGCTCCAGGCCCCACTAGACAAGTCGAAGTTTTTTTCTGCCCTATGACTCCAGCTGAATTTAACCCTGAGAGTTCAATGAAGCCAGCCACTCCACAAAGCTCAGAGGTGCTCACAACCTGTAAATATACTAGAGGTATCTCCCATGTTTTTCACTCCTGTTTGTGGTGCATGAAAAGTGGTTATTTTTAAAATTCAAAATAAGATTTTTTTTTTAACGAAGCCTAATAAGATCATTTAGAAATATCTGTTTTTGTAAGGTGATGGAGATCCAATTCAACCTAGATTATATAGACTTGCAGTGGAAATTTGTACCAATATTATGAAAAATGGTCACAATAATTCCCTTAGAACACCTGCAGAGAAGAGAGTCACAATTATAACCACTTATGCATAAAGTGCCGATATTATGGGAATATCTCAGTGCTGCAACTTTTCCACTTTTGATACAGGAAGTCAGAAGTTGCACTTACGGTACATTACATAATAGAATTGTAGTTTGTATCATACATTATTATCATATAGTGTTGCATCCTTCTGTGGAACCTCCAGTGTAAGAATGATTTTCACTTGCCTTTGTCCAGGACTGAGTATGTCTATGTTCTCCAAGGCAAATCTTCCTCTGCTGTGACAGCTATTTGACAACATAATATCAGAGCACAACTTCATGTTATTCTTGAACATTACAAACAGACAATCATAGCCATTACCCTATTGTAGGCTACCTGTTGGGAAGAATATGGATGGCTACTGTTGGAAGTGTTGTGAACTGTGCTTCAAGCATATAATTCAGTTTGAAGGAGCCTTTTGCAATGCTGGAATTTTCAGTTTTACAGCTGCAAAAGATTTAACTTGAAGAAACTAAAAGATATTGAATTGGATCCACTCAGGGAGGGACAGTAAAATACCAAAGTTGTGGATACTTTCAATTTTCTGAAATCAGTTATCTACTTGTTACTGGGCACATGTACATGAGATGCTAACTGAGCAGTAGCCAAATAATACCATGCAGGAGCATGTCACAACAACAACAGTGCTAATATGCTACTGCATGGTATTAATAGCATACCTCACAGTAGCGCTTGCAAATGCATTTTAGTGATGCTACTGTGCAGTAACTCCAGTTCCTTCACATTTATTTAGTATTTGATTATAGAAGTACTAAATGAATATTCAGTAACCACTGTGCAGTAGCATCTCATGTAGTGTCTCATGTACCCACTGTAGCTTTCCCAACTAATTATTGCCATAATGTTTTTCTTCAGTAAGCGCTCCTTTTCCTATAGGAAGCTGGTGATAAAATCTTATTTTAACCATATTATTACTGTGACTGCAAAAGGGACAGATTTGTCAGCTTCATACTAATATTCTGTTCATATGAAATATTTGTTGCTCTTACTATCTTCCCCATTGTTAGAATTTGAAATGTAATGAATGTTAGAGTAAGAACATACTGTATATAGATTGTTTGCATCCTAATTGAAGCCTCAGGATAATTTTTTTCTTGTTTTGTGCCAGATGATTTCCACAGTGTAGGAGCACCCACTAGCACTTACGTGGTGAAGCATCTGTTAAAGTTTTCCTTACAAAAATCCTCAGAGATTTATGTAGCAATCAAGTATTGCTCCTAGCTCTAACTTAGCATAGGCATCAGAACAAAAATCAGGGTTTCAAATGTCATTCTAAACATTGATTTAATTTATACCCATATTCAAATTTGGGACTAGGTATCTTGATGATCTTCCCAGCATGATAATGTTGAATTCTAAAGGTATTTTTTGTTGCCTGTAATTTTTCCAAGTTTTTGGATGGAGTTTGGTTGGTTTGGCCTCAGTTTGGAAGCTTGTTTTATTCATAATTTTTTAAAGTAAAGCTACAAATATTCAGTCATCTTTCAGGGTGAATAGAGTGGGAACAATAACCCTTTTCCCATTAGTAACAGCCCCCACCCCCAAGGTATTTTAAGCAGTTTTGGCACATCAGTGCTAAATAGTATTGTAATTAACATTTGGTAATGGCTAAAAAATGATATTTAGAAGCTTGCTTTTAGGAATTGGCTTGTAGGTAAAGTAGATATTGCATTAGAATAACAGTCTAGGAAAGCAGCAAGGGTTAATTGTTTCTAAAAGCCTGTTTGTAACAGTTTCCTTCAAGATCCACTGTGTCAGAAGCTAGCAGGCATACACATCCTGGGAAATTAAAAACATTGAAACTGCTGTCCATAGCATGAAATAAGGTGGACGCAGCTCACAGTGACCAGCTGCAGAGCCCTTGGGATTTCCGGTTTCGGTGGACAGACCAAATGAAGACACCAGTAAATGACCAAATTAAGATGTGAACATGTGATGGGTCTGGGAAACAAAGGAATATTCTGACATAACAGAATGTAGACAGTATGATGACCACAGGGAAACCAATCAATGATGGCAGGTAATGAAGAGTCATCAGATGGGAAACATAATACAAAAGGGGGGATATCACAGCAGCAAATGATCCCTGAGGGGAAAACCTGAGGTCACTATGGACAGAGCCTGTCACAACCAGCCTGGCTTATCCACCCCACTACGGGGGCGGTGGGCCTCAGCCCTCAACCTCCAGGCTGCTGACATCTGACAGTCAAGAAAGAACCACCAGGTAAAGCTTGCATACTAGCCAGATGTACCTTCCCTCTGTGAACCCTAGGACTGGTAGATGTAGAATCGGGGTGAGGGGGCAATTATTTTGTTTGCCTTGCCTGCATTATTCTTATCTGCTATCACTGTCTATCAATAAAATTTTCCTATTATTGAATAGAGAAGTTATGCTCAGTCTGAGGGTTTGGGTCCACCCAGATTTTGGTATATGGGTCCTAAATCTAGTGCCAACATTTGGTAGGCAAATAATAGTTTCATAGTTGATAGGGTCAGAAGGGACCTGAGCAGATCATCAAGTCCGACCCCCTGCCATGGGCAGGAAAGAACGCTGGGGTCAAACAATCCAGCTAGGTGATTGTCTAGCCTCCTTTTGAAGACCCCCAGAGTAGGAGCAAGCACCACTTCCCTTGAAAGTTGGTTCCAGGTCCTAGCTGCCCTGACTGTGAAGTAGTGCCTCCTGATATCTAGCCTGAATCTACTCTCAGTCAACTTATGGCCGTTATTCCTCATTACTCCTGGTAGTGCTCGGGGGAACAGGGACTCTCCCATAGCCTACTGGTCCCCCTTGGCCAGTTTGTAGATGGTCACCAGATCCTCTCTCAGCCTTCTCTTGTGGAGGCTGAACAGGTTCAGGTCCCATAGGCTCCCCTCATAGAGCCTGCTTTGGTGTCCCCTGACCATGCGAGTGGCCCTCCTCTGGACCCTCTCGATGCTGGCCACACCCCTCTTGAAGTGCGGCACCCAGAGCTGGATGCAGTACTCCAACTGCAGCCTGACCAATGTCCTAAAGTTCAAATAATGTTATAGTTTAAAATGATCATATTGTCTTCATCAATTCTCTTCACTCACTTTGGACTATTTAAATCCTGAATCCAGAATAAGGTTCCACACAATGGCTCCTCAAGGCTAGACAGAGGGTGCATACAGATATTTGGGGAGGTTGGGGGGGTTAGATTGAGTTAAAAATGCCACCCGATCTAAAGTAAGTCAGAATGAGGAGTTATGGGAGGGGGGGGGCTTGGGATGGGGGGAGGCAGGGTCCATGGTGGGGTCGGAGATTTGGGAATACGTAGTATCCATGAACAGAATTGTGGGGCAAGTGGCATCTGTGGGAGGGTGTGGGGGGGCAGACAAGGTCTGTGGGAGGGATTGGGGGGGCAAAGGGGTCTGCAAGGTGGATCAAGGGCCAGGCAGATCCACAGTGGAGTTGCTGGGGTCTGGGAGGGATTGGGCGGGGATCAGAAGGGTTTACAGTGTGCACTGAAAGGATGGGCACCTCTCTCTCCTCCATTCCCTGGGAGCAGGAGCAATTTTAGCTTCCTGATAACTCTACCACCAGACAAAACATCCCGTTCCCCCATTCTGCCTGCCCCTCCCCCCACACTGGTGTTCTTGCTTTGCTCTCGGCACTGATGAATGCTAGTAAAACCAGCACTGAGAGTGATTTATGTGATGGGGGGTTTGGCAGGCTTGGGGGCTGGGCTGGCTGGTCCCCAGGAAGGGATTTTCTATCCAGGATGCCAGGAAGCGGGTAGTGAAGCTGAGCCCTAGGGCCAGCAGCTGGGCTTTTCCAGCCCTGGGGCTGTGCTGGTAACTGTACACAGGTTCAGGACAGTTAGATCAATCTGAAAATGGCTGCCTGATCTAAGTTAGACTATCCTCAGAGGTAGGGTTAACTTAGATAGGGTTGGCCATTTTTAGACCAATGTAACTGCCCTGAACTTCTGTACAGTTTGCTCTTAGATCTGTCTAACTAGCAAAAGGTCCACAGCTGGGCAAACTACATTAAATCAGGGAGCCATTTTTAACTTGATCTCACCTCCCCAAATGTCTGTACTAGCCTAAATTTATAGGGCTGTCAAAAGGAAATATATGACCTAAGTAACAGACAAGGAAACTTGGGCAGCCCATTTTTTGGATTCGTTTTTCACAATTGGATCCTACTGACTGATACAAGCCAAACATGTTATTTTAAACTTCTCTATGTGTATTTTTAATACCTTTGGTAGTGCCACCATCTGGGCACTCAAATTAGGCATGTTTTCTCATGTGGCCTAGATTAAAGGATGTAAAGCAAAGTTTTCTACCCAGCATTATTATAGAGCAGGGATTGGCAACCTATGGGCCAGATCCGGCTTGTTCACGGACCTAGGACTTTGCTGGCATATGGTGGCAGGGGGCTTTGGTGGCAGGAACTTTCCCCAAGTACTGTGGAGCTGTGTTAGTAACTTACTGTATGGCCATGGGCAGTCCTTAAACTTTCCTAACTCAGTTTACCAACTTAAAAACTAATAGATTAATATTCTTCTGATGTACTTTATAGGCTTGTTGTAAAATTTAATCAAAGTCTCATGACTGCTGATGATTTCCATCTATTGTACTGACTGAAGAAGTAAAAGACTGGGTTAAAATAACTGTCATAAAAATCTGCAGTAACACAGCACATGCTGGAAAAGAGACAATAGGGAGCTTTCCCCTCAGATTTTTATTATTTATTACTTCTTTTCAAAAAAGAAGTGCATCAAAGTCATGATGATTTGTGGAGGCTGAATGACTGATTGGATAGCAACATTTGTATAATGTATGTAACAGAGAGATACGTATAGAGAACTTTCTTGTTTTACAGATGAAGAAGTATAACATCTTTCTTAAGTATTTGCCATCTGTATTCAGTAAGTATTTCATGGAATTGGCTTTAACATTATACCAAATGAGTTGTCATGAATTTTGCATTATTGTGATTATTCCTGAGCATCTTCACATACCTTTCCTGCTAAGGAGACAAAATTATTTACATATTTATGTAGTATATCAAAACAAGATAAACACACTGCTATGCCATCACTCATTTATGGTATAGTCTTCAAAGGCAAACAGAGAGTGGTATAAGTGCAGTAGTTTGCATACTGATGCAAATATGGAAGCAAACTATTGAATAAGTAAGTTCTTAGAGAAAGTTTTAGAAGCTGGGGATTTGAAAGTATTTGACCAACTAGGCACCAATAACTCAGCTGGTTGAATACTTGGAACTATTTTTATTGTTGTTATTGTTTTTTGTAATGAATTGGTACACCTTTGCTTGTGAAAAGCTTTATCCCCATGTGTTGACCAGCTCATATTTTAAGTATGAAGCAAGCCGTCTAGGCAGTCCAGATGGAAGAACCACTTCACTACTTTTTACCTGAGATGATTGGTTTCTTGTCTTTTGCATGGACCTAAATACAGACTTTAAATCAGAAAGTTGAATCATGTTTGGAAAAATCCCATGATTTTTAAGGGGAAGTCAAATAATAGATTGATTGTGGCTCTGCTCTTCCACCCAGACACATTTTGATTATGAACGAATATTAAGCATAAATGAATTTTAGTGAATCAATTAGCACTGTTTGTTAACAGTGCTTAAGATGTCCTATTATAGGAACTTGTTTTCAGTTGCTTTTTACTTTGCCAAATTTAAACTGTTTGGTCAGAAGTTTTCCATTCTAATTATTTGCTGGGGGGGGGGGTGTGCACGCATGTGACTGTCTGTCTGTCTGTCTGTCTGTCTGTCTGTCTGTCCATAAATTCAACAAAACTGGTTCAGACATATGTGGGAGCCAAGCTAAAAATATTCTGGTGATCTGTTCTGAGAAAATTAAATGCTTTCTTGTTTTGGAATAGGAACTTGAAATTTGGCATTTAGATGGCTATTGTGTTGGGGATGTACCTTTTGCCATCCCTGTGGAAATCTGCCTGAAGTTGACCAAGTTATGACTGTGAAAAATTACTCTTCACACAGGCTCAACAAATACTTTCTAGTTACGTATCTAAAATTGTCAGAGATTCTGTTTACACATGGTTTGATCTAACCTAGGCTTGAGAAGGACATTCCCCAGCTCTGCCACATTTGAATATCAGAACTGAGAACGTTCTTTTAGGTGTTCTCACTGCCTCTCTTCAATTGTCTAGTCACTAGAAGAGGAAAGTTTGGACTGAATAAAGAGAAGAAAGGACTGAATGCAAAAGAAGGAACTAGAGAGGTGGAGAGGAGTATAATGGGACAAAGAGTCTAGGCTGGAGAACCATAGCAGCTGGCAGTGAAGAAGGTAAATCAAGCTGGATGTGTGAAACTGGATGGACAAAGAGACTGGGATTTGGGATTGTCAGCCAATTTAGAGAGACTTTGAATCACTAGGCTAGAAACGTGGGAACTGGTAGAGCAAGGAGGGACAGACAGTGGGGCAGAAGAGAAGATGCCATATGAGAATTTGTTCGGCTAGAGAAGGCAGGGACTAGTTAAGAATTGTGAGGAATAGAATATAGGGCAGATGATAATGAGTAGTACTTGAAAGAGGAAGTATCATGCTGGAGGGAGGTTACTATTGGAGTTTTTAAATTTTGGGATTGATATTATTTAATATGTTGTGTGTGTGTGTGTGTGTGTGTGTATAAAAATGATGTTGGCACAAAAAATGGGAATATGCTGATGAAATATTCTGATGACTCAGGAGGCATTGTTAATACAGGAAAGGACTCAGATATACACAGAGCAATGGATGAGCTTTGAGGTCCAGAGTTATAAAAATGAGTTGCAGATCATGCAGCTGAGGGCTAATAGTACGAATTTCTGCTATTAGCTTAGAGGTCATTACCTGGAAACCACAACACAGGGTGTGGTGTATTAGTTGATTACCAGATGACTACGTCATATTGCTTTCCAAAAGGTGAATGCAATAATTCCAAAAGGTGAATGCAATAATTATTTATGAACCAGAACAGTCAACATGTAACAGTCCACTGTTTTAATTGCAATCCATTATATTACAGTATGGAGCACTGTAGTTAAAATAAACATGTGCACAACCTTTAGTGTAACATCAGCTCGTAAAAAAGTAAGAAAAAGGCACAGCAGGATGGCACCTTAAAGATTAACTAGTTCAGAGAGTCATGAGCTTTCATAGGCAATAGCCTACTTTGATACTCTGAATGGACTGAAAAAAATGAAGGGTTTTAAATAAAAAGAAAAGGGACGGAGGTAGGGGACATTGCTGAGGGAGGCAAAAGTGGGTTGGAAAGGTCAGTAGGGATAAACAAGGCAGTTACCTTGAGGGACTTTGAAATTAACAGCTAATTTGGGTAATGGGATAAGAATAGATAGTCTTTGTTAAGATCATAATTAACACAGTCCAACCCATGGTTGATTTCTTGTTCTGCGACTTCTCTTTCAAGTTGGTTTTTACAGTTTTGTTGTTTAAGGACAGCTACTCTGAGGTCAGTGATGGGACCTACAGGGAGGTGGAAGAGTTCTATCACAGGCTTTTGTGTGTTTATGTAATTGATGTCAAATCAGTGTCCATTCATTGTTTTATGTAGGGATTGCCCCTTCTGGCCAATGTAGATAGAGGGCCACTGTAAGCATGTGATGGCTTACATGATATTGGTAAAGGAAGAAGTGAATGAACTCTGTTGTTTGGTTCAGTGAAAAATGTGGTCTGTGTTTACCAGGGGGTACAGCATGCATCTGGGTCTACAGCAAAGTTTTGTGGCTTGGTGAGGATTGGAGTTAGGTAGTTTGTTGCTGGGGAGACATAATTTCAAGTTAGACTGCTTGTAAACCAGGATAAGCTTGTCCCTCAAGGTTACTTTGAGATTGTCATCATTTTCCATGAGTGTTTGTTCAGTCAGTAATGAAGTATCCAAGGTATTTGAGATTAAGTATTATAGGTGATAACCAAAGGGATTTAGTTGCACTTGTCATGGGGTTGGTATTGTAGCAGGTCAGAGCAGGGCCTGAGCCTGGCTGTATTGGTTTGAATGGCTATAGGTGGAATTTGCATTGTAAATGTAGAAAATCCTGTCTCAGATCCTTAAAGTGTGCATCTCAGTCAGTGGGATCAAACCAGATATGGTTGTAATGTCGAGCTTGCTGTAGATGGCAGATCTAATGGTGTTCTTAGGAAGAAAGCTGTTGGTGTGTAGGTAGTTGTAGCAGTTGGCTGGTTTCTGATGCAATGTGTTGATGATGTGATAATTGAAAATCCAGTGATATCCAAGAAATGAATTTGCTGGGTGGAGTACTCAAGAGTCAGTTTGACTGTTTGGTAGAAGTTGATGCTTGGTGACAGTTTGGTAGCATTTAAAGTCCTGATGGAATGTCTCTATATATTCCTTCCTTCCCATATGTCTACATGATGATGTCATTGATATACCTCAGGTTTCCATGGAATTGAGAGGGCAGTTGCAGAGGAAGCAGACTCTGAGATCTCTCAAAAATATATTGGCATATTAAGAAGGCCATGAGTGTGCCCACTGCAGTATGGTTCATTTGTAGGTATAGTGAGACTCCAAATATGAAAGATTTGCACATGAGGTCAAAGGGTAGGAGATCTGAAAGCCACTAGTACTCTCATTTACTTATAAATGAACAACTTCATTTTGATGAGTGACACAAAACCCACGTGTCATGGGTTGTGTCATACTTTCTGTGACTCATATGAAGATACCCTAGTAGCATAAACATACACACAGTAGAAGACACAGATTGGGCAGAATGCTTTATGAATATCCTTAAATCCATCCCTATCCAGAAAACCTCCTTAGTATGTGCTTAAAATCTAATGAGGCAATGAAACTTAAGTGCATAATAGTTAAGCACATGTGTAACCATGATATGATATATGATATGATATATGATATATGATACGATTAATGGCTAGAAAATTATATTTAGAGGTTTGCTTCTGGGAATTGGCTTGTAGTTAAAGTAGATATGCATTAGAATAATGGTCCAGGGCAATGACAAGAGTTAATTGGTTTCTAAAATACTGTTTGTGACAAAGTTTCCTTCAAGGCCTACTGAGTCTGAAGCCAGAAGACAAACAGGCTGGGAAATTGAAGATATGTTCCACAGTGTTCCTTAAAAACGTGAACAGGGTACCGCAAGAAATAAGGGAACTTGCCACATTCGCTAGATCACAGCTGCAGAGTCCTTGGGATTTCCAATTTTGGTGGATAGACCAAATTAAGACACTGGTAAATGACCAGATTAAGATGTGTGCATGTGATGGGTTATTGTGTCTGAGGGAGGAATCATGGATAGAGTGCACACCACCAGCCTGTCTCACCCACCCCACTGTGCGGGGCAGGGGTCTTGGCCCTCACTCTCCAGGTTGCTGACATCTGACATTCAGGAAAGAGCCACAGCTTGCATCCTGGCTGATGTACCTTCCCTCTGTGAACCCTAGGACTGGTTGATATAGAATTGGGGTGGTTATTTTTTTTTGCCTTGCCTGCATTGTTCTTATCTGCTATCATTATGTATCAATAAAATTTGCCTATTCTTAAATGGAGAAATCATGATTGGTCTGAGGGTTTGGGACTGCCCAGAACAAGGTCATAAATCCGGTGCCAACAATGATATGATGGTTTAATCATGTGCTGTGGTACTGGAGATCTGTTCCACTGTGGATTTGCATGCTTTCATTTGGTGTACATGGTAAAAAGGTTAAGGGCTGGTGTGCTACTGTAGCCCATTTTGGATCCCAAGAGACAGTTGTGTGGAGAATTAGATAGCTTTGTGATAGTTGGAGTTGAGAAAGAAAGCTTCTCCCTCTCTCCTTTTTAATGGTTTTGATATTCAAACTAAAGCTTTCCTTTGCACGTTTGCTATCTGCTAGCCACGTTTGGTAATATCTCTTTCTCTTTGTGACAGGGGTCCACCTCGGGGCCGATCTCCAGGGCCCACCCCCTGTCTTGTGGGCAACCGCCTGCCTATCTCGCCCGCCACGCCTTTGATGATAATTGTTTCAATCAGATGTCAATTAAGCGAGAGGCTGCCCATCTAGTGCCCCGATGCCAGGGGGCGCTCTCTGCATCTCCTATCCTCCCCAATACCGCAGCCCAAGCCTCGCAGATGGCATCTTGGTGTTCGCATACAATCACCGGCCCCCTCACTGGGCCCCAGAATCATCCCTACAGGACTCCTCTATAATCCTTCCGATCAGGCGGCCACTCCGCCGTCATCCAGGCTACCTAGCCCCCTCGAAGCCATGTTCCCCTCTCTCAGGTGTGGTCCCCCCAGGACCTTCGGCCACTTGCCCTGGTCCACCTCCAGGCCAGTCGGGACCCCAGGCCCCCAGCTCTTGGGCGTCCCTCGCGGTGGGCCCCTGGGCCTTTTGACTCCCATAGTCCTGGCCCCAGCTTGGGCCAGTCAAGAGTACTCTCCCCTTCAGGCTGGGTCTCTAGCCGCTCACTTGCATCCTCGGGCCTCACCATGTTAGTACTCCCTTTCTCCTAGGGGCAACCACAGCACCATGCCCTGTACTCAATCACACTCTCGGGGTCCGCCCTCTCTGGGCCCCTCACAACACTGGCCCTCTGGGCCCCCCAACAAACACAAGGGTAACCCACCCAGTGGTGGTGGGAGTTAGGGGTTAAGGCGCCCCAACCCGCCTTTCAACAGGGTGATAACTGGCCTGGCATTTCCTGGGGGCTCCCACGCCACTGAGAGCCCCACCAGACCACCCACTCCCGGCAGGGTGCAGTTTCAGGTCATGCCCAGGACCAGGAGCCTCCTTACCAACCCCTTGCAGCTTCCCCCTTACCTCCGGGTCATTCTCAGCAGCCCTTCAACCAGGCAATGTTGCTGCCTGGCCCCCAGCAGCCAAACTGCCCTACTTATTTAGGCAGCCCTTGCCTCTAAAATGGCTGCCCTAATCAGGCACCTGGAGGTTGCCGGCTCCAGGCCCTTAAAGTGGCAGGCACACACAGTACACTGCCACACACCTCCCCCCTTAAATCACCACTGCCCCCTCGCTGGGGCCACTTCACCGCTCCCTTTCAATGGGGCTTTACGTCACTCATCCTACTGCCCCCTCACACTGGGGTCCTGCAACCCACTGGTTGCTCTCATCGCTGCCCCCTCTCTCTGGGGCCGCCTCCTCACTGGGGCCGGGGTCTCCATACCCCGCACACAACCCGGGGTCTATGTTCCCCGCCCACAAACCACTGGTTGCGCTCATCACTGCCCCCCATCTTGGGGCTTCTCTTCTTATCGAGCCTCCGGTCTTCTAGGCCCTACACACTGCTACCCTCTCTTAACTGGGCTCACCGTCCTGCTATTCCTTCTCCCGAAGCTACCTTCCCCTCTCGGGTGTGGTTCCCCTGGAACCTTCGGCCTCTTGCCCTGGCCCACCTCCAGGCCAGTTGGGACCCCAGGCCCCCGGCTCTTAGGCATCCCTCGCGGTGGGCCCCCAGCCCTTTTGACCCTCATGGTCCTGGCCCCAGGTTGGGCCAGTTGAGGGTACTCTCTCCTTCGGGCTGACCACCTCAGGACCCTGCCCCCCTCGAGGCCTATTGCTGTGCTCGCCTACCACCGGGCTCGATGTACGGCCCCTCTCAGGCTCCTCTCGTCGCTGTCCCCCTTTCAATGGGGCCGGGGTCCATGCACCCCACACGCAACCCACTGGTTGCAAGTGGCAGGCACACCCAGTGCACTGCCACACTCTTATTTCACAACCCTGCACATTTTTTTAGCATTGACTAAAAACCTTAGAGTGAGATATGGTAATATTAGCTCAGATTAATGAATTAATATTAAAATGAATTAATAAAATGACTGACAGTGAAGAATTGGAGACATTCTCAAGAAGCTCATGAAGGCCGAATTTGGTTTTATGAATCTGAATAAGACATGTGCATTTAACAATAATAAGGACCAATGAAAGGACCAATGAAACAATATCTTTTAACTATTTTTTGCCTTGCTTGTTGTGTTTTTTTAAAAACTTAATATATAATCTAACAAATTAATGCACATTCCAGTAAAGCTATATTTGTTTTTGCTTTGATCTTAAAAGGAATAATATAGTGCTAGGCCCCAAGCATATTAGTCAAACTTGTAGTTTCTCCTTCACTAGAGAAAACTGTGGTTTTATGTGGTGATGCACCACCTCATCTGCACCCTGTTTTTCAAAATCCCAGGTCTGCCCATGGAAGTTGTGTGTGCATGCAGTATGAACATATTTCACAAAAGTGCTTCCAGGTGCAGCAGGGTGGTTGTACGTATGTTGCTAGAGAGTCCTCAGAGTCTCAATCTATAATGGTTAAATTGCTCATACTTAAACAAGTTTTAGTCACCTCTAATATATTCTCTTTCAACTGAAGCTTCTGAAAGAATAGGAAATTAGTGAACTTTGTAAAAATACTTGAATTTGCTTATTAGGCCAACTATGCCCTATTGAAGAATAACCTAAAGGTCATATATTTCTAGTGCTCTACATTTTCACAATGAATGAGAAAATCAAATATAGTTTAGATAATGCAAACACATTGTGGATATATTTTAGCATCCAAATTGACTATTTCAAGTGATTGTTCAGCATAAAAAAGTGAATTACCACAAATTCTATCAATAATACATTACAGATTAAACAGAGTCCACTGAGGCAAATTTTAATTGAAAGAAAAGGGAACACATTAGTTATTGAAGAGTGAATAAACTTGTGGTTTGATTTTTAACTGAGTAAACAGTTTTGACAGTCCAATTAATTCTACCATACAGGATGTCTGCTGTTTAATATAAATATATCCTTATTGTATTTAGTGACAGAACAACTGTGTGTTAATGTAGAGGGTTGTCCTTTCTTTACTTCATGAGTCTAATATTTCAAAGTAACCTCAAAAGTTGAAGTTTTAAATATAAAAGTCATGCGTATGAAGCTTTGCAAATGTACATTTAGGATATCTAAAATTCTGAAAAGGACTTTTGGATAGACAATGGGAGTGTCTACACAAGACACTAACTATGCACTAGCCTAATAATACTGCTCAGTAGTGTGTCTCAGCACAAACAGTGTTAATACACTACTGCACAGTAGTGTCAATAAAGACATGCACCAGTGCTACTGCGCAGTAATGCTGGTTACTAAACTTAATGTGCAGTAACTACAGCATGTTAATGAATGAGTAGATGCAGCCAGTTACAAATATTTGCCACAGCATCAGGTAGTGTTGTCACAGCAACTGAAGAAGCCTTGCTAGTATCATGGAATCAGGCTCAATCCTGTTCTTTCTTCTTACAAGCATATTCTAGTCTTATAAGCATAGGCAGAGGGAGAAAATATATTTGGGGGGGTGAGGGAGGGGGGGGCTGAGTGCACATGCATATGTGCACATGTGCCCTCCCAGCACATAACTCTGTGGGGAAAAAAGGGTGGGGGGAGGGGAAAGGACCCTGGGAGGGGGCGGATCAAGGCCCCAGCAGGAGGGAAGGAATGGGGCACAGGCAGGATCTGGGGTGAATGGGGCCCTGGCCAGGCTGGGACAAGCAGAAGCCTGGGGGGAACATGCCCTCCTGATCTGTGTATGGGGTGGAAACGTCTACTGCTGCACGCTGCACTTTGAGCTCCAGTGCCCTGCTGCCCCGAGAGCTGCATGATGCCACATGTGTCCCATCACAAGGCACAGTGCAGCTGCAACAGGGAGCAAAGTGCAATGTGCAGTGGTACCTGCCTCCACCCTGTGCACAGTTCAGGGGGCATGTGCCCCCGGGCCTCTGCTTGTTCCATCACCTGGCCTAGCCCGGCAGGGGCCCAACTCACCTCATCCCCTGCTCCTGCCTGTGCTCCACTCCCTCCCTCACCACTGGGACCTTAATCTGACTGCCCCCTCACAGCAGTGAGTGAGTGAGTGGGGCCGGGCAGAAGTAGCCCTGCACAGCCACAGCAGGGCATGGAACAAAGCAGTGAGTGGCTTGTCTGAGGGGCACCTGGCATGGGAAAGGGGTGGTGGCTCCCACCATTGCATGCACCCAGGAGGGCATGGGGGGACATGTGCCCCAGATCTGTGCATGGGGTGAGAGTGGGCTGCTGCTGTGGGATGGGGCTGGGGTAGCACTGGGCTCTTCCCAGCAATGAGGGTTGGGCCACACTGTGCTCAGTGTGGGCAGTGGTGGCACTGGGAGGAGAGGCTTGTGGGGGCTACGGCAAATTTTGGTGTGGCTGCAACCCCCATCATAGGCACCCTTTCAGCACTGCTGCCGCCCACTCCGAGCATAGCCCGGCCCAGCCCTCTGCCAGGAAGAGCCCGGTGCCACCTCAGTCCCAGCCTGCAGCAGCAGCCTGCCCCACCCCACCCCTTGCAGATCCAGGGGCACACACCCCCATGCCTCCTGGGGTTTATGTAACAGCAGGAGCTGCACCCCCCAGACAAGCTGCTTGAGGCTCCATCCCCTACTCCACCCCGGCTGTGCTATGCCTGCCTCAGCCCCATCCCCATCCATACTCCCTCCCTCACTGCTGTGTGCATGCCCCTCCCTGCTGCAGCCACTGGAAGCCCTCCTCCAGGTTGCCTTGTGGCCCTGTTGCAGCCCTGTGTTTAGCGCGGGGCAGGGGGGAGGGGAGGAGGGGGGGGTGTCGGGCTAAGCCCCATTAGGTTAGGAAAAAAGGAAAGGAATAGAAAAGTGACATGGGACTGAAACAAAGGCTTCTAAAGCATACAATTGTAATATAAAAAACAAAACAATTTTAAGCTGGTATAAACAATGTAGTTCTTTTTTTTTTCTTTCCAGCCATAATATCTCTATTCACCCATATAGCACTTGGCACAGTCTAACCAGTCAGAAAGCAGCAATAGACACAGAACATCAGAGATACAATATGCACTTTGAGAATTATAGGGCTGCTATAAACTTACTAGGGGATTATTTTGCAAGGACATGTGGCCCTGCAATACTGTTTATTCATGCACCATGCTAACTGGAAGAACTTTATGAGGTGCAAGTTTTGTTTTTCTGAAGATGCCAGGAATTCGATTCTATTTTTGACTTTGCTTCAAGAAAACAAATGCAAGCACCTTAAGACGTGAACGATACAGAAGTGAAGGTGATTATATTTCTGTATGTTGGTAGGAATGGGAGAGTGGCTTGATAGAAAAGTGCAGGAGAGAGAAAGCACACTATTGTGAATACAGAGGCCCCTCTTCCTGCTGCACACACTTTGTCTCTCAAGCATTTGTACCATTTTGGAAATACTATGCTGTATTGGGCAAGAAAAATGGAGTCTTTTCACTCCTGTTTTGTTTTAACATCTTTCCTTTCTATTTTTGAACTCCATCTCTTTTTCCTTCTTCCATTCTTATGTCCTCTCTTTTTCTCATTCCCACCCCCCTTTCCTTGTCCCTTTTCCAGCACTTCACTAGTCATCTTCCTTTCCCTTTCTCACTTCATTATATATCTCTCATGCCTTCTAAAAAAGGGCGAAAGATTTATGCAATATGAAGAGAAACCAGATGCCTTCTATATCCACATATCTTTTTGTTAATCTCTTTCCCATTCACCCTTCTCATCCTGTTTCCTTTTCACAGTGCCTACCCAGATCTGCCTGTTTCTCTTTCCACTTTCCTTCCAGTTTTTCTTTTCACCTTCCCTTTGTTGTTTGTGTCTCTCCATTTGCTTCCATTTTCTTTTGTTTCCCTGTTTGCCTGTCCAGTATCCTCCTATTGTTCCTTTATTTCCTGTCCTATTTTTCATCTGTCCTCTCTCTCTCTCTCTTTCCCTAGCTTTCCTTTATTTTTTTCTTTCCCTGGTTTGTGCACTTCTTTACTATACTTGCTCTATGATCCTGCCTACCATTCTCCACACTGCTCAGCTCTCCTCCCCCTTCAGATCTTTTAATTCTGCAGTAGAAAATGTCATTGAAATACAGGGCAGTTTTTATCAGCATGCTGATGTTGCAGACCTGATGTAGCCATTTGAATAATCATTTCTATTTCAGTGTGTGCAGATTTTTGACTGCTAATTCCTTTGAAGTGTGAAAACCATTGTTCTGGTAAAATACCTAGAACAATGCAGCAGGGAAAAATCTAACTCTAATGGAATTTTAACTTGCTGAATCAAAATTATAATGTTGGGCAGATATGTAAATAATGGGTTATTTATACCATCTGTCACTCTACCTTATCTAGGAAATAATTCTGTGGTTCTTACATACAACCGTGCCTGGCATCTATTTTGATTGGTGATCACTGTAAAACATTGTCAATGTCTAGAACTGTACATTCTCATGTCATTTCACATTTTAATGGAGTGTAAAGTGTTGAGAACAAAGGCTCACACCTGATGCAAATCTTGGACTTGATTAGCATCAATTCTAAAAGCATGTTGCTCAAGAGAGGAAGTTCACAGCTTTGTTTCAGAGAGTCCATAATCACATTCACAAGGAATCTGTAATTGAAGATAAAAAGAAAAAAATATCTTTAATGTTTCAGAACTGATTATGCCACCATCTAATTGGTTACAGGCATTCTTGGTGTGCAATAAAACTGAACAGCTATAGAATTTTAAGCAAGGATATAGCAGGTTTGCTAAATACTTGCTAGAAAAAAAAGTTTTTTTGTGTTTACTTCCCACTGAAAAAAGTCTCCAAACCATCTGATTCATTCTTAAAAGTTTTCCCCCTTTTCCCTTTAATAGTTAAAAGTTTTCAGAGAGTAAAACTCATTTTATTTTTTAAACATGTGCTTCTATCATTTTATTACCTGCTCCTTGACTCTTGTTTCCTAGGTCATTAATTGGAAGCTGTGTTTTCAAGTCCTTTTTGTCTATATTAAGTGGAAGAGAACTTGTTTGTTCCAGACACACCAGGGAAAATTATAATCTGAGTTTTCAGTGTTCACTGATATGGTTTCTCATGGGGTTATGCCTTCAGATCTGCCTGTGCCAAGAGCAAAGTTCACATTTGTTCCAGATTTCCATGTATGCCAGATTTCCATGTATGCTATGGAGGCCACACTAGATCAGTTAATTGTCAGAACAATCCATAGTGATGACATGGGATTGTAGGAGCTCCACAGTCATCCTGTGATATGAAGTACAGAGATTTGCTGGACAAAGAGAATGGGACCTTTAGTGAGTTAGAGCTTGATCATCCCTAGGCACCCTCTCACACATCCTGTTTCCCATCCTACTTCCCATCTTCCCCATACTGCAACTTGGAGATTTAGTATTTGCATCTACAGAAAATCTTTAAGGATGATGGCATTCAAGAAGGACAGCAATTTCAAACCATTAATATCACGTCTTAAAATAATAAAGATATATTTGAAGATGGATTTTGCAGGCTGGCAGATCAAATTTCTAATATCACCTCCCTGTTGAACTTATAGGAACTTATTGCTGAATGATTCATTCTTGTGTCTGACAAAAGTCCTAACATAGGAGCAGAGCTAGTCCAGTCCCAGGAGAGTATAAAAGGAGACTCCCTGACTGACCATGGACAGAAAGCAAGGTGGTTTGCAAGCAGTTTCCTGGGCGCCAGAGGATTAAAAGGAAGAGGAACAAGGCACAAGGCACTGGTCACCAGGATCCTGCTTCTGGAAGATAAGAGAGTAAGAGACCCCCTGCTACTGCCAGTTCTTCCTTTGCAAACCTGTGAGGTGTCTGTCCATGCAGGACCACTCACTGTTGAGACTTCTATCCAGGTCCTGATTTGGTGCTGTGGGGACTGCAGCTTGCAAGTCACTTCCAATGACAGCCAGGTATGGAAGTGCCTGTGATGTGAATGGTGTCCGCTGCTGGTGTCCCTCAGGGAACAGGTAGAGAAGAGGTGGCAAGGCTTTAAAGCATCCTCAGCAATGAGATGTTCATTGATTCAATGCTGGAGGAAGGACTGCCAAAGATAGCCCTGGAGAAGGAAGTGGACATGGATGGACTCCCAGGAAGGTGGAATCTGGAAGCTAGAAGCTTATGATGTCTGTCAGCAAGCAGAAGTCATGAGCAATTTGCAGGAAGAACAGTTATGGAGCCCCAGCAACAGAGGAAAAGGAGCACATTCCATCAGCAGAAGAGGCCAGGCCAAGCATGCCCAAGGTTGGGAGGATCAAAACCACTGCCACCAAGAGGAAGCAATGGTGGGGTGGTGGTTGAGGAGTCCCTTCTCTGGGAGACAGAGGCATCCATATGTTAGCCTGATCTGTTGTCTCAGGAGGTCTGCTGCTTGCCTAGAGCCTGGAGCCAAGATGTCAGGGAAGGATTACTGAGACTCATCCAGCCTTCTGACTACTACCCCATGCTACTCATCCATGCATGCACCAAAGATACTGACACAGGGAACAGATCAAAAGTGACTACATGGTTCTATGTACAAGGGTAAAGGGGACAGGGGCTCAGATGGTGTTCCCTTGATCCTTCTGGTCAAAGGGAAGGAAGGAGCAGACTCATCCTGATGATCAATGCATGGCTCTACAGATGATGTCACCAGCTTCTTGGGACCCCAGGATGTTGTTCCAAGAAGAAGGATTGCTAGGAGGAGACAGGATCCATCTGACAAAGAAAGGAAAGTGCATCTTTGCAGATAGACTTGCTAACATAGTGAGAAGAGCTTTAAACTAGGTTTGCCAGAGGGATGGAGACCAAAGCCTTGAGATAAGCAGGGAAGCAGGTGACTTGGTGGAAGCACAAGCAGGAGGGGACAGTAGGGGAGGCCTTCTCATTCTTCCTGAGAAAGTAAAGCAATCAGTTAGTTACCTCAGATTGTAGCATGAACTGAACTAATGTAACTGATGTTAACATAGAGTGTAATAATAGTGAAATATAACCGTGTTAGTCTTGTCCTGTAAGCAACATGAAAACTCCATTTTGTATCCTTCTGCTTGACATAAGTGAATAAACTCTGCGTAGCCTTTATGTGTGAGTGTGTGTAAAAGGGTGAATGGTGAAAGAATGGCATAGAGACAGAAGAAGATTTAACTGCTTATGTAAGCAACAAGGCGCCAAATGTAAGTTACCAGTAAGTAAACTAATTAATGAATGGCTGAAGAATCCCTTTGAAGCTTGAGGGCACAAAGGAGATAACAGAAGAAGAAATCTTGCCAGACAGGCAACAAGAATACTCCAAGGTTATGATAAGCTGAAGACAAAAGAAGAACAACTGCAAAAACAGAAGCTGGGTATGGAAAAACCCCAAAGCACTGAAACAAAGGATGCCAGTCCCTATAAAAGAACACTTTGAAAATGCCAAGTTGGGTGAGTCTTTTTCTCTACTGCTGTTTCATTGGAGCACAGATGCATCTGTTCACCTCACTCCAGCTGTTTTCTTTAAATCTGCTATCTTCAAATCATAATCTGAGTTGGCCACCCTGGGCTGATATTGAGCAACTATTGCTGGTAACAATATCTGGTGTATGTGTGAATGAAATGGTTATTTTGTGTATGTGTATGCCTGTGTGTAATGATGTGTATGATGATTTTTGTGTGCTTGTATGAATGGTGTGCCCAGACCTCTATGTCTAACTCATGTAATCAATAAACATGGCACCTTGCCGTATCCCCTTTTATAAAGTCTCGCTTGTGATTTGAGCAAATGGCAATTTGTGTAACACAATGTCTGTACACAGATACACAGAGCTTGGGGAAAAGGCAGGAAGAATTGGAAGTCCTCACACAGTCACAGAACTAATATGACTGGAATAACAGAGACTTGGTGGAATAGCTTGCATGACTGACTGGAGTACTGTCATTGATGGGTTTAAACTGTTCAGGAAGGAGAGGCAGGGGAGAAAAGGAGGAGTTCCTGTTTATATAAAATAGCTGTATGATTGCTCAGACGTAGAGTATGAGACTGGAGATAGGCTTGTTGAAAGTCTCTGGGTTCGGGTTGGAGGGGAAAGCAACAAGGGTAATGTTCTGGTGGGTGTCTCCTATAGACCACCAGACAAGGACGATGAGGTGGATGAAGCTTTCTTCAAACAGCTAGTGGACATTTACCAATTACATGTCTTAGTTTGCATGGGGTACTTCAATTATTGCAATCCAGGATGTTTTGAAGAGTGTTGGGGACAACTTCCTGGTGCAAGTGAATGGCCTATTAGGGAATGTGCTGTTCTTGATCTGCTGTTCACAAACAGGGAAGAATTGGTGGGGAACATAGAGGTGGATGGCAACTTGGGCAGCAGCAACCACAAGATGGTTGAATTCAGTATCCCAATGAAAGGAAGGATGGAAAGCAGCAGAGCAAAGACCATAGACTTCGGAAAAGCATACTTCGATTCACTTGGGGAACTGATGGGTGGGATGCCCTAAGAGGTCAGTCTGAGGGGGAAAGGAGACCAGAAGAACTGGTTGTACTTTAAAGAAACCTTACAGAGGGTGCAGGAATGAACCACCTGATGCACAGGAAGACTAACAAGTATGGCAGAAGACTAGGTTGGCTTAGCAGGGAACTCTTCAATGAGCTAAAACACAACAAGGAAGCTTACAAGAAATGGAAACTTGGACAAACAACTAGGGAAGAGTATAAGAATATTTGTTTGAGCATGCCGGGATGAAATCAGGAAGGCCAAAACACAATCAGAGTTGCGTTTAACAAGGAATGTGAAAGGTAAAAAGAAGGGTTTCTAGATGTATGTCAGCAACAAGAAGATCAGGGAAAGTAGAGGTCCATGACTGAATGGGGAAGGAAATCTTGTGACAAATTATGTGGAAGAGGCTGAAGTACTCAATGCCTTTTTCACTTGAGTCTTCACAGGCAAGGTCCCAGACTGCTGCATCCAGTCTGGGGAGGAGGTGAGCAGCTGACCATAGAGCAGGTTTGGGACTATTTAGAAAAGTTGGATGTATATGAGTGCATGGGGCTGGATGTGATGCACCTGAAGGTGTTGAGGGTGTTGGCTGATGTGATTGGAGAGCTGCTGGCCACTATCTTTGAAAGCTTGTGGTGATCAGGAGAGGTCCTGGATGATCAAAAAGGGCAAATATAGTGCCCATCTTTAAGAAAGGGAAGAAGAAGTATCCAGGGAACTACAGATTGGTTAGCCTCACCTCAGTCCCTGAAAAAATCATAAAGCAGGTCCTCAAGGAATCCATTTCTAAGCACTTGGAAGAGGAACAGAAGGTGATTAGGAACAGTCAGCATGGATTTACAAAGGGCAAGTCATGCCTGACCAACCTGATTGCCATCTATGATGAGATGACTGGTTCTGTGGATATGGGGAGAGCAGTGGATGTGATATTCCTTGACTTTAGCAATGCATTTGATATGGTCTCCCACAACTTTCTCTCAAGCAAGCTAAGGAAGTCTGGGTTGGATGAATGGATTGTCATTTGGATGGATAGAAAACTGGTCAGATTGTCAGGCTCAAAGGATAGTAATCAATGGCTCAGTGTCTAGCTAGCAGCTGGTATCAGTTGGAATGCCCCAGGGGTTGATCCTGGGGACAGTTTTGTTCAGTGTCTTCATCAATGATCTGAAAGTATGGAGTTGTACCCACAGCAGATTTGCAGATGACACCAAGCTGGGTTGGGGAGTGGATATGAAGGACAGGAGGGCTGGGATGCAGAAAGACCTAGACAAATTGGAGGACTGAGCCGAAAGATATCTCATGAAGTTTAATAAGAACAAGTGCAAAGTCCTACACTTAGGAGAGAATAATCCCATGAACCGGTACAGACCGGCAACTGCTTGGCTAAGCAGCATCTGTGCAGAAAAGGACCTGGGGTTACAATGTACAATAAGCTGAAAATTAGCCAATAGCGCACCCTTGTTGTGAAGAATGCTAATGGCATAGTGGGCTGCATTAGTAGGAGCATTACCAGCAGATCAAGGGAAGTGATTCTTCCCCTCTATTCAGTATTGGTGAAGGCACATCTGGAGTACTGTGTCCTGTTTTGGGGCCCCCCACTACAGAAAGGATGTGGACAAATTGCCTGGCAAAACTGGCTGGAAAACATAACTTATGAGGAGAGGTTGAGGTAACTGGGCTTATTTAGTCTGGAGAAGAGAAGACTAAGGGGGACTTAATAACAGCCTTCAGCTACCTGAAGGGTGGTTCCAAAGAGGATAGAACTAGACTGTTCTTAATGATGGCAGATAACAAAAGAAGGAGCAATAGTTTCAAGTTATAGCAAGGGAAGTTTAGTTTAGATGTTAGGAAAAACATTCTCACTAGGAGGGTTGTAAAGCACCGGAAGAGGCTACTCAAGGAGGTTGTAGAACTCCTTTGAGGTTTTTCTGACCCAGATAGACAAAGCATTGGCTGGGATGATCTAGCTAGGGATGGTCCTACTTTGAGCAGGGTGTTAGACTAGATGACCTCCTGAGGTCCTTCCAACCCTATGATTCTATGGTTTTATAAATCTATATCTATTACCATACTGGATTAGACCCATGAGTCATTTAGTCAGGCAGTCTTTCTCCAGTGGGCAGAAGATGTAGGGAAATGTTGGGGCCAGGGAGGGAAATCTATACAACCCTAGTATGGAGCAATTTGCCCACCCAGACTGTACTTCTTATGATGTACCAAGGAAACTGAGCAAGAGCAGAGACTGTGATACATCATGGGAGATACAATACAACCAGAGTCTCTCACAAAGAGGAGAGTGGGAGCATGAGTCACACAAATTACTACTTCCATGAGATGCTGGGATTTCTGATTAGAAAAATATTGTTTTTTGGCCAAGAATTTTTTGCCTCAAATACTTTTGATTTAATTTGTTTGTGTATTTTATATGTTTTTATATTTGATGAATGCTGAAACTACATACACTAACTAGCTAAAATATTATATGTTGTAAAAAAAATTGGGAGAATCCACCAACATGGGAGTTATCCAACTGCGGAGAAGCATGGGAGCCTATGGAGGAGAACTTGGGGCCTTGTCAAGAACCCAGGACAAATTATCTGGGCAAATGAATGTCCTAACCACTCAGCTGTTGGGGGTTAAAACATGGTAGGGCCCCTTTTTCCCTTGTGCTTTTTCCAGGAGTTATGCTAAGGTATGCTCATACATAACCATGTAGTTGCCTGGCCAGTACATGGCTTACTGGAGTGCCTAGCAGGCTGTGCACACACTTATATATTCACACTGCTGGTGAAATGGAATATCAACATGTGAGTAAGTGTAAAAAATAGCACTTTGCTAGAAAAGCACCATTTAGACACACAATGGGAAAAAGAATTCTACCCATAATGGTTGTATTCCCATGCAACACTTTGGTTCTATTGAATCAGCATCTTCTGATGGGAAAAATTGACTTTTTAAAAAACAACTCTACTTCAAAATTTCAGTACTAACCATGTTTGGTTGCCACAGTTTGTTTTTGATCATATTCAGATCACTGAACATTTGTCAGGTAATGAAATTCCAATCCTGCCTCTAGTCTTCAGCACCTTGGAGAGTTCACACACATTCAGCTTCCTTTCAGTTCTAATCCAGTAAAGCTCCATAAGTATTTTAGCCAATAAATGGCCCTGCAGTCACATTCGGGACCTCTTGTGTGCATCCTTCTTGAGTTTGTACAGAATGAGTTTTGCAAAAATAGGCCTGAATCAGTTGAATATGTGTTAAAATGTTTTCTAGAACTCCTGCTAATGTAACAGTACTTAACTGACATGAAAATGGTTAAACTTTATTTCTTTGTCTGTACTGTGAATTTATTCTGGCTTGGAGGACATTTCCCCCTTCACCTCTGTAAAACACCCTGCTGTAAAACCCAGATGTTCAGGCTTTACTGAAGCTTTCCATAGGAATAAAGATTTAGGCATATACGAGTTTCAATTTGAGTTCAGTAAAAGCAATTTCCTTGGCGTGTGTGGGTGTTTGTGGGTAGCAGTATGTATATGTATATTCTGTAATTATCAATTGAATTAAATGAACATGAGGAAAATAAGAATTAAAACTGGCATCTGTTAATATATTTTATCTATGGTAGTCATACCCAGTGAATGTTTTCTTGCATAAACATTATTATGTGCTATTTCTTGCCTTCTTGTGCATTTTATACAGGAATTGTGCTGTTGAGCTTTCCTATGGACTCCTGTAGAGCAAGGTCATGCTCTCAATCTGTTCTGGATATCATTAAAGCCTCAGTACCTCTTGGGCATGTTTTCCCCCTTTCTAATCTCTGCTGAAATACTGTTCTTTTGGTATTTTTAAAGTGTCCTTTCCTATACCAGATAATATGGGGCTTTAGAGGTGATTGTGTGGATTTAATGGCTTCCTCCTACCCTTCAGCCTTATTTGCAGTAGGACTAGCAACACTGTTTTCAATTTTTACTTTTGACTTTATTTCCTGTTTATAGGTATCTTGATAGTTGTCAAAATGTCTGTGTCATGCTCTTCATGTACTTTTCAAATCCCCAGCTATCCCTGAGCTATCCTGAGAACACCACGATAGATGGTTTATTTTTAGTGTAATGGAAGGGCAGGGTTGTTTTTAAGATATATCAGAGAAAAGCTTCAATAGTTCTGTGATGCAGTTGTTGAAAACCAAGGGGTCTTCAAATAATTATTTCATACATACAGAATGAACTGTCTCTACTGGTTTCCATAATGAATTATTACATTGCTATGCAGATTTTTCCCATCCCCCCATAAAGATCCAATACAGTTTTCCATTAATGTCTTTGACAAAGTCACTGAAAGAAAAAAAGTCACATATTTAAATAATAGGCCTATGGTTCTCTGTCTTACTGTACCATTTGTTATGAATCCCATTAAGAATTTCTGTGTGCGCACTTTGGTTTCGGTATTTTATGCTAAATATTTTCTAAGCAAGTAGGGGAAAAAATTCCTGGGAAGATGAGGATGCCTCCAGCTCCAAAAGGAATATTTTGTTCCCTTAAAGAACTGCAAGTCTGAGAGACTCATTCTTTCCAAAATTTGACCCAAAGAACCTTTCTGAAATTACAAAATAACTAAAGGCAGTACTAGCTTTATAGAACATCCCTCTGGCTTCTTAAAAACTACTAGGTAGCAGGTCATAAATTAAAGAAAGCATAGATTTTCAGTCATCATCCCATTTTTATGTCTTGCAGAATAACTCTATCTGTTACATCTGGTTGCTAACCAACAAGATTTATTACGGCAAAAAGCACTGCATTTTTATTGAAAGAGAAGCATAGCACACTTAGACCATATATATAACTTAGACCATATATATATAGAGAGAGAGAGAGAGAGAGAGAGAGAGAGAATCTCTAGTAGTTCATATTTGTGCAAGAGAAAATACAGAATTTTTTTTTTCCTGACACGAGTGATATATTTTTTGAAGTCCTTAAGAATAATGAACTGGAAAATGTATTTTCTCCCACAAGGTTCTAATATTTTTTTAGCACTGTCTTTAGGATCCTATGAATGATAAGAATTTTTTGCAAGTAGTGAACATTTCTCGTACCACTGTCTGTCTGACTGCTAATAGGAAACTAGATCGTGATGAAGTTGCTCCAAACTGAAATAAAAATCTCTGGTCTTGTTTTGAACTCCTAAGGCTATGTTGTGGTGTTTTGCCAGCTGCCTTAAAAAAGAGACAGAATAAAGCAAAAGGCACCAGGGAAACTGTCCCTTGCTTCCCATAAACAATGCTTAGTCGTTAGGCAAGTGTAAATTGTTCCTCCTGATCTTATCTTACTTTGAGGCAGTAATTCAGAATGAAGGTGGTCATCCTTGTATACTTTCCCACTGCTTTTGAGGTATTGCTACATTGTCCTGTTAAGGATCCATTCCTTGTAAATGCAGATGGAAGAACAGCTGGCCTTCCCTTGGCTGTGCTCAGTGTACAAGAATCTAAGCCATGTTACAACAGCATTAACATCAAAGATGGCTAGGAAATCAGGACAAGAATTCTTAATATTTCCACTTTTTTTTCTTCTTTCCATCAATATTCCAGGTTTTTTCTCCTGAAAGTTTCTTACCTACTAGAGAACTCTGGGCAGTAACCAGGGAAAAAAATCAATGAAATGTTTTACAGAATATTCACTCTCACTTCATTTTAATGCAAATATATGTTCTCTTCTTTACGAGTTCATTCTTGCTTAGAGATTGAGATTGGAGAAGATAAAGAAAACCAAATGTAGGTATAAAAAATCTTATCTGATGGTACAGATCAGAAGACAAATTATATCAAGATAAAAAATAGCAATGCTTTACTGCTAATCAGCTGTCCTCCAGTAAATGTTTTATATGTTTAGTCTTACCCTGCAATAAGTGGAAACTAAACTGGGCAATTTATACCTCACTAAAATAGGGCTAAATCATTGCAATTTACCTTTCTTTTGCCATGGGTTAAGAACAAACATACAAAACAGTTGTAGAACAGCTGATGTGTGTTTAGTCCAAAGGAATCCCTCCCTTCAACCCAGTATAATTTGTTAATCTGCCACTAGCCTAAGGCATTTAACAAATGCTGAAAAAAGAATTCTAATTAGCTCTGACTAACATATTGTTTTCAAGCTACTAATGTAGAATACTGTAGCATGTATTTCATAAAGAAATATTTTTGTCCTCTGCATGAGGATTTTAAACACTTTTTTTTTGTTTTGTAGCCTTTCCATTTCTCTTCTTATTTTAATGTTTGCTTACTCTACTTATAATATATGTTGTGCCATACCAAGCACAATTGTATTGAAAACAGTCAGACAGAGAAAAACAAAAAGGTCTTTAAGGAGTGAATTCTTTGTTGTAAGACAAATTTGCTTCCCATATTTTCTCCTTGTACCTCAGTTATGAAAAATAAGAACATTCAACAAAAGCAACAAAAAGGCTGCATGGGACAGCTGTCTCTAGTATAGTGCCTGAGTACTTTAGCCCCAGTGATATATTGCTATAATAGATCATCAAAATGCAGTATCATTGATGTAATGTGCTGCTTACCAAATATTATAGTCTTAGGATCTTTGGTTGTTTTCAGCTGAGTGAGTTTTTGGGAGAGAATGTGAGCAGCTGGACCATGGACATTTGTAAAATTTTTGGACTTTACAGTAAAATATTTCTGCTTCTAAACTTTTTTCCGTAGGAAAGCATCCCAATGAGGGTTAAAGACAGCTCGAGCATACCCATATAGAATTTAGATGAGCGCACATAGTCACTTTTGCAGTATTGTTTTACTGTACCCAATATGGTCACCCAACAAGGGTTGCCAGCTATTTGTAAATGCACAGACACTCCTTAAAAACACTCTAGAAATGCCTGTCCATAAAAATGTATAAAAACATTTTCCCTTCTGTAAAAACATGGAACCATGTGAGTTCGAATCTCCAGTTGAGGGAAAAAAATAGGAGCACCATTGAAAGACATAGTGCACAGAAGTGCCACCTGTTGCCTGAGCAGGAGCACAGCACTCTGCATGCACAGAGCTCTTGTGAGGGTTTTGCAGCTCTGCCAGAGACCCCTGCACCCTCTCAAGCAATGTGCTGCTGCTGGGTCTCTATGCCTATCCCCTGCCTCTAGCAGCTGCTCACATCAAAGGTACAGGAAGAGTGGCAATGCGGCCAGGACAGAGCTGTGGCCTAGGAGAGGAAGAGACAGTAGGTGGGGCTCTATGCCAGGACAGGGAGAGTTGGGGGTCAGGCCCAGTGGAAGCATGGTCCTGGGTGCAGCTCTGGGTGTCAGGGTATGTGGTAAGTAGGGAATCCCTGTGGAAGGGGTAGCAGGCTGTAAAATTATTGCTGCATCCACAAAGGGCTACCAACCCAAGATTTTTTTTTTTCTGACACATAGAACACACGTCAGTAAAAAAAAAAAAGCTCCTCTGTCAGTAAGAAATTTGCAGCTTGTCAGGAAAAAAAATTCTTGAGTTGGCAACCTTGCCTCCAACATATGTTATGGTGAAATGAAAGACAGAGGAAGAACTCTGGCCAATACTTGCTTGCAGTTCGTTGGTGTCAGAGTTTGTATTGAAAAGGAACGTTCATGGCCTTTTGACCACAACAAAGTTACGTTTTAAAATATCCTGGTTTCTCATACTGTATTTGTGTGTAATCCAAATTGGATATGAAATGAATATGGTTTCAAGCAATATAGTTTCAAAACAGATTTCATTGTGGGCAAAATTTTGGCAAGAGTAAGATCAGGCACTTAAGCTGCAGTTTAGTTTCTGTGGGGTGGATACTATAACACCATTCCAAATTGTCTGAGATGTTATTGACATTTTCTCTAGTGTTAAATCATGAAGCAGGAGATGGGGGAAATTATTTGTTATAATTTAAAAACTAGTCCTTTCTTGATTGCTGCTTCTTTCCTTCTCTCATATTTTAGCCTGAGGTTTACTGTCATGCCCCTGCTTCTTGCAGTGATCTGTTCTGCACATTGAACCATAGAGGGCCAAGATCAACCCAGCAAGCTCCACACGTCCCCATTCACAACTTCCCTCATTACGTGAGCAAAATGATTGCTCATTAATTTCCACATCTCTTAGGCTTGTTTGTATGTTTACAGTATGAAAATGACTATCAGAGTGTTTGCAAGAGACAAGGATTTTTGTGGGTGAGGTCCATGGCTGGGATAAATTTAGATAAGCTTCAAGCTTTCAAATGCAAGGCATTCTTCATTAGGTCTGAGGAAAGAAGCAAGCACAGTGATAATTAAAATGAGTGGGTAAGGCTATGAAATTGGAGGGGGGAGAAATTCCCAGAGGTAGTTGGCAAACAATTAGCAGAAAAAAGAAGCTTGATTGATTAAGACCTATCAAAAAGGAGGAAGATTGTCATCACCTGTAGTGTGAAGGAAGAATTTCAGGAATCAGACAGATTATAGTATGCCATGAAGTCTATATCAGTGTTCAGTCCTTGGTTCTTAGTGTCCAGGCAGATTATGACTTTTTAAATTCTACCTGTATCTTAGGGCATTTTTACATGTGCTTCTGATGCGGCTCTGGGCACTTTTAATTAGCAAGCCGTGCTAATTAAAAGTGCCTGGCACTGTGTCAGGAACACATGTATCAGTAGTGCAGCGCATGTCCGCTGAGAAAATGGTGGCGATGTGCTTTGAACTAAAGCACATCAAATGTATTTTAGTTCAAAGTGCACTACTGCCCTTTTATCAGCATGGAGATGTGCTGTACCACTGATACACATGACGCGCGAGGCTGCTTGAACGCGTCATTTTACATGCTCCAGCAGACTCGATTAATCGAGCTCCTTGTATGTGTGTAAGTGCCCTTAATTACCAAACTTGTCCTATGAAATTTAGCTACCCCATAAAGACATACTTTTTGATGGAACATTATTACTATGAGGCTGCTTCAGTCTTGGAAGAGAAAATCAAATGGAAAATATTTAAAACTTGAAAAGATTTTTGATAATGAGAATATGTGCAGAGGACAAAATTTGAGTTACTAGAACTCTGAGGCTACAAGTGTTGTTAATTTTACTTTTTACAATATTTACATACAAGCTTCTTACTTTCAGGAGATACCACATTTAAAGTTCAGATTTCGGATCAATGAATACTGTCACTTGTTTTTCTTAGTGGATTTTTTTTTTTGATCATCAAATTCCTCCATTCTTCCCTGTCTCTTTTCTTGAAATATTAAACCTTGGTACTTTTGAGGATGTGTTGATACAGTACAACCCCATTGTGTTGAATCATTACAGTTCATGGCATCATCTTCTGTGAAAAAACTGACCCAGGTTTAGCTTGCAGCAGCTTTTGTTGTTGTAGAATAAAGGTTCAAAAACCCAGTAGAAGAAAGTCTTCCTATATGTGAAGGATATACTAATGGGAGAAAGTGGCTTAAACTTTCTCTGTTAGGTATCAGTAAAACCCCTGATTGAATGTTACTGGTCAGGGATAAACATAACCAAGGTGGTCAGCTAAGTATTGCCAGCAGGGCACTTGAGTATGTGTCTACCTTTCAGTATGTAAGTGCTTTCAAAGACAACTCATCTATTTAAAATTAGGCATAGGTTTAGATCATCTGCTGAATTAGAGCCAGAGAGTAAGGACCATTATTTAATGCCCTTTCTCTGACAGAAGCTCTAGGAAGGCAGGAAACAGCAATGTCATTTTTTTTTCTCAGAGAAGTGGTAAAAGGGGGTGGGCAAGGGTGGCAGTTATTTATAGGATAAGATCATTCAAAGGCCCTGAGCCAATTCCGTGACTGCATTCTGTATAGTTAGAGACCTACTTAATTTGCGATTTCACGGAAATTGTGAAATTGGGCAATGTCTGCAAGCTCCATAAAAAACCTCACAAAACATACTAAAAATAAAATGCTGACTCCCCAGTGGGAGCCAGCAGTCCTCATAGCCACTAAGCCCTGGCCACACAGCCCACTGGCACTGCCAGCATGAAGGAGAATAACCAAGATGGCAGCTGCCCCCCACAACCCTCTCTGCTGATTGGCTGAGATGGCTGCCTGTCATGTGGCCCAACCCTTCTCTGCCAATCAGCAGTGAGGGGCAGGGATGCATGATAGATAGCCCTCTCAACCAATCAGCAGCAAGGGGCGTGGCCATAGGGCCCCCTTGGCTAACCAGAGGCATCGGGAGGCCCAGTGAGATAAACCTGTGAAAATGGCAGCTGTCCCTCCCCATCTGCCCATGAAATAGGCCACCTACATCCAGGTCCCTAACTATTGTGTTCAGAAGCTGGTATGCCTCAGCCTAGCCCTGCTAAATTGCTGGAATAAGGAAGATTTTTATTCTTTTTTATATTAAGTGCACATTACTCAAAGAGATATCATGAATCTGGACTGTTTGCATTTACATATGGAATTATATATGACTTATTGTTCTATCTGTCTTTTAGCTCAAGCTGTGTCTGCTTCTTTCCTGATGAGTGGTATTTTATGCCTAACAGCTTGTCTCACATCTCTCCCAAGTGTACAGTTGATCCACTAAAAGATAACACCAAAAAACTCTTTGCCTCTCATATAATTCCTAGTAGTGCTTGTTTTTCAAAATATTACAGAGGGGTATATCCAGACCACTATTCAAGATAGCAATGTCTTTGTCTCCATTTCTTCTCTCGTACAGTGGTACGTATACTATAAATGGTTAAACATTATCTTACTATGAGAGTAATAGGACTTCTCCTGCTTTAGCCAAGCAGCACAACTTGTACTGAATACACTGGCAACAGCATTAAAATATTAATAATATTTCAATAGTGTTATATATAATTGCAGCTGTACTTGAGTCTCAGGAGTTCTGCAACAATACATAAATCACAGTTTCACATCAACTGAAATTCTTGATGCTAGCAATGAATTATGTTAACAAGCTGCAGTCCTTGTACTGATGGAGGAAATGGGACATACACTGAATTTCATATTTTCAAGTGCACTGAGGGGAAAAACCAAAACCACTATAACTTAAGAACCTTAGATGCCTAAGTAGCTCAGCATTCAATAAGAAAAACCTAAAAATCCTTAATAAGAAAATACCAGATCAAAACAAAACCAAGTACTGTATACTTTAATATTTTGGTTAAATCTTATTACAAAAATATTTGTGGAACAAGCTGGCTGGTGACATTGTTTAGAAGAAGAGAAAATTCTGGCTTCTGTAACAGCATGTCAGGTCTGTGAAATCCTTGTATTTTATTAGCATATAGACTCACAGGGAAAAGGACAGCCAGCTTCATTATCCTCTTTCCCTTCTATATTTTTTCCTGGACTGATCTGACTATGGGTGCTTGCACATGTGACAAAACTGGCATTTAAAGCAGCTTAATTGCCCTTTTGCACCACTTTAATGGCGTTGCTATTTACATGTTCAGCGGTGTATTCTGTTTTAATTTTGTGACGATGTACACGTTTGTTGGCATATTTCACTTTAAATGACTTTGTTAGGTAGCAAGGTAAAATCCATCCGAGGTATTTTAGTTTGCTGCATAACAAAGTGCTATGATGCACAGGGCACTGAAAGCCCAGATGTGCTTGGGGAAGCTTGGGCCTGGCAGGCTTCCAGTGCCCTGTGCACTGTCCCCTTGTTGAATTTCATTTGACTTTGGACCTTTTTCCCAGTTTATCAAGGTCATTCTGAATGCTAATCCTGTTCTCCAAAAGCTGGGTGGAGTTGCAGACACTTGTGTTATGTCTGAGTTTGCTAACTGTACACTCAGTCCCATTTCTTCAAATCTTTAATGAAGATAAACAGTATTGCAGCAGGGCACAGCCCTGAGGAAATCTACTAAATACCTCTTCCTATTTAGATATCAAGCCACTGATGACTACTCTTTGAGTATGATGATCTACCTAGTTATGTATCACACCTTACAGTACTTCATCTAGACTGTATCTCTTTAGCTTACTAATGAAAATGCCTTGGGACACAGTGTCAAAAGCTTTAGTAAAGTTGACATATATTGCATACACTGTTTCCCCCCCACCACAAAGCCTGTCACCTTTTGTAAAAGGATATTAGTTTGGTCAGGCATGGCTTGCTTTTGACAAATTGGTATTGGCTGTTTCTGATAACCTTGGTATCTCCCAGGTGCTTAGACATAGATTCCTTGAAGACATGCTTCATAATCTTCAGGTCAGACTGACTTTTCTGTAGTTCTCCAGATCCTACTTCTTTCCTTTCATTAAGATAGGCACTATATCTGCAATTTTCTAGTCATTTAGTACCTCACCCAATCTCTGAGTTGTCAAAAGATTATTTATTAGATCTGCAATTATCTCAGCAAATTTCCTGAGCATTCTAGGATGAGTCTCATCCATCCTGCTCCCTTGAAAAAATCCAGTTCATCCAAGTATTATCTAACCTAGGGGTTTGCAAATAATGAAGCCAACCTGTGGTTGGCAATCTGATCCGCGGAGCCAGAGGGATTCTACAGCATTTCAGTGATATGGGGGGCTTCTCCAGGGGGAACTTCATGCATGTAGCAACCAGATGGGGTAAAGCAGTGGAAACAGTACTTAAGGAGGGAGTGGTGCCCCCTGGCAGCAGCGGTGCAGGCTAGGTTGAAAGCAGCCTGTACCCAGATCTGAACTCCATTAAAGCCACCATCCACTCCCAAATACCAACCCCTGCTGTAACCTGCTCCTCCCCTACTGTAGGCTGATTATCCCCTCTGCTATCCAAGCTTCATTGGAAAGTAATAACACTCTTCAGGACATAGGTACTCATTACTCAGTATATGCATTCTTGAGGTAATAAATAATGCAATGCTGTGCTCTTGGGCATGGAGAGGTAGAGGACATAAAGGCTATTTCAATAACCTTTTTGCCTCCAACGTCCTGAAGTATTTAATCATACTTAGAACATGGTTACTTGAGCTGAATTTTACAAAGGAACTTAAGGGAGTTAGACACACACCTCCCATTTACATTTACATTGATTTTGCATCTTGTCTTCCTTGAAAATCTCAGAGTTAATTTGTGTACTGAAAGTATACAAAAAGCCTTTTGTAAAAAACTTAAAAAACTTGAACCTTTTTTTCCCTTATGTTTGTTTCATGCATCTAGGATTGCCAGTGAAACCTGTGGAATTTGAACTCATTCCTAAAGAATGTTAAGGGACTTTCTGTGATGCTCACCAGTGCTCTAAGTTGGTTTCCACTGAGGTCAATGGGATCCTGACCAGTGAAATGAGCAAAAAGAGTGAAACCCACATTCCATTTATGTCAATAAATCTTTTCCCATTGATTTCAGTGGGGTCAGTTTTAAAGTAAAAATGCTACTTTCTTATAAGCAAGAAAAAAGCTAAGGTAAGCATGAGTGTGAAAAGAAAAGATAAGGAGAGGAAATTGTAAGAAAGGAGGAGGGGCATTTTAAGGTTTAAAGCAGGCCCTATGCTCTAGTTAACTGAATTTTTCAAACCATCCTGATGATTCACAATAGCTGCCAGAGGTGTACGAAATGGGCCCTATTCAATTCGGATTCTGCCCAAATCAGGGACAGCGATTCGATTAATTGATTCGGATCACTGTCCCCGATTCGATTAGGCCAAATTCAAATCTGAAGATTGGATGCTGATTCGGAGAATCAGTGATTCGGACATGGACACAGCTTTAAATGTTTTTTCTACATACCTCAAGGTACCAGTGTGCCTCATGAATGCTGTGATGCTGGGGCACATGGAGCATCCCATAGGAGTGGGGGTGAGCCTCCGCATGCTCAGCAGTGAACCTGGAAGTAGACTAGAAGTACTTGCCACTGGATGGTTATAGTCTTGTCTGTATTCTTTACACCAGTTTAGCTTTTATAGATAAGGTTTTATAAATATAGTAGATAAGCTTTAGTTTATCTACAGAAAATTATACTCTCTGTTCTTATCCTGTACCTGAAAGTAAAGAGTTCTTCATCGGAGAGGGTGATGCTATTTTTTTCCATTAGCCAAAAATTTCTTACAGCTGGCTTCTTACAATAATCCTAATTCTGAAATGACATACCTCATCCACATTCATTAAGGATCCAAGTAAAAAAAAGTCCTATTTGTCCACATCATGAACTCTCTGGGTGTGTCTACCTGTGCACTTTAATTTGCAGTAGCTTATTTTACTGTAAATTAAATTACACATAAAAAACCCCATGCAACTTAATGAATATGCAGTAAAATAGCCTATAGTAAATCAAAATGTCATGCCACTGGATTCAGACAGGCCTGGGTGAGAGAGGGAGGGTGACTCTGCACAACTTTCCCTCGCTTAAATCCAACTCACATGCAAGTCATGACATGGCTATATCCTTCACAGACACACACAAGTCCTTTGGCATTGGGTGAGCAGCAAACTAGTGTCACAACCCAAAGTTCTGATTTGTTGTTTGTGTGTGCTTCGGCAACGCTAAATTATGTTCCCGCTAAAATTACAGCTTCCTTGCATGACCGAGTTCTCTGCCACAGGAGAGAACTCCAGTGCAACGGGGAATTTCCCGCCAATTTGCAGCTTCTTTGCATGGTGCATTTCTTTTGCATCTCAGAGATGCACGGTGCAAAGGAGTTCCCGCCATTTGTATTTAGATTCGCGCCACATTATTGGCCGGTTCTGAATAAAGGCATACGTGGCGGCTAGCTATTGGCTTGCTAGCCGTACAAAAGGCTTGAGTAGTTTCCGCCCAAGTGGGAGAGAGGGGAAAACTGGAGAGAGACAGAACTCACCAGGAGGAGGAGACTTCGCGCTGTGTGACGATCTCTAAGCGATGTGGACCCTTGCAGACCCAACGCACCTCTCTTAAGCAGGCAACAGAGGTCTGAACAGCCTCTGGCCTCTCGCTGTCGCCGAGCACAATCCTAAATGTATCCCTATCCTATATACCCAATTTTCGAGCCCATGGAGTCTTAACAGCTCCGGGGGCCTGGGAACCGAACAGAACCCACAGAGCTTCGACAACTCCGTGAGGGAAGAATTGCCGAACCCGCGGAGCCTAAACAACTCCGGGGCCAAAGAACCGAATTTGTCAGAGTCCTCCAACGAGGATTTAAGCGGAGCTGCACCTGGAAAACTGTCCAGCCTACACCGCAACCATCTTGGGTGTAAGTAAATAATCTTTTCAATCAACCATTACGCCTCTGTGACTAATTCTAGCCCATGCGTGCCTTGCCGCCCCGCGGTTTTCTCCGGCCCCGCGTGCCCGGGCTGCTGGCCACAGTCCGCGTGCGCAAAGACGGGCCCGGCTCGCCCCCGGTCCGCACAAGTAGCAGGTGTGGATGCACTGGGAGCTGTAGCTGCAGACCTGTTCACAGGTGACCTGCACAGAAGGTCACTTTGCACTGGACCAAAGCAGCAGTGGAACTCAGCAGCCCACTGGGTGACTGAGCAGCCCTATTTAGCATCACACTGCTCACCTCCATAGTGTGAGGAAAGGGCTAGGAAAAGTGCCTTAAACATTGTCTGCTTCACCTTAACTCTGTCATCATACCACAACTATTGGGATCCCACCGTAGCAGTTGAAAACCAAACAAAAAGACAAAGATGACACCACTCACCACTCGTGCTTGGAATCTGTACATGCTAACGGACTATACTACAGCAGATAGACCAGAGAAAAGAACAGCTCTAGTTGGTAGAGATCTGGCCAGATTCAAAACTCAGATAATGGCCCCGAATGAAACTCTTTTAGCTGAAGAAGGGCAACTAACAGAAAAAGGAGCCGGCTACACCTTTTGGAGTGACCATAGTAAAGAAGAGCGATGTGAAGCTGGTGTTGGGTTTGCTATCAAAATATAGCTAGTTAGCAAGCTTAGCGATCTTCCAAAGGGAGTGAATGACAGACTCATGCTAATGAGACTCCCACTGCCTAGGCAAAGATATACAACTATCATCTGTGCCTTTGCACCCACTATGACTGACCCAGATGTGATTAAGGACACATTTTATGAAGAGTCTGGAGCCTCTTATCACAGAAGTGCCGAAGGCAGACAAACTTATCATCCTTGGTGACTTTAATGCTAGAGTTGGCACACATTACCAGGCATGGCCAGGCATCATTGAAAAAAATGGCCTTGGGAAATGCAATTGCAATGGGCTGTTCCTGCTGAGGAAATCTGCTGAACATGACCTTCCCATCACCAACTCAGTTTTCTGCCTGCCGAACCACAAGACATCTTGGATGTACCTGCGCTCCAAGAATTGGAATCTCATTGATTACATCATCAAGAGAAGAGACAGACAAGATGTCAGACTCACAAAGGACATGAGAAGTGCAGAATGCTGGACTTACTGCAGGCTTATAGTCTCCATGCTGAATATCCAGATATATCCTAGTAGATGACTACTAGGCAAAAAAGAACCAAAAAAACAAAATGTCTCCAAATTGAAACGAGAATGTGAAACAGGTATTTGTTGAAGAACTGTGCAGTCAACTAGTAACAACTGCTGTAAACTCCAGTAACAGTGAGGAAACTTGGGCATCCTTCAGAGACTCTGTTTACTCAGCTGCATCCAATACCCTGGATCCCACCACATGTAAACATCAAGATTGGTTTGATGAAAAGGATATTGACATAGGGAGACAACTGAATGAGAAACATTGGTTCCATAAGGCCTGCTAGAAAGCCAGCACTTCAATAAATAAGAAGGATGCCTTCAATAACATCAAGAGGATTAGCCAGTGCAAACTCAGAGAGATGCAAAACTCATGGCTGAGCAACAAGGTAGACGAGTTTATGTCCTACGTAGACAGGAACAATATGAAGAACTTCTATGATACTCTAAGGACAATCTATGAACCATGGTCATCAGGAACATCTCCAATACTGAGTGCTGATGGTACCACCCTGCTCATTAACAAAGGAAAGATACTGCAGAGTTGGAAAGAACACTTCAACAACATCCTCAATCAATAATCATCTATTACTGAGGAGGCAATTGATTGACTGCCCCAGGTAGATGTTAACATCTTGCTGATCCTCCAACACTGACTGAGACTGTGAAAGCAATTAACCTGTTGTCATACGGTAAAGCATCTGGAGCAAATACTATATCAGCAGAGGTCTGCAAGGCTGGAGGCTCACACATTGCTTTGAAACTGACTGAACTCTTCCACTCAATGTGAACTCAAGGAACTATGCCACTTGTCCACTTGTACATGCAGAAAAGCAATAGACAATCCTGTGACAACCATTGGGGTATCTCCTTGTTGTCAGTAGCTGGTAAAATCCTCACCACAATTTTGTTGAATCACCTTATGCAGCACATTGAACAAAGGCTCTTGCCTGAGAGTCAGTGTGCTTTCAGGAAAGTACGCAGGACCATAGACATGGTGTTTGCAGCTTATTAACTTCAGAAGAAATGCCAGAAACAGAACTTCAACCTGTACATGACTTTCATTGACCTGATAAAAGCATTTGATACAGTCAGACAGGAGGGCCTTCGGAAGATCATGGCCAAATTTGGTTGCCCAGAGAAATTCATCACAATGGTTTGGCAATTCCATGATGGTATACTCAGTTGTGTTGTGGATGACAGTGAGTCATCTGAACCATTCCTAGTCACCGATGGAGTCAAGCAGGGCTGTGTGTTGGCCCTAAACCTCTTCAGTATGATGTTCTCTGCCATGCTTACATGCCTTTCGTGACTGTGACACTGGGATTGACTTCAGTTACCGGACTGATGGCAAACCCTTTCATTTGAGGAGATTACTGGTGTAGAGAAAAATACAGGAACTGACTGTTCATGATATAGAAAAAACCCATGCCAGAAAAAAGCGGGGTGGCTCACGTGGCAATAGCATGTGCCGCCTGAAACCAGAAACTGGCTGGCTAGAGCTGCACTGTAGATGCTGGCTGGGCTCCCTGCTGCCGGATCATCATTGCTGGAGACCTAGGAGGACCCCAGGGAAGGCTCATGAGGACAGCCCAAGTGCTGGCCCCAGCCCCACCTTCCCCATCTGAGGCAATTTGCTGCATGCCAGAGCACATGTGCACAGGCATTCTCTGGGGACAAGTAGCAGTGGCACAACTATGTGCCGCTGCTATTTGACCCCAGGGAAATGCATGTGCATGCTTATCTGGATGCGCTGAGTGTGTGCATTAACTGTGAGATAAATTGGTGATTTTGGGACTCCCTTCCTTCTCTAATTCCTTCTGATGGTCCGTATGTTCATCTACTAGGGCTGTGCGAAGCTTCTATCACTGATTTGATTTGGTGGAGGTTCGGCCCAATTCGGCAGCCAAGTCTCCAAATCCGAAACTAATCAGGAGACCCTTTAATCTCTCCAAATCGAATCGGAACCCTCTGTACTGATTCAGAGATATTCAGAAAGATTCAATGATTTGGACATAGACACAGCTTTAAATGTTTTTTTTACATGCCTCTAGGTACCAGGTGGCTTATGAAAGCTGAGATGGTGGGGCAGCTGGAGCATCCCACAGGAGTGTGGGAGGATCCCTAGCACTCTTGGCAGTGGACCCGGAAGTGGACCAGAATCACTTCTGGTTCACTTTCAGGTCTGCTGAGGAGCATGCAGGGGATCCTCCCTCTGCCCCCCAGCTTGGTGACTGGTGTCTTTTGAGTCTGGGGGGCACCCAGGGTCCCCCTGTGGCTGATCGCTGAGCCAGGAAAGCATGCGGGGGTGGGGGCTGCGTGTTTGGCAGTGGACCCTTGGCAGTGGACCCAGGCAGAAGTACTTCTGGTCCCTTCTGGGTCTGCCACCGAGCATGCGCCCCCCCCCCCTGCGCTCCTGTGGGATGCTCCATCCACCCCACCATTGCAGCCTTCATGAGCCACACCTGGTACCTCAAGGTATGTATAAAAAACATTTAAAGCTGTGTCTATGGTTGAATTGCTGCTTCTCCAAATCAGCATCAAACCTTCAGATTCGGCTGAATCGAATCGGGACAGTGATCCGAATCAATCGGGATGAATTGAATCACTGTCCCCGATTCAGGCCGAATCCAAATCCAAATCGAATGTAGCCCATTTTGCACACTCCTATCCGCTACCCCCCAGGAGACATGATAGAGTTGAGTTGGCCCCAGACACGACTTGAGAGAAGAATGGTCCCTGCTGCCAACCCTTGTACTATTTATTACCTTTTTAGTATTTAGTAATTTAAAAATCCCATGCAGTTCATTTAGCTTCTTGTATTTTTTTAAGTCCTCAGGCTGGGTCTTGTGGGGTGTCTATCACCAGATACAGTGAGAGAACATTTCTATTATTGCCTCATTTAAACAATTTGTCATTTCCACTCAGCAAACCCATTTTTATAACAGAAAACAGATGTTCTCTTTTATCCACTACTTTTAATTGGGTGAAAAGCCAGGTGTAGTTTTCTCTGGAGAGTTATATGATTAATACAATTAATTTGTTATGTGCCCAAAGCAACAAATATGTTAGAGACCTAGGGGAGATAGGGTGTGTGCTTTTCATTCTTAGAGAAATAAGCTGAGCTTTAAAAAAATAGACCTGCAAATTGCATTTTTATTATAATTTCCCTACATTTTGTCTTATTGAAAACAATGCCCCCCTCCTTCCAAAAAAAAAATAATTCTGAATTCCTGCATAAGGAATCAGAATGCAGTTCATTTGACATCCTGTGCCTGTCAGGGTGTAGCTTGAATTTAACCTGAAACCAGGTAATTATTTTTAAGGGCAGTATAGTGACCTAGTTCTTGTCTTGTGGTGCAAGGGAGGAAAAGGATTTAAAGTGGACCCTTCCCTCCCTGCTCTGGCAGAAAGAGGAAAGCATAAGCTGAGTGTGATTCCAAAGTATGTCTATTAGTCTGTACCAACACATTCCTCTTGCTTAGGGCTTATGATGAAGCCATAACTCAACCAGCAGTGCCTCATTTGTTTCCTTTAGTTTTTAAGAATCATCATTTAAATTTTCTTCTCCATTTTCTCTGTCTGATTTGACTGTATGCAGTGTAACTACTTGTTACTGCTCTCTTGAAAGATTTGCCTTGAAAAATAAACTCCATCCCTATGGGAGCAATATTCCAAAATGGCTCCAAGCCTGTTCATAAACGGATGCTTCCAAAATTGTGTGCATAAGTTATTGGTTTTGCAGTTTTGTTCTAGTTTTTTTTTTTTGGGGGGGGGGCATCAAAAAGCATTGGATTTATGGGTATAAACCTAGTCACCAGATGAGTTAGCTTTTGAACTGTGTTTGCAAGTGCCATGATTTTATGCACCCAAGGAATTGGGTATATGATATTATGAGCCAGAAGCAAAAATGCTCAGTTTCAAAAGCTAATCCTAAAACAGGTTCAGTATGATGCAGTATTAAGACAATGGGGCTTTATATAGGTGCAAGGTTTTGTTTGTATAGATACATTAGTAGGATCAAATCTTTACAGGTGATTTTGACAAAATGGCTCAGCAAATAAACTTTCTGACATAATTAATTCTCTTTGCACTGGAATGACCTCAATTGAGATGGGCTAAATTTAAACATCCTGAGATACAAAGAACTATGTGAAACTTGTGGCCAGATATGCATCTAACTTATGTAAATTGACTCTAATTTTATGAGGAGTAAAGCTAAAATTTCAGACCTCAGCACCTCCAGATGATAGAATATTGGACATTTAGATCTGAATTTCAAATTAGAGACCACCACTAGTTTTAAAGGCAAATGAACTACAAAATATCCTTTGTGGTAATTTTTTGCTTCTGGCTCCAAAACAGTAAATACTAAAAAGTGAAAATGAAAAAAAAAATGAAAGGAAACAGATTCATATCAGACAACAATGGAAAAGAGCACCTGATCCATCATTCTGTTAGTGCTGGGCCAGTGGAAGATGCCCTGCAGTTATTTTTTTTATGAAGGTCAGTATAAGCTCTTTTCCTAGTTTGGTTAAGACTGAGGGGAGATTTGATAACAGCCATCAAATTCATAAGTCATGGTTACAGAGAGGATGGAGATGGGCTTTTCTCTGTGGCTGTAGGGTATAGGATTAGGAGCAATGGACTCAAGCTGCATCAGAGAAAGTTTAGGTTGGAAGTAGGAGGAATTATCATCTCCATCCCTGGACATTTTCAGAAGCAGGTTAGACAGACACTTGTCTGGGATGGTTTAATTAAGAATGATCCTGTTTTGAACTAGATGACCTTGTGAGGTCCTTTCTAACCCTGTTTTCCTATTATCTTAAAATTCCCTATTTTTTCTGATGCCTTTTGCACATCTTCAGCAATGACTAGGTTTTTCCCTGGCAATGCTATTTCTTTTATCAGATACAGCCAAATTTATATTGCCATTTAGAATAGTTGTGTGATCAAAACCAAAAAGAAGGTCATTTGCTAAAAGTGTGACTTTGAGGAGGCTTCTTTACCAAAATGATTTTATGTAACATTTTGCAAAAATTCAGTGATATAGTCCCTGTACCTCCTGAATAGGACTTCTCCAAAAAGTGAGGAATGTTTTCTAGTGTTAGCATAGTTTAGGTTAAGATAGATCAGAAGTGTCTGTATTCCAGAATGGTTTTATCTTTTTCTTAAATAATGTGCTAGCTGTTCTTTCTTGTATTGTATTAATGTTAGGGTGAAGGCTAGAAGCAGTGCTACTAACATGTGTGAGAAATTTTATGAAATGTTTTACTAATTATTTAGAATGAATGCATTGCATTATATGTGTATGGTGTTTAATGCATTATTTAGAGTTATATATATATTCTATTAATTATTTACTTTTTTTGCTCATTAAATGAACACTTGATGAATGCTATCTGTCAGCCTTCTGCACCATGTGCCTTCTCCCATGCTTTAATTTTTCCTTTTTGATATTTTTTCGGTAATAAATACATATTTCTAAAGCTGTCATTTACAAGCAAAACATGAATTCATAAGTAGGACATTTTACTATGAATATCCTAGTCTTCTTGCCTATGATATACAAGTTTTGAATACCTTGATACCTATATTAGAAGCTATATTTATGCTGAAGCTAAGTCTCAGTAGTCTAGGAAACAAGTCTGTTCTTACTAGAATATTAAAATAAATGAAAACAGGTAGCTACCCATAGAGCTTATTTAAAAGACTCTAGACATACAGAAGTCTCAACATTTTCAGTTCCCATTAACATTCCCAAGTCTTATTCCTGAGGAAGACCATGAGTAACAACTCACCAATCTGGTAATTCACTTCCAGCATATCCTGTTATAGTCTCCCTTTTAGTTTAATGCTTTATCTATCTTACAGCTATAGCAGTGTTCCTTATCCTTTCCAGTTTGGCTAATAATTTCTCATGAAGCACAGTATCACATGATTTACCTAAGTCTAGATAAATTAAGTCAATTGTATTGTCCCTTTTAAAGTCAGGTATCTTGTCATCGGAGGGTATTAGACTAGTCTGACACAATCTTCCTTGAATAAAAACAGGTTTTGTTTTGTCTGATCTTTTGTTTATTTCTGTATCCTAAGGGTTTTTATATCCTCATTAATTTCTGTTCTAAGATTTGCATAATAGTGGAGTAAAGCTAGCCGGCTTTGCTGAAAACAGCTTTAATGCCCTTTGTCACCCTTTTTCCCTTTTTAAAAATAAGCACTACAGAATTTGCTGTTTTTCAATTATAGGGCTCTATTCCAGATTCATTAAAAATCCATGCTAAAGGAGTGGCTTCCTATTCTGTGTACTAATTTTCCAGTAAACTAAGAAGGAGATTATGTGGGCTTCTGATCTGATGACAGTAAGCAATCTAAGCTTTGTTTACTTCTCAGGTGTGGACATTGCCATAACCATGTCCTCATTCCCTTCTGAAACCCTATCATTGTCATCTTTTACATTGCCATCCCTTTTAAAGGCTAAGAAAATTATTCAGTATTTGGTCTATAACTATGCTGTCTTTGATCTCCAACTGATCTCTAACATATAGAGGCCCTATGTCTTCCCTCCTAGTTCTCTATCTACATGCCTGAAGACGCTTTTACTATTTGTTTTAATTTTCTCTTTTTGAAGTTGGCTAAACGGTTAATTTCTACAACATCTTGTGTCAATAAGTTCCACACTTGAATTACATGCTGTGTGAAAAAAAACCCTCTTTTTGTTTCAAACTTACAACCTACTAGTTTCATTTTATGACTCCCTAGTTTTTATATTGAGACAGTAAATAATAACTCCCTATTTACTTTCTTTTCACCATTTAGTATTTTGTAAGCCCTTATCATGTCTCCCCTCAAGTGTCTGTTTTCTAAACTAAATAAGCTTAGCTTATTCAGTTTAGAAAAGCATGTGGAAGCCCCTTGATACGCAACATGCCTCTTATGAAAGTCCCTCCTCTGAGTAAAGAAAGCCTAGAACAGGGGTGGGCAATTATTTCAGGTGGAGGGCTGCTTACTGACTTTTGGCAAGCCATTGAGGGCTGCATGACAGGCAGCCAGGGGAAGATAAATATTAATTTTCTAAATTTTTCAGGGACCCCGCAGACTGCATAGAATGGCCTGGCAGGCTGCATCTGGCCCATGGGCTGCATTTTGCCCACCCCTGGCCTAGAATCCTGGTCTCCCATTTCCTGACTGACTAATTATTCAGATACTGGGACTAAAAAGTAGAAGGGTCCCCTCTTTTATTTTTCTGGGATTTGCAGCCAGGCAGGTACATGCATATACATAGTTGCATGCCGCTACACTGCACAGGCAACTGAATCACAAACTGTGTAGAAGTGTCCAAAATGACACATAGGTGTCTGAGTAAGTACTATTTAGGCATGTAAAAGTTAATAGAGTTCTGCCTATAATGTCTAGTTTTGTCTTGTGTCAAAAATGTTGGTTCAGGCATTTCAGTTGTTTTCATCTAACCTTATCGATGTTCCCCACTGGAATATGTATGAGTGAATTATGCATCTTAATTCCACTTCCAGCAGTGCTGATGCTTTATATTCCTCTTCCACTCCTTAATGTACCTTTCTCTCTATTTTGGTCTCTTGTTTAAAGAGGTATGCCCTTTGTGGTTTGCTTGCTACAGTACAAAAAATAATAATAAACATCCTTTTCAAAATGCCAGATCCTACTGAAAAACCATGGAAGTAAAACCAGCCAATCTAATGTCAGTTATCACAAATCGGAGAATAGAAGACATGGGGGAGGGGAAGTATCTCCAAATTTATTTTTCACTTGTAATTCTTCTGACAATTTTTTTAGATTGTGAATACTACAGCTAAAACTTGTGAATATCACTACTTTTTTTAAGGGTGGGAAGGTGAAGAGTCTTATATACTGCAAAGTAAAAAAAAAAGCTGTGAAACGCAACAGAAAAGAGGTGATCTGGCATGTCAAGTTGCATTAGCTTCATTTGTCATATTTTGTCATGTCACAATGAGCTATAACATGATGTGACTAAAGCAATCCAATATGGCACCTTCACTTCACCTCTCAACATGACACATTAAGTGAAAAGTATGAAATCTGACTGGTTTTCTGAAAAGTGAGAGATGTTTTTTTTAAAACTATGTATAATCCAAAGCCCTTTAAAGTGGGTTAACTGTTACTTTAAGAAAGAAAACAAGCCTGTCCCAGCCTTTGTGTTTTGAGCAAAATTAGTACTGCAAAAATAACAAAATAACAGGTTTTCAATCCAGGTTTAGTTACCATGGACCTTCTGTCGTCAGAATTTTTGTTAAACCATTATGCATGTTTTTGTTTGAACATTTTGTTCTGGCAGGAAGAAAGAAACATTACACCAAATAAATGGTTCCTTTAACTCTGTGAGCAAAGTGTTAAATGGATTTAACATTTATGTTTCTGTAGAGCAAAATCCAATGGGTTTCACTGGTTTTCATGCAATCAATTTCACAGAAATACAGATTTCAGTCAGTGCCGCTTCTGCTGAATCAGCACTTCTCTGCTGACGGTTTCAAAGGTGAGACCCAGCACAGTCTCTAAACGTAAACCATAAATGTACGGAACACAATAATGTTTCACAAACTTAATAGAAATGTCAGGGAAGCCAAAGTTGAGGTTCCCACAGCAACCTTAAATCTTCTGTCTTTTGTAAGGTATTGAAGCCAAATACTGGGCAACAGTAAACTTATGTACCGTGTGATTTGTATGAACAGGTTGTGGTGCTGAGGAATGAAATGATTTCCAGCTTGCTCAGGTTTATGTGATATAGAGAAGATAAATGATTTCACACCCGCTCTTTCATAGTAATCTGGTCAGTGTGTAGATGATAGTTGCAGAATAACTAGGCCTAACCCTGCACTTACTTAATGTGCCAGTGCTCTTCCTCTCCATGCTTTATCCCAGAGAGGCACTTCAGTATGGAAAGGCTACAGAGACACCATGTGCTTAACTTGCACAGGCAATGGAAGTAGAACTTCATTGTATTTGAGAGCTTGCATGCTTGCATAGGGAACCAGGGGTTCCCAGAGTAGTTTAGGTGCTGGAAACAGAACAGTTGTATTAGACAGCACAAGGTATATTAGCTGAGAAGTACCATGCTAGAGTGGATGTACTGCTTCTGCTATCTGAATTAACTCATTTAGAACTAGCTCTAGCATGTCGACACAGCATTGCTTTGTTCTGGGAAGATCCACCCTAAACATTTTAGATCCAGCGTAGCAGCTTTCATTCCAGGATCATCCATCCTGAGTTTCCTGCCACTTCAGGACTAACTTCAATGAGGTGCAATGAATTAAATGTTTGTGAGCAGTGCATTCAGCATGGATACACAGAAAGTGTCGTAATTCAGTCTGTTACATATCCATATCAAAGCTTCTCCTCTGAGGATACAAACAAGTGTTTGCAGGACCTGGCTCAGGTTAAGCAGCATAGTTTAGACTGGGAGGAGGTGTAGGCAGCTGGAGGCAAATAAGTTGTGGGCAGGGAGGAGGACTGGGGGACCTGGGAGGGTTGGCAGGTCCAGGGAGGGTTGGTAGGTCCTCGGGGGTGGGGGCTGCCAAGCTGGGGGGGGTGGCATTTAAATAATCAGACGTATAAAAATAGTGTGGTCAGGCTTTGGGGGTATGGAAGGGGTGTAAAAACAGCACAGCTCCAGAGCTGTGGAATGTGAGAAGTGTTTTAGGAAGTAGATGCAATGAAGTAGTAAGATTGAAGTAGCTAAGGCATCTTGTTACTTTTGCTTTCCTTTCAATGGCAGATGTAATAGCTGCACCAGAAATGCTGCCTGGTGCTAGTAAGTCTATTAAGTCTGTTATATGGTGTTGTCTTAAGTGGTTCACATAATATTTAAGAAATAGAGAAATGGCCCTGGGGAATGGTTGAGAACTTCCTTCCACTATTATTGTAAATTAAGGCCAGATTAAATTAAAAAGTACCCACAATCAGGGTCAGGGTTTTAAGAGCTCTGCACCCATTAAAGCATAAGAATTCATAGTCTGAATTTCTAGAGTGCATATTGAGCATGGAGTGCTTTGCAAAATCTGGCCCCGAAGGCCAGATGGTTCCTGGGCAGACCATGGGTATGAAGAGTGAATGGATGCTAGCAGCTCTCCTACCCTCTGACACATCCACAGGGAGAAACACGCTAGAGGATTGTCAGGCTCCCAGAAGGCAGGCTGCGTTGGGAAGCTGGCTGGAATGCCAAAGCGGGGACTCCCTGTGAGGAAGGGGGAATGGAGGTCACCAGTTAAACGAAGTAGCTGTGACTGAAGGGAGTTTGACCCCAAGAGATTTTTCACGGGCATTTTAATGAGGGCTAAGTAGTAGGGGTGTGCAAAGTGGGCACTATTCGATTTGGATTCAGCCTGAATCAGGGACAGTGATTTGATTAGTTGATTCAGATCACTGTCTCTAATTCAATTTAGCTGAATCTGAATCTGAAGATTCACTGCTGATTCGGACATAGACACAGCTTTAAATGTTTTTTCTATGTATCTCAAGGTACCAGCACAGCTTGTGATCACTTCAATGCTGGGGCAAATGGAGCATCCCACAGGAGTGCAAGGGGGCCCTCCACGTGCTCAGTGGCGAAACCAGAAGTGGACCAGAAGCACTTCCGGTCCACTTCTGGGTCTGCTGCGGAGTGTGCTGGGCCCCCCCCCCCCATGCCTCCCTGTCTTGGCGATCAGCCATGGGGGGACCCTGAGTGCACCCCCAGACCCAAGAGGCACCAGTCGCTGAGCTGGAGGGGCACAGGGGGGGATCCCCAGCGTGCTCCCTGGCAGACCCTGAAGTGGACCGGAAGTGCTTCTGGTCCACTTCTGGGTCTGCTGCTGAGCACTCTGGGGAGCCCCCTGCACTCCTACAGGACACTCCACGTGCCCTAGCATCACAGCATTCATGAGCCCCTGCTACCCTGAGGTACGTAGAAAAAACATTTAAAGCTGTGTCTTTGTCCGAATCTCCTAATCTTTCTGAATCTCTCTGAATTGATTCAGAGGGATCCAATTTGATTCGGAGACATTAAATGGTCCTCTGATTCAATTCGGATTTAGAGATTCGGCCGCCAAATCAGGCCGAATCTCCTCTGAATCGAATCAGGGCCTGAAGCTTCACACAATCCTACTAAGTAGTAGTCTGAACCTAGCATAAGGTATTGTCAGTTTTGTTTTACCATATTCTGTAGTCAAAGCAGTTGATTACTTCTTTTTTTATACCATTTGTTCTTCCTTGTAATAGACCCTTTTGTTTTTCTTTTCAAAGTGCCTGTGCTAAATTGTGATTTCTGGGCAAACTAATAACCTGGGCATACCTATTCAGCAGAGTTGGGGAGACCAATAAGCTTACACAAATCTGAAGTGTTCTCTGGGACTCCAACACACTAGTCATACCCTCTGCTTGCATTATGAGCAAAGATCAGATGCTACATAGCACAGGGAATACTTCCCCTGAGCATCCCTGGGGCCGGTATTGCCCCAAAGAGACAAGATCTGCAGAGAAAGGTCTGTCATTTGGGGGGGGGAAAGGCAGTGTGACGAAGTAGGGCTATATCGTGCTCATTCTGTCTCTATTCCAGGGAGCAGGAAAAGGGCTTTGTCTGTATCTTTGGCACTCTCTGGGTCTAAATAACATGTTTTGTATATCCACAACAATTATGGAAGTATAGCATATAACACACCACTGTTGTTGGAAGGTTTCACAATGGTTTGTGTACTTCCCTGCAGAATTACCTTGAAATGGAGCCTGTAGGAGGAATGATATGTAGCGTGCCACTATAATCCTAATAAAAACATTTTGAATATAAGGATTTTATAGTATTTTAACTCTCCATAAATTTTGTATTGAGGGAGTTTATTATTGGACCTTGTGATTGCATGTTTATCAGGTGTGGAGGACACTATATCATTCACTGTGTGGGCTCTACAGATGTGGAGGAAATATTTATTTTTTCATATTTATTATATTTCCACCAATCTCAAGCAAGTCTGTGACTGTCTTAGAACACCCACTACCCCTCTGCCAAAACAGAGCTGATACAAAATATGATTACTCACTTGTCACTCAGTGTTTCTTCAAGGAATATAAGAGCTTAGTGCATCTGTAAAAGACTTTAATAAATCAGAAGGCTAGCCATTATTATTGTGCCTTGAATGATTAAGTTGATGGGGGCATTTATAAAATATAAAGTGACTAAAGAGTCTGCCTGTATGTTTCTTATTCAGTGGAACATGCATTCATTTTTCAAAATGAGAACACTTAAGAATAAATGTATGCTTTATTGATTTTAGCAGCCCTTTTTATTTTTCATATCCATGTGTGTGAAGTGACAGGTTCACATTAAAATATTAAGTGAAATGGGGCCTCTGGTATTTGTTTTACATAGAATTGAATTCACAAGTTTGTTACAGAGCTGCTAAAACTCTTTCCCCTAGTCCCTACAGTGACTTAAACACCTGAGACTGGATTGTTCTTCTGGGCCCACATCTACACTACAATTGTGAATTAATAAAACTTTCACGAACATAAAGCTACAACAGTAGAGTGCATGCACATTTGGCTGCTTTTGCTAGTTTGACAATACTTTGCATCCTTACTATGGGAGTGCATGTTGACAAAACATGCAGTGCACAGTTTACAGGTGTCCCATTGCCCCTGAGCTGCCACCCAACATACTGCTTTTCAAAATATTCTCATAGTGTATTATAGGTTATCACTACTGTACTCCAGGGATTATGGGAGTTGTGGGTTAAGCTTACACAATTCCCTTTCTTCAATTCCATAATTTTAATGCTACATTTAATAATTTTCATGGTTGTTCATATCACTACCTAATCACTCTTCCAGCTTGCCCTTGGACACATCTATGTTATACAAATTGATGGAGTTCTCATATTTACGTTAGAGACAGGGAGTACACGTCTAAATTTTCAGAAGTTCTGTGATTATAAATGCCATTACCATACTGGATAGTTGTGTGATGTAGAGGAAACAAATCATGAGAAGGAATAGATGGTGCAAATAATGTATAAAAGAATAAGGGACTGCATAAGTTTGCTCAACAGCTCTGCACATGGCGGAGCAGCACTTCTGGCTAGTAGCATAGGCATGGGTGAGAGGGGCATTCACCCCAGGTGCCAAGTTAAGACAGCTGCTGGAATTGTGCTCCCCTCCACCCCTTACCCCCTGCAGAGTCCACAAACCCATGCTGGGAAAGAAAAAAGATAGACATTTTTAGATTTATACTATTAGGAGAAAGGAAAAAAATAAGTATCAAAATTCCTTAGCATCTTCTTAGAAAAATCCTTTTAAAAATGTGCAGAAAGTCAGGCTTGCAGACTGCTCAGCAGTTCCTGGCCTGGTGAGAAGCATGAGGAAGCTGTTAAAAGCCTTTCATGTTAAAAGGCTGAGGGGAAGCTTTGGGTTTCCTGATATGGCAGACTTAGCAAAACAGCTCAGCATGCTGGGCTGGGAGAATCCGCATTGTGATTGGTGGAGCCCATCCACCAATTGAGGGAAAGGCAGGGAGGGGCTTTCCCCGCCCCTGCATGGGGCGAAGTGGGAAAAAGCCCCAGACCTGGTTCGAAACCCTGCTTTGCCAGGTCCGACAGAACCCCGGGGGCGGAGCCTCTGAAGTGACTAAAAGGAGCGGCATGCTCAGCACGAGGCAGATGCACCAAGGAACAAAACAGAGCGGAGCTAGGAAGAGCTGCCCAGTGGGGGCAGTTCCTGTTGCCCCCGAAGAGCTCCAGAAGACTGTTGACGGCTGCGGGGAGCAGAGGTCGACTCCGGCTACAGGACACGGTGAGCAGATCAGCGCACAGGGATTCAGTGCAGGCGGCGCTGCATGGGGCCAGGGCTCAGGGCCGATCTTGCTGCATGAAGGGTCCCAGAGTGAACCAAGCCCTGGCATTGCATGAGGTGGCCCAGGCCTCCAACCCCACTGAAAAGGCAGTTGCCTGCAGGAGCACATGACTGCTCGGGACCACTATCAGACAGGCAGCTGGGATGGAGCCAGGGCTGCGAGAGTCTTGGCAGCAAGGAGCAGTTTGCCTGGAAGAGTGCTGGCCCCAGAGTCATGATTTATTGGAGCAAGGGTTTCCCACAGGGGAGGAAACCCCTTGGAAGGAGTGGCGGGGAACTGTGAAATGGCCCTGAGGGATAAGGGTCCCAGCCACTTCCCAGAGGACGATATTGGGGGCCCACCCTTTTCCCCTTTTTCGGGAGCTGGGCCCAGGTTCTTTTTCCCTAGAGGAGATTCTAGTAATCTAATGATAGTGATACAGTGAATGAGGGTATGTGCCTTATATTTTGTATCCAGCACCTCATATTTTGTCATTAATAACCGTTTGTTGTTTATTTGTTATATATGTGGATGTGTATATGTACTTATCTTGCTGAAACCACCCTGTTGACACCCCCCTCTAAGTGCCAGTAGGGTGTGCCTATGTGTGTTTGCTGATTACCTGAACTCACCTGTATTTACCTGTTCCAGATTCCTTACTTATCTGCGTGGGTTCAAGGCCCTTCAGAGCAATCCCCCAAAAGTCAGTTATAGATTTATAGCAATTTATATGTAGATGTATAGCAATTTACATATGTATAAAGAGTGTGTTGAATATACATGTGTGTGTATATATATAGAGTTATTAGTTTTATTCCTTTCCTCCTGTATGTTGTACATACATTAATAAATTTGTACATAGTTAAATTCCATAACTGGCCTGGCCTGGTTCTATAGGGACAGAGGGGAACCGTGAGTGGTCTGCAGTTTCGCCTACAGCACACCTCTGGCAGCTAACAATCCCTCTTCAATCAGAGGAGGGAGTACTTATCTGAGTACACCCAGGCTACACTGAGATTGGGGTGTAGGGTTGGTATATGAAATATTGCTAAACGTATTACAGGAAGTGGTGATCATGGCTGATCCATCACTGCAGAGAGTGACAAAATCCCAGAGAAAGCAGTTGCTCCAGGAGCTTTTGAAGCTGCCCTGGTTGGGATGCTGCCAGACTGTTTCACAGTGATGTCAGTGGAGCTCAAAGCAGAGTGCTATAAGAAGGACTCTTATGAAGAGAGAGGAAAAAAGACCACGCCTTCTACAAAAGTTCAGAAAAGGATCATCTGGAAAATATTGTTAAGACTGTTTCAGGGGACAGAAAAGATATTTGCATACAAATAAACCAAAGAACAAGACATGTCACAGTGGCCTAAGCTGCTACCCAAAGAAAAGCAAACCTCACTGGGACTACTGCACTGCTTCTGTCTCTGTCTCTATCCTCTACGTATATCTAGTCACATGAGATAAGCCTGCAGGTGTATAAGAAGGGTGGGCTACCAAGACAAACCATATTTCCAGAACACGTTGTAGATTTTAAAGGACGTCTCTATGACCTCTGGATAGAAGAGTTCAAAATTATGATCAGAGTGGTTCCTGTAATGGGGCAGGAGCTTGTGATGACTATTTTCTGTAATGGGGCCAGGGTATTGTTGGATGACCATTTTTTACAAGCACAATATTGCCACATCCAAACTGGTATTTGACTGGAAGAATAATGGTGAGAGCTGATGTACATTAATAGCAAGTGATTTTGTTTTGGCAACAGGCAATCTAGGTTTTGTCTACAAGGGTCAGTTTTAGGTGCATATGCATGCAAATGCTATCCAACAAACGCCAATTTTTGCTGTCTGATCTCTGGAGTGTGGATCACTTCTAGCCAAGTTATCGTATGAAAGAAACAGCAAAATACTGTTGGATCTGTAGAACTTTTCTTGGATTTCTTCTATGAAGGCAGGGGTCTTTCCCCATCCTATGGAACTGTTCCATTCTCTAAAGTCATAGATGACTTGAGCTACGTGATTTCCAAAAACAAGTAAGTGAATACATGTCTCTTCAGTGGTTCCAGTTCATTTTGTTTACTGTTTATATAGCTCCTGCATAGTTGGTGATGCCAGGAGGTTACACAGGCCATTGCTTTCAAAGATCTCTCTAAAAGGAGATTCAAGCTGTGGAAGGCAAAAGGAAATAGGTTCATATGAAAAGACAACCATGAACTTAATTGCAGGAATCCTAAGAAACAGGAGATCCTATTACAAACCAAGAAAACATCTATCAGGACGACATACTCTTCCAGATGAAAAAGAATCCTCAATCAGACAGCCCCAAAACAGCGTAGATATATCCCAGGCTGAATACCTAAGAAGGTTTGCATATTCCATCTGAAAAATATGAGTCAGTTCAGTGAAACATCCTTTCACAGTGATTTTGGTGCATCACCTGCCTTCTCTTATGTCAGCATGTAAACCTATTTCAATTTATTTCATACTTACCATAGAACTACCTGCTGCTTCAGACTTGACATTAGCCCTCCTGAGGCTCACAGAGAGTCTTTCTGAGCCTCTTTCAGAATGCTTCCTGCACTAAAACACCCTGAACGTGGTCTTCCTGGTGGCTATCATTTCAACAAAAAGTGTGAGTAAACTTCAGGTGTTTGCACAACTGAATCGCCTAATGTATTATTCCATAGGAAAACATGAGATGCTGAAATATCCCCAGTGTTCTCTCAGACTTACAGCTAAACCAGGTTAACAGCTTAGACATCTTCTTCCCAAACCACACCGGACACTTTGTAAAAGAAGTCACACCAGTTACATCCAGCATTCAAGCCAGTCTGTCATACATTGACAGAAAACTATTCAGGCAGTTTTCTCTGTCTTTCTGACTGCAACTGGGCATTCAAAAGGCCAAGCTGTCTCATCTCTGAGAATTTTGAAATGGATCCAATAATCCATCTCTTTTTCATGCCAGTTGTGTATCTCACACATATCATCCACTACAATTCAAAGGACTTGTTCCATTTGTACCAGACAAAGGTCTCTATCAGAAAACTGCCAGGTTGTGATATTTGTCAAACATGACTTCTCAGACTTCACTGCTATGGCAGATACCAGTTTCAGGTGAGGAGTACTGAAATCACTGATTGATGAAACTGGAACTCCTCATTTCCTGCATCTTGAGGTTGCCCCACCTTCTAAGTCATTTGAAGTGGGATCCACACCAATGCATACTTGAAGAAAAAAAGAACGGCTAATAACTAGTTCTTTTCAATCTTGTAATCATTGTTGATCCCATGATCCAGCCACCATCTCTGTTCTCAGAGGCCTCAACTAAAACAATGAAAAAGAAAGAAGCCAAACCTTTTCATTCCATCCAGGAAGAGCACACACCAACTGCTGAAACCTCCTTAGCCTGACAAAGGGTTTTTGAACCCAAAAGCTTGCTTAATAACTATTCTCCAACCATTTGGGTTGGTCTAATAAAAGATATCAAATTCACCCAAGGAACCTTGTCAACTAAAACAGGCATTAGTTAGGAATTAAGCTAAAGTAAGTTTATGGTTATGGCCACTCTGCCCTTCATGCTCTTGCACAGGAAGATGATGAGGCACAAGGGGGCTGGGGGGCTATAAACAGCCTGGTCAGGGTTGGAGGGGGAGGGGGAGGAAGAGCACAGCCTGGGGCTTGTGGCAAGCAGTTTTGCTTTCCCAGTCCCGGGGTTATGCTCTGAACATGTACAGGCATTCAATAAATCAGGTTAACCCACTCCCAATCTAAGTTAGTTCACCTCAATGTTAGTTCATGTGAACTTACATTGGGCCTGCCATTTTTCAGAAGATTTAAACTCCCCTGCATAAAAGGTAATTTAGATTAACCTAATCTTAGTTAGGTTGATCTAGATCAGGGGTTGGGAACGTTTTTTGGGCAGAGTGCCAAACAAACCCCCTAACCTGGACTTCAGAGATGTTGGCATACCAGGGCAGATGGTGGGCGAGCCTCAAGGGCCCAATCCTTGTCATGGCAGCACAGTCCTAGCCCCTTCCCAACCGAGGTGTGTGTGCTGCTGCTACTGGCAATGAACCTGGCTAGGGCTTTTGAACCCCTGCCTACAGCGAGCAGCCCAGGCCCTGGACATTCCCTTGCTACCTGTCATGGAGACTGGGTGGCTCACAGCAGGCAGCTGCGAGTCTGCAAGCAGCTGCACCAGGGTCTGGAGCCCTGGCCCAGCTTGTTGACAGCAGTAGCTGCACACACAAGTTGGGGTGCATGGTGGGGAAGGGGCCAGGGGCACTGCAACCAACCTCAACTGACCTGGAGCTTCCACCCACCCTGCCTTTGCCCCCTGCAGCCTGATGCTCCATAGCACCCCTTCACTGACCCGGGCACACCTCCCAGGCTACGCACTTGGTGAGGACAAGCCCCAAGGCATGGAGATGGAACCACCCACAGCCAGCCCAAGTGGCTTGTCAAGGGTGGCCATTGCTTCTGCCAGGGCCATGGCTGGCAGGAGGCAGCACCACAACCACCCTTACTTCCTGTGGTGGGGATTTTAGGATGGACTGCTTTCACCCCACCCCAGGTCACCTGTGCTGCAGACCTACTGGCCCCAGTGTGATGACACGTGGCACATCCAGCTCCATCAGCCACATGCCCGAGGCAGTGTAGCAGAATAAACCACTTCTCATGGGTGCCCAGCTCCTCCAGCTCCATGCTGCCCGCCCACCTGCACACATGCTGCTGTTCACCCCCTTCCTGACTGTGCATCTTAAGTCACACAAGCAACTGCCACTGCCATGGAGCCCAGCCAGGGCTCTGGAGTCCAGTGCAGCTGTTTGCAGCCTTCCAGCTACCTGCCACATCTGGCCTAGACTCTGGGAAGATGCTGTCTTCCACAGAGCCTGGGATGCTTGCGGCAGGGCTTGCAGCCTCCTGAGCACCTGCTGCAAGCAGCCCAGGCTCTGTGGCCAGCAGCAGCTGCCCAGAGCCTGGGCTGGCTGTGGCATGCTGGGAAAAATGGCCTCATATGCCATGCTCTGGCACGCATGCCGGGGCCTGCCAACTCCTGATCTAGATGTAATGTCTATATATACTGTACCCTAAGTGATTTAGGAGTGCGGTTAGCTGAAAGAAAACGTGTCTTGTTCTTTGAAGCTTTTTAAGTGGTTTGGAATATATCACTTGCACTTGCATTTTCATCTGTTTTAAAATGAGATTTTAGCAGCTGAAAACCAGCACTAAGTAATCAGCCAGACCACAACAGTCTACTGGCAAGTGCTCAATTCATCAACAGTACTTTGTGGATCATAGCTGAAAATCTTTAATGTTGGAGATTTCTTTGATGGTATCATTGTTCTTTATCATATTTACAAAGAAATTACCATTAGAACATTAGGCAAATTCTTGTTCTATTTAATCATTTTATCACCGTTATATTAAAGAAACAAAGCACAGGAACTAAGTTTGATTTTTCATGGAATTGTTCATTTTAGTAGTAACTTGTATGAACTAGGAAACAGAAATTTCTCAGACTCTGTAGGCATATCATTCAATTTCTTTTAATAATTTTTTCCCTGTAATTCCCTGTATTTTTTTGTATTCAGGGGATAACTAAGGAGCCCTTCTGTAGTTCATTTAACACTCATAGATACCAATAAAAATTGCAGTCTACTGAACAGTGTCCACATTTATTGCAAAGATAGTGAGGTAAATCCTGGAGTGAGGATGCATTTATTAGACATTTGTCGTATTTTTTACTCTCTTAGGGTCAAAGGATCATTACATGTTCAGAACTTAATTATCTTTATCATTCAAAAGCAATCAACATTTAACAAAAACATTTAATCACTTCATTGCTTGAAGAAGCAAATGGAATATGTAGGTTTATACCTAATCTTCCTGGAATTTTGCTTGCAATTATGTCTTGTTATGAACCAGAGAACAGCCACTGTTTGAACTCTCTGGGTCCTTTTTTATCAATATTTTCCTTGTAATTTTCAATATGTTTCTACTATATTCAGGGAACAATGGAAACTAATTTAACAGCTGAAAATTCTCATTAGTGGTAGAAAAAGTAGAGACTTTTCGAAGAACTTCCTTCTTAAATCTAATGTGAATGCTTGAAAGATTGTTTGGCTTGCAGTCTCTTTTCCTGGCTCAACCAGCCCTCTGCAAAGCCTTCATTTTACTTTAGTGGAAGTTTCCCCTGAAGATTTGTATGTTAAGATCATATATTCTAGTAGTGGCTGTGAAGAGTCACTGCTTTTCCTTTATAATGATACAAGTGTGGTAGCAGAGACTGACGGCTACTATCCATGTTTGGTAGCAGGTTTGGGTACTTCAGGGAGCAGTCCTACAGTTGGAGCTAAGCTACAGTCAACACAAAATTCTGTTTGCTGTTGCTGTTGTAGATGATCTATGCAACATTTAAAATAAAGTAATTTAGTCATTAAATGCAAGCTCTCCATACATGGATAAGAAGAATACACTGACTTCCTCTATATATGGATAATCACATTGATTTTAAAATCCTAACCGGCCCCATTTTTGCAAGAGCACAATATAGTTATACCTTCTTGTGTAACTGGCATCTGTTAAAAATTCCTAACTAAAAAGGAGGCATACACTCAATGGAAGGGAGAGGCCATCACCAGGGAGGACTATACCTCAGTTGCTTGGGGCTGTAGGGGGGCAGTCAGGAAGGCCAAGGCAGAGATGGAACTGGGACTAGCTACCCAGATCAAGGACAAGAAGTCCTCTTTTAAATACATAGGGGGTAAAAAGAAGGTACCGGGCAATGTGGGGCCTCTGCAGGACGCGCTAGGAAATCTGGTCATTGTACCAGACAGCAAAGTTAACCTATTTAAAAATGTCTTTGCCTCCATTTTTCTGAGCAGGGACCGGGTCACGCCCCCCCCCGACCACCCCACCAGGACCCCCGTAGGCCCTGGGGGAGGCACACTCAGGCCTAGGGTCAGTGAGGGCCTAGTAAGGGAACTTCTGGAGGGACTGGACGTATTTAAATCAGTTGGTCCTGATGACCTCCACCCCAGAGTGCTGAGGGAATTAGCAGAGGTCATAGCAGGACCCCTGGCATGGCTTTACAAGCATGGTGCTCTGGTGTGGTGTCAGAAGACTGGAAAAGGGCCAAAGTGGTTCCCATTTTCAAAAAAGGGAGGAAGGAGGACCCAGGAAACTATAGGCCTGTTAGTCTTACCTCAGTCCTGGGTAAGCTTTTTGAGAGAGTTATCCTGGCGCATGTCCATGAGGGGCCAGCAGGGGAGATTATGCTTAGGGGCAATCAACACGGGTTCATTAGAGGCAGGTCCTGTCAGACCAACCTGGTGGCCTTCTATGACCAGGTCACCAAATCCTTAGACGCAGATGTAGCAGTGGACACTGTCTTTCTGGACTTTAGGAGGGCCTTCAATACTCTCTCTCACCCCATTCTCATGAAAAACTAGGGGACTGTGGCGTCGACACCTACACAGTCAAATGAGTCACTAGTTGGATGGAGGGCCGCACCCAGAGAGTGGTGGTGGATGGGTCATTTTTGACCTGGAGGGATGTGGGCAGTGGGGTTCCCCAGGGCTTGGTCCTTGGGTCCGCACTGTTCAACATCTTCATCAGTGACTTGACAAGGGTGTAAAAAGCACCCTGTTCAAATTTGCAGACGACACTAAGATGTGGGGAGAAGTGGGCACGCTAGAAGGGAGTAATAGTCTGCAATCAGACCTAGACAGGTTACAGAAGTGGATGGATGAGAACAGGATGGGTTTCAATATTGACAAGTGCAAGGTACTTCACCTGGGGAGGAAGAACCAGCAGCATACCTACAGACTGGGGAACTCCCTTCTCGTCAGTGCAGAGGCAGAAAAGGATCTAGGAGTCATTGATGCCAAAATGAACATGGACCGACAGTGTGGGGACGCTGTCAGGAAGGCCAACCATACCTTGTCCTATATACACAGATGCATCTCAAGCAGGTCCAAGGAGGTGATCCTCCCCCTCTATGCAACACTGGTCAGGCCGCAGTTGGAGTACTGTGTCCAGTTCTGGGCGCCGCACTTCAGGGAGGATGTGGACAACATGGAGAGGGTTCAGAGGAGGGCCACTCGCATGATCAGGGCAGCAGGGCAGGCCCTACGAGGAGAGGTTAAGGGACCTGAACCTGTTCAGCCTCCACAAGAGAAGGCTGAGGGGGGATCTAGTGGCCATTTAAAAAATGGTCAGAGGGGACCAGCAGGCATTGGGGGAGTCCCTGTTCCCCCGAGCACTACCAGGAGTGACAAGAAATAATGGTCACAAGCTGGCAGAGGGTAGATTTAGGCTAGATATCAGGAGGTGCTACTTCACTGTCAGGGCGGCTAGGATCTGGAACCAACTTCCAAGAGAAATGGTGCTGGTTCCTACCCTGGGGGTCTTTAAGAGGAGGCTAGATGAACACCTCGCCAGGGTCTTTTGACCCCAGTACTCTTTCCTGCCATGGCAGGGGGTCAGACTTGATGATCTGGTCAGGTCCCTTCTGACCCTACCAACTATGAAACTATCCCAGCCATCCAAAACTAAATGGACAACTAGGCCTAATATATACATATATATATTGTACATATATAAAAGAGGGAGTTGCACTGGAAAGATTGCTGATTCTAAACAAAGACTCTAACATATAAAGTATACTCTTTAACAGGGGTGTGTGAAGTGGGCAGTATTCGATTAGGATTTGGTCCTATTCAGGGGACAGTGATTCGATTTGCTGATTCAGATCACTGTCCTGATTTGATTTGGCTGAATCTGAAGATTTGATTCTGATTCGGAGACTCAATGATTCAGCCATAGACACAGCTTTATATGTTTTTTGAATGGCTCGTGAATGCTGAAATGGTGCAGCAGATGGAGCGTCCCACTTCTGGTCCACTTTTGGGTCCAGTGCTGAGCTCACAGGGGACCCCCCACCATGGCCTCCCCGGCTCAGTGATTGGCCATGGGGGGACCCCGGGTGTCCCCCCGGACCCAGGAGACACCAATTGCCAAGCTGGTGGCGAGGAGGGGTCCTGTGGTCTCCACTGTAGACCCGGAAGTGGCCCGGAACTACTTCTGGTCCACTTCTGGGTCTACCACCAAGTGCACGGGGGACCCCCCCCCTGCACTCTCATGGGATGCTCCATCCACCCCAGCATCTTAGCACTCACAAGCCATGCCTGGTACCTCGAAATATGTAGAAAAAACGTATAAAGCTGTGTCTATGGCCAAATCATCAAATCTCTCCGAATCGATTTGGAGTCTTCTGATTTGATTCAGAGAGATTAAAGTGTTTCCTGATTCGATTTGGATTCAGAGATTCAGCTGCCAAATTGGGCTGAAACTCCTCCGAATCAAATCAGCAACCAAAGCTTCGCACAGCTCTACTCTTTAATACACCGAGTCTAAAGCAATACCTATTTTTTGAATATCTGAAAGTGGAAGGTCGTCTTACCTTTCCAGGTAAAGAATATAGTAGAAAATGACCAAAAATGACAAAAAAATTTATAGTAGCTGTAAGAAACCCTAATCACAGAAACTCAGTGTGCTAGGTTTTTCATAGATTCATAGATTGTAAGGCCGGAAGGGACCTTGGAAGATCATCAGGTCCAGCCCCCTGCAGGAAAGATAACTGGGGGTCAGGTGACCACAGCAAGAAGACTGTCTAGTCTCCTCTTGATTTCCAGGGTAGGTGATTGCACCACCTCTGGAGGGAGCTTATTCCACAGTCTGGACACCCTGACTTTGAAGAAGTTTTTCCTAATGTTGAGCCTGAATTGAGCTTCCAGTTTGTTGCCATTACTCCTGGTTTTCCCCTCGGGTACCCTGGTGAACAGGTGCTCGCTGAGCCCTTGATGTACTCCCCTATTCAAACACAAGAAAAAGAGTCCTTGTCCCAAAGATTTGCAGTCAATGTCCCCATTATGCAATTAGATCTGAACTGTCAGACAAACCGTCAAGAAGTCTTTGTACAGATGCAACAGTCTGCCTCAGGTGTCCAGTTGCAGGGACTGGGGTTCAAGAATGTAAAGTCATAATGAGGTAGAAGTCAAATCTATCCTTCATATGGCAAGCCAGAGAGTCAGGAAACCTCTCCCCCAAGATAAGAATCAGTTTGATGACCACTACAACAACCCAGAGACTGTATTAGCTATTGACGCCTAGTTAGAAATATTTATACATTCATTACCTTGAACCTTTTCATGGCTTTCTTCATTCTAAATTGGTCTGTATTCATATAAATCATAGCTTTATACAATTGAAAAGTTTAATTTTTTTCTAATTCAGTTTTTCTTTTTTGTTCACTTATGAAGTGGATATTAAATACAGCAATGTTTTGGGGAAATGAGGGTGAATCTAATTTTTTACATCAAGTTCAATCTCAGTAGGTTGGAGCTTTTGTCACTCCATTTTGATAAAAGATACTTATGTACATCTTCCTTGATTTTTCTATCATAGTGAAGAACTTAAATCTGGAATTTGCCAGCCAGACCCTTCTCCTTCACTCAGACTGCGTCAAGGACTTTATTTACCACTGTTGTAGCAGAAACCCCCCTTTTCCTCTAATGTAGCAGAAAGCCCCCTTTTCCTCTTGCCTGCATTTGCTTTCCCCTCTTTGGATATGTTTCTCTTTTTCTACCTTTTCTTCCTTCCTCTCTCTTTCACTTTAAGATAAGGAATTGTATTTTAAAATTTGTATGTGTGCATTTTGTATCTCCCCTTGTAGTTTGGTATTTTTATCTATTTGTGTGCCATGGCATTTGTAGCTTATATTTTATACTCCTCACCTTTCAACTTTCAACTAAATGTGTTTTAGTAAGTTTTACATTGTAACATTGTTAACAAAGGCAGGAATCAAACTGCTCTTCCCTGTATCAGGCTGGCCTCTGAAAGAACGAGTGAATCAGTGATTGAATGTGTAACATGGAAGCAGGCAGCAATTATCACCTGGAAGCTGAACTCAATAGAAGACAGTGTAACAACCAGGAAATCTCTATACCTCACTGATCAAGGGCTAGAAGCCCTGGCCTGACTTAATCAACACCAGAGACCAACTTTTGGGCTGAATATCTCCAGATCGACCACTCCCAGAGCCCTATTCTAAATTCATCAACGGACTCCCAAACCTGCACGTACATGCGGACGACCCCTGGGGCTGACAGATGCTGTCCAGTAGCCACCGAGGGGGGGGAAGTCCCACGAGGGTCAATGACCCCTGGATTGGGCAAACCAGAAAACTGGGGAGTCACCAAAGTCTGCCAGGGACAGATAAAAGGCAGTGAAAAGTGACCCTCAGTGGCGCCCTCTTGATCTCCAACTCGACCAGACCTGTCCAGCCAGAAGGACCAGCCGGCGACCCCCTTCTGGAAGATAACACCACACTGAAAGAAGCCTCAACGACAGACTCCAGCACTTGTAGGATAGGTATACCTGACTCTGTAGCCTGCTACTGTGTGTGTGTGTATGTGTGTGCATGTGTGCATGTGTGTGTGTGGACCAGCCCCAAGGTTTATGATTACAGTGTTTCAATCCGCCTAATAAACTAGAATTTTAAGGATCCCGAGTTGGACATTTGTAGCCAACACTGTGATTGAAAGCACATGCCTTTCTGCCTTAGGGCTTCTATGCATAATTTTGACAAGTTGCTCTTTATCAAAGAAATTGTGTCAATCTTTAAGAACTGAACCGTTCTTACTTGGTTGCAGGGTTGGAATATCAAACTGTAGAGAGAAAAAGAAAAGCAACATGAAAGCAGAATTTCAAGAGAACATATAACCAAAGCAGCAAAGAGGTGTGTGTGTTTTTTCCATATCTTTACTAGCTGTGCTATGTTCTAGTTTTGCCTGCTTTTCTTTTAATTGTAAGTTTTTTAGTTTTTATTGGACACCACCTCTTACTCGCATCTCACATCTTTTACAGTCATTGTCTTTGATCCTTGTTGCCACCAAAGCAAATGAGTAATTATTGTATTTTTGGGCTGTGCTTTAGCCCACTTGTTGAGTAGGGTTTCTTGCCTCAACCCCTTAATAATACCAGCATTCATGATCTGCACTTCCTACCTGTTGGCTTCTCACAGAGTTGACATATTGCTTTTTAAACTGTATAAGCCTGAGAATATGTCTACAGATCACAGACCATGCTGTTGCTTTGCTGAGACAGTCTGCGCCACCCCTGCCCCAGTCCTGCCCCTGGCTCCTTGAGTGATAGCTACCAAACTGAGAGCACTGTGGCCAGTAAACATTAAATGACATTACACTTTTACTGGTATAAGTGATCCAAACCTGGTCTATACCCATACCAGAACAGAAGTTTGGTACACACAGACTGATTTAAAAATGGTGGAACCCAGTTTAAGATTTTCCTCTGCCCCCAAAGGGCAAATGTGTGTTCTGTTCCTTACTAATCTAAACTATGCCACTTACAGAAAACTGTATAACTTAGATCGATTCCACCTTAGGCTTTTTGAATGTCTGTACCTAGCCAGTTTCTACTTCTCAGCAGAGTTTATTGCTCAACACTGCACTATCATGCATCTCAGAAGAGCTCTATCTTGCACTGTATGGCCATACCCTGCATAGGCAGAGACCTGCCCTACCTCTCTCTTCCTCTGTGATACATCCAGAGGTGTGATCAGCAGCACTATTTATTCAGAATCCCCTTGATTTATGAGAGAGAGAAATAAAAGCAGGGCATTCTGAGGCCACAAATAAAAAAACTATGTAAATTTTATTTGGGAAAAGTCTCCAAGTATGTGCTGAATTTCATTGACTTCAATTAAACACATACATTATTGCTTTCTGAAATAACAGTGCTTTCTTGAATCAGAGGTTTCAGGATCAGAAACATTCTGAATATATTCTGCAAGCTATAGGGTAGATATATCTGAGCTATCTGTAAATTACTTGACTTGAGACCAGAAGCTTTCTGACTTCTCAGATGAGATGTCATTAAGATAAATTACCTCGCATAATGCTGAATGTTGCCAGGGCTAGACTGCTTCTTGAAACCAAGCTATCTTGTTTATAGAAGTCTGCCTGACTTCAGACTAACACAGCTAACTATCTCTTCTTGCTTATAGTAGGTCTGATATAGCTACACAACACTGAAATCTTCAGTGTAAGCTTGCCATAAATAGCTCTTTTAACCTCTAGAATGTGCTGCAAAACACAATTAATGAGATGGGCATTTGGGTAAGGCATTTGGGTAGATATGGAAAAGTGTTATTTGAAGAAGTGGGATCCTTTGCTTTTGTTGTTTTTTTATTTTGTTGAATAGGTATTTTATGATGGATGGGAACTAACATTGCACTGATACTGTTTTTATTTTCATTGTTATAAATTGTTTTTAAGGACTGCCAGGCTACCTAGATCTTGGAGCAGATGTCTTTAAAAAGGTTAAATCAAAACAAATAAATAAAATTGAAATCCGTCTAATGGAGGACAGAGAGCTGTACCATAGTAGCGAGTTTTATTTCTTGATTTAGTGCTATACATCCAAAGAGTATATTGTCCCTTTGTCCCTCTGTGCATGAATCAATATCATAATACAGCTCTTGAAATGAAAGATATTAACAACAACTTTAAAACAAAGTGAGCAAGTCAAGCGATAGAGTGGAGCAATTGTTCTGTCCATGGCCAACTCAACCACAGTGGATGAAAAATGGAAACAAAAGTAAAATACTGCTACAAAGAAACATCACTGAAAAGTTAAGCCAGTATATCATCCCAAAACATAACATGTCCTTTTAAACTAGTTCCCTTTCCATCAATACCTCCCCTCCCAACCCAAGATCCAAGCTTTTTTGGCAATACATTTTAACTACACTATAATCAGCCACAAATCATTTTGACTGTTTGCTTTCTGTACAAGTTTTCCCTAAAGGCAGTAGTAAGGGAGGTGAGAGAAAGAAGACAGCAGTCCTACTAAATATTTTTTCTACCCTTCTGATGTTCTTTATTTTTAAAGTGTCATCAAAATATCCAATTTACATTACATTTTTTAATATTTTCAATTATCTCTCTCAAAGGTATATTGGGCTTATTTGTTTCCTGCACTCCCTCTTTCCTTAGCGCACTGCAAACTCTCAATATATTAACATCGATCTTGTTTAATTTCATTTCATAGTTATACAAACCAAAACAGCACCATTAAAATAATGTTGTAGCTATGGAGAGAGGTGTAAAATCTAACATTGTTTATTCATGTTTGTTTAAAAGCATTCACTCCTTTTTTTCCAGTTAGTTTTTCTTCCCTCAGTTATGAATGCCAAAGTCAACTCGAAGTAAATTTTAAGAGCCATTGTCTACTTCCTTGTTTTATTCTGGGAGCTCTACAGTATTAAGGAAATTCTGAAACATTTTTAAAGTTGTTTAAGCTCATTTTATTATAGTCTCATTGATATGGTCGATAGTGATCTGTATTTCCATCTCCAGTCTGCTGAACATTTCTTTTCAGTGCTATATGCTATTGTTTGTGTCTTCAAAGGAATTCAGGTTTAATCACAAGTAAATTCCAGCTGTTCTTTCTGCTGATATGAAATGAAGGTTTTAGTATTTGGTGGGAAATCCCCTGATATTATTTTCTGCCCTTTTCAGTGGGAGGCATGAGGGGATGGAGGGAATTTCTTTCTACAAAGAAGCAAATCTTCTCTGGCAACTGCCAGAACAGCTGCAAAGACCACACAGCAAGGCAAGGCGTTCTTATGAGCCAGCATCACTGACTCTGGTTCTGGGTTGTCTGGTCACTCTGCAGAGAAAAGGAAAAGCACTTGGGCTGTCCTTCCTCTTTTAATATTCATAGCTTGTGCCAGCTCTGCTGTAGGCAGATGGTAAACCTCCCATTATTTCTATCTCAAGACTGGCAAGTAAACAACAGAACCAAGATGTACACTCTGGTATTGTGAAATATTTTTAACTTACTATTTGTCACTGAAAACTATATCAAGCTACTGAATACAGTATATCATTTTTGTTGTGATCCCAGACTGATGCCTGACTGCCATAATATTCTTTTGTTCTCTCTGTCTTTTATTATATAGGCAATAGGCGAGGCAAAGAGAGGGTATCTACCTGTTACACAGTTAGCTGAGAGAGTGGCCTCATCTTTGTACTTGACCAGTGAGTCAGGTTCCTCTCTTCATAGAGGGTTCTGAGGTTATATAAGAGGAATACAGGAATGGTTCATAGTGCCTTCTGAATTGCCCAAGTGCAGCAGGTTCAGATCATATACAATGTCAACATGTGCACATTTTAGAAACCTCCTACTTACTCATAGACAAAACAGAAGGGAAAGTGGAAGAGAGAGCAGCATGTACATTAGCCAAATCCCAGTGAGTGTGTCCATCACAATAAACTGAGTTCTTTGAATGCTGGTTTGTGTCAAAGAGGGAGATACAGAGTTTGGATTTGATCTCAGCCATCTGTATGGTCAAGCCTGACCCTGAACTCTGTCAGGATATGATAGTTTACAGTGTAATGTGACACATTTCCAGAGCAATTGTGAATAGACCTTGTGCTGCAAGGTATGCAAGGTGCTGGAAGACAGAGATTAAGAGGAGGGCATAAGTGAAGGGAAATCTCCTGACTAGGAGTTCCTGTAGTTTGGTCCTAGGTTACGTTCCATAAGTGCTCAATTCACATTTAGGGCAGAAGGAATGAAACAGATACTGTATTTCAATGCATAACAATATTTGAGGATAGTACAAGTGCTCTGAATTATTATCAGTAAGATAAGTAATCAACAAAATAATAATAAAGAACCACAATACAGCTTGACATAAATGTAAAGTTACATGGTATGAACGTAATTTCATTGTACATTTACACAGCACTTCTCTAAAAGCCATAGACATTAAGTAGGATAAAGGGAAAAAAATGACTCAACTTGTTACAGTCCTGCCTAAACATCAGCTCATGAAAAATTACCTGGAATATGGATTTCTTTCATGGTAATATATGCAGGAGCTTAATACTGAATTTGAAATCAATCAGTAGTATACTGTAAATAAAAAGAAAATGCAAGCAAGACATAATGCTTGCAAGCAAGACACAATCTATGATTTGTGACATAAGAATAAATTTAGCTTAAGAGGAAAAAATGCAGACTTCCCATGTAAAAGAAACCAGATGTCAAAGGCAAAACCTCTTTTTGTCAGCATGTTTGTATATGGAATAAGTTGCATGTAGTAGCACTTATTTCAGTATAGAAAGGTGTTACCCATAAATATGCTAAGCAAGCACTCAATCCCATCATCCAAATCATTAATGAATATAAGGAACAGTACTGGACCCAGGGTAGACTTCTGGGGAACCCCATTTAATACCTCCTTGCAACTGGACCTTGAACCATTGATGACAACACGTTGAGCATGCTTATCTAACCAGTTGTATATTCACCTTTCAGTACTTTTGTCTAGGTTGTATTACCTTAGCTTGTTAATGAGAATCTTGTGGGATCCAGTGGCAAAAGGCTTGCTAAAGCAAATTATATCATACTGACCATTCTCCTCCTATCCACTGAGTGTGTCACCTTATCAAAGAAAGATATCAGGTTGGCCAGGCATGACTCGCTCTTGGTGAATCTATGCAGGCTGTTCCTGATGACAATTTTTCCCTCTAGGTGCTTCACAATAGATTCCTTAAGGAGCTGATCCATGACCTTTCCAGGTATCAAGGTCTGGTTTACTGGTCTGTAATTCCCCAGACCCTCCTTCTTCCCTTTCTTAAAGATAGGCACTGTATTTGCTTTATTTCTAACCTCCACAAATTCTGAAAGAGGATAGCCAATGACTGTGAAATTATTTCTGCCATTCCTTCAATACCTTAGAGTGCATCTTATTTACCTCTGCCAATTTGAAAGCATCTAGTTTCTCTAAGTAATCCCCAACCTGTTCTTCTACTACTCTAGGCTGTTTATCTCCTTCCCTATCTCTGTTGCCAACTGCACTTACTATCTGATACCTGTGCCTGTTTGTGAAGACCAAAGTATTCGACATACTTGTAGAATCTCTTTATTATTTTTATGTTCCTTACCAGTTGCATCTTAAACCATAACTTGGCCTTCCTATTTTTTCCCTGCATGCTTCTGCAATAATTATTTATTCTTTCATAGTACTATGACAACATTTCCATGTTTGTAGGCTTCCTTTTGAGTTTTAATTCATTGAAGACCTTGCTATCTAGCCAGACTGTTGCAATTCCCATTCTTCCATGACATCAGGATAGCTTGCTCCTGCACCCTTAAAGGGGCCTCCTTAAAGTGCAGCCAGTTCTTCTTTTCCCCTCAGACTTGCTTCCCAGACTGGTGCCCACTGGTTCCCTGAATTTGCTGAAGTCGGCTTTTCCGAATTTCCTTGTTTTTATTTGCTGTTCTCTTTCCTTCTTCCCCTTAGAATCTTGAATTCTTATCATTTTGTGGTTCCTGTCATCAAAGTTGCCTTCAACCTTCATACTTTCAAACAGCTTCTTGCTGTTTGTGAACATTAAGACATGAAGAGCCTCCCCACTAGTTGGTCTCTCTATCATCTCTATAAAAAAGTTATCCTCAACACACTCTAAGAATTTGCTGGATTGCTTGTGCACTTTTATGTATCTCCCAGCAGATGTCCTGATAATTAAAATCCCTCATGAAAATCAGGTTCTGTGATCTGGAAGCTTCCATCAATTGCTTAAAGAGTCTCCATTCATCTCATCCTCCTTGTTTGCAGGCCTGTAGCAGACAACCACCATGATGTCCTCCTGCCTGCTTTTCTCTATGACTGTTAACCAGAGGTTTTAAACAGGCCTAGCTTCTACTTCATAGTGCACTTCAAAATACATGAACACTGCCTTTATATATAGAGCTACACCTCCTCTTTTTCCCATCTATCCTTCCTAAACAAGCTATAAACATCCATGATAATATTCATGTGAACTATCCCACCACATCTCTGTAATACCAATTATATCATCATTCTGTGGTTGTACTAGGACCTTCAATTCTTTCTGTTTGTTCCCCATGCTTCTTTCATTTGTATATAAACAGTTCAGGTATCTAACTTAGTGTCCTAATTTCTCCCTGAGAATGTTGCTAAGGCTTCTGCTATTGCTTCCTCCTACTAAGTTTTTATCCAGGTCCCCTGGCTCTTTACCTCTCAGCTTGTTTGTCTATTCTGTGGTGAACCTTGTTTAAAGCCTTCCTTGCAAGGTTAGCAAGCCCATATGAAAAGACACTCTTCCTTTTCTTCATCAGGTGAACCCCATCTCTTCCCAGTGGTCCATGTTCCTGGAAGACCACCCCATTGTTGAAGGATGCATCGTTTCCTAGCTGGTCCTTTATCCTTGTTTGGAAGGACTGGTGAGAACACCACCTGGGCCCCATCCCCTTCAATGAAGCCAGAGCCATGTAGTCATTTTTGATCTGTTCAAGGTCACCCCTGGCACTGTCATTAGTGTTCATATGGATGAGCATGAGATAGTAGTCAAAGGATGGGATAAGTCTTGGAGATCTTTCCATTATGTCTTAGATGAGGGTTCAAAGTAGGCAGTAGACCTCCAGAGCCAACAGGGCAGGCCAGGAGATTGATGCTTCCATACCTTGCAGGAGGAAGTCATAAATAACAAACATCCATAAAAATTTATAATACTTTTATTTTAATATTTAACACTTACAGTACTTTTATTTATGAAAGAAAGACCAAACTATAACATAGGGTTCTATGAGTCTCTAGGTTTTAGTTTGTTTGTTCTGGTTTTGCTACTTTTGTTTCATGGGTTAAGACTTTTGCCTGAGTTATGGGAGATGTAGGTTCAGTTCTACTTCCTGTGCCCCTTTATGCTTGTCCCTGCAGTTTGGGTTTGTTCCTGCATCAATGAGGTTAATCAAGTGTTGATGTTGACTTCAGTGGGTAGACTAAGCCCTTAATTTTTAGTGCCAAAGTTTTACAGCTATAGTTTCCAACTGTAAAATGTGGATATGGATACTTGTTTATGACATGGGTATCTATGAGGTAGGCATATACTACCAGCATTGGTAGTAAAGCTTTTAAAAGTTTTTCAGTGACTTAGGCTTCTAAGTTTTATTTGAAAGTTAATGAGAGTTAGGTGCTTTTGATAACTTTACTCAAGTCCCTAAGGTACCTAATGAGATAGATTATAACTACACATTAAAAACCTCCACAACATTCACTAATGATAAGCAGTGTTTTTTTTCCTAAGACAGACTCTCTACATAACTAAGGATTAATTTCATGTTTTATGTGCTGAAATAAAATAGTATAAATAAATAAGAAAAACAACCATTTGTGTGTCAGGTGGTTAAATTTCTAAAGCACTTTGGCATGCAATGTGTCTTATTCCTGATGAAATGTCAAATCCATACTCCTAACTAAATGTATATAAATATGCCATATAAACATCAGGGATTATGTGTCTAGCATTCTGAAAAGTGGAATGGGGTCTTTAAAACAGGAAAAAATCATGTTTTGATTTTATATTCTTTTGAAAAATAAAAGCTCATGTGACCCTAAGCCCTTTAACAAGATGATTTATTAGTTGAGTATGGAGTTATAGCAAGAAATGGCATTAGTAGAGCTAGTTGAGAGAGGTTATTTTCCCTGGAAAAAAAGGTAATAAAAAACATGTTTTAAAATTATTTTATTCAGACCAAAAGCATGAAACCTTTTTTGTTTGGAGTTTAGTAGTTGTATGCCAATGTATATTTTTATCATGTTTTTATGGAAATTGTTCTTTTGCAAAAATTCCCATTTTGTCAAAAAGATCCTTTTTGTGAAAATGTTTTGGTGAAAAAGAATTGGATGGGCTCTAGACACTGAGTTAAGGAGTGCGCTGAAGGTAATTGTAATCTGTGTTTAATTATTATACAAACCCAAAATATTCCATGTGTCTCAAAAGTGCACAAAATTAAATTCTAATAATACTTCCTGTATCACAGTTTCTTCATGCTCTATTATCCAAACAGACCAAATGCCACAATAGTTTCTGAAGGCTTTAGAGTATCAAGCATAAGTTGTAGTGATCACAGGTTTATTAGTAGAGATAACCCAGATCTCAACTTTCCTAGGTGTTTCAGTTACAAATTCCTTCCTTCCTTCCTTCAACAAAATCTCCAGGAGCCATCCTTTCATAAACAAAAGTATTGTGAGATGTTTCATTTTTAGCATAGATTGCATATGAAAAAAAGATCCCAGTTACCTGATTTACATGTCTCTCATGCTTGACTTAAATCATATGTTCTACTGGTCAATAAATTAGAGAAAAACAGAGGTGGTATTTTTAAAAACTGTGCAAGAGACTTGGAAACGCAAGTCCTGTTGACTAAACCATTGGGTTCCAAATCACTTACATGCATGCAAATCATACCCTTTTTTTTTATTCTCCTAAATCTGCAAATCTGATTCTGTTTGAAATACTGCCTATGATTATACTGGGTTTCAATTACGCTTAACTTTAATCAAGTGCTTGAAGGGATGAGTAGAAAAAAGATTTTAAGCTCCAATGACCTTATGTAGCCTTGTCTACTTTGGTACTCTTATGAATGCTATGACTGGTGGAGGTATACTGGTAGTAAGAACCACAGAGAATTTTAAGGACCAAAAACTAATGTAGACACAGCCTTCGTGTTAGAGTATCATATAGGCAGAATGGTTTTCCAAAGGACAGGAGGGGAGGCATAGAAGACCATTAACTTTTGACATAGATGATGCTGTAGTGTGGACAGGGCCTAAAAGACCATGGTCTCATACTTCCATAGCTTATATAAAACAATATATATGTTGTAACAGAGTGCCTTATATTTCCAACCATCTGCTTAAACATCAACTAATTAAATAAAGTTCAGGTATTTTCATAGTTTACTGCTTCTTTCTGTGCTGGAATGTTATTACTTATTAAATTAAGAATTTTAGTACTGCAGATTAGTAATAGGTGATAGCAAAAGTCATTGTCCTTTTTAACTTCCTGGCCTTGTTATGATGTAGTCACACTTGCTGTTTTCTGTAGTTGGCATTGCTCAATGGAGCAAGAACTGTGCTCTCAGAAATAATTCACTAGTGGTAATTTCCAGTTACAAAAATAAGAGTCTGGATGATCTAAAGTGCATACTAAAATGAAGTGAGGGAAACATATAAAAGTCACCATTGGATAACTGCTAAAAAATAAACCTACCGAACCAGTGTTAATGTGATGTTCAAAAGCAGTTTTGCTGAAATCTGTCTGCAGTGATTACTTTCCCATGGGTCAGTGCCCCTGTGTTTTTATGATATATAACACTAGATATTTTCTGATTACTGCTTAGTAAAAAGATATACTTCACAGCAGGGGTATAAGCAAAGATACAATTATAGTGAGGTTAATTTGATCAGATTAAGTAAGCCAATTCAGGCTCTACAGTCATTTTAATTGGTTTATCTAAATGTACAGCATTGGGTTGTTGTAAATAATGCAGTTTATAATTGAAGATACTGTAATGTGTCTAACATTCATACACCAAAATTACTATGAATTACCATAAAACAGATCTATATTAATGTTGCACACATAGGCACTACATGGCATGGGCACAAGTCCAAAAATTTGGAGAAAACTCTATAGGGAATTCATAGAATTTTCCATTCCCGGTGCATCTATACATGAATTAAAGGACTTTTGCTAATGCACATCAAATTTAGTACATCCAGTTGAAGTAATAAAGAAATGTGCATTAAGCTGACTTAGTGCATAGTAATTAATACACATGGTTTTAAAATGATGCTTAATGCACAGTAGGCTATTTTACTGCGTATTCGCTTAATTGCGCAATTTTTTATGTGACACTTTAATTTTAGTAAAATAGGCTACTGCGAATTAAAGTGCACAGGTAGACACACCCAGAGAGTTTATGATGAGGACAAATAGGACTTTTTTTTTTACTTGGCTCCTTAATGAATGTGGATGAGGTATGACATTTCAGGATTGGAATTATTGTAAGAAGCCAACTGTAAGAAATTTTTGGCTAATGGAAAAAATAGCATCACCCTCTGCGATGAAGAACTCTTTACTTTCAGGTACAGGATAAGAACCGAGAGTATAATTTTCTGTAGATAAACTAAAGCTTATCTACTATATTTACAAAAGCTTATCTATAAAACCTAAACTGGTGTAAAGAATACAGACAAGACTATAACTTTGTGCACTCATGATTATCTATTTACAAGGAAGGAAAAAAAACCTCTTTGGAACAAGAGGTCTTTCATACCTTTGCAGCTTTTAATGAACTTCTTGATTTGAACAAAGTATAAATAATGTAATAGTGTTTATAAACTGCTGAGGTAGTTTGCCTTTTCTCAGTAACAGCTCAGCTTTTGGGACTAAGGGGCAAATTACACACAGATATCACATCTTGTGGTGATGTGATGTCTTAAAAATACCTTGTGTGAGAAAAAACACACCAAGTTCTCATGGAATTCCCATCTCATGATTATTCCCAAATGGGTTAGAATGATGGACAATTATACTCTAAAATGTTAGAATAACGAGTTAACTTTCTAACCTAAATTGATTCCAAAGTAATCTCAAACAAAAGGATGAATATGAAAAAAAAGACAGTAAAATGATGGGGCAGAATATACAATATGTGCAAAAAGGTACAAAAAATAAAACTTTAGTCTTTTTGTTATTTGCACAAAGATCTAGTGGCTCTATGCCCAATTGTCCCACAGAGATCCAGAAATGAGCTGAGTCCACCAAGATAGCAAAAACACATGGAAAACTCAAACCTGAAAATCTAAAGCAAATGTCAGAGAATAAAATGTAGTAATCCAGAGAACATAGTTCGGTAGTTAAAAATAAAAGGATTATAGCACCAAAGTTATCATGACAAGCCTAATAAAATCTTAAGAGGGCCAACCCAGCTCTTCAAGCTACCAAGTAGTAGTATGTATGGCCACATCCACATGAGTTTGGATACCTTGCCCCCAGGGAATGCCTGTGTTATGCGCCCTCTGGCATGTAGCAGGTTAGCCCAGGTGGGGTAGGGAAGGCTGGGCTCAGCACTGGCCTGGCCCCAGAAACCTTACCTGGGGTCCTGGAAGTCTTCTGGGGCTGCAGCAGTGACAATCCTACCACTTGGAGCCTGGCTGGCAGTCGGAGCATGGCTCTAGATGGCCAGCCTCGAGTTTTAGGCAATGCGCTCTGCCCCCATGTGCGCTGCTCTGCTTTTTTTTTTGCATGGGTTTTCCTGGGGTCAAAACCCCCCCCACAGCAGCATGGAGAACAGCTGAATGTGTGATGTGTGGTGCCGTAGACATGTCTATGGTGCCACATACTGCTCGGCTGCACTTGTCTGGACCTGGCCTATGAGTTTGTCAGAGGAGACCTCAGCTGGTGGACGCTCAAAAACCTATAGCTCAAAATAACCTTTCTGCAAATATCCTGGTTTTATATACAATCTGCAGATGAGCAGTGGTGGCTGTGTGCTTTGGTCCCTTGCATTTTATCTTGAAATTCAAATACACGTTCTTTTCATTTGGCTCTTTTATACAACCATCCCTTAGAAAAGACAATGTTAGACCAGGATTAGTATTTTTGGCATAGGATCCCATGTAACATAGATTAACAGTTTTCAGTCATTGATCTAGTCATGAATTTTTACTTGCCATGTTGCTCTTAGTTAGCATTTGGCAGACAAGGATGGTGGGTTCAGCCATTAAACCTTCCTCTATTCATTTGGGTTAGAAAGAAAACCTTCCAGACAAGTGGGGACCAACCTCTTTGGCAGGCATGACACAAATTAGCCCTGTACTATCCCCATGGTGCACTTCAGTCCTTTTCTCTTAAATCATTCTACTGCTCTGCTTTCTGCTCCCTGACTTTTGTTCTCAACCAAACTGCTCCTCTGCTTTCTGCTTCCTGCCCTATGCTCCTTGCCTAATCTGATGCTTTGCTTTCTTCTCCTTGTCCTGTCTGCCACTGTGCTACCTGTCCCCACCCCATTCTGCTATGTGCTACACAGTAAGTGTAGCTCAAGTAAGTGCATATTCAACAGCGTTGCAGGATTTTTGAGTCCCTGGTAGGGAACCAGGGAGAATGTAGGGAAGACATGCTTGCGCAAACAAGGCAGGAGCTCTCCAGAGCTTTTGAGAGAATGCAAGGAGAAAGAGATCCAGTCAACAGAGACCAGATGCTAAAGATACCTATTCTCTGAATTAGAGGCCATGACTAGTCCCTCAAAACAGATGGCATGCACACAGTACCCCTACCCAGATGTGTTCTGTTAAGCAACATGCATTTTAAAGCCTTATGCTTTGCACCAGTATAAACTTAAGAATTCTTTTTTGGGCTGTAGTAAAGCTTTTTCAGTGGGTTCATTGGACATCTCTGTCCTTCCTCACTGGAATGGCCAAGGAACTACTTTGACAGGCAAAAAGAGATCCTTTGTAGGACAGCTAAAGTGAGCACAGTGGCAACAATGATCTTTAGAGCCGTGAAATCCAGATACGAAGCTCCCCAAGGTTCCAGGGTATGGAAGTTTGTTCTTTTAGACTGGGGTGCATTTCTTTTTGTAACTTAACTACTCCACTAGGTTCAAATTTAATTCAATTTTTAAAAAATACTAAACCAATTGGATCATTTACATAAGCTAATGAATTGCCAGATTTAATTTGTACACATTGGAATATGTGCTTTATAAGTATTTTTCCTTAAATCCTCAGTTAAATCAATCTTGTCAGGGTTGATTAAGCAGTGAGCAGGGACGGACTGAACATCATCAGAGATAGAGAACTTCCCCTAATTGGAATTATCACTGAATCTCCCTTTAATTTGCTGGCAGAATTTTAACAAAAATGCCTTTGTGTGTCCTCTCTTGCTCATAACTTAAATTTATCTCCAATGTTTCCAATAAGGAATAAAAGCTACTGACTCATTAAAAAGAAACCCAAAACCTTTTGATATAAATATATTTTTTCCAGTAGTGAGTGAATCTGTCAGGCAAGTCAGAGATATCAATATTCTCTAGCTTGCACAGATTTTTGGTACCACTGACAGAACTGCCTCCCCCCACCACAAAAGAAAACAAAACAAAACCAAACCCTTTGATAACTTCTAAATGAAATGGGATTCAGAGACAGCTAGACAAAATGGTGTTAATTTATTAATGTCAGTACTTTAAACCTAGATAAAACATAGATTAAAACTAAACTACCGCAGTTACCTAGCACTATTATTTTTTTCTGTTAAATTTTGTGTGTGTATGTGTAAGAGAGAGGGAGAAAGAGAGAGAGCGAGAAATGGGTTCCATGATAATCTAACCCAAAGGCTTAAAAACTGAAATGAAAATAAATAAATCCAGCAATCCTTTTAGGATCAGATAGAAAAAACAATTCATAAAACTTTCATTTGCTTTTCAGCAAAACATAGACTGATTCGCAGGACAATATGGCTGTTTTGAAAGTATTTGGAACTCAAGAGTAATTATTGAGCCACCTATGAACTAGTGTCAAAGCAAAACTGTATGGTTCATTGGAAGATCTTTTCTCAGATTAAGTTAAATTACATTCTAGTCCAAAGTGGCTCAGAAAGTTTGCATTAAACATGGAGGAAAGTATGAAAATAAGGGTGTTCTGGGGAGGCTTGTAAGAAAGTCATCGTTCTTCTCTGTGCTGCTACCCCACATTTTGTGGGAGCAATAGATATTTTTTAATCTCAATCTCTTTTTCAGGTTCATATCAAATACATTTCTAGATTAAGGGATTAGGGAGTCCAGTGTAGCACAGCTCTCTGATGTGTAAATAATGAACAAGCAGCCATAGCACGATCGGGTAGCAGAATTTATATTTTATCACATACTTGTTTGGTGCAGATGAATCTATGAACTGGAACAGAAATGATTATAGTGATTTGATCTATTTGCACATATTTGCATCATCACAGTTCAGTTAGTCATTGCTGTACAGGAAGACTAACTTCCAAAATATGTTTTGCTTCACTATGTAGAGATGGCACTTGTTTTTCTTCTTTTAGATGAGATATCCAGGATTGTCACCAGAGTACAGTATCCTGATTACATCAAATTACAAGTTTGTTTGTCTTGAATAACTTGCTCTGATAAAATGGTAAAAGTAATGTGCTCTTAGAAAGAAGTAGATCTCTCTTTGAGTCATGCATGCATGCACAAATGAATGCTCAGGAGATTTTCTTGGAGGTACTGATGGTACACCATCTGAAGTTAGTTACTAAATAGAACTGCCAATAAACAATGTCATTTAAAACATATTTTAGATTAATTTTAAGTGATACAAAGATTACAACATAAATCTAATCTATTAATCAATGCCAAAAGCTGAAGAAACTCAATTTGAACCATTCCATCTTGGAACTTAGTTAACAAGGATGAATTATTCAGCTCATTAATTCAGAAGATAGTGAGTTTAGGGAGGATTGCATTGCAATTTGAGAGCAATTTGAGTGGGAGGAAGATGATTTGGTGGAATCTGTATCAGCAGCCCAGAATACTTTTCCGTTCACATACTTCAGCTGAATCGTGGACTGACAGCTAAGTGAGCAATCATTATTAGATAGGTACCCATTAGTGTTAAAGTGTACAGATGCCACGAAAGTAAAACAGGTAAGGCCGGGTTATGATACTAATTAAGATTTGCTATGCGGAGCTGTTTTTTTGGAAAGGAGAAATAGTGGAAGCTTGCTGAGCAGTGATTGTATGATGTTTGAAGCAATGTTGATGGCATAGAAGAAAGCAAAGACATGCAAACTGAGAACAGTGTGGTTATGCATCATTTGTTGACAGGGCAAAGAATTTCAGTTTCATTCCACTTTGTAGATTGTGAAATTTCTGAGTTGATGATTTTAACAGCCATACTGAAATGACCCTATCTCAACTCATATACTTTAGACCAGCTATTTGGATTGGGATTTGAATTTAGGCAATTGGACCAGAAACTGTGCCATTGACTGAACATTATTACCTACATTTTTGGGCTCAGTTTCTGTCTCTTGCCATACTGAGGAATCAATTTTGATGGTTCCCCTGTGGAGATTTACAGAGATTAATGGGACCAGAAAGGTTCTTCATGAGGGAGAATCTCATTCTCCTGACAGAACCCTTCCTTGCTTGTTTGATAAGCCTTTGTAATACTCTGTAATAAGACAGAAGTCTTCTACTTCTGGTATGAAGCCCCTAACAGGCTTTTCTTCCTTCATTTCCAAAGGAAAACCCTGATCTTCAGGTAATTTGTGACACACAAAGCAAAAAAGGAATGTAGGTAAAGCAAAATTGTCATGCCAGGTTCACTGGTTGCAGTAAAAAGGTTTTTCAAACTCCAAGACTGTTTTTGAGCAGGAGACAAAGGAAGGATTCTTTTTAGATTGGAATAATTTACAAAACCTCAGACTATAAATGTGTTTGATATTGTTGATATTTTGACTTACAACTGTTTCACCTTTGTAGCGGAGACCATCACAATACCACTGTTTTTGCAGAAAAAAAGAGCTATCTGAATATATAATTGCAGAACAAGGACTTAGGGGGCCAATTTCCTTGTTTTCTCTTCTGGATTCCCTACCAGTGATACTCACTGAAATAAAGGATGTATTTGTGATAATTTTGATATAAACCCATCCCGTGGATCCAAGTCCCTCCTGAAGCAAATTAGGGTGTACTAGGTCCTTTGCCTATAGAGATTGTCTGTACCTCAGTTGTTCGGCTGCCTGTTGCTTTGAAAGAAGTATTAGTATGGACTTTATTCAAGAAGCCATTGATTAATTATTAACCATTATACCATCTTTCTTTCTTGGATAAAATTATGGAGAAGATTCTGAGACAACCTGCACAGTATCTAGCTCCCCTGAACTGCTTTATCCTTTTCAGTCTACGTGTATAAGCCAAAGATTGTATTGGTTATGTTGATCCATCCTTTTGATGGCAGGCGTAGATCAAGAGTCCATTCTGACTCAGATGGTCTAGCAGCTGCCTTTAATACTACTTACCAGGAGATGTTGTTGAATTGGCTGTGAGCACTGACTGTCAGGATCGATTGGGCCACAGGCAGTTACTCAGCAAATTACCATAAGCAAGCCAGGGTCACACCAGGTTTCAGTTGCCGTCCAGATGTTTAGGCCAAGGGGTTGAGGAAGTATCATTGTCAGGGTATAAGGTAGATCAGAGCTGGGTGGTCTGAACAGCGATGGGGCAAGGGCTGTGGTGAGGCTGGGATCAGGCAGGAACAAATAGGAACAAGGCTGGAGCAAGGCAGAGGTCCAAGGATTGTACACACAAGCACTGTTTCTGGGACAAGTTTACAGGAAGTAGAAGGGATTTTATAGCCCTCCTGTCATACAGGCTCTCCTGTCTGCCTCCCAGCAGTAACCAAAGGCATAGGCTAGGACTGACTGGCTGGTGCCCCAAGGGACAACATCCCCCTCCCTACCACACACTATCCCCACCTTACTTCTGGCATGCTGTCAGACAGCAGACCCAGAGAGGTTCTTGAAAATTTTCCCTTCAGCAGCCCTTGTGGTACCTGCTGTTGGATTGAGTGTAGATCAGGTGAAGAGTCTTCACTCTTCATCTCTCTAGCTCTTCAGGTGCAGTCTCTGTGTGTGGGGGGAGGGTGTATGGGGATCCAAGAAAGAGATTAGGTATGGGTGAAGGGGCTCTGGTCCCCACGGGAGAAGGGGGTCCATTTGGGGGAGTCTGGTGTCTCTGGTCCCTCCAGGGGTTGGGTGGGCAATGTCTGGACCCCCTCACCCCCCCTCCACAAACCTCCAACGTGGACACTACCTGGCTTGCCCCACCAAGGACTGCACCTCCTAGTCCCCTTCCACCACAAACCCTACCTGAGAGACCATCCATGTCCATGTGGGGGCATGGGGGGTGGGTCTGGGGTCTTTGGTCTCCATGGAGGTTGGCATTGTCCATGCATGGGGGGCAGGTCAGAGGTCCCTAGTCCCAGTGGGGAGGGATTCCTGCTGTTTGGGTAGGAAGGGGGTGGGATCTGGCAGATCTGGGTCCTGCTTGATTGGACTCACCACCAGACTCCACACCTTATGGTACCTGAACTGCCTCCATCCCACATCTGCTAGGACTGGAGATCCCTGAGCCCCCCACCCCTTGCAAAGACAGAGCCCGGGATTACAGATAGGCTCCAAGAGTTGGGCTGAGGAAGGATCTGTGGGATCTGGAAATGGAGGGAATAGAGGCAGGCTGGGATGGCTGAGCTGTTAGTCCAGACAGGAGGTGGAGAGGGAATCAGGGATCCCTGGTTCTAGTAGGGGCAGGATCCCTGTAGTTTGTGTATAGGAGGGCGTGGGATATGGCATATACCTGTCCAATTAAGAGGGACCAGATCTGTCAGACCCTGCCCGCTCCTGTATACAAGCTGCAAGGATCCTGCCCCCACCAGGCCTGGGGATCCCTGACCCCTTGCCCTCCCTACCTGGACACAGTCCTGGCTGACATGTAGGGTTGGGCGGAGAATCTAAGGAGTCCAGGAACACAGGGCAGAGGCAGGGCAGGCCATGTCTGTGATGGGGGTGGGGGGGAAGGACCTCTGGGACAGTGATGAGGGTGAGCCCATTACTGTCCATGCAGGGGGAGAGGTCGGGGGCTCAGGGACAGTGGGAGCAGAGTCCATTTGGGGCTTTGGTGCTGCAGTGGGGAGTGGGCGAGTTGACAACCCCAGCTGCGGGAGGCTTTCCTTGTGTGCAGATGGAGCTTCCTCTTGCCATTGGAGAAACCCATCCCCTCAGCCCTTAGGGGAAGGAGTTTGCTCTTACTTGGGCTGCAGCAACAGAGTGCAGCCTGAGTTACAGAGTATTTTTCTGGAGGGATGGGCAAGGCAAAAGTGGGGCATGCTGGGATGCCAAAAGGCATCCCTGTGGGCTCAGATGATTGGAGTTGCATGTAAGTATTCATTCACGCGCTTGAACCCCAATAACTTAGGACTTAAACTGAGTCTGAAGCATTGGAGATTTCCTCTGTTAGCCATTTTTTTAACAATTTGAAGCTCTGTGAATTCTTGTTCATAGAGCATTTCAACTGGTGGAACTGTGATTTCACCAATTGCACTAGTTGAAATGTAAAACCTATGTATACCCCTAGGAAGATATCAATAGATAGTTGCTGGCAATTGTTCCTCTTGCCAAAAAGATTGCAAGTGTAAGGTGCTACAGGATATCTTTCTGTCATTCCTGTTCAACATGTCAATGGAGCAATTGGACTGGGTAGCAAACGAGCATGGGGTGTAGTACATCGACGACACCCAACTCTCAGGGTCTGACTTCAGTGGTGTATTTCAGTGGAGCAAACTCATCAGAGGTAAAACTGAGTTTTTGTTAGGAGATGTGGGGAAATAGAAGGATAAGATGGCAAAGTAATATCAGTCCCTTTGATTAAAGGCATGTATTCAGAACTTCACAGCCACCTTTAGATTCTCAACTTCAGTTATGACAATAGTTTTACAACAGTAATGCAGTCAGCTCTACTATCAGCATCTGGCCAGGAGGTTGTGACCTTTGTGGATGACAACCTTGCTATTGCTATCCATATTATGTTACCAAGATTAGATAGTTGAAATGTGTTCTATTTGGGGTTATATCTTGATACTGAAGCTGGTGCTGAATTCAGTAATGCTCTTACTGAACAGAGTCTTGCTGGGAGCTCAGGACACCAGTGCTCAGAGACCTGTGCAGGCTGTCCACACGTCTTTATGTGAAGTTTAAGACATTGATTATGAACTATAAATACTCATGACCTTGTGCTTACCTATCTGTGAGATCAACTCTTTTTCTCATGCCAAACTGCCAGAGCTGGAAGAGGCTATCAATTTGGAGCCATGTCATTATAAAAGAGGGGGCCACTGGCAGGGTGTTCTGTGTGGTCTCTGGAACTTTTCTCCCCATCTGAATAGCTCAAATTTGATGACCCTCTAGGCATGCTACAGAAGACATCTGTTTGTCAGGGACTTTTTCTTGGTACAAGTTTTGGGAAGGAGGGGAAAGGAGCTTTCTCGTAACTACTTGACTGGCTAAATTCCTATCTAGCTTACTAATTTTGCCAGGATTTTGTTATAATATTAATTGTATCAGTCCAGAATTTGTAGAAGAGTCCTTTTTTTCTATTTAAATCAAAATGAAGGAATAAAGGCAGAAGTATTAATGGACAAGATAACAGATGAAGTTTGGTAAAAAAAAAGTGTAGTGTTTTAAACGTGATGATAAAATACTGTTTTGGGTTTTTTTATAACAGAGAGTTGAAAGGATGCTAGTGATGGGATTCAAGATGTAAGTGACAGCATCAGTGTACTGGGCAACACACGGGTGATTTTTCACGGTGACATTGGGGATAGATTATTGATGATATCATCAACAGCTTTGTGGAAAGCATTTAATACTGTTTTCTAAGCCTTAGATACTGTTTTATGTGGGTCTTACAAAACCAGGAGTATGGCATTAAAAGAACTTTATCAAGCTAATTCAAAGAAATATGGAGATAATGAGTAGGAACCCACCACCTAGGTAAACAATAACAATTTAAAATGTAGGTCTAATTACTTGACAATGTGCTTGTAATTAATTCATGCTTTGCTAAATTCTTTTCTTATGGTCTTCTTTGTTACAATATGTGTCTTATCAGAAATATTCCTTGTTCTCTTGTAGTTAAAGTAGATTCACTCATTTTTTAAAAAATAAGCACCGCTTGGCTAAAAGTAAAAGAAGGCACACAATTGCATGTTTGGATATATATCTCTACTATGCATGTTTTTGTCTGGTTGAAACATTTAAAGATGATTCACTACTATTGTTTTATGTGAAGATATTGAGTAAATCTGTCAGAGATATATATTTCCCCATGTACTCTGTAAGATATTGGTGTTTTTGTTTATTAAAGTTGTACTGAAGATATAGTCACGTGAGAGAGCATAGGAGAAAAACTTGTACCTGCCCCTGGCCTTATATGTTCTAGGAGACAAAAAAACACCAGTGAGATATATATGAAATACATAAATGAAATCTAGATTTCAAGCCTTTCAAAAGTTAGGGATAGTGTCTGTACTAATCTGTGGTTTTAGTGTAATATCAAGATGCCACTATCATAAAACTAGGGACCTGTCATACCACTTTGACTGAAACATTGATTCAGCTTAGCAAACATTTCAAGGTTTGAAGCTTTGGGATCTAGCATATGGGTTCAAGTTCATACTTAATTATAATTAATGATAGGTAAACTAATTCAGATAAAAAGCTTCCACAATTTCAGAAAGTGAAATAGTGATAATGGAGAATATGGAGATCTTTTATGTAAGTAAAGTTCTTTAACTGCTGCTCTAGAGAGAAGTAATTCAAGCAAGTATGGAAAACATTCAGTAGTGGTATCCTGCACGTACTGAGGGATTGATTTCTTGATTGAACAGAATGCATCCTGACAGTTATTTTTTAGATAGAAAGAGCAAAGATCAAGCAGTACCTTCTCATAAGGACTGAAATTGTGACCAGTGTTTGTTCTGGCTACACAAAATGCTATTTGCCTTCATGCAAGGGCAGATCCAATCTAATTCAGTATGCAGATATGACAATATGAAATTCCTGTTGTTACAAATTGGTAACAGAATGAGTCTAATTGCAAAGTGATGGGGCAGTTATTACAGACTTTTTTTCAGGTGGTCTGGATGGCTGGAGAAAAAAGAAATTGAGGCAACTGCAAAACTTCACATTTGGCCCTGTAACAAAGACCATTGGAAAAAAGAATAGTTGTGGGGCACACACAGGGAAGGTAGGATTTGATAAAAGAGAAATTTCCAGAGAAGTTGAAGAAGTTATGGATCATTTTGAAGGGAAGCAAACAGGACCTAGCATGAGTCCCAAAAGCTCTTTGGGAAAGCAAATTGGAACTGTTTTTTCCACCCCAGCTCCTCCCCCATCCGTCCTCGTAATTCATCTAATTTGGGTGTAGTGAAAGGGTACAGGAGATTAAATAGGTAGACAGGTTGTTTGTGGGTTTTTTGTTTTATTTTCTCTAATTTTTTTTTCTATTTGCATTTTTAAAAGGCTGTTGGTCAGACATCACTGTCTATATGCTCCTAAAGGGAAGAATTGCAGATATCCAGTGGCACTTGTATGGTAATGTGGCTGGCACAGAATGGGTGTTGTGCCCAGAAACCAGTCCAAGAGCAAGAAAATTATGAAATGTTGTCAAGACACTAGGAGTCCAAAACCTAATAAATGAGGGGATGCATTCAAAAGATTAGAAAGGGGACATTATATTATAGCAAGTGATACATATAATAGTCTTTCATAAGTAAAGGGAGAGAGAATGAGTTTAATATTTTCTACTTCACCTAAAAAGTAGTTAATTAAAAATTCTAAATTTTCTTCTTGACATGTGAATGTGTGGGGGGAAAAAATGACAAGGGGGAAGATATATGAAGAGAGAGTGCAGATGACAGAGATCCTAATATTTTCCCAGACAGTTGTCAAAGATGGAAAACAAAACCTAGCACTTTCAAACTATTCAGCTGAAATTTGAGCTGCGTGTATTTATTAATATGGTAAATCAACACTCTTGAATCTCTGCATGATTAAACAAAATACTACTAACATAATTAGTCAGTGTGATATAGGAGAATCCCTCTTACTCAGAGGAGTTTCAGCTACCAAAATGTGGCTCTTGAAACTATTGTAAATGCATAATTATAATTTTCATGATGATTGATAAACTGTTCTGCAGCAGGGATCTGATTCATTTGGGTCTCAGCAATGTAAACCTTTGAATATGAGAAACATTGCAACCACATTCAGCATCTAGAAAACTTTAAACAATGGCTAAAATGTTTTTATTCGATTAAGCAGGCTTAACTAAAAATATGCTAATTACCAAATACATGCTGTGTAAAAAAGGATAAAATGACTTTTTACGCAGAAAGAGATAACGCAAGCTGTATCTGCAGTCAAGCACCTGCAGAGTGCTTAGTGAATGTAACAGCTGGTGATCTAGCATACATTTCTTTTCTTCAAGTCTTTAATCCTTTCTTTCTCATCACCGACTATGGTATAATAAAGATTTTCTCCAACAATTTATTCTTAGGTCTCCAGATTCAGTTTCAGCTTTAGGAGAACATTTATAAAAAGAAGGCAGCTACTCAGTTTAACATGTCTCTCCTGGGACAATTGATCTCCTTTTCCAGGATAAAACTTGTAAGTATTTTGCCAGATCCTTTAATATACCAAGTCTCTCCCTCTCTTTGCAACATACCAGTACACACTATTAACAGTGTGATACTGTCAGGTAACTAGATAATATGATAAAGTGCATCTACTGAAAAACTAAATCTTATGAGGTAATCCTAGACAATAAAACTATGACCTATATAAAAGTATTCCTATATAGACTGGACCTACATGCTGGGGTTAAGGTTTCTTACAAACATAACAGTAACCTCAGCAATGTTAAAGCAGAATAAATTCTGAAACATAGGGATTATGTGACAGTCAGATGTATTATGTTATCACAGAATCGATATAACAGCATATAAGGTCATTGCTAAAGTTTTACATAGTGTGAAGCTGCAGGCATATAGCTTTTAGGTATTTTGAGGGAGGAGTGAAAGCTTTGTAGGGTGCTGAAGTGTATTATGGATACATATTAAAATGAAAAGATAGGCATGAATATTTTCTCTTACTTTTTATTCCTGTGTTTCTAAGGTTTTGTGTGGATTAGATATGTCCTGCCATACCTTTGTGGGTCCCTATTTATTTGTTGATATTTATTTGCTGTTGAGGATACCAATCAGTACATGTATAAAAATATCCAGACATATTACAAGATAGAAAAAAATAAGGCAAAGTCAATTTTGAACCCCAAATTAGCATTTTTTCTGTTTTCAGGAGCTATACTTGGGAAAATTAAGAAAAATTAAATAGGGAAAACATGTATTAGAGCTTTGTGATTAAAAAAATACTTTAATGTTTTAAAACAAATCTCTTAGAACAAGAGAGGTAGATTCTGAGGAATAACCTCTAAATAAGGCTTACAATGAAATTCTTTGTGTCACCTTGTAAGAGCATGGTCTGTCCTCTTAAGAAGAGGCAGCAAAACTCTTAAGGGCATTCAGCTGTGGGCTTCCTAGTAATGAGGAGTGGCCCACTGGGAGTTTATAAAACCCAAAGGAGAGGGATGAGAATTAAGATTGTGAAGGGACAGTTTGAGAAGAAGCAAGCATGAATGATATGGCTCAGAGCAATCCCAGTTGGGTCATGAGATGCTACAGGGCTCTGGGAGTGGGGCTTAAGGGGTTGGGGGCACAGGTGGTGTTTTCCTCAATCCTCCCAGTTTTGGGCTATGGACTGAGGAGGGAGAGGAAGATCAAGGTAGTCAACCAAAGACTGCGGTGCTGGTGTCATAGTGAAGGCTTTGGCTTCCATGATCACAGTCCACTCTTTGGTGAGAGAGGCAGTGGTCTTCTGGGAAGAGATGGCTCACTGCTCTGGGGAGGAGGCTCTTCTCAGCCAGACTGGCTGACCTGCTCAACTGGGCTTTAAACTAAGCCCGCTGGGGGGATAGGGGAACTACCGCCACTGCTAGCCCACTGGGCAACCCTTGCAAATCCAGCAGGCTAAGGCCCTTAAGGAAACCCACCCCTACCCCAGCCCTGGAATGATCTGTAGGGAAGGCAAGGGCCCTCAATGGGATACTTATGTGCCTGTATGCTTGGAGCTTGGGGAATAAACAGGAGGAACTGGTCCTCCTGCTAAACAAGAATGACTACAATCTCATAGGGATAATGGAGACCAGATGGAACTCCACCTATGACTGGGCCACAGGTATAGATGGCTATACTTTGTACAGGAGAGATCATGTGGACAAAAGGGGCAGGGGTGTAGTCCTCTATGTCAAGGAAAGCTAGGTGTCCCTTCAAGCCAACACTGGCACTCAGGGTGGATGTTTGAAGACTCTCTGGGTTAAAATCTGTGGTGAACATGGCACAGGGGACACAACAGTGGGAGTCTACTACAGACCTCCTAGCCAGGATCAGGAGCTCGACCAGGAATTCACCAGGAACTGGCTGAGGCTGCATGCTCCCGGTGTATGGTTGTCATGAGATACTTCAACTACCCAGACATCTCGTGGGAAGAGCACAGTAGTATATGGCTGTCCGCCCTTCAATGCAAATGTGACAGGTGGGCGGGACCGGAAGTCCCACCCCCTTTGCTCCACCCCTTTCCCCTTTTATGGTGTGTGATGTCATCAGCCACACCCCCTGACCCCGGTCACATGGTGCATGACATCAGCAACTCCGCCCCTGACCCCGGTCACGTGGTGCATGACATCAGCAACTCCACCCCTGACCCCGGTCACATGGTGCGTGACATCAGCAACTCCGCCCCTGACCCCGGTCACGTGGTGTGTGACATCAGCAACTCCGCCCCTGACCCCAATCACATGGTGCGTGACATCAGCAACTCCGCCCCTGACCCCAAACACGTGGTGTGTGACACCAACATCACATGGTTCATGACATCAGAAGGACAACCCAGGCAGACCCTCAAAGCCCAACCCCTCATGCTGCAAGATCCGCCCTAGATCACATGGTGCTGTTATGGCCTATCAGATCCCTGACCACTCTAACCCCCCTACGCCGGAGCACAGGCGTGGCCTATGGGGTGGTAGGGTGGTGATGTGACCCCTCTAACAACCCGCCCCAACACCCCCAACCAATTGGCAGGGGTTTCAGAGGCCTCAGACCTCCCAAGAACAATCCTGAACCAATTGGAATGAGTACAGTGGGGGGGTGGGGTTTAGGCGGCAAACCCACTAGGTCTATCTGCTTTCCCAAACGACCCCTCTGTTTATCTAAGACCGTGCTAAGGCAAGCAAGGGCAGATATGGATTCTTTCACAATGCCTGTAGGCCCACTCACTACACCCCCAAGACGACCTTATAGAAAGCGTTACCGTAGAAATAGTTTTGAGGAGGAGACCCAACTCCTTGCCCAAAGACTCTTTGAGACGCCTGACCCTGTTGGGGAAGAGCCTGTGAACAGGCAATTGGAGGAGACCCAGGACCTCGAAGCAGACGTTGAGACTTTGGAAGATGGTATCTTTGTGCCTGAGCCTGCGTGCGAAGTAGAGGTCACTGCAGAGGAGAGACCGGTAAGAGACTTGGAGCATGAATGTGGGGGTCTTTGGGTTGTGACGGTAGTGGTGGGGTTCACTTCATGGCACATGTGTGTTTGGAAGTAGCTAACTTAGTCCTTTATTTGAATTCCTTTGCAGCTAGATGAAGCCTTTTTAATGACACCAGAAAACCTCCTCACCAGTACACCAGAAGGAAGTGTATGCTTCTGCAGAGAACAAAGACCTGATGAGGCTAAAGAGTTAAGAAGTGAGCTCGGCATCGAATCTACACAAGCTCTTACATCACGTGAACGTAAAGTTTTCATGAAGTCTCTTGTTCGCGTTTTCTTTTATGGCATAATTAAATACTGCTTGAGGCAGAGACTTTTTGACCTATGCTGGGGGTGCACATTTGACTTAGGGGGTCAAGAAGCCCACGAATGTATTACTTGGTTAGATGAAGACATAAATAAAATAATTCAGGATCTTTGCCAGGAAATATGTCTTGATAGCATTTTCAATGCTGTTATAATCATAGGGTTTGCCAGGAACAGTCTCAGAATTACTGAGAAACACTTAATTCAGGTTAGACAGCTTTTAAATACTGTGTATTCTGCAGAAGATCCTAATGCTGCCCTTCATGATTTGATCACTGAGGAAGATGAAACACTCATACCCCATATTGAACGCTTAATTGGTGCTAGAGATTATAAAACCCTGCTTAAGAGAAGGGATTAGCAAAACGAGTTTGGGGCGTACCTCTGTTGCTGTTCTGGGTGGGAGACTGGGGAATGTGAGGCTGTAAAACACAACAACAGTTTTCTACATCTAATGTATTTTAGCATTTGCTTTAGTGTCTTGGATATCTAATCACATACATATAGGGTTTTTTTGTAAAGATAAAACAATGAGACTTAATGGTCATTAGAAATGATAAAAATCCTTCTTAGGAGAAGGGGTAACAAAATAAACTAGTAAAATATTGTAAAAGTTTTAATGGAAATAAAGACTGAATTTAAAAACATATATTCTCACAGCTTTTGTATGGTACGGGTGGGGTGGGGTGGGGTGGGGTGGGGGTCTTGTTATAAAGATAAAACAGACCTCAAAAAAAAAAAGATGACCATAAGTTATCTCTTACCAAAAGGCCTGCTGTAAAGATAAGGCCGACAAGGCATAATGGTCACTGGATATGATAAGAAACACTTCTTAGAAGAAAGTTTAACAAAATAAACTAATAAATATTATAAAAGTTTTTAAGGGAAATAAAGACTGAATTTAAAAATATAAATTCTCACAGATTGTGCATGGTATAGGGGTGGCGGGGTTGTGTATCATAAAGATAAAAAAACAAGTGGCCTGGTGTGTCCAGATCGCCACATGTTTTAAGACTAAAAGGGAGTGGAGGTGTCTTTTAGTGCTGACTATTTTAATACAGTTATATTTTACTTTATACATACACTATTTTCCGGTCGACAATGCATAATGGTCACTGGATATGATAAGAAACACTTCTTAGAAGAAGGATTAACAAAATAAACTAATAAAATATTATAAAAGTTTTTAAGGGAAATAAAGACTGAATTTAAAAAGATATATTCTCACAGATTGTGTTATGGTATAGGGGTGATGGGGTGTGTGTTATAAAGATAAAAAAGAGGCCTGGTGTGTCCAGATCACCACATTTTTTAAGACTAAAGGGGGGTGGGTTGTCGTGCTGACTATTTTAATACAGTTATATTTTACTTTATACATGCACTATTTTCCTTAATCTATTATTTAATTTTTAATACAGAGGACTTACTTATTGTATCATTTCATTTATATTACAGAGTACTTATCAGGTGGGGAAGCCCCAGGCCATTTTACCACAATAAGGTAAAAATTATTTTAAAAGGATTGGGTTATTTGTGGCAGTGTTGCTATAATCACACTAAGTTATAACAACTGTTTGTTTTCAAACAGAACCTCTTCTTCTAAAATAGAAAAGCAGAACAAGCACATACAGTCATGTTTTTACCCAGTAGTAAAAGGTAATTTTTCTGAAACTGTGTGTTTCCTGTGGGAGGAGAATCTGTGTGTAGGGGTTAAGCAAATTTTAAACTTACAGTGTGTGAGGAAAGTGAATTCTCAATGCTGAGATATACATTTTATATTTCCTAAGTGATCACACGCACCACACCCAAAGAAGAGCAGGGACCTGGGCAGAGACCTCTAAAAGCACAGCCTGCAGATCATAACACCCAAGGACCAGAAGACGGATGGGACAGAACAGAAGGGTACGATTCCTCGGAGGAAAACAAGCCACATACCTCTGAGAAACTCACATGTAAAAAGACTAGGATTCACACCCCCAAAACAGGTGATCTGAACCCTGTGAATAAGAAACCCAGGACTGATTGCTTGCACAATTTACAAAAAGAGGAGAGTCTTTCTCCTTTTTTGAAAGATCATAATTATTGTGAAAAAAAAAAAAAGAGGGTGGGTTTTCGAGGTGGGTATAAATACCCTGTCTTGAAAGAGCATGATTATTGTGAAAAAAAGAAGGGGGTTTGGAGTGGTACACACAGGCGTATACGTCTCAGAAAGAGTGCGCAGAGCCCTTTGAAAGATCATGATTATTGTGAAAAAAAGAGGGGGATTTGGAGTGGTACACGCAGGTGTATACATCTCAGAAAGAGCGTGCAGAGCACTTTGAAAGATCATGATTACTACCAGCGCAAAAGGGTAAATTTTACTCAGAGAGGAGGTAGTCTGTGTAATTCGGACAGCAGGCGTAGTCTGTATCATAAGAGGGGGAGTCATGGTAAACGTGGGGGTAAAAATGGTTGGCCAACCAGCAAGTGGCTTGCGGGGAAAAATGTAAGGGCCTGGTTAAAGAAGAGCATGGGGAAGGCTAAACACCATTTGAGGGAAAAAAAAAGAGATCCCCTAGGGATCCCTCAAACACTTCTCCTCCTATCAGTCCTGACCCTTCACCAGAACCCCCGGAGCCAGAGAGAGGGGATGGAGAACATGGTTTAGGAACCCCTTTAGAGGGTCCCTCAAATGTACCCCAGCCACCCAGATCGGACCTTTCACCAGAACCCACAGAGCCAGAGAGGGGAGATGGTGACTATGGTTTAGGAAGCCCCTTAGAGGGTCCCTCAAATGTTCCCAGACCTTCCCCATCACCAAGACCTGAGGGGTCAGAGGGTTGGAATAACGAATCTGTTGTAGAAGACAGTTTAGAGGACCCCTTAAGCGCCCCCCGGTCTCCTGAGTCATCAGAGGATGTTTTACTGGATGTACATATGGTGCGGGTGAGAAGGCAAGAGTGGTCTGTAGCCAGGTTTGGAGGCATGAGGTACACTGAGGAGTTCCGTTTTGTGAATCTGGAGCGTGTGCCGTTACACGTGGCATACGAAGCCATAACTCATGGGGTGGAAGAAATTGTAGCAGAACTCCGCCAGAGATTCACAGGCAACAATTATGCCCAGTTACGTATTCAGGCAGATAGTTTGTCAAACTGCTTATACTCTCAAGCTATTAATTTAAACAAGATGACCCCTGAGCTGTTTTTAGAGTGGCTCAGTAAGCTGTTACAAAGCCAGAGAGAAATATTGCTCGATTCAACATTTCGGCTGGTTGTGATTGTTGTGAAAGGACGGGGAGGTAGGAGCCGTAGAGTTATAAGCTCTATCCCCTATTCTCAGATCATTACTAAAAAGAGGAAGTATTTAATAGACTTGAATACCTATGATACTAACCTGTGCTTTGCAGGCAGTCTGTTGGCTGTTACAAAACGTAGAGGGGCCAGAGATGTCGAACTGCTAGATGGTGCCAAAGAACTGCATAGGAAATTAGGACTGTCTATATATCAAAAGGTTATGCTCCATCATGTACCTTTGTTTGAAGACCTTGAGCAGGTTAACATTCACATAGTGATGCATAAGGAAAAAACTGGGTGGAGTTTATTTAAAACACAGGACACGCCCAGATACCCTGACACCTGTTTTCTTCTGCTACATGGTGAACATTATTATGGTGTTTTAGATGTGAGAAATGTGTTTGGCATGAGAAATTATTGTGATCTTTGTCAGACGTTGTACAGCCATAGCCACACGTGCAGGTTCCGATGTCGTCTTTGCCTGAGCCCAAACTGCTCTGAAAATGTGGGCAAGACACAGAGGTGCCCTAACTGTAAACTGTTCTGTCGTTCCAAAGAGTGCTTAGAAAAGCACGTGGCCCTGGCCTCTGAAAATAGGATTGAATGTCTGACTAAAACTCTGTGCGATGAGTGTAAATCTTATGTGGACAAAAAGCACGAGTGCAAAGGGCGACAGTGCAAACAGTGTTATGGGAAAATCACGGATGTAAACAAACACTGGTGCTTTATGCGCCAGATTAAAGAGCCTGAAGAAGGCGAGGGGTACATTTTTTATGATTTTGAATGTGTGCAGGAGACGGGTATGCATGTGCCCAACTATATTTTTGCAATGGAGATAAAGACAGGGGAAAAAAACCCTCAGAAAGACACAGGCAAAAACCCCAAAAGGGTTTGTAAAGCTAAGCCCGAAAAGCCAGAAAGCACTTGGGAGTTTAAGGGTGAAGAGTGTCTGTCTGATTTTATTAAGGTTTTTATGGATAAAAAGTTCAAGAACTACACCTTCATAGCTCACAACGCCAAAGGCTACGACGGTTACTTCGTTGTCAGCCAGTTATTGAAGGAAAAAATGGGTGTGAAACTAATCACTCAGGGCGGTAAACTCATGTGCATTGAAGTGACCAGGCTAGGCATCCGTTTCATAGATTCTTTAAACTTTTTGCCTATGAAACTTAGCAGACTTCCACAGGCGATGGGATTTGAAGGATGCAAAGGTTATTTCCCACATTTTTTTAACAGGGCAGAAAGCCAAAACTATGTGGGACCTCTCCCAAAGATGGAGTACTACGGTGTTGAAAATATGATGTCCAGTGAGAAAGGATAGTTTTTAGAATGGTATCAGAATAACCGCGATAAGACCTTTGACATGCAGAAGGAGCTGGCCTATTATTGCCAGCAGGATGTAAAAATTTTGAAAGAGGCCTGTTGTCTCTACAGGGATGAGATTATGAAAATGACACGGCGGGTAGACCGAGTGAAAGTAGATGGTGAACTCCAAAATGTAGTACGCTGCATAGATCCTTTTCAATACATCACGCTGGCCTCCGTCTGTATGGCTATGTACAGGTTTATGTTTTTGGAACCACAGACCGTAGCGCTTCTCCCCCCGGACAACTATCACAGGCAGAAAAAGAGGTTTTCAACCCCATCTATTCAGTGGCTAATGTACATATCGGAGAAAGAAAATATTCAAATTCAACATGCCTTACAGGGTGCGGAATTTCATGTAGGTCCCTATTTTTTAGATGGCTATGCCAACATTGGTGGGGAACCTACGGCGTTTGAATTTAATGGATGCTTTTTCCACGGCTGTGTCACTTGCTACAATGAGAAAGACCAGAACCCTTTGACAGGGACGACCTTCGGGTTTCTGAATTATCAGGCGTTGCACAAGACCGATTATCTCAAGAGAGAAGGGTTTACTGTTAGGACCATTTGGAAGCACGAGTGGAGGGCTCTGTTAGAAACGGATGGGGAGCTGGCAGATTTTTTAAGCAGAACCCCGCTGCCTTCTCCACTGGTGCCTAGGGATGCTCTTTTTGGGGGCAGAACTAATGCCATCTGTCTATATTACCAAACTAAACCTGGTGAACAAATACACTATTACGATTTTACCAGTCTTTACCCCTTTATAAACAAAACGAAGGAATACCCAATTGGACACCCTGAAATCATTCATGACAATTTCCAACCCCTGTTGAGCTATTTTGGAATAGCCAGGGTGAGACTGTACCCACCGCGAAGTCTTTTTTTCCCTGTGCTACCCACTAGGATGAACGGGAAACTTATGTTCACGCTGTGCCGCCTCTGCGTGGAAACAAAACAGCAAAAGTGTGACCACACAGGTGAAGAGAGGGCCCTCCTGGGCACGTGGTGCACACCAGAATTGAATAAAGCTATCGCTAAGGGGTACAGAGTAGCTCAAATCTATGAAGTTTGGCATATTGCTGAGAAGTCTAGCACCCTTTTTTCAGAGTACATAAAAATGCACCTCCGTCAGAAGCAGGAAGCCTCGGGCTACCCCGCCTGGTGTACTGACCTAGAAAAACAAGAGAGATACGTGGCCAATTTCTTGCAAAAAGAAGGCGTGACCTTACGCCCTGAGCACATCAAACCCAATCCTGCCAAGCGCCAAATAGCAAAATTGTTTCTAAATTCTTTGTGGGGTAAATTCGGTCAGAGAACCAACTTGCCCAACACCAGCATCGTTAGAGACCCCGAAGAACTCTTTGGCTACCTCTTTTCTCCCGCCTATGAAATTTCATCTTGCGACTTTATTGATGATGAGGCAGCCTGCGTGTCTTGGAAACACGCCAAAGAGCGTTACACAGTCTCTGGTAACACAAACATCTTTATAGCCTGTTTCACCACCGCTTATGCACGCTTAGAGTTGTACTCGCTGTTAGACAGCTTGCAAGAACGTTGTCTGTACCACGACACAGATTCTGTGATATTTGTGAGCCTCGAGGGAGATTGGAATCCCCCGCTAGGTGATTATTTAGGTGAGCTCACCAGCGAAATCCCGCCAGATGAACACATCACAGAGTTTGTGTCGGCCGGTCCAAAAACCTACGGGTACAAGCTGTCTGGGGGAAAGGTTTGCTTGAAGGTGAAAGGGATTACCCTGAATGTGGCCAACAGTGAAAAAGTCAACTTTGAAACCTTGAGAGATCTTGTTCTAGATTATGGGGCAAACCCCACTGGGGACACCCCTAAAACAATTGTGATACAACAGCGCTCTATCGTCAGGAACAAAAGCAAGTGGACGATAGAAACCAAAACCTTGAGAAAAACGCAGAAAGTCGTTTATGACAAAAGGGTCCTCACAGAAAACTTTAACAGCCTCCCCTATGGTTTTTAAAGATGGATATGCGTTGGAAGCATCCCTTTTCTGTGATTTTGGCAGGCCCTAGCAACTGTGGTAAAAGTTACTTTATAAAAAACCTTTTGGATCACGCTGATAAAATGGTGTCTGTTATGCCTGAGAATATCATGTGGTGCTATATCTGTTGGCAGCCTTTGTATGAAGAACTGCTTTGTAAATATCCTTTTATCAAGTTTGTGGAGGGTCTACCGGACAGTCTTAATGACAACTGTTTGTTTCCTCCTAATAAAATAAATATGGTTGTGGTAGATGATTTGATGGACTCTGCCTGTGACAGCGGCGAAATCGAGAAAGCCTTTACCAAGTACGTGCATCATCGGAATCTGAGCATTATGTATATAGTTCAAAATGTTTTCTGTCAAGGGAAAAGGAGCCGCACCATTGCTCTTAACACAAAATACATGGTTTTGTTTAAAAACCCCAGGGATAAGCTACAGATAGTGTCCCTGGCGCGGCAGATGTACCCGGGTAAGACCCAGTTCTTTCTAGAAGCTTTTGAGGATGCCACTAAAACACCTTACGGGTATCTGGTGGTTGATCTAAATGCTTCTACCCCGGATGCTTTTAGATTAAGAACCGGGCTTTTTCCTCCCGACCAGCCAGCTGCTTACAGTTTTAAAAAATCAGCAGGTGGGAATAAAAAGAGATGATGTAGTGGCAGCCTCTTCTTAGCTCTCGGGATGGTGGAAGGGAAACATGTCTAACCGCGTAAAAAGAAATCTGGCTCTCTTAAAACTACTTCTTCAATCCTCCCCACAGCAGAGAAAAGCTATACTTTGCTCCGCCTCTGATGATTTAATAGCAGCCATTTCAGAAATTGCTCTGAACACCTTAAAAGGAAACATCCCTTTGACACCGCATCAAATTCGCGTGCTAAAAAAGAGACGCGGGATCATAAAAAACCTAAGTAACAAAAGACTACCTCTTAAAAAAAAGAAACAGCTGGTGAAACAGTCTGGGGGATTTATCGGACCTCTGTTAAGTTTTGCTCTTCCTTTGGTTACGGGGCTTTTGGCTAGCCGGTGATGGAGCATGCAGAAAAAATGTACCTGGTGCCCAAACACGAACTGGAACAATTAAGGGCTACCCAACCGCCTCAGGAAAATATCAGAACTGAGGCAACCCGCTTATTGGATGCTGAAATGAGGAATATTCTCCAAAGACCGGGATTAGAAGAATATGATAAGGCTAAACTGTATGCCACAGTGCTTCAGAAATACCTGACCTATGTAAAGCAGAGTGATCTGGACAGAGGGAAATTAACCCTGTTTCTGCCGGAACAGACACCCCTAGAAGCTGGATACCCCCTAGAAACCCCCACAAACCCTGATACAATCGTTCAGGAAGTACTGGATAACGTGCATACCCGATACAGGAAAAATGCTAAAGTACTGCTCACTAAGCTGAGCCAGCACAAGGATATTTCTTCTTGGGATGATCAAGGGGGTTTCGTCTACAAAGGGATGCTAGTCAAGGGTTCTAACATGCTCGACTTGGTCCGGAGAACCCTTCAGACTCACGCCGGGGCTACTAAACATCCGCCTAAAGGCTGGGACATCTTTATGCAAGCCATGGCCGAGCTGAACGTACCATCTTCTGTTATGGGCAACGTTGTGAATCGTGATCATCTGGAACGTCTGAAAGCATCTGCCTCAGACCAAGAAACACCAACAACGCCACCTATGAAGCAAAAAATGGTCTCTAAAACCCCCTGGCTCTCCCTGTAAAGTTTTACACTTTGAAATAAACTATTCTCTACTGCTATAAATTTTTGTCTATAGAGGATTTTTTTGAATGAAAGCACACACACACATACACACACATTTAAACAACAACAGCTTTATTTACACAGCATCAGCTGAGTGTCTTATTTAGACAAAGCAGTCGTGAAAGTCATTGCAAGAAATACATGTCTGGGCATGTTGAAACATGTTTTGAGCAGGCCCAGCCACACGAAAATTTTCATATTTACTTTTTACAAAATGCATCACCACCCTATCATTTTGTGCTAAATCGTCGGAATAATACAATTTTAAAATCTGTTCAAACGACAGCCCCTTGCTACGGTGGTGTAGGAAAAACACACAATGGTATCCACAGGCGACAGACTGGGGGTCTTGTAACTGTTTCGTTTGAAAAACAGTGCCGGTGACGTTCTTGTTTAAAAACAACATAATGCTTTGAGGAAAGAGAGCGCTGTTTGGGGGGTGACCGTACGAGTCGAAAAATTCTCCGCTGTTCCGATCCTCCAAGTAAACAGCCAACCAGTGTTCTCCGGGTTGATTATGCGGGTGCGTGTTGACTACTAAGTTCAGGGGCCTTTTAGACTGCTGAGTCTTAGGAAGCCAGTCGCTGGGGAAAACACCTAAGAAAGTGTCTTTGGCATAAGGGTCTGAGGATAAAACCCTGATGATCTGTTCAGTGTCCATCTTCACATATAGTCAAACAGGACGTTTCTTCTCTGATTTATTTCTATGACGTTGTCAAAGACCCCACACATGATCATGTTAACCGTGGTGGGCAAAGCCGCAGCAAAGCGTATTTCTGCTCTCAGGTTCCCGGTTTTAATCAGTGAATAATGATCAGCACACTCCTGGTCAGGAGACAGGTCAAAGGCAAACAAGGTGTACCCCAGAGCAAACTCCTCACGTTTACTGGCTGTCTGTACCAGCTGCATGTATTCTCTCACACAGTTACCATTTTCAAAATCTGGTTGTAGGGGTTTTGTTGGGGTTTGTTCTCCATCAGCATAGAGGGCCACAAAATTAATATTGTAATGTTTAAAATTAAAGGGGTTCTTAGCATAATTCCCACTAAAGGCATAGTTATCCACGAACCCGATGACGATGAGTTTGGGTAACTGTCCCAGAAACAGATTCTCCTGGTTGCTGACTCGGCTGCCGGCAGGAATGCTAAACACTTTCATACCCACGCGGTCTATGGGGTATTTAGCGTTGGCTGTAAGCAAGGCCTCCGCGTGGCCCAATCGGACACCCGGAGCTACCTTCACTTTTTTCACAAAAAGTGAGGCAGATGTTATTTTTAGTTTACATTGGCCAGCTGCTACATTGCCCATCAAGCAGAAGGCATCTTTGCTACGTGTCAGCTTAATTTTCACATCCACGCCGTTCAGCAACAGTTTTTCTTGAAAAAACAAATCGCTATGGAGATGACCAAGCAGCTCTATCTTTTTGCTCCAGTCTGTCAGATTTGCCCATCTTCGAAACCCCTGATTATGGCCATCCCTTGCAACCGATTCATGATGCCCGGGGGTATCTTTGTAAAACAGGCCGGCAGAAAATTGGGTGGCGAGGGTGTCATCGCTGTAGTTGAGAACTGATTCGATGAAGGCTCAGTAAGGGTAACAGTTGTTGCTCTGGCTTATGAGACAGTCTCCCAGAGTGACATCCAGCTGACTGAAGACAGAGGCTAGTGGGTAATTCACCAGACCCACTGCAGCCCCTGCATCAAGATCCGTTCCATCACCTTTTACAATCTTGCAGCAAAGGTACAGTAGCGTGTTGTTCAAATCCATGTAATCTTCACCGTTCCCAGCTATGAAAAAGTCAAGGGGGCTGGACTTGGTAATAGCCGAGAGTGGGGGGATCTCAACATACAGGCTTTTCTCAATGCAGGTCTGCGCTGGGGCTATTTGAAACACATCCAGTTCGGATTTGGCACATTCTTCAGACCCACAGTGAACAAAGGCCATGGCGGTTAAAATATATTTCTGTTTCCTCCAGGAGAGCACCCCGTCTTTTTCCCAGGCTGCTTCTTGGTTTTTTGTGTCTGGCTTCCCCGTTGACTTACCCTCTTCTTTCTAAGGGGTTGTGGAGGTCCTGCACGTCCGGAGTCCGGTATGTCTCTCTTTCTTTTAAGGCTCTTTCTTTGAATATACATGAGACCAGACCCCTCCTGCTTTGCCGGCTTGACCACTTTATCTAGGACAGCTCAGGAGACATGACCGATCACATCTTTGGCTATGTTTTGTGCCGCATTTTTAGCATGGGGTTTAATAATCTCCAGACCCCTTCTCAAAAGTGGAACTGCTTTTCTAAAAAGGCTGCGAAATATACCTCCCACACCAGCCCCATACATCACGGGTACCCCATGATATCCGGGAAGGCCATACCCAGCCTGGGCTTTATAATAATTTCTGTACAAATTAGGGTCCCCATAGTTTTTTACCATTACCATTGTACTTTTACTTATTTTAAAATCTCAAAGTCTTCCGGGGGCGTAGGTGAAGCTTAACGATCACCTTACCAAAGCGAAATGAGATGTGTTTGTTCTGATCCGTCTTTATTTCAATGCTGATTGTGTCGATATGACGTTGACTGATGGGGACATAATGCGGGTTGTCATACGTGATGGTGACAAACTCGTTGTTGCTTCCACGGACCGGGACACAACGTAGCAAAGGTACCGAAAACTCCCCGACAAGCTGATGTTCCACAATGTCTGTGTAGACATACAGCGAATTGAATCCTCCGGTAATATCAGCTGGGAAGGGTGTTTTTTTAACAGAGACTCCGGGTAGCATTCCCAAAATATAGGCTAGCTCACCATGCGTATAAAAACCATAAGAGTTATCTTTGGCTTTAAGTCTCACTTTCCCGAACGCTTGGTCATAGTGCATAACTAATTCGGGCGGAGTAGGATTGTTGGTGATTGTATTGTTTATAAGATCCAGTAACTCTGTGATGGATGTATAATACCCCCGAGACAGGCTGTACCCCCATTTTTTAGTCCCAGAAATAATTTTGAAAGGGGTGTCTTCATTGATGTTGTTCCAGCTGTGTGGGTATTGTATTTCTGCTAACCCTATCTCCCAGTTCCCCAACAGATCCAGAGGTTTAACCAGTTGTATGGTAAAGTTTGAGCTGGTGTTCTGCGGAAAAATGCTGGAGCAAGCATTGCTGGGTAAAGTAATGTAAAAGTCACCATCACACATCTCGACCTTTTGACTGAGGTACCCCTATATGTTACAAACTTGGGAGGCTTCCACCCAACTGTTAAATTTAGATGGCCACCCCAACCATTTTACCAACAACTGCTTCTTTCTTCCTTTTCCTTTTGTTGCTAGAACTTTTTCAACCCTGTAAACTCTGTCCTGTTTGGGATTCAGTTTTTGTAGTTCTTCAGGGTAGAAAGAACCCTCAATAGGTTCATCTTCGTAATCTTTTAGGCGGTATACAGGTGTCTGCACACGTCTAAGGACTTCGTCCACTATGAAAATCTCATCGGTGAATGTTTGTTCATAACCTTTTTCAAACCGCCCTTTGGCTCTAGACACCCTCACGTGGTCTCCTTTTCTAAACACGGGTGCTGCTGGTTTTATTTTGAAATAGTCCCCGTACACGGCTTTCCACACCCGTGGAGAGTTTGAGAAGTTCACGTCAATAGGCCTGGTGCGAATAGTTCTGTGAAAACTGTGGTTGTAGCTCTTTATAAACTCTGGTAACACATCAATGTAGCGAAAGGTGTTGCGGGCTGTAAAATACCTCCACATCTTTGATTTTAATGTTCTGTTAAACCTCTCTACCACCGCCGCTTTCACTTCACTATTTGTCACAAAATGGTGAACATTATACTGTTTTAACAGCTTACTTAAAGACTTATTTAAAAATTCTTTTCCCCGATCAGTCTGTAATTTTTGAGGTACACGGCCCTCTGTAAAAATGGTTTTAAAGGCTCGAGCTATTTCACCACCTGACTTGTCTTTTAGACCCACGGCCCACGCATACTTTGATAATATGTCTATCGCTGTTAAGATGAACTTAACCCCTCTGTTGTGTTTAGAAAACTGCTGCATATCCACCAAATCTGCCTGCCATTGTGCATCAATATCTGAAACAACAGTCTTGTTTCTTTTAAAATGTCTTGCCGGTTTGTGCAGGTTATAAGCATCCTGGTCTGAAAGGCAGGCGGCCACCCCGCTTCTGTTCAGGAACTTATTCTGCCTTTTGGTAGCTTCAAAAAACATGTTCACCCCACCAAAACTACCAGCTTCACCAGGATAGTAATAAACTTCCTTTAATATAGCCTCCTGTGTAGACATGTCTGTTAACCGTTCCCCCACTACACTTACCCCCACACTAACACCCGTGTGGTGCATTCAAACACTTGAGGACAAATTTAAACCACAGCACAAAGACACCATCTTTCAAATTCTCAACTTCTGTTTATGGGTCAGGGACCTGATAGGCCATAACAGCACCATGTGATCTAGGGCGGATCTTGCAGCATGAGGGGTTGGGCTTTGAGGGTCTGCCTGGGTTGTCCTTCTGATGTCATGAACCATGTGGTGTTGGTGTCACACACCACGTGTTTGGGGTCAGGGGCGGAGTTGCTGATGTCATGCACCATGTGATTGGGGTCAGGGGCAGAGTTGCTGATGTCACGCACCATGTGACCGGGGTCAGGGGTGGAGTTGCTGATGTCATGCACCACGTGACCGGGGTCAGGGGCGGAGTTGCTGATGTCATGCACCATGTGACTGGGGTCAGGGGGTGTGGCTGATGATGTCACACACCATAAAAGGGGAAAGGGGGTGGAGCGAAGGGGGCAGGACTTCCAGTCCCGCCCACCTGTCACATTTGCATTGAAGGGCAGAGAGCCATATACTACTGAGCACTCAGCCAAATCCGAATGGTCACAAAGCTTCCTCATGTGCATGGATGAGCTCTATCTGATTCAAGAAGTCTATGGATTGACGAGAGGCAAAGTGCTGCTCAACTTGGTACTGGCAATGGGGGATGACATAATCAGTGACCTGATGATCGAAGGGAAGCTGGGAGACAGCGACCATGAGCTGATCGTCTTCATCATTTACCGTAAAGCTTGCAAGTCAGTCAGCAATGCAAAAGTTCTTGACTTGAGGAAAGCTGACTTTTGACAAGCTCAGGAGGCTTGTTGGAGGTGCCCTAAGGGACCACGACCCAAAGGGGAGGGGAGTTCAAGATGAGTGTTTGCTCCTCAAGGCAGCGATCCTGGAGGCACAAACAATGTCTATCCCATCTCGGAGGAAAGGCAGCAAAAGGGCACAGCAGCCCCTTTGGCTCTGCAGAGAACTTGTGGACCTCCTGCATCTAAAAAGAAATACCTATAAAGGATGGAAGACTGGATCTGCCTCAAAGGAGGAATATTCTGCACTGGTCCAGACCTGTAAGGAGTAGTCCAGGAAAGTCAAGGCAGTGACTGAGCTCCAACTGACTACATGTATCAAGGGCAATAAAAGGTCCTTTTTTTGATACGTGGGGAGCCGGAGGAAAAGCAAGGGTAACACTGCACCCCTGCTAAACCATATGGGACAACTGATGCTCAGGAAAAAGCCAACCTGCTTAATAGGTATTTTGCATCGGTTCTTCACCAGCCCCAAGGGACGGCCCTGCTCAATATGGCACAAGACGGCCAGGGCAAGGGACAGTTATTACCCTTCATCAATGTAGACCATGTAAAGGAACACCTTGAGGGTACTTAAGGAGCTGGCAAGCATCATAGCTCAGCCACTGGCACGGATCTTCGATAACTCGTGGTGCTCAAGCAAAGTGCCCAAAGATTGGAAGAAGGCCAATGTGGTGTCTATCTTCAAGTAAGGGAGGAAAGTAGATCTGGGGAACTACAGGCCCATCAGCCTAACCTCTATCCCAGGGAAGATCTTGAAAAAAATTATCAAAGAGACCATTCTTGACAAACTGGCTGATGTCAACAACCTTAGGGATAGCCAGCATGCGTTTGTTGCGGGTAGGTCTTGCCTGACCAATCTCATCTCCTTCTACGACCAGGTGATATATCACCTGGACAAGGGAGAAGAGATTGACGTCATATATCTTGATTTCAAAAGAGCCTTCGATCTGGTATCCCATGATCATCTCATAGAAAAACTGGCCAACTGCAGCCTCAGCTACATCACAGTCTGCTGGCTGGGGAATTGGCTCCAAGGTTGGACCCAGAGAGTGGTAGTCGATGGAAGTAAATCATCATGGTGCGCCGTGATCAGTGGGGTCCCCCAGGGTTTTGTCTTTGGGCCCATACTCTTTAACATCTTCATTAATGATGTAGACATTGGTGTCAGAAGCGGACTGGCCAAGTTCGCTGATGACACCAAACTTTGGGGTAAAGCATCTGCACCCAAGAACAGGATGGTGATCCAGGCTGACCTTGACAGCCTCAGAAAATGGGTGGATTAAAACCTGACGACATTCAACACTGAAAAATGCAAGGTACTCTACCTTGGGAAGAAAAACCCGCAGGATGCTTATAGGCTTGGCAGTGCTATGCTTGTTAGCACCACAGCCGAAAGGGACTTGGAGGTCATGATTGACCACAAGATGAACATGAGCCACCAATGTGATGTTGCAGCTGGTAAAGTGAGCAAAACTCTGGCTTGCATCCATAGATGCTTCTCAAGTAAATCTCAGGATGTCATCCTCCCTCTGTACTTGTGCTTGGTGAGGCCGCAGTTGGAGTACTGCTTCCAATTCTGGGCTCCACAATTTTAAAAGGATGTAGAGAAGCTTGAGAGAGTGCAGAGCAGAGCCACGTACATGATCAGAGGGCAGGAAAACAGGCCTTATGATGAGAAGCTGAGAGCTATGGGACTCTTCAGCCTGGAAAAGCACAGGCTCAGGGGGAACTTGGTAGCTGGCTATAAGTATATAAGGGGTGTACATCAGGATTGGCAGGAACGCCTGTTCACCAGAGTGCCCCAAGGGATGACAATGTCAAACGTTCACGAACTCCTCCTAGACTGTTTCAGGCTGGACTTAAGGAAAAACTTCTTTACTCTCCGAGCCCCAAGGCCTGGAACAGACTGCCGCCAGAGGTGGTGCAAGCACCTACTCTGGATGCCTTTAAGAGACATTTGGACGCTTATCTTGTTGGGATTCTTTGACTCCAGCTGACTTCCTGTCCCTGGGGCGGGGGACTGGACTTGATGACCTTCTGAGGTCCCTTCCAGCCCTAATGTCTATGAAATCTATTAAATCTGTGAAGCAGTGACTGCAACTGCCTGCTACAAGAGGAGGCCAGGCTGCTGTCCTAGGAACCACAGCCAGTGCTAGGGACAGAGAAGAAAGGTATTTTTTTTGTTTGCTTATGTTTGTTAACTAAGGACTATTTTGTTTATGAGGACAGGCTGAAATGCTTGTAAGGGAAAACAGCTGCCCCTCAAAGCTGGCAGGCTAAGAAATCCACATATGCACCTGCATCACATTAAGAATTTTCCATTATGGCACAAATGAGACAGAATATATAGAGATTTTTATTTACTAAAATCTCTTAGATCCATACACCTGTCACACCATTACAGCATGTGCTGGTTTTCATAGGAAAACTCATGTTATACATGAAGTATCTTAGAAAAAAGAAACCCAAACGATATATTCCCAGCTCAGCTTTTCAGCCCCATTCTAAGATGGATTTACTAGATTTTGGGGGGAACATGTGGATGATCACTTCCTAGAGGACCACTACAGAGAAGATTAATGTAAAAAGGTAAAAAAAGAAAGCCACAGTAGTAGAAAGGTTGTCTGTCTCCAGTAGCTCAGTAACAGACTTCCATATTTAGTAAAATGTGTATGCCTCACAGTCCAGTGTCCTGATCTGCAATGAAATGGGAAATAATTTTGCATATAATGACAATCTTTGCCAATATTTATGGAAGATGGAAGTTTCACTTAAAAATTCTATTGAATATACCACTAAGAACAACATTACCTGGCCCTCAGCATGCTGTTGCTTCTACTATATGGACTAGTAAGATTGAACACCTGATCTACAAATTGAACAGTGAGATTTATGATACAGGCATATGAGTCAGCGAGCAGCAAATATACTAGGTACTGGTGGTTTCAACAATGAAAACCATATATAAGAGAAATGTCCTCGATTTCTGTGATATATTTCATTTATTTTAATTTAGTGCTGTAATGCAGGACAGCATGTGAAAACGAGATGTACAAAAGCTTCCTAAAAATCTAGAATAGTGAGAAAAACTAGAATGTATCAATTTCATAATAATCATGCTGTTTCCCACCTCTTACATTCTTTATAATGATCATGAGTAGTTCCCTTCAGGTCCCTGAGTTCAGAAGAAGGCCTGAGTAAGCTGGATTTCTAAATTATTGTTTTATGGCTGACCAGATCCGTATATGTTGTAGTAGCCAATGAACAAGCATTAGGCACTCTTCCAGAAGCTATACTCATGCTTCATTAGTTTTCAGGTCATCTTCAGCTACACAGACTATGCTTGCTTGTTCTCCATGGATAAATGAAGAAACTCTTAGATTTTTAAACACTGGTATTCCATACCAACAACTTATGCTGTTTCTTAGTTGAAAAGCAACATATACGGTTGCCTCTGAAAGTCCAACAAGAATGCATTGTGGCATATAACTTTTAAATATAACTGGCATTTATATATATATAATTGAAAAAGGGTTAGAAAGCTACCAGATACAAAGACAGATTTTCATCTAGGAATATCAGTGAATAAAGAGGCAGTCATTCATATGGGAAACTTAGTTATGAAATACTTATGCAACTTCATGAAGAAGCATCCAGATTTATGTTATAATTGCCTGTTGGCATCATAGTAGGGAGAAAACCAATGAAACCTCAGCAGGAAGCCACTACACAGAATTTTTGTATTTCAACAGTTCTCTATTAATGAACAAAAATTGTGTTGAATCTGATGTTCACAACATTATCAAGTGAGTTATTTCCAACAGAGAAGGAAGCCTTCAATACCACTGTGCAAAGGACTGGAGAGGCCTCATTCAAATGCTATGTACAAGTTTTGCACCTGCATTCAAGAAAGATGAATTCAAGCTGGGGTCAGTGTGGGGAAAGTATGCTGGGATGATGCAGGGAATGGAGGGATATTGCTCATAACTACTGCTGTATGACTAACTGATTTAAGGTACAGTAGCTAAATAGAAATATTGATTAAAAGATTTAGTTCAATCTAGATCAGACTGAAAATTGTTCATTTTTTTCAGGCTCAAATTAAAACCAGAAAAAAATGTTTTGGGATGAATGCGTAGTTTACCAAAATGTGAGCATAAGAACTATCTGTCAAAGTATTTTCCAGGAGAGAGAAATATTCTAGGAAAAATAAAGAATCTCAGACGTGCCACTTTTCCCCATGGAGCTGGGTCCAGCTCCTTACTTCTGTGTTGGTGTTGGCATTGGCCCACCAGGGAAAAGGTTGAGCACCACTGGGGTAGATCAGAGGGAAGGAGAACCACCCTCATAAGAGAAGACTAAAAAATCATGTTTTGTTTAATTTAGCAAAATGAATGGGTACGGGATATCCCACCCCCCCCCCCCATAAATACATCAGAGGATAAACACCAGAACATCAAAGGATAGTTTTGCCATAGGAACAAATGGGTACAAACTTTGATTGAATGAATTTAGGTTGCAAATAAGAAATAGGGCTTCTAACCAACAGTGGATATGTCCAATTAAGAGTACAGGGATGAGAGACCTAAGTAGCTTTAAAATGAAATATGATCAGTTTCTGAGAAAAATTATGTGATGTGATTGCCTGTAATAGTAGGGTATAGGCTTGATGATACAGGTGGTGCCTTCCAATCCTATATTCCTATGTATTAGCAACTGAATGAAACCATGAACTCAGTTCATAGGTATATCTGTTATCAATCAGTGAAGGGGAATCCTAATAGCAACACTTCTGAGTCTTTTTATATGCTCTAAACAATTTCCAGAAAGCTTTTATTATTTAATTTATTACATATTGCTTAACAAGAACTAAAAGTCACTGCTTTTCTTTTCCCATTCTCCATTCATTGATTTTGGCTTTCACAGTTCTCACCTAGACACTATTCAAAGTGAAAAGCTGAGGTTCCTGAATGAAAGGATTAGCCTTGTTTCTTGTTAAATGCATGCTGTCATGTTCCTTGGTTATAACTGTGTTGATATGTGGGGGAAAGAATTGTACCTGGCACTCAAAACACATAGCATAGTGGCCCATTTTCAACCATCTCTCACACAGGCACTACATGTGGCACCCTGGACAGTAGAGAGACATGCAGAGGGAAGCTAGGTTTTTCTATGCCCATACCCTGGACTCAGGAACTCCCTCCTTCTCTGAGAAGACAGGTGTTACCTGCTGCCAGCTAATGCTGTTAATTCCATTATATTTGAAAAATGAAAAAAAGGTAAAGTAAAATTCTTATAAAAAGATCTGTTCGCCTGCAGGTTGGTTGATCTCCTCTGAAGAGCTTTAAACTAGGCTTGATGGGGGTTGGGGAACCGGTGGTCAAAGAGAGCCCAGGGTTGGTAAACCACAAACAAGATGCCAGATCGCACCAGGTAAGTATTAAGGGGCTGGTAAGCCATAAACAATTAAGGTATGACACTGGCCAATTAGCCTGCTGCTAGGACCACACCAGGTAAGTAATAAAGGGAACACATGCCATCAAGGCACAGGGGCACCAAGAGCCCCCTTTGGGGGAGAAAAATGTCTTTATACAAATGCCTGGAGTATGGGAAACAAGCAGGAGGAGCTCACACTCTTGCTTGCTAGCACCCAGTATGACCTAGTCAGACTAACTGAGACATGGTGGGATTCTACACATGACTGGGCGGTAGGCATTGAGGGGTATAGGTTGTATAGGTGTCACAGAGTGGGGAAAAAAGGTGGTGGGGTAGCACTCTATATTAAGGAACAGTATACGTCTTCCACCATTAAGGCGGGGGTGGAGGAGGGGAACACTGAGGCATTGTGGGTCAGGATCCAGGGGAAAAGGACTTGGTTGTGGGAGTCTACTACAGACCTCCTCATCAGGATCAAGAGCTAGATGATGTATTCTCCAGGTAGCTAGCAGATGCCACACAGGCGAGGGAGGCAGTGGTCATGGGAGATCTAAACTACCCAGATATCTGCTGGGAGGAGCAGACAGCCAAAACGAGCCGCTCATGGAGGTTCTTACACTGTGTGCAGGACCTCCACCTAACCCAGGTGGTGTCTAGTCCCACCAGGGGTAGCGCCTTGCTTGACCTGGTCTTAGCAACAGGGGATGATCTCGTGGGGAACATGCGAGTTCATGGTAGCCTGGGAGATAGTGACCATCACTTGGTCGAGTTCACTATCCAGCGAAGGGTGGGTAAAGTAACTAGTGGGGCTAAGGTGCTGGACTTCAGAAGGGCAAACTTTAGCAAGCTTAGAAGGCTAGTTAGTGAGGGGATGCAACTCAAGAACATAGAGCATATGGGGGTCCAGGAGGGGTGGAGGTATCTCAAGGGAGTGATCCTTAGGACTCAAAAGGAGTCTATCCCATTATGTAGGAAGGGAAGTAAGGGGGCAAAAAAAGCCCACTTGGCTGAACAGGGAACTCCAGGAGAGTCTGGGGGCAAAGAAAGAGATGTATAGGCAGTGGAAGCAGGGAGCAGCCACCAAGGAGGAATATATCTCCCTGGTGCTCTACTGCAGGGAATCAGACAGGCCAAGGTGGGGCTTGAGCTCAGGCTGGCTTCAACAATCAAGGACAATAAAAAGTCCTTCTTCAGGTATATAGCAGGCAAAAGGAAAGCCCAGAGCAACATAGGGCCTCTGCAGAACAAATCAGGACAGTTGGTGGTTGACGCGGGGAAAAAAGCAGAGCTCTTCAATGAGTTCTTCGCTTCAGTATTTCTGTGTACCAGCCAAGCCAATTCCCCCACCTTGATCATTGACGGATGTCCACATGGCACCAGTCTGCCTACGGTTAGTTCTGAAATAGTTAAGGAGCTCCTGGAGGAGCTGGATGGGTACAAGTCAGCAGGCCTGGATGACCTCCATCCACAGGTGCTGAAAGAATTGGCCAGTGTCATAGCTGAGCCACTGGCACAGATGTTCAAGCACTCATGGTGCTCCGGCCAGGTCCCTGAGGACTGGAGAAGGACCAATGTGGCGCCCATTTTCAAGAAAGGGAGAAGTGATGAGCCGGGTAACTTTAGACCAGTCAGTCTTACCTCTATTCCTGGGAAAATGCTAGAGAAAATAATCAAAGAACACATTTGTGCAGGCCCAGCAGAGGAAACGATGCTGAGGGGAAACCAGCATGGGTTTGTCACAGGTAGATCCTGCCTGACAAACCTTGTAGCCTTCTATGACCAGGTCACACACTGCCTGGACGCAGGAGCTGAGGCTGATGTCATCTTCCTGGTCTTTAGGAAGGCCTTCGACACAGTTTCGCACCCTATCCTCATTGGGAAGCTAGCAGACTGCGGAGTGGACACCTACACGGTCAGGTGGGTGGTCAACTGGCTTAGGGACCGCACCCAGAGAGTGGTGGTGGATGGTTCCTTCTCGGCCTGGAGGGAGATGGGCAGTGGGGTCCCACAGGATTCGGTCCTCGGACCGATATTATTCAATATCTTCATCAGCGATTTGGACGAGGACGTGGAGAGCACCCTCTCCAAGTTGGCTGATGATACCAAGTTATGGGGCAAAGTTAGTACACCGGAGGGCAGGGAGCAGATTCAGGCTGACCTGGACAGGTTGGATCAAGGGGCAGAGAGAAATAGGATGCAATTTAATAAAGAAAAATGTAAGGTACTCCACCTGGGAAGGAGGAACCCCCAGCACACCTATAGGTTGGGGAATGTCCTTCTCAGCAACTTGGAGGCAGAGAGCGATCTTGGAGTCATAATTGACTCCAAGATGAACATGAGCTGGCAGTGTAACGAGGCTATCAACAAGGCCAATCGCACCTTGTCGTGCATTAGCAGGTGCATGACTAATAGAACAAAGGAGGTGATGCTCCCCCTCTATGCTTCACTGGTCAGGCCACAGTTGGAGTACTGTGTCCAGTTTTGGGCGCTGCACTTCAAGAGGGACGCGGGGAATATCGAGAGGGTCCAGAGGAGGGCCACTTGCATGATTAGTGGCCTTCATGATAGACCCTATGTGGAGAGGTTGAGAGAGCTGAATCTCTTCAGCCTTCACAAGAGATGGCTGAGGGGAGATCTTGTGGCCTCCTATAAATTTATTAGGGGAGGTCAATGGGAAATAGGGGAAGTGCTGTTTACTAAGGTGCCCCAGGGAGTGACTAGGAATAATGGGCGTAAACTAGTTGAGAGTGGATTTAAGTTAGATATTAGGAAGAAATTTTTCACAGTAAGGGTGGCCAGGATCTGGAATGTGCTTCCAAGAGAGGTGGTGCTATCACCTAGCTTGGAGGTCTTCAAGAGGAGGCTACATAGTCACCTGGCTGGGGTCATCTGACCTCAGTCCTGTTTCCTGCCAGGGGCAGGGGGTCAGACACAATGATCCACTGTGGTCCCTTCCAACTCTACAATCTATGAATCTATGAATCTATGAAAGATAATAAGTTCATACCTAAAAATGAATCATATTGTGTTTGGAACCATAAGCGTTGGCATTTCCCAGTTGTCAAATACTTGACTTAGAGACTAAATGATGTTCTTCTAACACAGTTTTTCTTTTTCCTTTCTTTTGGGGTTGGTAAATTGAGGATGTAATTTAATATTTAGGATCTTGTTTTTACCCCTTGGCTTTTGCTTGTAAGTTTTCGTATGCATCTCAAGCACTAGCAAATGTGGATGCAGAGGGGCTGCAGTAGTGTGGCTGCAGTAGTGTGGCTGCATCCCAGCCTTTCTGACCATGCAGCAGGAACTGCGATGAGGGACTTTTTAAGTTCCCAAAGAAGGAAAAAATCCTTCCTCCCTTCCTTTCCATGTTCAGATGCATCCCTACCCTCCCATCCCCTTCCTTTCCTGCTACTGTCTCCACTGTCCAGGGGTGAGGTGGGCTCCTGTCCTGCTCCAGCTGAGCTGCACGGGGGCTGAGCTTAGCATGGGAAAGCAACAGCAGTGGCAGGTGGACAAGTTTCCCCCTCCCTGTGTGGGTAGGCACGTTCTGCCTCCCTGCCTGGTCCTGCCAGGTGTTCTCCACCAGCCTGGAAGCAGGTGTGCAGAAAGAGAGCCCATCTGTCCACTGCCACTGCCACAGTCCCAGACTTAACCCAGACCTCGCCCAGCTTGGATGCAATGGCTCTGGAGCTCCCCTTGCACCTGGGCAGTTGGGACAGTAGTAGTTGTAGGTTGAGGGGTGGAGGGGAGGGGATGTATCTCTTAGCAGGGAGGGGAAGGCGAAGTGGAATTCTTCCCTGCTTTGTGGACTTTAAAAAGTCTCTGACTGCTGCTACTGCAGTGAAGTCTCCCTGCCCTAGTTGATGGTGGTGGTGGTGAGGGAGAAGGAGTCTGGGAGCAGGAGCTGCAACAAACCCTACAGTGCCAGTTGCTGGTCCGGCACCCCACTTTGTAAAATCCTGGCTCCACTTCTGAGCGCTAGAAGATTCTAACACCTGCACACGTGTAATGAAAATCAAAAATGTAAAACAAATTTTAGCACCTTTGTCAGTCTGGGATAGGTGTAAATCTCATTCTTAGTAGATGAACTGCCTATATTTGTAATTATTTTTTGTGGGTCAAATCCACAGTAGTCCTACTGTTTTGTAACCTTAATCCACAGATAATCTTATATTGTTAGTGCAAGATTTACACAAAACAAGGGTAGAAGATAGTTACTAAGAGGTTACTGAACATTAAAGACTCAATATTTGTTTTAAGCCAGCCCTAAACAGTTGCATCAACCTCATAAGGCATTGTGCCTCAGAAATATTTTGGAGTGATATTTTCTCCTCTTGTTGCTTCTTTGCCCCAGGGATTTGTAATGTACTTGTAGCTGATCCCAGAAACAAATTATTACATTCTCATCCTCCTGTACTGACTCATTTTCTCTAGTGAGCAACAGAGAAAAGGTTTCACCCATTCCCTTCTCCTAGTATGTGCATTGGTTCCCTGTTGATATTGCTGTTTTATTCAACATTATTCAGTATAAAAATGGAGGACCTTTCCTTATGTTCTCCTATATTAATGAACCTATTTTTGTTTACATACAGCTAAGCATCTTAACCATTTGAAAACTTTATTTGCTGAGCATTGCAATTAAGTTTAAGAACAGCATCTCATTAAGAATAGGATGGTATGAACTTCTCAGAGCTGCCTCAGTTTGTCTGCAGATATGAAAATATAGCTGTATCAGTTTTGCCTGAACTACATATATGTAACGTTTCTTCACAAGTATAAACATTAAAAACTTTTTTCAGATGATAATGATGATACTAGCCTGTATACATTGCTTTTTATCTGTGCAACTCAAGATGAAGATTGGTGATGTGCTTGAATTTATCAAGGGGTTGAATGAATACCACCATTTTCCATCCTGCAATGCTGTTCTTTCTCAACACTCTGCCACTCAATTACTATTAAAAATCAATGTGAGAGCAGGAAAATGAATATTTTAAGGCCATTCCCCTCGTTGTCCTTTTTTATTTACTCAGTGCAAGAAAAAATAGGGATAATCTGGCATAGCAATTCAGATAATTCCAAGGAAATTAAAAAAAATGAGTAAATTGGTTCATAAACTTTATAGCACTTATGACTGAGTTCTACATTAGAAATCCATATGTCTTAATACAGAGTAAAGTACAGCAATTATGCCAACTACAAGTTTAGCATGCTGTTGCCTTTCAGGTTTATTAACCTTCTTATTTTTGTATGTTTAATTACTTTAAGACATTTCACCTCTATGTAAAAGCTAGGATTTATATTTTTTCTGATGTTTTATAGAATTATAGAACATGTTGTGCTGAAACACTACAATAGGGGGAATTCATGCTTTGACACCTGACTCACCTCATGTTCTGCCAAACAATAAAACATAATAATCACAATGCTTAGAAAAAAAATCCGCGTATCTGGGTAGTACACATTTTCTACTGTTAATTGTCCTAAGTATTTTATGATGACATTGAGTGTAACTGGCAACAGTTATTTCCATTTTGCTTAATGTATCAGGCTATGAAACAATATTTTAACAATCTCAGAAATATGTTCTCATCCAGAAATGTAATTACATTTATCCATAAAATCCTCCATGGATAGGAAGAGGTTTACATCACCAGTTACTGTAATTTGATCTTTGAATCCTCACACTACACAAGAATTTGACAACAGATTAGAGTGGCCTCATTCTCATAATTTTTACTCTCTCAAAGTACCTGGCTATGAGCATATTTTTGAGTGCTGTGCAATTTATTTCCTTGACTGACACTATGGTACAAAGTACAAAAGTGGATACATTTTGCAACTCCAGTTAGCATGTCAACATGAGGGCGTTACGTTCTCTTCTCTTCTCTTCTCTTCTCTTCTCTTCTCTTCTCTTCTCTTCTCTTCTCTTCTCTTCAACCAGGTGTCTGCCAGTATGCATTGCAATATCATTGAATCATAGAAAATTAGGGTTGGAAGAGACCTCAACATGTTTTTTCCATGATGTCACTCCTTATCCATGATTTCCTTCATGCAAGGCTCTGGCTAAACTTGGCTCACAGGAAGGTAGAAGTGGTAAAAGTAAAAAAGGTAAAAATAGAGCCCACGCATTACATACAACCCTGTGTTATATCAAGTCACTCTACTGTGGAATAAAGTCAACTTGGAAAAAAAACTGGGATGATTAAATACCGGGAACAATTTCATCGGTATATCTGTTCAATTTCAAGTGCTCTAGTCAATTTAAACTGACCCTGCTCATCCTGGGACAGGGCTTTTTCTCCAAAAATATTTGATAGAAGCCTTCTCTTCATATTCAGAGGAGACTATCTATATTTTTAACAGTAGGTTTACCTTTTTGCCTTTCTATAAAACCATGCCTAGTCCACTGTATTTCAGTGTAAATAGAAGACGTTGTCTCTATTCTTCTTTTTAAATGTTTTTGTATGGATTTAAAATGATGGTGATTATGCTTCCTGTATTTAAATAGAGAAATTAGGACTGAAAATTGCAGTGTGTGATTCATAAAACAGGATAGAGGAATAATAAAGTGGCATGTGCTAATTTCATGACTATCATGGGATTTTGTATAAAATTTGTTCCCAGCTCTCAAGTTGCAAGTCATTTGCCTTGGAAAAAAATGGATTGATGCCATAGTAACCAGTGGTAAGTCACAATATATGAATTACAATATTTTGTGGCAGGAGTGAAATTAATTAGGTTTTGTCACCACTGCGTGTTTCAGGAGAGCATTTGGGTTTCAGAGGTGGTGGGGAAGAAGCCTTTCTTTTACAGCAAAACATTATTAAATTGATCATACAACGATGGCACTTTCTCATCCAGAGTATTTAATTCAGATCTTTAGGATAGGGAGAGTTTATTCTTAATTAAATGTGGGACAGTTTAAATCCCTTTTCAAAAAAGAGCCATGCTACAGTGATTTTTTAGATGAAAAAGGGAGGTTGTTTCTTCTATAATATAGTCTACATGACCTTTACCAATTATTGTGCTTTTTATCTGTTATCTTTTAAAAAGCTTTGACTAATTAAAAGAAAAGGGTCAGGTTTTCACTATGTGGCCTCTATTTATGCAAATTCTAATGTATATGTGTAATCAACAGGGATCTAGGTCCTTCATTTTCCATAGAAAAAAATGTGGATTTTCCACTTTTAACAAAGAAACAAGTGAATTTTACACTTCTGCAAGGGGCTGGGGGAAGTGGGAAGAGAGCCATCAGGCAGGGAGTACCATATGCACGTGTAGGCTCACACATACGTATGGCCACCAGGAAGCCTGGAGAGCAACTCCCGCAGCTAAGTCTGGTGGGGGAGCGCGGGCGGAGAGGAGTTGAGGTCCCTATAAGGAAGGAGTTGGGCAGGACCAGGGCTAGGGCTGCTGGCCAGCTCGGGTGGTGTGTGGAACTTGGGGCCCAGGCCCATCTGCAGCCTCAGGGCTCCAGCAGGGAGTGGGATGGAGCTGTGGGCAGCCCGTTGGGGGGTGGGAGGAGGCTGACTCCCCGCCACTGTGTGCACTCCTGGGGGGCAAGGGGAGCACGTGCCCCCCAGATTTGTGCGCAGGGTGGGGGTGGGGTGGGCTGCCCACTGCGGGCTTGGGCTTCCTGCCCTGCTGCCTTCCCCTTGGGGCCTCTACAGCCCAGTGGGTGGGACCTGGCAGGACAGGGCAGTGCAGGGCTGAGCAGGGAAGCTCCTTGCTGCTGCAAGCCCCACACCAGCCTGGTAAAGTGCCACTTGCTCACCCAGCAGCAGTGGGGGCAGTGGCATGGAGCTGTGCCCCTCGCTGCTGCCAGGCAGGCAGGGGCAGTTCAGCATGGTAGTGCGGAGCTCCTAGTGGTGGCATGAGCCACCCCAACTGGCTCCGTTCTACCCTGCCATGCAGGGTCCCACCTGCAGAAGTCCTGGGGGAAGGCAGCAGAGTGCGAATCCCCAAGCCCTTGGCAGGCAGCCTTGCCTGCCCCCCACCCCCAACAGACTCTGCTCCAGCCTTGCCACCCATGGTGGGGGTGGGGGGGAGCCAGGCTTCATGCTCTGCTCCACCACAGCAGCCGCCACCTCCCACCGGTGGTAGCTGGGGCTTGGGTGCTGCTGTGGCGGAGGTAGGGGGCTGCAGACCCCTGTCCCTGGCCCCGTAGCACTGGCAGCTGAGGGCTTACTCCACCAGGGGGTGTGGGGCTGTGGCTTGGGAGTGAAGGGCCTGGGCCTTCATCCTAGTGAGATAAGGGGGCAGAGGAAGCTCTGATTCTCCATGATAAAATCCCAAAATCAAATACCAAAATTTATAGCTACTTAGAAATTATTTTATTTATAGTGATTGAGACACTGGTAGGCTTCTAAATTGCTTTAAAATTGTAAATATATCAATAAAATATTGTGTTTAATCAATACCTATATATATAGTAGCATTTCATTTTAATCACAGATTTTGTGGGGTTTAAACAGAGAAAACCAGGATCCTTGGCAACCACTTAGGTAAGCAATTTTATTCACTATCAGTTGTCTGTGCAAATGTTAGTTTTTATTTATACAAAGCAATAACAGGCTTTATTTATGTGCATTCTGTCATTTGTGCTTACAAGAGAAGGTGTACTGAAAAAAGTGTACACAAGCAATTGCAGAGAGAGTGTTATTCACAACATTTGTCAAGTCTCTTTAAAAAGTCAAGGCCTTAATAAGGTTGATGCAGCATTTGCTATATATACATGAACACCATAAACCTGTATTTTTTTGTCCTTACACACAGTTTGCAGTTCAGCTGTGGACACTTGAGTGTCAAGGGTATGACCTTGTTTGGCAGGGGGGGGAGGTCAGGGTCAAGGAGCCAAAGCTGAAGCCAAGAGTCACAATACCAGGTGTCAGTCCAAGGTGTCACACTGGGGATGAAGATGTGTCCATGTTCAAGGCCAAACCAGGAGTCAAGAGCCATAGAGTTCAAAACACACAACAGGGGCAGCAGGAAAGAGGTACCAAGACAGGAGGGTCCAAGGCAAAGGAAAGACAAGAGCAAGGTGGGAGGGTCCCATGTAGCAGGGCTACAAACACTGTTGCCAGTACAGGGCCACAAGGCAAGTGGGAGCGTTTCTCATCAAGAGTTTGTGGTTTGCATTGGTTCTGATGGGTCACATGGTCCTTCATTGGGAACCTGATAGGAGGAGACAGGCTGCGCTCGGTCCAACACTCAGCCAGCTGTTTGGTGGTGCTCAGCCCAAGCCTCTGCCTGTGAGTCCAGAAGATCCAGGTTTGAGCCCCAGGAGTCCTAACATAAAGCACCTCTGGATCTATTGAGTGTAGCAGTGTTAAAAATGGACCCTCCTAAAGGAATAGGAAAGGCTGCCCTGCAGAGGGACAGAGCACGAAGAGACAGAGTTTGTCCCAGTAGGGACACTGTTTGCCCTGAGGGCGAGTGAAGCTTTTTTGGAGGTAGCACTCTTGGAAGTGGGAGGAGTGATATAACCCCAACAGAGTTTGAGTGACAGACATTAGCAAAAGCCCAGGAAGAGCCCTTGCCTGGATTGGCTGAGCAGCTTGGTTAAAAGAGGGGAGCAGTTTTCCCAGGGGGGAGAACAAAGGAGAGAGGGGGTGAGAGACAGGCTGGAGACCAGGGAAAGGATCTCCCCATGGCCGTCCCTCTGAGACCCCCTGGCAGTGCCCTACAGAAGTAGAAGCAAGAGGCTGCATCGAGAGTGCTGCACTATGTTCATTCTTCTGCCCTTCCCCTCCGAGCCCTGTCAGGGCAGGACAAGAGAGGAGCTGCCTGTGAGGAGACTCTGAGCCTGGGAAGACCCTCCTGCAAGCCCCGGTGCGGCTGGGTGAGCACAGCAGGGGAGGGGATGCAGGGCCAGGGGGAGACTGCTTGAGACTGCCCTGTTTTTTCCCCTGCGAGTGACAAGGCCCTGGGGAGGGGCAGTCTCAGGGTGTGGGAGTGAGCCCTGGGCTAGAGGGGCAGGGACTGCTCCAGCCAGCAGAACCCCCGGGGTAGGCAGGGCCCGGGGAGGGGCTGCATTTGCTCGGTGCTGTGAGGCTGTGCTGGGCAGGGAAAACTTGCAACCTGCAGCCCAGACACTGCTCCCTGCTGAATCTGGGAAGGGGTCTGGGCAGGAATCAGCTCTCTTGCAGGGATTGCAGGGGCACCGCCTGCTGCACCGAGACCCCTGGAGCTCATGGTAGGGACTCCAGCACCAGGGAGCACCAGCAGATCCTGTGCAGAGGCAGTGCACACAGGGTCCTCAGTAGACAGTGTACAAGTTATGGACTATGTAAATAAGTTCTTGATGGTTTATTAGTTGGAGTATCAATGTATTTATTTATTGATTCCTTATTTATTGTGGGTAATTTGTATACTTTCCCCTAGTGTAATGCGTGTCCAAGTAGCATTAACCCTTAAGCCACCATCACCAGGTTAAGTCGTGCAACATTTGTTCTATTGCATTGGTTATATGTTACCTTGTAAATAATTAAAACCTGTAAATAGTTTCATAATGGTCTTCAAGGTTGTTTGATTGTAAGGGGAGGCTCTCTGCTCTGGGACCCTGCAGCAGCTACCCAGGGAGCTAGACAGAGCCACTGGCTACTGGGTACCCCAGGATCCCACTATTCAGGTGAGGGCACGGGTAGTGTTGCACCCAGGGTTACATGAGTATGCCCAGTATGGTCATGATCTGGCTCAGCAAGTACACAGTGACTTGTCCTAGGTATACCCATGAGGCTGGGTAAATACTGAAATAGTAACCAAATAAAAAAAAAATCTATGATTAGCTGGTGTTAGACATGGGGGAGAAGGATCCTCTAATAATGTTTTAACTAAATAAACTAATTACTAGGGCACTCACTCAGAAATCAGGAAACCTATATTCTAGGCCTCCCTTAGTCAGAGTCGGAACATGCGTTTCAGTCTTCTCAGTAAAGTTCTCCAACAGCAGGCCACAGGATAGGCATTATCATGACACTTCTGTATGCTCTATGCTTAAAGTAGACTCCTCTTGGGCAGCAGTGAGAAGGAGCTATATGGGGCAAGGAGAAAGAATAAGTCAAAGGATTTGTGGCTCAGTGAGATGGATGTTGCCCTGGAAGGGTAGGACCCTGGATTCTATCCTAGATTCTTGTTCCTAATGGAGCAGAAACTTCCCCAACTCCCTCTGCTTACTTTATCCAATGAATATAAAATGTAAGGTGCAATGGCCTAGAGCTTCAAGAGGATGCTGGAAAGGTATCTGGATCTAGAGCTGTGGTTCTCAACCTTGTTAGACTCAAGGCACCCTTTGGAAATGCCAGCTCTTAAATTTCACAATTTTTTAATTATGAAAAAGTAATAGAGCAATTTTTCTGTTGCAAAAAACTCAGAAAGACAACAGCAGCTCAGAATGTTTTTAACTCTATGGATTCCTATTTGAAATCTCTGGGTGCAGCCAGATGTGCTGGCACATACAGTTTGTGGTGCCACAAATCTCTGTAGCACCACAAACCTCACATACTGCACATTAAACCTGTAGTGGGCCAGTAGGGGGCACTCCTGCATTGAGCCACCCACCTCACTGCGCCCGACCACCTTCCAGGCTCCTAGTACCTCCCTGGGAGCGCCTCACATCTGGCCGACCCCCTTCCTAGAGCACACCCGCTAGCCTGGGGGTTCTACTACCACCACCCAGGGCTCTGGACTTAATTCTGGCTCTGCATACCCTGGGAAACACAGGCCTAGTAGCCATCAAGGGTACTTGATTCACTTCAAGAAGTTGGGATGCTTCCCTCATTCAGAAGCACAAGTAGTGGTCTCCCTTAGTCAACCGAACCAAGGGGGCCCCAAGGCATAATCTAGACCCACTCCCAATAAGTCTCCCACAAATAGGTACAAAGGAGAACTTTATTGATTACAAGGGGTAGGGTTGGAATAGGGTACAGGGTAGAGCAATATCAGAGAAAACCTGTAGAGCAAACTGGCATGGCTGGATAGCCTTTGGTCACACATCTGAGTTACTGCAAGCTATATGTCTAGTTAGATCTCAGGTAGCTTACTCACAAGTATCATCCAGAGGCAGGTGGAGATTCCCTCTGGAGGCAGGCAGTTCCTTGATCATGAGTTTTGAGAGAGAGAGCAAGTTTCAGATGGTTCAGCTCTTCTCTCTCTCTGAGTCTCCCTTATGGCTGCTGCCCCCTCCTCCTGGGCAGTCCTTAACTTATATAGCCCTTGTGACCTCATTTACCTGGTCCAATAGAGGCCAGCATCTGTTGGCTGTCAGCCAACCAATTTGAAATACGTCACTAGTTGCCGGGCAGACTCTAGCCCACCAGGGAGGAAGCCCCTCACCCAGGTATGTGATACTAGTCACGTAGGCAGAGGAAGCAGGTTTCTCCCCTCCCTCAGGAATGTATCCAGCTCAGGTTACCTAAAGAGATAGGGTAAAGGTGTGTCTCCCCTGCTGGGTCCATCCTAATCAAATTGTCACATAGCAGAGTTTTTGGGGAGAAACAAAGGTGGCCTTCTGCCACACTGCCTGCCAGCTAGCCCCATGCTGAGGCACCCTGTGCCCCAGCCAGTCCTCCCTGCAGCACATGGAGTCTGGCTGGGAGCTGGGATGGCCTGGGCACGGTCCATAACAAAGGGTATGTGCAGGGGCATGCACTGCCACACAAAGTAGTGGCACAGATCTGTACTATTTGCACCGCTGCAAGCGCCTGCCCCTGCTTGCCTGGAGATGAACCTCTTAACAGTGCTAATATTGAGTTGCACCCTTGCAAGGATCTCAAGGCACTGCACCCTGGTTGAGAATCACTGATCTAGAGTGTTTCATCCATCCCTCCTGGATTAAATGTAGTCTCCATGGTAGTCTCTCTTTTAACTGAGGGATTCTTGTAAATAAATGAAATTCATCAATAAACAATGGGCAGAGCTGATAATGGTTTTGAAGTTCAATTTGGTTAAAGTTTAGATGTCTATTTCAATAATCAGAACTTACCAGACAAAAGTCTGAAAATCTTTTGAGGCAAAAAATTTTTAATGAGATTTTTGGCACTTCTGTTTTTCACTGGAAACACCACGAGAACAGCCTTTGTTATGGTGTCTTGGCACTTCAATTTTGGTCTTGGCAGGAACCAGGGAGTACAGATGTCCATGAATACTAACATTAATTATAATAACAATAATATCAACATCAATATTAACCATTTTTTCAAACTAAAATATCTAATTTAGGTTTTGGCTTTGGTTTTCAGTGGAGATTGAGGCTTGTATTTATGCTTTCTGAACAACTTTATGTTGTACAGGATGTTACAAAGAAAGTAGATGTGACGGGGTCTATTTTCCCTGTCTGGATGTCAACTCACAATATATTTACGCTACTCAAGTCTACCTTACACTGGGGTAAAAGTGAAGCGGACACATTACCTATAACTCTATGCTATAGTAAGTTACTCTACTGTACAGTTAACCTGAAAAAAACAGGGATGCTTACATACTGGGTAAATTTAATTGATGTACCTGTCCAGAATCCACCACTCTAGCCAAGTTTAACTGATCATCCTAGGAAACCTTTTACTGAAGCTATTATCTGCTCCCCTGCAACCTAGTGATGAGATACTATATAGCAGTCCACAATCTGTTAATGCAGGATAAACTAATTTTTGTTCTGCTTTGGATCCTAGTGTAATTTAAATCACTGTACAAAAACAAAAACTAGTGTAAACATGTCATATGTCCTCACCCTCTCTTTGGTTATGTACAAAATCTCCCTTATTACTAGTGAAGTTTGGAACACATCAAAGGAAGGATTTTCTAATAATGAGTGTACAAAATGATGCCAGAATTAGATAGTAATGAACAGTGAAAGCTTATCATCTTACTCAAGAAAGAATTAATTCATCTATCCAATTAAGAATTTCAAGGGTAGCTTTAGCTTGCATGTTAGTTAATGTACATTTATTTAAACATAAATTAAAAGTGGTTAGAGGAAAAGAAGAATATTTTTGTTTTTCATACACTCTCCCCATCCATTCCCTAATATCCACAAGGAGTACTGGGGTATTTAAAAAAGTATTTTAGTGAGCTGATTAGAGTTGGCTGTGACACCAAAATTCCCAGTATCAGGTATGACATCTTAACCCAAGCTACTTTTCAAAAAGAAAAGATACATGAAACAGAATATCAGTCTTTGAAAAATTAGCAGAATGTCAGACCAGAAGATATATACAAGTGGAATACCTAGAAGTACCAATACTTTTTGAAGGAGAATGTATCAGTGAAATTAAAGTCAGCCCCAAAATCTATGTAACTCACAGCTGCAAAGTACCATGTAGAGTAAATGCTTAGGTGAACTGGCCTTTTTGGATGAATAATGAGAACATTCACAATTACATATTTTGTTCATAAGCTGGCTACAAAGTGAGCAGGTTAGAAAGAAACTCCTTGTATAGGTAGTTTATTACATAATTGTCCATTATCCCTTCAAATGAAGCATTTAATATTGGCCAGTGTCAAAGACCAAACAAAAAAATACAATCTGAGTCAATAAAATCAAAATTCACTTTGTTCTGTAATTAAAAAGACAGTGCTAACAACCTTTCCAAGTTAGACTTAAATAAATGGGAAGTCAATAGGCAATACAGTGTATAAACAGAGACAAAAAAACCAACCAGTTAGACCTATTTTTCAATGGAGCACACAAGCAGACTTGTTAAAAAGGAACAAGTATAAAATGTTGTGTATTTGACCTCTGAAAAATCAGGCCCAAGGATTTTTTTCCAACTGAGCACCTAAAAATTGATTTTTTTCATCAGTAATCTTTGTGCCTCAGGTACTCATGTGTAAAATAGGAATAATAATAGTCCTGCCTCACCTTAAGGAGATGTTGCAAAGATAAATTCATTAATGACTGTAAAGAAAAAATGGCTAGGTACAATGGAGGACTTTGGGTGTGACGATGAATAGTCATACTGAGTCAAAAGGAAGGAAATATACCATGTGTCCGACAATCTGTAGCAACTCTTTTGTGTGTATATTCTATCCCACAATATATGGAAGCCCATGTAATTTTGCTGCTATTTCATTCAAGACTAAGTTATTTAGTTCCCTCTTACCATAGGATACAGCAGCCACATGAAACTGTTACCACACACCAGCTGACGTATGGTAACTTCCCACCACCTTCTTTATATAATGGTATAGTTTATTCATCTGCCTGCAACTTTGGCAACCAAAATGAATTTATTGTTAGTATTACTCCAAAACTGACTCAAAAAACTCCTGCTCAGCTGCCACCTAATCCTGGGGACGCCTAAAATACTCAGCGCCTGCTTTTTTTACTTGAAATTTTCTTAGTTACCTAGACCTGTGTCTTAGGGTATGTCTAGAATTGCTGCGTCTGAATAGTTTAGCACCCAGTTCATGCCTAAATTCATAATTAGGACTCAGAACTAGGCATTTCCCTGCATAAATCCCCTGAGAGGCCCAACCCTGCATGTATTTTCAGAGTACACTTTATGTGTGGCAACAGGATTGCACACCTACAAAATTGTGCTGCAAAAATTTTCTTTTAAAATGATAGTGGTGGTACTACCTTTGTCTTAATAGTCTCATGGTTAAATTATTTACCCAAGAAGTGGGAAATCCTGATTTAATTCCTGCCTTGGCCTGAGGGATTCATGCCCAAATGTCCCTCCTTTCAGTATTCTCTAATCATTTAGCTCTGTGGTACTCAAACTTTTGGTCAGATGAGTGGCACAGGGCTGGTCTGTGGGATAGACTAAAACCTGTATGCCAATACTGGGTCCTCAAGCCTGGTGCTCCACGCTCAATTCTAGTGTGCAGGGGCAGGAAGGGGCAGCTAGGCGTTACCCCCAGTGGCGGATTTACCATGAAATAAACCATGCAGTGGCATGGGGCCCCCAACAACAGGAGGCTCCAAAATGCAGGACAAATCTGACAAATGACTGAACTTAATAAGCGTTGCAAGTCACAAAGTGGTCCAGGCTTTCTGCATTCTGTGAACTGCTGTGAACTGTGCTCTAAATGTGTTTTTTTTTTAAGTAGTCTAGCAAAGAATTTGCTTCACTATTTTTTCACCGTCTCAAATGTCCTTTTTCTTATCTGGGTCCTGAGGGGGATGGGGGACAGAAGGCAAAAATGAAGCTGTGCACGGGGCCCCACTAACTCTAAATCCACCACTGACTACCCCCACATGCTGGGATTGGGCCCTGGGGTCCAGCACCACCCCTGCCCAGCCATATACACTGGGATTGGACACCTGAACCAACATGCAGGGCCTCAGGCTCTCCAGGAGTCATGAAGTTTGGTAGCAGTGCCACCACTCTCCCACTAGCAATTTCCAGAACCTTCGGGAGCCCTGCAGGCCAGATAACATGGTTCTGAGGGCTGAATATGGTCCAAGGACCAGGGGTTGAGCACCCCTGATCTAGCCAGAGGCCAGTATGAGTGGGCTATTTTCTACTCCTATTGAAGTTGTTCTACTCTGCATAAAATACCAGCTCAATCCACTTCTCCCCACCTCTGGGCCCCAGCCCCTCAGTGCATAGGGCAGGTGTGTGGGGCAGGGGGAAGGGGCAAACATCCCTTTGCAGGCTGGAACTGTGACAGCCTGCACTAGAAAAACTGTGGTTTCCCCTGTTTTTCTTCTTTTAAAGGAGAATCCATTTTTAAAGTTTGTTTGTGACCCTTTCATATATTCTTGTGACCCACTTCTGGGTCACGACCCATGGATTGAGAAATGCTGGCATAGACCATCCTGCAATCTGGGGAGGCAGGGGCAAGGGAGTAGAAAATCAGAAACCACCATCCTTGGTCAGTTCATTAACACTAAGCTACAGAATTATTCTTACTTTTGTGCTCTTTCCTTGTCCAAATGAATATGGAATGCTTTTCTAAACAATGGAACAACTCCAAATGCAAAGATGGAGAATGCTCTCACCAGAGCACCCTGTTGCCAGATGATTAGGGCACTCTCTTCTGAGGTCAAAAATGTTGATTTGAATCCCTTCAGGCTGAAGTGGGAATTTAACAGACATTTCCCACTTCCTGTACTACTGTTCTAAACACAAAGCAATCATGGGTAAGTGGGTGATAATGGTATCACCGTTATTGTTACCCTTTAAGAGAAAAGAGTGATCTTTGTTCTTTCAAAAACAGCATATTAGCACCTAGTCAGTAAAGGATTTTAGCTGCAAATAGTGTGTACTTTTACAGTTGTGAATAGGATTCATGTAGGCTTTGTTGGGCAGGCCTACAAGGGCTAAATCAGAAAAGGTCTCTTGTAGAGATGGCATGTGAGACTGATTGACTGATTAAGGGTAAGGGTAAGCAGCTGCTGGAGTTAAGTAGGAAGGCCTGAAATATAGCTGGGAAGAATAAAGAGGGTTTGGAGTAATGATAAGCTGTCTGCCTAGTTTTATCAGTACAAGACAAGATAATAGAATTATGACAACCATATTAAATTTATGATGTTCTTAGATGTAGGGAGTGAAAATAATTTAGGTACCAGTTATGACCTAATGGTGAGGAGCATGTTTAGGACATGATTGATATTCCAGTTAGTTGGTAAATGTGTGATCAGGTAATTCACCTCTACCACTAAATGATTGGACTAATGGTGTATTTATGTATATATAAACATGCATAATTTTAGAAGGCTTTAGATTTGTGCATCTTTGTGTTAGTTCCCTCTGTTGAACAGCCCAATCATTTGGCTAACAGTGGGGAAAAAAAAACTAATGTGGTTATACTTCTGTCTGTCTACTACATGATTTGCTTGGGACTGACAACAGTGAGCTAGGGCCCAAACTTCAGGGAAAGTTGGGAAGAAGTTTGAGCTGAAACCCAGCATTTTCTTTTGACTAGCTCTAGGTGGTTATATGCTAACTTCAGGGATCTCCCCGCTCATCATGCTGGTTGTTTTGGTTTCCATTCTGAACTGCCTGTCCCAGGTGTGTGGGTACCTAACACATGGTTCTGGATTCAGTTCTAGGGATCAGGAACAAAACAGTTAGGGGGTGTGCAACTTGTATTCTAGGTCTTTAGAGTCTAGATCCATGAAGTATTCAGGCATCTAACTCCTATTCAAGTAATTGAGAGGAAGGTACCTAAATACTTTTGTCGATCTAAGATTTTTTTATGGTAGTACTGTAAGAACACTACAGAGAAGTCCATGAGAATTTCAGTAGTTCTGTATTTAATGCAGGGTTGTATGGTGCTTACATGGGACCATACAAATGAAGATAGAATCCATTTCTATCCATTGAATAAGCACATTCAGTCCCAGGCTCTGACCAAGCATAGGGCTTTCTGCAAAAATAGTATCTGATAATTAGATGAACACACAAGGGGGGATGAGCTGTGTTTTCAAGGGGAATCTTAATTATTGTGTTTTCCTAACTTTGTATTTGACTTTGCACCTTCAAAATAATCTTTTAAAACATTTTTTTTATATGCAGTGTATATTAAACTAAGCCAGTTGGTGACTGGTGAAAGAGAAAGGGTTAAAGGCTGCAGCTCAGTGGACTAAATCTAAAGTGGCTACACAAGGGAGGTTTTAATCTGCAAACAGATGCACATAATTAGATTATGGAGTGGAGAATGAAAACTCAGTGGTGGAACAAAAGGTGATTGTAGTACTTGTAAATGGAATATACCTGGTAAAACTAAATGTAATAATTTACTACAGCCAGCATAGTAGTTGGTAGAAGAGAGTTGTGATATGTTTGAAGAAAGTGACTGGAAAATCCCTATGAATTGTAAGGAAAACTATCACTTTTGTAGTTTCTGAATGGTAAATGGCTTTCCTTATGATGCTGAATAGGAAAATAGCATTGCAACCTGCAACACCCTGCCTTCCCAAATAACAGGAGGCAGTAGCAAGTTACTGCTGTCTGAAAGGAAACTATAATGTAATTGCAAGGGAGACTAAGGATTTCTGTGAGGAGGCTTCACATATGACCACTATATAGAAAACAGTAAAGGTATTTGAACTACCACTTTTGATTCATGCTAGGATAAGAGTTTTTAAATGTTGAACTAATAGCTAACAGATGAGTGTTTTCTAGATCTCATATGGCCTGCACTCAGGCAGTGGTGAAGGGCTTTGCTCTTCTTTCCTCTTGCTGGGAAGAGGGATGTTGTTAGTTAATAATTGAACCAGCTCTTATACTGTGCTTTTCATTTATATCTGTAACAATGACAAGCAGAAATCACTGGCAGGGAAATAGAGAAATTTTCTGTTCTAGAAAACAAAAGACTTTCTGGTCTGCATATAGACTTTTTTTTGCGTAATACTGTGTGTCCTCAGGGCTCGAATTGCATGGTTGTACTACAGAATAACTGGCTTTTATTTTGAAAGTGGCCATGTTTATATCAAGATTTTCAGCGTTCATGATTTTTTTTTTTTTAATTTTACCACCATGAAAATTAAAAAAGAAAAAAGCCTTTAAAATGTGGAGACAGTGTAAACTAATGCTTGCCTGTATCTCTAGGGATTTTGTAGCAATAGCTCGAAGGAGTGTGAACTGGGTAGTTCACACATTTGGAATGTCAAAGATGACAAATTTGAAATGATAATCATTTAACTATCTTACTTTTCTCAAAGTATGCAAGAAAGGAGAGTGGTTTATAAACTGCAGAATCTATGAGAGTGGTACCTAAATGAGACTTGTGAGTGACTTGCATTTGGGAAATACCTCTATATCTCAGCACCCCATCTCCCCTCCCCCCCAAGAGAAACCCAGATGGGGGAAGCCAAGCTTGGAAGAGTCTGTTATATACAGGGATCCTGGTTTTGTCTAATAAAGAATTGCAAACTCTCCTATTTTTAAATCCCCCGAAATCTTTAATTAAAATGAAAGCCCCCCTGCCCCCACAATCCCCTTCGCCCTCACTCCTAGCCCATTGCCCGCCCTCCAGCCCCGCTGGTGTCCCTTGACCTCCACCCATAGCCCCTGCTTCACCAGCCCTGGTGGAGGGGACCCCCAGCTGCCAGGGCTATGGGGCCAGGGACCCAGGTCCACAGCCCTTTGCCCCCAGCAGGAGGCACTGGCCACTGTAGTAGAGTGGAGCCTGGCTCTTCCCCCGGCTGCCTGCCTGCTGTGGGCTTGGGCAGAGGGGTTGGCTCCCTGCCACTAAGCACACTCCCAAGGGGGCAGAATGGTCCCACACTCCCCCAGATCTGTGCACAGGGCAGAGGTGGGCATGAGCTGCCCACTGCGGACTTGGTCTTCTGCCCTCCTTGGCGCCTCCCCCGGGGCCTTGGCAGCCTGGTGGGTGTGACCCAGTGCTGCAGGGCAGATCAGGGGTGTGCAGGAAAGCCTCTTGCTACCGTGAGCTCTGTGCTGCCCTGGTGATGTGTCTCCTGCACATGGGGCTGCAGCAAGGGGTACAACTCCGCACTGCTGCCCCCACTGCTGCTATACGCACGGGAGATGCATTACCAGGGCAGCTCAGAGCTCATAGCAGCAAGCAGCTTTCCTGTGCTGCCCCACTCTGCCCTGAAGCACTGGGTCACACCTGCCAGTCTGCAGAGGCCCCAGGGGAGGGCAGCAGGGTGAGGAGCCTGAGCCTGCAGTGGGCAGCCTGCCCTGCCCCCACCCTGTGCACAGATCTGGGGACCATGGGACATCTTTGTCCCCCTGGGAGTGTGCGCAGTGGTGGGGAGCTTCTCCCCGGTCCCCAGATGAGCTGCTCATGGCCCTGTCCTGCTTCCCGCTGGTGCCCTGTGGCCATGCATTGAGGCCCCAGACCCTAAGCCCTACATGCTGCCTGACAGGGCAGCAGCCCCAGCCCTGCCTAGCTCCTTTCTTCTCTATGGAGGCCTCAATCCTCCCTGCCACTTACCTGGTGGCCATGTGTATATACATGCATATGGTGCCCCTGCCTGATTGCCTTCCTCCTGTTCCCTCCCATCCCCTCTGCCAGCTCATTGCAAAACTGTAAAATCCATGGGTTTCTCTGCTAAAATGAGAAATCTGCATTTTACTCCAGTTTTCCATGGGAAACAGAAAACCCAGATCCCTGGTTATATATAACCTAGTAGTATGTGTTTGTTAGCAAGGCATGAAATAAAGGGGGAGCCCAATCAACCAGTTCTTATACCTTTCCCCAAATCTTGGGAGAGGGGTGGGGGACTGTCTGTTTCTGATTGCAGACGAAGGGAAAAGTTATCCCTAGCTGTAATATTGTGTGCTCCTAGTTTTACTAGAGGTTGTCTGTAGATTCCAGTATATGTGACCATACTGAAAAGAAGGAAAGACCATGAGGAATTAACATATCTATGAGAGTATGCCACCTCTTGGAAAGAAGGGGTGGGGGAAAAGAACCCCCCCAAACAAACTTAAGTCCCCCACCCCTCCCAAAATAACCCCCCCACCCAAAAAAACCCCCACAAAACAACAAACTGTACAAAGCTCAGGGTGATTCCAAAAGTTTTTAGATGTTGAAAACTTGCTTTATGTTCCTTGAGTAGTATCTTGTAAGAGTATATTGAGTGGGAAATCTGTTGAGGAGCTAGAAATTTAATTTTTATGTGCCTTCAACACAAATGTTGAGCTCTGCTTTCTATAACACTTTGCCACTTGGAAATGTCAAAGATTCAGGAGTTTATATATAGATGGAAAGTTATAAGTGCAAACAACCCTGTTTTTAGTGGTTGTTGCTTTTATTATGAAGTGACCTATATCAATAGATACCTAATAAAAAATCAAAATTTGCTGATGGCACTGCAGTGTGTACTCACTCACAGCAGTAAAATATTGGGGGGTTCTTTCTGCCAAAGCTGGGATTTCTCAACCTGTACTTTATGCTGGGTAAAATTGGGGGCCTGAACAAAGCTGTCTAATTTTGTAACAACTAAACTGGGTGAATTAACTACGAGGGCAAATCATTTGGCACAACCAATAATGCAGTAGAAGTCTGCATCCTTCTTGAGAACCTGAAATATAGACTATACTAATTTTGTGGAATACTTTTAATAACACAGCTGTTCCATTAAACTCAGTGTAGATACTGTGCAATGGCACAAGGACTCTAGTTAAATGTAGACAATTGTCTGACAACTAGTCCTTAGGTTGCATCCCAATGTTCCATAAATCATGTTTCTGAAATATTTTTGTCACTTGTTGCTTTTAACAGAATATTTTAAAGAAGACATATATATTGCATTATTTCAGAGGGTGGGGGGTTAAACCTAATCTAGTCCCCTTTCGTTTCACCCATGTTGTTTGTAAAGAGATTGGCTCATTTCCTCCCTAGGACCACAGGCAAAGTTACTGAGGCTGCTTTTGGTTTGTCTTTAGTTCATTTCCTTGGTTTTAAAAGGCATAACGTAAAAACACTAGTAAATATAAGCTTTACTTTATTTCCCTTGAGGAAACCTCTCCAGAAGCTAGCAGATTGCATTGTGAGTGACATGAATGGTATTGTTGATTGTATACAAATCTTTCATACATTGTATACCTCACAACTCCTTACAATTTAGGTGGGAAATGAATCTGCTTTTTGAGATGGTTTTCACTTGAAGAGCCTTTATCAGATCCTGCTGTGTCACCGTCCTACAGATGTCCATAGCTAGCCTTTGAGCATTGTGAAGGAGCCTTTCTTCCTTTCAATTGCTCCTGACTTGGTAAACAAATGATTTCATCTTCATAAAATCACTTTGCTTTTTTTCATAAAAAGCAACAGTATCATAAATGTGATTAAACAGGCTTTCAAAGACCAACAACTTTGTTAGAAACTAATAGAATACCGACCAATAAGAGTTGCAGGAATTTCTTCTGCAGTACTTATGTACTGGTCTCAAATTGCACTTCATCGTAACTGGAATTGACAGCCAGCAGTAGTCAATGCCACCCCCTCTCTGCTACCAAAATACTAGCCTTATAACAGCACATATTACAAACCAAGATCAAAAGTCAAACATCACTTGATGTAAATCATGATGGTAATGTAGTTCTGATTAAGTATTATTTTGCCTCCATGTGTATATCTTATTGGGAGGATAAGACTCAGAGCCACAGAAAACTTAAGCAGTGGTATAAACCCAACCCTAGGAGTGGAATTTACAAACTTGATTTAGATGGGTACATTTTATGCAGTGAATGGAGAGACTGAGGCCCTTAGGAATGGATTTGACAACAGTTTTCATGCTGGGGGAGGGGGCCAGGCTTAATCTAGTTGATGGGGAAATGACTGGAGAGAGGGATGAGTCTGAGGTTCCATAGTTCTCCCTATATTAAGCATCTATCTGAGACTGGAATTCAGATCATGAAAGTACCCCTGGATTTGGGCACCAAAGCTCTTGCTTTGTGTATAAAAGACTGGTGTGCTGTCTTTTTCTCTGCCTTTTAAAACAGCTGGAAGAGGAAAAGGAGGCGACAATTGAGGTACTGGAGGCATTTGCCATCATATAAAACTCAACTAGGCCACTATGCTTTAAGGTTATAGCATTTCCTTCACCCTTCCACCCCCACGAAGGGATTAATCCCCACATCATACCATGTAATTGGCTGGGATGAGAACAGTTTTTATCCCTCCTGTTCAAACTCAGCCACTGTAAGGAAAGGAATGCAACATGGCATCTTAGACACATCCCTCTCCCAAAGCATTTCCCATGAGCTACTTTAAGCCTGGTTCCCTCCTTCAGCATTCTGGCTGTTGTCAGTTCCATTCCTAAGGGCCTGTATTTTCCTGATCATTGATCCCGAGAGAGAAGGAGGATTGTGACTCTATTTCAGTGGTAAGAACACTCCTTTAAGGGGAACCCTGGGTATTGCCCTTCTGAGGCAGCTTATGCATTTTGCATTAGTCAGTCATTGGGTAATTAACAGAAATAACACCAGAAGTAGGAGCCATAATCCAGGTCTTTCCATTTCTAGCTGAATACCCTAACCACTAAACTACAGTCAGGCTCTGCACAAAAGAATATGACACACAAGGAAGAATAGGAATTATTGCTTTTCTTTCTGTTTGCTTGGGGTTGCCTGTTCCCTTTTGAAGACTTCTCCAAAACAGTTTTGTAACTAACCTCAAATCTCATATCCCACTTCTATGGTGAGTATGTATATGTGTATTGAATGAAAGTGGCCATGGCTACTATGATTTATGCTGAACTCGCTGCTGTCATGTGTTCATTCTGTTCAGAACATGCCCACTAGATCATGGGCATGATTTGGCTTCTTGATGAACATAGATAAACGAGAGCACCTAGTTTTTGAACTCTGATGGCTGTAGGCGCTGAGACATGAGTTGACCTGAGATTACTTTTGTTCGTGTTCAGTAACAGAATTTTAGGCACCCAAGTAATTTTAATGACAAAAATGTAGATGTCCAAGTATTTAGGCAGGGATTCTCTAGATCACCTTAGTTAGCACACATGTCCAAGTAATTCTGCCTAAGCTAAATAAAAGTGTTTATGCTGGAGCTCCTCTGGTTCTTTATAGAATTCTAGCTGTACTGGAGTTCATTCTTGCCTTCCTTAATAATTGGTAATAGTTACATTTGGTATAATTCAATAATGAATTATATCAACCAAAACAATCAATCAATCCCTCCTCCAAGTTGACTTATGGTGATGAACTTTAGAAAGTGACATCTGATTTATTGATTGATTTTTGTTGTTGTTGTTTGTTTTTGTTTTTTGTTGTTGAGCTATACATACCTTTGAGAAACAGTTGTTGTATTATGAAAATCTGCTTCCTTTATGTTATCGAAGTTGGTCAAGCATGAGCTGGCACTTAATCTCTTATGACTCTTGCAGATATAAGTTAATAAGTTCAGTTCCTAACTTTGTATGTATGAATTCTCTGGAGAAATGAGTCCAATATTTTAAAATAAGATGGTGCCTAAATAAGGTCATAAGGGCTTAGCTTTAGTTACCTGTTTTTTGAAAAATCTTATCCAAAGTGCATGAAATCTTATGGTATGCTGAGGTTAAGGAAGCCTCTCAAGGCATAGATTGGCCTACATTTTTGTTTAGTATGATGAGGTTTAAGCTGTCAGTGAATAATATTTCCCCTATATTTAGGAATACACCTCTGTCTCTGTTTTTTGGTTAACAATCCACGGTCTACCTTCTCTCCTTGCACCTGCTATGGCTGCTTATAGCTTGCAAAGGAAGTGTGAAAGAACCAATCACATTGATGATCATGCTCAAATAAAGCAGGACCAAGCAAATGTTATAGATACTTCTAAATAGAAAGGTTGGCTGGGTTGTTTTTTTTCCTGAGGTCTTGTTTCTCTTTCACATGATTTTTATTACTGGGGTATTTGCATGAAAGCAAATGCTTTATTTCTAAAGCTTTATCTTTTCCTTCTGCTTCTTTCTCACAGAGATTTATAGCTTCTGTAGAATTAAAGAGTAAGCAGCAGGAGAACTCTTCAGAGAAAAATGATCCTGCCTTTATGCAAATAATAAATATGCAAGATGGATACAAAAAGCATTTTCTATTGGGTGGAACATTGGTTTTTAAGGAGCCTGGCTTTTAAATTTCTCATGAAAAATGAGTGGACCTTTCAGATATTAACTTATTCATCTTTGAAACTTGTTCCAAGTATGAAATCAAGCTTGCCTTTCAAAGCCACAAGAAAGGCTTATGACATTTTTGCCAAATTGCTTTTGCTGCTTAGTCCAAATACTTGTTTCCATTCTTTTACTGAAAAGTCATTAAAATTACACTTGCAAATGGTGTGCGCCTTACCTCCCATCTTGCCTTAGAGTTAATTCTAATGGTCTTTCAAGCAGCTTGTGGTAACGCTTTCTTTGAAGCGCTCCAGAAATGGTGGAAATGCACCAAAAATTACTATGTGGGAAACAGCTGCTATTTAAAAGTGCTTCAAAAATAAGCATTTCCTGCTATATGTACTGCTATGTGGAGCACAACAGGGGAGGTTCAGTTCTCCAGCATCCCACAGTGCTCTATTTTTCCCCAATGGATGGAGGTAGGGAAAGTGAGATAGATTGTCAGTGAGTGTCCTTAATGGGGCATGGGTTCAGAGGTGCAGGACACAGAAGTTCACAAGAGACTTGGAAACGCTGAGCACTCACTGACAGAGAGCAGAGGCAACTGTCACCAAAGCTAGGGACAGAAGTTGCACATAAATTAGTTTAAATGATCAGAAACTGGTTTAAACCAGTAACAGAACAGAAGTTCAGTGCACATAAACCAGTTTCAAAGTGGATGAAACTGGTTTAAGAGAAATCTGGTTGAATGCAGTATCAGACTTAAATCAGTTTTACCCAAATCAGTTATAAAACTTCTATCCCTGACTCTTTCCTGGTTCAAGTTTAATCAGAGGACCCCAGCATGCTTTTCATCCCTGGGCTGTACTGTGCTGTCTGCTCCAGAGAGCAGGGCTGGCCCCAACCCTCTGCTTCTTAGCTGGAGCAAAGAAGGCTGCTGCCCCCACCCTGGCAAACCCTGGCTGGGGTCTGGGCCCAGGGAGTTAGAGGTTAAACTCACCCCTGACAAAACTTACTGTTGCCTGTGACTGGACTACAAATCCCAGAGGCACCTGGAAGCAGGAAGAGGAAGTGAAAAGCCACTCTGCAGAATCCTGCTACTCTGATTCTGGACTACAAATCCCAGCTACTTCAAGGGCAGCAGAAAGAGTAAGTGAACACATAGCCCATGCTGTGTTTATAGTTCTTCAGCTTATAGTTTTTCAGAGAAAAAAAACTATTCTTGTTCAAGTGTTTATTAATTCAGTGCCACTACCGTCCCCCCCCGCCTACCCTCTACCTAGGCAGAGCACGTGCCATGCCCCCTGTCCTCCAGTGGGGAGAGTAGAAAAGTCTTGGAGGGGTTCTGTCTTCCCTCCTCTTTGGCAATGGCTGGCAGGCATACTGTAGTGCCTCCTGGCTTCTGGCTTGAGCCACTGCAGGCATGTGGCTGTATTTCCTGAATCAAAAGTGAATGTGTGTTCATTTGTTTATCAGTACAGTCTCTGCAGCTTTGATTCAGTCTTTGCAGACTAGTCTATTCAGCCTTGGGTTTTCTGACTCTCTGTACTTAGCTGAGGTGCTTTCCTGTGTTTTCTGCCTCTACCCTTACTCTCTTGGAGTACTCCTACCCTCCTGCCAGACCTGGGAGAAAAGTGGGGCCTCCAGTTTCTCAGTTCCAGTGGAAGGTGGGGGGAGTACAGGAATCTGGAGGCAGAACATACCACTACCAGTGCTCACTACTGTGCGGGCCGGGTCAGGCCCCAGGCCCTTTTCGTCGCTCTGCACGCGGGCTGTGGCCGGCAGGCCCGGTCAGAGAGGGAGGTCGCCGAGCTAGAATTAGGCACAGACACTTAACGGTGGATTTTAAGATTGTTTACTTACACCGAGATGGTCGTGGTGCAGGCTGAGAACTTGCTTGAGTTGCGGTTACAACAGAAAACACGAACACACGTGGAGTTTGCTAGGCTCCACGCAGACAGAACACGAACAATCACGTGGAGTTTGCTAGGCTCCACGCAGACAGAACTCCGGATGTCCAGGACAAGCGCACGTAAAACTTGTCGATACATCTTATAGTAGGCTCTGTTCGAAGACGGGAAGAGGTGGGCGGTGGATCAGGCCGCCAAACTCCTCTGAGCAACACACAGGGTTTCTGTTATCCTGCCGCGTACACCCAGAGTCCCCACGAGATGGATGCAGAGTCCTCTTTGGCTTGGGCGGAAACTGCTCAAGCCTCTTATACAGCTAGCAGGCCAATTGCTAGCCGCCACGTGTGAATAATTTAGCACTAGCCAATTGCGGGGCACGAATTTGCATACGATGAGTGGGAACTCTTTGCACTGTGCATTTCTGTGTTGCAAAGGGAAACGCACCCTGCAAAGACCGCTGCAAAGTGGCGGGAACACTCCTTTGCACGCGGGTTCTCTGCGCAGCAGAACTCCTCCGTGCAATGAAGCTGTAAACCCACGGGGATAATTCTTAGTGCCGAAGCACACACAAAAAATCAGACCTTTGGGTCATGACAACTACCAGTTGGTTCTGCTGCAGAGCAGGGCTTGCAGAATGCTCACTGAGGGCTTTGTTACATATTATGCTTTAAGCTTTTCAAATGTTGATCAGTGTTCATGTTGGCTCAAGTTTGGAGCAGTTGCACATTTAAGATGAACTGGGGTTTTGAGGACTGAAAGATAAGTATCCCCCCCTCCTCCCAATCTGGACTCTCCCCCTGCTGCTGGAGCTCTCACCTGCATTCCCCAACCCTTGTGGCTCACCTGTGACCTGCATGTCTGCCAGCTTACTTGTGGCTGCTGCCACTGTCCTGGGGGAACAGGCTGGGAAGGGGAATGTGTCTGCCTGGCTGCTGCCGCTACTTCCACTGCCATTCTACTGCTTTATGGCTACATTGTTTCATGTGAGTGACAGCTGTTTAATAACTATATCCCACCTCTTAGTAGCTATTGGCTATGCATACTCAACTGTTATTGAACTTGAGGAATTGTATCTGTATTTCTGGGAGTGGAACCCAGTTTAAGAAAAAATTGGAGTCTCTTATTCTCTTTCTGTTGTCTTGCAAATAAAAACAAAGCCAAATCAAGACAGCTGCACAAATTATGACAACAATAGTAAGAATTTAACTTGATTTTTGGAACCTTGTCCTGCAGTTAACCCAAATTTGTAGGTAGGTACAGTGTTGACCCTATATTTGTCTTGTACACCAATTTACTGAATCCATTATAAAGTGAGCTTTTTCTAATCTCCCTTCCCCACCCCCTCTCCCCAGGATATGTATACAGAAAAAGGCTACAGGGCTAGATCTTCAACTCTTTTAACTGATGTTGCTTTAACTTAACACTAGCTTTAAGTTAGTGTATTTGGATAATAGGCAGTGTTTTGGATATCTGAATAAAGTTTCTGGATAAAGGTGTTAGTCATTAGTTCCACATGCTGACATATTGTTTATGCTATATCTCTAAAACAGATTTTTAAACATCTGAGATCAGATAACTTTCCAAATTCTTTTGTGCCTTCACATAAATTTACTCTGTGGTTATTAGCAATACAGTTTTGGTGGGATTTTGGGACTCCAGATAGAGAAGCAAATGACCTTAAGGAGGGAAGCACTGCATTCTGGAAGTCAAGTTTAGTCATCTGCTCCTTTGTAAGAGTTCCAGGTTTGTAGTTTTAAGTAGAAGGTGGGCTGAAGCTTCCTTTTATATACTTGGCTCCTTTGCCCTGGCAGGGCAAGAATTCACTGGATCAGTGTATGTGAAGGATTCAGCCAGGTGCCTATTTGGATTCTCTTGGGTAAGGTTTTTGTTTTTAGGGTTTTTTTGTGCTGGTAGACTGCAGGATGTTGGACTGTAGCAGTTAACTTAGCTCCTTGATATAGAGCTCTGCCATCACCTAAGTTTCCCCTTAGTGACTTTATTGATTTGGCTCTAGCTCATTCCAGCCAAACTGTGGGGTAAGAAGAAAATTTTACCTAATTTATACATACAAAAAACTAGAACTCTTGGTTCCAAAATGATACTTTTTATTAGAACAACTGGGAAATCACAAGAAAAATGTCCTTGTCCACAAGCTTTTGAGATCAAAGTCCCTTTGTCATGCTCTGGGAAATGTATAGATGGTACAAGATGGTAAAATGTCTCCATAGATAGGAAATAAACTAACGTATGGTAGATGAGAATTAAACAAATAGTTTGCTATAACACTTGATACATCAATATTTAGACTTGTCACAAATGGCAGACTAACAATGCTTGCACTTAGCCTCTGGCCAGTGTAACTTTAGGGAGATTTAAAGTGGGGCTTGAAAAAGGGGAAGGAAACTTTTCTCTGGCTTCCCTCACTTCCCCAAGTAGCATCAATCCAAATTTAAATAGTCCCAAGGAGATGAGTTGGTACAGAAAGTCGGTACTTAGTGTTCAGGTTGTGAGGGACGGGTATTAACTTTGGCTGTGTAGGGACATTTCTGGGATTTGATCTACAATCACTTGGCTTATTTTAAGCAGTATGATTTTTAGATTGGGTGCTGACTGTACAGATGTTTGCCAGTGCTGGGAGCCCAATCTAAGTGAGTTGAGGTGTGGGGAAGGGTAGGTGGGATCTTGGGGGCTAGTGGGTTTGTTGGGGGGAGGGGATTTGGGGGCTAACAGTTCCTGGCAGGGTTGCTAGATTCGGAGGGGGGGTGGTCCATGGGGACAGATGGTGGGTGCGGGAGGTTGTGGGTTTGCAGGAGGGGTTGTCAGGGTGGGGGAGGCTAGAAGGGATCAGAGGTCTAAAGATAGCCCTGTTGTGAGGGAGGTGCGCTGGGGCTGGGGCTGGGCCTGTGAATGATGTGAGCCACTAGGCTTTCCCAGCCCTGGGCTGCGCTGCAAACCTATACACACATTCCCAGGACCCACTCTACAATTATATAGCTTCTTTTAAGCAGGGTTAGCAGGTCTGCAGGGGTATTGTCCTTCTGAAACGGCACTGGTACATTAGTTTGGGTTAGATCAGGCATGGGTTAGTCTGACCTACATAGTTTATCTCCTAGGTGGGCTAAAGTTTGATCAGGCCAGACATTTTTTTGCCTGATCTGATGTTCCTGAGCAACCCTAGTTAGGTCAATCTAAGTGTAAAATATGCATTTGGGTGAATGAAGTTAGTTTGGGCATTTTTTGCCCAATCTAACTTTCAGAACTTGTGTACAGTTTGTCACTTAGGTCAACCTTTACTCTTAGATTGACTTAACTAGGGTTATGTCTGTGCTACCCTTAATTATCTCTTTGTTTAATGATACTGGAATATAGTGAGCGGAGGAAAAGCCTTGTAGAGAAGATACGTTGTTTTGCATGTCAACAAAAGCAGGGAGAATTTGGTGGATTTCTCAAAGTGCATTATCTGGGGTGGCTGAGCTTTTGCTCATCTTGTTCTCCCCTGGCATGTTTGCCACTCCAGACCCTTTCCCTGACTGTTGGCTGATGCATGAATCTAAGCATTATGTGATATATGCTACTACTTGACTACAAGAAGCATTTGCCTTTTGTTTAACCCATTACCGGCTGCTCCCTGGCTGGGCTCAGGGAAGAGTTGGATCCAGCCGGGTGCTATCTCCGAGCTGGGGCACCCCACCAGGGTGGCCCTAGGCAGTGCAACTACTGTTAAGGGAAGGCCCTGCAGCTCAGGGGCTGCACAGCCCACCAGCAGCTTGTGTGGGCAGGCTCCTCTGGGGAAAAAAAGTGGTGAGGGGGCTTAATCCTTTTTTTATTTTTTATTTTCCATGGAGCCTGCCTGTCTCTCCTGCACCCGGGGGAGGGGGGGGGGCAAGGTGCTGGCAGGCCCTGAGCTGTGGGGGGCACCGGTCCTACCCTTTGCAGTGGTGGCACCCCCTAGGGCTGCCTGGGTGAATGGGTGTTGCCCCAGCTTAGAGGCAGAACCCAGCCTGATTCAAGTATTCCCTAAGCCCGAGTTGTAGCAGCATCCAGCCTGCTAGCAGCTCAGCTGGGAGGCCCCAGGGGGTGGGGAAGTGCCACTGCCACAGAGGGAAGGACTGGGCCCCCTACAGCTTAGTGGCTGCTTGACCCTCCAGCTGTGGGAGACATGGGCAGGCCCCGTTGGGGATGGGGAGAGGGAGGAAGGATCAGGCCCCTCACTGCTTCTGCTCCTGTGGAGGTAGGGCGAGCTGTCAAAAGGCTGCAACCTTACAAATTGCTATGTTGCAAACTTAACTACATGGGAATATGGTTTAGTTTACAACGTAACAAACTCATTGAAATCATAACCACCCCCCCCCCCACACACACACACGTGTCCAGAGTGATGCAGTTAAACCACAAGAATGGGCTACTTTCATCAAGTGTACAAGCGCCCCTAGTTGTAGGTTTATAACAACACAAGTCCTTACATGTAAGGTTACTCTTTCTGTTCTGATTCTACAAAGGTAAAATAACACCCTCAGTACTGGCTCTCCACTGGGTTCCAACTTATATGAGCTTCAACAGATGCTCTTCAGGAACCTTCTTTAATTCTACATTGTCATCACAGTAATTTCAAATAATAAATGTAGTGGGGTGGGGGAAGGAAGTTGTAATATAAGGTCTCAGTTGCATGAAGATTTAGAGCTCTGTGCTGCTTCCACAAGCAACTGGGAAGGCACTTAGCCATTTGGAACATCACATTGGTATCGCCTCCAACTTAAAACAAATACTGCATTCTCCAGTAACTAAAACATTTCAGTTTACAATATTGTTCCTGTCATAGTCTGGGTTATTATTGTGGTCACCCTCAGCTTTTCCTGGGACTTAATGGGTCTAGCAGTCCTTGCTTGTTCCATGGCTCAGTGAACCTTCTCTCCTTTCGAGGTTTCCTTTGGGAATGATGTATGTGATCTGTGTTTGTGTGTTGTTTTGTTTAAGGCTGAGAGCTGCACTACTTTCATTTTTACTTAAACTTCCTGATCTGTCTCTCATAGTCTAGTATCAAAATGATGCATCAGCCTCAGGAATTTTAAGTGCAGGCTGTTCCCTTGATGCACAGTGGGTTTCAATTGTATTGAGGAAAAGTTGTATTCATTCTCAGGAGGAAAAATGTGTGTGAAATAGTTCAATCACAAACCGTACTCCCTGTAGCTTGTTAGAATAATAAGGTTTGTTTCAGAAATCTGAAATGGAAAATAAGGTGTGGATATGTAGAGAAGGTGAAAGGTGAGACATCAGAACTAGACTGATGTCTTTTGGGGGGATCTTTATTTGTTTCATACGTTTTGAGTTTTAGTGATGGACAGAGTCGTTTTTGGTTTGAGTTGATATAATTTATTAAACCAACCTGGAGGTACGTTGATGTTTCTAGCAAGCTTTCAGATAACACATTATCCTTTTTCAAGCTAAACGGAGTGCAGAAGGGGGTGACTCCCCTGCATATAGTGGGGAATCCATCAGTCTATGCAAGTGGATATGGCAGTTCAACTGCTCTGAGTTTTATTGTGAGCCATGCTGATCCTGTTTTGGCTCAGGCAGTATATAAACCTAATAAATAATTACTCAAGGTGATCATGGATCACAATCCATATCTGAAGTCTTTGTCCAGGTTACTACAGTGTTTCCAAATGTGTAGAATACTCCTCCCAGTATTACAAGGTGTTTGATACAATGGTTAGGAGGCACTTTTGGCTGGTGAACTACCTATATCCCATATGTTTGGAATCTCTTTGGGGTAGAAAGCTAATAACAAACACTAGTCAAAAACAATAAAATCAAAGAAGTTATTTTAGAAAGTGCACTAATACAAGGAGGCTCCTGGTTTGTTGTTAAAAGTAAACAGAATTTTGCTTCTTCTTTGGGAGAAATATATATCTCCAGCAGTGCATGTAAATTCAGGCAGAAATACAAGGCCTTCAAGTGACAACTGATATTAGGGATGAAAGTCATCAATTTGAAAAAGTTTTCAAAAGTGTTGTCTTCCTTTATTAGCAAATTGCTTTGAGGAATAGAATGGTTTGGAAATGATTGTCTGTAAATATCAGTTGCTAGGTTTGATTTCAATTCAAATGGTAGCTGCAAAAAGTCGTATGAAGTTAACAAACTAGTTTCTATATCTAATGATAATATTTAATATCACAAATGGGTAGAGAACTGTTCTGAGTGATCCTCTCAGTAAATGCAAGAAGAAAATTACCTGTGTATATGAATAGCAGCATTTGCTTTGCAACACAAAGAAACCTTAAAGTTCTAGTGGCCTGAACTTCTTTCCAACTTCCTGAACTTGGAAATACTCTTTAACCCACACAATGCCATTAATGGATCTTCAAGGGCTGTTACTGTATCACTGCTTTATCTCTTTCTAGAGAGCTTTGCCAAGAGCATGTGTCCACGAATGATTGCTAGGGTGTGTTGACATGTCACATAGCTCAGGTATTTGCACATGGCACTGCCCTCTGGTATACCAGAGCAGGCTAACTAGCCTGACCCAGCCAACACAGTTATGTGACTGCTTTTATTGGGGTTAGATCAGGCATTGCAACGTAGCAGTGTATTTTGCTGCATAGACATAACTAATGTTCAAGCTATTAGCACCTTTCCCCATTGTGTTGTTGATGACTTCTGCTCTTTGCCCACCGAATAGTTCACTATTTCATTTTAAGCTGTCAAGATGGTACATTTAGAAAGCAAATAAAGGGAAGAAGTAGATTGTGACCAAATGCCATCCTTATTACTTCAGCACCTCTCTTCAGTGCTAATTTCAAAGATGTTTTGGAGCTATCTCCATTCTGGTTGCTGGAAGTGGGAGGGAAATAGTGGTGCTTAATGATCTCCAGCTAGGAGGACAGAAAGGCTTCTCAAGGGTCCAGGACTGAAGTAGTAACTTTGAACTTACAACCGTGCTGTTTAGTTGCACAATGCTGTTGGGCCACTGAGCTGGAAATTTAGAATGATGAAGGTTACTGATTTGGAATTGTTGGTATGACATCTGTTGGTATTATGCAGCATTTAATTAAATCTGTATAATTTAAACTGTGTATTGCGTTAATGGAAACTAAAATATGAGTTCAATCAGTGGTTCCCAACCTTTTTTGCTGCAATCCTAAATTGGCCACCAACAGGACCTCCCAATCCAGCGCCATGGGAGCTGCTGGGAGCAGAGTGCAGCAGCAGCCCGGGAATGGGGAAGCCCCTTTGTGTGCTGCAGCCCCACCCGGCCTGCTGCTCCTGGGCTCTGTGTGTGTGTGAGTGTGTGTGTGCAGGCCCTTCACGACCCTGATTTGGGTTGCATCCCAAGTTCGGGAACCAGTGAGTTAGAGTACTGCCTGAAAATTGACAACAGATGGTACTGAAGACTGGCTCCAGCTAGCAGAGTGGACAAGCTTCTCAGTCAAGAGGTTAAGTATTCCATAAAGCTCTTGATTAAGGACAATCTTATTGTTCCTATGTGCTAGGTGTCTGGTCTTCAGAGCAGTGTGTTAGGAAAGGAGGATATGGAAAGGTGGATCATGCAAACAATGACTGCAGGACCTTGTAAAATCATACTTATTATAGTAAAATGGAGTAGAGGAAGTAAGCCCATGGAATCACCTAAGGACATGATAGATATACAACACAAAGCAACACTGATAATGGGGGAGTCAATAGTCCCTGTCGGAGGAAGGAATAAGTAAAGAGTATAGGCCTGATTTTACTTTCATTTTTGAATTGTGAGAAATAAATCCAGATTTATGCTTGACCACTATAACCAAACTTTGGCTCCATAATGAAGTGCTTGTTCTCACTCGATGCATATCTACAGTGAAGAGCTGACTGGCTAAATGTGAAACAGGAGAAGAGTGGGAGATATTTACTGGAAGTGTGTTCACCAGTAATGTCCTTACTGAAAGAAGACTGGAGATCCTAGACACTGAGGTGACACGTTTTGGAATGCTGAAGTCCTCTGACTCTTCCAGTCAGGTAACAGGTTTAACTCAAAAACGATTTAATATTAAAGCTGTTTTTGTGTGCCTACCTCCCATTAAAGTCACTGCACAAAAATCTTTGCGGAGTTGGACTGGTTGAAAATTCTTTGGTACCAGAGAAGTCTAAGTATATTTGTACAGTGAGTGCTCAGAAGTGTAGGACTATGATTCTGAATTGCACCTCTGTTCAGCTTCCTATTGTAATACCACCTAAAATACTTGCAGGCAAGTTTGGATACAGCAATACTTCCTTCATTTGAGAAAGCAAAATGCTTTAACTGTTTTGGAGTTCTGTGACCTTAACCAGTCAAGTTGAACATAGAAACCAAATTCTATTTCTTTGTTCCCCTACCCATGAGCATTGTGCTGTCACAGTGTTTCTAGTCATTGCTGCCTTTGGATCCTGCCTTTAATCTAAATCATTCCCTGATTCATACCCTTTGCAAGGCATCTCATTGCCGTCTCATTAGGGTATTAAGGGAACCTGACAATTTATTGTAATACCTAAAACTGGGAACCTTTGGAATCCATTAAAATGCAGAATCAAATCTTCCTGGCTGGGCCCCAAGTATTAGACTGAAGACTACATTCTGCAAACTTGCAAGATGTAAAATAGATTTTTCTGTTTAAATCGCACATTCTACTACCTGTGGTGCATAGTACCTGCCACATCATTAATCTCAACTACTCTATGGGAGCTGGACTGTATAAATAGACCACCTGCCAAAGGAAGTGGCCTAGGCAAATGTATCCAATAAGAGATATTGACATGTTATGCCCATTTGTTTATGGGAAGAGAGAGAGAGAGTTCCACTACAGGAACAAATGCATGAAAACAAATATTCTTCTGGGGAAAAACACAGGCTTACTGCAAATACTCCTAGTCACTATCAAAATCCAGACAGATAATTGAGAACACAAATTACACTTCACTTGCTTAGTGCTACAGAAAATGTTATGGCTTGTAATTGAATTTGGCATTCAACAGCAATGCAATAACGTGAAGGAAATGGATTAATGAGAAGGGAACTACTTAAATTGAAGTTTTGCACTTTTCTTGGAAATTGTGAAAAAAGGCGATCTTCGCAATTGCTATGACAAAAGGCATTGGTCACAATTTCCCATGAAATCAATTAAAAAATACCCTTCATAAAAATGAAATGCTGGCTCAAGTGGAAGCAGTCTCCTTGCACCTCTTCACCAATCAGTGCCAAGGGGTGGGACTGCATGAAGGGCATCCAGCAATCAAGGTGGCAGCCACCCCCTAATCTCTCCTCCCCCTGAGGCCTCTCTGCCACTTAGTGCTGAGGGGTGGGGCTGCTGCAAAATGACCATAAAATCAGCTCTTTGGGCTATAACCAAGCCGTGAAAATTGTTTTCTCTTGGCATGAGTTAGGTAGGTCCCTATTCATGAGCGTTAAGATATTTGTTGTAATCTATAGTAGTATCCTCAAGTCTTCTTAAACAAGGTGCACCATTGTGTAGATGGAAAAGTATTGCTGCAAATGTGGGGTCCAAATGGTATTTCCATACCTTCTGGTATAATATCTGTCTTTCGTCTAATCTGTGGGATCAACCTGACCAGGTTTTTACTCTGCCTCTGGTGTCTAGAACTGGTTTTGCAGAAGTGGCTGCTGGGCCTAATGTAGAATGTGGGCATCCATTTCTTTTTAACTTTTTTATTCAGGCAGCCATAGAAACAAAACAATAATATAATAAGAGTAATATACAGGAATTGCATGAGGTTGGAGTTATTACTTGTTTACAAAGGACATAATAGCCAACAATTCTAATAACTTATCATCATCTATTTAATGTTCAGATATGTTAATATGCAAGCAGTCTGGCTAGAGACTGGTTGTAACTGTCTTCATCTCTGTATTACAAGAAATAAAGCATATCTAGATTATGTCTGGTTCTTTAATACAGAAGGAACAAAACAGTATTGCGGGTATATTCTTTTCTATTATGCATTCTCACCCTAAAATTAACTTTATTTACTAAAGCCCTCATTTTCCCCACCCCCATTTTTAATACAGTAATTTTCTTCTTATTTGGATCCCCAAATGATCTTTTTTGTTGCCTTTACATTTACTTAAAATGTGGCGATGCACCCTAGTCCTCAAATGGTAAGAAAAATGTAATCCATCCAGGCCTGAGTCGTGAACTCCTTCCTGGGAGGTCCCTGACTTTCACCACAGGTAAGTCATGGCATTACATTCTGGTTAGTCAGATACTGTTTGCTGAAGTGAGCTGTGCAAAGCTGTATTTCATGCCTCTCCCCAGTCTCTTCTCATGTTACACTATTCATATCCCTCCTGCACTCCCTTGCTTTTAGCCTTAGACAATGCCTTTGCTTCTCCATTTTCCTATTTATTTTGATTCCCAACATTGCTTTCCTTTTGCTTCTTGTGATATCCCCCCTTCCACTTTATTCTTTTCTTTTCCCTCATGCTATTCAGTCCCATTCAAATTCTTTTGAATACCCCTAGTTTTGTGACTTCTCCCAATTTTTTTGTCTTTACTTTGGTATAGTCTTTCTTCTGTCCTTAACAGTTTCCCATTCAGTATTATGATGCTGCTTCTTGCTATCTATGTCAGTCTCAGGCTGAGATTCCAGGGTGTTTTCCATTTAAGTTTGGTGTCTCAGGAATTTAAATACCTTATTTATTCTTCTTTATAATATACCACTGTTCTTGATATATGAAGATAAGGTTAAAATTAAAACCCTATCTGTATTGCTTGTTTGTGGGAGATGCTGTAATTTCACTCGGTTCCTTCCTTTTTTGTTTCAAGACTTATCACAGGCAACACTTGTATTTTTATATCCTCCCCCAGTAGGATCAGAAGTCTCTAAGCTTCTTCAGAATATACTGCTTTTGTTCAAAATGTCACAAACATTACCATATCTCTTGGTTTTTTTGAGGTAGGAGGAGTATAGAGAGAGAGCTAACAATATGTGCTCTTCTTACAAGGACTGTTGCCTTCGGCTAGGTACAGATGTTACACTTATTGTGCAATAAGCGCTGTATAGCTGTAACCAGCAAAAGCTCACGACATGTAGAGCACTTTAAGAATGGTTGATGCTGATATGATGGGCTAGCTGGTAGTGATGTAGCCCAGGGGTTTTGAAAGGGTAAAAGATGATTGGAGGGCTTGGAATTCCCTTTCCTCACCAATCAGGCCCCAGAGACTCACCCTCCATGTCCACTGATTGGCCCCTTGGGTCAGTTGGGGGGGGATAAAAGGGGCAGTGCAGCTGACTCAGGGGAGACCAGCGAGGGACCACAAGGAAGGAGTTTCAAAGAGTTGGGCCAGCGGGGTAGGAGCAATTGTCCCAGAAGCACCTGATGGAGCAGGACCTGCAGGCAGCAGTTGGACCCTCAGCAGCTCGATGTGCACCCAGCAGGACAGGCTCCCCACTGGGTTCCAGGATAGCCTACGAGAGGCTGTGGCCAACAGGAGAGGTTCCCCAGCTCCAGTAAGGATCTGAGCAGTGACCTGAGAGGTTCCCAGCTCCTCCAATAAGAGGTCAGGCAGCTTGACATGAGGCTGGGGCTCCTGAAAGGTCAAGACCCCTAGCAGCTTGGACTAGCACCAACACTGGTGGTGGTGTGGTAGTGTTTCTGCCTTCCATGTGGGAGATCTGAGTTCAAGTTCTAGCTGGAAAGACTTAGGGTGAGTGAAGTGACAGGGAGAAATTCTTGTTGCAGTGGAAAGGGGTCATTATGTTTTCCCTCTTTCCCCCTCCCCTCCGGGTACCTAGGCCCTATATTCCTTGTTATTTGACATTTTGTATTTTGTGCCTTTTTATATTTCACCAACCAGTATTGTTTGTTCCGCTGTTTGTGTTTTATATTTTGTTAACCCTGTCTTTTGTCAACTGGATGAATATGTCTATGATTGTAAGCGTCTAACCTTTATTGAATCCTGCCTCCCCCTCAGGGTGTTTGTAGTGTCCTCTATGCACCCTGGTTTATATTGGTTATGTTCCCAGTACTGTTCTCTAATTAAAAGGTATATGGTCCCCATTAGTGATCTGGCTCTGCTCTATAGGGGGAAGAGGGTCCCTACACCTTCCACAGTGCTTGTGGACCTGCTCTGATTCCTTCAATTGGAGAGGGGGTACCTCTTGGAGTACCGCCTGGGTTACACCAATCTAAGATAGATGACGATGGGTGCATTATCAAACTAAAGCGCTTGAGGTTAGAGCGCTCTATTGAATGTCTGTACCAGGTCCCCTTGTGACTCAGGTTAGGTCTCAGTCCCCCAGCATCCCTCCCTGGGTGGCATGCTAGCCTCAGCCAGTGCCTGTGTGCTTCAGGTGAGCACCAGCCCTGCCCTGCCCTGCCCCACCCCTAGGCTGTCACAGACGGGAGAGAGAAAAGGCGTGGCTGGGGGGCAGTGTAAATGGGGCCCCCCTGCTGCCTGGGACCCCCAGCTTGCTGGCTTGGGTCTTGCAGGGAGCTGAGCTGGGTTCAAGCAGCAGTGGGGCTTTGTTCTCCCACCTCTCCCTTGCCCCCAGATCTTGCCACAGCAAAAAGCTGCGTGCATGCTAAACTGCAGCTGTCAGGAGACTGGGGTGGGGGGAAGGGAACAGAGCCCCCCCACTGCATGGACAGTGCTTGCCCCTGCTCATCCAAGACCCAAGCAAGCAATCTAGGAAGGTCTGCGCAGTGCTGGGGAGGGCAGGCTCTGTTTTGCCTCCTTTTCCGCCCCCCCACCAAGCCTAGACTCCTGACAGCTGCAGCTTGGACAGCTGCAACTGTGGGGGGAGATATGGGGGAAATTGAGCCCCCTTGCTGTGCAGGCCCCCTCGCAAGACTTGAAGGGGAACAGGGAAGGGGAACAGATTAACACATAGGCAAACTAGAACCCTGAGCTGTGGGGGGCCTTGGTCCTTCCCTCCACAGGAGTGGTGCAAATGGCCTGTCCACTTCCCTTCCCTTCCTCTCCACTGGCCTCAGCAGCACGGTGGCTGCTTCCTAGCAGCAGCTCTGAGCCCTGCTCCCCATGGTTGGCAGTGCCGGAGTGGGGAGGGGGATCTCAATTGGCCTGGGGTCCACAAGTTTGTTTGCCTAGGGACCACTAAAAGGTTAATCCAGCCCTTCCTAAAGTTATTTCACCTTAGAGTTAGTTCATCTCTAGATTGGCCTGGGTTACCCTGATCTAAAATGGGTTAACCAAGCCTAATGAACACCTATATATGTTAACAGCCCAACCCAAGGGCTGTGCTGTCCCTACCCACCTCACCCCTGACCAGGCTATTTTTAACCCTCTGATTCCCTCCCACCCTTGGACCAGGTACCCCCTCCTTCCCTACCAATCTCTACATTATGGAATTAGACTGGGACAGGTGGGACTGGTGAAGAATTTAAAGGTGGGAAAGTATGGTTAATAATGCAGAAATATCATTAAAAGTTTGAAGGCTGAGGATGGGTTATAGAGCTTGCAGAGAAGACCTCTGTGGGACAATTCTCATGGGGGGGAGGGAGGAGGGGAGTCTGTGACTATAGATGAATTGTGGATAAGACTATGCTTGGTCTCTGAGGAGGAGGTTAGTGAAAGGGAAGAATGGGTTAACATGTTTGAAAGGTTTGGCTAATTTCACATACAAACTAGCAAGAATCATCTAGGAAGCCAGAAACTTCCAAGGGGGTATGCATGCTGTCACCTGTCGTCTTTGCATCTAAAAATGTTCATGTATCTGTGAAATCAATGGAGGAATCTGCAAACAATGCATGAGTAGAGAATAGATCCAATTGATGTACCTGCAACCCTATGGAATGGGCCTCTTCAAAATGGCTGTAAGTCTAATGAACTGTGTCAGATGCATCATTAAAAGGAATAAAAACTGTTAGCATAGCCTTACGCAGGCATTCTGCACTGAAGTGAACTTTATGCACAGTAACTATTCAATTTCCATTAAAATTACATAGTGTCCTTAACTAATATGCTTTTCTAATAAATGATAGATAATCAGTTCTGTGCTTCCCATGTGGGCAGCTCCAAGTAGTCTGAGTGATGTGGATAAATATATAACAACTGCTTTAGAATAGTTAATCCTTGTGAAATCTCCTTAATTGGACACCACCGCATGCAGTGTTTGATCCTCGCTGCTGCTAGTTTCTTTTCTTGGCTACTCTCCTCTCCTGGATAAAACAGCATAATTTGGGAAAAATACCTCCATGCAGTCCACCCACTCCCTCCCCCATAATTCCAAAGACAGTTTCATTTAAATAGCTAAATCTGAGGCTTGAAATATTTGCCTTGAATCTAAAATCTTTAAGAAGCTAAGACTGCCTCCATCAGTGCAGTCAAGTTTTCTGCTTGTTGCCTGAAATACTAGGAAGTGAGAGAGACTGTTAAGTTGCTGCCCAAGTTTCTATGAACTTTTTTACAAGTTCTAGGATAGTGATTCTCAACCAGGGTATCACAGCAACCTTTTAAGGGTACCAACAAATATTAGCACTGTTTTGCTATGTAAACACCTATATATGATTCACAAGATAAACCCAGAGATTTTAAATAGGAATCCATACTGTCAAAAACATCTTGACCTGTTGTGGTCTTTCTGAGCTATTTGCAATACAAAGGCTGCTTGTAGATAAAACAACAACAACTCCAAAGCCAAAGCTCCGAGCCTAGCTCATGCCCAGAAGAGGCTGTGCGTTAGTTGGACCTGGCTCACCTGAGATCTGTATAGATTAGGTGCTATAGCAAGGCTTTTTTGGCACTTTTATCTAATAGCTGATTGACACTGCAGAACTAGATTGAACTAATGCACCGCTGCTTCCGGTAAAGGGTAAAGCACTTTTTTTTTTAAATGTCTGCAAGAAAGCCAAATTGCTCTGTTAGTGTTCACTTGTTTTTTATTGCTTTTTTTTTCTCTTTTATTACAGAAATAAAGCAGCTGGTGTTTTCTGAGGGATGCCTTGAGTCTGAAAAAGTTGAAAACCACTACCCTAGAGCAGTGGAAGCCAATCTTTTGGGCAGGTGTTGCCACAAATTAGCCTTGCACCCTTCCTAAGTGCTACTCTGTTCCTCTTCTTCTGTCTAACTTGCTCCTTTTGCTTTCTGCTACCTGCCATGCTGCTAGGCCAGGGATGGGCAATTATTTCAGGCAGAGGGCTGCTTACTGAGTTTTGGCAAGCCATCAAGGGCCGCATGATAGGCAGCCAGGGGCAGATAAATATTAATTTTCTAAATTTTGGGGGGCCCCACAGGTCAGATAGAATGGCCTGGAGGGCTGCATCTGGTCCACGGGCCGCATTTTGCCCCCTCCCTGATCTGCTGTGTGCCACACAGAGACAGCTTATAGCATTTCTTGTCCTAGACTATCTGGAAATCCTGTGGGGGTGTTTTTATTATTATTATTAATATTAACTTTTGTGGAGCTCTCTGCAGTTTTCTTTCATTGTTGAAAGAAAATTTTCTTTTAAATTGGGACAATAACGATTTGAAAAATATAAATTGCTTTCTTTGCTAAATTTGCAAATGAGGATGTGTTAGCCAAAGCTACATAATGTTCTTGGGATGGCTGATGTATGGAGCATATTAGGATACTTAAGGTTTGTCTAAGTATGGTAATTCAGGGAGAGGTTTTTCTAGACTGCATAGATAATTACTCAAAGGATGCCTTGTTCCTGTTCTAGCCTAATTCTTTTTCAAAAATACATTAACATAAATGGGAACAGGATATCAATATTACAGAGTAAATATCAGTGCATAGAATTCAGGTGAAAAACTGTCCCTGGACAGCTCTGTCTGGCTAACCTATTACCTAGATATGGGAAATTTTGATAATGCTAATCAAACCCTTTGTTTGATTTGGATTTCTTCTCCAAACTGTTGATGACTCAGTCACAAATTATTGCTAATGAATAAAAATACAGTATGGCTCATGAACAATACAGTCCACTGTGTGTGAGAATTACAGTGACATTAATTCTACCATTGTGAGCATGAATGGAAAATTATCAAGTTAAAATGATACAGCAGTTATTCCTTGAGGCTAATGTTATTAAGAATGACAACAAAACTTATTTGAAAAGGCATGTAGAGAATAATAAATGTGATAACTTAGGCTGTGAAGTATCTAGCAAAGAAATAATGTTTAGTATAAGCTTCCAAAAATTTGAGTACATTGCAATTAAAATATCTGTTAAATTGCTAGTCTCACAGCCATTACACAATCTAAACAAGTATGTGAGTGAAATTTTTACAGTTGTCTGTAAAAGATCATTTGGTGATTACAATAGCATGCAGCGATAAGTTTTGTAATATGAGATTACCCAAAGCAAGATCCAGTGTGTGTGTGTGTGGTTTTAAACTATTGTATATTATTGCAGTGTGAAATACAAAGGATTATTTGAATTAGTATTTCAGTGTATGCAGCTTACAAAAACAGCATGATGCTCTTTTAATACCAAACTCCAGCAGCCTTCAGAACTTCTAACATATTCTTTAGCTAGAATGGTGTATTGTATTATTGCATGTTTGGTTTTTCAGCATAATATTTGTTAACTTGTCTTCCCTGCAACCAGCATGATTTAAGTTGTCTTGGGAATTTTTTGCTGACTAAAGTTAATAGTAATTGCCTCTTGTGATTGTAAACAATAATGATATGCTATCATGGAAATGTACTTATTGCTAGCACAAGTCTTCATCATATTGACGACTAAATGTCATGTCACCATGTCTTGTGATAGTTCTAGTATGGCAATAAGAAATCAAACTTTAAAAATCAACTGATCTCCTTTGTAGATGTTCTAGTCATTCTTTTTTTTTTTAAATAGAAGCTATTAGGTATGGATTTCTAGGAAGAAAGCTCTCTGGTCTAGTCTATGACAAGAAAAACTTTTCAGTAACAAAGTAAAGTTTATAATTTGGTATCTTCTGTACGTGCAGAACACTAAGTTCAGAAAACCTCAGACTTCTGAACCCTGGGAAATAAAAGGTACATGTTTGTGAAATCATAGCTCTGGCCCCTTGGCAGTGGGATAACTAATGGCAATTATCAGCAAGCATTCCAGTTGCATTCATGTATTACTGAACAGTGGAGGAACTGCTTGGAGCAGATGCACAAAGAGCTGAGAATAAATAATTTGGGTGAATAGTAAATGATAGGGTGGGCTGTACCCTTGAGAGTAGGGTATATGAGCCTGAAAACTGCTTGTGTGCCTTGAATGCTTCTGTACGCCTCCTTTCTATTTAGTGCTCTTGCTCTCTGCAAGTCCATTCATAGCGTCTGACCAAGTAGTGTCACCTATGAAAGCTTATGCCTTTCTGAAATTAGTTAGTTTCTCTAACGATGCATACAAGCATTACATTTCTACTGGTGGAATTGCAGTTCCACTGATAGAAAGAATAAGTGTACAAGTTTCAGACAGTTTCTACTGGACCAAAATGGTAGTTCCAGCTCAGTCAAAGACCAAGCCAGACCAGACCCCTCCTTCTGTCAGCCCTGAGGCTGTGAAAACCCAGCCATTCCCTGAGCTTCCTGACCCACTCATCCTCCACAGACCACAGAGCCCATGCTGTTGCCAGAGCTGGATCTGCACCTACCCTGTCCCCTGCTGTTCGCAGAGTTCCTGACCCACCCCAATAGGAACCTCCCCAAATGGCTAGTTTGTGTTGATGGTCTCTGTTTCCGGCAGGGGTTTGTAAGTGCTGTACAGGAGGGGGTAGGGGACCCGGATCCAGCAGGCCCCACCCCTTGTAGCCAGACAGCATTGTCAAGTCCCCACAAGGAGCTGAGATCATTGACATGGACAAGCAGAAAAAGCCTCACCCCCACTGAAACCCAGAAGCAGCATGGAAAAAGCCCCAGCTCTGGTTGTGGTGACAGGGCTTCCCATGTCAGCAGCCCAAGTCCAGTGTCAGCCAGGCTCCCCCTGCACTAGGAAGTGTGGCACAATTAGTAACCGATCCTCAATCCCAAAATTGTGCCTTCTGCAACACACATGTTGCAGGGCAGGAGGCACTGTTGGGGCTGTGGATTAGGTACTATCATGCATTCAAATGAACGTCTGTCAGTGGCCAGAGTGATAAGTATATTCTACTTTCATAGTGTTGCTTCTGCCCATAATAATGACTCTAAATGGCTAATTCATGATTTATGAGCAGCTTCTGATTTATTTTAGTGTGATACTAGATCAAACTTAAAGAGAAGGGCTGCTGAATTTTAAAAACATGCAACAGCCACCTCTAAATAAGGGGTGCTTACTCTTGTTTACTCAAAATGACCTCCCTTGCCATTTGGTGCATACCTGTAGAATACAATGTGCTAGTCTGGTCATGTCACAGAATTCAGTGATGCACAATGGCATTTGAACATACATGTCATGTCAGGAACATTATACTAAGATGACACAACTACTAGTATAACACAACTACTAAATGGAGTCCCCCTGCTGCCTGGGACCCCCAGGTTGCTGGCTCAGGTCTTGCAGGGAGCTGAGCTGAGTCTACACAGCGGTGGGGCTCTGTGCCCAGTGGAGCACAGACAGTGGTGTGCCACTCTGGTCCATTGGGAGAATATAGTTCTCAAACTACTGGAAAAGATCCTGGACCATACTGCCACATATGGATCTTTCCATCCCACATGCAGTTGCCTTGGTGTGAAAATGACCCATGACCCCTTTAGTTCAAAAAACCATGTCAGGACAGCACAAATTCATGGTGTTGAGGAATAGCTACTTTCAGTCACGACAAACAAGTTTCAGTAGCAATCATATGGCCTTCCTTGTTTCAGACTTTCATGCTAGCAGTCCGCCATGCTAAATGGTTTATGGAGGAGCCAAGGTCAGTGTGTAGGCAGTCTTTGTAGATGGCCCCAATATGATATCCCTTATTGTGGCTGCAGACAAATACAGATGAAGGAAAAATGTTGCTTGGTTGGGGAAGATGTATTTTACTAGATATTTTAGATTTGTTTTGTATAGCTAATTAATGAGCACTCCAGCAACCACCAACCTGAGTATTATATTTTGAGTCCATTCTTAGCATCTGACTATGCTGTGAATGTAGTCCATTTGTAGCATCTGATAAAGTAAGCTGTTGCCCATAAAAATTTGCTATTCTGAACAAATTAGTCTGCAAGGTGCCACCCTCCACTGCCTTCTGCCTGACTGCTGACTAACATGACTTACTACTTTTCTCTAAGAGATGAGTTGATTCACATATCTTGGCAGTAATTTGCAAGTCACTAGGGATATTTAGAAGGAAACTGTGTCATGATTCAGCAAGGCTGAAGCTGCATTCACCATCTTAAATGAGATTTGGCCATCAAAAATCTATGTTTATGAATTTTCAACTCAAATGTTATTTTCCCTTAATCTGAAAGCTAAAATCGCATCAGTAGTATAGACAGGAATCTAAATACCTTGCAAATAAATGCCTCAGGAAAATACAAAATATAAAATGAATTCTTTACAGATGCTTTCATTCATAAAAGTTTTAATACCTTATCTCCAAAGTTATACAAAAAGGAAGAGGGAAACACTTAAGGTATGTTAAGTAAAGTGGTACAAATATATGCCAGACTCTCTTTAGTATGTATTTAGCTAGCAAGTTGAAGAAAAAAAAGATTTGAGTTGAACAAAATGTTTCATTTTGAAATGAAAAAATACCAAAACTGTTTTACCATATTTACTTAAATATAAGATGAAGTTTTCCCCTTCCAATAGGCATAGGGAGAAAAGCTCCTCAACTTACAGTCACATACAGGGAAACCTCGTTAAATATGCTTTATCATTAAACTGTTGCCAAAAGCAACGTGCATTTTAGCTTGAAATGCTGTTGACTCTGCTAGGGCCCAGCCCAGTGAACTGTATGGTAAATCATGAGCCTTTTGTCTCTAGACTAATATCATGCATAGTTTATACTCTATAAGTAGGTACAAAGGTGCTGCTTAGATGTATGTTTGTGGAGTACCTGTGCTAAAGCTTACATCAGTTTCAAAAGAAAAATAAAATGCATCGTTTCATCTGTTTTCAAATTTTCCCCTCAGTTCCATGTGCTCATGCTTTAGACAGTTTAAAATTATTCCACTCCAGGGCAGGTTTATCTCAGATCTGTGTTACCTAGCTTGTGTTTCATTACTGTGCGGCTACTCCCCATAGATGAGCCACCCGAATTGCAGTCCTCCAGCCTCCAAGGATGCAGTGTCCCATCCCCCAACCTCCTGTTTTGTGTGGACAAACTTTCTACACCCTGAAATCTGCTGCCCAGGGCTCCAAGCCAACTCTGCTCCAGCAACTTCTTCCCTCCAGAGGTGCAACCCCATACAAACAGCCTGCAGCAGGTCACGGGGCACAGATGAGTCCAGGAGTGTAATATAAGGGGGATGGGATCAGTCCCTCAAGCCCAGGAGCTTGGGCTTCCTTCTCAGGGCAGGGGCAGGAGCTCCCCCCTGTCCCTCCTCCTCCCCCAAGCTCCTTACCTCACTGCTCCCACCTTCAAGCCACCCTAGGAAGCATGATCAACACCTCCACACCCCCATTCCAAATCCCATTTTATTAAAATGTAAGACCTTTGGTAATTATTTCCTCTTTCCTTTTCCTTTACCACCCTTCTCCTACCACCTTCTCCTACCATTAACTTTCTGTCTCCCAGCTTCAGGTTCCCACTTTTCCCCCACCCCCAACCCATGTCTCATTTCCCCCACCCCCTCCACCTAGAGCAGGGATAGAAGGCTATCCTGGCTCACCAGCCTGTAGTGGCAACTCGCAGCTGTAGCTCCTAGTCACACCCTTGCTCACCAGTCCTCTAATGCCAGTCAGAGAAGGTTTGTAACCTTAAGGTATGACTGCTCCAAACTCAAGCTAGCACGAACAGCAGCTCAAAGTACAACATGTAACAAGACCATAAATTAAACAGGATTTCTGAGCCAATTCTGAGCTTGAGAGGTTATGAAAAGGCAAAAATCCAGGGTTACTTTATGAAATACCCAACGTCCATTAAGGTGGCTTCTACTGGCCCCATGCATCCTGTGATCTTTGGTTCATTCCAGGCTTAGATCTGAAGATGAGGAGAGGTCCTCCTAGGGAGGATTATGCTATGAAAAAGAGTGTGTGGAACTGAAAGTACCTTTTGTTACTGAAAGGCAGCATAATGTCCCCAAACCAGATGCTGAATGGGAAGTTATGTGTCTTGAGTTAAAATCTAAGCTGAGATCATTAGAAGGGGCTAAGTTTGTCCATTTTTCAGAGGCTTGCACATTCACACTCATGCACATTTATATTTTTCTTTTTTGCATGTTCACCCTTAAGCTATTCCTGTGCATCTACAGCTGACTTGGGAATTCTCTTCAAAAAACCTTCAAGGACTTTTCAGAACAAAAATGTATATACCCAAACAACTAAGTAGGAGAGGGAACCACCCCCCAACACTCTTTTAGCATAACAAGGGTGACTTGCTGCTTTTTCAAATTAAAACACTGAAGGGAAGCACCAATATTTCCTTAAAGCTAGATACCTGCAGTCCTTTATTTTGACCACTGCTTTATTTTGTAACAGATAAAAGTTCCAATGCTTTGGCCCTTAGGCTTTACATTTGGAAGCTTGCAGAAACAGTAAAACAAATGCCCAGCATGTGCAAAGTTAACAAACTAGGTGCTAAAAACAGCACGGTGTGTCACTATCCCATGCATCAGTAGAGCCACTGATGATATTTTTAATATGTTCAGGGGGGAAAGCTTTCTTGTAACTGTGGGGAATCTTGTAGAATGAATAATCACTAAACTGAAGGTAAGATATAAAACTGATTCTTTGAAAAGAATTCTTGTGTTTTATTCTGTTTGATTCAATTCCCAGTTTAGCCTCAGACTTTCCTGTATGACAGTCTGTCTATCCTGGGTGCTTTTCTTCCAACCCAATAGCATCAGAGTACTTTACAACATTTAATATTCCTTCCACATGCCCTTAACATAGAGGAGGGTGTTTGTTATCTGTAGTTTATAAATAGGGAACTGAGGCATAATGAGGGCAAGCAACTTGTACAGGATGGTAAAGAGCAGGGAATTGAACCTAGGCCTCCAAAGTCTAGGTTAACGCCCTTAACCACAGGATCGTATTTCCTCCCTTTCCCTAGGATATGTCTCTTAATGTACTTCAGTGATTCTCAGTTGGTTGCCACAACACCTTGGGGTGCTTTGAGTCCTTTCAGGGCTGTCATGGTACTGGCAGCACCACTGTTGTCAGGTGGAACTGTCCCACACCCCTCTGGTTTGGGGGCAAGGGGCTGTATAATCATACAAGGAAATGGCTGTGGTAGGAGCATCTGCCAGCTCCTGCCACAGCTGTTTCCCAGTTCTGCTCCATATACCTCTCCTGAAAACAGGCACCTAGGACAGTTCCACCTGGTGGTGATGGTGGTGGCATAGCAGTATGGAGATCAAGTAGGTAAGCTGAGGTTCTAGAACAGTGGTTCTCACCTGGAGTGCTACCAAGTTCAGAAGGGTTATGGAGGGGTACCTTGAGTCTAAAAAGTCTTTAAACTACTGACTTACATAGTTTTTCCACTTTTTTTTTTTTTTTTTTACCTTTCAAATGTAGTAAGGCCATGTGAGGCTGAAATCCACTAATTAGTGTGATAGTCATATATGCAGATTGAATAAGAGTTGCAAAGAAGTTCTTTCCGGTAATTTGGCAAAGTGGGAATGTTGCACTAGTGACACACATTTTGTGGGTGAAATGTGAGTAATGGATATGCCTTAATATTTCTGTTAGTTAAAATACCAGGAAATATGATTTTTCAAGATTGTACTTATTGTTGATGGCTTGACTTGGTCAAAGTTTGTAGGATGAGGATGTAAAATCATTGTTCTTCAGTCTGCAAAATCATTTTTACTTTTTTAGTAAATTTCTGCCTAGCTCTCCCTTCCCTTTTGCTACTTTCCTACTGTGAAGATTGTGTATATCATTTCTTTATCATTTCCTGTTGCACGAGAGGATAGGAAACTTTACAGTGGAGCAGGAGGAGTGACTTTTTTATTTTTCCCCGTTCTTACATCAGTTGTGGTGCAAATACTTAAGTTTTCCCCATATACCTGAACCGAAAATACCGCATTGACTTGATTCTGAGGTCCTGCCCCCTCTTTAATATGGGGGGAAGCTTCTTGCCTTAGTATTATGTACGAGGGCAGGGCTGGGTCAGGCAGTGACTGTGGCTTGGACTCAAGCCCCTACCTGAAGTTGGGGCCATAGCTGCAGCAGCAGCATGGCCCCATCTACCCCACATCTGCACCCTGCCAATCCCAGGACTGGGCTGGGAGTGTGCTCAGTGCCCCAGGCTAGAATGTGGATAGAGCCTACCAGTGTGGAACAAGGGTATGTGGGGGCAGAAGAGGCGGGGGGAGGAGAGACCTGAGGCTTCGGGTGGGGGGACAGGCAGAGGGTACAAGTAATGCGGAGGCAGGCACATGCATGGGGGAAAGCTGTCTGCCTCTTTCACTGCCTGCCCTCCTTCAGTGCTGGGAGGGATAACTTGGAAGACAACCCTCTACTAATTAGATTCTATACCTTCACCCCCTCCCCATGGGACTAGGTTGGGGCTGGGCTGTCCCCTGTTACCATCTGTGTGTCTGGATGGGTTACTTTATGGTGCTGTACTCTCCCTGGGCACTGGTTTGGGACTGTTGGCCCACAGATGGATTGGGCATTGTCCCTCCATCTCACTAGGCAAAAAGACTGAGCACCACTGCTACAAACCTCTGACATCTAATCTTAGTACCTATATCTGTGTGCAAGTAGTAATGCTAGCTTTTTGTTATAAATAGGAATCATGGTTCAGTCAGGCCCCTCTCCTCACATATTCTTTGATTCTTTGGCAGCATTGGCTATGTTTCTGTTTCTCTTTATTTGGAAACTTTTCACCCATTGCAATCTTACAACTGTTTAAATATACATCTGAGTTGTACTACTGTAAGGGTCTTTGTTTCCATTTTAAATGGAATTAGTCTAATTAAGTGGAAAAACTCTTTATAGCTTGATATTTTGTATGCATGTATACTTGTATACAGTATATCTTATGGAGCTAAAGAACTATCTAAACTAAATTTGTAGTACTGGTGGAAGTGATGTGATATAAGAATTTTGTAAAAAACCTTTGTAGACTAGGCCTATAGGTCTGCCTACCTGCTCTACTGAGCATGGTCTGAAAGGCAGTGAAATAACTGAACTAACTAAGGGGTGCTTAGCGCATGCTCAGTTCAGGAATGTATTCCTATTTTTAAAGAAACATTATGTGACTACATTGGTGGTTGGCAACCTTTTCCAGTTGCGACAAAGTTGGAGGGACCCAGCTTGGGTCTGAGATGGGTGGGTGCTAGGACCCATCCACAGCCACCACTTCTCTTCATAGTAGCACTGATTGATTGTCTCTTAGAAGGAGTACTTCTGTGACACTTCAAAATTTTAATGTTCATTAAAATCCCCTAACCAAAATTCCTGGGATGACTGAGAACTTTGCTTCAAAACACTAAAATGAACATAGCTTCATATATGGCCTTTTAAAAAAAATCTGAATTAAATTCCATACGTTTTCCTTCTATTTAATTTACATTATCTTCAAAATGTCATTGTCTTTTTGTTTTATAGCTGTCTGAAGTATGAGTCTTACTATTCACTTGATTAAAAAATGTCAGGATGGGTGTGAGTGAGTGCTTATTTTTTTTTTAGAGTTCTAGTTTTTTGTATGTATTTTTGTTTGGTTTTTTTTTTTATTTGCTGTCCTAAGGTACTTCAGAGTCTCTCTCTCTTTCCCTCCCCCTCTCCCCCCATAAATGAAATAAAATAGTATGTCATTAGTGAGGGTACTCACCTGCACCAGACTTAAGTTCTAGTTACCTCCCACCCCACTTTAATGATCAAATGATTCATACTGTTACCATCCTGTGTTCATGGATTGAGGGCTTCACTCTCTCCTTGAACTGGTGTTCATTTCTAGTGGTGAAAAATTTTGAGACGTTCCACCTCTAAAAAATCTCCCCAGGACAGGGAGCAGTAGAGAGGTTCAGCATGCAACTGTTTCCTGTTCTCCATGCCTTCCCCAGATGGGGGGTCCATTTGGGGAAGGCATGGGGAGCAACAGTTGCTGCACTCCTCCTGGTCCTAGGAGACTGGAGTAGCAGGAAAAGCACCTCTGCCAGTCTGCCAGCCCAAAGGCTGCAGATTCAATCCCCTTCCCTGCCCCCCAGGACCAACAGGGCAGTAGCTATCTTTCTCCGAACACCCCTTTTGCCTAGGGGCCCTGTTGACACTACTGGTAGGGGCACTGGTCTGCAAACCCCAGCAGGGACCCGAGTCTGAGGAGCCAGCAGCAAACAGCTGCTCCCGCATAGCGGGTCAAAGCACTGGGACGGTGGATGTGCAGCTTGGGTGGGGAAGTTCCTCCTTCCGCTCTGCACAGCACATTCAAATCGGGCATCTGCAGCTCCTGGAAGCAGAGAGGAGGGAACAGTGGGGACAAGCCCCCAGCCCATTCCTTGAACTACCCAGTCCTCAGCAGTTGCTGCTCTCTTCCAGACCAGACTTTCTCACAAGGCAGATCTTCTGGGTTGCTGCCTGGAAAATCTTTGTCTTGAACGGGGCATATTTCCTCCCAGGAGAAATTGAATGAACACTTGTACATTGGAATTTCTGTGGGGAGAATGGCAATTTTCCTGGTAGAAATGTGTAATGCCTGTCCATGGTTCCAAACCCCTCTCCTCTCATATAATTGCATCTCTAACCCAGTAAATATGTACAAATATAAACCTGCTTTTTGTTGCTGCTTTAAAATTTAGCAACTCCCCCCTTTTTAATATGAAGAGATTCATGTAGCTATAATATTTTTATCTTTAAAATCTGGAGTTAGTGCCTTCCAGTTCTAGGGCCTGATCCAAAGCACTACTGCTGTGATGAACATTATTAGAGAAACAAATGAAGACAGCTCAATAAATTTTGCAATACAGCAACCCTAACAAATATGTTTCCATGCTACTGTAATAATATCATGGCTTGTACTGGGTCACTCTGCGATGAACACCAGGGACTATACAGGAAAGACGATTCTCTTTGAAGTTAGCTCTTCAGAAGAAGGTTGGAGCTTGTGAGAGGAAGTTCGTGTTGTCCGCAGCCTGAGGGGAAACAACAAAAGGACTTGTCATTCTGGGGCCCCTATGAAAACAAGAAAACATTGGGTATTGAGACAGCATGGGCATAAGCAAATTCTTTTAGCTTTTCATGGCTTTTCTCAGGGTATGTAAATACTTTGCAACGATGCCAATATGAAATTGCTTCCTTTTTTTTCATGAGGTCTCATGGTAGACAGGACTAGTTGTGGGTAATGATCCTTTTGGAAGCATCAAGGTCTTTTAGGTCATCTCTGCAATTTGTTTGCAGGGTAGAGCTCATTTAGCTTTTCTTAAAAAAAAGAATCTCTGGCTACCGGAGCCGGTCACCCGAGGATGTCACTTGGTTACACTATCTCAACTATTTAATCTTGCAGACTCATCAGTCGTAATGTAATATGACAAGAGTCTCAGCTGTAGCCTTGCATTTTGGAGTCAGTCTAATCCTGGCTGAAGTGGATGCAAGGGGAAGCAGTTCTGCTTCTTACCCGTCGTAGTGGCCCAAGGAGGCAAGTGCCTGGTGGGCGCGTCTACACATTCATTATTGTGCCATAGTTACTGCACATTAAGTTTTAGTACTTGGTTAACCAAGTACTAAATCAGTGCACAGTAACTTTTACTGTGCAGTACGGTGCACTGGCATGTGGGTTTTTTGTGATGCTTACTGCGCAGCAGCCTAATACTACTGGATAGTAGCATATTAGTGCGGGTCTTGGCCAGCATGCCACTGCTCAGTGTTATTAGGCTCCTGCGCAGTTAGCGTCTGGGGTAGATGTATGTGTGTGAATCATCCAGAAAACATGTTCAGCAAAGTGATCCCCCTGCTGCATGTGTATGTGTGTGCCAGACAGTCATTCAGAAAACATGTTCGACAGAGTAATCTCCCCCACTGTGTGTGTTGAACGTAGCCGTGGCAGACACTTGGTGTGCCTGAAGAAGGGTGTCTGTGCCCAAAAGCTCTGAAGAACAATTTTCCCAACTATGAATTGGTTAAAAGATGGCACACCTACCCAAAGACCCTTGTCTGCCTGTGTGTTGAACATGTTTTCTGAATGATTCAAAGGACCCCCCCCCGCACGGTAGCCACGAGGGGGTACTTTTGTGGTCAGATTTGGTATAAAACAGAAACGCTTTTCGCTCCCTCCAAGGCAGTGTCGGCTGGACGCCGGGGCCAGGAAAAACGCTGCCCCGCGAGGCTGGTAACGTGGGTGGCCGGTGGGTGAGCCAGGCCGGCACCGAGGGGCCGTGCATGCGGAGCGCTGCTGCTGGGCTGGGTCGGCCCCTCGCGGCGCCGCTTCTCCTCCCGGGGCGAGGCGCGTGCGGCCCGCGGCCCGGCTCCTGAGGGGCAGCCCGGCCCCGCGGCGGGGGGCGGCGCCCAGGTGCGCGGCCGGGGCCCCGCATCCCGCCAGGCTCTGAGCATGGCAGGTTTTCACGGGATGACATCATGGGAGCGGAAGGGGCGCGGGGGAGGGAGGGGAGGCAGCGCCCGCCGCCGCCGCCGCCGCCGCAGCCGCTCGGCTGCTCGCCGCGCCGCTCCGCAGCCGGGAGATGCCCGCCGCCGGCCGGTGAGTGCAGCCCCCCGGCCCGGCCCGGCCGCATGCAGCGCAGTGCCCCGGCTGCACGGGGGGGGGAGGTGTTGGGCAAGCCCCAAGCGGGGCCGCCAGCTGTGCCCCTGTGCAGGCAATGGGCGGCTGGCGGGGGGGGGCTCCCGCCGCGTCGCGAGGTGCAGCCCGGTGCCGAGGGGACCCCCCCGCGATATGCAGGGTCCGGCGGGGATGCTCCTCTCCCGCCGGGGCGGCTCGCGGGGGGTGGCTGCCGGCAGCCGCGCACCTGGGGCAGCCCAGGTTCGTGGGGCAGATGCGAGCTCCTCTGTTAGACCAACTCGATAGTTGGACACATTGTTCTCTTCAAGGGTTTGGGCACCGAGGCGCTTCTCCAGGCAGAGGGGAGATTCAGGGCAGTTTTCCAGGGACGAAGTTTTGGCCCGGCTGTGTTTTGCCTGGGGCGTGCGGGCGTTTCACTTGCTGCCCGGGGAGGCGGCAGCCGCGTCTCTCCCTCGCGGCTGCTTCACTCCTGGCTTTTCTGCTCCTCAAAAAGTTGCCGGAGTCGCCGCCGCTCCTCCCTTCCCTCCCAGGCGGGCCCTTGCTCCTTCCTGACCTGCCAGCCCATCATTTCACTCGCCCTTTTCCTCCCCTTGCCTTTTTCACCTCACCCAAGTGGCAGAGAGGGGAACGGATGCAGTCACAGATGGAGGGAGAAGGGCCCTTTTCCTTTCAGGATGCTCTCCGGCATTCCCCCCTCACCTGCCCTCTATGGTGTGAGCACCTCATGTCCTGAGATCTAGAAACGATGCTTATTTGGGGGGGTTCCCCCCCCTCCAGTCTCTGTGATGATGACAAGAGTCTAAGCACAGTGTCCTGGGTGTGACTGGATTGAATGACTGCTGAAGCAAACGAGCTTAGTTGTCAGTACTAAAAGCGAAATACTGCAAGCCTTGTCTACACAAGACACGGACTGCGCAGTAGCTCGTTAGTTAGTGTGGCCATCATAGAGGATAATCCAGTTGTCCTCTGTTCTCTGTTGATACAAAACTGGATGCCTTTATGTCTCTATTAAGAAAAAAATAGAGGACATAAAGGCGTCCGGTTTTGTATCAATAGAGGACAGAGGAGCAGAAAACCAGAATGTCCTCTGTGATGGCCACCCTATCGTTACTGCTGTGAAGCAGCATCATGCAGCACGAAGCGTGATGCGACACTACTGCGCGGTACTAACGAGCCTCACCAAAAAGCTGTGCAGGGGTGCTACTGCGCAGTGATGCCGGTTCCTGCGCAGTCATTTAGCACTTGTGTATGCAAGTACTAAATGACTGCGTAATAACAACTGCGCAGTCAACGGCTCGTGTAAATGTAGCCTCTTAGGAACAGAGAAATGATGAGCTAGAGAAGAGGCATCAGAGGCAAGGAGGACAAAAGGGTACTTGGCATACCAGGGCAAGCTCAACTGAGTTTGTATGTGCAACTTGCCGGAGGGTCTGCTTGTCATGCATCTGACTCAGCCATTCAAGAAGCTGTAGGGTCACCCGGTAACCCACCAAAGACACAGTCTCCATGGTCTCCCCAGACCGATGGCTGCCAGCGATGACTGCGAAACAAATGTGGACAACACTACCATATGTCATTAAATAGTAGGGAGTTAATTAGCTGTCTTACAGTTTAGAGACTGGATTATAATTAGTTTCCAGCTTCAAGGTTTGAAATTGATTCAAGCTACATTCAAGCCAATGAACATTTCTCCCATGTTCATGGGGTTTTTTCCCCCAAAAGCAAGCACTCTAACCAAGTTTAGGTCTTCCAAAAATTGAAAATAAAATGATTTGGGGGTCTGCTTTTGAGAAACAGGAGGGAGACAAAACATGTTGGAGCTTGAAACTGTTCTTGTGTTAATGAGAGAACATGTTTTTTTAATAGAATGCTGTAAACGGGTCAGGGAGGGAGGGACTTGGGATATGTTATATGGAGTATTGTGACCATTCAGGTGCATTGCTCTGTATTGCCTCTCTTCCACTGGAAATCGAATCAGTTTTTTTAAGGAAAAAAAAAAGTCAAAACCTTTTTCCAGCCTATCACCTGTCCCTGAGTTTCCCAGACACTTTTGTTGTTGGTTGTTGTTTTTTGGGTTTTTTTTAAAATGCTTTTCCTTATCCCCTCAGTTTTTGTACAAAAAAGTCTTGGAAAGGGAGAAAACTGACAATATGGGGAAACAGTTAAATTCATCCTGCCAGTCTGTACTTTTGCCAGAAGGTACCTGGTAAACTTTGGGCAGCTTTGTGGGGTTTTTTTAGTAGTTCTTAGGTCAAGAATTTTTTATACAACTTGTTACAGTATTAGATGGCCTCAAAAATGTGTCTGGCAAAAGGATCATCAATGTAGTGGTCTTCCTTTGAGACATGGCTGTCCACCTTCTGAATGGCCATGGATAACCCCATGCCATTGCTGCAACCTCTGTAGGCCCGACTGCTCTGCCCTCAGGGGGAGTGGCAGGAAGCAGAATTTGGAGGAGGGAGAGAGCCTTGGGAGGAGGTGGCAATCACACACAGCATCAGCAGGAGCAGTCCATGCATGGAGAGAGGCAGTGACAGCCAGGAGGAGTGATGTCCCCGACTCATGGAGGAAAGCATGGGGAGCTGAGAATGTAAGGATGGCAAGAGTCCGTGAGCTATAAGTTAAGCACTTGTAGGCTGCATGCAGCTTATGTGCCACTAGTTGGACATCCCTGCTTTAAGATATGTTCATGGTTCACATCAGTATTAGCTGTCAGGCCTAACCCTTGGAACTTGCTGTCTCAAATTCAGACAGACAACAGTTTGTTGATCTTTAGGGCATGACGGAAAATTCTCTTGTTTACTGGAGCATTTAATGAATTAGTTTTTTTCTAATGAGTTACCATCATAGCAAACAAATGTCTGTACAAATACTTTAGATATTAATTTGAAATTATTAGGGATAATTCAAGCGTTTTGTTTTTAAATGAAATGGTGACATCTACCTACTGTGGTTTCATGCGTGTTATAAACTTTTATGTAATTAAACTTCTAAAAAAATACAATTACTTTTTTCCACTATGAATTTTCCTAATGTTTGTTATATACAGTGCGCACCAATTAATACTTTAGCTGTGTCATGGTGGATAATGAAAGCTACTTGTCATCTCATTTTTATACTGTATGGCATTTGAATACATAAAGAGTAGAATTTACACTATTTTTAAAAAGCTTATTATATCCAAGTCTGGCTTCAGATAGTCCTTTATCCCTTTTCTTGTACTGAATTGGTTTTGTTGCATTTCAAAAACCTCCTCAAGCAAAGTTAAAGCACTACCACTCTTTTTGGCTGCATGGGCTAGTGGCTCATGTAAGCTCTCCTTGGGCCACTCTAGCCTAACAGCAGTGAGACTTAGGCATGATATAAGAGCAATAGTTGTAGAAATTCTGTTACTTCTGAGCGTCATGTTAAAAGAACCTAACAATGGGTGCATCTACTCATAAAATTAATGCACCTGAATAAACTGTGGCACAATTTACACTGGAGTTTATTGCTCCTGGGTGCCACATTTACCTGTGTGCCTAGGACTGCAGTACATTGAACCAGGGCAGAGCAGCCCTGGCTGGCAGGGGGCCCGAGGGGTCAGCCTGCCAGCCTGGGGCAGCTCCGACCCAGCTCTGTGTGCTGTGGAGGGGCTGGTTGGGTCCTTCAGTGCAGAGCTAGCCAGCAGGCAGTCTCCATGCTGAAGCACCCTCGGGTCCCAGCTAGCCCCCTCAGCGTCTGCATGTGCATTGCGGCACACTAAATAACACCACAGCAGGACAGTACTTGGGTTTACAAGTGGTGTCCTATGGCAGTGTTTATTAGTTTACTGAAACCTAATAGGGCCATATGTATAGGCTCTGAGACTTTACTGTGGAGCTGAGTCAGCTCCGTAGTCAACATCTCATGTAGACATGATCAATGTGAAGTAAATTTGTGTGCTTGGGGATTATATATGTGGGAAGGGACTTCATTAAAGGCTCTCTGTGAGACATAGAGTTTGCTACTGGTCTGCCTGAGTAACTGTTTAAATAATTACTCAGCATATTTGTATCAAGCCCCACCTAAAAAAACTGTACCCTTTAAAAAGACTAATATTTAATTTCTTTGCGCTGTTTGTGGCCCTCTGTTGCCATCCATGTGCTTTTATTTGGAATTTAAACTTACTCCTTTTTACATTTTTAGCATTTTTCTTGCATTGCTGCTTTAGCATCTCCAGTCTTCCACATTGACCTTAACCTTGATTTGCTTTCTTACCTACTTGTTTTAACACATTAGGTTTACTTCTGCAAGATACAAAAATAAAGTGTGTAATTAATTTGGTTAGAAACAGGTTAGATATTCTTGGGAGAAATTCTGGTTTGCTACAATTATAAAAATCCAGACAAATATCTCAAATTCTAAGGAAGTTAATTGGAAGAATGTGGCCTTTGTATGAATGAGAATAATCCTGCTGGTTGTATTACATGGGATAAGAGTTTTAAATGGAATACTACAGAGAGAGAAGCTGACCACAAGCTGAGGGAAAGAGAAAAACTTGCTTTTGAATAACAATCTGAAGAATTAATCTGTAATTTGGAATTTAAAGTATTAATAATTGAAGAACAGATCTAGGTTTAGGTAGAATGTCACTAATTCTACCTAAATTCTTATAGGATATTTTTATGTAACAATAATAACCAGTTGAAGGAGAATAGGTTAAGCTGATCATTTTCACTAAATTTTGTTGCTCCCCCTTCCCTCTCCCCTGCATATTTAGTTGGATTTGCAGTGTCTCAGAAACCATATTTGTGCATATAAATACCAGATATATATTGTCTACCGAGCCAGATGGGTGTCTGGTCTCTAAAAATGTTGTTTCAAGGTACAGCTATGTTAGAAGAGATAAGGGACTCCATTCTATTATTCACAAGATTGTAATAGTACAGGGCTGTCCAACTTTAGTGCAGCCAAAGACAGCACGCATGGGCAATCTAGTGCAGGAAAGGATTCCCCAGGATTCCTCCCACCCCAAGGGCTGTGCTGGCAGCAGGCGGCCTTCCCACCCCTTCCTGGGCCTTCCTACTATGCTGTACTGGGAGAGGTAGTTGTAGGGGCCTGTACACGGCATGCTAGCTGCTTGTGGGCCACATTCAACCTGCAAGCTGCCCATTGGATAGCCCTGTAACAGAAGGTACTTTACAAGAATGAAGACTTCTTTTATTTATATAGACAAATCATCTTGTTATTGACAAGCCCATTTTATTTTTATAGTACCTATAAGTGTTCTAGGTGCCTTACAAATAAGTAGAAGAAATATAGTTTCTGCCATAAATTGCTTGTACTGAGTATTGGGCAAGAAAAATGAGAGCAACCATAACAATGGGGAATGGAGAAAGCAGGGGAGAGAAATTGCTGCAAAAACAGTTATGTTTCCTTGGGTTTTTGAAATACATGAACCTTGATGGTGCCCTAACTATTCCATGGTCTTCTGTAGCATATTTGTGTGTCATTCTGAATTTTTACATAATATATAACGCAAGACCTGTTCTTGGGACAGTAGATTACTAGATATGCTTTAGGAATAATATTATGTAATGACCCTGCCTCACATCAAGGTATAATAATGATGAAGCATGAGACCAATATGTACATTGTTGTCATTTTTTAATAGACATTCCAAGACAGCCTTTCCTACATTGAACCAGGACAGGTATGGAAGAAAAAACAGCTGGATTCATGCTGAGGATGGAATCGGAGGGGGAGAAATATACTTTAACCCCAATAATATAGGATATTTGACTTCTACAAACTATATGTCCTGAAGTATTTTGGTCAATGTGCACACTTCAGGGGTTGACAACGTCTTTTGGTAATTGGCATGTGGGTTGGTTGGGAGTCTTTCAGGATACTATTCTGCCCTATCCCATCTTCTGCCCCATTCCATCTTGCTAGATTTTCTGTCCAGTCCATGGTTATACACTCCACAATCAAGCCATCTTCCTTTGCTAATGGTAGTAGTTTAAGGGCTTGCTGATATTTGGCTACATTTGCGTACTGCAAATAGCAGCAATATTAATTTAAAATGCCCTGACTACACTGCACTAAATCCCTGTGTGGATGCTTTTAGTATGTATTATGAGTGCCTTTGCAAGAGGTAGCATACTCAGCCATGGAAGTAATGTAAGTTACCATGCAGTAAGAATATCCACATGGAGAGGTAGTTCACAGTAAATAGCAATGCTAACTTGCTCTGTAATAATTTGTCTGTGTAGACAAATTCTAGGTCTGAGAATATATATTTATGTAGACTTGAAAAGAGAGTTGAAAATAGTGGGAGAAGAGTTATGGAGGGGATGACACTGGTAGCTAGAACAAGTATTCTACTTGTTTGTTCTGGTGGATTGAGATTGCAGCAGTGAAGGAGCTGCCTGGTGGGTCATGTCCAGGGATCTGGGTTTCCTGTTTCACACGGAAAAACGGAGTAAAGCGTGGATTTTACCTTTTACCGGAGGCAAACGTGGATTTCTCATTTTACTGGAGAAACCCATAGATTTTGCAGTTTTGAAACAAACTCCCTACAGGCTGGCTGAGTTCCAGCCTGCAAGGGGCTGGGAGGGAGCAAGAAGAGGGTGGTCAGGCAGGGGGCACCACGTGCATGTGTATTCACATGGCCCCAGGCAGCCTGGAGAGCAGCTCCTGCAGGTAAGTGGTGGGGGGAGGGGGTTGAGGCCCCCATAGGGAGGGAGTTGAACAGGGCTGTGGCTGCTGCCCATCTGGGCAGTGCCTGGGGCTTAAGGCCCAGGGCCACAATGTGTGGCCATAGGGCCCTGGTAGGGAATAGAACTGGGCCGGGGGTGGCTTGTCAAGGGGGTGGGAGTGGGGCCAGCTCCCTGCTGCTGCATGCACTTCAGGGGGGATATAGGGAGACCCTGCATCCCCCAGATTTGTGTGTGGGGTGGGGGCTGCATGCTGCCCACTTCAGGCTTCAGCTTCCTTCCTCCTGCCCTCCTCCAGGGCCTCTGCATCCTGGTGAGTGCAACCTGGCACTGCAGGGAACAGCGGAGCCATGCAGGAAGCTGCCTGCAGTTGAAAGCTTCACACTGCCCTGGACCCTGTGCATGTGCCTGCTGCAGCTACACCGACAGGGGACACCTCACCAGGGCAGCGCGGAGCTTTCAGCTTCCTGTGCAGCTTCACTGTGCCCTGTAGTGCCGGGTTGTACACACTGAGCTGCGGAGGCACTGGAGGAGGGCAGCAGGGCAGAAGTCTGCAGTACTCAGCCCCTGCCCCAATCACAGATGGGGGCATAGATTCCCCCATGTAGCATTGCTACATGCACTCCCTGGAGTGCATGTAGCAATGGGGAGCAGGCCCCCACCCTGAGCCCACAGTGGCAGGCAGCAGGGGTGGAGGGAGCTGGGCCCCACTGCAGCAGCCGCCGCTTCCTGTTAGGGGAAGGGGGCTGTGGACCTGGGTCCTTGGTCCCATAGTCCTGGCAGCTAGGGGTCCCCTAGCAGGAGCTGTGGGTGGCTGAGGGGTGAGGGGAACCAGTAGGGTTGAGGGGGGGTGTGTTGAGGGGCAAGATCAGGGCTGGGAGGTTGTTGGGGGAGGAGTGAGATGCAGGATCAGGGCTGGGGGGTTGTGGGGGCAGGAGTGAGGTGCAGGAGCAGGGCTGGGGGTGTGTGGGGGGGGAGTGAGGGGCACCAGGAGGGCTATGGGAGGCCTTTCATTTTAACCACGGATTTGTGGGGTTTATCAGAGAATTTATGATTTTTTTTTCATCAGGGAAAACCAGGATCCCTGGTCATGTCTCAGGGGGCCTGAGATGGAGGGCTCAGAAACTGCATGTCAGGATCAGAACAAAGGCTGGGCAAAATTGTTTTGGAATTGTCTTCAGGAAAGAGGAGGTTATAGCTCAAACAGGCAGCATAAATGTCCTTCCGTTTCCAGTGAATATATTTGTTTTCCTTAAAACACTTATTTTGTTTTTATATATAATTTTATTAATTAAAACTCTAGTTTTAAACTGAAAATTCCTCTTGACAGTATTTCGTAGAGAATTCTTGCTTCAATGAAATGTGAGAATTTAAAATATGAATTGATGAAATTCTTAACCATCTGTATTTAGCATGCTTTTGGGGGGTGAGAGGGTAACTTGGAAGAACGAGCCCTCCCTTCACTTCAGATCAACTTACAGAATATTCTTGGTGTTCTTAGGGTTAATGCTGTATTTGGGGAAGGTCTTGCTGGTTTCTAGCAAGTATGCCTTCATTCTAGTGTATCCTTGAAAATAGGCATGACAGCCACTTTTCAGTCAGGCTAAATCTGCAATTAAATACCCTTGATTGAGAGAGAGAGAATGTGAGAGAGAGAGGCTGTGGGTTAAACATGTGGAGCAAGAAGCTATGACTCTAAAGTGTGTGCATATGTATGCATATTTACAACATTTGTAATAATGCAATTTAAATAAGCATATAAAGCCTGGGCCAAAAGGTCTGATTTTCTTCCTATGTCTCTGACTTCTCATGTATGAATATAATAATCAAGATGTTTCTAGAGGCAATAAAAACAGAAGTGAAAGGGCTTTCTATTCTATGTAAATTTTTTAGGTCCAGCAACTAACGTGTACAATTAATGTAAAACTCCTCTTTTATTTGCTGTTGCATAGTATGGGAGGATACATACAGAACATTACTGAAGATCAGACCCAGGCAATCAGTTGTAGCTTGAAACTTCTGTCTGATTTATAGACTCTCATGTTAAAGAAATATACAGAATGAATTTAGTCTTGCAAACTAAAGTAATAGTTTTATAATGTCTAGAGAGAGAATTGAGTTATAATTCATACTAGGGACAGTCAACCCAATTATCATTTAGCTTGGCTTTGCAGAAATGCACATGCTGTTCTCTAAGTCACAGTAGTATTATTGTGGACTCTGTTAGTAAAGTGAAAGTCTGGAGCTAGAAATTTATTAACATAGATCATTTCTGATTTCCAAGCTACCAGGTGAGTCTGAGAATGTTTTAGATTGTGCACTAAAGTTGGGCTTGAAAGTTGTCAAATGGTGTGTGCCTTCAAACTGACCTTTAGTTAAAGGAAGTTAAATATCAAGCAGGATTTCTGGGAAAGGAGTCATAATATTTGTCTGTACTAACTCTCTGGATTGTTGAGAATTCAGACAATGGGAAATGTGAAGGTTTGGCACCTCTGAACGTTAAAGCTTCTTATTTAGACTTCTGGGCTCATGGTAGAGGCAATATCTTTTATTGCCAACAAGATTTTTGCAAAAATATTTCTTTAACTGCAAGCTTTTGGGCACAAACACCCTTCATCAGGCGTTGGAGAAAAGATTGTAAAAGTTCTCTTGGGTAATTTTTTGCAAAAATGTCGTTGGTTTAATAATAGATACCACCTCTACCACAAGCCCTGATTGCTTTTTCCTCGACACCAATACAGCTACAACCTGGATACCTGACTTATTTAGACTTCAGAATTTGTATGTAGTGTATTTAGGTTCTGGAACCTGGACATTTGCTTTTAACATGTTAAAATATATCAAACTCCCTGTTTATATTGCAGTTGTCTGCTTAAAGAAAAATTGTTGATGTACTTAGGTGATGCTTGTCTCCCTTGAAGTTATCTTTTCATGTCTCAATTATGTTTGTTTTCCGTATAAAATAGGGAGGGGGCAGGGGAAATAAGTAAATTAGAATGAATGCTGGCTTTTGTCTTGTTGAGATTAAGAACAAAGGACTGTGGAATCAATGGGAATTGCAGAATTGGAGGATGGTGGGTGGCAAGGCACAGTGTGGTTCTACTACACGCATCTGCTTTCGTCTAGTATGTGTGAGATTCCATTCATTTTAATAGTAGTGGCTCCATGAGTTTGGGAGAGCAGTGTGTAAGAGTTGCCATTTTTGTGTGGCGTAATCCCCTTAGGATCCATGAGATTCTGAAGTGACTATCAAGCAGATTCCCAATGTGGTATTCATTCCTATCTTGATAAAGAGGGAATGGAGGAATGGACAGGAAGTGTGTATCAAAAGGTGAGGAGATTCAGAGTGAGAAATAAGGGGGAAAAAGGGCTCCCCCCCTCAGAAGGCTGGGGGTGTGTCTATACATGCAATTAATGTGGCTGAATAAACTCTGGTGCAGTTTGTGCTGGAATTCATTGCTTCCTGGTGCCATGTTTGCATGTGTACCCAGGACCACAGCATGTTACACCACGGTGGAGTAGCCCCAGCTGGCAGGAGGCCCTGGGGTTCAGCCTGCCTGGGGCTGATCTAACCCAGCTCAAAGTGCTGCGGGGGGCCTGACCGGGCCTGGCAGGCAGCCACACTGAAGCATTGTCAGCATCGACATGTGTTGCAGCAGAGTAAATAACCCTGCTGTAGGATAGTACTTGCCTGGTCATACTATCCTATGGCGGAGTTAATTTACTCTGTCCTAATAGCACTGCACTTGTAGAAGTTGATGATTTACTGTGGCGCTAATTAGTCAACTCTGCAGTAAACATTTTGGTTAGATATGCCATAGGAGCAGTATTCTTAAGGTATTCTCAGATTCACCGGGCTTGGTATCTGTATTTTATGCCAACTCCCATTCCTAGTTAAGAATATATAAAGTGTCATCTCCTCATGTTCTCCCAGATGGAATTTTGAAAATCCTATTTAGGCTTCTACAATTCTCTTCCAGGTAAGAGGAACATAGGTACAATCCAGCAAACTAAATTTTCTATATCCACCTTTGTGTATATATAGATCAGCTGGGAGCATCACGGAAGACTGAGATGCTTGGCATATATACTATTAATATTTCATCATTCTTTTGGAAACTTTACCTCTAGCTATTGATTTCGCCTTTCTTGACACATGTCCATGTTTCAGTAAAGGTCTGACTACAGTTTGCACAAATGCAACTCTGTCTATGTTAGCATGGAGCTCTCTGCGCTGACTGCAGATCCATCAGTATCTGATGCAACTAGTCAAGCTAATTCAGGTATATCTGATGAGCTACAGTCATACCTTTGCAGGAATGCAGGCATACTGTTAACAATGTATTAAGTGTTGTAGCTATACTGTGGGTAAACGTATTATTTTGAAAGTAACGAACTTGGGTTTATTTATACTAGCAGATAAAGGCTGAGAAGGGAATACAGTTGCTACATATACAAAGGGATCAGCACGAAGGAGGGATACTTGTTATTTAAGGGTAAGGACAATGTTGGCCTAAGAACGAACACACACACACACACACACACACACACACACACACACACTCTCTCTCTCTCTCTCTCTCTCTCTCTCTCTCTCTCTCTCTCTCTCTCTTCTGAGAGACTGACAGCCACCCATTTTCCCCAGACTGCCTGCTGCAGTGCATGGGCCACCCCCCTGCACTGTGCTGCTACCCCCATAGCATGCCATGTGAATACTTCTGCTGTGCTGAGTCAGTGTCCCTGGTTGCCTCAAGTCCCCCCTGGCCCTGAGATCCCTTGGCCCCATGGGTCATGCCACCCCACCCTGCCCTGTCCCCAGGAACAGGGGCAGGCAGCAGAAGCTGGAGAAGGAAGTGAGCCCAGAGACTGGTGGCAGCAGCCAGAGACTTGGAGGGTAACTTGGACAAATGAGCCCTCCCTTCACTTCAGAGCAGTTTACAGAATATATGGGAGAGCAGCAACTAGACCAGGAACCCCAGGAGCCATGGTTTAACTCTTCAAGGGCTGAATGCACCTATGGGCTACCAGTCCTGTAATAGAGGGTCTCCTGACCCTAGTCTGCCTTTGAACCTTGTTCAAATTTGGACACTGGCATAAATGTGTGTTAGCAGGGGTCATATATAGTGTTGTCATCAGTAGTCTCTCAACATGAGGATGGCAGTCTTCCAGTAGATTTGGAAGTCATCAGTGAATTAAGAGATGACTGAAGAGTCCAGTCTGACACCTGCATGTTCTATTGCAGACATGCCATACTGTTCCAGAAGAAAGGAGTGGATCATGGTGATGTTGGGTTACAGCTCTTTCCCTTTCTCTCTTTCCTATTCACCTCCATAGTGGAGTGAATTTGCTTGAAATGGTCAGTGCCTTGTTGTACTTCATGGAATGCTGGGGATGATTCAGTGCTCGAGTCTGTCAAGTATTGATGTTAATATTGCATTTCTTTAGATTAGCCTTCCAGATATCCTTGAGTCTCTTCCACCTCTAGAGCAGCGACCATTGGTGGAGTATAGGATCCATTTTGGGAGCTGGTTATTTGGTATTTTTATATATTGTCTCCTGTCCAATGGAACTGAGGCTGTATAAGCATGGCTTCCATGCTGGTAGTGTTAACTTGAGTCAAAACACTAGCATGTGCTCTTTTGTCCTTCCTCCAAGTGATATGGAGGATTTTCCGAAGACGTCACTGATGGTAACATTCCATGGCTTTCAGGTGTTTCTGATATATTTTCCAGGTTTCTCACCCATACAATAGGGTAGGGATGACAACAGTTTGGTAGGCAAGAGGTTTGGTTTGGGTCCTGATGTCAGGTTCATCAAAGACAGTTTTAGAGATGTCCAAAGGCAGCACTGGCAACTCTTATTTGGTGCTGAATATCACCCTTAATGTTTACTTGTTGGGAAAGGTGACTACCAAAGCTGGGGAAATGCTCAACATTTTCCAAGGATTCCCTTCTAACTGTAACATGTGGGGGAGCGGCTGGTTGGTTTGGGGAAGGTTGGTAAAATATCTTGGTTTTCATGAGGTTGACAATGAGTCCAAACATTTCATGTGCTTCACAGAAGCAGTTGAGAGTGACTTGGAGGTTTTCAATTGAGTGGGCATACACAACACGATCAGCAGCATACTGAAGATCAGTAATAGAGGTGTTGGTTATTTTGGATTTGGAACGTAATTGGTTGATGTCAAAGAGATTCCCGTCCATGCAATACTGGATTCTGACTCCAGATGAAAGTCTGTCAGCAATGAGATACAGAATAGGTGTGATATAGATGGGAAAAAATGTTGGTGCAATCATGTGTCTTTGCTGACTCCAGTTCTAATGGTGAAGGAGTCTTTTTCCATGCCGTTGCTTAGGACAATCGCTGTTGTGTCATTACAAAGAAGTCTGATGATGGTAAAAAACTTTAGTGGGCATCTGTGGCAGAATACCATCTCTGTCTTTCCCTATGGTCACTGCAAAGGGCAGGCACTTCTGCCCTATCAGCTTCAGGTAACCCTGAGTTGTAACCTGAGCTGGATACGTTCTAGAGGGATGGGGAAACCTGTTCCCTCTGCCTACGTGACTGTCATCACATAGCTGGGTGGGAGCTTAAGCTTCCTAAGCAATGCCAGCCAGACTGGGAGGGGGCTAAAGACCCTGGCAGTGTATCTGGCAACCAGTGACGTATTTCAAATTGGTTGGCTGGCAGCCAACAGTTGCTGGCCTCCACTGGATCAGGTAAATGAGATCATAAGGGCTATATAAGTGAAGGACTGCCCAAGATGAGGGGCAGTAGCCATGATGAAAACTCACAGAGAAGCTGAACCATCTGAAACTCTCTCTTGGAACTCATGATCAATTGATTGCTTGCTTCCAGAAGCAATCTCCCCTGCTTCTGGATGATACCTGTGAGTAAGCTACCTGAGATCTAACTAGATATATAGCTTGCAGTAACTCAAATGCATGATCAAAGGCTACCATGCCACTGTTTGCTCTGAGGTATTGCTCTACCCTGTACCCTATTCCAAACCTAATCCTTGTAACCAATAAAGTACTCTTTTGTGTACCTAGCATGGGAGACTTATTGGGAGAGGGGCTTAGATTATGCCTTGGGGTCCTCTTGGTTCAGCTGACTAAGGGAGACCACTATTTGTGCTTCAGACTGAGGGAAGCAACCCAAGTTCTTGCAGTGGATCAAGTACCCTCAAGGACTACTAGGCCTCTGTTCCTCAGAGGGTGCAGATCCACGATCCTTCCAGACTGAGTGGTGGTGGCGTTACCCTCAGGCTTGTGGGTGGGCTCCAGGAAGGTGGTCGGCCAGATGCGAGGCACCCCTAGGGAGGCAGTTGGAGCCTGGAAGGTGGTCGGGCGCAGTAAGATGGGTGGCTCAAAGCAGGAGCACCCCCTACTGGCCCACCCCAGTATCCAGGTCTTATCAGGATCTTCCAAAGGGCCTCTCCATTGTTTGAATCAAAGGCCTTAGGTCAGTGAAGGCCACATAAAGATCTCGGTGTCACTCATGGCACTTCTCCTGCAGCTGTCTAGCAACAAAGATCATGTCTATTGTACTTCTGAACAGTCTGAAAACATATTGGAAGGGCAAGGGGAGTGAATCTATTGAGGAGAATGTGGGTGAGGATCTTCCCAGCTATGGACAGGGGTGCAATGCCATGGTAATTCTTGCAATCTGAGTTATCTTCTTTCTTGAATATGATTATGATTCTGGTATCTGGAATCTCAGTTCAGAAGCTCTTGAAACTGTTCCTTTTACCATGTATTGATGGTGGAGATGTCTCTAAAGAGTTTTGTCTTAGCCTTGGATCTTAGAGGGATGTCTCCTTGTGGTCTTGGCTCATAGATATGATTGCGCTTTGCTTGGCTCATAGCTTTGGTTGTGCTGAAGAAACTATGCATATCATGGTTGTCAGCAAACTTTTTGATCTCTTTTGCTTTGTCTTCCCACCACTTGTTCCTTTGCTTTTGGATTTTCCTCTGGGTCTCTGTTTAACATGGCAATATGAGTCTTGCTTCTATTTGGAGTTGGTCATTCTTCCAAGCTCTGAATGCTCTCCTTTCCCTGTCAAGCCAGTCTTGATGTTTCTTTTGGAGAAGCCTAGAGATTCTTTACATGCCTCATGGATGCCTTTCTTGAGGCTGTCCCAGTGGCCAGTGGTGTTGAGATCATGGGGGAGGTTGGAGAGTTTCTCAGTAAGGTACGGCTGGAAGTGATTGCTTTTAGCAAGGTGTTTCTAGTATTTGATATTGAACCTAGTGTACGAAATCCTGCAACCCTAGGAAATGGCACAGAGAACCACCAAAGGAGGTTTTCACTTTTACGTACAGGATGCTGGGGATTAGGGTCACAAGTCAGCATGCTAAGGATATTGGGAAAAGCACAAGTATAGAAACATTAGGGTACATGCACTTAGGATATATATATAACAGATAATAAACAGTGTCACTGTGGTGAAACCACCCAAGAGCAGATAATAGGTAACAGGTAACACTAACAATGTGATATATACACTTGAGCAACCTTATATGCCCTCCACAAGCCTGGAGGGACTCCAAACCCGTCTCTGGTCCCAAAATGCCTAATTGCTATCAGTCCAGGCTCTACATTTGAGCCACTGCTGCAGCTCACAGTCCTGGCTGTTTTCTGCTTTCATGCCGTTCACCTTTCTCTCTACCATGGTGTTCTGTGACCCCATGCTGCTCCTTCTGCTTCCTTTTGTCTCCTGCAGTCAGAGCTGACCCAAGCAGGGTGCGGGGGTTAGGGCAAATCAGCCCATATGAGGCCCTGCCCCTGCTCCGATCCCATGGGCCCTGGACCCAAGAAGCTGCCCCGCCACTGGTGTTGGCGGCATCAGTGGCTGGGGTGTGGCGAGTGGCTGCCCCGCCCTGCTCTGCATGGCCCCCCAAAGCGTGGGGCCTGGGGCGGTCACCCCAATTCACCCCCCCGAGGGATGGCCCTGCCTGCAGCCTTCTGGAAGTTGTACTACATGCTACAGTGCTTCTGGGAATTTCAATGCATGCTATAGTTCCTTCCTCCAGACCCCTGGAAACTTCTGGGAGCTGTAGTTCACTTTACAACATTACAGTACATTTTACCTTTGGGGCACGCTAACATTTGGATGCTGACGTAAAGTCTTATGTGCTAGCAGAGGGTCATTTATAGCAGAGAGAATCCATCTTGCATGCTATTCTGATCCCTCTTCGATTCCCCCAGTCCCTTTACATGGATGTTTGCAGGGGTAGCTGTGCTCCTTCCTAGAGTCACTCCTTCTGGAGCTCTTGAGCTGGTCCAGCTGCTGGGACTGCTGAGAGAACTTTCAAATTGAGCGCTTGTAGAAGTCAGTACCTCAGTACCTGTTGCAGAGTCTTGGCACTCCTGAAAATCAGTCATTTTCATTTGGGTACCCAGGTTTAAAAAATTTAGATTGAACTCTTAGTCAGTTTTACTAATTCTCTTCTCATTTATGGACATATGAACGAAAGGTTCCTGTTGGATTTTGATAGTGTATAAAAAAAATAACCTTAAGTGAGAATTTGAGCCTTCATATTTTCTTTTCTTTTCTTTACTGTAGTTGTCCTCATTCTTACATCGTCAGACAGAGTGTTTTACTGTTCATGAACAACAGTAACAAGCCAGCAAGAACTTTTTTCCTTGGCTAAAGAGCTATTTAAGATTCATCAGACAGATACAAAGTGTTTAGTCTGGACGTTTTTTTTATCCCCATCTGAATGTTTTGTAATCCCATGGAAGGATGTTATATAAAATGCAGCAATCCATAAATGCCTGAACTGAAGTTTAACTTTGAATTGGGTCCAAAATTCAGCACTTGCAATTAGTAGAAGTTCAAAGATGGTATTTAGTTTTGAAAAGCAAGTTGAATGCCTAAAGAGGGAGCCTGGGGTGTGAATGCACATCATGTTTGCCATGAAGTAATTTACTCTGGATTTTATTCTGTAGTAAAGTAGGAACGCTTGACCAACACTGAACTTGGCAGCCTGCAATAGGTGGCAGGGGAGCCAGTTTACACTGAGCTATCCCAAGATGAAATTTTTTACGGGAGCAGACTAAAACTGGCACACCAGTGTACACTGACTCCCTGCTTTCTGAGAATAACTCTTTAACATAGGTCACATACTGCTATTAGGCTATGTGTCACACATCTCTCCATCTGGGGAGAAATAATCCACAACACACAGGCTCGGCAGTTTTGTGCTTCCCAGCACCACCACTGAACGAGACCTGGGTGTCATGATTGACAACAAAATGAACGTGAGCCACCAATATGATGCCATAGCTGGCAGAGCCTATTAAACACTGGCATGCATCCACCGAGGCATCTTGAGGAAGGCAAAGGATGTTGTCCTCCCACTTTACTCAGCCTTGGTGAGACCACAACTGGAGTACTGCATTCAGTTCTGGGTGCTGCATTTCAAGAAGGATGTGGAGAAGCTTGAGAGAGTCCAAAGGAGGGCCACACACATGAGTAGAGGCCTGGAAACCAGGTCATATGAGGGGAAGCTGAAGGACCTGGGACTGCAGTCTGGAAAAGAGAAGACTGAGAGGGGACTTGGTGGCAGCCTGTAAGTATATCAGGGGTATACATCAGGGTTTGGGAAAGCATCTATACACCAATGCCTCCCAAGAGAGGAGAAGAAATAATGGGCACAAACTGATTGAAGATTGCTTCAGACTAGACATAAGGATAAACTTCTTTACAAGCTGAGTGCCAAGGGTTTGGAACAGGCTCCCCCCAGAGGTGGTACAGTCATCCACCCTGGCAATCTTCAAAACATGTCTTGACACCCATCTTGCTGGGGTCATGTGATCCCAGGAGTCTTTCTTGCCCATATGCAGGGGGACTGGACCTGATGATCTGTCCCTTCCAGCCCCTAACAACTATGGAACTATGAAACTGGATTGTACTTTTAACTCTTTTGAATTGTTGCTGTAAAGTAGTTTGTAGGTTTATTCTATCCCTTACCAGAAATACAAACAAACAAAAGCTGTGTTAAGTCAGCAAATATTGAAAAATAGCTATTTTCTTTGAATGGGGAGAGCAGTAATTTGGTTTATAAAGTGAAATGGCCTATAAATAGGGACCTAACCAAATTGAGGTGGTAGACAGGCAAGTTTGCAGACTGATCGTAGTGCCAGTCCCTATTTTTATGGGCTTATTGTGATGCCCCTTCCCCCAGCCATTGATTGGATGAGGGGCCCCAGAGGCCCCAGAGGCCCTGTCTCTTGCTGCTGATTGGCAAAGGGCTGTCCTTCATTTGGCCTGCCCCTTGCTGCTGATTGACAGAGGGGGCAGGGTATGGTAAATAGCTGGAAGTAAAAAAAAAAAAAAAAAAAAAGAAAGAAAGAAGAAGCTTAACATTAAACTGTTGAGGGAAGATGTGACTACAGTCCTATCAGGAATGGTAACAGCAGCAGCAGATACGGTAATCATTACCTTAAGATAACTGTGCTGAGGAAAAGTGGGGTGGGTGGACAGAAGACTTAACACTTCCTTTACTTAAAGATTAGTGCAACCAGTTTAAAGAAAAAAAGCAGTCACCAAGGCTTCAAGACTGATAAACAAAACACAATATTAAGGAAGCTGAAATTGGAAGGAAATTGGGGGAAAAAATCCAAAACCTTGTTTTAATGAGAGAGAGAAAAATCTTTTTTAAATAAAAATTTAATAAAAGTTATTAGTACTTGTTCTCCAGAACATGTAATGAAAGATTGGAAAATAACAATAGCAGTCTGAAGTACCAGAATGGGTGAAATTTTTCTCAGGTTAAGGTCAGGTCTATGCACCATTTAAATTCTCTTTCAAGCTTGTGTTGGTGACTTAAAGAGCTCATAGTCCTTATTCTGGTGATGAACTTCACACCGAATGTATAAGCAGAGCAACCCAGTGTTATAATGTCAACCAGAAAACTCGGGGATTCAAAGTTCCCACTTGGCCAAGTATAGTTTTACTGCAGCATATCATATTTTAAAGGAGAAAATGTTTTTTCTTCCTTCACACACAACTGTCCAAAAAAGTGCAATCTAAAAATTAGATTGTATGTTTAGAGAAGAATTTACTGGAGCAAAAAAATGCATTAAATGTAATAACTCTAAGGAGTATGACTGCGTGCGAAACTCCTTCTATTTCATGATACGTGAAATTAAGAATTTTCTTGTTCTCAATGGCTGCATCTACACAAGATGCTACTGTGCATTTATTTAGTACTTGTATAAGCACGCTACTGCACAGTGGTATCGGGCTACTGCGTAGTCAGCATCTCGTGTAGGCACACCCAATCAGTAGGAAATGGATGTTTTCATGAAAAACTTGAGAAACACCTACTGTAGAACAGGTTTGTGGCAAGGACATGGGTACTGTTTCTAGTCTTGGCTTAGCCATTTTCCACATCTTGGTTGTGTCCTGGACATGAGGTTATCTGCTGGAGAATGGGTGAAAATGTCAGTCCTTGGTTTTTACTAGAAATTCCATCTTGGATCTAGGAAACCTTATCCAAATGTTACAATTTTTATATAATTTTCATTGGTAAAAAGATACTATAGGGGGATCATGGTGAATAGCAAGGGGGAAAGGTTAATATGGGAATGTAGGGGCAACTAGAGGACAGGATCATAGGAAGGTAAGGCTTTAAAAGTTTTATGAGCTCATCTGTTCCTGCACCCTACTCAAGGCAGGATCATCCCTGACTAAACCACTCCAGCCAAGTTTCAGCCTAACCTGCTCTTGAAAACTTCTAGGGATGGAGAGTCCACAACCTTTCTAGGTAGCCTGTTTCAGTGTTTGACCACCTCACAATCATAAAGTTCCTCCTAATCTCCAGGCTAAATTTCCCCTGTTGAAGCTTGAGAAACTTGTTTCTAGTCCTCTCCTCTATCTCCATAGAGAAAAGACTATCTCCATCCTCTCTATAATCGCCCTTCAGGTGTTTGAAGATGCATCTTCCCCAGACTAAATATTCCTCATACTTTCGGCCTTTCCTCCATAAGCCATGCTTCCCAGGCTTCTAATAATTTTTGTAACTTTCTGATAGATTCTCTCCAATCTGGCCACATCTTGAAGTGTGGAGCCCAAAACTGGACACAGTATTGCAGGTGAGGCTTCATTAGTAACAAATAGAACAGTAAAATCACTTCCCTTAATGAAAGTTAACTGCATTGGATCGAAGCCTGAAGAATGGTGACTAGAACTGGCTAGATACGGATAATGGGACAGAGATGGTTTGGAGGAGATAGGGCAGAAGGGGAATACACTTTGAAGGGAGAATTGGGCAAAAGAGCCATGCTCATCATAGCATTCCTTTTTCCATGAAAACCTGTAACGGAGCTAAAAATTCATGGTTTTTGCAATGCCTTTGGGATCAGCAAACACCTGTGAAATACTGGCAAAGTGCTCCCTTGCTGCCTTCCCCACTCCTTCCCTCTGCCCACTCCTCCCACCTGGTCCATGTGAAGGATGAAAGTTCCTGCTATAATCTCAACACAAGTTGCAGTGGTTTGTGCTTCAGCTCTGAAGGTCCTCTTGTGAATAAGCATTATGATACAACTTGTCTAAATCTAACCCAACCAAGGATTTGGCCCGATATAAGAGCACCCACAAAAATCCTTCACAAAAATTCTGGTCTACTACTAAATTGCTTTACTCTAAGTAGTGCATTGCTAAGAAATGTGGTCCTCGTATCTCAAATTAAGCCCCTCAAATTAGTAGTCGCTTTTTTCCCCCCACCTTTTAATTTTTGCTTCAGTGGCTTATCAGTAGAAGGCGATAATCCTTCCTTTCACCTTACATGTGAAAATAAACAACTGTGAATAATGTTCTGTTGTATAGTATCACAGAAAAGCCCAAGAAGAAGTTTGGCAGTATGTTGTCAGAGAAATAATATGTAATAAATAACGCTTGGGCTGCATATCAAACAACAGACAGAAAGCAAAATATGAATGCTCATTCATTCATTTAGCCTAGTCCAATCAATACACAAAGTGAAACACAAATGGTATGTAATTGAGAAATTAAATGGTCATAATTTTTGCTGCTCAGATGTTTGTCATCCAATAAAAGTGAGATAATGAAATTTTTGTTTCCCCCTGCTACCAGCCCCCACCATGATGTTGATAACTAAGTCAGTCATAACACTCATCCTTTAATGCTTTTATTTTTTTCTAAAATTACAAGGTGAAAGTGTTTCTTTTTTTATTTTAAATGAAAAACCAAAGTTTTTCCAAAAATGTTGAAATGTTTTGTCGCTTAGAAAAAAAAAAACCAAAAAAATTTGTAAAGTGAGATACTAGAATTTGTTGATGCATGCTGCTGTTTTAGACTGCATGCCTATTAAGAAGTTTCTTACAGTATCATGCCAAAGTGGTTTATCTAACTCCTATAATGCTATACCAGTTATATTAAGAATCTTGTGTGAGCTTTAGCTTAATTAACCATGTTGAGAATTGTCTAATAAAGGTTTCTTTCCCTTCTCCTCAAACATGTGGATTGTATATCTGTTGCATTTTTATTTCCCATTTTCAGAATGTTTAAGTGGGTACAAACAAGAATGATTTGCTAGTGTACTTCTTTTGAGAGAAGTATAGTGGAATAAACTAATGCTATAGAATTGCATATTTTAAAATGATCTGATTCTTAAATAGGATGGTTTGACATTACAGAATGGTTTTTCTCTGTATGAATAGAAACAGAGCAAGGATTGGCAGTGTATTTATTAATTTTTTTGTAGTTTTAATCAGTACATTAACTGAGTTGTGTTGGGTTTCATTAATAAAATTAACAGTCATCAAATGACAGGATTTTTGTGAGAAATGTTGTTTCTTCAAAAAGAGAATTTTTAAAAGGAAAGCTGTTTTGATGAAATGTAAATTATACAAGCAAGGAGTGGACATTTCTAAGCCTTTAATGATAATGAGGCCTTGTGGTCTAGCTGTTTTAGGTCCGCAGGATGACTTTGGCTGTGAACACATGTTCAAATGATCTGGAAAAACACTCCCAGGTTCATTTTCCTGATATAAAAGCTTATCCAGAGACACCTGAGCAGATATTTGTAATGCTAAGCCCGTGAAGAATAAAGAGCTTGCATTGCTGATGCTTCGCGGCCAAGGTGCTGTTGGGCACACACTTGGCTTGCTCTGGAGGCTCCTTCAGTCTGGCCAGAGAGATGGCAGCAGTGTATAGGGCAGCCTTGATTGTGCTGCAGGTTGATTGTGAATAGTCTGCATCAGTCAGTGTGAGATTGCAAAGGGGGCGTGTTTTACTTCCTGCATGGTTGGAGCTGTAGAGTCTAGACTGAGTGATACACTGTCTCCCTGGACCTGGTGCTGGGAGCAAAGCATGCAGGGATGCTGGAGGACAATGTTGTAGCTTCTCTCAGAAGGTATATGTACAGAAGCTTACTCTCCCAGGAGACAATCTCCTGGGATCCATTTAACACTGATTATTCCCAGGTTATTTTTCTCCTGAAGTGGCCATGTTTGCTCTGGGAGAAAAATCCTGAACATGTCATGGTTTCTCCTGCAGCAGCTCTCCCAAGTGAAATTGAATGTTGGTACATGGCTCTAGTTAGTCAAGCATCCTCTTTAAGGGACACAACATTGTAGTCCTTTGGCTTACAGTTTAAAGAACATGTGCTTTAAAACCTTTGTGAAGCTTGTGTGCTATTTGCTTCAACTACCATAGTTACTATTTACCTTAGACAGTATAAGAAGTGTACAGATTGTGAATGGGGTAGGAGGAATAGTGTGCATTTCCCTCCTTCGGCACTCTTAGGTGCTCATTGGACTTAAGTCTGATGGGTTTTTTTAATGTCACACTTATTTTGGAGGTAGCCACTGCTTTTTGCTCTTTTCTCTCAAATGGCTAGCAAGAGACCTTTCCCTTTATAATTACAAAGTACCCAGTGTCAGGTGCTTCATCTCAGTTTTGTTAGGTGATCATTTCTCACACTAGCTGAGCGCTGTTGCTTGGTTACCAGCCTATCAGAGCAGGCTGGTTCTTCTGTGTGGTAGCTAGTTTGTCCAAGGCTGCTCCATAGGAACAAAAGATCATCAAGTATTTAATGATCTTCTGTTGCTAGCCTTATTTTCCCTATCTTTTCAGAATTTCAGTCCAATATGGAGATAACAATATACAAGGTACTGATCAACCTTAGCTTTATAATGGCATTTACAGTTTGATACAAGTATATACAAAGCTTATAAAGTCATATATAGATTCCCAAATGGCCACATCACTATGTGAAAGCACTTGGTTACAAAAGTGTTCAGGTGAAGCATGAGAATTAAATAGACCTGGATAGTTTTGTAACAATCAGGGTGCAGGATGAAGACAAGTCAAGATAATTACTTAATCTGTTCACCGGATCTTTCTGTTTATCTTTCAACTTCACATAACATAGTCACCAAGCAATATATTAATTTACCATACATGCCCACACATTAACCTAGATCAGTGATTTTCAACTGGGATCTTTTCAGAGTTGCTGCACAGTATTGCTCAATGTTAGCTTTGTTAGGTACAGAAATGTCTACACCTCATTCACAAGATAAGTCTAGAAATTCCAAAAAAAGTGTCACAGTTTCACACAAATCATTGTTTCTTTCAATGATGACTTTTCCTATGGTGATTTTGTATTTATTTTATACATGTATGGTCATCCTGTGTGTCTCTGCGGCACATTGTGTAGATTGTAAAGGGGGTGTGTTCTGCTCTCTGCAGCTCTCCCAAGTGAAACCACAAGTGTACAGATGTTCAGGCTTTTCCTCCCAGGATAAAAATGGCTGCTTCAGGAGAAATATAACCTGGGAACAACCAGGGTTAAATTGCACCTAGGAGTTTCTCCTGGGACAGCAAATGCCTGTACATGTCTCTCTCAAAAGAGAACATAGTCCTCCAGCTTCTCCTCCTCCCCCCAGGGAAACAGTGCATGTCATTTACTGGACGCTGCTGCTCCAGAACACTTGCCCCTTGCAATCCCCACATTGTACTATTGAGAAACACAGACTAACCATGGGCAGTCTGGGTTATGCAGTCATGGCTTCCCTATGCCCTTCTGCAATCTGTCACCAGGCAGACTAAAGGAGCCTTCAGAGCACACTGAGATGTGTGGACAGGGTGCCCCGGCTGGACAGTGTCAGCACTGCAAGCTTTCCATTCTTTAGATCTTCAGCATTTGAATGTCTGTACCCCTGGCAGGGTAAGTTTCTCTACCCAGAGAGCAAACCTGGGAGAATTCTCCCAGGTTATTTGACTGTGTGTATGCAGCTTATGTTCCCTTCTGAGAGAAGCTGCAGCACATAGGACATTTACTTTCTAGGAGAAACTGTCCTAGGAGTAATTTAACTCTGGTTTTTTCCAGGTTAGTTTTCTCCTGAAGTAGCCATTTTTACTCTGGGAGAAACATTGAACATCTATATATTCATGGTTTCATGGTTTCTACAAGGAGAGCAGTGATTCTCCCAGGAGAAACTGAATTTCTGTAGAAGACCTATGTTTATGTAAAGTACTTCAAGAATTGGATTATCTGTAACTTCTCTTGAAACCAAAACAAATCTTGCTGCTTAACTATAACTGCCTGTTTGGATATAGTCTGTTCTTGCTAAGAAATTTTTTTTTTTTAAGTCCCTTTTTAACCAGGTCCTTTAAAAATATATAAAACATTTTTCGGATGTCTGTATTATCCCTATACACTTTTCTATTTGTATGCAGTTTTTCTCAGGTGCAGAAAACTCTTCCTTGTGACTGCAGAACCACAAAATTATATTCTTCCCTTACACTATACTTGGCTAAACAGCTAATAAGGATTTCAGCAGACAGTTCTGCCTTAGGGCTGATAATAGGAGGGTTTCCTGTGTCTACTAAAGAACAAATGGGAACACGGTTGAGTTCTAAGAACAAAATAATTAGACTCTTCTGAGAAAAAGAACTCTGTTCAGTGGAGTAAACCAAAAGAAAAACAGTAATAAAAATATTCACTGCTGTTAAAGTGAAATGAGCATCTAATAACTTATTTACGCTGTTCATAGAATGTTTTAAATTGCTCAGCTGACAAAAAATAAATGCAGATAATGATTTGCATGAAGGGAGAGGGAAGAAGTAGCTAATTTATGTCATTTTTAACTGAGTGGAAGAACAGTAGCCATCTGAATGTTCTCTTCACCTCTCCAAAAATGCAAATAGAAGAACTTTTCATATTCAAAAGTATTAAAAGTTGCTCACAACTAAAGCTGAAAACAGTTCTTGTCACTTTGTAGCAGAATAAATATAGCTGACATCTTCTGACAATAATATCTGATACACTACTAAAAGTAAATGCTTCCAGGAGTAGAACATGTTGTATTCTCCTTCACAGTCCTCTAAAATAGATTTTTATGAAAGCTTATCTTTTTCCCTGTTCTTGAGTAAGATTACAGTATGCAGTACAGAACTTCTGAATATTGTGTTCAGATGCACACACCTTGGATGGTAAGACTCAATGGGACGCACTTTCAAAAACATATTTTAAACAAAACAAGTTCAAAATTAAGGTGGGAAATTCTGCATCCTAATCACTAGATTTGCACTAGGTTCCTTTCCACCTTTATTTGTCCAGGAGGAAAAATTAGTGTAGCCCATGAAACATAAAACAAAAAAAATTTTGAGTAGGTCCTTGGAACAGACCAAATATAAAAAAGTCGGCCACAACAGTAATGGTATTACTGAGACCTTATATTACTGTTAACTTCATCAAGTGTATTAAGCATAATTTGAGAAATCTAGCAGACAGTGATTTAGCAACTAAAATGGAACAGCATTCTTTTTATAAATCCTGCAATTGTGGGGCTAAAGAATCATGATGTGACAAAAGCAATACATGTTATGAACTTGTTTATTCTTGTACTTTTTTTTTTATATCAAGGTCTTCATGAAAAGGTTTTGAGCATTGTCCAAAATTACCACTATGTTTTAGCTTCATTAGGTCTACCTGGACAGGTCCAGGGACTATATAGATTGTATATCTCCATCAGAGTTGTGTATGTCCAGTGAAGCTAGCTTCAGAGGGCAGTGGTTAGTCCAGGGGCAGGCAATTATTTTGAGCGGAGGGCCGCTTACCCAGTTTTGGCAGGCTGTTGAGGGCTGCATGGGTAGCCCTGTCCCGTGACGGGTGCCCCACCTCTGGACAGGTGCCCCACCCCCTGGTCGCCATCTTGGGACCAACGTCCCAATGTCTTGGGACCAATGTCCCAGGGTCAGCACCAGTGGGGCCCAAAGCAGGGAACAGGATGGCAAGGGTCTGTGGAGCTGGGCTGGGCTGCACCAGCAGGGAGGGGGGAGCTGGCCTGGCTCCATAGAGCCCCTGCCAGCTGGGACCCCACACTCCTGCCAACCTGCTCTGGGCCCCATTGGTGCTGGCCCTGGGACATTGGTGTGGGCCCCGTGCTCCCGCTGGCTCCCTGCCCGCTCACACCCAGTGCCCCTCAGCCCTGTGGTACAGGCAGGGGGCAGTGCTCAGCCCTGACCCCCTGTTCACCAGCAGGGAAGAAGCTGGTGCTGAGCATGGTGAAAAGTGGCCCCTCGCCTGCCCCATGGCTGGCACCCCACGCTGCAGCTGCTTGCAGCCCACGTGGATCTGTCTGGAGCAGGCACAGGCAGTCCCAGGCGGGCTGCAAGTGGCTACAGTGTGGGGCGCTGGCCATGGGGCAGGCGAGGGGCACTTTTCCCTGTGCTCAGCACCAGCTTGTAACCCACCCCACTGCAAGCCTGGAACCATTTTTGACAGGAACCAAGGTCAGAGAAATATTAAGTTTTTACATTTTTTTTAGGGGCCCTGCCGGCTGGATAGAATTGCCTCGTGGGCCGAATCTGGCCCACGGGCCGTATTTTGCCCAGCCCAGGGTTAGTCTAATACTTGGGTGTTCCTAGCATTGCAGAGCAGAGTGAGAAAATGCCCTGGGCAGATGTACTGTTTGAAATGCTCCAAACACCTTTTGAAGCTCTCCAAACAGTGAGTATACAGATGTGCACATCTCAAGCAGTGCTTCATAAATGGCCACAGTACTTCAGATATGATCCTCAAAAAGTGAGGGATGTTTTTGATGTGGCTTTTTTAAAAAACATTTGTACACACTATAGAGAGCAAAAGGAGGTTGCTTGGTCCTTGGGCATCCCACAGTGATCTGATTCTTCCTCTTCTCCCCCCTGTGGGGGGAAGCAGGGCAGAACAGACAGCTGAGCAGTCTCCTGCATGCTCAGTTGTCTTTGGGAGCCTTGTCTGCCTCAGCATCCAGAGACTCTTTGGGTGACTCTGATGTCTTTTATTAGACTAAGTATTTGGTCCTTAGACCAACACAGCTACAACCTACACTCCTGTAACATGGAGGCTAAGGGGCATTAAAAAAAAATCCTTCCCTCCAGCACTCCTGACTGGATAACAGAATTCCCTGCATGATTCTTGGCATCCAGTATCTGGAGGCTCTGGTCTCTGTGCTCATTGGCTATTTATCCTGTCTACCCGTCCCCAGGCAGGTGGATTACAGAGTATTGTGGTGGGGATAACAGAGGACCAAGCAATTCCATATCATGTCCTCTGGTTGGAGACCACTGGAACTGCATATTATTGTGGTGATTTTTGAAGTACTTTAGGGGGATATGGTTGGGAGCTGCAGGTATGTACATCAAGGAAAAACTCCTGAATATGAAACAGAATTGAGTACTACAAATGCATGGTCTGAGGGAGGGCTCAGTCATCTGGCCCACTTGACTTAGTACTACTCATTGAGACAAGAGAGATCAATATGGCTTCCCAAGGGAGACCAGCAGAGAGGACTGTGAGTATTACAGGGGACTGGTATAGGATACAAATGAGAGCTGGTCAGTTTTTTTTTTTCCAACTGAACAGCTCTCAGTCAAAGTGCAAATTCAATGATCTTGAAACTTTGTGTGGGATATGTCAGCTCAGTAACAAACTTTCAATGGAAACAAAAGCCGTTAGATTGGTTGGCTTTCTGCCTGTCTAGCAAGCAGTTCTAGCTCCAAACTTAGCTCTGTTTTCGTGGCAAGCTTCCTGGCTTACTTCTGTCTAACTACCAGGTGCCTGAGGTTGTTGTCCCATCTTGCCTGCCATATTGCCATGACAGGTTCTCTGGATTGTCAGTCTCTACCTTTTTGTATCTGCAGCCTCCTCAGGCTGCCTACTTTTCCAGGCAGCCTTAAACTCTGGACTGTCTTTTTTATCCTTGTGCCTGCTTTCTTTGTAGCACAATAAGAAAATAATAAAACACAATAAATACTAGTGGGGACCTGTGAGTTCTTTTGAATCCCCCCTCCCCCCTTCCCACTTTGTTACAGTAATTACTTAAGAATTGAGAATATATTTTTGGTCTTGAGAATATATATTTTTGGTCTCATTTCTTTTGTTAAGCCTCCTTCCTTTGAAACCAGTATTGTTATAACCTACTCACTCTCTGTAGGAATTAGGACAGTAGGACTGGAAGGGAGCTCATGAGGTCATCTAGTCCATCCCCCTGCACAAGGCAGGAGTAGCCCTGACTAACCTATCCCAGCCAAGTTTGTCTAACCTGTTCCTTCAAAACTTCCAAGAATGGAGATTCCACAGTTTCCCTAAGTCGCTGATTCCAATTCTTAACCACCCTCATAGAATATTCCTCCTAAAATCCTACCTAAATTTTCACTGCCGAAGCTTGAGGCCATTACTCCTAGGTCTGTCCCCCTACGATCACAGAGAAGCCCATCTTCACCCTCTCTCTAACTTCCCTTCAAGTGTTTTGAAGACTGTTATATCTCCCCTAGTTCTTTCAGCCTTTCCTCATAGACCAGTCTTCCCAGACGCCTAACCATTTTTGTTGCTCTTTACTGGACTCTTTCCAAATCATCCAGATCCTTTTTGAAGTGTGGGGCCCAGAACTGGACAAAGTACTCCAGGTGATTTCTTATCAGTGCTGAATAGAGTGGTAGAGCTGCTTCGCTTGATTTGCAAGCGACATTCATTTTAATATAACCCAGTATGGTGCTGCCCTTTTTTTGCAACAAGAACATACTGTTGGCTCTTTCAGGTTCTGGTCTACTGTTAACTCCCAGGTCCATCTCTGCAGTGCTCCAGCCTAGCCAGTCATTCTTCAGTCTGTATTTGTGCATGAAGTTATTCCATCCCAAGTGCAGAACTTGCATTTGTCTTTTTTGCATTTCATGTGGTTGATTGTGGACCATTTCTTCAGTCTCTCTAGGTCATTCTGGATCCTAGCCCTGACCTCCAGAACACCTGCAACTCTACTCAGTTTGGTATCTTTCACTCAGTTTGATCCCCAGATGCTAAAAACTGACCTACATTTTTGCATGTATATTTCATTGTGTTCATAATTACAATTTTAATTTTTTGTCCAGTGTCCATCATTCATTTACAATGTGTTTATTGTTGAAGTTATCTAATGTTAGGGTTCTGGACCATAAAACTGACTGCTAATTGTATTGCTACATGTAATGGGCTGTGTAATCCTTCATTTCTTGTTGTTCTTACAGTTCTCTTTAGAGCCCCCTCATTAGTAAAGGAATAGAGAACTTATTGGTTTCACATTTTATATTATCAAGCAATTCAGTAGATTTATATAAATTAGGTAATGCCCAGGTATTTATTGTCCCAATAAGGTGTTTAGGACATGCCATTATATTTTCAGTCTTTGTAGTATTTTTTTAAGGGTAATGTAAAGGAGCAGTGAAACATGCACTCCTGTAGGGTTTGGGTTTTCTGTGTCCATGGTTATGAAGATCTGGAAGCAGGAGGGTTGACTAACAATTGCATTATAAAAAAAAAAAAAAATTGTTGCTAGCCACCTTCATTCTTTTCAACTTGGATTCATAACCCATCCTTGCTTGTTTGTGGTGACAGAGGCATGGTGAGATCTGTTTAATTTAAATGTAACAGTTTGTTCATGTCATTCCATTGACTCTTATGGAACACAAAATCTTTTTTATATTTTTACATGATACTTCAGACTTGTAATAAGACAGTGTTCTGTGTGGGTAATTCTCTAGTAGAATGGGTAATTCTCTACTTTAAAACCAAGTTGCTGAGTTAAGTGGGATACATATATCTAACAAATTTACTGTAAAGAAATAATTTTGGTTTAAACACAGAAATAGAAATCAGGATCTTCTCTGTCCATCTTCGTAATGGTAGCCAGCCACATATGATCCTGGCTAATACTGCTAGCCACTACACCTGTGCCCATGAAAATTTAATTTAATCTCTGTGCTTTAGGCATCTCCCATTTTATAAAATGTGGTAAACTGCTATCTGGAGGGTATTTATCTGCAAGTAAAAAAAGATCAAATTACTTCTTAATATTAAAGCATTTGTACATTTGTATTTTGGTAACTTTAGGTTTGGCAACCATTCTGAACAGGGATGTATCTATCCCTGTGGGATTGTGAATTTCTATGAAAATGTGACTGGGAAATGTGTATATATTCCTCATATTCTAAGAGTTGCAGCAGTAAGAATCACCAATAAGTCTACTGAACTTCAGCATATCAAAGGGCAGTAGCAGGACAGACATTCATTCTGTTAGCAAGATCTCTCAAAAATTCCTAGGGATGTAAACATTTAGTCCATGGCTTTAAAGTGGTATACACCTTTTTTATATTACATATATCATATTTTTCTATTATAATGTTATAAAATTATAATATATATTATAATATAATACATATAAAAGCTTCCACACCACAAATTAGTTGAATATACTTCACTCATCCTTCTAGGATCCCAGGTCAAGTCTGAACTAATAACTGTATGTAGTAATGGTATAATTACAATTACCATCTTCTCTTTTTCCACATTGCTCAAAAAAAAAAAAGAGAGAGAGAGAGAGTGAGAGGAAAGTTTGGATTCTGCCCCTCTCAAACTAGGGCTTTTTGGACCCAGGGTTTGGATTCCCTATGCCATATGAAATTTGATTTGAAAACTGCAGTTCTAACTTGGCCTTTTAATGAGCCTGGATTTTGGCCTTGTATAAGGCTATAAATGGTTTCCATTTCATTAAGGTATTTTTTGCGATATGTATTGATATGGGAGTTTAGGTTGATGACAATATGGTGAATCTTGGGCAAAATTATTTTGGGTACAAAAGTTTTGGGGTTTTTTTTTATTTTAGAATTTTAGTGCATTCAGCCATTTGTGCCTTTTTCTTGGGTGATTGATATTCCTGTGGGATTTTGTAAGGGCAATGGCAGCTTAGAAACCTTACGGATATCAACATGTATTTTCAAAAGTAGCAATTTGCCCAAATATAACTGAAAAATTTGGGGTTGACTTGCTATCAGATCCGTATGGTACTGAACAAAGTGATGGTGCCTTTCCCTTTAACAGGGAGAATTAAGAGAGCGCTGCTTGTATCTTAGACATCTTTATCTTCTTGCCTAGGGTCTTGAATCTTTCTCTGGATTCAAGAGAATCCAGTCTTTCCTAACAGTATCAATGAAAGTCCACATGGGTGCGTAGAACGAGGTAGTGATCTGAGGACCTGATAAGCAATCTCTCTGACGTGTTCTGAATTTGAACTCTAGGCATTGGAAATGTTGTCTATCACTTGGGATTCTAAATCTGAATGTCAGATAGGTGCCTTCATTCCATTTAGTAGGTAGTTCCTGACTGCCACTACTATCTTTCTTCAGCCTTGTATGTGGTGGTTGTAGATTTCCCCCCCCCCGCCCCCTTCCCCTCCTAATATATCTTAAGAGCTATAAAATCTTGCCTTTTTGATCAAGGAGGTATATTTTAATCCATTTCATCAGATGAATCCTGAAGCATTCTTAGCAATAGTACCTGTGCTAAGAGCCTGAAATGATTGCTTGCTTCTATCTGTGCCTGAAATATTCTGGTTCTACTTCTTTTGGATAACATATGCTGCCAAATACAATCCCTATTCCTTAATCTGTGTCATTTTGGAAACGTTGGCATCCTGCCTCTGCATTAACAACGAGAGATTTTATCTGTTTGGTATGTATAGTTCTTCAGACATCTAACCTACTTCTAGCTTTTTTGCTCTTCAGAGTAGAGTAATGGGCAGCAGAGTATTTTGAAATTGTTATATATTTATGAATAAAAAGCTAGCCGTTTCTATTTCTTTTTTTTTATAACTTTGAAGTAAAGATGAGCAAATGCTCCATGGATGTGAAGAAGACCCAATTTGGATTCTGGAAGTGCATGAATCTTGTTTGCATTGCACATATACCCACCTCCTCTCTACACCTCTTACCAAATTCTTTACACAGTATACTTGCGCACTAACTTTTTAGACTGGACATTAGGAAGAACTTCTTCACAGTTCGTTAGACTGGACATTAGGAAGAACTTCTTCACAGTTCGAGTGGCCAAGGTCTGGAACGGGCTCCCAAGGGAGGTGGTGCTCTCCCCTACCCTGGGGGTCTTCAAGAGGAGGTTAGATGAGTATCTAGCTGGGGTCATTTAGACCCAGCACTCTTTCCTGCTTATGCAGGGGGTCGGACTTGATGATCTATTGAGGTCCCTTCCGACCCTAACATCTATGAATCTATGAATCTATAACACTTTCTGACATGTAGAACTGGTTGTAAATTTTTAAAAATATCATTAAATCATGTGTGCATGAAAAAATGAATTCTTAATATGTACCAAGATCTTAAAACACTTTTTTTTTCCCCTTTTTTTAGTGTTGGAGCCTACTTTTGTTGGATGTTGTCTTCATAAATGTCTGACTTACTACATAGGTAAGAGATTATTTAAATCTTGCTCCTGAAAAAAAACTCTTCAGAAATGTGATGTGCATATGTCAGTTAAATTGGGATGTGGAAAGATATATCCGCATACCTATCTTTTATGGATCTGAGCCCAAAGTAAATCAACAGGATGTAAATATAAGCATTATTACAGAAGCGGGAATTAGTCGTCCAAGGAATCTATTGTCCTGCAGGTATTGTGCTTTGTCCACTTATTGTTTGAAGTATGTTTTATCATAGTTGCATAATCTTTTTTTTCTATTGCAGTGAAGACCCAGAGTTTCACTGTATATTGAAAAATGATACCTGCCACTTGTTGGCATGAGAACTGGAATTGGTGTTGATGGGACCAAATAAGCCTAATAAAAAAAATTCAGGATATGCAAGCTGATACTTAGCTCATTCTCCTGCAAGTTGCTACAACTCCATGTACAAACAATGGGGAATGGATTTCAGAGGCTGAAACTCAGCCTCTTGTGATGGAAACAGAATGCTCCCTTCTTTTTACTGACTCAAATTAGCAGCTCTTCTTCCTACAATTAGGCTGGGTACAGACATTTGGGGAGGTTAGATGGAGTTAAAATTAGTGACCTGATCTAAGGTAAGTTAGGATGGGGCTAGCAGGGGGATTGGGGAGGTTGGGAGGCAAGCAGGCTCAGCGGGGATTGGGGATCCACAGGGGGATCAGGAGGGCAGGCAGGATCTGTGGGAGGAATAAGGGGGGCAGACAGCATCTGTGTGGGGGATCCCTCCTGCATCTCTCCCCACTGGGACTTCTTTTCTTGGTTCCTGGTGTGTGGGCCGGGAGCGGTCCGAGGCCCTCGGGGGCGCGTGGCGGACTGTGGCCAGCAGCCCTGGCATGCGGGTTGGGGAATGCAGGCCGGCGGACTAGAATTAGGCACGGACGCGTAGTGGTTGATTAAAGATTATTTTACTTACACTGTAGATGGTTGCGGTGCAGGCAGGAAAACTTGCTTGAGTTGCAGTTACAGATAGGAAAGAAGAGCGAACAAGAGTTCTAATCTCGCGAACTCTAGCCCAATCCGGCTGAAGGCTCTAAAACCGCGAGCCCGTCGTGTCAACCGAAGAAAACAACTCGGAGAAGAGCTCTGCATACACTCACACGAAGTTTGCTAGGCTTCGTGGAACTTGCGCACAGGGAAGGGGTTCGTGGAGGGATTGCGCTCGGCGATGGGGAGAAGCCAGAGGTTGATCAGACCCCTATAGCCTTCTTAAGGTACACGCTGGGTCCGTTAGGCTCTGCAGCGCTTAGAGTTCTTCACGAGATGTGAAGTCCTCCTCCTCCAGATGGTTGTGGAGTCCTCCAACTTGGGCGGAAACCGCTCAAGCCTCTTATACGGCTAGCAAGCCAGTCGCTAGCTGCCACTTGGGAATAATTTAGAACTGGCCAATAGTGGGACACAAATTTGCATGCGGGTGGCGGGAACCTCTTTGCACCGGGGTTTTCTCTTTGCAACTGAGAAATGCACCTTGCAAAGAAAGCTCCTCGTGGCGGGAAATAATTTAGCAGTGCCGAAGCACGCACACACAAAATCACACCCTTGGGTTGTGACACCTGGCATCAGCAAATGCTGGTAAATCTGGTACCAGGAGCAGCTTGCAAGATGGGGAGGTGTGGTCTGTAGCAGAGGCGGCTAGGGGGCTAAAAATAACCCAGTGCCAGAGTAAAAGCACAGCTCCAGGGCTAGGGCTATCAGCTGTACTTTCCCAGTCGTGGGGCTGCACTGTGAACTGTATGGAAGTTCAGGAAAGTTAGGTTGGTCTACAAATGGCCAACCCAATCTAAATTAGACTACTTCAGAGTTAGGATTCATTTAGATGAAGTTGGCCATTCTTAGACCAATCTAACCTTCCTGGAACTTCTGTACAGTTTGCGCTTAGATGGACCTTACTAGACCTCTAAGTTACCTGGGCAAACTAAGTTAGATCAGATGTCCTTTTTTAATGCAATCTAACTTCCCCCTAACTCCCACAAATGTCTGTATGCATCCCTAGCCTCCTCCCCTGCTGATGAGAATTCCCTTCCTATTTCAATCCACTTTACGTGTTGCTGATTACCATGTAAAAAAGAACCTGTTATTCATCCCTGTCTATATTTTGGTTTTGTCATAAATGAGCTTGTTCTCATTAGGAAGATTTGCTGTCACTCTCCTGTTCTCCTGGTTAACTCAAAAGGTGGTGGGTGGATAGACTTGCCTGTGCTACTTCTACATTTCCACAAGATGTCATTGTTATTGAAAATTAGAGACTCATGCAAGTACTACTTGTCTCTTAGTTCAGTCACTCTAGTATACTGAAATGCTGCAGGTTGGCTTCAGATACTTAATGGTATTGTTCACTCTTTTAAATGAGATCTGAAGTGTTTTATGAAGCTGCAATAAACCTACAGCTCAGTGCATAAAAAGTTATTTGGCCAGTTTCCAGAGAAATCTGGCATATTAGAGTAAACTGGAATATGTTTTTCCTTTCTTGACTTGCCTGATCTATGCTTAATTTTTAGAAACAAATTTCAGCCCTCGTGAAAGGGACCAGATTGTCAGCAGTAGAAACCAAAGTCTTCTGTTTAATCATAGAACAAGTACAGCATAAGCAACATCAGTGCAAGCTGTCCTCATCATGTACCTCAGACTTGTGGGGCCATCTGTAGAAGGTGAAAGAGTAATTAATTCTCCACGGCTATCAGTACTTGGCTTCTTTGCTGAGCTCTCTAGGACTGCCAGTTGGTGACATTGTGTGGCTGGACTTACCCTAGTAACTCATTTCACACTAAAATGAGGCCACTGAGTAGCAAGCAGATGGAAACAACTTTCAGTCTCTGTCAACCAGTTTCATATTCATGCCAGTAATCATGACATGAAATGCTTTATATATGAATTATATCTAGAAGAGATAACTAGAGCCATAAATAGTTTGCTAATACATGGTAGCCTCCTGTTAAAAATCCATCAAGTCTCATTTTTTACCATCTTTAAGAATGGGTTTCAGATAAAAATGGAGCCCTTGAGCCTATGTTGTAAACAAAGGGCATTAATTATAAAGTTGCTATAATGGGGGAGGCCATGAGTGTTGGTTACAACTGGTAGGCACTAACCTTCAGGACTGCCTTAGATTGTACAGTGTGAATCTTAGCATTGTTTTACTGTTTTTTTTCTCATAGTTGAACAACTGTCATTGGAGGTCCTTCTAAAAATGTGATAAATGAATACAAAACTTTTTACTTGTGCTACTGCATATCAATAACTAAATTTTTGTGTACCATATTTTCTTGCATATTACTTTCAGTTTTTTTCCCTCAAACCAACTGGGGAAAATCAGAGTGTAAATTATTTGTGAAGACAAGGCTCCTCATACATCCAGACTTTGGTGGGGAGAGCAATGTCAGAGTTAATTTCCACGACTCCCAAAGCCCCCCCCGCCATCTCCCCTCCACCACCAAATGTCTGACCCCATGGGAAATCTTTCCCCAACAGTGCACTGGATTGAGCTGGACCCCACATACTGGTTTTGAAGCCATGTGCCAGTTTGGACTTAGTGTGCTAAGTCTAGGACCATGTACCGGCCCTAGAGCCAGCGTGCAGGGGCAGACCTGGCATGTGACTTCCAGTGCTGCTGTGGCTATGTCAGGTATAGCCTCGAAGTCCCCAGCTCCACTGTGTGGCCTGTGGCCAAGCTGTCAGCTCTGGTCCCCAGTCCTTGCACATTGTTCCCCACTCCCAAGCCCCAAACCCCGCTCCATATGGCCCCTGTCTCCAAAACCCCCAGCCCTGGCACATGGCTCCCAAGTCCCCAGCACACAGCCCTTTGCCACCAAGCTCCCTGTCCCAGTATACAGCCCTGAGTCCTAATGCAGGGCTCTTGATTCTTAGTCTGTTGACTCCTAGTTCAATGCCTTAACTCAAAGGTAATGTCTTATGACAATGCTTCCCTTGCAAAGCAGACTGTGTGCAGCATAGCCTGATATTTGGTGAATTTGCAGCTGATTATAGACCTTCCTGTCCCCTTAAACGTTTAGAATTATGGTGATAGTTTTGTTTTTATTAAACTTCAGTGCAACATAAGGAGAGGCTAATGATGTTTTAGGATTAACTTGAGAGATCTTTTACAACCCTTTATTTTACAGGAGGATTCCCCATGGTGGAAGAAATCACATAACGTTTTCTGTGTGTGTTTTATACAAGGGGTCTCTGTTTGTATGTACAAGATGCCTCATTTGCAAGTCTTGGAAACACTTATTCTTGTAGTATTTGTTTTTAAGAAAGGAGAGAATAATATCTTACTTGGCCTGGGGACGGATAAAATAAAATAGGACTATTATGGAGGGATGACTGTCACTCCACAATTAAGGCTTGAATATTTTAAATGAATTGAAATGACCTGCTTGATAGCATGGAAGCAGAAAGGGATCTTGGAGTCCTAGTGGACTCCAAGATGAACATGAGCCATCAATGTGATGAAGTCATCAGAAAAGCTAACTGCACTTTATCATGCATCAGGAGGTACATGACAAATAGAGCCAAGGAGATGATACTGCCCCTCTGTCGGTTGCTGGTCAGACCACAGTTGGAATACTGCGTGCAGTTCTGGGCGCCGCACTTCAAGAGGGATGTGGATAACCTGGAGAGGGTCCAGAGAAGGGCTACTCGTATGGTTAAGGGCTTGCAGGCCAAGCCTTATGAGGAGAGACTAGGGCACCTGGACCTCTTCAGCCTCAGCCAGGAAAGGTTGAGAGGCGACTTTGTGGCTGCCTATAAATTCATCATGGGGGCACAGAAGGGAATTGGTGAGGCTCTACTCACCAAGGCGCCCCTGGGGGTCGCAAGAAATAATGGCCTTAAGCTATAAGAGAGCAGATTTAGACTGGATGTTAGGAGGAACTTCTTCGCAGTTAGAGTGGCCAAAATCTGGAATGGGCTCCCAAGGGAGGTGGTGCTTTCCCCTACCCTGGGGGTCTTCAAGAGGAGGTTAGATGGGCATCTGGCTGGGGTCATCTGAACCCAGCACTCTTTCCTGCCTATGCAGGGGGTCAGACTCGATGATCTGTTGAGGTCCCTTCTGACCCTAACATCTATGAATCTATTTATAGTTGAAGGCCAGAAAGGAACATTTGATGGTGCAGTATATCACAGGCCAGCTTTCATCCATTTGGTCCTCATAACTTATCCTTTACTTTGACAAGGCTTCCAGCTTTGATTTGAAACCATCAAGAAATAGTGAATCCTACAGTCCCCTTGGCAATTCAGTCTCTTGTTGATAGTTCTTGGTGCCAAATTAGTTTGGACAATTTGTTTGGCTCCAGTTAAGAGCTATTATGTTGGTTATGCCATCCTTTGCTAGAATGAAGAGCTCTTTAATACATGGTATTCTTCTACATTTTCTTCCAATTATACATAACAATTAATTTATCTCTCAGGTTATTGCTGAGCTTCCCTCATAAATCAGACTTTAGCTTTTAAATTCTGTAAAAAATCTTCAAGGAATTAATTAGTTGTGTTCAATTCTAACAAAATTTGTAATATAGTTATTTCAGTAGGCATTATCCTGAGGTAGTGAACTTCACAAGCAGGCCAAATATTAAAATTGGAGAAGGGGTAAGATTCAGGAAAGGTGCAAAGGAGGTGTGAAGCACATGCACAGTGAGTTTTCTGAGCTCATTGGCATGTCAGTGTGGCTCAGGATGGGATATGGCCTTTATTCCTGCAATCCTGCCATTACTGTTTGCATTTATAGCTGTAGAGAAACTTGGTAAAATTTTAAAGAGCAGCAACAGTGGTGGGAGAAAGCAAAAGAGGAGAGAGGCACAGAGAGCTGCTTTCACAGAATGAGTTGGAGCAATTTCATCTGGAAAGCCTCTGGGTTGGTCTTTTCTGCTCCAAAGAAAAGGCCAGGAATTTGTGCATACCATACCTCCCTAGCAAAGCTGAAATGATGCTGTATACAGGAAAGCAGCTTGGTAAAAACTGCCCTATGGGATTGACTGAGAGTGCAAAAGATTCTCTGAGACAGCAATTCAGGAGTAAGGCAAAGATGTCTGCTTGCTCCACTACTTTTTAATCTATTCTTGAATGATCCAGAACATGCTAACATGGAATCAGTTCCATGGAGCCACAATATTAAGTGATTCTGACCCTGCCTTGATTTATGCAGATGATGTGCTATTAATGTTACAATTCCAGATAGGCCCCCAAAGGTTATTAGATACTTTGCAGCAGTTTTGTGTCCCAAATAGCTTGGAAATCAACATGGCTAAATCCAAAGTACAGTATTGGATTTGGGGAACAAAAGGAGGAAATGAATGTGGTTTTTACAGAAAAAAGAAATTAGGGTTGCTTTTTTCATTTAAATACTTTGGAATCTATCTTAATACAAATTTGAGCTGCAATAAGCACATTGAAGTAAAACAAGCCTTGAGTGGAATTTTATCCTGTACAACATGATGTGTAGAAGGGTAGTACTGACAGAACTAAAGGTTTGTAGGTCTAATGCAGAGTCCATTTTATTGAATGGAGCAGAACTAGGGGATGTGGACCCCATGCTTTATTCAAAAATAGAGCTCATATGCTCTGAAATGGTTCTGCTTCATGTAAGCATTTTAGCTCAATTAAGGATTCTAAATTATTGGGTAAAAAATAGAAATTTTGCTCCTATCAGATACCCCAAGAAGTGTGTTTTAGAAACTGTTCCTTTACCAAGTAAGTTCTTGGTTGCATGGTTAAATAACATTAGTATTCTACTCCACATAAATGGCTGAGAAAATGTGCTGACTGTTACTGATCCAATATTTCCCCTATATTTAAAACAGGACTTAAATGTAAATTAAAGGGCAATTTTACATGTGCTCTGACATGTTCTGATTCAAATGCATTAGAGCAGACAGTATGCTGCAGTGTGTCATGTATTCAGTGAGCGTCCCATGTTTCAAAATGGTTGTGGGGGCACTTTAAAGCTTATTGAATGAGCTTTAGTTAAAGCACCCCTGCTGCAATTTTGAAATGCAGGATGCTGAATACACAAGATGCTGCGGGTGTTTTAATTAGAGCGGCTCCAGAGAGCCACTGTAATTAAACGCCCCTCACCCAGACCCCAGAGCACATGTATAGGTACCCAAAGATGTCAGTGTGCAGACAGATATGCAGTCAGTGAGATTTTCTCATACCTCCCATTTTTTAAGATTAAAGCACTCTTTTGGTCTAGAAACCTATGTATATGAAGTATAAAACTATGAACAGCCGAAGCTGTTACTAAACTGTGATTCCCTCTGAGATCTGCCTGCATTCCTCATGAGCAGCTGGTGTTAGACCCCATATATGAACGGGATATGCTCTTGTGGGAGGAATGAGATAGATAAATCACTATGTATGGTCTTCTTTGTTCTTTGAAGAATGAATAGGAAAATAAGAATTAGTGAAAAATTTTAAATACTGGTCTACTAAGGAAAAATCAATATGGCTGTAACAACTTACAGACTGTTCTATACTTCTTAGGTGTTTCTGTGTTATTTGTACAAATAATGACAAAAATAAAATAGAATTTCCTTGTTTTTACTTTTATTCTGCTGTTATATATTACTTAATTTTATCTATTTTTTGTATCATGCAGTATGTACTATTTTAATTTTAAGATAGGAGAATGTGTAATCCTATTACATGCTTTTAGCAAAAATATTTTATTATTATATTGACTTAGCAAAAACTATACATATACCACCAGTGCTGCTACTACCAGAAATTGTAAACTCATGTTGTCTGTAAAAAGTGGACTAACGTGGGTTAAAGTATTGGTAAAGATAAGGTAATTTGACGTTAAAATTTATGTGGATTACAGGGCCATACTAATGTTGAAATATAATTTATGTGCTTTATTTTTTAGCATATGGCTTTACCCCATCTTCTCACTTTTCCTATCCCTCTCCAGAGGAGACATGGATTTTAGTTATGGTACTGTCTTTTGGTACACATGCAGAAGGCAGAGCGTTATCACTCATTTAGACAGTCCCCAAAAGATCTAAGAGTAGGGTCCCACAGTTAAAGACATGCTTAATAGCTATTTTTGAAGCTTTATATGAAAGTTTAATAGTAGCCAATTCTCTTAGCAATCGTCCCACCTATCCTTTATGGATAGTCTCTAAAAAAACATCAGAGAGAAACATCTATAAAGGGGTGCTTAAGTGTAGAAGTATAACATTACTTGAACATATATAACAGCAACAAAGTGAGGAAGTCTGGATGAAGGACACTAGCAGATTTATTACCAATTGCTTTTGTTTAAAAGTTATTCATAATATGTCAGACTGTCTCCAACATATTTAGCAGGGTTGGAATGTTGTAACCATGATGGTTGAAAATGTACAAGAGGCAAAGGTTGTCTTGTAGATTCATAGATGTTAGGGTCGGAAGGGACCTCAATAGATCATCGAGTCCGACCCCCTGCATAAGCAGGAAAGAGTGCTGGGTCTAGATGACCCCAGCTAGATGCTCATCTAACCTCCTCTTGAAGACCCCCAGGGTACGGGAGAGCACCACCTCCCTTGGGAGCCCGTTCCAGACCCTGGCCACTCAAACTGTGAAGAAGTTCTTCCTAATGTCCAATCCAAATCTGCTCTCTGCTAGCTTGTGGCCATTATTTCTTGTAACCCCCGGGGGTGCCTTGGTGAATAAATACTCACCAATTCCCTTCTGTGCCCCCGTGATGAACTTAAAGGCAGCCACAAGGTCGCCTCTCAACCTTCTCTTGCGGAGGCTGAAAAGATCCAGTTTCTCTAGTCTCTCCTCGTAGGGCTTGGTCTGCAGGCCCTTAACCATATGAGTGGCCCTTCTCTGGACCCTCTCCAGGTTATCCACATCCCTCTTGAATTGCGGCGCCCAGAATTGCATGCAGTACTCCAACTGCGGTCTGACCAGCGCCCGATAGAGGGGAAGTATCACCTCCTTGGACCTATTCGTCACGCATCTGCTGATGCACGATAAAGTGTCATTGGCTTTTTTGATGGCTTCGTCACACTGCCAGCTCATGTTCATCTTGGAGTCCACTAGGACTCCAAGATCCCTTTCCACTTCCGTGCTACCCAGCAGGTCATTCCCTAGGCTGTAGGTGTGCTGGACATTTTTCCTCCCTAGGTGCAGCACTTTGCATTTCTCCTTGTTGAACTGCATTCTGTTGTTTTCTGCCCACTTGTCCAACCTCTCCAGATCTGCTTGCAGCTGTTCCCTGCCCTCCGGCGTGTCCACCTCTCCCCATAGCTTTGTGTCATCTGCAAACTTGGACAGAGTACATTTGACTCCCTCGTCCAAGTCACTGATGAAGACATTAAAGAGTATCGGTCCAAGGACCGAGCCCTGCGGGACCCCACTGCCCACACCCTTCCAGGTCGAGACCAACCCATCCACCACGACTCTCTGGGTGCGACCCTCCAGCCAATTCGCCACCCACCGGACTGTGTAGTCATCCAAGTCACAGCCTCTTAACTTGTTCACCAGTATGGGGTGGGATACCTTATCGAAGGCCTTCCTGAAGTCTAAGTATACGACATCCACCCCTCCTCCTGTGTCCAGGCGTTTCGTAACCTGGTCATAAAAAGAAACTAGATTGGTCAGGCACGATCTGCCTGCCACGAACCCGTGCTGATTTCCCCTCAGCATAATTTGTCCTGCCGGGCTCTCACAAATGTGAGCCTTGATAATTTTTTCAAGGACTTTGCCAAGGATGGAGGTGAGACTGAGAGGTCTATAGTTGCCCGGGTCCTCCTTCCTCCACTTTTTGAAAATGGGGACCACGTTGGCCCTTTTCCAGTCCTCCGGGACTTGGCCTGTGCGCCATGGGCTTTCAAATATTCCCGCCAGTGGCTCTGCAATGATGTCGGCCAGTGCCTTCAGTACCCTTGGATGGAGCTCATCCGGGCCTGCCGACTTAAAGGCATCCAGTTCCTCCAAGTGACCCTGCACCATCTCAGGGTTTACGCATGGTAGTCTGGCACCTTGCTGCTGCCTCTCTACAACCCCAGTGAGAGACTTGTCGTGCCCCTCACTTGGGAACACTGAGGCAAAGAACTCATTGAGGAGTTCAGCCTTGTCCCCCCTGTCCGTCACCAGTTGTTTCTGCCCATTTAGCAGGGGTCCTATTCCTCCCTGGGCCTTCCTTTTACTCCCTATATATCTAAAAAACAATTTCTTGTTGTCTTTTACTTGGGTTGCCATCCTCAGCTCCATGGTAGCTTTGGCCCATCTAACTGCCTCCCTACAAGCACGAGCAGAGGAGGTATATTCATCTTTGGTGATCTCTCCCTGTTTCCACTTTTTATGTGCTCTCCTCTTGTCCCTTAGGCTGCCCTGGATTTCTCTGGTCAGCCAGGGAAGCCTCCTGGCCCCTTTTCCTCTTTTGCCTCGCTCGGGGATCATCTTGCTTTGTGCCCGAAGGATCGCTTCCTTAAGGCACAACCACCCTTCTTGGGCTTCCATCTCTTCAAATTTCCTACTCTGCAGTGCGTCCTTGACTAATTGCCTGAGTGCATTGAGATCAGCTTTCCTAAAGTCTAGCACTTTCACCCTACTAGTTACCTTCCCCACTCACAGTCTTATGGTGAATTCTATTATTAGGTGATCACTGTCCCCCAGATGGCTACCGATCTGGAGGTCCGCTACCATGTCGTCTCCTGTTGCCAATACCAGATCCAGTATGGCATTCCCCCTAGTGGGACCGTGTACCTCCTGAGTCAGGTGGAGGTCCTGTACACAGGTTAGAAACCTGCGTGAGCGGTGGGACTTTGCTGTCTGTGACTCCCAGCAGATGTCCGGGTAGTTTAGGTCCCCCATGACTACCACCTCTTTAGCTTTTATGGTCTCTGAAGTTTGCCTCAGGAGCCCCGAATCTCTTTCTTCCTCTTGATGTGGGGCTCTGTAGCAGACCCCTACCACCAAATCCCTTTCTCTTTGCCCCCCATGTAGCCTAACCCACAATCCTTCTACTTCCTCATCCTTGGATTCCGTCTTGATGAGGGTTGATGTATAATGCTCACTGACATAGAGCGCAACCCCTCCTCCTTTCTTCCTCACCCTGTCCTTTCTGTACTCTATAACCCTCAATATGTACCGCCCAGTCATGGGATGACTCCCACCAGGTTTCTGTTAGCCCCACTAAGTCATAGGTGTTTAGTGCAAGCAGGAGCGCTAGTTCATCCTGCTTGTTCGCCATGCTCCTAGCATTAGTATATAGGCACTTGAGCCCTGCGACTGGTGCCTTTGCTGCCCCCCCGCTCCGAGTCCCAAGGGGCCCTTTGATTCTTACCTTCTCATTTCTTACCTGTGCTGTAGTGCTGGCCTCCCCATGGCTTTCAGGTTCCCAATGCTCTCTTTCTTCAGGCTGGGCTGTCCTTGTGGGTGCCACGTGGTTTGGTGGTCCACAGCTTCCCCTGCCCTCATCTTCCCCTCCCCCGACGAGCCTAGTTTAAAGCCCGCCGGAGGAGATCCGCCAACCTAGAAGAAAACACACACTTACCTTTGGGGGACAGGTGAAGCCCATCCCAGCTGAGCATGTCCCTCATCGTGATGTGCGGGTCGTTGTCCAGGAAGCCGAAGCCTGCCTCGAGACACCACTGCCGAAGCCGCCAGTTGGTCTCTCAGATACAGTTCTCGTGCCGTCTTCCGCGTCCGTTCACTGGTAGGATGGAAGAGAATACCACTTGTGCACCGAACTCCTTCAGCACGCTGCCCAGAGCACTGTAGTCCGCCATCAGGTGACCTGGGGTTCTCCTGGCCGCATCATTAGTACCCACATGGACTAGGACCATGGGGTAGTAATCGGTGGGCTTGATCCTGGCCTGGATTACCTCCGTCACATCCCAAATCTTTGCTCCAGGGAGGCAGCATACCTCTCGTGCCAAGGGGTCCTGGCGACAGATGGGTCCTTCCATACCTCTCAGGATGGAGTCGCCTATGACGAGCACTCGTTGCCTCCTCCTCTGGGTCCTCTTGGATCTCTTGATCTGTTTGGAGTGTGAAGAATGTAGTGTTTTTCCTGCCCAAGGGTTTCCTCCTCCCCTTCCATCTCCTGCAGGATCACCAGGGCCTCGTACTTGTTCTCCAGTCAAACTGGAGAAGCTGGTACCGATTCTCTGTGAGCTGCTCCGGTCCTGGCTGTGACCATCTGCCACTCTGCTGTGGAGGGCATTCCCCGGGCTGCTTCTTTCTTCGGTGCCTGGTCCTGCAGGGAAAGGAAATATCTGTCAATTTCATCCTCCGCCTCCCTGATCCCCCTCAGCCTGCTAACCTCCTCCCGGAGCTCCCTCACCTGCGCCTCCAGAGCCCCAAGACGGGCACCTGCCGGACAGGTGTGGGGGCCCCCAATCTCTGCCCCCCCGGCCCTGCTGGGGATCCCCCACAGGCCAGGAGGTAGGGGGACATCAGCTCCCCCATGGGCTTGGTCTGGGTGGAGGCCTCAGACCAGCCCCGGTTAGCCTTGTCCCCCTGGGCAGAGGCCCTAGCAGCACTCCTTGTAGACACCATTCTGAGCTGCTGTTTGTAGATCTGTGTGGTGTCTACTCCCTACCCGTACAGGAGTCCCACTCCTGGCCCTCCCGGCCCACCCGCTGGCACGAACGCCTGCGCAAACGCCGGCGCGCTCTCACAGAGCCCTCCCTGTTTGCGTGCTCTGTTCATGCTGCGCGGCTCGGGAGCGCGGCTCCCTACCGGCTCAGCTATATGGGACCTGGGGGGCTTCCCCTCCGGATCCGGCTCAGCTGCGCCGGGTCCCTCCGCCCCACTTACCTTCGGGGGATCAGCTGTTGCTGCCCCCGCTGCCGATTCCTCCGCTGCTGCTGCTGCCGCCGCCGCCTCCTCCAGTCAGTCAGTTGGTTAAGGGGGCACACATGCGTGCAGGACACACGTGTGCCTGATTCCTCTCCTTCCCGCTGCTGGTTCCCGAGTGCCCACTGCTGGTTCCCGAGTGATACCTTTGTTGGACCAGTATAATTGGGAGAGATTTTTAGACAAGCTTTCAGGCATAAAATTGTCTACTTCAGGTAACCTTTTACAATAAATGATATAATAAAAAAAACCCTTTCATTACGTTATATCTTTTTGCAATGCCTGTTTCTTTATACATTAAATATTTCTTTGCTGAGAAACTATACAATACTTTTTCTGCAGCTGAGTGGGAATTATTAACATCTGTTTATCAGAATTTTACATGTATTTTTTTCTGAGGTTTAACTACGTGTAATGCTTTTTTATGCAGAACTCTGGCATATGCTTCAACAAATACTTAAGCAGAAGTTTAGGAAGGTGGAGAGTGTAAAATCTGTTATATGCAATATTGTTTTAGCTTCTTCCACCTCATTATAAAGGCATAAATCTATTTATGTGCCTAAACTGAGGCACTTGATCTTGACTATTTTGATCTCAATCACTCCCTGCTTCTCATCAGAAAATTTAAATAATTGTGAACATTAGTATTTTACTTTTGAAAACATCATCTTTTCTTAATCTTCATGGGTGTTGCGAAATCTTTCAGAATAAAGTGATCTAAAGAGATACTTGGGTTGCAAAACATCAAATCTTCTTGGCATTTGCTTTTTCTGTAATGGCACGCATAGCAGATGTATAGTGTGCTCTTGGGTGTTCTGTGTATTTCTAGATGAGGACTTTTAGACATCAGTGTGACAGGATGGCACCTGAGGGCAGCTGCTATGCCCCCTTGTAACTGATTCAACCCTGTCTGGCTCCTGCTAAGGCCTCTCAGGGTCTCACCCTACCTCTTCACATGCCATGCCTTGACATTAAAAAAGAATGAGGGGAGGCTGCCCTCAGAGGCTGGTGAGCCTAGGATGCTCACTTTGTCTCTTTGCCTTCATTTCTCATGCCCTACTTGCCATAAGGGCTATATTTATGGCCTCTTTCCACCCCTACAGCTACACCCATGCCTCACCGGTGTTACTCAGTTCACAGGCTGGTTCTTTTATAGAGGCCTCAGCCCTCTTGGCTTTAGCCCCCCTTTTCCCTGGCTGTAGGCTTCCAGCCCTGGCCCACTGATTCAGGCCCAGCTCTCTTGGCCTCAGCCAGAGGCAGATTAAGGTGTAATGGGGCACTGGGCAAACACAAAATTGGAGGCCCCACTCCCCCCCCCCCATGGGAGCTGGATTGCAGGGGGAGAGGCCCCTTCCTCTCCTGGTGTTGGCAGGGGAGGCTGGGTGGTAGGGCTGTGTGAAGCTTTGTTAGCCAATTGATGTGGAGGAGATTCGGCCCAATTCGGGGACCAAATCTCCAAACCCAAATTGAATCAGGAGACCAGTTAAAAGCTCTGAATTGATTTGGAAAAGATTCAGCGATTCAGTCATAGACTAAACAGGAAACTGACACAGCTGCCTCCAGCTGGTAAGTCTGTTGGGGTCAGGGAGGGGGGAGGGAAGAGGCATGGGGGAGGGAGGGATTGGGGCTGGGGCTGGGACAAGTTGCCCAGCCAGGACAGAGGTGGTGGGTCCAATGTGCGTGTGGCAGCACTGGGTGTGGGGGCTATGCCCTGCTGCCGCTTGCCCCTTTCCACCCGGAGCGAGCCACACCTGCATCCCGGTCTCTCCGCCCCAGCTGGGCAAGCAGCAGCAAGGCATAGCCCTGACTCCCAGCTCTGCTGTGCCTGCATCCCCCCCCCCCCGAGTCCCGTGTCCCCCAGCCTGAATTCCCCACTTCCCCCTCCCCCAAACCCAACAGACTTACCAACTGGAGGCAGCTGTGTCAGCTGCTTGTTTAGTCTATGGCTGAATTTCCGAAGAGGCTCCAAATTTTTCAGATCTGATTTGGCTGAATCGAATCAGGACAGTGATTCGAATCCCTGAATCAAATCACTGTCCTCTAAATTGGCCGAATCCGAATAAAAAAAAAAATATTTCCCACTTCGCACAGGCCTACTGAGTGGACCCTGCCAGGCTGGGAATGGTGGTATAGGCCAGCCTCTTCTCCCTGCTCTCCCCCCTCCTCCCTCACTATGGCCAAACATAGAGATGCACATACGCAGGTGTGCACACCAACAGGCACACACTCTACTTTCACTCACTTTCTGCACATGGACACACAGACACAAACAAACTCTCCCTGCCATGAACACACACACAGACACAGGCATTCATACACACACATGCATACCCAGCACTTTCCCCCACACTCTCTCTTGATCACTATGAGGCATCCCCCTCCCCTCTCCCCTCTTCCGTGAAGGGCAAAACTCACAGGAGCTTGACTCACAGCCAAGAGCATTGCCAGCAGTGCAGCTACCCCACCTGGACTATGCCTGGGGCTGGAGTGGGATGTTCCAGTGCTGCCCATAGGCTGCTCCATCTATGCACCTCGGCAGGAGGCGTCGCTGCCCCACAGGCCATCCTGGGGCAGGTTTCTGACACCTAAACCCCCCACAGCTATGAGCAAGGATGGAGCAGTCTACCTGGCCTAGGCCGGATGGAAGGATGAGGTGGGCAAGCTCCCTGCAAGGCCCCGGGGCCCCGGCTCCAGCTCTTGAGCACGGACAGAGGCAGAGGGTGAGCCACGCTGTGCACCAGAGCTCTCTTCAGCTGTGGCCAGGCAGCCCCGAAGGGGGCTGCTGGACCCACTCTAGCAACTGGACCCATCACATCCCTGCTCTGGGTGTCGCTGACGTGGGGCAGCCAGGCAGCTCCCATGCCCGCCCACAGCTCCTCCCCGCCCACAGCTCTGGGACCAGAGGGCCCTGGGAGACCTCAATGACCTGCGTGCCTGCCCGCATCCCTGTTCCAGCAGGAGTGACTTGGCCCTGGCACACACTGCAGTGGCGGGGACCCAGCAGCTGTTCTCCCCCCAGATCAGGCTTTTCTGCCCCAGCTCCTGCAGTACCATACTCCTAGGGGCAGTTACTGGGGACGGCACAGGGGCCTTCCCTCCCCCCCCCCCGTGAACCACCTGCAGCTCTTTCTCGCTTCCTGCCTGGCCCCTGCACTGACCTGCATGCGCCTGGCCGTCTCTGTGCAGCCACACACATGCACGGGGCCAGGCTGTGTCAGGCCAGGAGTGCTGTGCTGCACCTGTCGGTGGGTGTCGGCTCTGGGAAGGGTGGCTACAGGGAGCTAAGGTGAATTCGGGGGGGGGGGGGCTATAGCCCCCCAAGACCCCACCAATGCCACTGCCTGCCTGCAGAGGTGTGATGCTGCGCAGGACTGGGGAGGGGCCTCACTCCCGGCTGCAGGGAAACAATGTGAAAGCCAGGGTTTTAAACTTGGTGCCATTTTTTTGTAGCCCTGCCCAAAATTGGTAGGGACCCCTGGGCTCATGCCCAGCTGCCCCATGCATTAATCCACCTATGCCCTCAGCCCTCTCTGGGTGTCTGATATCTTGGTCTCTTGGCCTTGTCTCAGCCCCTACTGGGCAAGGGCAAGGCTGCTCTTGGTTTCTCCCAGCCTCCACTGGCATCCTGGACCCAGGTCAAGGTTGCAGCTCTGCCTCCTTCTAAAGTGTTTGGGCTTCTGCCCCATGCAGCCCCATGGGTCCCAAACCCTGAAAGAGCTCTGTTGGGTGCCCCTGCAGCACCCCTCTGGGCTCCAGTCCACTCTTTACAGCCACACTCAGTCCTCCAGTAATACAACAAACATAAACAAACATATATTAATACAACTGAACTCTACACTTACTGCCTTCCAAAAGTTTGCCTCCCACAAACTAACTCCCAGGGCTAGGCTCGTTTTCACTCTTATGGGTAGCCTTGGTTTGGGCGCTGTAAGATTCCCTGTGGAACCTCCTCTCTGTGTGGGCTGCAGGCCCTGACTCTCTCCCTTGGCTCAGGGGTGGGTTTATGTGCCTGGGTGCTCCACCCCTCTTGGTTACCTGCCTTCCACTCCTACCACACACTTGGTTTTACTCTCATAATTGAGGGTCAGCCTGCCCTTCTGCTGCTCTATCCTGTTAAAGTGACAGGAGCCTCCTGATTCCCTGGTGTGAATTTCCTCTGCCTTGACTGGCTGCTTCAATCCCTGGTTTCTCCCTAAATGTGTTTCACTGTTCTCATTTCTGAATGCTGTTTGCCCAGTTTCCCACATCCATGTGGACCACTTTGGCCCATGCCCCAGATGTGCTGATTGGGTCTTCCTCCCCTTTGTCGTGTTTGAGTAGTAGGGTCCGGGTCCGGGTGCGGTTACAGTCAGTAACACAAGAATGTAGCCCTTCTGTTCAGTGCCTGTTTCTTAGAGTTTGACTTTGTAATGTTTAGAGGCACTCCAGCTTTCATAGGTGCTTATCAGCATGCTGATCTGAACCAGTATGCCATAGGAAATAAGAAAATTAATGCCATCTTTCATGTCAGCGAAAGTGGTGCCACAGGTGAAACTGACTTCTTAACTTACATGCTGGAGCAAGTGATGCGATACGGATACTGATCTTGGAATTAAATTTGGGATCAAAGGTGAGCAGATGAAAAATCTGTCAGAAACGACAAGTGATGGACTAGTGAGTTATGGTTCAAAGTATTAACGAGAGTCTGTTAACTCCTTTTGGTTTCATAATGCTTGATTTCTTGTTGACAAGTTTAATCTGGGTATCAAAAGCTCTTGTCTTTTCCGTCACCCAGAGTTTCTTGTATGATTATGCTCTTATTCAGAAATACATGCAAATAAGGTGTTCTTAAGGTAGATTGGGGCTTCTGAAAACAGAGCAACTTGTGCAAATGGGGTGCCTGATTCCTCATGAAATAAGTCTAATCAGGTAAAAAACGATAATTGTCATTAATCAGTTCAGTTCCAGCTGATCCTGGAGCTATTATTCTCATCCCTGTTTCTTAGCAACAGGAAACTCTCTCCTTCTGCAAGATCACTATGCAATACCCTATTCTCTCTAGAAGCCCTTATACCTAAGGAGGAACAGATGGTCAAAGGGAATGTTGTTGTTGTTGTTTGTTGTCTGTGGCAGTATACATGGAATATCTATCAGTTTTTCGTTTTGTACTGTAATGCCCTGTAGCTACAAACATATAGTGTCCCCAGGATGGTAGCCATCGACATTTCTGATGCAGAGAGAATAAAACATTTGATGGCCTGCTTCTCATATATGTGAGATTTTGTAACTAAGTTAGAGGCACATCTAGTTTGATCTTTCACTCTCTTTCTACACCAGAATGTAGAGAGCAAGATTATCCTGTCTTCATCTAGAGTAGAAATGACTAGTTTTTAGCTCACTAATAAGCAAATACAATTGCATTCACTCTTATCTTCTGCAGTCTCATTGGTCACAGCACAGATATAATGAAAGAGCAAGCTCATTTGTTGGCTCCTAAAACTAAAGCTTAATTTCTTTTACAAAATATGCCAGAGCACATTTAGTAATATGCTGGAGAAATGTGCATTCTGTTTATTCAAAGTAAATGATGAAAGTGCATTCCTTGATGTAATATCTAGAATTATTTTGTTGATCAAGTATTTGCTTTCTCCATGATTCACAAAATCTGTAATATGAAATGGAGGTCTTGGTCATCTAATATGAATTTGTAAAGCTCATTTATGCTTCCATGTGGAGAACCTTCTAAAATATTTTTACCTGGATTTAGTTCTTGTGCAAAATAGTTCAGGACACTGAAATTTGTTAAATGTAGGGGCTATGGAGAGTGGTAGTACTAGCTTCCTTGCCTATGTACCTCAAAACTGATGAGGAGAAGAGGCTTTAACTTTGTGGACAGAGGAAAGGGCAGATTTTAAAGATGCTGTGCAGGATAAAGCACTGGCTTCAGGCATGACCTTAAGGTGAGCACTACACAGGACAGAATAAAAGGTGACTCGGGTTGAATCAGAGGGCATAGGCACATAATGAAGTTACTGTGAAATAGAGGGCAATGATTTACAGCATGTCTGCTGTTCTGCTGTAATTCTCCCAGTGTGCACTGATGGTAAGCTCCTGTTAATTAGCTTTCATTAATAGCAGGAAGAGCATGCATACGGGTAGTTACCACAGAAATTATGGTGTGCTGTAGCTTGACTGCTCCCATGGCTTGAATAATGTAGAAAGAAAGTTTGGGAGGTTAGTGAGAAGGAATGGGGAAGCTTGGCAGGTATGGTTTAAGATTGATTGGGCCACATATGAGCTGAAGTTGATGGAAAGTTCAGGGATACTGGCCAAGATCTTCGTTTAGAGAACAGAAGGTAGACCCAGTATGGGTAGATCTTCCTAGAGAAGTCAAACCAAATCAAGGGATGAACTTAGGGAGATAAGCAAGCGGAAGGAGAACTGCATGCTCTTGACAGGCACATAAATTGTTCACCTTGGAAAGTACCATTGCCGCATGTGCCATCTGACTATTGAATGAATTGAGAGTTAAAGTGTAGTCTGGAATGCATGCGTCTGTGGATAGATTCAATTTTGTTTTTTAGCTAGAAAAATGCAGGGCCCTTTGAGTAGTATTTATGTTGTATACACAAAAAGGGTTTTGGAACATAGATATTTGTTTTGTAAATATTGTACTGTGCATCAAATAATGACAAATTGCTTATTGTTGGGGTTATACCAAACCACTAATTTGTAATTGAATGGTTTCAAAACCAGGGTACATATTCCCAAGATTCACACGGAATTCCTCATCAGGATTTTGATTCATACAATACCAGTGGCTTCAGGCATCCCTGCCCACAGAAGCCTATTTGCTGAAGCCTTCTGGGAAGGGAACAGTAACCTGCAAGAATTTTTTTCCCTTCTGATTCTTTCATAGTCATTGCCTGGCATGTCCTCATGTTTTCTCATGCTTCCTCTGCTATGAACTTCTCTATAGGAGATGCTTTCTATGAATATTTGGAAAATCACTCCAGTACCCTTATTGAAACCATCCTATGATGGGTGTGATTAGATAGTGGTTTGCTAGATTGCAATTTATTGTACTGACAATTTTTTTGTGCGTTTCCTTGTACTGCATTCATCTGATGTCTCAGTCTTGGGTTTATGTACTTGCAATGTCGGGTGCTGTCTCAGAAACAGGGTCTGTGTTTCAAATGACTGAGTTCCTCTTAAAATTAGTAAATAAATGGATTGGGCTTGAGCCCCCTGCCCCAGCCTGCCCCTCTCCTCCCCCTTCCTGCCCCCAATCTGAAAGAACAAAGATACTTTCCTGTGGCAACTTTAACTGTTACTGGAGAATTTGCAAGTTGAAATGCAGATGTTTAGCCTATCTAACTTAATCCCTTTTTAATTATATATTGTAATGAACTGAATCAGCCTATGTTATGGAAGAAGACTTTGACTTTCTTTCTTCAGTCCCCTATGATTCCTAACGACAGTATAACTTCATAAATCCAGATATAAAAAATGCAGAATTCTTTAAAATCTGGCACATCGGGGAGTAGTGGCAGCCAGCCCCAGAGCAGTGAAGGGGGAAGAGGTGGCCAGTCCCAGAGCAGCGGAGGGGGAAGCTTGCACACAGCAGCTGCTGCCACCATCCAACACCCCATGCCGCTGCTCCTTGTATGGCTGCTGCTCCAGGACCAGCCGCCACTCTGGTTTCAAAAATCCGGAATTTTTAAATTTCTGGCAAGTGCTTGGTCCCAAGCATGCTGGATTTATGAGGTTATACTGTATTATGTACCATTACCTAAAAAATATTGTTTAAGATTTGTAACATACTGGGATAAAAGATGGGGTGGTAGCAACATCTTTCTTTAATGATTTTTTACTGTAAAATGAGTTACAATGGGAAGTAATCAGTATGAATCTAGATGCATTTTGCAGGTGTCCCAGATTTTTATTTGGCGATTTTTCTAATGCTCTAGTCTTCCCCACCATTATTGTTGGGGTTTTTTTTAATATTTCCTAGGGAAGTAGTCTTTGAACTACTAAGAGAGAAGTGAATTTTTCAGTGTTACTGCTTTGCCATCAATTACTGGGGACTCTTAAATCCAGGAGCTGAGGGAGGAAGTTTACATAAGCACTAAAGTTACTTAAAAACGTAGGTCTGGTTCAAGGTCTAGTGGGACATATCCTTCTATTGATATTAAAGTTAAATTGTGTTCCTAAAATATTTTTGAAAATGCCACCATGGAACTTAAATGCCACCCTGGAAGAAAACCCCCCACAAATCGCACACTACTGGTTATGACATATCACCCCTCCCTCGAACCCGTATGAAAAATCCTCAAACAACTGCAACCCATACTAAAAAGAGACCCAATTCTTAAAAAGATCTTCCCAGAGCCACCCATCCTAGCCTTTAAACAAGCACCGAACCTTGCCAACCTCATCACCAGAAGCAAACTTCCTCAAGCCCAGAACATACCAAAAGGATCCAGACCGTGCCAGGACAAGAAATGCAAAACCTGACAACACATCTCCACCACCCCCACTATTATTACACCCCACAACAGAGCCATCAGCCTTCCTGGATCTTACAGCTGCACCTCCAGAAATGTAATATACCTCATCCAATGCACCAAATGCCCTGATGGAAGATATGTAGGAGAGACCAAACAACAACTGCGCACCAGAATGAATGCACACCGGAAATCCATCAAAGACAGAAATACCCAATTACCGGTGGGGGCACATTTCTCACAGGAGGGCCACTGTCTCTCCAATCTCTCAGTCCTGATCCTCAAGGGAAACTTACACAACACTTCCCAGAGACAAGCCTATGAACTCCATTTCATCAACCTGCTGGATACTAGAGATCAGGGAGTAAACATAGGCAGACAAGGTTCCTTGGGTGAATTTGATATCTTTTATTAGACCAACCCAAATAGTTGGGGAACAGTTATTAAGCAAGCTTCCGGGTTCAAAAACCCTTCGTCAGGCTAAGGAAGTTTCAGCAGTTGGTGTGTGCTCTTCCTGGAAGTTGCATAACTACTATGGAAGTTACAAAAATAATGTATGAGTATTGGTCACCATAGAATATTTAATTAAACTTTCTGAATTCTGTCCTACTTAATTTAGGGTCCAAACTAGATGTTAAGCCTATGAAAGACTTCTTGGGAATAGTAACTCCATTGGTCATTTAAAAATTCTGGGCAGGAATTTTGTGTGGATATTATTACTTCAGTTGGAATCTATTTATTACACATTCCTTGTTAATTATAATTTTACACTATTAACCTGAACTGAAAGAACAAAAATAAAAATTTGGACATGGAAAGCCGACACTCACGAATATCTAGATAATATCCATTGCATGTAATAGGATGTTGTCCAGTCTTGTTTCCCCTCCAGAGCTGTTTCCTTTCTCTGAAAATATTTTTTGCTCCCAATATTTGGTTGAGTGAGGAGCTAGTGGCCATAGGCAGGAACAGCAAGTGCCAGTACTGAAGAAGCTAAATCTTTCATAATTATTCAGACTTCTGTTGGGTTAATACTGGGGCAGCAGACTGGATCAGAAGCAGATGTGTTTGTAATTCATTTTGGATAGGATTATAACTCTCTGATTAGATGTAGTGAATACCGTAGTGTGTTTTTTTGGAACTGTGGTGAGCACCAATAGGCTTTCTTACTTTCTTTTTCTTTGTGCAGTTGCTTCTGAAATTGTCCAGTATCTTATCAGTCCATCAAACCATAGAGAGAAGCTGAATGCATATCTGGATTAGTATATCCAATTAAAAGAAACCCATTTAAAGGATAAGGATTGAGTGTCCTTTTTGTGTGCAGGTGTCTACTGACTTATCCTCAGAGTACTGGTAACTTTTCCAAAATCTATAGTCACTTTTCTTAACTTCATGATTCTGGAAACCTGTCACATGCATTTTAATGAGCAGTTTCCCTGCATCTTCTGTCATTTGTACAAGAGCATCTGGAAAATAGATATTTTGTCAGGTCTAATTTGACAGTTTTGTGGTGATTTTCCCCTCCCTTCCACATCTCCTCTTCTGTGCTTATATTTTATTCTAGGCATTCAACAGTGAGCACTATTATACTTGACTTCTTTATTTCCTTTCCTTCCTCTTTCTACGTTCTGTTCTCTGCAGTCTGTACAATGAAACAACCCAAACCCATTTTCCCTGATTGCTCACCTCCTTCTGTCAGATTTACAGGTCTGTCACTAACATTACTGGACAGATTTTCATTTTCTTGTATTTTTGCTCCACAGAATTAATTTCATGAGTAATTATTTTTCAGAAATTAAAGCTAGTTGACTTCTTAAATTATGAATCTAAACCTGTTGTCTTTATAGATTCACCTAAATGTTTTCCTCCTTGGAGATGCGTACTGTTTGGAAATGTCTTCCTGTGTGTCTTTTGCCCTTTGAGCAGCAATATAATTATTTTTACTGCACCTCCTAGAATTCCAAACCCTCCGGCCAAAATTTACTGTTCCTTGTTGTGAGTATAACAATTTGGCCTTCCAGGGTTGCTGAACACATGGTTTATGAATTTAAACTTTTGCTATGATATTTTTCTGTTCTATTCCTACACCCACATAAAATTCCTTTTTAAAGATACTTTTAAGCCTCCCATAATGTAAATATTAAAGTTGCAATTTGGTGAATTCAAATAGTCCAGAAACAGTTACTTAATTCATAAATCTAGTTTTCTTCCCATTAATAGGCATAGTGATCCTGGAGTACTAGCTAACATAATCATTTGAGATCTCAAAATTCTGTGAAATTTTACGTGTTAATGCACAGGTATATTCTGCATATATTTTAATTTTGAATGTTTTCAAATGGGCTTCAATTTACCATATTTATCTGAAAACAAGATGAGGCTTTTTCAGCATGGGGGGAAAAATATCCCCTCATTTTATAAGAGTACAAGGACACTTCATTAAATATACTGTCTATCAATAAACTACTGACAAAAGCAGCAATGAAAACCAACTAGGAAGTTGATTAAATGCAGCCAATTCTGTAGTATTTGGGGAAAAAAGAAATTGTCAAATAAAGAGTGGTTTGATGCACACTTGGAAGAGATGCCACCATTTGTTAATGCCAAGAATGGCCTACTTGAAACACAACGAGAATCCAAAAGAAAGTTCCAATGTTACACTGAAGCATGCCAGGGGAATGCGAGAGAAAACAGCCAGATGCTGTGCAAACCAGTACTGGACTGACATATGTCAAGTGATGCAGTTTGCCTCAGATGCAGGAAGTCTGTGAGTTACATATGACGGCCTGAAGAAAGCTCTTGGCCCAACTGTCACTAAAGTTTCCCCCTTCAAGATGGCAAAGTAAAAATCACTGACAAGAACAAGTAGATGTCACACTGGGTCAAACATTACTTAGAGTTTTATTCGCACGAAACAAACATTTCAGAAGAGGCAATGGCCTCCGACAACTGTAAGTGCACTGGCAAAGCTAGACAAGGAACCTACAGCTGAAGAACTTAGAAAGGCCATAGACTTTCTGGCAAGTGGAAAAACACCAGGTGAGGATGGCATCCCAGCTGAGGTTCTCAAGTTCGGGAAGGCTAGCTTGCTAGCACATCTTTATCAACTCCTAGTATGCTGCTGGAAGGAAGCTCAAGTACCCCAGAACATGTGTGATGCTAACATCATCACTCTGTACAAGAACAAGGGAGACAAGGATGACTGCAACCACTGTAGGGGCATCTCTCCCTCAGCATCACAGGCAAGGCTTTTGCTAGAGTAATCTTGAAATGCTTGCAACAATTTGCTGACTGCATCTACCCAGAATCACAATGTGGATTCAGAGCAAGGAAATCAATAGTGGACATGATATTCTTCTTATACCAACTGCAAGAAAAATGCAGAGAACAAAATAAGCCATTGTATGTAGCATTTGTCAACCTAACGAAAGCCTTTGATACTGCCAGCAGAGTAGGTTTGTTCAGGGTCTTGGTAAAAATTGGATGCCCCCAACATTGCTCAGCATGATATGTTCCTTCCATGAAAATATGCAAGGCACAGTTCAGTTTGGATCAACCTCTGACAGGTTTGAGATGAAGAGTGGTGTGAAGCAAAGTTGTGTTGTGGTGCCCATACTCTTTGGGATCTTCTCTACACTCCTGCAGTACACTTTTGATGACTTGGAGAAAGGTATATACCTTCACACAAGATAAGATGGCAAACTCTACAGTCTGTCACAATTAAAGACCAAGACAAAAGTGAGGCACCACCCATGAAGCAGGCCAACTACAAACACTTGTGAATTGTCTTTGCCATGGCTGCAGGATGTTTGCCCTGACCATCAGCATCAAGAAGACTGTGGTCCTAAGACAGGGTGTTTGCCAGTCATCATGTATCAGCCTTGACAACACGCTTCTTGAGGCAGTGAACAAGTTCTGCTATTGTGGATCCACAGTGAATGACAACCTATTACTGGATGAACAGGTAAATATGAGTACTGGAAAATCAGCTACCGCTTTCAGTAAACTCTCCAAATGAGTCTGGAACAATACAAAGCTCACAATCAAAACAGCTGCTTGTGTACAAAGCATGTATCCTCAGGGTCCTTGTGTATACCAATGAGACACGGTCAACATATGCATATCAAGAAGCTGAATAGCTTCCACTTACACTGTTTACGGCACATCCTTGTCATTAAGTGGCAAGACAGAATCATCAACACAGAGGTCATCACCAAAACCAACCTGCCAACCATCACTGCACTACTCAAGCAGCACTGCCTATGCTGATTTGGCCATCTTCACAGGATGGAAAATGGCCACATCCCAAAGGAAATCCTGTATGGGCAAATTGCAGGTGAGGAGAAAAGAGTAGGATGCCCAAGATTTGCACCTCAAAGACATCTGCAAGCAGGTTATGAAGGCTTTTGGAATTGACCCAAATCGTTGGGAAGGCCTAGCAGGAGACAGGACAAAGTGGTGCTCCCTTCTCAATCATGGAGTCCAACATCATGATGAGAAATGGTCACTCAAATTATAACAGAAATGGGACTGAAGCCTATCAGTACAGTAGCCCCTAACACTATGTGTACTTGTGACCACTGTGGCAGGACCTACAAGTCTAACCTCGGTGTTCAGAGCCACAAGAGAAAATGCACCACCAGTCAGAAGAATAGTTGCAATATCCACCATCACTCACTGATGAATGGATGCTATATACTGAGGATAACTATAAAACCCACAGCTGACATGGAGCAAACATAATACTTTTTTTTTTAATTACATTTTGTCTCAAGTCAAATCAGGTCCAAAACTTATTGAATGAGCAGAGCTCAATTGTTCAAGTCTCTGTGGTGCTACCATTGGCACATATCTCATCTCCTAGGCTCTTCAGCCTGGGGCTTCAGATACTCCCCAGCCAGGGTAGGCATCATACATGCAAGCCCAGAGCCCTTGGAGTTTAGGTGCCCCCTACTCTCACTTGCCTGTAGCCAGAAGGGGCCAAAGGAGCAAGTTAGATTTAAAAAAATAAAATGAAATTGCGCGCACACATATCTAACAGACCATCCCCAAAACCAAATACAAATCAACCTACACAGTCTCATTATTTAACCTCTTATACTTCTATACTAGCAAGCTTATGCTCTATTTATATCCTAATTGCTATACGCTTAACACTTAAATAAGCATTTTAAACCTTTTCCCCACTTTTATCTTCTTTGAACTATGTAAATAACTGTCTCCACTCTTTCTTCCTCCATGTGGTCTCCATGTAGTCTCCTCCCATTTCCTCACGTTGTGTTTTAGGTAATATCTTAGTTTGTGGAGTGCTAGCTACAGACATTTTTGTGGTGTGAACTCTAACCCCTTTAAACACAAACACATTTTTCACTTTTCGTATGGCTATTTTGACACACTTCAACCAGATCTTTACTCTTTGCTTCTTCAGCCCAGCTTGGACCAATCCATACATAACCATTTCGTAAGTGATCTGGGAACATATCTTTGTTGCACTGAAAAACCTTTGCGCTCTTTCCCATACCTCTTTTGTATAGGTACTGTCCCAGAAAGCGCACCCCACTGACTCCCCATCTCTACACCCCACTCTCGGGCACTTTGGTGTCTTTGTCAGTATCCATTTGTCTTAAACAGTTCTTTTCATGCCACTCTCTCCCTTTTACTTTTCTTGATGCTTCTCCGTATTCTTCTGTATGCCGAAGGAGCAAGCTAGATACCACAAGGATAGGTTAGTGCAGGACATTTGAATAAGATCAATGACATTGCCCATTGTACACAGTCCCTCTCAGCGCTGACTCTTTTTAAAGAGTTGAATACATTTTAACAACGTCTTAGCTCCCACAGCTGAGCTGTGCCATTCTTTCCCATTTTCAATTATTCTTGTTTCTTTACCAGTTTTAAATGTTTGTCAAACATCACCAGACTCCCTCTGTCAGTGTTTCTCTCAGTGTGTCATATATGATTAGTATGGCCCTACCCTCAAAGAGGTAGAGCCTGGGTCAGGTTGCCCTGCACGTCATCTGCATATAAATGTTTGGAGTATTCCAGAGCGCATGATAAGAATACTTGATTCTAGTCATGAGTGGGCAACTAACTAGCACATGGATGCTTTATGGGAGTATCTGGAATACATACACATATGGAGCAGTGCTGAGCTGTGACTTAAAATGCTGTTCACTCTTCTGGGGCCCAGCCCAATGAACCCTTTGGTAAATTATAAGCTTTTTGGCTTTCAACTAATATTATGCATAGTTTGTACTATATATAAGTATAAAAGTGCTGCTTAAAAGTTTGTTCATGGAATACCTGTGCTAAAACTTGCAACAGTGTCAACAAGGTAAAATGCATAAATTTGGGATTTACTAAAGTTATGGGTACCTACAATTGTTTGCCTATATGCAAATGATTACAGGTATGTTTATTTCAAGGTCAGTGTTTTCAGATTTTCTCCTCACTTCCATGTGCTCAGGGAGAGTAGGGTCTGATAATAAGGAGGTGTAGAAGAGGCTGCAGGGGGCAGAAATTGGAGGGTCAGAAGGCAAAGTAGCTACCTGACTCCTCAGATTTATTTTCCATGCTGTAGTAGTAGAAGGGGGAAAATTCAGGGCAAATCCCCAATAATTAGATTCTATACCTGAAAAATTATAACAAATGAATACATTTTCCCTATATAGAATCTAATTATGGGGGGGGGGTGCCTTATATTCCAGGCTGTGTTGTTTTCAGGTTAATACAGTAGTTAAAGTAACAGTAGTATGAATTATTACAGCTATTATAATATTTTCTGTAATGGTTTTCATGAAAAAAACATTTTTTCATGAAAAAGTAGATGTGTGTAGGAAGCTATTTTTCTCCTGAGATGTCCAGTGTAGGAAGACATGCAAGTCCAGTATTCAGATAAATGAAAGTAATATGTATCCAGATGAGCAGTTTATAGTTTATATTGTTTTAAAAAAAATATTTTCATACTCTCATAAAATGCCCAGAAATACCAGAAGAAATCCAGTTGTTCTGTTGGTCTTCTGATTTGATAAAGTAGAAGTATCTTGTTGGCTTTTGGCAGACAAGGTTCCTTGGGTGAATTTGATATCTTTTATTAGACCAACCCAAATGGTTGGAGAATAGTTATTAAGCAAGCTTTCGGGTTCAAAAACCCTTCGTCAGGCTAAGGACGCTGCAGCAGTTGGTGTGTGCTCTTCCTGGATGGAATGAAAAGTAAAGAAGCCAGGAGCTGGGCTGGGCTGGGGAGTCAGTTGCCAGGCAGATTGTAATGTATCAAAAATCCAATGTCTATGTTTAGTCCCTGATCTCTAGTATCCAGCAGGTTGATGAAATGGAGCTCATAGGCTCGTCTCTGGGATGTGTTTTGTAAATTTCCCTTGAGGATCAGGACTGAGAGATTGGAGAGAGAGTGGCCCTCCTGTGAGAAATGTGCCCCCACCGGTAATTGGGTGTTTCTGTCTTTGATGGATTTCTGGTGTGCGTTCATTCTGGTGCGCAGTTGTTGTCTGGTCACTCCTACATATCTTCCATCAGGGCATTTGGTGCATTGGATGAGGTATACTACATTCCTGGAGGTGCAGCTGTAAGATCCTGGGATGCTGATGGCTCTGTTGTGGGGTGTAGTAGTAGTGGAGGTGGTGGAGATGTGGGGGCAGGTTTTGCATTTCTTGTCCTGGCACGGTCTGGATCCTTTTGGTGTGTTCTGGGGTTGAGGAAGTTTGCTTCTGGTGATGAGGTTGGCGAGGTTCGGTGTTGGCTTTTGGCCACTTAATTTGGACACATTGACAATTATTCCTTGCTCATCCATCCCTCAGTGTTTGCATAGGAGCCATTTCTCTACCTTGGAAACCAGGATTCACTGCTTCTGCAGAGAATCAAGACTTTGGATGATTTTTCAGGACAAAGGGAGTTGGGATAACTAGAATTCCTCACTAAAATTATGCAAGTTTCTGCTTTTGGTGCATGCAGATGTCCTGTTCATCACAATGGGAACCATATACAACTGAGGGCAGCATTTGGATCCCTCTTGCTACCAGTCCTGGGGAATGAGACTTTTGAGCAGAGCTCAGACACCCATTATCTCATTTGGTATTTTGATGCATTTATAGCACATTACCAGTTGGTCTTGCTTTCCTATTTTTCCTCTTCAGTGTCCTTAATTATTTCACAGTAATGAGAAAGCAAATCGAATGCACTTTCTGCATATTACACAGATTTAGATTTATTTGAAATATTCAATTCTTAAGGATGTGGATATTTTGAAGCAGCTTATTATTCTTTATAATAAAATGCTGACAGAACTGCAAGCAACAGTGCCTCTTCACCACAATTGACTAGCCGCTGCAATTCAATCAGTTGTTTACAAATGCAGTAAAACCAACCTGCTACATATACAGCAGCAGCAATGATTAGAACCTAGAGTGCAATTTCCTGATAAGACTAAACTTTTTTTTCTCAATGCTCAAGGGAAGTTCTCTTGATTTCTCTATCTACTGTAGTATTTGTGCCCTTAACTACAGTGTATAGTATATAATATTTCTAAATTATTCATTTAACCCTTTAGATTAAGTTAAATGTCTCCACTTAACAAATTCTTTGGTATTATTTTTAGCAGTGATAAAATGGCAAATACACTTGCATCCTATACTATACCAATCCATATAAGTAATAATGTTAAATGTAAATAATGGTATTGTAATTAGCTGATTGACTTGAATACATCTTGGGCATTGCTGTAATCCAAGTGGCCAAGGTCTAATCTTACTCTCTATTCTAATGCAGGGCAGGCAGGCATACCCCTCTCCTCTTCATGGACTGTTTGGATTCCCTACATAGGAAGTATACTTCATGGGCTTATTACCACATTTTCCTGCATACTGCACAGCCCCAAATAAGCCATGCACCTTGTTTTTGGGAAGCCAGAATGACAAAAAAAAAAAAGGACTTTTCTAGAGTTATACCAACATAATATAGAAATAGAGCCTAATCTTAGACTCTCTCACCTTCCTAGGCAAAAGCTACAATTTTAACTATTTCACAGTTGAATTGTCAGCAATTCGTGGCTGTTCAGCCAAAATCTGAAGCTGTAGCTGTTGCTGAAGATTGGATTCCATAGGTGGATCTAGCTAGAAACAGTCTGTAGAACTATAAAATAGGAGGAGAGAGATCAGGAATAGCTAATAGACAGCAAAATTGCTGAACAAATCTTGATTAGTGGAACATTAGGACCATTAAAAAGGAGAGAAGGTAATTGTAATAGTGTGGTTTGGCCCTTTAAATGGGACAGACAGGCTTGGGGTAGGAGTCTAGCCATGGGTAATTAGCTGGCATTTAAAAGCCCAAGAGAAAAACTAGCTCAACAAAGTAGTCCATGGCTAGGAGGCAGACTGCAACAAAAGAGAGCTTGCTTCTAGAAAGGGTCAGAGCCAGAGGGCCCTCTCTTGCTGCCTGCAGAAAGGCCAGAGGTTTTGTTTTGCTCATTTTTTGTTGTTTTGTATTATGAAGGCTGGCTGAGGGGCTCCTGAGGGAGCAAAGCTAGCCAGCAAAGCTGCAAGCACCCAGCTCCACTTACGGACTTTTTTTTTTTTGACTGGCTGAGGAGCTCTTAAGGCGATGAAGCCCATCTGCATGGATGCAGGCAAACCAACCTGATTATAGTCATTAAGATTTGTGGCATGAAGAGCAATTAGCAGGAATCAGGTAGATTATAATGAACCAGGGAGTCAGTTGACTCCCTCAGTACTGCCTGAAAAGAAATGCCACTGGTGTTGCCAAAAAGTTGGTTTTAAACTTTGGATGGAGCAAGAATCAAAATGGGAAATCAAAATCAAAATGTGACCACTTCACTGCAGCCTCCCTGGATCTGCTGCTGCTGGACTATAACCTTCCCTCTGTGTGGCTGCTGGAGGAAAGAAGCAGCAGCCATCTTATAGCATCTCCATGCTTTATTTGGAGTTGAAAATCAGTGTTCCTAGTTAAGACATGATCCCTCCCACCCCGATTTTGGAAGGCTTGTTCTTGTGAAAAATGTGTGTTGTATGTGAGTAAATACAGTATTTGTTCTTCAATCTTTGGGGGAGGAGGGAAGGATTTGGGGGCAAGGAAGTGAGAAATCTAGTTTTCCTTTTTGCCCCTCAAAGTGCTGGTCAGTGAAGCTCAGTTGGTGTGTGTCAAGAGACCATAGGCAGCCTTTCTTATGGATTAGTGATGTTGTCTCAAAGGAGAAAGTGAGCCAGTGTCTTGCCCAGGAGAGAAACCATGGACCAGGGCTGCTGAGACAGGTAAGGATGTAGGCAAGTTGAAGGATGAAGAGCAGGACCAGGGAACAGGAGACTAAGCCAGGGGTGGGCCATTATTTTAGAAGGAGGGCTGCTTACTGAGTTTTGGCAAGTCATCGAGGGCCTCATGGGAAGCCCTGCCCCTGCACAGGTGCCCTACCCCCTGGTTGCCATCTTGGGACCAGAAATCTTTCTCTCTAACCCCTGACCTTTGCCACCTGGAAGTACTCCTTTCAACAAGTGGGTTTGCCATCTCAGAACTAGAAAAATACCAAATTATATTCTAAAAATCAAACATACTACAACATTCATTAATTTCATTTAAAAATATATTTTTGTCCTGATTTACATGTGTTTGTGTAGTGTATATAGAGGTGATGGCATAATAGCTTAACATGAAGTCTTACTTTTGTATATTGTGGGAGGGTGGGTATAGGGTTGTGGGGGAGGGTGTGTGTGTGGGAGGATAGGTGGGGGGTGTGGTTATGTGAAGTGTGAGTGTGTATGGATTTTGTAGGGAGCTCTGTGTGTGTGGAGGGAGGGTGACTAGGGAGGGTTGGGGCTTGCATGGAAGGGGAGGTTTTGCTCCCCCCCCTCCCCCCCAACGACAGGCAGAGCCCCTGCCAGCACTCCTGCCTGCCTGGGGCACCAGCATGGGCCCCGTGTTCCTAGTCACTGCCACTTCCCTCCGTTTGCCACTGCTGTCCTGCCACTTCTACATCCCGTTTCCCCCCTCCACACACACATTGCTCTGGCATCACATCCCAGCTGCTCCTGCAGTCCTGGCAATGCAGCCAGGAACCAGGTAGTGTCACAGTCACCAGCAGGTGAGCAAGATGGGGAGTGGGGAAGTGGCTGCAGCAGGTGGGGGGAAGGGGCAGCGAGTGGGAGCACGGAGTGCAGCAACAGCTGGGCGAGAGTACGGGGCCCGCACCGGTGTGCCGGAGCCAGCTCTGGCAGGGTCCAGACCAGGGCAGCAGGAGCATGGGGTCTGGGCCGGTAGGGGTCGATGGAACTGGGCTGACTCCACCTCTCCCTGCTTGAGCAGCACAGCCTGGCTACATACAGCCCATACCGGCTCAAACCCCACATTCCTGGGCAGAAACTGCTGCTTGGCACAGAGGAAAGTGGCCCTCCTCTCGCTGCCACCAGGCAGTTTTAGCTGTGTCTGCCTGGAGCCCATACTGTGCTTGGCTGTAGTGTGGCTCCTTCACCATCACCTCTGTGCTGCCCAGTGCAACAGCAGTGGCCATGTGGAGCAGCTGCAGGGGAGCTCAGAAGTGGTGATGAAGGAGCTGCGCTGCAGCCTAGCATGGCACAGGCTCCAGGTGGATGCAGCTAAAACTGTCCGGTGGCATTGAAGGGGAGGGGCCACTACCTCACATACAGCAGTTTCTGCCCAGCTTCTCCTATGCAGCCCAGATGGGCGAGTCCAGAGCCAGCATGAGGCCCAGGCTCAGCAGTAGCAGTGCGGGACAAACTGCTGCTCAGTGCAGGAGAAAAGTGGTTCTTCTCCATCCCGCTGCTGGTGCTCCATGATGCAGCCACTCAGAGCCCATGTGAGGCTGCCTGTGCCTGCTCTCCACTGCCACTGCTGCCCCACAGGGCAGCCCAAAGGTGGTGGTGACATGGCAAAGAGTCAGGACAGCCCTACATGGGCTCTGGGTGGATGCACAAGAAAGTATTCAGCCATGGGGTGGGGAGGGGGCACTTTTTCCCAAGCTGAGCAGTAGTTTGTCCTTTGCTGCTGCTGCTCAGCCCAGAAGGGCTGGCGTGGGGTTGGGGTTGTGTGTGCTAGTCCCTGCCTGTACTGCAGGTCTGGGGCGGGCGGGGACTGGGGGTGCGCAGGAGCCAGCGACAGCCGGGCGGGAGTGCGGGGCCCATGCAGGTGGCCTGGGGCCAGTGCTGGCGAGGCCCAGAATGAGGCGGCTGGAGTGTGGGGTCCCAGCCGGCAGGGGCTCTGTGAAGCCAGGCCAGCTCCCCTCCCTCATGCTGGTGCAGTCCAGCCTGGCTCCATAGACCCCTGCCAGCCTGTGCCCCTGCTGCCCTCCTCTGGGCCCCATTGACACTGGCCCCAGTACACCAGCACAGGCCTTGCACTCCTGCATTCCCGCTCACTACCATTCCCTCCAACCCCACCACCGCTTTCTTCACTTTGCTGGCCGCTCTGCCCCATATGGCTCCCTATTGTATGGCCAGACCGTGGGACTCAGCAGGAGCAGGCTGGCCCCTGAGGAATCGCTCGTGGTTTTCCCCTGCCCCCTTCCCTCCCCGCCCCCCCCTTCCTTGAATTTCCTGCTCCAGCGCAGGCACAAACAGCCCCATAGTCCGTGGCCAGAAGCCTCTGCTAGGCAGGGGCTTCCGGCTTGCAGGGCAGGAGGTGGGAGGGCCAGGTGGGCTTTGCTGTTTAGGTTCCTGCCATGGCTTCCCCTGGGTTCTACTGCCCCTGGCTCCTGTCATATTTGATAGGTAGCCTAGGGCATTTAAATATTAATTTTCTAAATTTTTGAGGGGCCCTGCTGGCTGGATAGAATGACCTGGCAGGCCAGATCTGGCCTGTGGGCCATATTTTCCCCACCCCGATCTAAGCTTTAGGAGTCAGGGAAAATATAGGCTGCCTGTACACTTGCTCGGAGGTGGTATAGGGGGTTAATTAGAGCAGTTCCCATACAGTCATTCTTATTAAAATGGCTCACTGTCATGTGTATTAAGCCCCCTCTGCATTTCATGCTGGAGGGGCACTTTAACTGAAGCTCATTCAGTGAGGTTTAGTTAAAGTGCCCCCACGACCATTTTGAAATGCAGGCTTGGGGGGCTTAATACACTTAAAATGCTTGGTGAGATGACACTGGAGCACGCCTACAGGTAGCTGTATCGCCTAATCTCTGTCTTGCAACCAAATTAAGCCTTTAAATGTCTGGGAGCCTTTCTCAGGAGCTAAGTCTAGGCTGTACAATGGGCATTATGGTAGAAGATTTAGAACTCGTCTACGCATAGATTTTTTTTGTAGGGGGAACTGAATAACTGATTTTGCTTATGCTCTTCATCTGGACAAAGGTGGCTTGTTCTGTCTTAGTTTTAGTACAATTTCCAAGTTATTCCATTTTCGCTTAATCCACATTCAGGAGTGGATTAAAGTAAACTTGAACAAAAGTATCCATGCATCAAATAGAAGTATATGCTTAACTTGGAAGGCAGAGCATGAATTTTAACTTTCAAGTATAGAAGAGCAATTGGTATTAATATTTTGCTGATAGGTACTAGCAGAGTTGGTTCCATGTTTCCATACCCAGAACATACGTTGAAAGGCAAAACACTGTGTTATCTGATACACCAATATGTTTGAAGCTGTAAATTGAGGTTTCAAGATGGTGTATTTACTTCATAAGAGAGTGACCTGATATTTGTATTTAGAACATTTAAAATGTTTTTATTCAGTTTTCAACATAAATCTAAATTATGTGACTCATAGAAAATCCTGAAGAGAACTTCAAAAGGTCGTTTAATCCCATCCCCAGCTCAAGGCAGGATCACCCCTAACTACATCATTCTAGACCAGGGGTTTTCAACCTTTTTAATAAAATTATTCCCAGCAGTCCCCTCTTTAGTAAGTGTACCCCTGGGGAGGGGTGGCAAGTGGCTGGATGCCGCGCGGGGGAGGGGAAGTGGTGAGCATCCAGACACGGAGTGGGGGCATGGCGAGCAGAGGAGTGGTGTCAGTGCGGCATCTGTGTGGCCCTGATCTTGGCCCGCCCTGGCCCTGCTCCGGTGAGGCAGTGGCGCAGGGTGGCGGCACTCTGTCCCCACCTGCTCCCACGTACCCCCTGGGACCTTTCAAAGTACCACCAGGGGGTACTTTGACAACCCCTGTTCTAGACAAATGTTTGTTTAACCTGCTTTTAAAGAGCTGTTGAAGATGGTTATTCCACAACCTCTCGTAGTTAATATCTTCCAGTGGGTAACCACCCTTATAACATGTTTTGGCAGCCTGAAGCAATGACTTTGCTTTCAGGTCTGGAAAATGTAAACTTCAGCTGGACGTTCATGTGTTTTCTGTCTATGTTGCTTAAAATGAATTTTTAAAATATTAAATCTAGAATAGGTATATATAAAGATTTCTTAGCTATGATGTAAAATGAGGCAGTGATGGGAGAGGGCCATTTTATTTGGGATTAGCCATGGTCTGTGTATTTCTCCTAAGCAGTTCTTTACCTGCTGTAGTTTGTTCTTGATTGGCTGTGTTGGGAAATTTTTAATTTGCACATTTCTTAAAAAAAATACTAAGAAGATAATATTAAATTTAATCTGAAGTATTCAAATTTGATAGTGGTTATACTATGATGTAAGTCTCCAATAGTAGACACTTTATATCTTTACGTATATTATTTTTAAAGTTGTCTTGAAGGAGAATTGAATAGAACTCATTCAAAAATTCAATTTTAATGTTGGTGCTATACCAAGCTACCTGGGGGGGAGGGGGGGGGGTTCTCCCCCATTTTGTAGAGTGTTCTTTAAGATTGGACATTGTTTCATATCCTGTGGGAACAAAGTGTCTTTGCTATAAATCAGGTTTGAATGCATAAGAAGAGCAATATGTTGCTTCAAATGCTGTGCCATGTACGGCTCTTGTTTGGAACTTCTGTAAAACATAACCGTTCCAACAATATCAAATCACAGCTGCTCACTTGTAAAACTTCCAGACAAAAGAGGTCAACAGCCCTTCTTTTGTGTTCTCTTTTGAAACCTCAACAAGTTAATTATTGCCTATTTCCCATGCCACAGAACGTTCCAAAATATTCTAATGTAGTTCCTGCTATCCTCTTTTTAAAATGGCAGATGGGGAGAATTAACGGTATAATCCTATTTTTTTTGTATCCTTTTTTTCCCTCATTATCTTAAGTAAGCATAGACAAGTGATAAGCTGTTGGGTTTTGTTTTGTTTTCATTTTTAAATCTTGATATATGATGCAGGTTTTGTTTTAGTGAATTCAGTTGGGTGTTAATTGTATCTCCACGTTCTCCAATTCCTCGGGGCATGGGGAGTAGAACAATTTGCTGTGCATGATTGTAGGGACATTACCTTGGGTTTAATCATAATAGTTGCACAGAAAGAAATGTGGTATGTGGTGTGTTGTTTTTTTTAAAACTATTGAAAGAAGGCTTGTATTGAGATCAAGAAGGTATCATCTGGAAAACCTGTAGTTTCTATGTGCTGTATCACAGATTGTGATTTCCCTAGTCTGTGGAGAGTGGCAAGCAGTTCAAAGAACTGAATAAACAGAAGAGATGACAAAGAGCTTTTTGACTCTTCATCACCAGTTAGGAAGAATATCTGTGGTTTACAAACAGCCTTTAAATAAAGGAATGCACGTGTGGAACTGTGGAGGAGTATATCAATTAAATTGTCTTGGAGCTCGAAAGAGTGCCCAAAAGGGGTATTAGACGTTCCTTGTATTCTAGGTTGGATCCAGCCTGGGGCATGGGGTACAGGCAATAGCAGTGGTGCCTACCACCACAGCAGTGGGGCAAGCAGCTGTGGGACATGGTAGAGGTGTGCAAGTGCTGGTGGGGCAGGTGGATGCAGGGTGACCGAGGGCTATATTACACAGTCCTTGCTTGCCCCCCTGACACTAACAACTATGTCTATTGGGGCTCCAAAACCCCAGATTCAATGGCAGGCCATGCCCACTTCTAGCCACATCCCAGATTCCTGGGCCCACGAAATGGAGTGGCTCTACAGGCTGAATATGGCCCATAGGCTGTATGTATCGTATCTCCGCTATAGAGCAGTCTCTTTGCACCTGATGCTGGAAGAAGGCCATTTACATTAGTTTATTTCATGTCACAACATTCACTGAATATGATATATGACTTCCCTTAGAATAAAACTGGTTCATTCAGTAGTGGTTGGATCACAAATGGCCTGTGTCAGAAACCTTTAACCTCTCCGGAGTTTTTGCGTAAGCAGTTTCTCTAAATCTGTTTAGGGATCTTCTGGTGGTAAGGATCACATTCTGAGTTTTTGTGTAACCAGTGAGATCCTTTTAAATAAAAGCAGAATTCAGTGCCCAGTTACATTTATTCTGTGTACCCCACTGCAAACAGGTTGTCTTACCTGTAGGCTTTTCTGGGCAGCCTTTTGGGCCCTGAGGAGCTCCTCAGCAAGTCCACTTAGATAAAACAAAGTCTTTAACTCAGTGGTGCTCAACCTTTTTGCCCAATGGGCTGGATGATATCCAGTCAGTGGGGGGATCACATGTGGGGTCCATCTGGTGGTCTCGATCCAGTGCCTGGGGTAGGTATGGTGGGGCCACATCTGGCCTTGTGGAGGGAGGTGGGGGGGGAAGTCTGGCCCTGATCCAGCTGCATGGGAGAAGAGGGCTTGGCCTAGCCCCAACCCAGGGTGCAGGGAGTAGAAAGGGGAGAGGCCCAGCTCTGATTTGGCCAAGTGAGGGGAAGGGGTTATGGCCAGACCCCAGTCCAGCTGCACAGGGGGAAGGGGCATGGCCTGGCCCCAATCTGGCTGCACAGAGGAAAGGGGGTATGGCCTGGCCCTGATCTGGCTGTGCAGGGGGCGGGGGCATGGGCTGGCTCTGACCCACCATGTGAAGGTTGGGAATTTGGCAGTGGGGGAGGGGCCATGGGGAATAATTACCACCCCTTTCCCACTGCCACATTTCCTGACTCGCGGGGAGACTCATTGGCCATTTTGAGCATCCCTGCTTTAACAAAATGAAACAACCCGGAAACCCTGTTGTCCTGTCCTGGAGACTGGAAAGGGACCCCTGTGACTCTGGCCCCTCTGTGCAGTCAGTGGTTCAGCCCTCCACTTGCCTGTGGCTCACCACTCTTCCTTCACAGTTGTTGCTCTTATCTCTCGGGTTTTTAAGCTCCCAGTGAGCCACTATCTTATTAGCAGCCTTCCCACAGCTGCAGCTACTCAACAGAGTTGGTTGACCCCTTTTAAATGGACAAGCCACTCTGTTATACCCACATACTACATGTGTAGCACATGTGGAATCCCCTGAATATAGGTTCTAAAATATGCTTTTTTCCTCTTAAAAATATGGCTAAGTCTTAGAGACATGTCAGTCCTTGGCTTTTTGCCAAAATCATGACCTCATGTATCTTACTAAAGCTCCAACCTATAGTTTCAGTTGTTCCAGCTGTGATAATTATGCCACATATAAAGCAAAATCTGGTCCAGGATCTAGGCATTAGTTGGGGATAGGCTGCTGTGTGGGGAGAACAGTATAGGGGATGGTTTAAGGATCAAAATGATAAACACAAATGCAGAAATGGAAGTGGGATCTTCTGAGAAAGTTTCTGAAGTCACTAAAGTCTGTTGCTCCCTCAGCAATGGACCTTGTAGAGGGGTGAGAAGCAAATGAGTCACACATGAAATTGCTACTTCATGAATCAACAAAACAAGCTTGCCCCCACAATGGAGGAAGGATAGTAGCGGGAAAAGCTACTACTATGATCTGCTCTAGGATGGGGAGCAATTTGTTCTGTTAACCTCTTCATGAGATCATTGTTCTAGGAAAGATTTTTTTTCTAGGAAAGATGATTTGGCTCTCAGAATATTTGTGCATATTTTGGAGCTACCATATGTGGCGGCTGGCAGGTTGGATTTTTTTTCTATCCTGCATAATCAGACATATAATATTTAAAGAATTGGCATTGTGCTTATTTCAACTGTCTGCTAAAATTGACATGACAGTGCATGTCAGGAACCATGCATCTCAGTGTAGTCATAACAGTTGGCTTTCTGCTTTGGCACAACTCATCTCCTGAAATTGGGCCTACGTGCTTTAGCTGGATTTGAAAACTGGCTCAACAGAAATTGATCTAGTATCACGTGTCTTAAAAAATAAAGTATATATCATCTTCAGATGTTGTGCATTTGGCATATGGATGCACAAGTGTCCCTTTTCCTTTTTTATCCTGTAATTCGAATATGCTAATAGACACTTAGTGTATTTGAGTCTTTTGCTACAGGACTGGAGTATAACAGAACATTCTGCATTGATACACCAGTTACATTGGTAACTATTTTTGTGTAAGTAATATATATTCAACTGCTTGTCTGTTTTGATTATTTATTCTTAAATTATTTGTTTTACAGCCAGGGATGGTACGCCCAGGTGCACCTTCTAGTATATGCTAGGGTCATCAAACAGAATGTTGCCTGTATGTGTGTGGCTTTTTCTTCCATATATGATTGAGTACACTTTCAAAAGTGATGCAGTTTTATGAACAAACTCTAAATGTGTGTAGGAGAGTTAGTATTGTTCCCCGTCCCCACCCCACAATGGGCAGTAGCATAATATGGAGTTGGCAGGCAGAACCCATGCTCTCACCACAGGGCTACTTATCTTGTTTGTCTCGCTGCCTGTCTGCCAGCTTTTTGCCTCGCTGCTTACCGCTATAATGCACATTGTCAGCCTTATGGAATTCTACTTTGTTGTTGCAAGTTGCTTCAAATATCGGAAATCTATAAATCTATATACTTTATTTACCACTTAGTAAATATTATGGCTGTTTTCACTTAAGTGTTGAGAAAATTATTTGAGTAGGTTGACATGTATGTTTATATTTGCAATTTAAAAAAAAAATTGGTTTCTCACAACTGTTTCGCCTTATTGTAACACCACTGATTTGTTATACTATTTGACTACCGTTGTTCTCTAATGGCTTCAACTACCCTTAGTGCTTGGCTGTGATTAAATATATATATTATTTTAAAATTTGAAATTTAAAAATTTGCAACAATAACTTAGAGTGGGAACTATTTATTCCAATATTTATAAATGGAGGGTTGATGACTAGAGAAGTGACTTTCCCTAAATTGTGAAAGAAGTCTCTGATATAGTTGGTACTTGTCCTCTTCTGAATACCACTTGGGTGTCTTGAGCTCAGCATTATTCTTCATTTCCATATTTTCTGGTATTGTGGGAGCAAAAAAGAACTTTGACTCATATCATCTGACTTTAAAAGACAAAAGCGCACCTTGAGTACTGGGCTTGGAATAAGTGAAGTATAAACATTAGTGGATGACTATTAATTGCTTGTAATATGTTCTTTGCATCTTCAATGAAATATTTTAAAATAATTGTTCTACAGAACTGCAGATTAATGGTTAATAATAGTCAGATTTGCTTCATAAATCTTAGAGTTGAACAACTTTTTTTCAATTCTTAGCTGTTCTTCCATTCTGTAAGTATCATGCAATACTTCCCCCCCCCTCCCCCCCCCCCGCCCATTGGCGGGTCTTCTTCTGACAGGCTACAAACAACAACCTAGAGTAACTGGCAGCACAACGAACTGGAAGTTAAACCTGACTTTTAGCCCCCCTGGCTATTTATAGGTTAAGCATTTATTGTTACTTTCAATGCTTAATAGTCCTATTTCTTATTATTCTGAATATGAATACTGGAAGTGCTAACTAGAAAGATTTCTATCTTTATACAACTATCTTATTCAGTCCTAATTACTCTTAGTATAATATCTGAGCAAGTCTAGGACTGGCTAGTAGATTCATTTTTATTTCTTGGTATTGTAAAAGTAACTATACAGCACTTGATGAGGGAAAGCTTCTGTTCTATGACTAGTTTTTGTATTTGTCTAAATAAAGCTAATGAGCATTTAACATCTGTTGATGTTGAAGCAGTCTGTTTACTAGTCAGTGAACATTCCTGCTGAGGCTAACAATAAACACGCAAAAGTCATCTTTGCATATTTTTAAGGGAGGAACTAAATGTGTGAGCACAGCTGTATGAAGAAATAAAACTTAATCTAACCACCTGTCAACCAATAGTGGAGCATTCCAAAAGCTTAGCAGCTGTAAATTGATTAGAGGCTCTCCTAATAAACAGGGATGGCTCTTTCAATTCAGATCTATTAAGCTGAGTTTCAGTCTAGAAAATGTTAGCGTTTCTGTCTATGAAAAGGAAGCAAATGCTGGTGCCTCTTAGTGAAAGTTCTGTTCAAAGAGTGATAATGTTTCAGGATACTGCAAGCTTGCCTGCAAAGTTTGCTTGCCTGCAAACACAGGTTTTACATACGAATATGATTTTTTAAAGTATATAATAGGAAAAGTATTTTATCCTCAGTTTTCACTTCCTTTCTATCATTCATGTTCCATTCATGGATCCATGTCTGCTTTGTTAAAGACTTTTATGTAACATTTCCTGGTATCTAACAAAACTGATAGTTATATAGAGCTAAGCATCTGGGTTGTATATATGTAAGCTACCAAGTCTTCAGAAACTTATAGCAGTTCTACCATGGGAGCATGTAGCATGTCCCAGGGTCCCTGTGACCATGCCCTGCTCTGCCCGCAGAGCACCTTCCCTTCTCTCCCACTACATCTTGATGGAATAAGAGTAGTAATGGGGAGGCTGCCCAGGGGCCATGGTGTGGCCCCATTCCAACTGGACCTCCGCTGGCCTCTACTGCTCCCAGGCCCCTCACTGGGCCTCTCTGACTCTGCCACTGCAGGGCACCTAAAACCTTAGGGGCTAATTCCATGGCTCCAATCCTCCCCTACACCACACCACAAGCCTCACAGTTGTTATTATAATGTTGTTCACTTGTTGGGACTTTGGCCTCCTCAGCCTCCACCCATTTACTCTCCATAGGCCTTCTAGTCCTGGCCCTGTATGGGACCTGGCTTTGAGGCACTAGCTCTCTTTTAGCCCTTTTGGGCATCAGGCCCCTAGCCCCTGCCTGCTAGACCTTTGGCCCCAGTCTGGATGTGCCTCTCTTGGGTGCTGGGCCTGTGTCTGGTAACATCTCTCTTGGGCGTCAGGCCCCTGGGCCCTGTGTGGCTCTGTGGCCTTACACTCTGCCCACTCTTGGCTCAACAGTTGCTCAAGCCTTGAGCCTGCCCCTAGCAGGACTCAAGGTGACCATGTGCCCACGGGCACCAATGGGACCTCTGTATACCACCCCTACAGTCCCAATCTAAACCACCAGTATAACTGTAACATAAACGTAAGCCCCTGGGCTCTAACATAAGCATCAAGGGGAAACAGCTTTTCTCCCCCCATTCCCATTTAAGAGGGAAAACCTTCCCTCACCTCTCAGCTAGTGAGCCTTCCAACCCTGGGCTCCTTGTGAGCTCCCCAAACCTCACTGTTCCCACAGGCAGCATAGCAGCTGGACTAGCATCTCTGGGTAGCTCTCTTGGGCATGAGCTCCTTCCTCTGCACTGCCAGGGAGAGATTAGCCTGCTAGCCCAAGCCTCAAGCTTATATCCTCCCAGGGCCCTGTCCCCTTCCCGTCAGCACACTGTATGGGCTGCTTGCGGGTGCCTGCTGATTGGCCTCATTGCTCTGTTGCCCCAGCAACCTGCAGCTGCTGCACCCTGCCTGGCCTGCTGAGCGTCTTGGCCGGACTGCTTTTACCTTAAAAGAACAGGGAGCCTTAGGCTCTCTGTTACAGAGCATCATTACATTTAAATTGCCATTAGAAATTAAACATAAGCTTTATTCTTCCTGAAATACTTACTTATTACTGTTGGACAAGTGATACTGGTCAACTATGTAAACCTTTAAGGTTCTGCACACAAGTAGACATTATTCAACTGTTTTCAGGTCCAAAATACATTCAAATACTTGGATATTCCTGAAAAAAATGATATCTCAAGAGTATTGCAGTCCACATACAACATGTAATTAGCAAAACAAATTGTTGAAGTACTGTCACTTAGAGAATGATTTACCATTATTTTTATTCATTCACATGAAAGTGTATGCCTGAAAGTTGCCTTAACAAAATGCTTAGCATAAGCGACACCCTTTCGTGTCTTGACATAACTAACTAAATGCCACTAAAAGCACAGCAAGTGGATTAAAATTTAGGGTGCCCTTTATGATCCATGTCAACAAAAAGTTAAAAGAGGATGTGGTTTACCAGTCTGAGACAGCAGGATACAGATGGCAGCCTGGCAAGAAGACCATTGTGAAAAATAATAGATGGATGTTTATGACATAACTGTATCTGAGGTATGCAGAAGGGAACTCTGTGTGTGTGTGTGTGTGTGTGTGTGTGTGTGTGTGTGTGTGTGTAATGATGTAATATATATAAATATATATAATATAATATAAACCTAGGGAAAAATCCTGAAGATGGGGGAGAGCATCACTCAAGAAAAGAGAAAAGAAACAAGAAGTAGTTGAACCCCAGAACAGTGATGGAAGAATGGCCAGCTGATATCACTGTATCTATTGGAAGCCTCATGTAAGAATATCTATATTGACTATTAGGGCTTGCTTAAAAGTTAAGTGCTACATTTAAAGCCAAACTTAAATATTCGCATTGCTTATGTGTTCAATAAATTAGGATTTGAGACTGGAACAGTCTCGCCAATTATTTCATTTCCATTCACCCCACCCCTTACCTACATTTAGTACAACAAAAGAAATTTAGATTTTCATCAACATTGAACTGCCTTTCCTATCAAACTCAAATTCCAGTTGTTTAAAAGTGAAATTAAAAATGAAGTTTTGTCAGAATTTTAAAAAAATAAGTTTTATAAGTAATTTAACAGCTCCGTTACTGAAATATTACCAGAGGTAGGAATGAAAAGCTTATTTTTCAGTTTTACTTTCTATATTGATAGCACTTTAAATACAATTAAATCTACTGTCCTGTAGCCTAAACCTACTGCTTCATTTCCCACTTTCACCTCCCATGAGAAGGAAAAGAACTTGTTTAAAAGTCTGCCATAAAAAACAGTAGGAGAACATTTGGAAACTTATTATCTCATTTACCTCCAAACCAAATATACCTACTTCTCTCAACTTTTCCTTGTACAGCTTGCATATTTGCTTGCCTCTGGATCATTTCCAATGCTCTATTTCTTTTCTAAAGTGCAGAGCCTAGAACTGTACATAGTACTCAACCAATGCTTAACCACTGTCAAGCATGAGTGACTGGTGCTTCCTGAATCTAGGGGGGTACCTGCAGAAGTTGCTGACAGCAGTGGCCCTGTTGTGGGGGGGCACCAGCCCTGCAGACAGCATTGGTGTCAGCTGTCAGGGGGGCACGTGCACCCCCTACCAGTTGCCTATGCTGCCAAGTCGCACCTGTTACTTCAGTTGTAATAAACTCACTAAAGGCACTTGATCACTAAAGTGGTAGCATGATCTCCCATATCTTGAACTCAAGAGCCTGGGAAGGCATCATCAACAATGCCTCTGGAAAATACTCTGCCTCAAATAGGAAGGTCACTGCAAACATGTCAGTATCCTTGTGGAAGGAAGTGTTACCAGCTTTGCTGGACCCAGACATTATGTGTAATTTCCCGACTCTTGACTCAAAAATAAGTGCTCTGTTCCCACCTTAATTGTAGCCTTAGATTTTGCCGTGTCCAGAGGAAACCTACAAGGACACATTGAAGGAAGAAAACAGATGCTGACATCAAGAGCTGGGAGGAGCTGTCTGCTAACTGACTCCAGTGGTGCTGCAACCTCAACCAAGCAGCAGCATGCTTCAGGGTGAAACATCTTGCCTCTGAGGCAGAGAAGAGAGTGAAGGAAGGTTAAGTAGAAAAATCCTAGCCTATGTCCTTCTCTCCTCTTTGGATAGACCTGCAACTTCTGTAGGTGGACAGATCTGTGGCTCAAGGATTGGACTCTTAAATCACCTCAGGACCCATCAACAAGCTGTTGTAGAGATCCTCAAATCAAGGGGATGCCAAGCTGAACACAATGCTTCTGTTAATGCAACCCAGAATTGAATCTCTTTTTTTTATGACTTCACATTGCTTGTTTGTATTGGGTTTGTGATTCAGCAGAACTCACAGATCCTTCTTGGAAATGCTACTTCCAAGCCAGTTACCTCCTATAGATTCATAGATTCATAGATGTTAGGGTCGGAAGGGACCTCAATAGATCATCGAGTCCGACCCCCTGCATAAGCAGGAAAGAGTGCTGGGTCTAGATGACCCCAGCTAGATACTCATCTAACCTCCTCTTGAAGACCCCCAGGGTAGGGGAGAGCACCACCTCCCTTGGGAGCCTGTTCCAGACCTTGGCCACTCGAACTGTGAAGAAGTTCTTCCTAATGTCCAATCTAAATCTGCTCTCTGCTAGCTTGTGGCCATTGTTCCTTGTAACCCCCGGGGGCGCCTTGGTGAATAAATACTCACCAATTCCCTTCTGTGCCCCCGTGATGAACTTAAAGGCAGCCACAAGGTCGCCTCTCAATCTTTTCTTGCGGAGGCTGAAAAGGTCCAGTTTCTCTAGTCTCTCCTCGTAGGGCTTGGTCTGCAGGCCCTTGACCATACGAGTTGCCCTTCTCTGGACCCTCTCCAGGTTATCCGCATCCTTCTTGAAGTGTGGCGCCCAGAATTGCACGCAGTACTCCAACTACGGTCTGACCAGCGCCCTATAGATGGGAAGTATCACCTCCCTGGACCTATTCGTCATGCATCTGCTGATGCACGATAAAGTGCCATTGGCTTTTCTGATGGCTTCGTCACACTGCCGGCTCATGTTCATCTTGCAGTCCACTAGGACTCCAAGATCCCTTTCCACCTCTGTGCCACCCAGCAGGTCATTCCCTAGGCTGTAGGTGTGCTGGACATTTTTCCTCCCTAGGTGCAGCACTTTGCATTTCTCCTTGTTGAACTGCATCCTGTTGTTTTCTGCCCACTTGTCCAACCTATCCAAGTCTGCCTGCAGCTGTTCCCTGCCCTCCGGCATGTCCACCTCTCCCCATAGCTTTGTGTCATCTGCAAACTTGGACAGAGTACATTTGACTCCCTCATCCAAGTCACTGATGAAGACATTAAAGAGTATCGGTCCAAGGACCGAGCCCTGCGGGACCCCACTGCCCACAACCTTCCAGGTCGAGACCAACCCATCCACCACGACTCTTTGGGTGCGACCCTCTAGCCAATTTGCCACTCACCGGACTGTGCAGTCATCCACATCACAGCCTCTTAGCTTGTTCACCAGTATGAGGTGGGATACCGTATCGAAGGCCTTCCTGAAGTCTAAGTATACCCTAAGTTTTCCCCCTCCAGCCATGCTAGAGACCTTCTTCCAGTCTAACACATTAATTAATACCATATTTTCTCACACATAACCCTCCCCTTTATATAATGCTGACCTTGGCGGGTGGGGGTTGTTTCTTTTGGTTTTTTGTTTTGTTTTGGTTCGTTTTTGAAAGGCAGCATGAAGAAAAAAAGTGATTGTTTCTTATAGCTGTGGCAGCTAAGGAACTGAGACTGCTCCTGAACCTTCTTCTAGCCCTACATGCCAGATGGGGACCTCCAGCCAACCCTGCACACTGAATCTGGGGCCACATTCAGCTATGGACCAACCCCACATCCTAACTCCATCTGGCACATAGAGCCATGTCATCTGGCCAGGACAACTCCCTATGCGTCCAGAAAATTGGTAATGGGATAGTGGCTCTTGGAGCCGTGGCAATTCATGCTGCCACTGTTCCTCTGCCACCAGATTTCTGGACGTATTGGGAACTCCACAGAGCAAGTATCTTAGCTCCATGGGCTGATCCATCCAGTGGGCTTTTTGAGTACTCTTACTGTCTTATCATACATATAATGTGCACTCCACCAGCTGGTTTTGGGAACAGGGCATATGCTTTATGTGGGAAAATATGGCAGTTATTTTTTGCATGGCGGTTATTCAGATAAATATATATGTGTCTGCCCACATTTCTCCAGTTTCCTTTTGAGAGTATCATATGGGACTAAATTAAAAGCTTTACTAAAATCCAGGTATATTAGGTATATCACATTTCCCTCATCCACCAAACCAGTTGCACTGTTAGGAAAGGAAACCAAATTGGCTTGACATGAGTTCTGTCTCATGTTAGAGCTCTAGGCTTCTGATAGCAGACTCGGGGGTTTAAAACTCTAGATGAAGCCTGGCTCAAGCTAGAGCTCTTATGTTTCTGGTCCAATGGCAGTATGCATGATAAAGCTACCTTAAGACTGCTAGAATCTGGCCTCAAAACCATTACCAATTTCTGGCAGACCCCCGCCCCCGGACAGGCAGTCTTCAATTATAAATTTGTCTATGATTGTCAAAGTAGAAACCTTCTTGCACAAGTTTTTACTAGCATTTTATGACACGCGAGCAATTTGTGAGAACATTCTTGATTCTAGTTAATAGTGAATAGTCAGAAGAAGGCATTGAGAGAAACTTGCAAAGAGTGAAGGGAGAAAAAAATGACTTCAGAGATTGAAATGAAGATGTAATAAAGGAACTTTAGATCAATCTGAATATTTAGAGTTAGGCTTCATGGAGGAGTAGATTGACTCTAAAGTGGAAAACGAGTAGAAGCCAGTGAAGGAAAATAAGAAGGTGGAAAGTGTGGTCAGAACTTTTGTGCATGAAGGTGGAGGATCTGAGGCAGTGCTTATGGATAAACTGGAGGAAGGGGGAGCAGATGGAAGATACAGTATTCTAAGTATATTCAAATTAGGACCTGACAAAAAGGAAAAACATTTCAGCTGCAAAAATTGAGAGGAGGGATGAATTTTTAAACGAAATTATATGATTTCATGGAAACATGTATGCAGAGGAGGAAAGTGGAATAATCAAAGATGATATGCAGACTGTGAGTGTGGATAACACTGACAGGAAGGATAGTGGAGTTGTCTCCAGCGATAGAGGAAAGAGAGGAGTTAAGATGGAAATATTTAAGACCTCAAATAAATATTTCATGGTTACGCAGACAAGAGAAATCCCTGTGATTTTATTTTTGGCATCTTTGCCTGTGGGGAAAACTGTGCTGAAAAAAGTTCATACTATGCAGTTCTCAAGATGATAAATTGTGGTGTAGAAAGGCACAGATAAGTAACAGTTGTGAAGGGCTGCGGTTCACTACAGTATAATTGAGCGGAGCTGCTCTTTTAAACTTATTTTCAGAGCACTCAATCATCTTGGAGCCTGAATTCTGTTGCCAATTTAACTGTTTGTGTTGAAATCATTAAACATGCTGCTAATGGTCCAATGTATGTGCTCAAGCAGTAATGATGAGTTCAGTCTTAAAACTGAGGGAATAATATGTTGTATACAATACAGCAGGAACTCAAGTGGCTTGAACTAGCAGAGTTGGCTGGTCCTTTACTATACTTGATCAATTTTCTGGGTAGCCAAAAACTTAACTTCTACTTGTGCGAGTTATTTTTCTCTGTAATATGTCTCATTTAACTATTATTCATAGCTTAAATCTGAATATAACTACATATAGAAATTATTATACAATGGCTTTGTACAGATATTACACTTAGATTACCTAACTAGGGTTAGGTAGACCTAAATGCTGAACAGTGTATATATGTTCAGAGAGGTTAGACAGGGCAAAAAATGGCTGCTCAATCTAACATAGTTCATCCCCTTGCAGAGGTTACACTTAGATTGACCTATGGTTGGGTAAATGTAAATGCCCATCCATAGATAGACAGGGTTCTTTGGGTAAATATGACATCTTTTATAACCAACTCAAATACAGTATAAGCTCCATTATCGGGCTCGAGTGGGGTACAAGGGGTGCCAGTTATCTAAAAATTCTGGTTATCTGGAAGTTTTATATCAGCCCCAGCCTGCAGCACTGCAGCAGTAGCCCTGCTTCGTGCAGATCCCTTTCTCCTCCCCCGCCCCTTCCCCTGCAGACTTTTCTGCCTTGGGGGGCATGCGCACACATGCACACTGTGCCCCATCCCCCAATTTTTTTCTCCTCCCACCTATGAGGATATCAACTAGAAGAGCTCTTGGCAGCTCCTGTATTGGCAGTGTCACTAACTAGTGTAAACAAGTGAAATACTTGATGCGCATGCCAGATAGCAACCAGAATCTTTGCTGAGTCTAAGGTGAGAATTTGTATTGGGGGATATTGGAAATTCCGGTTAATAAAGTATTCCAGTTAGTAAAATGCCCATTAACACAGCTTTTACTGTACTTGGAAAAATTCTTCTTTGCAAGCTTTTGGGTAGAAATACCCTTCGTCAGGTTGAGGAAGTTTCTGCAGTTGGTGTATGCTCTTCCTGGATGGAATGAATAGTAAAGAAGCCAGAGGCTGGTATGCATGCAAGAAAGCATGCATACCAATTTTCAGTCAATCTGTATTAAGAAAGGTTAGTTTGGGCAAAAACTGGCTGTTTGATCTAACTTTAGTTCACCTAGGAGGTAAACTATGTAGATCAGCCTAACCAGTGCCTGATCTAACTTGAACATGTGTTCCAGTGCAATCCCAGATGAACAATTCCCTCTCTCTCCCCCACCCCATGGGCCCACCAGGCCCCCTCTGGGTAACCTCCCTTCCAACGACCTGCACTCTCCCCTTCCTCCTCCCCCCAACTTAATTAAAATGAGCCACGTGATTGTAGATCAGATCCTGGGAATGTATATACATGTTCACAACACAGCCCCATGCTGGGAAAGCCCAGCCGATCACTCCAGCCTCAAGACTGTACTTTTCCTATGCCCCTGGATGGACAAACCCTCCCCCAGAGCCACTAGTCCCCTCAATCTCCCCCACAGACCCCCTAGCCCCCCTGATTCTGCCAACACCCGTACCACAGACATGCTAAGCCCCACTGATCCTGCCTATCTTTCCCCAAACCCCAACTTAGATTGCACGCCTGGCACCAGTGAACATCTTTGCAATCAACATCCAATCTACAATCACACCACTTGAAGTAAGTGGCGTTAAAGTTAGTTTAGTTGCATCACTATCAGCAGTGGTCCACAGATTGCATTACCAATAGATTATGTAAAGCATAGACCGATTGATTTGTACTGTGATTCTAGGTAAGCTGTAACATTCCTCTCTCCACAATTCAACCACAACATAGTTACTCATGAGGCTACGACTGGAAGGAGAGCTAGAGCAAACATTGTTTTTACTTGCAGGAAAACCATCCTGTAAAATTCTCATTACCTTCACTAAATTTTTACATTTTCGTGCATTAATTGCTTAAATCGCGCTGACTTCACTGTCTCTGAAGTTGGAAAGTACAATATTGGGTCTTGCTTGGTGCAAAGATTGGGAGCTTTGTTTGACAAAAAGGATGTAGTTTAGTGGAAAGATATAATACATTTTTGGGAATACACTGAAGAAGCTGCTCCAACCCACACCCCTGTGGTTGCTCTTGACTCCTCAGTCTAGCATGTTTTAGTATGGTTATTGAAGGTGTGGCCCTGTCAGCATATTTCCAAATATGAAGCATGCAAATGAACGTGGAGAGTTCGGGGCTGTCTTAGGAGGGCATGCTGCTGCTTCCATATAGATCTGACCATAGCATCTCAGAGAAGGAAAAAGCTGTAAGTTTAGAGAAGCTTTCATTAGATTCTTCTGCACTGTGAAAATGCTTTCGGACAAGCTGAATGACTGTATATGGCTGTGAAGGAATGGGTCTTGGTCCTCCTCAAGTTTAGAAAAGTCTTGATATCAATGTCAGTTGTGTAATGTTGTTGCTCCAGAAAGTTGTTTAGCAGTTTCCATTTGAATTCCTGCCTTTTCTCTTTCAGTCTGGATGTACGTGCTTGCTTTTTGAAGTAATTGATACATGAAAATGTTTTCAGCTAACTTAAAATGCACACGTAGGGACAAATTCTGATCTTATTTACACACATCCTTAAAGATAATATAGTTTTTGCATTACAGCAAAATACAATTAAATGACACAAAAAATGTAAAAAGTAAAACTTCAAAGAGTAATACAAAGTTTGTGCAGTCCTCCATAAGTGCTTCTACATTATGAGCCATCCCTTAGTGTAATAATCACTCTACTCTGACATAAATGGAGACTCATTGATTTATATCAGCTGAGGATCTTACCTTATTGTCTACATTGTTATTTTGCAGGTAGTATGTTAAAAAGTTAAATTTGAATAATCCTCGAGTTTGGGGCCATATTTTGAAAGTAAAAATATATATGATCCATTTTATTTTAAACAGGGACTGAAGGGAAATCTACGTTATTATTATTAAAGGGAAATGTGCTCTTATCCACATTTTCATTGTAAATCCAGTTTTCCTTTTACTTTGTGCTGCATAGGTGAAATTCCTACCCCTCTACAGTAGAAGTCTGTATACCACATCAGGTCCCCAACTTGGGCCATGGGATTTATTTTTTCAGGGGGATCAATATTGCTCAGTGGAAATGGTAAACATGGAATGCCAGTTAATATAAATATACATAGGTGTATGCCACTTTTTGCCCAAGAAGAGAAGTTATCAAGAACAGTTTGGATAGCACTGGGAACATTTAGTAGAATAGGTAAGTACTTCAGCTGTAATCTGCACATTTTTTGATGCTGAGGTGCTTGCAAAGTACTATAAGAGCACTTGTTGCTAGGGTGAACAGGGGCTCTTAGGACTTCTTTACCAAGAAATGAAAGCTTAATAGCAGGTGAAAAGGAGACAACATCTCTGACTCATGGCCTTGATCCAAAGCTAAGTAGAGCCAATAGAAGTCTTTACATTGACTTAAATGAACTTTAGATAAGGCCTTAGTTTAATAATAGTTGCTTTATGGCACAAAAGCTTTAAAGAGAAATAGTAAAAAATCAGTAGAAGAAAGAAAACCACCTGTAATGTGCCTAATCCCAATAGAGGCTAGAATACTTTGAGTCGCTAGGGAACTGAATACAGGTAGGGAACTTGAATATATTTAGTGACTTATTTTATGCTCTAGGAAATAAAGGGAAAAGACACGTGTAATGGTGTTGGAGGTTTATCTTTTCATGCACTGTAAAACAATATTCTCAAATTGATTGGTTGTGGAAGAGACGTCTTATGCTTATATGTAGTGAAATGCCAGCTTTGTGGCTCACCACAAAGTCAAGTTGTTTGGCTTAACTATGTGCTGAATAATTTAGTTTTACAGTGGTAGCAGCAATGTTGTGCTACGTTGCAAAGGTTTCAAACGTGAAATAATTGTGTTTTAAATCCTGAAAAATGAGATAAAAGCATTAAAAGTACAGTACACTTCTCTTATTCTAGGGGATCTCTGGCATTAGTTTGAAGTTTACCTTTTTCTACTTTACTTATTCTAAACTATTTTCCTTGGATGTACTGAATAAGGAAAATGAATTTACTGAATGGGATGGTATTTAAGCCAAAGATTTCTGTCCCCTGTAACTTGAGTTTACCTTTTGGTTTCATTCTTTTATTCTAATTCTGTCTCTTAATCTCCCATGACATTTGACATTTTGATAGCTGATGCTGTGAGAATTACATATAATAAGGAACACTTAGAACTTAAATTAATATATTCACCTTGGCAAATTTCTCTGCCTTTTAACATCCTGGCTATTGATTGATATCCAGTTAAAAATTAGTCATAGCTTTCAAACAGAGCCTTCATACTGTTTTTCTAAGCATATATATGTTAGTATTACAAAGAGAAGAGGAGAGCTCTTTTCCTTATTTTCTTATGGAAAACCATATTTAGAAGCTTCTGAAATAAAATATTTTGAATAAACTTAAAATACATATATTGAAGACATCTAAATTTGTGGCAGAAATCTTAAATTGAGAACCTGCCCTGCAACAGAGTTTGTTATATCCACAAAGTACAGTTAAAATCTGGCTTGAACTCTCTCAAGTTCTAATGCTCCAAACAGGAAGGATAAATTATAAAGAAAGAAGAGAGGGAGAATAGAGGGCTAATTTCTCACAATGCAGTTTTAAATGTCAAGTGTTTTATCTACTTGTCAGAAAGACTTTCATCAGTGTGAAGTCAATATTAAGTCATGACAAGTTGTTAGGGAGTTTGAAGAACTGGAAAGAAGACAAAGACTATGAATCAGAAACATTTTATTCATCAAGTTCAACAGACAGTCTCTAACATTGGAGATGGCCTACTTAAGATGTCACTGGCTTGCCCCTGAGAATCTTGATGTGCTATGAAATTGGTGGGTTTAAGTCAACGGTTTATGTGTATACTTTGAAACTTTGTCAAAACACCTATTTTACTTCAGGGTAGGATTATGGGATGTTCAAAATGTGCATGGCATCTTACTGCCTAAGAAAGAAATATAATTTACAAATTAATTCATTACCCAGACATAAGAAAGTTACATTATCAGGAGAAATTCTAATATATTAACACTCTTCACTGTCACATTAAAGCTGTAATTGAAATACATTTTTCTAACCAAGTGGAATAACATTGAAATTTGGTTCCAAATACATTAAGTTTTCTAATAACTATTTATGTATAATATAGTCCTTTAACTGCCAGTTTCTTTTGCTTATCGGTATAAATATTCTTGTTACAGAAACATGTCTTGCGAGATGCAGAATATTTGTTCGCAAAGACTAGTAGTGTGAAGACAGTGGCCAAGATTTACAACTGATTGACGAATTTGAAAATAAGCCCCACTTAAGATTTTTCAAGTTCATTTTTCAGGGAATGAGTGCTACAGTGCTCAGTAGTTAAAATTAGGGTCTGGAAAAGGTCTCTCATTAAGCACCAAGCAAAGGTCACTCTGTAAAAATGTGACTGGCATATTAATTTAAATATATTTTTTTCTGTTGAGAGAGGCAAGCAGGATGGGTATGAGCACAAAGCTAGAAGCTATACATTTCTGAGTTCTCATTCTGTTCTGAATTCTGAGTAGGTCATTTAGGCTTTGATTTCCGCGCTCTCACCAGTTTTAACTCTATCGACTTCAGTGAAGTAATTCCTGGCATGTACTGCTCTAAGTAAAATCGGAGTCTGGCTCTCAGCTGTTCCTCAGTTTTGCCATGTGTATGGTATGGGTAATACATCACAGAATTAATTAATTTTTTTCTTCCTAAAATGGTGTTCAAATTGAGAACTGGATAGAGAGAGAGAGAGAGAGAGAGAGAGAGAGAGAGTGTGTGTGTGTGTGTGTGTGTGTGTGTGACTCAAAGGTTCTCCCTGCTTTATAATAATGCATGGAACAGGAGTTTCTGACCTTCTAGCATCACAGTTCAGAGCAGATATCTCCAAGGGATGCTAAAACAGAGAGAACCTGATTAGACTTTTGCTGCCAGAGAGCTTGCCTTGAAGATACTAGTTTCATTACTTAGTTCATATTTATTGCACCTGGGAGACTCTTGAGGTGACTGAGTGAAAGAAGTCATCAAATATACATTTGTCATTCAGTCCCAGGAGAACTGGATTATAAATGACATTCGCAGCAGGACTGTAAATGAGAATCTCTGACCACCCACTCTCCCCAATTTCTGTGTCTGTATGTTTCCAAGGCTCCATAGCGAATGAAATAGGGCTCCAACAGAGCAGAAAAATAAGCTAGTGGGACTAGTAAGTCTTAATATGAGAAAGGAGATACCTGAAGAGGGAGTCCAAAATAGTTGTGCTACATTATGGGCCATTTCCAGAGCAGTAGAAAGTTGCATTGGTAGATTGGTTATTAAATTATTTTGAGCACCTAATTTGATTCTATCATGTGTTTACTAAGTTATGGAAAATAGTACCAGATGTTGGTATCCATCAAGTAATTAATTTAGAAAAAATTGAGATGCAGTCATATTCAACAGCTATTCAACAGCTATTTACATAAATTACAGCTGAGTTGAAACTCAGAATGTCCATTCCAAAAGACTTTCTGAAATATAAAATTTTTCTGATTTGCGCATTTGAAGCAATCACCTTTCCACCTTTTCCAGCAAAAAAAAAAAAAAAAGAAGAAAAAAAAATATTCAGTCATTCTGAAGATCTCATTTTGATTTCGGCTATTTATATTTTAAATGTATTTCTATTTAGGAATTTTGACTATATGTTTAAATATAGACTTTTTTTTATTACAATAAAAGCAGTTGTTGATTGTTATCGTAGTTAGAGCTAAGTAAGAAAATGTTCCTGTTTTATGAAAAAATTGGATATTTCAGAAGTTTTCCCATTTTATGTTAGCATAAAACAGATAGCTTTTAAAACTTTTTGTGAAAGGGACATATTCCAGAATAGCCAATTAGAAGGTGGACCTCTAAGGTGGGAGATGAAAGCTATGCATCCAATTCCCTTCTTCAAACAGCACAGGGATGTGAATCTTACTCTCTAGTCAATTAGCCATTTTAGCAGCAGCATTTCTAGTTTTGACTAGAATTCCTATCTTGAACCAAAGAGAGTTCTCCTAATGATAGCTTTGAAGCTGGTTTGGTTTCACTTGGAGTAATTAATTTTAAAACTTAAAAAAAAAAATTCCTCGTAAGCTATAGTTGTACTGTATAATTGCATTGGGGATTTGTTGTTCTAAATAATCATTTTACTTTATATTCTAATTTGTACATCATATAAATATCAAAATAAAACCAAGTTTAGTTACTATGCTCAAAATTCTTTTATTGACACGTTCTGTTATGCATTTTTTGTTAGCATAAAAGTTTGTAAATATTGAAAGTGTAAACTGAAAAGCATGACTTCCATTGGTCTGCATCATATTAATACTTGCATGCATTACAAAACCATTCAACAATCTGAACAGATATTTGTGACTTGATCTAAATGAAGAGTGTTTGGACATTTGTCAGTAGGTTAGATATTTGATGTCAGAGTAATGCTGAGTTCCTCATACCGTTTCAGACTATTCAAACTTTTAATGGCAGTTCTGATTTCTTTGTCCATTAGGTCCCAGTCTACAACCCATTCAGAATTTCAGTACCCATTCTTTTCTCCTGGTTATTTGTCCAGTCTTCTGCTCATTTTTCTTATCTCCATTACTCCTTGCCTGATTCTCCATCCAATATTGGTGTTCCCCCACCCCACCATCTTTTTGTTCTCTTCTCTTTTGCTCAGTCAGTCCTGTTGTCCTTTCTCTTCCCCAGTCCTGAGTCCTTGTCAGATCTGTCTTACTCCTACCCATTTCTTTTTCCCTAGCTCTTATGATGCACATTGGTGCTGTTCAATTAGCAGCCTGCAAAGGGGTAAATTGTGGCTCCTTGGTCCTACTTGATTACCACTGCTCCCATTGCTCCAGCTGCATAAGCTCCAGGCTCCCTTTTCCTTTGTGTTCCCTCTTCCTTTGAGGTGTAGGGGCAGGTGGGGCAAGGTGGTACAGTGTGACACATCCTCCACTACTAGGGGAGCCCAAAGCCCAGAGCACGTGAGCAGCATGGTACTGCAGAGGAGCCCACAGCAGGGGAGCTGAAAGTGGTATAGCATGGTGGTGGGGGTATCACTAGGGCACATGGTAAAATGGTGGGATGTGCAGTGGAATGCACAGTATAGTGCATGGGCACCAGGATGCATGGTGCAGCAAAGGGGATGTGGTATAGCAGTGGGGGCACAGGGACATGAGGTACAATGGGAGTACAGTGAGGGATTCACCAGGATCCATGGTGCAGCAGGGGGGTGCCAGGGTACATGATGCAGTGGGGGAAAGCACCAGGAAGCATGGTGTAGTGGGAGCCATTAGATATGCAGCCCTGAGGGCCTGTGGCCCCTGCTGGTACTTCACCTGACCACTTCCAAGTTGAATAGCTCTGATTCGCATGATGTCCCACATTTGGGGCAGCCGAAAGCATTGACACACAAGACCTTCTGCCCAATTTGATCATTTTCTCAAGCATAGAGATGCTAGTACACTTCCAAAAGAAAAGATTGCTGGAATTTCTAAACATTGCCAAAACAACATATTTTTCCTACCTTGTTCTTAGAGACAGTTAAACTATCTTGGTTAGAGTCAGGGAGGAGGAGAATCAGATTGAAGCATAATATTTCAGCTGGAATGGTTAGAATTACTAACATAACTGGGGGTGGGGAACTGGAGTAATTGCCAATTTCAAGGGTGAAGAAAGAATGACAGTAGTCACTGCCAGATCTGCTACTGCGACTGTTGCCTAAGGTGCAGAAACTGTTTGTTTCTTTGGTTAAAATTTAGTATAGTTCTAAGCAAGTAAACTAAGGTCTTTTAGAGGGAAGCCTTATTAAACTTATTAAATTTTAATTAGTGAAATTAATCAATGAAATTAATTCATCTATGACTTGTGTTTTGACTACCAAGCACTTTTAAAATTATTTGTCATATTATTGAAAAGTTACAGCATTTATGATCTGCCTTATGTTGAGTTCATGTATGATTTTTATTATCAAAACATAATGGAAAACAATCTGGTTGAAATAATAACAAACAATATGTGATTTCCTTTTTGGAAATAAGTAACATTTAAGCATCATTAAGAATAGAATTGAAAACTTAACAAAAAATGTGATCATGTCACTGTACAAATCCATGATGCATCCACATCTTGAATACTCTGTGTAGTTCCAGTCTCTGCATTTCAAAAAGGATGTAGTACAATTAGAAAAAGTACAGAGAAAGACTGTCATAATTATCTAGGATATGGAGCAGCTGCCATAGCAAGGGAGACTAAAAAGGCTAGGACTCTCCAGTTTGGAAAAGAGATGGCTGATATGGGGGTGGGGGGAGGTGATAGAAGTCTATAAAATCATGAAGGGTATGTAGACAAAGTGAATATGGAACTGTTATTCACTAAGTCCTAGAATACTAGAACAAGGGGGTGCCCACTGAAATTAATAGGTGACAGGTCAAAAATTGACAAGAAAATACTTTTTTTATGCAGCACGTAGGTACCTTGTGGAACTTGTAGAATCCCCACCAGCATGGGTAGTCCTGCTTCTCCACTCCAGCTGTGCTCACCACACAGGCAGTCCAGCTTCCCTCTGCTGTACTCCCCTCCCCTTCCAGTACACTCCCTACCTGCAGTGCAGGCAGCTCAGCTCCTGCCTTTCTTGCATGCAATGCAGGCAGCACAGGTTCCCTGACCCCTCCCATTGTGCTGCCCCACCCCAAGGTGTGGGGGCAGAAAGTAGAAGCAGGATAAGGGCAAGGGAGCCCAGAGAGCTTGGCTTCTGTGCTGGGTGTAGGGATCCTGGCTTTTTTTATTTAAAAATCATAAATTCTCTGATTGAAAACTCCCAAATCCATGTTTTGCTGTGATTAAAATGAAACACCACTACATATATAGTTATCAGTTGAACACAATGCTTTATTGATATATTTATAATTTTAAAGCAATTTGGAAGTCTACCAGTGCCTCAATCGCTATAATAAAATAAATTCTAAATACCTATAAATTTGGGGGTTTTATCATGGAAAAACAGAGCTCCCCCTACCCCTTCACTCACCAGGACACAGGTCCAGATGCAACTGTCCCCCCCACCTGCTGCTTTGTGGTGCTGAGCAGCCCTCATATGCCGGGGCCCTTCCCCTTCCCTTGCTGTTGCCCCCGACTCCCGACCCAGAGCCCCCCAGCCCTGCTGGTTCCCGTCACTCCAAACCTGCAGCCTCCTGGCCCTGCTGGTACCCCTCATTCCAGACCCACAACTCCAGAGCCCTGCTGGTGCCCATCACTCATGAGTCACAATCCCCTGGTCTTGCTGGTAGCCCTCACTTAGTGGTCCATAACAGAATAATATCATGTAAGTGTAGCTTCACATACCTTAATTCTGAATTTTCAGCTAGATCTAGTCCTTAACTCTTATGGAGCACCTTCTATAGCCAGGTCATATTTACAAGGTTTATATTCCAGCTGTGATGCAAGTCCCATTAAATTTGGTGGACTTTGAAGATTAAATTAATTGTCAGTTTCTTTCTGATCTTTCATGGTTAGGAGTCAGAAGCTGGTTTTGGGAGGATCCATCAGTAAAGCATGGATGGCATGCTCAGTAACTTGCTCTCGTCGTATGCATTCTTTGGGTCCAAGAAGGCAGATGAAGGGCAAAGAAATACTTAGGGAAAAACATTTATTGGGGGGAAAAAAAGGTGGTCTCAGAGCTAGTTAGTGTCTGGGAGAAAGAAAATATTGGAAACCTGAACTTTTATTTCATCAGGGGCTAGAGACCAGGAGCTTTATAAAGTGGATGGGGCAAGGATCCTCTCTCTCAGCCAGTTCAGACAAATTCTTATATTCTGCTGTGAGGGACTAAGGGAGTGTTTTACATTACAAGTCATAAAACTCAAAACAAGGCTCCTGTCAGAGGATGTAGCCTATAAGCAGAAAATTATGATTATGACCCTATATTTCAGGAGTTCACAAGTCAGAGAGGGCAGAACTAGAAGTATGCAGCACTGAGAAGGAGGATAAAGTGCAAGGCCTACAAGAAAGCACATGGCCTACAAGAAAGGATGCTGAAAGACTGAATTTAAGAGGAACACTGTGGGGTAGGGACTGCTTCATCTGAAAAATTAAACCAAGGATTGTCAACCGGGAATACACATACCCCTAGGGGTACTTACACAGGTCATAGGGGTACATGCAGGCAGACAGGGAGGGAGCATGCCTGGGGCACGGTGGTGGCATCTCCACAGCACAGTTGCCTCTTACCTGGGGGGAGGGGGAAGGGGAGGGATGCGCTGGGTGGCACTGCCCCTACACGGCACATTGTGGCGCCTCCCCACTCCCACCCATCTGAATGGCCGGGGGGCACGTGAATGGCCAGCGGCATGTGATTGGCTGGGTGCAAGGCCCATCACCAGCCTGCAGAGCCACAATCAGCGATAGGAAAGCGAGGTGGTATGTGGCTAAGCGGGTGGGCAATGGTGGCCACTGTGTGAGCCCCTCCTCTATTCAGCCCCCCCCTCCCAGCACTGCCACTATGCACACCCCTGGGAGGGCAGGGGGGCCGCATGTCCCAGATCAGTACGTGGGCCACGGTGGACTGTGAGGCAGGGTATGATGCAGGCTAGAGCTGGGGCAGTGCCAGGCTGTTCCCAGCTGGGGTTTTGGGCTGGGCTGCACTGGAAGGGGTTTTCATAGATTTCATAGACATTAGGGGCTGGAAGGGACCTCATGAGTTGAGTCCTGCCCCCCTGTCATAGGCAGAAAGTCAGCTGGGATCAAGTGACCCCAGCAAGAAAAACATCCACATGTTTTCTGAAAGAGTCCAGAGTAGGTGCTTGCACCATCTCTGGGGGGAGTCTGTTCCAGATGCTAGACACTCACAAACCATAAAGAATTCTTTTCTTATGTCTAGTCTAGTCCAAATTGGCCTTTCTGGAGTTTATGGCCATTAGACCTTGTTATCCCTTGGGGCGCTCTGGTGAACAGCTGTGCTCCCAGGTTCTGATATACCCCTCTTATATAATTGTAGGCTGCCACCAAGTCCCCCATGAGCATTCTCTTTTCCAGACTGAAGAGTCCCAAGTCCCTCAGCCTTTCCTCATATGGCCTGCCTTCCAGGCCTTGGATCATATGAGTGGCTCTCTTCTGGACTCTCTCCAGCTTTTCCACATCCTTTCTGAAGTGGGGGGCTCAAAACTGAATGCAATACTCCAGCTGTGGTCTCACCAAGGCAGAATAAAGCGGGAGGATGACATCCCTGGTTTTGCTTGAGATGCATCAGTGGATGCAAGCCAGAGTTTGGTTTGCTTTGACAGTCACAGGATCACATTGGTGACTCATATTCATCTTGTGGTAAATCAAGACCTGACCAAGGGGGTCTTGATTTACCACAAGATGAATATGAGTCACACTCTTAAGTTCTCATCTGACTCCCGAATTCAGATCGTTAATGAAGATGTTAAAGAGTACCGGCCCAAGTATGGAGCCCTGAGGGACTCCATTGGTCACACTGCGCCATGTTGATTTGCTCCCTTCAACTAGTACTCTTTGGGTCCGACCCCAAAGCCAGTTACCTAGCCATCAGACCGTAAGATGATCAAGGCCACAATTCCCCAGCTTAACCATGAGGACAGCATGGGGAACTAGGTCAAAGGCTTTCAGATATATGACATCCACGTTATCTCCCTTGTCCAGGGTACATGTTACCTGGTCATAGAAGGAGATGAGGTTGGTCAGGCAAGACCTGCCAGTCTCAAAGCCATGTTGGCTGGCACTCAGATGCTTGCCTTCCATTAGTCTGGTATTGATGGATCCCTTGACAATTTTCTCCAGGATTTTTCCAGGGATGGATGTCAAATTGATCGGTCTATAATTCCCTGGGTCATCCCTCCTCCCTTTCTTGAAGATAGAGACCACGTTGGCTCATTTCCAGTCTTCCAGAACCTCAGCCTAGCACCATGAATTTTCAAATATCTTTGCCAAGAGGGATGCAGTGATGTCTGCCAGTTCCTTCAAGACTCTCGGGTGCATTCTGTCTGGGCTCATGGACTTGTGAATGTCCAGTTTCTCAAGGTGTTCCCTCACCTGATCCACATCAGTTCTGGACCCATCACCCACTCTCAGGATGGTTTGTGTCCATTCTTACAGTGTGATCCCCTTGGGAGGGTGAAAAACTGATGCGAAAAAGTCATTTAGGAGATTGGCCCTTTCTTGGGCATTGGATGTCAGTTGCCCCATTAGATCTCGCAGGGTCCAAATGCTATCTTTGTTCTGTTTTTTACTTTCCATATATCTAAAGAAAGATTTCTTGTTGTCCTTGATTCCTGTAACTAACCTGAGTTCGATTTGTGCCTTGGCTTTTCTGGACTGCTCTCTACAGGTGCGGGTGAGTGCTGAAAAGTCCTCTTTGGTGATGCTTCCCATTTTCCAACTGGTGTAGGTTTCTCCTTTGAGTTTAATGAGGTCCAACAGTTCCTTGTTTAGCCAGGGGGGCTTCCTTGTCCGTTGACTACATTTTTTGTGAGATGGAATGGCTTTTCCCTGTGCTTCAAGGATTATGTTTTTGAGAAATGACCATTACTCATGTACTCCCTTTTCTAGGTGGGTATGGCCTCTAATTGCCCGACTGACCAAATCTCTGAGTTTGCAAAAGTCAGCCTTCCCAAAGTTAAGTATTTCTATTTTACTGAGGGATTTGCCTGCTCTTTGGTGAACTGAGAAGGTGACCAATTCATGGTTGCTGTCACCAAGCTTCCCCTTGATCCTCACATCGCTCACCAGGTGCTCCCCTTTAGCCAGGACCAAGCCAGGATCAAGCAATGCCTATTCCCTAGTTGGCCCATAGACCTCCTGTGTTAGGTAGAGGTCATCAATGCAAGCAAGTAAGCTATGTGACCTGTCAGATCTGGCCGTGTGCTCATCCCAAAAGATGTCAGGGAAGTTGAAGTCCCCTATGATGGTCATGCATTGGGAGCATGTGACCTCGACCAGTTCCCTATTGAATTCCTGATCTAGTTCTTCCTCTTTGTGGGGAGGTTTATAGTAGATTCCTGTTCTCCCTGTATTTTGACCTAGAGGGTCTCAAGACACCCTTCCTGGGTAGAAAACTCAATTTGCAGGGAAGTGAACTGATCCTTGATGTAGAGAGCAACACCCTCACACCTCTTCCCAACATGGTCTCTCCTATATAAGGTGTAACCCTCTAAAGCAACAGACCAATCCATAGGTAGAATCCCACCAGGTCTCCATTATCCCTACAAGGTCATAGTCATTTTCACATAGGAGAAGGGCCAGTTCCTCTTGCTTGTTTCCCAAGCTACTGGCGTTCATGTATAGGCAGTTAAGTCTGCCATGAGAAGCTCAGTGCTTCCCTATGGGGTGAAGTGGGACCTTTCCTTGGGCTGTCATCAGAGTGGGTTCCCTTGGGCTGCCCAAGTTATTAGTAATGCAGCTGACATGACCTGGGTTGGGGGGGGGGAGGGCACGTCAAATTTGGGGTGGCTGCAGCCTCCGCCTATCCAGCGCCTGCCCCAGCCCCACTCCATCCCTCACCACAGGTGCCTTGATCTGCCCTGCCTGTGTCCCTCCCCCCTCCCCCCCCCCCAAAAAAGATAAAAAACCAACAAAAAACCCAGAAAAAATATGAAGGGATACATGAACTGAAACTTTGAGACCAAAGGGGTACACTTGTTAAAAAAGATTGAAAACCCCCTGAATTAGACCATAGGAGGTCTGGGACTATTGTCTTTAAAGACTGGTTACAAAAGGGACTGTGTGGGAGGAAGGGTGCTCTGAGACAATACTTTTTCTACAGGTTCACTCAACTAATAATCTTTCTTTCATAGGAAATTCTTTAATGGTGGGAGTAGTCATTTCAGTGCAGCCCAATCATCTACAGGTGCTCTAACCTGCATGTTTTTGATGGAAAATAAGCATTTTTTAGAGGAAAGATGAAGGGAGAGACTCTGCCATCTTCTCCATTCTCCCGCAGTCCCTTGAACATCTTTTATTATTTAGGAAATATCTTTGCCTGTACTTCTACTAATGAAGGATAGGCTCCCTCTTACTAGGTGGAAATTGCATCCACCCTTGAAATTCAAGGAAAGATATTCCATAACTTCCCTAGGAAGTGTATTTCACTACCTTCCTGTTTTAAAGTGAAGTAGTTCTTCATATCCCACCTAAACTTACTTTGCTTCAATTTCAAGCGATTGCTAAGCATTGAACTCCCTTTAGAGATGGGAAAAAGGGGTCCTCTTATGTGGCAGCCCTTCAGATATTTAAAGATTGCTATTCTGTTCCTTATTAATCACCTTTTCTGCAAGTGTGCTGTGTAGAGCAACACTGGAAGATCACTGGCTCCCCTGCTTGCCTATCATTGGGGATTGCTAGAGAATGTTTGCAGCCCAGATCAGATGGATATAGTATATAAAGCAATGAATGTAGCAGGAGAATGAAGGGAGAGTTCCACATCCTGCTTAATTACAAGCCCTTTATCATTTCTGTCAGATGACCCTGGATTCTTTAACTTCTTTAAAATGTGGAGCCCAAAACTGTATATTTATGGAATAGTTCCCTTGAAATTTATTAATGTTATTGATATTGTACCTGAAATGTTTTAAAATGCTTAACATAGTACTTAGCTGATCAATGACAGGTATAACATATTAAGTGATTGAGTAATATAGTTTATACTTATTTTTGGGGCGGAATGGGAAGGCAACCAGAGAATTTATGCTGATATAGCATTGCCCATAAAAGAAATGTACTAAAAGATCAAGAAAACCTTAAAAATGCATTTTTGAATATTTTAAAAGGCTGAGTTAGTAGAAGTCTAGGCAATGTTAATGCTTTCAATACACCCTATGATCACTAATTATCTTTCATTATATTTTTCAGGAAGGTGGTAACCCTACCTAGCAGTACATTTTCATTTATTTTCTTCATAAGAACTTGGAAAGCATGATTAATGCTGTTTGATTCAGATTCAGAAGCTGTTTATTATGTATCAAACATGAACATTATTTGTGGGTGGCATGCTTTCTCTTATCATGCTTATGTATCTGGAATCATTTGTCATCTGATTTGAACTTCAATTTAGTCAGCACAGCTTTTCAATTTAGAGAAAATTGGACTCCCTTGTAAAATGAAATTGCAACAGGATTATGGATTTATGGAAATGTATATAATTTATATTATTATTCTTGTTATGCAACAGAATGCAGAGTAATGTTTTGACTTACTCCCTCAGAATTGCTTGGAACACTAAAAATGTTAAAATGACTGATTTTTCAATAGCATTATGGAAGTTCACTGCATTCACTGAATAACATTTAGCTCACAGGGATTGCATTTTAAGGAAGCTTTTGTATAAATTTGCCGTCATAAGAAAAATAGATAAAGCAACATGGAATTCAAACTAAAGAATGATGTTGCCGATCAATAATCATTCTGGGTCCAAGGTATTTGGCGAGATCTTCAGTAACTCAGTTCCAACTGTTTCTGCTTAACAAAACATGTTCCTGTGCATCACCTCTCTTCAAGACTTTCTGCTAAACCTCATTCCTAGTACCGCTTGTTAATGTCTCATTTAATGAATTCTATTAAATTGCATAATACAATCTTAACCCCAAAACCAAATGCTGGAAGCATTGTACTATATACATTTTCCAGTGCAATTTGTGGAATCAGCCAATTATGAGAATCAAAGTCTTAAGCCATGATGTAGATGTGTAAGCTTTTTTTTCTCCTTCTTCCCCGCATTGGCTATTAGAATCAAATCTGTTATGGATTATGCTGCCTGCCTGTGTGTGTGTTTTTGCTACACAGTGAGGCTGTAATTTTATTGTAAGAATACAATAAACATACTTTATAAAGGACTGAAACTATGCAGAGTTTCTTGCTACAGATTCCTTATAGACTTTTTACTTTGCTTCCTTTACCTTGCTGCCAGTTACTAGAATTAGAACCCTATCTGATACGATTGTAATAAATTTTGGACACTACCACATCCTCATTGACCACAAACTTAGCAATGTTTAACGAACATTAACATGACATACAATTTACTATTTTTACAATAAGCTGCCCAGTACTGTCCCTTGGACACATGAGTCTCCCTTAAAATATCATCTGTTTTCAGTATGCCCGTGTATTGATTGTGTTATTTGCCTAATTTCTAAGACAAAATTGTAGACTATATGCCCCTCTAGTCCTTTTCCTTTCCTGCCAGAATTTCTTCGTTGGTATATTTCTATTGGGCAACAACCTCATAAGACCACAAGACAATCTTATATAATATCACAGCTGCCTCTGCCCATTGATTCCCATCATAGATGCATATTGTATAATGGTCATATTATGCGGATTGTTTCTGCAAACATAAATCATATTGGTGTTTTTAGCTTATTTTTGTCTCTATATTTCTGCATTTCTTTTGTGTGTTTCTAATATTTTACAGGAGGGCTTGAGTGTTATTGTACCTGTGATAGTCAATGAAATATGTAGAAAGCAATTGGGTTTTTTTGCAATATCTTTTATTGGCCCAATTGCAGTGTTGGAAGAGACATTAATAAGCTGGACACAGTTCCTGCCTCAGCAGGAAGTGAGGAAGTGACCTGAAGAAGGGCACTTAATACTCTAAACTCTAAAGCTTGTCAAAGTTACACAGGTCACTTCCTCATTCTTTTTTTTGTAATCTGTAACAATTACTGTGTCTTCTCACATATACCTATCATTGTCCTAGCTTGTGTTTGTTTTCAAAGCATGAATTGTGCCATATATAGTTCTTGTTTGACCCTAACTTTAAGCTCTTTGTGCTTACACACTTTGGGTGCTTGCAGACTTAAAAACCCCCCAACAAAAATGGCGCTTTACTTGAAACTCAGAATGGTACCACACTGAGCCCCGCACACGTCCAGAAGAGGCAGCATGTTACTTCACCCTGGCTTACCTGCCATCTGTAAAAATTGGGTGCTTTAGCGGGGCTTTTTTTGGCTCTTCTAATAGCTGATTGAATCAGCTTTAGCTAAAAGCTCCAAAAAGCCCTGCTGAAGTACCCAATCTTTATAGACACTGCAGAGCCAGGATGAAGTAATGTGCTGCTGCTTCTGATAAAACATGGGGGGAGGTGTTAACGTCTGCAAGCAGCCTTTATGCCTTTCTACTTCATGTCTCATCTGGCAATATTTTGGATTCTCAGTTATATTTACAGTGCCAGGACTGCCTGTTCTCCATAGTTTGATTCTGGACTAAATGAATATTTTTTGATAGTTCTCATTTCCTTTTAAAGGTTTAATTCTGGATCATCCAGTAGCCTTTCATGTTTGTGCCAAACCCCAAACACAAGCACAGTTTACTCTTTTATCAGAGATGCTTTGAATCTGTTCTCTGTTCTTTTTCTTCCCTTTTCCGTCTCCCCCAAAATTGACAGTCTTTTCAGCCTTAGATCAATCTATGTCAAACACTTTTCTTACCTCACTTTCATTTTTGTACCATTGGATGAAAAACATTATGCATAATACATTTCATTTTACATGGACTACAGCATTACAATTTTTGTGATATAGTATCAATTTGCTGCCTGCCTGAATTAACCAAAGGCTGTTAAACAAATCAAATGCATCAGATCCTGCTATCATCAGGATTAAGGCTACCTTTTTATTAGCTTTCTTTTACTAGCATCCATTGATTAAAGCTACAGACTGAAGTGTTCTTTCAATCTCTTCCAGTTATCTTCCATATTTCCAGATACCTTCAGTTCTGGTTGACCTTTTAGCTGCTCTATTCTTCCAGCCAGGTTATTTCCCTTAATCTGTTTTTACTCTTGGTAGTGTAGTGTTTGCTAATCTCTCTGGGCCTAGCATGATTGAAAAGGATCATCTTTATTCTATTGTTCAATTCAATCTCCCTCTGCTTAATGGAATATATGTTTCTTCAGCCCTCCTTCTCTAGACTTCCTCTAGCACATAAAGACATACGTCCTCATAACACACTGACATTTTCCCTTTGAGTGTATGGAAGATGGCCTAGAGTGAGTTAAAGATGGAGTTTCAGCCTTAGATTTGTATTTTTTAGCTTTGAATTTTACCAGACATCTTTTCAGAACTCAGAGAAGTCTTAGGATATAAACTAAGCAAGCAATTGCTTGGGATATTGCATACAACAAAATAACACTGAAACTGCAGAGATCCCTGCCTTTTAACTTCTTCACACTCTTCAGCCTCTCTTCCCCATCTGTTGACTGTGGGCACTTTTACATATGCTCTGGGGACCAGGGCGGGGACAGCACTTTAATTGGAGTGGCTCTGAGAGTTGCTCTAATTAAAGCGCCACTGTGGCTCCTGTAGCAGCATCCTTGCACTTCAAAATGGCACCGGGAGGCTCTTGAACTAAAGCTCATTCAACGAGCTTTAGTTCAAGTGCCCCCCACCACCATTTTAAAGTGCAGGGATGCTGATACATGAGATGCAGGAGGCTGCTGAAGCATGGTAATTGCCATGCTCTAGCAGACTCAACTAATTGAGTGTTCTCTAACATGCTGGAACCCCAGTGCATAGGAGCAGCCTCCCATCTCATATATAAGCACCTTTTATGTCCATTAAGCTTACTCATTCCCAAATATCTCTCACTGGTTCTTGTGTGTAGAAGTTCCTTATTTTTTCAGGTAAATCCTCCTTATTTGTAGTGTACTTGATATATTGAGCAGAGAGGATTGAAGATGCATTTACTCTCACATAAAGTATCTAAAATATGTGAAAAGAAAGGGAGGACATTTTATAATCTCTATAAGGAAGCATGTTTTTCAGATCTCTCTGTTTCTGGTCTCAGAGGCCACAAGAGCCTATAACTGCCGTAAGTCCTTAATGCCTTACCTGCCATAAATGCTCAAATTAAACCAGAAAACAGAATCACCCAAGTGAAACACAGATTCATAGATGTTAGGGTCAGAAGGGACCTCAATAGATTGAGTCTGACCCCCTGCATAGGCAGGAAAGAGTGCTGGGTTCAGATGACCCCAGCCAGATGCCTCCTCTTGAAGACCCCCAGGGTAGGGGAGAGCACCACCTCCCTTGGGAGCCATTCCAAATTTTGGCCACTCGAACTGTGAAGAAGTTCCTCCTAATGTCCAGTCTAAATCTGCTCTCTGCTAGCTTATGGCCATTATTTCTTGTGACCCACAGGGGCACCTTGGTGAGTAGAGCCTCACCAATTCCCTTCTGCACCCCCATGATGAATTTATAGGCAGCCACAAGGTCGCCTCTCAACCTTCTTTTGCGGAGGCTGAAGAGGTCCAGGTGCCCTAGTCTCCCCTCGTAGGGCATGGCCTGCAAGCCCTTAACCATATGAGTGGCCCTTCTCTGGACCCTCTCCAGGTTATCCGCATCCTTCTTGAAGTGTGGCGTCCAAAACTGCACACAGCATTCCAACTGCGGTCTGACCAGTGCCCGATAGAGGGGCAGTATCACTTCCTTGGCTCTCTTTGTCATGCATCTGCTGATGCATGATAAAGTGCAGTTAGCTTTTCTGATGACTTCATCACACTGATGACTCATGTTCATCTTGGAGTCCACTAGGACTCCAAGATCCCTTTCTGCTTCCATGCTACCGAGCAGGTCATTTCCTAGGTAGTAGGTGTGCTGGACATTTTTCCTCCCTAGGTGCAGCACTTTGCATTTCTCCTTGTTAAATTGCATTCTATTGTTTTCTGTCCATTTGGCCAACCTGTCCAGGTCTGCCTGTAGTTGTTCCCTGCCCTCCAGTGTGTCCACTTCTCCCTACAGTTTTGTATCATCCGCAAACTTGGACAGAGTACACTTCACTCCCTTGTCCAAGTCACTGATGAAGACATTGAAGAGTATCGGTACAAGGACCGAGCCCTGTGGGACCCCACTGCCCACGTCCTTCCAGGTTGATACCGATCCATCTACCACTACTCTCTGGGTATGACCCTCTAGCCAATTTGCCACCCACCGGACTGTGTAATCATCCAAGTCACAGCTTCTTAACTTGTTCACCAGTATGGGGTGGGATACCGTATTGAAGGCCTTCCTGAAGTCTAAGTAAACAACGTCAACCCCTACTCCTGCATCATAATAATGTATTTGTTTATTTATTCAGTTTATGTATCATTCTTCCCACTACCTGAACCAAACAACTTAAACAGCAAGTAAAATATCAAAATAAAACTAACATACCCTAAACAATATCCCAGCCTAGCTTTGCTTGCTAAGTGCCTGGCCAGATAAGAAGATCTTATAACATTGAAACTCTGGTGGGCCTCAAGGGGAAGAGAGTTTCAAAGCTGAGGAGCAGCTGTTGAGAATGATCTCCTATATGTTTTTGATTTGCTGCATTGATGGTACTTGCAGGAGAGCGTTCTTGGCTGCCCTTAGGGATCACAGTGGAACATAAGTAAGAAGATAGTCTGTTAGGTACATAAGACCCAGATCATATAGGTCCTTATTGGTTAAAACTAGCAACTTGAATTTTTCCCAGAAGACTATTGGAAGCCACTGCGAATCCTGGAAGACTGCAGTTATGTGCTCCTGGTGACTCATCCCCATCAGATGTTCTGTTGTGTTCTGGCTGCAGTTTCCAGATAGTCACTGAGGGCAGCTCTATGTAGAGCTCATTGAGGTAATGCAGCTTCGAGGTTATGAAGGCATGTATGATGATCAGAAGCCAAAAAGGGTCATATCTTTCTCCACCAAAGGGTCGTATCTTTTTTCACCAAATGGAGTTGATGAAAGGTGCTCCTGGCTGCCACTGCTACCTGAAGATCCAGGTTCAGCAGGGTCACCCAAGTGTGCAAACCTGAATGACAAAGGGAGGCTGAAACCTGGGAATGAAAGATTTGCCAATCCCATCCAACCAAACCATTTACCCACAACTTTTACCTCTGTCTTGTCTGGATTCAGCTTCATTTGTTCACTTGCATCTGATCCCCAACTGTAGCCAGGTACTAGGAAAGGACTGAGACTCCAGGCCCAGGTATGATGAGAAAGAGAGCGTTGGATGGTACCTCACTCCAGATCTCTTCATAATCTTGCTCAGCAGCCTCACATACATTTTGAACAGGAAAAGAGCTAGTTAATATCTAGGTCTGGACCCATTAATATGATGCTTTATATATTATATGCATATGTATATATACGCACAGCAGCTGCATGTAATTTTAGGAGGTGTGGTAGACAACAATTTCATTAATCTGGATCCAGAGTTCTTGTTTGGGACTCTTTTCTTTCTAAACAGCTGAATGGATTCCACTGATAGAACACCTTGGAACTTCTAAATTGTTGGGGAAGTGCCCGGCCAACCATTGTAATTTGCTTGATCCCATAGCTATCTTATGAAACGGGAGGTTGTGAATGCTGTTCTGTGAGTTTTGCTTTGTAGATGTTGCTGGTTAGTAAACATCTAGGTGAAGACAGTGGTTAGAAACAAAGGATGCAGAACAGAAATACTAATGATGCTGAATGACTGATTAAAAGTAGGTTATATTAAAATTTGTTTTCACTATTTTTTTCCCTAAATTAATCAAGTTTGTCATATTGCTGATTGTATACTGTCTTTTAAAAAAATTACTAGCAGTCATCTCTGCAATCCATACTATTCTTACCAATCTAATTACATTATTGTTACTGTATATAGGAGAGCAAATGATTTATGAAAGATATATTTTGGGGAAATCAAGCAACGCAAAACTTCACAACAATTATATTGGATTACAGTGAGCAAGTAGAATACTAACATGGCTAACTAGCTCTCTTCAGTTAGCAAGCCAATAGGATATATGTTTGTAATATAAAGATCCATGGTATTGCAAATGTACTCTACCAGATAGCAGCTTAGATGTTTTTAAGATGTACTATAAAAAATGTAGAAACAGCAAAATATACCAGACTGATTTCTGATGGATTCACGTCCCCGGGTCTTAATAAAGAACACTTAAATAATTTCTATATGCTTTGAACATGGGGAATGTACACAATCTCATTGCAAACCTGGCATTATGGGTGAGAACTCACTGAACACTACGGGCTAAAAGGTCGATAGAACAATATATGTATAAACACTTTTATTTGAAACTTTTAAATGACAAAAGCATGCAATGTGAACAACGATCTTGTTGTGGCTTCACTACCTAGATAATATGCGTCTGTCCACAACAATTATTTCCTGAGTTGTTTTAGTTGTATAAGAGAAATGTGGTTTCTAAGTACTCTTAGTTGAGCTTTAAATAAATCAGCAGGATTACCAGAAAGCCAAGAAAGGAATAAAGTATGAATGTAACAGGGTGCATGGCTCATAGGTGGGAGCACAGCTGCCAGCAGTTAAAGGATAGTGTGCCTGCTGGGAGAAGAGAAGCTGACAATGATAAGTGCCTGGCCTGGAGGAAGTTAAAAACTCCCGGAGAGCAGTACTGAAGAAGAGAGGGAAGAGGGTGGTAGGGCTGAGGAGGTAGCCCCAAGCTGCATTGTCTTATGTTCAGGTCCAAGGAAGGACTGTAGCTGTGAGTTAACCTTGTGCTGGTTATTTAAGTGCTTGCTTTTTTTATGGACGTTGTTTTCATTGTGAGGATAAGTTTGCCCCAAGAAAAATAAAAAACTGAGTGACACTCCAATGTAGTGAAACTTGAAAACTCTGTGTTTAATGGTGAGGGGAAGAAGGGGATAAACTAGATTAGCAGATTCAGAACATTTCATAGTACGTAGTTAGTTCACTAGTAATGTTTGCAGAGCACCTCACAACAGAGGTGGTCTGAAGCAGAGGTATAACTAGTAATTTTGGCACCCTGGGCAGAAATGTTGGAGAGTGTGTGTGTGGGCTGAGCAGATACACACATGGTTCAGGGTCCTATCGCACCCTGCTGCTACGCTTGCCTCTGTGTGGGCTCTCTGCAAACTGGTTGGTTGTTGCTGCTGCTGCTGTGTAGAGTTCCGGGGGGCTGCTATTCTGATGCCCCCTCTAACTCGGCATCCTGGGCTGGTGTGTTGCTTCCCCCCACCCTAGTTAGGCTACTGGACTAAAACATGAAGTCTGAATCCAAATGCCAGACTGAGCATTCTTAATGCTCATGGGCTAATTAGATCAAAGATTTTCATTTGTGTAAACGTACAGCTGTAGAAACTGAGCCAATGGGACCAGAATCTGCTCTTGTTATCTGGATACAATAGAATATAATCTTTTCTGTGTAACTATTACCCAAAGCCATGCTGCAAGTTGATAGTAGATCTAGGCTTTAGGAGTATCTGTATGACAGCAGCAGCATTGCATTGGACTTCAGTTTATGGAGCCTAATTCTGCAAAGACTTGCTGCTGGAGTTAATGCTTAATATCGAGTGTCAGTTGGCTAAATTCAAGAGAACTGTGATTTTTTTTTTTTTTTTTTTTTAGGATTAGATTTGATGCGAAGAGTGGAATTTGGGATTAGGTTGAGTTAATGGAGGCTGGGCTAGGTCAATTTTATATGTGAAAAGGCATGATTGTAAATTAGAGAAAGCCAATAAGCATTACTTTTCTGCCTTACATCTTGAATGTTAATGACTAATGTAGGATACATGCTTTGCTGCCTTGGATCCATTAATTACACACACAGAATAATGCAGTGGGAAAAATAACATCAGGTTTCTATACATCATAGCCTTTTCTTCCTTGTATAGTGTGTGCGTGTGTGTGTGTGTATGTGCATGTTGTTATTCTACACACTAATTAAGATTTGAGTTACAATTGTTTTTCATTTTCCTTCTCTTTCTCTTAGAATCCACAGAGGTGTAGCCACCCACTGAAAGCCATAACCTTACCCAGTGTTTGTTTAGCCGCTTTTGCTGGTTTCTTAAAATCGCTTTACGCAGTTATTATCATCCTCAAGAATCTGCACCTGAGCTGCTGTGGTGCAGGAAAAGGGGTTTGACATGGCTATCCAAAGTTCGGAGGAGGCTACCCCTCTGGTTGAGGTGCACTGTGACTGGCTCCTGAGCACAGCTTTGCTGACCCATGCCTGATCAGTGCACTGCACTTTCTCTGCCCAGGCCTCATGGAAGACCTCCCCCCACGGTCTCACAGATGTTGTGGAGGACACAATGCAGCGATGAGGGATGGCAAGTTTTCTCCTGTGTCCAGGCTTATGCTCAGAGCTCTCCAGCAGGCTTTCAGGCATTTGAAGGCACATTCTGAAGTCACGAGGAACCTGCTGAGACATCTCAAACTAGCAACTATTGATGCGGTGCTCAGCCCATGATGACCTGCCCAAGTGAGGTCCCCCCGGACCCGCAGCATTGCTGAAGTACAGCCCTGCCACATATTGCTCTCGGATTCTATGCTGCATTTCTCTGCTTACAAGTTGGGGGGGGAGGTTGTCGGGCAGTTGAAGAATGTGCCGTCCAAGAATGGAACAGAGCCAGGCAACCAGGGTTTGAACGTTCAGGATGCTGACTGCTTGTGCTATGAGACTTGCAGTCATCTTGTTCCCACAGACTTTTCACAGGGATTGGGGGTGAGACTGCTTAAATGCAACTTGTAAACCTATCCAGATGCTTGTCCTGGGAGTAGCCCTGGTTCCTGGACTGGATTACCTGCACTTACTGTTCCCTTGTGGGACTCCTGCCTTCTCATCAGTGCCTGTTTTGAGGAGGGAGGGGGAGTGGCAGGGGGGAAAACCCTTCCGGTCCCTGATGTAGTGCAGTCCCAGCAGTTCTGAGAACCGTGTGTTTTCATATGTCCCTGACTTGCATGTCCTGTCTGCCTCCTGGCCCCATTGTGCTGTGGGGCAGAGTGGAACATGTGAAATCCTAACACTTGTACCTGAGCTGAATATACACTTTTGATGATTTTTCATGGATCACATTGGGGGATGCAGCATCTGGAGGTTGCATGGCTCCAGAGTAAGTAATAACCCTGGCCCTGAAATTGGGGTCCTGGCAGGGGCTCTAAGGAACTGGATTGCACAGAAGTTTGTGGGGGATGGGAGGGAAGTTGCTTATGAGCCTTGTTGAAGTAGGGGGTGATTGTGGACAATGCTGCAGTTCCAGCACAGTGTTCAGAGAGAAGGTGAGTCTGTTTTCATTCCAGTGTTTGGTGGAGAGGGAAGGAGGAATGGTTAGCTATTATCAGCAGCTAAGGATGGCCTTGAGAGATAATGAGGGTGGTATGACTAAGACAGATTTATGTTCCCACATGGTTTATAAGGCACAAAATACCCAAGGCTGTGGGCTGGGTGCCTGTGGTCTGTCCACCCAAGGAAAAGTGGGGAGGTTGGGTATGATCTGCCCAGTGCTGACTGATAAATCAAGCGGTAAGGACCTTGGATCCTGTGGTATATGCGGATGGGGCTGGGGCATAACATCATCCCCTACCCCCATCTACCTTCATACCAGGATCCTGCTTTTGAGGTTGTCCCAGGGGAGCGGGGGCACTGGGAGACCCCCGCGGTGGCCAAGGGGTCTGCTTACCTCCCGCAGGGCCGGAAGACCCGAAGAAACTCCACGCGCCGGCGCGGGTCATCAGCCGGGCGTTTATCCGGCTGCGGCTGAGCGGCAGGGGCAGGGCACGCTGGCCGGGAGGAACAAAAGGCGGCCCCGCCGAAGCAGCGGGGCGGCTGAAGGGAGAGAGCTGGAGCGCGGAGCCCCAGCGAGCAGGGGATCAGCCGCCACCCGCAGAGTGCGGGACGCCACCAGGTAGAGGCGGAGCAGGCTGCGAGCAGCGCAGCGGATCACCCAGAAGGGAGGAGACGGGGAGAAGTCAGCCCCAGAGACGGGGCAGCAGCCAGCGGGGAACCCGACACCTGAGGCAGCGGGAGGCGTAGCAGCTATCCCGAGAGTGGGGCCAGCTGTAGCCGGTATTGCGGAACCGACGGAGCGGGTAACTGCGGCCGGGACTATTGGGGAAGCAGAGAGGACGTCTGCATCCCAAGGAAGGAGGGATCAGGGCAGCACCCCCCAACTGGGAGGGGCATACCCGGCCCTAAGACAGCCGGTAGTGGCTAGGGTGACCGAGCCGAGAGAGGACAAGACGAGGACGGGTGAGAGGCCAGGACAGGAAGACCTGAGGTGGCGTATGGCCGGGGTGTAGGGGAGGACAGAGCCCCTAGAGTACCCGCGAAGAGGCGTGCCGGCACCAGGGGATACCCCAAGGGAAGACCCCCCACTGAGAGAGTCATCAAAGTCGTGGCAGGCGAGTTCTGGGGTCCCCCTTAATACCAGCCGGGGTAAACCCTGGGGCGTACCAACGAAGCTCGGGGGCGCAAGATCCCGAGCCCGGGCGAAGGCGGCGCGCGAGCTCCTAATCAAACGGAGGCGGGTACAGAAGTTTTCACCATGAACAGCCTGGTAGAGTGTCTGACCATGGGGATGGTCTGTAGAGGCCCATCAACCCACTGGGAGGGGTGGGTTCAATACCCATTGTTCCAAAGTGACCACAGCTCCATCAGCTCCCCTTCTCAGCCCTGAACTTTCCAGGGGCTCTTACCTGATGCCCCTGAGATGTTGGCTGTATCTCAGTGCCAAACCTTCCAGGTGCTTGTACCTGGTGATCTGAGAGAGGCTGGCCTTGCCCCACTGCCTCCTGAACTTCCAAGGGTCATCCACTTGTCTGTCTCAGCTCAGACAGTCACACTCCTATCCAGCCACGACTGCTTTGGAATCATCTAGTTGCTGGCAGAAAACTCCCTGCCAACACCCAAGGTTAACAGGGCTCAGGTACCTGCCAGTAGTAAAGTCATGTATATAACAAGGTCATCTCCATGGTGGCCCAGTCCCTGGACTCCACCTCACTCCCCATTCACCCTCCCACACTGGACCTGAAATGCCCACATCAACTCCTGTTTATGGTGGGTGTGTCCATGCTAGAGTCTGGTTTGTGGGCTGCTTGGGTATGGCTTCTCAAGTGTGGCTTCTATGGATCTGTGTCTGGGGTATGGGGTTTTTGGTTCAGAGTGTGTGTTGGGGTCTGGGTGTATAGGGCTGTGCCTGAGCCTTAGGGTATTCTTGGTCTCAGTGGGCATATCTACATGAGACGCTTAATGCACAGAAGACTAATTATACTGCGCTTAGAGTGGTGGGCAAAGCCCGTGCTAATCCGCAGTAAATTTAGTTTAATGCACAGTAGCATCACACAAAAATCCATCATCTCTGTTAATGCGCAGTAGCGCCGATTACGGTATATTTAGTGTCATTACAGACACTGAAATTTAATGCACTGTAATTATGGTGCATTAATTAATGTGTAGGCATGTCCAGTGTTTGGGTCTGCATGTTGGTCATGATGTGCTTGGGGGACAGTTTCTTGGGGGTGTGGGAGCTTGAGATTTCAGGTGTCACATGCACCATTTTTAGCCTGACCTAAGCAATGTGAACACTTGAATGTCTACAAGTTTAAACTAAACTAAGTTAGATTTAGATTGATCTAAATGCTTTTATATATCCTAAGTGTCTTCTTGGGTTGCAGTTCTAAATTGTTTGCATACACAAACATGTGTGTGGAAGTGCCAGTGCAGTGAAGGACAAATCTTATGGGTTAGTGATTATGAGTCCCAGTGTAGGAAATGCCTTCCTAGGATTAACTCAGTTCTTTGCAGTATTGTATGCTGATTACCAATATTTATGGTAGATTGGACTATGAGGCGAAGTAGTATTTTTAATGTATAATTTTGGCATCCTGTAACATACATTTGTACTCATAGGTGCACATATGGTGACCTCAGTCCTTTTGTTTTTTCCCCCCTCAATTCAGTTTTAGTGTCAATAATTCATTATCCCACCCGCCAGCCCTCAAGGTATCTGTCTGTTTTTTCTCATTGTTGAGTCCTGTCTGACACCTAGCCTGTGAACACTCGAGGCGAAGGAAAGCTGTTTCTGTCCTTTGTCCTGGTCTTTGACTGGGGTTCAGTCAGATTATAGTGAAAACACTTGCACATGCATAGTCCATGTACATTCAGAAGCTACGTGAAGGCTCTTCCTTTAAATTGAGGAATTTGCACTTGAACTCCATCATTTTACTGTTGGAGATAAGCAGGTAATTTAAAATTGTATGTACCACTTAAAAATCCCACAGATTGGAGCGAGAGAGAAAGTAGTGTTCCAATTAGTGTTTCTCTGTGATTTTATAAAATTACTCATAAAAGTTTTGTTTTTTTAACAGCTTATGTGCAAACTTAAAAATATGCCATTCATTAGGATGCTTTTTTTTAATCTTTAGGTTTCTGTATCCTGCAGTCTGTTTGTTTCTGAAGTTTATTTTGACATTTGTGGATTTCTGTACATTGACTGTCAGTTTGAGGTGGCCCTTTAATGAATAAATTACACACATGCAGCTTTCTTTAATCAATAAACAGCAAAACACATGCTGGTGACAAAGCATCACTTTGTTTGGAAGGAAGAGTAATTTCAGTCTCTCAAAATAGTGTGAGTGAGATGCCTCCAGACAAGCCTTGTTTGTCTGAAAAGAGACCTCTGCTTGGCAGTTATATTGTGAAAATGGGGAGACCAGACAGCAGGTTACTGACTGGAGGGAACTGTAGCTTCATGGCAACATTGCGTTTTGGGACGGCAGCAGCAGCCAAGGAGAATGGTTGTCAAGCCATTTCTTATGTTGACGTGCTATGTAACATTTGACAATGAAAAGAGAAGGTTTTTGTTAAATTGATTCTCAGAAAGCCTTTTATTTTCTTCATTCAGAAGATTAAACATTGAATTCACGCTTAATCTATTGCTGGATTTTTCTTTTTTTCTTAATGCTCATCATATTTCAGAGGGCAGTCCCTATAGAACTGTTTGGCCCAAAGGTACAGGTTTTAAAAGTATGCCTCCCTCTGCCTTCCTACTTATGATCGATTAAATACTCCTGTTTACACTGAAGCTTATCTTTTCAATTAACAGTGCCAATCCCTTCATGAATTTAGAATATTATTCTCAGAAACTCTTCACATTCAACTGTTTTCGTATACTGTATTGCTTTTGCCTGGCTGTAAAGCAAATGGACAAGAGGACTAAGATCATTAACAGATAGCTACAGTTAATTTTCCAAAGACAGAAGAGTACCACAGAATATGTGCTTTTGTACTATAATGAAGTGCTTGGGTAATGAAAGTTAGAGCTGTTTTCTTGATCAGTAATTAGCCTAATCCCAGAGTCCATGTTCCCTTAATAAAAGACCACTGAATTTTTCTCTGCCAATCTTTCATTTGCTTTAGCTTTCCAATTAATTAAATTTATACAGATTTGTTTTTGTTCTGATCATCTGCCTTTTTTGTAAAGCAAATTATTTGTCTGCTCATTGCTTTGTATGTTTCCTTTTCCTACTGTAGACACTTTTTTCCCCAAGCTTAAATCAGGAGATCTAATAGTGCCTTTCAATTTAATGGATTTTTTTAAATAGTATTCTGAAGAAATTGGTATAAGCAAGGTTATAATTCCATGTGTCATTTTTCTTTGCTTATCTAATGACAGCTCCTTCTTCAGAATAGACAAGCCAACCTTTTATGTCTCTCTGCAGCTGTGCCATGTGACTGTCCTATTACTTGCAGCATATTTCTTGATAAACATCCAATACTGGGGATGGGTAAAAGGGAGGGCAAAATCCTCAGCACAAATGATAAACAACTTTTTTTTTGAGGATTTGTGTCAGCTTTTGTCCCTGACCAAAGAGGAGCCCAGTACACTGTTTGTATCTTCTTGTTTTAGCATTTGAGTTATCATAGTACCTACAAGCCCCAGTTAGGGACTAAGACTTCACTGTGCAGAATACTGTACAAAAACAAGACAAAAAGGTATTCCTTGTCCTGCAGAGCTTGCAATCTAAGGATAAGGCAAGACTCAAGAGACAGAGGGGCCTGAGGAAAGAAGGCAATATAAACCAGTGTGATAGCAGTGATTTCAGTGAACAAAAGCCTAATCTTTGCCAAATTTTACTAGGCCTCACTGCAAAGTCCATCTATTTTCTCTTTCCTTCAGCTTAGTGTCTATTGTGCTCCTGGTGTGGCTTCATTACGTCTAGTAACTTCTACATTGGTTGAGATAAGCCATGATTATAGAAACAAGGGCCAAAAGGACTTCAAGCAGACTATGATGATGATAAGGTTCTTGAAGGCAAAAGCAATCCATTAATGTAATCCATTGTGCCACGAACATGGAGAAGCCTAAAAGAACTAACTGGGAAAGAGGTGCCAGGCCAAAAGAACTGTGGTAACAGTTGCTTTTTAATATCTGCTAAGGGGGGGAATCAGGATTTAAAACACAAAGCTGAGAAAGCTGAAAAAAGGTCATGGGGGGGAAATGAAAAATGTACTGTACAGACCTTATTGTTTATTGTTGGTCTTTTCTAGAAGCGAAGCAAAGAATGGTAAGAAGAAGTGGGTAGAGAAGGCAAGACAGTAGAAAGTATGCATCTTATACATCAGTTCTGCCCTCTGATATATAGGCAACTCAAGACTTAAAGGGAAAGGGGGCTGGAAACAAAAATGTAAGAAGAACATGATAAATAACATCAAGAAGTTTATCTAATCTGAGGTTCCAAACCTTTTGATACTGATGAAAATTTTTGCTGAAATAGAGGATTTGAAATGACAACAAATAATTATGAATTTGACTTCTTCATATAGTAAAGCATAATCCTTCATAATGGTAAAGTATAATCATTAATGAGACATTCTGCTCTGTTGCATTGGTGTCAGTTTCTCCCTAATTTCCAGCCCATGTGCCTAATATAGAATACTACTCGTATCTAATGATTTCATCTTTCATTTACCTCAATACCTACATTTGGCCTTTACAGCTTTTGGGAAGGATTGCATTTGCCCAGAAATAATTTATATCTATCCTTATACTTTATTGACTACGTTGTAGACAAGGGGTGGAAAGTTGCTAAAAGAACACTTTAGATGATATGATATAAATAAAATAAAGTGTACTAAATAAGGGATGCTTAAATAAGAAAAATATCATCTAACATCTAAAAATATCATTTAACATTGAGCAGAACATCTGCACTTTAACTCCAATCTCAGTATCTTGATACCAAGATAAGGATTAACTTCTAATGCTCTATTCTACCCATCAGTGCTAAATACTACAACTTTTCTGAAATTTAGTATTTAAAATTGGAGTTAAATGCCCAGTCCTCAGCCTCTGATTTTGAGTTCATCACAAATTGTAGGCAGTAAGAAGACCATTTAATAAAGTAGCTATGAAAACACAGTTGAGTTTTCATTCATAGTGCTTGGAAACCCTTGTTGGATATGATGTCTTCTGTAAGATCTGGCCCTAGCGTAGCTATGACTGTTGAATCAGAAATCTAGAAATGAAAATTTCCCTCTCCCAATACAAGGCCTTGAGCCATCCTCAGTGAAAGAATGGATTTATTGTCCAGCAGGGGGGTAGAAGTTTAGGTCAGCACTGGTTGTCATAGCACGAAGTGAACTCTCTTACACGTTTGATTGAACTACTGTGCTTGATAAGACTTCTCACTACAAATGAGTACATAACTCGTAGGACAATTACGAAAGCATTATCATTCTGAAAACGTTACTCTTCAGATAGGTGATAATGTTAATCATTTTACTATCCATATGTGTTTGAATTGGCAATTCATTTCCTTTTTCCTTTGAACTTTAAATAATTTCTGACTAGTTAATAAAAAAAATTCCCATTGAAATATATTGAGATTATCATATAAATCAAGTAAGTTGTTTTGAAAGGTTGGTGTTTCAATAGCATTTCAGGAGAGTTCATTGTAGTACCACCACTGGTAATTAAATGACGTAGGCCATGGATGTGTGAAGTTAATTAGCTAAACATTGTGACAGACATCAAGTAATTCAAATGGATCTTTTTAGCATTTTAATTGTTTTATTTAATTTTCTTTGTAAAGAAGCTTTTCATTCACAGGTAAGGTGCAATGTATTTTTATTGATGAATTTTATTCATGTTTCAGGAGTTGCCACCAGTGGGGACCAGTCTTTTTAACAGCTTTGCCACAGATTAAGCCTCCAACCCTCCCCGAGTGCCACTCTAGTCCCCTTTCCCTGCCATGAGCTCTTGCTGTGCTTTCTGTCCCTGCCCTATCTGCCACTGTGGTGCCTAACTTCTCGCTGATCTGCCACATGTAAAGGCTGCTCATGCTACTTGTGACACGTGCTGGGGCTGGCCACCCTTGCCACACACAGTGCACTTTAAGTCTCTGAAGTATTTTCAGAGATTAGGATGCTACAACTGTATTACAATATAACAGTTTTGTATGCGAGTCAATGTATGGAAAAAAAGGAAGAAGCCAAAATTACAAATATAGTTATTGATAATTTCTTGCTTTATTGGAGGGGAGGGGGTTAGGACTAGGCATTAAGCCTGCTTGCAGATGTTAAAAAATAAGACAAAGCCGCACTTTACCAAAAGAGGCAACATGTTACTTCAACCTGGCTCTGAAGCATCTGTAAAGATCAGGCACTTCAGTGGGACTTTTTGGCGCTTTCAGCTAAAGCTAATTCAAGCTATTGGGCTCTCCCTGCACTGGCAAGAAGCAAGTTCCTATGGCTGGGATTCCCTTCAGCTGATGGGCTCCTAGCTATGGGGAAGTCCCAAGCACCCCATGGCTGAGAAATGCAGGTGCTGTCGTCTTCCAGCCCTGGGGGAGGTCGGGGGATCATGATAGGTACTTTGCATGTGTAGCTGGTTTTAGTTATTTGCACAATACTTCTAATATGTAGAGGGGGCCTAAAAGTTTGGTTGAGCTGAAGCTGTTCATTTATGCCAATTAAATATTTTTACTACTGTGCTGACAGTGCTGAAAAATGTCCTTAGGAAAAAATGAACCTCCTGTTTCATGAACACTCCCCCAGTGGCTTGCCATGGAAAGTGAATGGGCAGCAGGAGTAGATTGGTAGGAAGGGTAATAAATTGGTGCATCTTTCCTGAGGAAATTTCAAATGGAGTAACCAGTGGAAAGTAAATTAATCTCAAGCCAGTATTATGAATATATCAAGCTTCAGGAGTAGTCCTCTTTGTCCGTCTGTGGGACCCAATTTATTTTGTCATAGTTGTTGCCACTAGTGATAAGAGGACAAATGAAGGAAGAATAAGAAATGGAGTTGAAGGAGACATTAAGGAATGGTGAGCAGGCACGGAAAATTATAAAGGATGTGGGGGTGGAGGGGGGTTGAACAGGGTGGCATACCAGTGATAATGAATCATAAAAAAACAAAACAAAAAACCCCAATGATAATTCAGTGAAACAGGTAAGAGTAAAGGCAATGGGTGTTGGTAGGTAGAAGGTATCTGGGCTGGAACAGTAAGCTATTGTGACATCCTTGCAGTCCACATGGAGTTGAGCCAGAGATGAACAGAATTAACTAAAACTGTCAGTTCTGTTGGTACATCAGGGACATTGATTAGTGTGGGAATGCTTCTCGGTCCTTTTGGGAGAGGTAGGGAAATGCATCTGAAAACCTACAACCTTTCTATTGGGCCTGTGATACGAGAAGTGGAGCAATATTGTGAAAGGAGTTTGCCCCTAGAAGGTCTAGGTCTTTGGGTTGAAGTAGTGCCTATAGAAAATATTTCTTGGAAAGCAGAGGTTTTACATAGTCTGTTCCTGGGAAATCAGCCGCATTAGTGATGGAATATCACTTATGATATTTGCATGGGGAGAAGGGAATGTGGAAGAATAATGTAGTCTTCTAGACTAAGTGTCTCTGGCTGTTTTGCTGGATAACAGGAAGGAAATTGATAAACTTCTGTTATCATAAGAATCATGGTAAGCCTAGTATAGTCCTCTGGTTTATGTTGGAGATAAACTTTTGTTGAGGTCAAAACAATCTCAGTGCTCACATACAATTTCCTGCATGAATTATGCAGTTTGAGCTATGTTTACCCTCAATGAAAACACAAAAGCACATAGGCTGACAAGGTTCCTTGGGTGAATCTGATATCTTTTATTAGACCAACCCAAATACAACACAAAAGCACATGGCATTCTCATGTGGTATAGTACATACTCATTATTCCATTCCGTCTTGACTGTATTTACCAATCTTCTTTTGGCTACATCCAAATACCACAGTTTAAGAAAAAAGTTATTTTTCATATGTTCAGAGTGCATTTCTTCTGACCATAGGCTCAAAATCAGTGTACCATTGGAAACTAAATTGGTTGCAGAAAGCAAACAGATTCTCTAGGATTGTGCACCTCAAGAGAGCCTATTTGATAGAGGATTTAGCCTCCAAACATAATATTCCCTTTGGCACAGAAGGTTATGATTACCCTCAGCAATAAAAGAATTCATTTCATTTGTGTGAATTGTATGGAGGAGAAAGCTCTGTGGCCCTAACAAGAGTGGATGCTGTGGCTGGGGCCAGTGCTTGCTTCTGTTATTTGCTCTGAGGTCTCTGAGAGCAGATAGATGCATCAGGGAGGTACACAGTCTAATAGAAAGGAAGCTACTTTATTTTATTAACCTCTGTCATCTGAGAGTTGTTGCTTCTCCTTTTGCACACTTAGTAGAAACAAATTAACTCTCACCTGGTATAGATTGACTGCTTCCATCACCATTTTCAGGACCTTCTCCAATATTCACACTATTAACATTTAGTGAAACATATTCTGCCCTGCTTTACACCTTTCACAGTTCTCTGGACAATATTGGGATCAAAGTAGGTTTAGAGGTACACAGAAGTTGTGGGAACGCAGCAACATGGGCCTGAAAAAAGGACTACAGAGATGATAATACAGCCAAAAGTTGTATTACCACTGACAGTACCTTATATCCCCATAATAATTATAATTCCCAAAAACAGGACTCTAAGAAGAGAATCCTTCCTTTCATAATATGTAAAGCCTAAATTTCTAGGTGCTAAATCAGGCTGTGTGAGTGCGTGTATCACATAAATGAGTGAGTATGTTTCCCTGAAAATTACTTCACAGAAAGGTTCTGGGATGTTCTCTTAAGCAATAGATGCCTGTTTGCTTGGAGAGGAAAGATAGTGGTTCCAAACTCAGATCTATGCATTTTTGTGTTTGAATGAAAATTTTTGTTGCTAATGTGTAATTGATATAGAGCATCTCTCATGACAACTCAGTACATATTTAAATTCTTATTAAAAGAACATTAGTTTATATAGATTCAAGTTTGCAGATGACACAAAGCTATGGGGAGAGGTGGACACGCCGGAGGGCAGGGAACAGCTGCAAGCAGATCTGGACAGGTTGGACAAGTGGGCAGAAAACAACAGGATGCAGTTCAACAAGGAGAAATGCAAAGTGCTGCACCTAGGGAGGAAAAATGTCCAGCACACCTACAGCCTGGGGAATGACCTGCTGGGTAGCACGGAAGTGGAAAGGGATCTTGGAGCCCTAGTGGACTCCAAGATGAACATGAGTCGGCAGTGTGACGAAGCCATCAAAAAAGCCAATGGCACTTTATCGTGCATCAGCAGATGCATGACGAATAGGTCCAAGGAGGTGATACTTCTCCTCTATCGGGCGCTGGTCAGACCGCAGTTGGAGTACTGCGTGCAATTCTGGGCGCCACACTTCAAGAGGGATGCGGATAACCTGGAGAGGGTCCAGAGAAGGGCCACTCGTATGGTTAAGGGCCTGCAGACCAAGCCCTATGAGGAGAGACTGGGGCACCTGGACCTCTTCAGCCTCCGCAAGAGAAGGTTGAGAGGTGACCTTGTGGCTGCCTATAAGTTCATCACAAGGGCACAGAAGGGAATAGGTGAGTATTTATTCACCAAGGCGCCCCCGGGGGTTACAAGAAATAATGGCCACAAGCTAGCAGAGAGCAGATTTAGATTGGACATTAGGAAGAACTTCTTCACAGTTCGAGTGGCCAGGGTCTGGAATGGGCTCCCAAGGGAGGTGGTGCTCTCCCCTACCCTGGGGGTCTTCAAGAGGAGGTCAGATGAGCATCTAGCTGGGGTCATCTAGACCCAGCACTCTTTCCTGCTTATGCAGGGGGTTGGACTCGATGATCTATTGAGGTCCCTTCCGACCCTAACATCTATGAATCTATGAATTGTATTGATGGTTTGGCTCTGTGAAAATCAAGTATCAACGTAGTTAGCTTAAAAGAAAAAAGAAATGTAGCAGTCTGAGCATATATAATTACTTATTCCTCAGTCCCATCTTTTGCTCCAATAATGTAATTAAGGTAAATGTTGTTCTATAAAATGATCCACATTCACTAACTTGCATTAATGATGAGGGCCTTCCTAAATTCTGCCAGTAAAATTTGTTTTGTTCATGATTTTGCCTCCAAACCTTAACTTGTTGCATTTGTTCTTCATTAAACTTTTTTATTTACTGTGCACAGTCATAGAACAACTTGATTACTGGAAGATCAGTGCATGTTTTGCAGATATGCTATGACCATATTGCTTTAGAGAATCTACCTACGTGCCTCAAAGATAGTTAACTCCCTTTCTGACAAATTGCTTTTCCTTTACAATTTTAAATCTTGTTTGGATGCACAGCTCCTATGGTGGCAGCTTAGTTCAGTTTGACCACATTGGCATTATCAGTCTACTTGAACAGCAGCACAGTAAGATGACAAGGGGGCTAAAATGCTGTCAGTCAAAGATTTTGTTAGTCTTAAGTACTACTGCTATAACTATCACTGGCAATTATGCAGAATTTATATGCTAGTGCAGACAGTATTGTATCAGTTCCTTTCCTTAATTTCCTTCCTCACCCTGCTGCCCCCTAAGAAAAAAACCAAAGCAAACTTTTTTTGACGAGCATTTGGAGCATTTTTAAATTACATTCAGTAGCTGAAAAAATGCACTTATAGATGCAACCATACTTTTGCATTAACTTTTAGAACTCAAATTGTTGCCAGCTTTCTTTTTCAGTTGTGAACTGTATTTCACAATTCAGTACAAAAGGCATCTAGATGTTAATTTTTGGATAACAAATATTTTTTAAAAAGCTAAAGTTCTCAAAGTTCACAACAGACTTTTTGATAGAATTTATCTTAGTAACTTCTAAACTCTATTTCAGTACTGGTACTTCAAAATGTGGCTAAAGTAAAAATATCTTAAGGAACTCTACTTGCTTGCTATGTCTAAAAGGATGTTGCATTATATATAAAAGATGTAGTACTTTACTCAGCTTATGCTCCAGTTGTAGACACAAGACCATCGTTTGACAATAGACATCACTGGAACAAGTTAGTTGTTTCTTCTTTCCGTACTTCACTTGTCCCCCTTGACACAAAAAATAGATCAATGCTGTGTCATTACTTGAGCTGTAGCACAACAGAAATAACCTTTCTATGCTCTATCTATAGTGTTGCTTAAACAACGAAACTGGTAGATTTGGCACTGTTTTATCTTTTTGTTCTTTTGAGAGGATCCACCCAGAACCTTGGGACGGGAGCTAAATTTCATTACATAGTGAAAGGCACTAAAACCCATCAGGGAATAGGCTTTCCAAACCTTGCTCAGTACTGAAGGCAAGCTAAACAGCACAGACTGCAAAGCAGAAGACTGCATTAGTACTTGGCTATGACCAAGAGCTTCACTGGCATTGCTGTTGACTGGCGTGAATTGAAAGCTGGACTGGAACTGTACCCAGTATTGACACGGGGTTACCTTGTTACTCATACACATTTCACCATTCTAAGTACCTTACCTCTTGAGCACAAGTGGGAGAGGTATCATCTTCACCCTCTCTGGAGCAGATCAGCTTCCAGAGTCCAACAGAGAGCTGTACCTCCCATGATCTGTTAGGGGTGTCTCAGATGGCCCAGGCAGTAGATGCCACTTCAGCAGGATAAGAACACATCCAATGTAAAAGCCAAGCATATTGGATGTCTACCCTCACTCTTATAGGGATACCTCAGGGAATTGTTGACTGTTATCTAGAAACAGAAAACTGTCTCATTGGCAGCACCCCAATCTAACTGAGTACCAGAAACTCAGGAACGCTAGCCTCCCTTTTCTCCTAAATACCTCTTTTGATCTTGATGAGATGAGGCAATCTCCTTGGCACTAATACTGATTCCGGGTGTTTCAAGAACTCACTGTAGGTCTCTGAGCTGTCACCGATGTTGTTAGGGCAGACATTGTTATCTGACTGACTCTGTTAGTGTTGTTTGGGAGTTTGGTGTTACCAATCACATCAGACTCCCTAAGTTTAGATGATCTGTGTGGGTACTGCCATCATGATAATGTGCCCCTAACAGCCTCATTGTTACAAGAAAGAGACTGCAGGCTTTGGTTCTTAGTGACAAAGAGCTCAGCCACATTTATTGTCCATACCCGTACCATGCAAACATAACTCTTAATCCCATATACAGCATTAAAGGATCCTAGGCCCCTTTTTATAAACTCATCAGAACAACTTCATTTTTCCAGCTTATACAGCCTAATTCTTACCAATTACTGAAAACATTGTTAGGTAACGTCATCCACATCCTACTTCTCACCAATTGGTGCATCTTTCGCACCTGGCAGGCACACCAGTTTGCCGGTCACTCTGATATTTTTTTTTGTGTTCTGTACTGACTGGTCTCATCAGTTCATTCTCTAACTGTTGGCCTAGGGGGCACCTCTAAAACTAAAATGCTACTTTTCCAGCACCTCAGTGCAAGCTGTATATGTCTCACTTTGTATGCTTTGGGACCTGTTTCCATTCATGCTGTTATAAGGGTCTCTGTGAGATTTTATATGTACTGATCAGTTGTTATTTTGATCCATACTCCAGTAAAACCTACACTCATTAATGCAAATCACAGACCCTGATACCTTGGTCATCACTTAAAGACTACACAAACTGTTCAATAACCTATTGATAATAGAGCCATAAATCTTCCTCTCCATAAATGGGGGGCTGTTAGACCCAGTGAAAGCTCTGTGGTAATCTTTAGCTACAGATGACGAAATACATCAAGAAGTGATATTGGATAGTAGACAATGCCTGACAATAACCTCTCTTTTTTTCAGTAACATAACCAATTATGAACCATGCCATGGAAATTCCACATAGAACCCATATACCTAGTATGGTATATTCTTAGCAGGTGTAAAAGATTCTTTATCAGAGGAGCTACTTAGTTACACTCTTTGTATAGGCAGCACAAAATTATATGAGCATGGAGATCTCATTTCAGAAGTCCTCAGTTACATCCTGCTCTTTAACCAGGTGGGATTGCTATAAAACTCCATTCAGGTCCATCTAACAGCACTATTAAACTATCACGGTCTTCCTAGTTGTTATCACATACATAAGAAGAGTCAGTGAAACCCTTGTTTCACTGGACTGGCTGGACTCTTGTTCATATTATAACACAGGGACAGGGTGGGGTGGAAGGCGCACTTCAGATTCATCCCAAAAAGTGCACTGGAATCGCATTTGAACAGCTGTAAGAGAAAAGAAACTACTTACTCTGGATGTGTCAAGAGCTTTATGCTACTCGTTAGATGGAACAAAGCCCCTCAGTTTCTCCATGTCTCTCTGTAGTCATACAAGGTGTACCAAGGGCCTACAAATGTCATTATAAAGACTTTACAAGTAGACCATGAATGCATTTCTACCTGTTACCAATTGGCTGGTGAGTCTTTCCGTTGATAATTGAGGGATACTCCACTAGAGTGCCTATTTCAGAAATGTAGTAGGCAAGAGTCAGTCCTCTGGATCGTGATTGATTGCATAAGAGGTCTAGTCAGGTGCCTAATAATTTGCTTTTATGGAGTTCTGTGACAAGACTTTTGGGCATTTTTACATATGCAAGCGCCACAGCACCAGGTGCTTTGAGAAACATCCAGTGCTGCAGTGCTTGCAGTTGTATAAGCGCCAAAATGTGCGTCAGTCCTAAGAATGGCAGTGGTGCACTTTTGAACTAAAACACATCAGGCATACTTTAGTTCAAAAGTGGACTATTGCCATTTTCTGCACACTGATGTGCATTTAGCCACTTATACAACTGCACGCAGCACAGTGCAATGTGCGATTAATCAAATCTGCTCTGAAGTGGCAGAGCTTCAGTACGGTGCAGGACAAAAAAGTATGTGTAGAAATGCCCTTTGAGGCATGCACCTCGGCAAGAGTATGGTGAAGGGGAGGCTGCCGAAACCTACCATCCTGCTTTTAGACCGCTGAGACAGAATGCAAAGACCAGGCTGAGTCCAGAGGTTTGGTGTCTTGATGGTTGTACCTTTTATAGTTGGTAGGGTTGGAAGGGACCTGAGGCGATTATCAAGTCCAACCCCCTGCCATGGCAGGAAAAAGTACTGGGGTCAAACGACCCCAGCAAGGTGTTCGTCTAGCCTCCTCTTAAAGACCCCCAGGGTAGGAGCCAGCACCACTTCTCTTGGAAGTTGGTTCCAGATCCTAGCCACCCTGACTGTGAAGTAGTGCCTCCTGATGTCTAGTCTGAATCTACCCTCTGCCAGCTTGTGACCGTTATTTCTAGTCACTCCTGGTAGTGCTCGGGGGAACAGGGACTCTCCCAATACTGCTGGTCCCCTCTGACTAGTTTGTAACAGGCCACTAGATCTCCAGAGAGCAACAGATAAGAACTGTTGCTGATTGCCTAATGCCTCAGCGAGGGCACGTTTCTGTCAGGGTGATGTCTCTTAGCCTTTCTGCATCCAAACAGTACCCACAAGGCAGTTGGGGGCTAGGGCTTTGAGGCACCCTATTTTCGCCTTATTCTATAGGTTGTAATATTGTGGTATTTTATAGGAGTTACTCCACTATGAGTAGCCCCACCATATTGCCACCAGGCCCTCCAGTCAAATGCAGTTTATGGTTATACCCAGGACTATTCAGAAATGTATACCTAGTAAAGCAAGCATCATATAATCTGATGACGTAAAGCTGCTGTGTGAGTCGGGTAAGCAGCCACGACTCCAAAGTGGTGCTGGTGGGCTTGCTGAGTCGGGTGTACTGCCATGCCTCCCCCACTTACTCTAGCTACAGTGGACTGGCCAAGGATTCACTGACTAGGATCCTGGCCTCCCCAAGCAGATGGCCTGAGGCTTGCCCCCCAGGCTATAGGATTCTTCACAGGCCCTGGGCTTCTGGCCGTAGGTCTATAACTAGACAATGCAAAAGCAACAATAATAATATAAAAAGAGCTTATCCTCATGCAGATCCTCTGGGGTGCTTGCAGGCCATCCTCCATGCTGCGATCCTGGTTCCTTAGCTGCCCTCAACTGGGCACGGCCTAGCCTCAGAGCCTCAGTAAAGTGAGGAAAGCCCTGTCCGGGGACCACACTGTCTGCGTGCACCCCGGTAGTGCTGCCGGCCCCTCACCACCCCAGGAGACCTTCTCGGCAGCTGCTCCTGGCTGCTCTTCACAGATTCATAGTGTCATAGACATTAGGGTTTGAAGGGACCTCATGAGATCATCAGGTCCAGTCCCCTGCCCAAAGGGCAGGAAGTCAGCTGGGGTCAAATGACACCAGCAAGATAGTCATCCAAATGCAGGCCCTTCCATCCTGCCTGGATGCCTAGGCTCCCAATTGCCCAGAGCTGGGGGGGCACCCCCCCGCCCCCCCCCCAGCTCGGGCTGTCTGTTGTGGCTGCACCCACCATGCCAATTTCTGGCTGGCTGGTGCAGCTGCAACACAGCTGCATCCATCTTGGAACAGAGGGGAGGAGCCATCCTGGGTTAGAAGCAGCTCAAAAACACTCTTCCCTGCAGTAACAGGGCCCAACCCCATTACACACTGCTTATGAAAACTTATAGTATATGTCTTTGATTTAGCTAGTCTATAAGGTGCAAATCTACCCCTGAAGTCCATCTCAGTCAACAGCATTACCTGTTTTGTTTTTCTTGACAGTACACTGGGAGAAAAGAAGCTACACATTCTCCACTTCTCCAGAGCCATTCTTTACAACATAACTCAAACTAAGCAGATCAAAACTGCTTTCTTCTCTTTTGGATTACTTTGGCTGTCTCTGCCTTTGTCAGAGAGCATAGATTTCTGGGACTAGTCAGTGATGGAGCTGGCATTTCAAATGGTTGAGTCAAGTTAGAACTGTGGGAACAGGAAGGAATCTAGAAACGCCCAGATTCTGTTTCTGATCTTGAAGATCAGAGGGAAGAATCCAAGTTTAATGAGTTCTTTCTAGATGCTGCTGCATATCCACCCCATCATTATCTTTTCTGAAATAAATTGAAGATTTTTTTCTTTCCAGATGCCAATCTTTCTGTTACCTGAAGAGCTGAGTATCTTCTCCTTTTTCATTTCTTTACTTATTTCTCAACCTGGCTCCTATTTTATTTATTTTTCCCCACTGGGTAGTTAATGAAATAGATTCTCTCAGGATTACATTGATTGGATGAACTGGAAAACACAGAAGTTTTGTGAGCATTTTATTTCTTTGAACACAAATAATCATACAATACATTCTGTTGTTTGAATGCTTGAAAGCAAAATAACTATGTTGTTGTTTCTCCTTTCTATTGGAAATATCCCACTGGACATCTTATATGAATTAACTTTGCCATAGCAAACACGGCAAAAATCAGTGCATGGCAGTCCTTTTTGCTGTGATATCACTGGTAACTTTTAAAGCCACGTCCGTGATATATTTCACTGTGCCTTGTAGGCATGATGTACAATACAAATCCAATATGCTGCTATATTGATAGTATCACTATTATGACATTGCTTAGATTTGGGACAGGAATGACAGGACTGCCAAGAAAAGTAATGGAGAGTAGTGTTTATTTGCAGTGGTGGTGGTGGTTTTTTATAATGTCTTTAGATTTTTGTATGCCTGTATCAATGTACATGATTCTTTTTCCAAGGAACTAGCAATCAAAATACCTTTCTTTATCCTGATTTTTTCATTATAAACTAATCTGATTATTTTCAGGATTGCATTTTTAAATTGTAATATGTCGCTATAATTAACTATTGTAAAAAGGTAAAATTTATTATATAATAGATCTTATTTTGGCAAATCATGGTCATTGCTCTAAAGGGGGTGTTCCTGTATTTTTCCCCTAGGTAATTAACACATCTTCTCATAATACAGCTACAACCATCCCTATAACTTTTTGAGATGTAGGATATAAACAGATTTTAGCATCAACAAAGTTGTCATCATTCACTACTAGGTTTTTCTCATTTCCGTAGATTGTCAGCTTCTACATTCAAATTGTAACTTGTTTTCAAGGTGTGTTTTTGTACATAGTATTGTCCAGTCAAGGTATTACAGTAAAGCTGGTAATAACTGGCTGGGATTTCAGTGTTAAGCCCTATTGTTCAGCTCTTGGGTTCTGTTTCTTATTTGGAAGAGTATACAAAGAAGTTATATTGATTCCCCCCCGATTTGCCATAGAATATCAGGTTAGATATACTATACTGAAACAATTTAAAATGCAAATAGGTGTTTAGTAACTTAAGAAAAGCAGCTGTTTCTGTGCTGGTAGCTACTTAAAAAAAAAAACTGTATACTTAAGCTTTGCAGTGAAGTGACAAATTACATATTTTAGCACTTGGCAATATGTTCTGTATTCTTGTTTCTCCTTAAGCTGAAAAAAAAATAACATGAACTCTGACAAATACAATTCTGAATTATATAAAAATGAGGTATTTTACATTTAAAATATTTTTACATTAAACACAGTATTATTCTATATGTTGCATATAAATAAAACATATCAATATCAATATGTTCAATCCTTTGGAACATAATTATCACCCACTAGGACCATCTGAATCCATAACAGTATTGATTGCTCTTATACAATTTTCATCAATTCATTGGCTCAATAACCTTACTCAGCCTAGACCTACATTAAACATTTACTTAAATAGCAACTGAGTAAATATTTCAGCAGTGAGTCCAAAGAAGCTGTTTTACATAGGCTTGAATCCTCTTTATTGACTGAACTTGTTGCTTCAGGTAGACTATTTTAAATTCTTAGATAGAGAGAAACAAACTCAATTAAAATAGGAGCAGGGGGAAGATTTTAATGTTACAGTTAAACCTTGCTTAAATCATGAACTTTTCCAAGATTTGCACCTTAAAAACTTACAAAAAGCAGAAGCACTGGCATATTACAAAGGATGAATGCAAGATTATAATAAGAATTACAAAACCAGCAAAGCCAAAACAAAATTGAGATGCAGTTAGCAAGGGTAACAAAGGTAACAAAAATGCATTTTATAAACATATTAGAATTAAGAAGAGGACCCAGAAAGTTGTTTTTTGTTGAATGAAGACCATGCGATGCAAGGAAGGCTGAGGTCTGAAAGTAAAAGAGAATCAATTCTTCACAAAAGCTCAACTGTCTTAGCCTGGCAAGTCTGCTGCTTCCCAGGGGCCCGCATCCGGGACATTGCGGAGAGGATCCCCAAGCTCCTCAAACCCACAGACCACTATCCCATGCTCCTTATTCATGTGGGCACCAATGACATGGCTCGGAGCACTCCCAGCCAGGTAATGAGGCGCTACAGGGATTTGGGAGCGGGGCTTAAGGGTCTGGGGGCACAGGTGGTGTTCTCGTCGATCCTCCCGGTCTCAGGCTATGGGCTCAAAAGGGACAGGAGGATCTATGTGGTCAACCAAAGACTGCGGCGCTGGTGTCGTCAGGAAGGCTTTGGCTTTCATGACCACAGCCCGCTCTTTGGCGAGAGAGGCAGCGAGCTGCTGGGAAGAGATGGTCTCCACCTCTCTCCCCTAGGGAGGAGGCTCTTCTCAGCCAGACTGACTGACCTGCTCCACTGGGCTTTAAACTAAGCCCGCTGGGGGACGGGGGGACTACCACCACTGCTGGCCCGTTGAACAATCTTTGCAAAGCCAGCGGATCACGGCACTCAAGGGAGCCCACCCCAGCCCCAGCCCTGGTAAAATCTGTGGGCAAGGAAGGAGCCCCCCAGGGGGCACTTGCCTGCCTGTACACTAATGCCAGGAGCTCGGGGAATAAGCAGGAGGAGCTCATCCTCCTGCTCAATGCAAACAATTACGATGTCATAGGGATCACGGAGACCTGGTGGGACTCCACCCATTACTGGACCATGGGGATAGATGGCTATACCCTGTACAGGAGGGATCGTGTAGAGAAAAGGGGCGGGGGTGTAGCTCTCTATGTTAAGGAAAGCTACGCGTCCCTGCAAGCCGATATTGGAGACCAGTGTGGATGGCTGGAGACCCTCTGCGTTAAAATCCGTGGGGAACACAGCACAGGGGACACAATGGTGGGAGTCTATTACAGACCTCCCACCCAAAGTCCTGAGCTAGACCAGGAGTTTGCCCAGGAACTGGCTGAGGCACCTTGCTTCAGGACCATGGTTGTCATGGGTGACTTCAATTACCCAGACATCTCGTGGGAGGATTGCTCAGCAAAATCTGAGCGGTCGCAGAGCTTCCTCTCGTGCGTGGATGACCTCTACCTGACTCAAGAAGTCTATGGGCCAACGAGAGGCAAAGCGCTGCTCGACCTGGTGCTGGCTACTGGGGAGGACCTAGTCGGCGACCTAGTGATCGATGGGAAGCTGGGTGACAGCAATCACGAGCTGATCACCTTCACCATCTGCCGAAAAGCTGGCAAGTCAGTCAGCAACACGCAAGTCCTTGACTTCAGGAAAGCCGACTTTGACAAGCTCAGGAGGCTTGTCAGTGAGGCCCTAAGGGACTGTGACCACAGGGAGAGGGGAGTTCAAGAAGAGTGGTTGCTCCTCAAGGGAGCGATCCTCAATGCACAAACTAAGTCTATTCCATCTCGGAGGAAAGGCAGCAAGAGGGTACAGCAGCCCCCCTGGCTCTCCAGGGACCTAGCAGACCTCCTGAGGCTAAAAAGAAAGGCCTACAAATGATGGAGGATGGGAGTCACCTCCAAGGAGGATTATACTGCACTGGTCCGGTCCTGTAGGGAGCAGACCAGGAAAGCCAAGGCTGCAACTGAACTCCAGCTAGCTTTGAGCATCAAGGACAATAAAAAGTCCTTTTTCAGATATGTGGGGAGCCGGAGGAAAAGCAGGGGCAACGTTGGACCCCTGCTGAACCAGATGGGGCAACTGACAACTGACGCCCAGGAAAAAGCCAACCTATTAAATAGGTACTTTGCGTCAGTCTTTCATCATCCCCATGGGACGCCCATGCCCGCTACTGGGCCGGGAGGTCTGGGTGAGGGTGATCCCCTGCCCTCCATTGATGCTGACTTCGTGAAGGAACATCTTGAGAAGCTGGATACCTTCAAGTCAGCCGGCCCTGACAATCTTCACCCCAGGGTACTCAAGGAGCTGGCGAGCATCATAGCCCAGCCTCTAGCGCGGATCTTTGAAAACTCTTGGCGCTCTGGTGTAGTGCCCGAAGACTGGAAGAAGGCCAATGTGGTGCCTATCTTCAAGAAAGGGAGGAAAGTGGATCTGGCTAACTATAGGCCCATTAGCCTGACTTCTATCCTGGGGAAGATCTTAGAAAAGTTTATTAAGGAGGCCATCCTTAATGGACTGGCCGACGCCAACATCTTAAGGGATAGCCAGCATGGGTTTGTTGCGGGTAGGTCTTGCTTGACCAATCTCATTTCCTTCTACGACCAGGTGACCTATCACCTGGACAAGGGAGATGAGATTGATGTCATATATCTTGACTTCAAAAAAGCCTTCGATCTGGTGTCCCATGATCGTCTCTTGGAGAAACTGGCCAATTGTCGCCTTGGGTCCTCCACGATCCACTGGCTGGAAAATTGGCTCCAGGGTTGGACCCAGAGGGTAGTAATTGATGGAAGTCACTCATCGTGGTGTCCTGTGACCAGTGGGGTCCCCCAAGGCTCTGTCCTTGGACCCATACTGTTCAACATCTTCATTAATGATGTGGACACTGGAGTCAGAAGCGGACTGGCCAAGTTCGCTGATGACACCAAACTTTGGGGCAATGCATCCACACCAGAAGACAGGCAGATGATCCAGGCTGACCTGGACAGGCTCAGCAAGTGGGCGGATGAGAATCTGATGGTGTTCAACGCCGATAAATGCAAGGTTCTCCACCTTGGGGAAAAAAAACCCGCAGCATCCTTATAGGCTCGGCAGTGCTATGTTGGTTAGCACTATGGAAGAAAGAGACTTGGGGGTCATCATTGACCACAAGATGAACATGAGCCTGCAATGCGATGCTGCGGCTAGTAAAGCGACCAAAACGCTGGCTTGCATCCATAGATGCTTCTCAAGCAAATCCCGGGACGTCATTCTCCCCCTGTACTCGGCCTTAGTGAGGCCGCAGCTGGAGTACTGCGTCCAGGTTTGGGCTCCACAATTCAAAAAGGATGTGGAGAAGCTTGAGAGAGTCCAGAGAAGAGCCACGCACATGATCAGAGGTCAGGGAAGCAGACCCTACGATGACAGGCTGAGAGCCCTGGGGCTCTTTAGCCTGGAAAAGCGCAGGCTCAGGGGTGATCTGATGGCCACCTACAAGTTTATCAGGGGTGACCACCAGTATCTGGGGGAACGTTTGTTCACCAGAGCGCCCCAAGGGATGACGAGGACGAATGGTCACAAACTACTACAAGATTGTTTCAGGCTGGACATAAGGAAGAATTTCTTTACTGTCCGAGTCCCCAAGGTCTGGAACAGCCTGCCACCGGAGGTTGTTCAAGCGCCTTCATTGAACACCTTCAAGATGAAACTGGATGCTTATCTTGCTGGGATCCTATGACCCCAGCTGACGTCCTGCCCTTTGGGCGGGGGGCTGGACTCGATGATCTTCCGAGGTCCCTTCCAGCCCTAATGTCTATGAAATCTATGAAATCTATGAACTGTCAAATGATAAGCACAATTAATGCCAAGGGCCAGTGGTCAGATGCTCTGCCTAGAGTAAGGAAAGAAAAAGTTAGAGATTACTTATGTAAACCAGAACTTTTCAGATCAGGGCTATACTGGAGTATTCAAGGAAGCTGAAGTAACTGCAAAACCATTGGCTTTTATGTTTGAGGACTTGTCATGATATGGTGCGGTTCCAGAAGCCTCAATAAGGGAAAACAGTATCCACCAAAAAGAGAGAGAGAGAGAGAGGTAAGAAGGTAGGAGGACCCAGGGAATTATCATCCACTCAGGCTAACTTCAATACCTGGAAAGATAATGGGGAGTATCATCAGACACTTAATTTGTAAGCATCTAGGTGTAACAAAGTGGTAAGGAACAACCCCTATGAATTTGTTAAACACTTTGACTAGAGACAGAAGTTACACATAAACCAGTTTAAGTGATCAGAAACTGGTTTAAACCTGTAACAGAATAGAAGTTTAGGGCATATAAACCAGTTTCAAAATGGCTGAAACTGGTTTAAGATAAACCTGGAAGACTGTATTATCAGACTTAACTGATTTAGGTCAAACCGGTTTATGAAACTTATGTCTCATACCCATTCCTGGTTCATGTGAAATCAGAGTCTCCCAGCATCCCCACATTTTGCAGCCCTGGGCTGGGATGTGCTGTTGCAGTGAGCAGTGAGCTGGCCCTGTCCCTGTGCTCCCTAGCTGGAGCAGTGAGGGCTGGCTCACTGGCCTCACCTAGGCAAACCCTGGCTGGTGTCTGGGGCTAGGGAGTGGGGAGCGGTTAAACTTCCCTTCCCCCGACTACAGATTTCCTCTGCCCTGCTAAACTTATTGCTAGCTGTGACTGTGGACTACAAATCCCAGAAGTACCTGGAAGCAGGAAGAGGAAGTGATGAGCAACCCTGCAGAATCCTGCTGATGTGATTGTGGACAGTAAATTCTAGAGACCTTAGGGGCAGCAGAAAGAGGAAGCAAACATACAGCCCATGCTGGCTATGTGCCAGAGAGCCATGTTCTAGCACCCCCCCCCCCCCCCCGCCTTCTGGCTTGAGCCACTGCAGGCATGTGGCTGCATTTCCTGAATCAAAAGTGAATGTCTGTTCATTTGCTTATTGTTTCAATCTTTGCAGCTTGGATTAACCTGCACAAACTGAATCAATTCAGCCTTGGGCTTTTTGACTGCTTGTACTTAGCCTTCATGTCTAACCAGCCTGATTTTCTGTGGAAAGGAGGAATGTGAAGAAATAATTTCTTCTGTTTGATAAGGTTTTTGACTCCTATAACATTTTCCTGAGTAAGCTGAGGAAATGTGGTCTGGATGAAACTATTATAAGGTGGGTATATAACTGGTTGGATAGTTATGTTCAAGGAGTAGTAATCAGTAGCTTAATCAGTCCACACTAATTACATTTTTAGATGATACCAAACTGGGCAGAGTAGCAGGCACTTCAGAGAATGGAATTAGGATTCAAAATGACCTTGATAAATTGTAAAACTTTTTTGAAATAAACAGGATGAAATTCAATGAGGGCCACATTTAGGAAGAGCCAATCAAAGGCACACATACAACATGGGTAATGGCTAGGTTGTAGCATTGAAGGAAAATATCTGTCAGTTACAGTGTTTCAAATCCTGAATAAGAGTCAACAATGTAATGTGTAACACTGAGATGTATTAATAGCAGTGTGTGCAGGTCACAAGAAGTAATTCTTCCAGTATATTCTGCACTGGTTGAGCTTCATTTGGATCACTGTGTCTAGTTTTGAGCATTTTGCTTTGAGAAAAGTGGACAAATTGGAGAGTCCAGATGATGCCAGCAAAAATGATTACAGACTTAATAATATGACGTATGAGGAAGGTTGGAAAGACTGGGATTATTTGGTTTAGAGAACGGATAGCCAAGGGGAGGGATGATTTGATAAATCTTCAAATACAAAAAGGTTTGTTATAAAGAGAATGGTGATCAACTATCCTCTGTGTCCAGAAGGCACAGGATGAGACGTAGTGGACCTGAAGCATAAAGGAGGATATTAAAAAGTGCTTTCTAACTCTGGGCGTGTTTAATATGCTGGAACTGGTTGGTTACCTAGAACAGTTGTAGAATCTCTGCCATTAGAAGTATTTAAGTGCTAGTTAACCAAACTCTGGGATGGATGGTTTAGACATGCATGCTCCTGACTTGAACAGGGGCTTGGACTAGGTAAATAATTCTTAACCAGGATGCCATGGCACCCTGGAGTGATTTGAGATCCTTTGAAGGGTGCTGTGGTGTGCCACCCAGTGTTAGCTCTGTTAGGTGTGCAACCATGATTTACAAGATAAACCCAGAGATTTCAAATAAGAAATCATTGTATTAAAAATACATTCTGATCTACTGTGGTCTTTCTGAATTCTTTGCAGCAGAAAAATTACTCTATTTTCTTGTAGTTTAAAAAACAAAAAAATTAAGAGCTGGCATTTTCTGAGGGGTGCCTTGAGTGTAACTAGGGATGCCTTGAGTCTAAAAAAAGTTGAGAACCATTGAATTAGATATCCTTCTGACGGTCCTTATGGCCCTAGTTTTCTGTAGTTCCATGATTTTTTTTAAATATAAAAAGGATCTATGAAGGTTGGATCTGTAATAAAAGAAAAGAGTAATAATACTTTTGTCTTACTTCTGCTTTAAATGGTCACTAGATTTCATGTATAATGAAGTCTTCTGAACACATTTATTCATAAAAACAAACTCCTCTCCTGAATGCTGACTGTGACAGTACAGCTAGGTAGTGGGGTACACCATGAGGCAAAGGGAAGAAAAAGAATCTTACCACCACCCTTATTCACACTGGTTCTGGAACAGTACCTAAAATAAAGTAAATCTCTTAGCCATGAACGACGCATGCCTCCTGAGGCTGGGGAAGGCACAGTGAGTGCCCGCAGGCAGTGGTGTTGGCAGTGAACAGGGACAGCCTGAAGGCAGCCGTGGTGACATCAGCGGCAAGGGCGGGCCAAGCGGGGACTGCCTGCAGGCGGCTGCTGGTGGTATCAACAATGGGGGGGTGAGTGCCTGCAGGTGGCGGTGGTGGCCAATTTTAGGAGGTGGCACTCTCCCAGCCCTACTTTTCTCACCTTTGAAATACTGGTGAGTGCAGAATTTCTGGGACTGTCCAGGGATCTGTGTGTTACAAGGACCCTTTCTGCTCTCATCACACAGCCTTCTGCTGTTTTCCCAGTTTCCTCCAGAAGATGAACATTCTTGGTTATAGCCTGTTATATGAAAAGTGCATCTCTTTGTTATTGGCATCTCCCAAAAGTTGGATGCTGTGATTTATGTAGCAGGGTGGTCTTTCCCCTGAAAGGCTAGAGAGCCTGGAATCGGGCAGCCGTCTTAGATTATCAGATCCAGTTGATAAGAGGTTCAGGTACCTCCTATAAAGCAGTGGTTCTCAGCCTTTTTTGTACCAGGAGCCATTTGTTAACATTGATTGGCCAGTCTTGACCAAGTGCCCCTCAGCCTCCCAGTATGTGGGGCAGAGGGTGGATGTGTGGGGTGGAAGAGGTGTGGATGGGACATGCGGGCAGGGGGAGGACCGAAGCAGTCCCTTGAAGGCTAGACCTCTCACAGCCTGCAAGAGAAAAGCCAGTTTCCCACATTTCTCCTTTAAAGGAGAATCCATTTTTAAAGTTTGTTGAACAATTTTTAAAGTTTGTTCATGACCCTTCATATATTATTGTAACCCACTTTTAGGTTGTGACCCACGGATTGAGAAATGCTGCTAGAACAGGACTCTCTGGGCTTGGTTAGAAGCTGTTAAAGAAAGGCTCTGGGCTAAAAAACAAGTTAGTTATGGGGAATGGAATGTCCTTCTTTTTCTACCATCAGCAGAAAAGGATGGGGAAAGGGAGGAATGGAAGCTTCTGTCCTCTGGTGGATAAGGAGTTGCTTTGTTTTGATGTTTAGCTTAACTTTTGGATTTAAAATTTCAACAGTAAAGGAAGGACCTGGAAGAAGTTGGAGTGTAGTTCTGAACTTTATTTCTTGGGCTGTTGAGGAAAATCACCAGTTTGCAGGTCATTTTCTTGAGCATGGGTTGAATATGACTTCCAGTTATCATGCTGTTCCTTGTAGAATTTTATTCTGTCTCTGTCCTTAACATTAGTCTTGCACTTCACCCCCTATTTTATCTGGTTCGAATGTCAGATCTTCGTTTTTGAGGATCTTTTGATCCTAGAGTATGTCATGTAGGGCTGAATGGGGGGAAAAATATTGGATCAGCTTTAACCAATTGTAAAGATTTTTGTCTCTTCCGAGTTACTCTAATATTTGATCTTCTCTGTTACAATCAAACCACTAAGTTTCATAGCCTTACGGGGGAGGTTAACATAATAGAGGAAAAAGAGGTGACCTCTATATCCTTTTTTTAATGATAAGCAGTGATGTAAGAACACTCTATTTCAGAACCATGTCCATTCAGTGTAAGAGCCAACTTCAGACTTGATGCACTTTGACTGCATTTGACCTCATGATTTCAGAGTACACTAGACCTCACAAATAGAGGGAAAAGTTGAAGTAGGAGAAGTGTTAAACCAATAACATAGTACAGTCTCTGCATATTTGTATTCAGCCTCTGTTATAAAAAAAGTTGAGATATTAATGTAACTTTACAGAGTTTAAGGCAGAAGCTACGTTTATTTTACATTAACTGTTAGCTCAATTGGCTTTGCAAAAAATCTGAGGAAGAGGAAATTGACTTCCCGTAGAATGATGGATGACTTGGTTATTCTTTTTGCACTTACAATACGATGTTCTGTTTGTCATTAGTTAACTGAATGGTGAATGTGGAATGGGTAGAGACTGCAAGAGGAGTTTATGTGAAAAAGGAACTATTATTTGATATTTAATTGCTTTCTACATTTTCTAAACAAATGTTACTTGATTTAGTCCTACGAATGAGACTGAAAGCAAAAACAAAATTGTGCGGAATAACTTTCCTCTATGGTGAATACAAATAGCCCGTCAATTATATAATAGAAAATCTGTTTTGGTTGGTTTCCTGTGGTACCAGGATAGTAAACTAATATTTCTTTTATGTTTGTATCTTGTGCATCTAAAAAGGTACTACAGAGATATAATAATTTATACGATATACTTTACATACATGAGTGCACAGGGCCTGATGCTGCTTTCCTGCTCATTGGGAATAGCACACTCTTGAGTAGATAACTCTTTTTTGAATCTAGTGGGATTACTCGCATAACATGGAAGTAGTTAGCTGCATTAATCTGAAGTCAGACAGCAAGTAGGGCAGGGCGGTACCTTAGAGATTAACTGGTTCAGATATACCTAAGCTTTTGTAGGCAACAATCTACTTCATCAGATACTAGGAGTGGATTGACAGACAGAAAAGATTGTATACAGAAGGGAAAAAGACAGAGGGGATGTTACTAAGAGCTGTAGTAAGCAGATTGATTAGATCAAGGTGCGAAAAGAGACATGGGGAAGCTCTGTATGTGGCACACAGTAGATCAGTGAGGGAGGAAGGAGCACAGAGGCAGATAGGCCAGGGAAGAGAAAGAGAAATAACAGATTAGGTAGGGAGCACATGGAAGGAAGCAGAGCAGTAGATCAGGCAAGGAGCATGGAACTGGGAGCAGAAAGCAGAGCAGCAGATTGGGCAGGGGAATGGGATCAGAGTGGCACTTGATGTGGCTTTACACATGCTCAAGCACATTTTAACTAGAATGCATTGGAGCAGATTTGATTAATCAAGTCTGCTGGAGTGTTCTAAATAGACACTCTATTAGAGTGCCAGGTCCAGTCACAGTACCGGCCTACCCACCTGTCTTTGGGCATGCCACCTGCCTTACTCACCTGCCAGTCCTTGTTGTTAAATAATTAAGACGTTAACTAGGTGGGAGGCTGCCCTTCGAGCACTCAGATATCAAAGGACAGTACATACAAGACTCCAACCTTCCCTTATCATGTCCCATGCCTCACAGATGACATTCGTGAGTTGTACTATGCTCTGGCTTGAGGCAGGGCCCAACTCAGCACATTGTTAGGCCTCTCTCACGCTGCCATGTTTTGGGCCTCACATACCATCCCCCTCTCACTGGGGCCTCTACCACTCTACCCCCCCCTCACCAGGCCTCTTGCACTCATGTCCTTTACTGGGCCACATTCACTCCACCCTGCTCCCTCAAGTGACCGTGTAGGCCATCAGGCTTGTCTCTATACTCCTTGGCCAGTCCTAGTGCAGCCTTTTGGGCCTCTTCTGTGACCCTCATCTGTGCAGTGGCCAAGCAATTTACCAAACACTGGGCCAAGTCTGTCCCTGGTCCCTCATCAGGTAACACAGCTCACTGGTTCTCTAATTGGAACCAATGACTTGCCCCTTCCACTCGTGGCTCCCTCTACGCCACCTCACTTGGCCTCAGGTGCTCGAAGGCTTATCTGGCCTTCTCCACTTGTCCCTGTCTCCCTGGGGCCTTAACACACTCTCCCCCTCTCTAGTGCTCCACACACTTGCCCCACTTCCCTAGGGCTGTGGGGTCTTCCACCCCCACAGGCTCAGGTGCCACCGCATGGGCGTGCCTGGCCCCACTATTCCTATTGGGCTCATGTATCTCCAGTTGGGTGTGCCTGGCTTCACTATTCCCTGAGGTCTTATACCCCCACAGGATCATGTGCCACTCCTATGGGTGTGCCTGGCTCCACTCCCCTGTGATCTTAATAACCCACCAAATGGTGAGGGCTGGGGTTTTAAGGCGCTCCTCCTCGCGTTTCAATTGGGAGGTAACTGGCCTGGCATTTCTGAGGGATTGTCCTGCCATGGCTAGTCCCACCAGGCCTCCTTTCCCCAGAAGGGTGCAGTTTTCAGTCATACCCAGGACCAGGAGCCTTCTGCCATCCCCATAGCTCCTGCCTGTACTTCCAAGATGTTCTGAGCAGCAGCTCAAGCAGATGTTATCTCCTTGGCTGCTTGTAGCAGATTGCTGCCCCAGCCCTGAGAGCCAGGATCTTAAAATGGCCGCCTCATCAGGACTGGCCTGCACCTGTCTGCTGCCTGCTCTCCTCCTTAAAATGGCAGATACCAAAGGTGCTTTGTCACCCACCTTTCCCCTTAAAAGGGTTCCTGGGGGAGGCTTTCCCTGTTGCTCACAAGGCAGGCTCCCTTGCAGCCTGCAACAGTCCTTAAGTGGCGAGCACCCCATTGGTGGTCTGCCACATCAGGTAATAGGATAAGAATCTGAAGTTCCTGTTGAGATCAAATTTATACAAGCCCTGTCTGTGGACTATTCCTTGTTCTGCAATTTTGCCTTCAGGTTGTTATATAGCAGTCCTTAAAAAAATATTTTTAAAAACATTTAACAGACTAGGGAATGACTGGCTAGGTTGTAGTACTGCAGAGAAGTCCCTGGAGGTTACAGTAGACCATAAGATGAATGTGAGCCAACAGGGTGCTCTTGCTGCAACAAAGAGTATGGTGGGTTGTATTAATAGAATTCTCACTTGCAAATCAAGGGAAGTGATTCTTCCTCTCTGTTTGGCACTGGTGAGGCTTCACTTGAATTAGTGTGTCCAGTTTTGGGCCCCACTTAAAGAAGGATATGGATGAACTAGAAAGAGTCCAGTGGATAACAGTAAAAATTATTAGAGGCGTGGGAAGCATAAATTATGAGAAAATGATGAAGGGACTACAATTACTTAGTCTGGAGAAGAGAAGAGTGAGGGAAGATTTGATAACAGTCTCCAAATACCTGAAAGGTACTTACAGAGACTATGGAGATGGGGTTCTCTGTGGCTGCAAGGGACAGGACTAGGAGTAATCAAGCTACAGGAGAGGAAATTTTAGGTTGGAAATTAGGAAGAACTTTCTGACTATACAGATAAACAGGCATTGAAATAGGTTACATTAAAAGGCTGCAGAATCTCTGGATTTTTAAAAAAGTTAGACAGGCACTTGGCTGGGACAGTTTAGTCAGGGGTGCTAGACTAGATGACCTTTTGAGTTCCCTTCCAGCCCTAGTTACCTACAATCTTTTGTTTCTTCCAGTAATATCAAAGAAAAAGAAATCCCTAGGTATTTCTGGAAAAAAATCTAGAAACTATTGTTTTAAAAGTGTTAAAATTATATACCCTTTTCAGTTCAAAACTGTATTTAAATTTTTTTTTTACTGCAGTTTATTTAAAAGAAATGCATTATGTCCTCATTAAATATTTATAGAAAAATATTATTTTGTTCAACTTGAAATTATTTATTTTTACTCTTTGGCTCATCAAAAATGTAGAACGTTATTAGCCCACAGCTCCAACTCAGTGTACACCACTTACATACACACAACTGTAAAAGGGAGATGTTACTATGGTGAAACTGAATCTGGTGTAACTTTCATTCTTATGTTCATAACTGAAACAAAACCATAATAACCTCTCCAGTTCCATTTGGGGGCAATTAGTGAGAAGTAACCTTGCTCTTTGCAGGTTAGCAGTGGATGGACAAAATAATTATACTGAGTGAAATGAGTAGGCCTGACAAAGGGTGTTGGTACCCGAAAGCTTGCAAAGAATTTTTCTAACTATTTTAGTTAGTCTAATAAAAGATATCAGATTTACCCAAAGAATCTTGTCTACTGAGTGAAATGAGGCACTTTTCTAAGCAATAAATCTGTGTTTCTCCCACCATCCTCCTCTTTCCCCCTCCCCCTCCTCCACACATACATACATACACACCATTATACTAATGGACTGGTATCCCTGTGCCTTGATATAAACATTATATTATAGAGCAACCTCTATAATTCCCAATTACCTCCCGTGCTTATTTTTACTGTCACATGACTTACTGTTAAATATTACATGACCCATGGCCTTGGAAGTAGTATGGTTTCTTCTCTTCATTTTTTTTTTTCCAAGCCACAGTTGCTCCTAGATTTTGTAAATCAGTAGCAAACATTTTTCTTTTCTTAAAAAAAAGAATTTTGTTCCTTGAAGTCATTTTGAGTTTCATGTTTTTATCCCTGCAGTTAAAAACAGTTATGTTTCCTGAAAAGGGTAAATGTTCAGTATTTGTCATTCTCATGAAGACTGTCCAAAAATGCATAGGAGTGAAGGATGATATTAGTTTTTGTCTGTAGAAATTAAATTGTGGTGTTTTATTTCTATTAGACCATTAACTTCAGCAGAAAATGCTGAAGTGAATCTTATAATCAGAGGGGAAAAAGTTATTAAATCATACTTTTGATTCTCATGCACAAAATATTGGATTACTTGGTGTGCTTTCTCTGCTTTTTGGACAGTTTTTGATGTCTCAGCTATTTGAGCTTCTATCACAGGTCTTCTGACTCTTTTTGTAGTTCAATAGACCTTGCTATTGGAAAGTTTTCCCTGATAACCTATATTTTTCTTTTCCTAATTTTAGCCAATTATCCTTGAATCTGCCATTTTATAATATAACAAATACCTCCCCCTATCTATACAGCTTTTCCAGTGCATGTTAAAGAATTATTGTATCTTTTTTAATCATCTATCCTGATCTTCTCCTAGTATATTACTTTCTCGTCATTTTTTGTAGGGTTGTTTTTTTTTTAACTGAACAGCGAGCTCATACAAAGTTGAAGCTTTTTACTAAGATACACATTTTATAGTATAATTTCCAGGGTATCATGAATATGCTTTCAAAATCATACTCTGCACTTACATCTGCACTTACATTTAAGACATGGGTGGTAGTTAGATCCAAAAAGTACTGCATTGTTAGACATTGAGTTTTGCCCTTTTGGGATGAAAAATTACCAGTTCACTGTTATGGTGAGCCTTTAGAATGTTTAGAACCCTGAGGCCATAAGTCAAAGCTGCGATGCTCAGAGAAGATGGTATATATTTTTTTGAAAGCCACAGAATTTTGATTAGAGCTGTGTTTGGATTATAGAATGGGAAAATAAAGCTTTTAACTGAGTTTTATGCTTTATTTGGGCTCTGGAAAAAATTTATTAGTTTGAAAGAGCTCCTTCCAGATGGATATACTTATTTTCATTTTCTGCATAAAGTAAAGATACCAATGGAAAAAGCATGAAAGATTGGTTTAAGATAGACCTGGATTGAAGTGTACCTCCGAGGAGGCATGGGGGGCATGTGCCCCTCATATTTGTGCACGGGGCAGAGGTGGGCTGCCCTCTGTAGGCTAGGGCTCTGCAACCTGTCTTTGCCTCAGAAACCATGTGCTGGTCATGCCATGCGTCCCCTACCTGACCGGCAGCAGGATGCACAACATGGCATTGCATGGCTCCCAGGGCAAAGGTAGCAGGGTACAGAGCCCCAGCCCACAGTGGGCAGCCTGCCTCTGCCCCATGCACAAATTCGGGGAGCACATGCCCCCCATGGCTCCCCCGGGGGTGGCGCAGTGGCAGGGAGCCATCTCTGGACAAGCTGCCCATAGCTCTCTCTCCCATCCCACCTCAGCCCCAGGGCCCCATTCACCCCAGCCCCTGCCCCACTCCCTCCCTCACTGTGGGGGCCTTGATCTGCCTCCCGCCCCCCTTCCTCTCCATAGATTTACCTACTGGGTGCTGGGTGTGTCTGTGTCTGGAAAGTGCTAAATGCACAACAATCCAGCAGATGTCGTCCCAATCATAACAGGTAGGATTTTTTTTTTATCGGGTGTAGTAATATAGTTTTTGTATAAATCTCTGACCTATTAGGAGTTAAGTAAGTGACTAATGGGATTTATAAACCAACAGTCAATATATCTGTATTGGTTTATGCTTCAAAAATAGCATCTCATGATTTACATACCAAATCTCTTGATTTTTAAGTACTTGTCTCTTGATTTTTGACATGATGGGGTTGGCAATACTGTGACAAGGCTGCCATTACTTAAGTAGTCTTTGCATATAACTTGTGATATATTGTGGGAGAAAAGGTATGATAGCCAACCTTTTTAAAAGTGACTAATGAATTTAGTTGCCACTTCCTTTTAAGGAACTGGATTTCCAGAGTGTAGGTTTCTCATGGCTTTCTGAAACTTGGCCCCATAAAAAGGTTTATTGCACTAGCCAACCCAATCTTGAAAATTTTTTCCTCTTTCTTATTGCTAGAAAGAAATAAAGATGGGAATGTTCATACATGCAGGCATGTGCACTTGTAGCAGCTCAAATAACAGTGGCACAAATTTGTGCTGGGGATTTGTGCTTCAGCACATGTGCCTAAACATGGACTTTGGTGCAGGGCAAATTGTGCCATTTGGAGCAAACTGACCCTGCCCAGCTCCCATGGATCTTCAGCCAGGGGGAGCTAGAGCCTGGGGCCAGCACCTGTGCTGGCTCCAGCAGTATAAAGAGCTGCCCTCGTGAGCAGCTCAGGGAACTTCTGTGGCCCAGCCACTTGGTATCTGGCAACACTAGCCCCTTGTGCCAGCTGGACTGCTGAAGCAGCCTAAACTAGAGTGGAGTCTACAGCAGCCTGGCAGTGGGGACTGTTGTCTGGCTGTGATCTGCTGTCACTTGCAGCAGCATCCCTCCTCTTGGACCTGCAGCCCCATGGCTGCATGTCAACCAGACCTGATGAAGACTGTACACCTGGGCTGTGGTATGGGCACTGTAGTAGTCACCTGCACCTCTGGGCCAGCTGCAAGTAGGCTGTAACAGGGGGACTGCTCCAGGCTGATCTCACTGTGGCCCGCCCACCTGTTTCTGGGCTAACCGCTCACCTTCTCGCGTACCATGCCTTGTTAATTATTTAATAGATGCCCATTTCTTGCCCTGATACCAGGGGAACTATCTGCGGCTCCATGCCTCCCTACACTGCAGCCCAAGCCTCGTAGATGGCATCCAGCTGTTCTCAACATCACCGGCCCTGACACTGGGCCCCAGAATCCTACTAATTGAACTGCGCCTGGATTCTTCTCTTTAGGCAGTCTTTTCTGCCTTCCTACTGGGCAGCATAACTACCTGAACTGCTTCTCCTTTGGGTGTGACTCCCACACTGGGACCTTTGGCTACTAGCCCTGGCCCTCCTCCAGGCAAGTCGGAACCCCAGGCCTTCAGCTCTTGGGCATTCCTCACGGTGGGCCCCTGGCCCTTTGACTCTTCTGGTCCTGGCCTCAGCATTGACCAGTCCGGGGAAGTCCAGACAGGCGTACGTCTATGGCCTCACTCTTTCTCTGGGGCTCCATCCTCCAGACCCTACAAAGGGGTAACCCACACAGTTGTGGATGCTAGGGGTCATGGCACCCCGACCCGGCCTTTCACTGGGGTGAAAACTGGCCTGGCATTTCCTGGGGGCTCCTGCACCACTGACAGCCCCACCAGTCTACCCACTCCCAGCAGGGTGCAGTTTTAGGTCATGCCCAGGACCAGGAGCCTCCTGGCCATCCCCTACAGCTCCTCTCTTACCCCCAGATGATACCAGCAGCCCTCTGGCCAGGTGATGTTGTTGCCTGACCTCCAGCAGCAAAACTGCCCTGTTTATATGGGCAGCCCCAGATTCAAAACGACTGCCCTCATCAGGCACCTGGCAGCTGCCAGCTCCAGGCCCTTAAAGTGGCAGGCACCCTGTCACATAGGCCATGGCTGCACAATTGGCCTTTGTGCAGCACTGCTGTCATGTCTTCTGGTGCCCTTGCCTTCCCATCTGGCAGCTAGCACCCAGAAGATGTGCTCTTTGTGGTGGCCTGCTTTAAACTATTAAATCATGTCCTGCTGGCTCCAACTGGCCAAGAGGTCAGCCACCTCATCTGCCCTCCAGCTGGGTCCCAGGCACTGGCCCTGGGTAGGCTCCTTTGCCTGGGTCCCGCCACTTGCCTTACCAGTAGGGATCCTTGTGTTCTCTGTTTAAAAATTACAAATTCTCTGATACCCCTCCCCCCAATTCTATCATTAAAATACCCAAAATTCCTGTTCTTCCACAATTAAAATGAAAGACCACTATATATTGAGAGATCAGTTGGGCAATGTTTTATTGAAATATTTATAATTTTAAAGCAGTTTGGAAGCTTACCAGTGCCTCTATCATCATAGTAAAACAAATTCTAAATATCTATACAGTTCGCCATTTTTTTTGTGGTTTTTTTATCATAGAAAAATCAGAGCTGCCTCTGCCACCTTCACTCACCAGGATGGTGGGGTGTTGAGCAGCACTGGGCTGCCATTGTCCTGGCTTGCCCATGCCCTTGCCCCTCACTCCCGACCTACAGCCCCCTCAGTGCCCCTCACACCTGACCTGCAGCTCCTGCCTGCCCCCACTAGCTCTGTCCTGGCAGCAGCTCTATCCAAACACCAGGACATGCGTCCAGCTGCAGCTGTTCCACCCGCTGCTGCTTTGTGGCTTTGAGCAGTGACAGACCTTACTATTCTGCTCCCTGCATCTCTGTCTAGGCCCCAGTGATCCCCATGCCTTTCCTGTGAAGCCCTCAGCTGAGGCTCAGGAACTGGGATGAGCAAGCCCCTTCCATTCCAGGCTGGCCTCCCCCTGCACAGGCTGCTCTAGCAGGGCAGAGGGCCACTAAGTCCAGCTCTGGTGGATTCTCCTACAAGAAGCACTCACTCATGCACAACCCCCATCTCTCTCACACTCACACACCCCTACTGCCACCTCCACCCCTACCCCCAGCCCATCACACCCCCCAAGTGGTTCCTGGAACCAGGAGCCCTCCCAGGCTGGGGCTGCATGTCCCAGCACAGGTGTGGGCACAGGGCAGGGCTGCAGTGTGGCAGTTGGTCCTGCAGCTGTGGCTCCTGCCAGCAGGTCCTTTCCTGTCTGGTAGCTGGGCACACAGGGTATGGGGCATGGGGGTGTAATGGGTGTGAGGGTGGGTATAGTGTAAGGTTTGTGGGGGGAGTTGTGGAGGCTGTGTGGGCATGTGGGATTCAGAGGTGGTTATATGGGTGGGGGTGGGTGGACATGGCCTATATGTCCAGTCAACCTTTGAATCAGCTCAGTATGAAGATAGACTTTAACATATCCATTTCTATACCAGTCCTAATGAAATAGCTCCTTGCTCTTTTCTGTCTTCTTGTATGAATTAGTTTCTCTGTGCATGTACTAATGTACAGTTTCATAGTTGGTAGAGTCAGAAGGGAGCTGAGCAGATCATCAAGTCCGACCCCCTGCCATGGGCAGGAAAGAATGCTGGGGTCAAATGACCGCGGCTAGGTGATTATCTAGCCTCCTTTTGAAGACCCCCAGGGTAGGAGCAAGCACCACTTCCCTTGGAAGTTGGTTCCAGATCCTAGCTGCCCTGACTGTGAAGTAGTGCTTCCAGATATTTAGCCTGAACCTACTCTCAGTCAACTTGTGGCCATTATTCCTAGTTACTCCCGGTAGTGTTTGGGGGAACAGGGACTCTCCCATTCCCCGCTGGTTCCCCCTGGTAAGTTTATAGATGACCACCAGATCCCCTCTCAGACTTCTCTTTTTCATTTGGGTTTAAGTGGTTGAGGTTTTGCAAGGGCTTGTACTCCTTGATTTTTGTCTTAGAACATTCTAACATGAAACTGAAATCAAACTCAGAAAGACACATCGTCACAAACTTGACTGCTGTCACTTTCCTCTTAGCCCCAAGTTTCTTCTCATTGTCCCACTGCTTGTCCCACAGACCAGCCCAAGGTTTGCCCTGGGTTAAGGAAGGGCTTTCTACAAGTGTCAGCTGCATTGCCCTTAAGCCAGACCTCGCGGCTGCAGCAGAAGAATTTCTGCCAGCTTGATGTGGATATTTTTCTGGCTGTGACATATTTTAGGGATCTCTTTCCATAGAATGGGCTAGCCTGGAATATCACTTGCACAAAAATTACAGGCAACCAGTAAGGAGAAAAAACAACAAAAGGATTTATGATGAAGGAGGAAGGAATTATATAAGCCAATCTGAACATAAGCTCGAAAGCAGAACAAAAAGACAAGTACATTTTTTACTTTTTCACCTAGCCCCACTGAGAGTCCTGCCAGTATCTCCAGAAATCAACCTTCCTGCTGATTCTGAAAGTCCTGGCTGCTGTGGTATTGAATGCTTCTCCTGGCTGGGAAAAATCTGAAGACACTGGCCACCTTACAGCTAGACCCTACTCCAAGCCAGCCCTCAACACCATTAGTATTGTCCCAATTGCTCACGGGTCTGCAAATTCTTTAGGAATTTCTCTTCATGGGACACTTGGCATTCCTCTGGATAACAGGCCATTTCTCTCAGATGCCTTTGCTGTAGAGGCATTGATTTCCCCATTGCAGGCCAATGCCTTGGATGCCAAAACCCAGTCATGTCTCCTGACTGTCTTTGGGAGTGGCAGTTCTTCTTGCCCTAATGACACAATGGCAAAGAGATATTTAGCAGTTCCACACTCTCCATTAAGGATACATCCCTGGCTAAATCATATCCAAAATCGTAGATACATACAGACAGCATAACATAATCTTATGCAATGATAACACCAACATAAATCAATACAGCATAATTATGACCTTTTCAATGAGCCTGTATCAGTTAAGTAAACACGAATATTCATGACACCCCATGAACCCCCAGCCATAATGTGGTTCGTTACTCAATACTATAGAAGAAACTGTGAATAAGATAAGAAGAAATAGTTCAACAAAAATGCTAAATTGTTGTTCCACTGGAAGTGGAAGAGAACAATAGAATTCAATTACTATGGCAGATGGTCATCTAACAAAAAAAGTTTGCATGTTGTCACCATCTATGAAGAGCAGCCCTAGAGAAGGAGTAGACGATATCTAAATGCAACTAAGGAGGATGCTGGGTCTCAGTTACGAAGAATTATTCAGTACTAATAAAACTACATTATTAGTAATGTTCCTGTACTGGAAGAACTGTCATGCCTACCCATTCACTAACAATAGAGAGAAGTAAACCTGGTTTTGGCAGGGGGTCCACTTCAGCATCTAAATGGGTTACTGGAGAAGAAATATTTTTTTAAAGTAAGTTGCTAATATTTTAAGAGCAATTATTGGCAGATACCCTGTAACAGAATAATCTTCTCCTGTGTTGGGAGTGGTTCAGGTCATCTTCTCCAACTACTGAGAGGAATCAGCAGGTACTAACCCCTTTCTTGTGTTGGGAGTATGACACTTGTCATTGGCGATGTGTAGGGGGTGCACATGCAGCCCCTGAAATTGGCCGTACACCTCCTGGAAGTGCCAGGTGCAAGACAGGTTTTGCCATTGGCTCGGCAATCAGCTGCTGGGGGACTCCCCCTATCAGTGATCTGGTTTCCCCCCAGACTCGGGAAGCACCAGTTACCCATAACATCTGTATAAGTGTTGACTTGTGTCATGTGATCAGGACCAGGAAGCAAAGGTTAGTCCAAAGCCACCAATCTCATGTGTAAGCTTTCATTTCAAGTACCTGTATGTAAGATGCACTGTCATTGTATGGGGCAAAAACCTGTTTATAAAAAAAGGGCTTGGTTCTTTTGAACACATACTGGCACTGCAGCTCTGCACAGCACTTTCCTTTGTGCAGTGGCTCTTTTTTTCTTCTAAGAAGAGTGAACTGCTGATGAAGATAAGTGGCTGAGACAGAAATGCATGCATGTTGCTGACAGGGTTGATATGAGGGCAATAGGGAGAATTTGAAGGACGTGAAAACAAGTTGTGAAGTAATGGACAATAAAATGGGGATAAGCAAAAAGGAAACAGCTTTTATGGTCAGACCCAGAGTTCTCCATCTGTAGGAATTTCCATTCCCCCCTCCCCCCCCCCCCATTCTGAAGCAGGACGGGCAATTGAAATTGTCTGTTGAACAAAGTTTTGATCTTTTGATTTGGGAAAGATCTAAATGGCACTTCAAGACAGAAATTGTTTTGTTTCAGCTTATTGACTTCGGTGTTGTTATATTGATAACAGTCATAATGTTCCTATTATTGTAATATCATTTACAGTTACAATGACATTTACAACATCAGTTCCACAAATAATAGGTGTGAATAACAACTGAGCATTCTAGATACCAGAAACAATTACTATATAAATACCAGTACCAAACCAGTTTGGTACTTGGTATAGTCAATGGACATTTTCTCTTGCAGCTGGTATAATCATTCTAAAAAGCTTTCAGGCAGGGAGTCTAAAAGGAGTCTTGAGGAGCTGGGCAGATGGGCAGGTGCCCTGAGGGTACTGGGAGCTGGGTAGCATTGCCCACTGGCTAGCTTATGGGCATACTAGAAGGCAGGCAGGGTTTCAGTACCAAAAAAGTCAGCAAATTTGATACATTCTGAAATAGGTGAATTCTGTCAAATTAATATTTTCAGTGGAAACTTGAACAGAGAACTCCAGACAAATTTTGCTTGCTGTTAGGGCTGTGTGAAGCTTCAGTCACTGATTTGATTTGGCGGAGATTCGGTCCAATTCGGTGGCTGAATCTCCTAATCCAAATCGAATCAGGAGAACCTTTGATCTCTCCGAATCCAATCGGAACCCTCTGAATTGATTCGGGGAGATTCAGAAAGATTTGGGGGGGGAGGGGCAGGGGTTCCCCCCTGTGCTCTGCAGGGGACCCAGAGGTGGACCAGAAGTACTTCTGGTCCACTTCTGGGTCTGCCACCAAGCACTCTGGGGACCCCCCCCCCACAGTCCCGTGGGATGCTCCATCTGCCCCAGTGTCTCAGGGTTCATGAGCTCCCTGGTACCTTGAGGTATGTAGAAAAAACATGAAGCTGTGTCTATGTCTGAATCGCTGATTCTCCGAATCGGCATCGAATCTTCAGATTCGGATTTGGCCGAATCGAATCGGGACAGTGATCTGAATCAACTAATCAAATCACTATCCCTGATTTGGGCCAAATCCAAATTGAATATGGCCCATTTTGCACAACCCTACTTGCTGTTTTGTAAAGGGATGCAGACAAATAGTATTTGGTGGGGTCATGAATTTCTGTCATGACATTTCTCCTGCTGTAGGACCCTTAATCCAAGGGTCCCAGAGAATTCCTACTTAAACCTTAGGTATATCTTATTTTGCTTTTGTATGGTGAGTAGCTGTGGGATATATAGAGATTGTTTGAATTACCATTCAAATGCATTTATCCAGAATATGGCCGCAGCCCAGAAAGGGTTAATTAAGGACTGAATTATCTCCTTTAGATATTATCAAGCGTTACATTTGAAATAATCGCTATAAAAGACTTTCAACTTCTTGGCATAAAATTCTACCCTTGGCATAATGGGGACGCCAAGTGGAGAGGCTTTTGAATGTGTAGCATGGAAATGAAAATTGTCAAGCAGGGAAGGCAGGAATCAGTTTAGAGAGGTGGAGTAAGGTAAGAATGTTGCTCTGTCATCTGCCGTTAAACATAGGGTCCCTGACCTGGAATCCAGAGGGTATGAGTCTCCACGAGTGCCAGATTATGGCATGTTGAGGTCCATTAAAATATGTCCAGTTTAAGAGGCTCTATATGATAAAAATAATCCAATGTATGTATATTTTTGTTATATTAGAATGAAAATGTCCATATTTAGAGAGTAATTTCTCCATATCTCCTTTATCTCCTTTATTTACCAACTGATTATTATAAAACTTGATATCGTCAGTTTTTTTTGTTTATTTAGAGGCCCCTCATATTGTGAGGCCCTAAACTGTACCTTAAGTAGCTTAAGCATGAATCTGGCCCTGGCCTCCATTCCCCTTTTTCCGGACCTAGAGGTACAGGGATCAAAGACTAGGGTCTCCTAGTGCCTGCAGCTGTGGTGCCCCAACCTGATTGGATCCTTGCAACCGCTCCCCCCCCCCCCGCCCCAAATAAAAAGTAAATGCAAATATGTAAATTTAAATTTAAATATGTAAATATGTTTGCTGGTCCACAGTAAAAAAAAGGTTGGGAACCTCTGCTCTAACCAACCTATAATAAACTTAGGAAGTGAGGGGATGTGGCCAGAGTTTAGAAAGCACTGTCCCAAATGTGAAGATGGTGATACCATGTGTAAACATAGTACTGTTTAGGAGCTGAAGTGAACCTTACTTGCACTCTTTTTTTGTAATGCTGAAAAAATTAAGGAATTAAGCATTTTTGTTTTAAGTTTTTAGTTGACATGTAAAATTACAACAGAAAATCCTAATTGTTTTCATCAAATCAACATGAGTTGCAGGTTACTTGGAGTATTGATTTTAAAGCTTATGAAGGGTAGCTGTAATCAGCATATCCATTTGACTTCTTAATTAGACTCGTCCTGTGAGAGTTCAGCTCACATGCAAGATGCTTATGAATCTAATCAACCAGATGACATGCAAAAACAATTACTGATGCTATCTTTATTTTTTTAACCCACTAGAGAGTAAGAACAGAAATATTAGAGCTTTTCTTTATCTGATAATTAAAACATGGATTCAAATTAACTTGAAAGATGTATGCTGAAGCAATCAAAATCCCACAAAATGAGTTTCTTAAATAACAAATCTCAGCAAAAAAAATGACACAGTAAAAGCTATGGAACTATGTCAAACCAAGTGATAGTTATGCCACATATCTTTTTAGGGATTTATTAAACCACGCCATGGTGTTTATTAACTGCTTCAGCTGACATGTAGGTGAAAGTAGACTGCATGCAATACCCCACAAATACATCAGTTATCTACCAATACACACCCTGATATGTCTTGTTACCAGTGTTTTATCTTACTAATTTTAAATTTTCATAAATTATGCAAAACATTTCCACTAGGAAAAATAACTTCCAGTGTGTGTGTGTGAAGAAAAGCTAAACATTTCTCTTCATGACCTGAACATATCTTATGCTTAAGTTTTTCCTTGTTTTTCTTAATGCCGACCCTTCCTATTTTCTAATTGCTCAGTTGCTCTCTCCATTGTAATTTGTGACCAAAGGCCACTATTTGGCCCCTTTATAGTATTTAAAAAATAAAGGTCCTGCAACAAGCTGTTCTGTTCTATGCAGGTTCTTACACCATTCTCATCACCATAATATCTCAGCACCTCAATTAGAGCCTTACATGGTATGACTAACACCTTTCAGCTCTGGTTCACTCTAGTCTTATCCTTTCCTGAAGCAGAACCTTTGTGGGGAGACTAGTACATGCAGCACGTGGTGGAGTGGTGAGAGAGAGAGGCTTTTTAAACCTTTATTATAAAAATATTAAAAATGAAAAGGTGAAAGTGCAAAAGTGTGTGGCCCTCCTTGGGACGAGCGTAAGATGCTGGTCTGCAGCAAAATCACCATATCACCAGATTAAAACCCCTTCATCCCAATGCCTGTCATCGGGGTTACACAGTTAGAACCAGCTGTCCATCTTCCACCTTGCAGAGGACCCCCTGGGTGTCCCAGCATGATGCCAACTAGTTCACATTTTGTTGCAAAGTAAAGCGTCCAAACTCAAATGTGACCAAGAAGTGGACAAGGTTCCTTGGGTGAATTCGATATCTTTTATTAGACCAACCCAAATGGTTGGAGAATAGTTATTAAGCGAGCTTTCGGGTTCAAAAACCCTTCGTCAGGCCAGGGAAGCTGCAGCAGTTGGTGTGTGCTCTTCCTGGATGGAATGAAAAGTAAAGAAGCCAGGGGCTGGGCTGGGCTGGGCTGGGGAGTCAGTTGCCAGGCAGATTGTAATGTATCAAAAATCCAATGTCTATGTTTAGTCCCTGATCTCTAGTATCCAGCAGGTTGATGAAATGGAGCTCATGTTGGAAGGTGTCTTCAGAGCCAGCCCCTGCAAACTGATTTGTGTAGCTTTTCAGTCACCATCTGGGGGGAGGGAGGAGGGCAAAACTTGTTTGAAAGTTATGAAAATTTGCTAGTTGGGGAGACTTATTTTTGTGTTCTTTGCTATGATTTTTCAAATTATATTGGAAAAATCTAAATATATTAACTGTGGGAGGAGTAACTTGTCTTGGATGAGTAGATGAATAGGATGAATAGAATTTTTTGTCTGTATTAAACATCAAACTCTATGTGCTTTTTTGAGTACTTTTTAACTCTTTATTTCTCTGTCTGTCTGCCAAACCATTGCTCGCTCGCTCTCTCTCTCTCTCTCTCTCTCCACCTTCTGCTCAGCGCAGACCATCTGTCCACTGTGTGGCAAAACCTCCACCATCCTAGCAAAAGGCAGTATACCTGGGTGAAGGCAGGCACCAACAGGCTGGCCTGGATCAGCTCCACAAGACTGAACACCACCTGCCTCTGCTACACTGCAGCCCTATTGTATCATCAAGACTCTCAGCTCACTGTCAGGTGTCAGCTGGGTTTTCCTGACTTACCTTGCAGCCAAGCACCCTACTGGTGTCTCAACATTAGCCTCCTGCAGGATGCCTGCTTTCTAGACTGCTTCACATACCTGTGACAGACCTGGGCAGCCTTAAGAAGTGATTTGACTTCTTGGAAATGGTGATGGGAAATGGAAAAAGTAGAAATCAAGATTTTCTGTTACATACAGCAGGCAAACCAAGACTACTGCCACAATGCACAAGAACTTGAGAAAAACATAGCGGAGCTTGAAGCTGTATGACAGTCTCAAGTTGCAGAAAAAGCATTTAAGAGAACTGGTACATGGTTTGGCCCAAGCCGTGAGAACTCAAGCTTGCTTTCAAGAATGAGGCTGATGCCCCAACCTGGTTCTTTTTCAACCTTGAGAAAAAGCACACAGAACAAAATATCATCAGCCACCTTACAACCTCATCAGGCCAGGTCCTCATGGGCCTTGCCAAGGTCTGATTGCATGCCGTTAACTTCTATACAGAACTGTTTGCCTGCCCAGCAGCCATTCTGTACCTGAGTAAGGGTCTTCTAACTCTCCACGTTTGGGGTTGATGAGCTTGAACAGGAACTATCCCTAGCAGTACTGACTCCTGAGATTGAAGGCCTCATTACAGGGATGGTGCCTGGCCTTGACAGATTACTTCTAAAATTCTTCAAGGCTTTTTGGCCCCTTCTTGGCTCAGACTACAGGCATATCTTCCAGGACGGACTCAAAAGATGGGATCCTCCCGGTCAGCTGCCAGTGAGCAGTCCTCACACTGCTGCTCAAAAAGGGGAATCTCAGTAATGTTAAGAACTGGTGACAAGTATTACGTCCATGTACCGATTACAAAATCCTGTCCAAAGCCGTGGCTCAAATATTGGCTCCAAATGGTCATGGTCTCCATTGTAGGACCTGAACAGAGCTACTGGTTTTGTAAGCAGTAGGTGCTGTCCAAGATGATCAAGAGTCTTTGGGCCTACAGGCATGTCTCTTCAGCCAAGAGTAACACAATTCATCTCAGCCCCTAAACATACCTAGAGGCCTGTCCTGGTGCTCTCTGATGGCTTCAAAGCCCTGGGCATTTTCCTTGGCCCACCAGCATATGTAGCCAAGAATGGGAAAGCCTCAGTGAGGGGTTTGAGGCATGTGAGGAGCAGTGGCACTGGAACCTGCCCAGCCTCTCCTACCATACCTGTGTCCTGGTCATCAATAACCTGGCATCTGCTATTCTGCAGCACAGGAGTGCCATCCTGGACGCACCAGTGACCCTGCTCAAAAGGCTCCAGAAGTTCCTTGTAAACTTTTTCTGGAATTGGCACCAGTAGCTCCAGCAGGCCGTCCTGTACCTGCCTACCAGTGAGGGAGGTCAAGGCCTAGTTGACCTGGTGAACAGGGTGGCCATCTTCTACCTGCAAGCCTTTCATACCTGCCCTGGCAATAGCTGGTCTTTCCTTTCCTGCGTTGGTTGGGGGGACCTCGGAAACATTTCCTCTCGGATCCTGATTGCCTTGGCTGGGATGCCCTGCCACTATTCTACTGCAGCCTTGCCTAGGCCTGGTGGGCCTACTTCTGACTGAGACCCCTGGAGCCCCTGGTTGATTACTTGTCCTTGCAGCAGAGGGCACTGAGCCTTACTTCTGGAAGCCTCATTGCTTCATGGTCTGATTGTACAACATCAAGCTGACCCACTTCATTGATTCAGCTTTGTCCGCCTGGATCTCAGACAGCCCTGGCTAATCAGTTTGACCCTGCTCTGTCCATTTTACTTTGTGCCTTTTGGCTGAAGTGAAAGCTGTCCTCCCAGCAGATGTGCTTGCAACCCTTGAAGACCACCTCCACACACAACAAGCCCTCCCTGACGGTAGCTCACTAGACATTCCCCCATTCTTGCTTCCTGTTTCTCTGGATGCAGACTGCAATGAATGGTGGACCTGCACTCTGCTGTCCCTCTTGAGGTCCAGCAAGAGCAGTGGCAGGATATGCCTTGAGATCCTGTCTGAGCAGGCCCTGTACATGTAGACAGTCAAAGTGCATCATGCCTGTGTCCTCACTGCCTGCCCTGACATGATTTGGAGGCAGCACCTAGTGGCTGCAAAAACAGAGCAAGCCTGCCCAGTCTGGCACGCCCTGTACAAACTACCCATCCCGCAGAGAACGGGTAAGGTTCAGTGGTGGTTGCTGCATTGGGCCCTGGCCACAGGCACTTTAATCTGCCCTTGAGACCTGGCAGCATCAGTGGACTGTTGTTTCTGTGAGGAGGAGCTGGAGGAGACTCATCTATGCTTTTCTGGATTGCATCTGGCTGCAGCCACTCTTCACTATTTTCATCACCCGCTTTGGTACATAGTCTCAGAGAAATCCATCTTTATCTCATGCCAAGCAGCCAAGGAGAACGTGATCTGCCTGGCCAGTTTCCTGCTGGGCCAGGCCAAGACGGTAACTTAGAAAAGCCTCAGAAACAGCCTCTTAGGGGCTGGCTTCAATGATGCCCTCCAACTTTTCCGCTTCCAGGTCTGAATGTGTGTCACATTTGAATTTGGACACTTCACTGTGCAGCTAAACACACTGGGCCATTGAACAGGCTCTCTGCAATGTGGAAGATAGACAACTGATCCTACATGTGTAACACCATGAGGAACATCAGGGTAGGGGTTTCAGTCTCCTGTGAAAATGATGGTTTCTTTTGTTGCTAACACACCTTTGCACTTTCACTATTTGTTTTTAGTATTTGTGTAATATTGGTTTAAAAAGTCAAAAGTCTTTCTGTCTTTTTCTGTCTTAAAAGTACTGCTCATGAAAGGTGCCAGACCAGCAGCCAGAAAGGTATGAAATCTTTTATGCTATTAATATTATATATTGAAGAAGAGGGCTGAGGGCAAAGGAAAGAAATATAATTATTAACTATAATGGGTAGTTCAGTCTTTATTCACATTTAGCCATTGGCTTTGCTTTAATACTGCTGATAGGTTTGCCTGTCAGTGCCAATTAGAGTGGTGTTTTTTTGTGATGTGGAAATGTCTCAACTAGGAACTGGAATGAACTAATCAGCTTCTTTTTAAATAGTTCAGATCTAATTCATGTGAGCCAAAATAAGAAGACAACTTACAGCCTTTGCAAATGACATAGGAAAGGTGTTTGATAATGTAGTTTGAAGATAACTTGTTCAAAGTGCTGCATGATGATTGAGGTGTTATGTGCAGGGATTGATGGCTGAAGTAATTACTAATGCAGTAATCTCAAGCCTGTCAACCCTCACTATTGGATCCTCCAGTGTATGGCTAGATAGCATGCAGGGCTGCATTTCTAGAAAAAGAATACCAAGCCTATTGAATAGGTCCTAGAGAAAAAGTCTTGCGTAGAAATATGGAAATCAGAGTACTTGGAACAGGATGGATGCTCCAAAAATGTTAAATAAACCCCCGATAGCATCCAATCATCATAACTTTTAAAAAGGATCCTGTCCCCTGTGTGGACTTCCTTCTTAAAAATAAAAGGTTAGTTTGAAATACTGCACTAATATAAGCAGCATAGAAACTGTTGATGTTTATGACTTGAACAACTGATTTCTTTTAACGTAGTACTTCTTCAGCTGAAATCCCTGATCACTATAAAAAGTCAGCCACAGGAAGACTGTTTTTTTAAAGAAGGAAACGAGATGAAGATGTATATCTACCATGGCTAAATAATTTTAATTTAGGAATTTTTGTATTTACTGTACATGGCAATTACTCAAAGTACTAATCGGAGGGGATAGAGTTTGTTCTGCTAACTTGGACAGGACAGTATGCCACTTGGACATAAAGAACAGAGAGGACTAGGATGGGCTGAACAGTTCTCAAGGAGGAACCCAAAGTGCTATGGGTGAATGTCTGAGAGAATTCTTATTCAAGGCTGTCCTGTCCTATGGATGAATTGCCTTTTCCCTATGTTGACAGAATTTGAAGGTGACATTTCTAGAAATGGCTAGCAATCAGCAGCTTCTGACCAGTAGGTGTGGTTAAGTTTGTAAATGTGGGAGAGGGGATTTATTTAATTTCACTAGAACATTTCAAGAGCAAGGGCTAGTCCTGGTTATGTTACTGTGGCTTCAGGCCAAACCTTTGGAAAGAAGTGAGTTTGTGTTTTATAAACTGTCTGCTACACAGGTTGGGAAATGTACCTTGCTAAACCACAGCTCTATCTTCAAATTTATGGCAGTTTAAATTCCCATCTTAACTTCATAGATTAGGCCCACCTTAACTTTTCCTGTTGTGTAAAAGAGCTCATCTTTTGTCATTTAAAAAGGAATTATGGACTGAGAGGAAGTACTGTTGAGTGTTGGCATGGATTGCAGAATTTATTATAGCTGATTGATGTGGCAATCCTATGGGTGTGTACAGTCATTCATGGTACCAGGTCTGTATTCGTGCAGTTAAAGTCACATAAATGTAGACTGGGAGCATCATGGGGAAACTGATGTAACTAACTTGGGGCGGGGGAAGATGTGGATGGAATTGGGTGGCAGGGGTTGGGGGGGTGGGGAGGCTAATGGATCTAAGGGGGTTGGTAGGATCCAGGGAGGCAACGTGCAGTGGGCCTGATGGGTTCATGGAGGGAGTTGCCCAGTTAGGGAGAGGGAGGAGGGGGACTCAAAATAGCCCAGTTAGGGTTAGGGTGGTGGGAACAGTGGAGTCCTGGGGCAGGGTGAGCAGCTTGGCTTTCCAACCCCATGGGCTGTACTGCAGACTCATGCAGGCATTCGTGAGAATGGATTAACCCTTTCTTAAATTGGCTTAACCCAATCTTGATCCAAGTTAGTGCACCTCTTCAGGTACACTATCTTAGGTTGGGCACATCATTTGTGGAGGGGTGGGAGGGATTTAAGCCTTTTGAACTCCCGCATGGTTGAGCATTTAGATCAGCCTAACCAAGGTTAGGCTGATAAAAATGTAATGCCTGTATATACCCTATGATGTTCATTTCAACCCTGAAAATGAACAAACTTGCTTGTTAAGGCAAGTTAATTTTAACACTCAAATATGCTTCTTCATATACTAGAGTATTAAATGAAACATATGCTATGCTGAGTACTCCTTTTACTCTATATTCCATGAATCAAGGTAATTTAACAGTAGACAGTTAACATATGCTTGTAAAATATATGATTGATTCCTATTCTGTGTGTTAAACACAAAGGAATTCTGATCAGAATCTTTAAACTCCCATGAGAACTTGTTACATAAATGGTGTTTTATAAAGAAGAATGTATGAGATGAGTTTTGTTACAAACACTGAATTTGGTCTGGTTATTAAGTAAATAAAATCCTTTAGACATTAACAAGCTTCTGTTCAGTAAGTCCTCATTTTAAAATAGTTACATATAGCATTATCAGTAATTTTCAACTAGGGTGATGCACAATATTAGTACTGTTAGGTATGCAAACATGGTTAACAAGATAAACCCAGATATTTCAAAAAAATTCGGAGTGTTACAAACATTCTGAGCTGCTGCTGGTTTTGAGTTCTCTGGAACAGAGAAAAAGCTCTAGTAAAGTAAATTAAAGAGTGAAAATAAAGGGTTGGTGCTTTGAGTCTAACAAGGGTAGGGTGGCCAAGTTACAAAACACCTGGACGCAGGAGTAGGGGTTGACGTCGTTTACTTAGACTTCAGGAAGGCCTTCGATACGGTATCCCACACCATACTGGTGAACAAGTTAAGAGGCTGTGACTTGGATGACTACACAGTCTGGTGGGTGGCGAATTGGCTAGAGGGTCAAACCCAGAGAGTCGTAGTGGATGGGTCGGTATCGACCTGGAAGGGTGTGGGCAGTGGAGTCCCCCAGGGCTCAGTTCTTGGACCGATACTCTTCAATGTCTTCATCAGCGACTTGGACGAGGGAGTGAAGTGTACTCTGTCCAAGTTTGCGGATGACACAAAACTGTGGGGAGAAGCGGACACACCGGAGGGCAGGGACCTGGACAGGTTGGACGTATGGGCAGAAAACAACAGAACGCAGTTCAACAAGGAGAAATGCAAAGTGCTGCACCTAGGGAGGAAAAATGTCCAGCATACCTACAGCTTAGGAAATGACCTGCTTGGTGGCACGGAAGCAGAAAGGGATCTTGGAGTCCTAGTGGACTCCAAGATGAACATGAGTCATCAGTGTGACGAAGTCATCAAAAAAGCTAATGGCACTTTATCGTGTATCAGCAGATGCATGACGAACAGATCCAAGGAGGTGATACTTCCCCTCTATCGGGCGCTGGTCAGACTGCAGTTGGAATACTGCGTGGCCAAAGTCTGAAATGGGCTCCCAAGGGAGGTGGTGCTCTCCCCTACCCTGTGGTCTTCAAGAGGAGGTTAGATAGGCATCTAGCTGGGGTCATCTAAACCCAGCACTCTTTCCTGCCTATGCAGGGGGTCAGACTTGATGATCTACTGAGGTCCCTTCCGACCCTAACACCTATGAATCTATGGTTTTTGAAAAAGATTCAAAGGTGGGACACATGCCTGACTACACCCCTGCACATGGGTGGCATGGCCAGAGCAGAGGCTATGGGAGGTGGAGGAGGATGTGGGCTGCCCACTGTAGGGCTTGGGGCTCCCTGCCTTGCTGCCCTCCACTCCAGGGGCTCCCCAGCCCAGTACACAGGGCCCAGAAGAGAGGCTCGGTGCTGCCATTGCCACCGGGAGTCCTGCACCAGCTGCACTGCAAGGACACAATACCCCCTGCCTGCCTGGCAGCAGTGGGGGTAGTGGCAGCAGTGCAGAGTTGTGCAGTCTGCTGCTGTTGCATGGGCAGGGGGCGCTTCACCATGGCGGTGTGTCTGGCATGAGGCTCCCAACAGTGGTGGCACAGAGCCTCTTGGCCCCACTCTGCCCTCCCATACCGGGTCCTGCCTACTGCACAGTGGAGACCCCTGGAGAGAAGGCAGCAGGGTGGGCAGTCCTGAGCCTGCAGCAGACAGTCCACATCTGCCCCTGCCCCCCGCACAAATCTTGGGGGGCACATGCCTCCTTTATCACCCCTCCCTGGGGATGCATGCAGCAGTGAGGAGCCAGGCTCCCCACTGCCCCATTCCACTCCCTGGCTGGGCCCTGTAGCTGTGCTTTCCTACCCCAGTCCTGGGCTCCACATACCTCCTCAGCTGGGCAGCACCCCCATCCCCAGCCCCAAACCCTGCCCCACTCACTCCCTCACCACAGGGGCCTTAATCTGCCCCATCCTGTGTTCCCTCTCCCTCCCCCCCTGCCATAGACTTACCTGCAGGCAGCCAGAGGAGCTGCTCTTTACCACTGCCTGTAGCTGTATTGCTGGCCCTATACATGTATGTGTGTCCACACATGCATGTGATACTCCCTCTGTCCTGCTCCCCCCAGCCCCAAGCAGCCCCTTGCAGGCTGGAACTCTGCCAGCCTGCAAGGAGAAACCCGTGGGTTCCCAGGTTTTTCTCTGCATTTTTCTGTGGTGAATAGAAAACAAGGATCCCTGCACATGATACTGGGACCATAGTTGTGTGTGCCAAGGGGGTTCTGGGACAAATGATATCCCAGAAGCATGTAGCCCAAAGCCATATAACCCTTGCTATTTGTTTCAGGACTCCCACCCAAATAGGGATGGGTAATCACTCTAAACGAGGTGGGTCTTGAGTCTAAAAACAGTTGAAAACCACTGGCTCAAATGCAGACCCAAACACAAAGAATTAAATCTTCACTTCATTAGTAATGTTCTCTTTGACTTCCTTGATACCAGGATTTCACTTCAAATTGTTAAACATCCAGAGAAGGCATAACAATTATTTCGGGGACAGAAATGGCTGGATTCAAGGTCTAATGCATACTTTTCATTCCTCATTTTTCTTTCTCTTCAGTGATTTGGATAGGGTTTAATGGCAGGAGAGCAGAGTTCTTCTGTTCTTACATGTCACTGGCTTGCTGTGTGACCTTCAGAAAAATCAGTCATTTAATCTCTCTAACTCAGTTATCCCAGCTGGAAAGCTGGATTATTTTCACGGTAACAGATTTCATGGAAACCAGTTGACCATTAGGTATTTAAAAAAAAGTAATTTAAGGGTTAGACTCTGAATTTAACCAGGCTCTGAGCAAAAGAAAGTGTGTGGCCCCGGGAAGCTTTGTGCTTTAAAGGTATACTTATAATCATAATTCCTCAGTTCCTCACCTGTGTCAACCTGGGTACTGTCAGGCTTAGAAACTTTACTGCTGGCCTATGTTTGCCTTTTGTTACTACTTAGCAGGTGCTGGCTAGTCTAGCCTGGCCTGAGTGGGGGGCAGCAGAGAATGAAGCAGTTGGATCAAAGATCTTCATTGTACTATCCACTCATTGCCTACCTGCTCGTGAGGAGGGAGGAATAGGAACAATACTCCCATTGATCACTGCATGTCCGCTGCTCGGGTCTAGGGAGTTCATATAGAGGTGAGAGAAAGGGTCTTCCTCCTCCTCCTCCTTCCCTACCACTAGACTGATATGTAGTTCAAATTGCAGTCTACCCTCAAATGCAAAAGGTGACATTCTAACCTGTTTAGTTTTCTTTAATTACTAGAGAGAAACATAAAATCATGTTGTCAAATGATCAGTCATACTGAGGGTAGAATGAAAGCAGATGATGTGATGTGACTGTCTGGAATCAGCTGGTATCGTTTTGAAAACAGAGAAGTGGAAAAGAAAGAGAATCTCTCCTCCCCCCCCCCCCCCCAAAAAAAAAAAAAAAAAATCCTTGGCATTTTCACAGACTGCATGTGAGAGGATGGAGGAATCAAGAGGGAATGCACCTTTATAGGTATGAGCTTTTTGATGCTCAATTTTGTGCAGCATTAAGATATTGTATTAATAGCTACATCATGCTAGATTGGGCAGTGCAGAGTTCCTTCCTTCCTAAAGTATTTTGTGGTTGAGTTCATATTCCCTCTCCTCCTCATGATGAATTTGCTGAGCTAAACTTCAGAAGGGAATACAACATCTGACAACTTGAAGAAAACAGATCATTGGAAAATGGGAGAAATGAAAAAAAACCTTAATACTTTGGGAAAGGAGGGTTACTTTTCTACTAGCTGTCTAGAAAAATTTAGCAAGGATGATTCTCATTTTCTTTTCAGTTATATAATGAATAGTAATATTGTTAAAATATTAAAACAGTGCTAGGAGGCGCAGACAGAAGTACCAATTTTTGCCCAACCTGACCCCTGAAAGTGCCCTACAGCCATGACCAAACACAAGTGCACAGCTGCAGAGCACTTTAAAAGGGCCTGATCCCACAACACCCTGAACCCTCATTACATGAATGTTCGATGAAGGTGGACCTTCATTAACTTGTGACTGCATGTGCCAGGAGTAGGGCTGAGCTGTTTGCAGAATAGGTGGGGAGAAAGGGGTGGGTAGAAGGGGCTCATTGTGGGGATTGCCTAGCCACTCTGGAAATTGGAGCAGGTGGTTTGGAGCTCCAATACCAGGGTTGTGCTAGCATGGTACAACTTTTCTCAGTAGTCTGTTCCAATTCCTCACTACCCTCATAGTGAGAAAGTTCTACTCAATCTCCAGCCTTTCTAATTTGTCTATATATTTTTTGAAGTGTGAGGCCCTTCAAGTACTCCTGTCATGACCCAAACATCTGATTTTTTTGTGTGTGCTTCGGCACTAAGAATTATCAGGACAGATTGGAGTGGGGCTAGCGAATCTATGAGTGGGGTTGCCAGGATCAGGGAGGCTGGCAGGTCTGTAGGTAGGGATGGAATCAGGGGGCACTGGTGGGTCTGGTGCGGTGGGGGGGAGGGGTTGGTGGGTCCAGGGAGAAGTTGTCTCTCTAGGGGTGAAGGGGTTGGGGGGGGGAGGGGGTTAAAAATAGCCTGGTCAAGGTTGAGGGCAGTAGGAAGAGTGTAGCCCCAGGGCTGGAGCAAGCTGCAGGGGTTTCCCAGACTTGAGGCTGTGAATGGTTACAGCCATTTGGTAAATCAAGCTAACCCATTCCTGATTTAACATAGTTCGCCTCCCCTGGTGAATGAATTTAGATTAGGCTGGCCATTTTTTTTGCCCAATTTAACCTCAGATGTCTGCACAAATTGGCACTTAGATTGACCTAACCCCAATTATGTCAATCTAGGCATAAGGTCTGTACCTACCCTTTGGCTGAAGTAAACCACCATTTTATACATTGTTCTTGTACTTTGGCTGTTGAAGAAGTGCTGAATTTGTGCAAGGCCCTTGGAGGATACTTGCTGCTTTGTGATAAACCATGCCAGAAAGTCTATGTAATTATGCAGAATCCTTTCATTATCAGTCTGTGGCAGGTAAGAATTTGGGTTAAAAAAAAAACTGGTCTAAAAAATATGTTCTTCTGTGACTTGACTAGTGTTTCATGCCAAACCTTTGGTATGCCTAATAATAGAATCAACAGAATCCAATTTTTCTCTTAGCCTCTAAACCATGTGCTGAATAAGTTTGTGCTGCTTTCTTATATCTTCAAATGTTCTGATTGGCAGAAGATGACTGGATCTCTTGGTTATTAGCTATCCTTTATAATGTCTCAACTTCAGAAGTCGTACAGATCTGAGTTTCCTTCAATTTACTATTAAGTGCTAGACAAATGCTATATTAAAAATCATGGAAATAAAAAGTCAAAGGATGGTGCTGATGAGTAATTTATCATTTAAATTGCAAAATATCCTTTATGTAAGTGTGAATTTCAAAATAAGAGGTAGACTTTATAGAGAATAGCAAATACTAACAAAGCTGCATTTAGCTAGAGATGAGTGACATGCAACTTTTGTAAGATTTTAGTTTGGAATGTCAGCTGTGATTGGGATTCAGTGATTTTCTTTCATCCATTTTAGACTTTGGTAGATAATGAAGGCCAAAATCTGTCCCCTATTAAACCCCGATGTTTAATAAACGTTTGCTAGTTTGTAAAAACCACAACTGACAACATGTTGAAACCCTGAGTGATCCTCTTCTCTTTTGAGAACGCTACCAAAGAAGTCAACAAAGAACAAATAGCAGTGGAGCAAGAGTGTTCCCAGTAGGAATTCGTGCATCATTAAGATTTCCTTCAGATATGCAGATGCATGCCTCAGACATCAGTGAATGTTACCTACTTGCACTGGAAAGTGAAATATCCCCCAAAGAAGTGGTTAAAAGCCAACCATCCCAACCACATGAGGATCGAAGATAAAATAAATGTTAACCACCCTGATTTTTACAAGTAGGATAAGGAACAAAAAATGTTTGGCCTTTTCTGTGTACTCTCCTCACAACATGCAATTGTTAGCTAAAAAACAGCAAACAATCTTTTCCATTGTAATTGTCTATGCATGAAGGAAAGCCTTTGTTAACTTTGAAGCCACAAACTATAACTCTTAATGAATTGAGGTGAAATTGTCGGGAGACTGGTCCTTACACAAGGGGTGGATTTACATGTTAATTAATGTGCTTTTGCTAATTCACATTAAATTTAGTACCTCCATTGTGACATGCTAGAAAAGGGTGCATTAGTCTATTTTAATGTGCATTAGGAAAAGCACACAGTGTTTCTGTGAAGCTTTAATGCATATTAAAATAGGCTAACGCACATTAAAATGCATGTATAGACTAACAGTGATGGAAGCATAACATATCTGTCACAGTAAAGCTTTCTGGTGACTTGAAAAGCATTGGAATGATGAAATGTAGCCAGGGGGAAGAATATCCATTCTGTAGAACAGAAAAACTGAATCATCAAACAGTGGGAGATGGGTAACTTCTGTTGTGAGAATAGGTGAGATCTGAATACAGATACTCATAACCATAAATCTTGTAAACAAGGTTCTAATTATTGTCATACTAACATCAACTACAATACAGACAGACTTTGCAATATTTGCAAGGTGCACATAATATCAGTAAATGACAATAATCTCCTTATTAGATCAGGGTGAGAAAAGTCACCATTAGATACTACCCTGTGATTACTGAACAGAATTTGGAGAATCAACAATATCCCCAGATATTCTGTTTTCACTATACGTTATCAGCATCAGAAATGATCTTCCTACAGAATGAAAGTATGGTGGTCAACTTCAGCCATAAACTTTGCTATTTAAGGAGAAATACTTGGTTTAAAGAAACTTTTATATATATATGTGAGACAAGGAATTGCATAGTCAAAGAAAACCCAAAAGCAATTTTTGACTGTTGCACACAGAATTCTCATTTCCTACCATGCTGAGTTCAGGTTAGAAGTGCAGGCTTGATCCTGAAAAACCTCACTCCTCTGTCTCTGCTCCATTGCTTTTAATATTTACATAACCGGGAACCTACAGTTCCTCTTACTGAGGGAGAGAAAATGGAGGCAAACCACACTTAGGCAGCCAAGGGGTGGGCTAGCTACAGTGTGATAGGCAGACAGAGCCCTTTAAATTGAGATGTGCCTATTTCTGTGCTAGTAGCAGAGCAATAGTACAGTAGGATAATAACCTGGGGAAACAGCATGAGAGCAATTGCAAGGTTAGCTCTGCTGCTGTAGGCCATCCTGAATTAGGGAGCACCTGTAGGCTGCCCAGGGCGTAACATGACTGGAAGGGGGCAGGGCTTCGGGGCATATAAACTGAAGCCCAAGCCAGAGCAAAGGGCCTGACCCTGGAAGCTGCAGGGAGCTGTCTGCTGCTGTTGGACTGTGAGCATGATGGACTAGAGGCAACAAGTGAAGGGTCTGGGGACTAGCAGCAGGCTAAAACCCAAGGCTGGGTAGGAGTTTTTGATATGCAGCCAGGGGAGCTAAAGTTTTACTTACAGCCAGAGTCCTTATGTTTTTGGTTTGAGTTTGGACTAGTGGGATGGGACTAAGAAGGGTTGAGCATGCCAGGTGGGCAGAGTGGAAGGAAGGCAGCTGGGAGCTGGAGCCCCATGCTCCAGGGCAGAAACTGCCTGGCTGAAGCTTTCTTTTGGCCTGGAGCAGGACAGCAGGAGCAAGAGTAGAAGCAGCTGCTGGAAGTGAGGGGAGCTGAGCAGCAGTCGCACTGGGAGCAGCCCTGTCAAAAGGTCTGCACTCTGGTCAGAGTGGGGCTGGCAGGTGCAGGCTGAAGTGTGGTTCGGGCTGCCCTGGGCATGGCTCCACCCCATGCAGAACGCTGTAGGTGCAGCTGCAGATGACGCTGCCTGGGAGGTTTCTGCTGCACGTGCTGTCTGCCCCTTCTTCCCTTCACTCCCAGCCAGCTCCCAGGAAGCCCTCCCCACACACATATGTGCACATACCATTTCACATACCCACCTCCCCACACATTTTCATCCCCCCGACAGGGGACACCCCGTGACCCTGACCTATGATCTTGGCCTCTCCCACCCATCTCACTGCTGAACACTGCTCCCTGCCCACCCACAGCCCCATCCCACATAGGGAGTTTTGGCAAATTGTTGCAGGGGTGGGGAGCAGAGGTGTTGACCTGCCCCAGGACAACTCATCAAAACTCCTTATGTGGCCCCCATGCCCAAATAATTGCTCACCCCTGGTGTAGGCCAAAGGGAACAGCCAGAGCAATGGGGGCAGAAACTGGCATGGCAAAAGCCCTATCAAAGGAGTAGAGGCCTAAGGCGGACTAGTGGCACAGAGCAAGATGCCCTCTTAAGTGATGACTGGAAAAACCCGTGAGGCATGGGCATGGCTATAGAGTCGGTTCAGAGGCTGTGATTAATCCTTAAGGTGATGAGCTGTAACACTGGCACTCATAAGTGATATCTTGCTTAGGGAGCCCTGGGGCAACCTCCTTTTCTAACATCAAGGCATAGCAGGAAAGCTGAAGGGGAGATGGTCCAAATGAAGCAGAGAGAACAAAGGCTGAGAGGGTCTTCTTGGAGCATTACAGCCACCACCGGGGTAGGACCCTGTTACAATGGAGTTAGCGTGAGTAACAGTTATAGGCATGGACTCTGACAATGGAAGCACTCAGTATTGTATGAGAGCAGGTCACTGCCTACAACAGACAGAATTTCAGTAATCATACCCTGCAATACTTGTATGGGCAACATTGAGCTTACATCAGTGTTTTCCTGTGTTACACATTCTAAACTCTCATATCTTTACATTCTTAACTGAGTGAAGTTAAAAGTTATTAATTCAGAACATATACTATTTTCACAGGTCACTGGATACCCATTGGTCTTTTACCAATGCACTCTTGTGTTTCTGTCTACTTGAAATTTAAGTCTTTTTGCTGTGTCAAATATTTTATTTTTTATTGGTTTTCTGGAGAATAGTAGTGGTAAGTGCCAGTTCAAACCCCTGAGAATAACTGCTTAAAAATCTATACCAAGTGTAAGAGCCCCTAATAATTATTTAAAATGCAGTCACCAGGAAAAAAAATGACCAGCTGAAAATTTAAATCAAACTCAAACAGTTGCCCAGCTAGCCCATAAATATTATGTTTCTTTGTGCTTTTTTATCCATAAAGGTATGGGTACATAAATGGGCCTATGGTATGGGCTATTTCAGATCAAGGGAGCTGGTGTCATGAAGCTTGGAAGTGGAATAGAGTATATCTGGAAGTGTGAATCCCTTGTTAGCACTTTTCTTTGTACCGAGAGGTTTTGAGATCCAGTACAAGATTAAATTTCCCAATGCATTTAACATACAAGTTTATATAGAGTACCTTATAATAGTATAATTTTGAGGTAACAAAAGTAACACATGAATTAAATGACAATAACCTCATTAGATCCGGGTGAGAAAAGTTACCATTAGACACTACCCTGTGATTATTGAACAGCATTTGGAGAGTCAGCAATATCCCCAGACTGTGAAGTTGGTATAAATGGTGTGCTTTCTTAAATGGTGTACACGCCCACAACAAATGAGTTTTTATAATCCCCTCCATATCGTCCGTTTGGTTGCCTTACCCGGCCAACATCATTTCAGCCTTATTCAGATTAAATTTCTCACCCATGTCTCATTCTGAAGCAGAGAATAGGAAAGGCAATTGACAGCAAAGTTTGAGTGGAAGGTGTTAGGTAAAAGTGACTCAGTCTCAGGATTATTTGCTTCCTCAGGTTGCAGTATTTTGTAGTATATTATAGCATTTTAATTTGTTGGGAGATTTTTATCTTGGAAGGATTCACTCTTTTTTTTTATTGTCTGTGACCATCAAGCATTTGGAAAGTGGGCCGAGTTTGTAACAGTACGCATGCATCTATTTGAAAGATATGGGAAAAAAGTGTTCCTTTTGATGCGCAGGAACCGAGAGAAAGAGAGAGAGAGAGAAAGAGAGAGAGTGATGTTGAGCCTGAGGAACTCCAGGCTAAGAACACACATTGATTTCAAGAGAGGTTTTGTTCCTTGGAAGTTATAATGTTTTGACTTAATTGTATACCAGAAAGATGAACAGATCTGTTTGAGTCTAGATCAGTGGCTCTCAACCTTTTTGAACTCAAGGCATCCCTCATTGGATTCAAGGCATCCTTCCATAACTTCTGTGAATTGAGTGGCATCTGATTTCAAAGAACTAACTCATAGATTACAATGCTTGCTTTCTTGCAGAAAGGCCTGGCAGTGGGAATGGGGGATCATTCGGGCAGGGTTTAGCCTGACCCTGGGCTTACCTGCTTAGTTGGCTGCTTATCTCTTAACATTTCACTTATCTCCTTGCACCTCACAGTACCGATCAAAAGATCTAGTGGCACCCTAGTTGCGAATCCCTGGTTTAGAGAGTCTATTGAACTAACATGCTTAAGTCGTGCAAGTTTCTGTAGCCAATGCACAGGAGAGATGTGGTTAATATGTCTGGCCACTTTTGATTTCTCAATATCTCATACACCATTGCAGCTGTATTGGCTTGCACTTGGGTGCAAATCCAGAGTAATATTTAAACATACCTTGAATCTGTTGCAAGGAGCCATAACTTTATTTTTTTATAGGTATATGCAAAATAGTACACTGGTAACTGAGTAGGTCTCTTTTTTGTCAATAATTGTTACTTTGTGAAAGTAAGTAAACATTAATCATAGTAACGAACATAAGCAATAGAAAGGGGACACAGAACTTCTGCAAGTGTCCTATTTCACAAATAGCCCCATGAAATGGAGATGTAAGGATTTTTGTTGGTGTATATTTTATTGGACTAACTGTGTAGGTAGGAGGGATACAGATAAGCTTTTGAGTTTGAAGTACTCTTCTTCAGGTCTCTCAAAGCATACAGAAATTCTGAGCCTTTTTCCATTGTTATCTAAGCAACTGAGCACAAAGTGCCCTTCTTTAGGTCTGGAAAAGCAGGAGCAGTTGATGGTTCATGCTAATCCACCCCACTGTAGAACCTCTCTTTTTGCCCTTTTCAACTGTCTTATTACCAGTTGGGCTCAACAATCTATCCACCAAATTTCCAGCTATGTCTCAGAATTGCATTTGATTTGGGGGGAGTTGCCCTTTGGCTTGGCTCAAATCTGTTTGCCATGGCTGGTGCTCCTGCAAGCGCAGGGGAACATGCCCAGGCAGGGAAAATTGAATGCAAATGGAAGGTTCTTTGTCTTGCTGCTTCTCTTCCTACTTCTCTTCAGGAGGTGAGTGGTGCCAAAAGGGTAACATTTTATGAGGAAGGTTACACCCGAGTCGCCACTGCCTATGTTAGAGACCACACTCCTGATTTTGGAACAAAGTCACCTTCTCTCATCAGTTTACAAATGAAGGACACCAAACAGTTCTGCCAGAGTCTATGTGGAAAGGGACCTTCATGCCCTGATCCTTCATACCTTCCCTTCACTTACTGTACCTATAAAAACCCTATAAAGGGAGCCCCACTTATTTCCCTGGCTAAGACCTCTAGGGAAATTAGAGACCCATCAGGACCTTAAAGCCATGCAGTAAAATTCCACCCCTGACTAGTACCAGAGACCCAGAAAAGAATAGCCCCCTTAAGTCAAAACAACTACTAGAGAGTCTAAATATTTTTCAGAGCCATTTTGACTCCTCTTTTTCAAGCAGGAGTATGGGGATGAGTACCTAAGGGTAAGCAAGTTAAAAAGTAAAATGAGTACTGTTAACTGCTGTTTACCTTCAGAGTGCAGTGGTAGACTAATACAGGAAAGACGCATGCTGTTTCTTTTGGGTGTGTGTACACGTC